>NC_135497.1:402324359-403524359 GCF_052857255.1 Amblyomma americanum
ATTGATGATTTCGTTTCAGCCGATGAGAACTTGGCCGTGGCGCCTGAGATGATGGATCAAGAAATTGTGGATCGCGTCGAGGTCCCCGAGGATAACAGCAGCAGCGATAGCGCAAGGTGACAGCGAACGTGATGAACCACCAATAAGCACTGCGGACGCCGCAGACATGGCCAGGAGGCTGAAAGGCTATTTGGAAAAACTGCCGACGACCAAACTGCTGAGGTAGAAAAGGCCCTCGTGTGCATGGACACTGGAAAACTTTACTCTGTTCAGTGCTGTGAAAAGCCACCAGACGAATATCACATCCTTCTTCAAATAAACGAATGTAGACCTGTTTTGTCGAACCTTGTTCTTTTGTAATTTGACTTTCCCATACTACGCTCTATTTTGTTTTAAATGCCACAAACCATAAGGAGACAGGTAAGCATTACCTAGTTTATAGTGGGTTCGAAGCCCGGAATAATGCATTTTAGTATTTAGAGTATTTGCGAGAGCCAAATTGCGGATTTGTCAGAGCCGATATTTGCGCACACTGTTAAAACGAATATCGAGTATAACAAACTCATTTACGGTCCCTATGCTACTTCGTTAAAACGACGTTCGACTGTAGTGTGATGAACCGGAAACTACAGCGAAGTGCTCCCCCGATATGTCTGCCTGGTCCCCTAAACTCGTTTGTGTACCAGGTGTAGTGAAAAGAGGAATTGTGAAAGGTGAGTAGCGGCCATCTAATTTTCGAACTTGCTCCCACATTTTTTTTTGATGTGGTTGAGCTGTTTATAGAAGAGACACAAATTTGCCATGATATTTTCTCTGCCTTGAACCAGATACCCCTCGCATGTGCTCTTGCGTTCATGAAAAAAATTAGGTTCTCATGAGTTGGGTATCTGCGAAACACTCCCCAAGCATTATTCTGCAGTTTTTTTGCCTCCTTACAATCCCGTGTGTACCAAATTTTGTGGTTCTGGCACACCACTCCTGTGGATTTTGAAATTGATACATGTGCAGCAGAAAGAATGCATGTTGTGAACATTTCATTTATCTCATCTATGCTGTGGTTTTCTAAAATTAAATCCTGTAAACTGGACTTTTTTTTAAAACAATGCCAAATCAGCTAAATGTAGTTTCTAACGCCGCGGTTTTGTAGAAATAACTGTTGGCGAGGATGACAGAACTATTATAACAGGAATCACTTCCATATGGATTGTCTAAAACACTCCACTTAAAATCGCTAAAAACAGGCGGTAAACTAAAAGACAAATCTAATACGCTCATTCTCCCCGAGGATGGGGAACAGTATGTGGGTTTACACAAGTTCAGCAAACAGATATTAGTGGATAGAAAAAAATCCTCGATGAGCTGCCCTCTAGCGTCAGTTTTCTCGCTTCCCCAAAAACGAGAATGTGCATTAAAGTCGCCAACTACCAGGTATGGCTCTGGTAGCTGCTTTCAAAGACCCTCCAAGCCAAGCAGTGTTATATTCAGCTGTGGCTCGATATATACAGAGCACACCGTAATGGTTTTATGTGCAAGCAGAGTGGCTGCTACAGCCTCAAGTCTTGTTTATAGTTTAAGCTCACTAGCCAGGACACCATTTTTCACTATAATTGCCCCACCTCCTGACAGCCTGCTCGCCTGTTCTCGGTCGCGGCGGAAAACCGTATAATTCTTAAGAAAATTATTGTTTTGAGGCCCTAAATTTGGCTCTTGTAGACATAACGCAACAGGAGCGTGTGCTCCTAGGATATCTTTTATGTCACTGTAGTTATTCATAAGTCCTCTATAGTTCTATTGCATCATGAAAGCCATCTTAATTTTATTTTCCTATGTAGTTAAAACTAGATCAAGTTATTCATGGCCCCTTGATTCGGGGCCTGTCTGTTTTTGACCGATCCAGACAGCTCCGCCGACCACCCGACGTGGATGGCACGGGGCTACCGTGGGTCGTGTCCATTGCCTCTGCAGAGGCGCTCGACGACCGTGCAGAGGGCACGTGGACATTAGAGTTGGACCTCGACCTGTGGGAGGAGGTCTTGGGGGCCACGGACACGGGGGTCTGCGAGGCCTCTTCTTGGCTTGGCGGGGTAGTGTTACCTACTCCACCTGGGGGCGCGGATGGCCTCGCTACAGGTTCACTGCGAGTGGCCTGGGCAGGTGCCGAAGCCTGTTGTGGTGCGCCGCGCCCACGCACCACATCGCCGAAGTTTGTTTTTGCTGTGAAGGAGTATGAGCTTGTTTGTGTGCATCACCTTCTTGCTTCTCTGAACGAAATGTTTCAGTAGTTTTGAGTGTGATTATTGCTTTTTCTTTCTTCCAGTACGGACACGCCCTGGAGTATGCAGCCTGGTCTCCCTCACAGTTTGCACAGAGTCGGGCGCCGTCGCAGTCATCAGAAGAGCGATCTTTTGAAGCACATTTTGCATAACTTTTACCATCGTGGCAACTCACTGAACCGCGGCCGAACCTTTGGCAGTTAAAGCATCGTCGAGGGTTAGGAATGCAGGGTCTCACATTTATTTTTAGATAACCCACTTCATTTGAGTCAGGGAGAGTACTATGTGCAAATGTCAAGACTATGTGCTTTGCTGAGATTTCTTTGCCCTCTTTTCTTATTCTTATCCCGTGGACATCAACGACGTTTTGTTCAGCAAGCCCTTCTTTGATTTCTTCTTCAGTGAGGTGGA
Source organism: Amblyomma americanum (assembly GCF_052857255.1). Lineage (NCBI taxonomy): Eukaryota > Metazoa > Arthropoda > Arachnida > Ixodida > Ixodidae > Amblyomma > Amblyomma americanum. Next base: position 402,327,044 of record NC_135497.1, read on the forward strand.
GAAAATCATTCTCTGAAATTACACCACGGACCGTACTGAGGGATCGGTGGGCAGATATCGATACAGGGATGTCACCTATAGACACAATGTTGGAAAGTTTTGACTGTTGGACGCTTTCTTGGAGTTCCAGTAAGAGGTCTCCACTAGCCATTTTTGTAAACTTATAGCCATAGCCCAAGACACCCGTCAAACATTTTTCTACAATGAATAGGGGGATTATTCTAGGAGATTTATCAGTTTCCTCAATATGAATCACCTCAAACTTAGGGAAACTTTGTTTCTTTTTTTAATGAAATTCTGAGTTACATCGGTACTCCCTCTCTTGTTAGGGCGATCAGTTGCTGAGAGAACGTTAGCCATAGAATAAATGTGTTTTTTGGATACGATGCCAGCCACCCACCATGGAGCCCAACTTGGGAACGGGACAGGAACTTGCAAGCAAGTCCTGCCCACGCCAGCTGTACACCCCAACTATAACCCAATATGACGCAACTCAGGGTGGTTGGCCACACAAGGTTATCCCTCGCCGCCAGGAAAAAAGGAAGAAACTAGAAGTGAGTAGGAGACAGGAGACTTGTGAGAAAGGGGTAGGAAAGTGAAAGATAGAGGGGAGGATAGGAAAAGGAGACTGCCGATTTCCCCCGGTCGGGTCAGGCCGGAGGTGCCGTCTACAGGAAGCTGGGGCCAAAGTGGTGCGTTGCGTCCGCCGAGGGGCCTTAAAGGTCCAAACGCTCGGCATCGGCTCAACCACCAAGATCCCCTTTTCCCCGAACACGGCAATGCCACGCACGGCGAAGCGCGGGTGCTCGGCTCCGTGGTGATGCACTGTTCACCATCATCCCCTGCGAGAATGTCCTTGCTTGCGGATGCTCGGGAACCCGTGGTGTCACCACTCACCAATGCCTGCAAGCTGCAGACACCCCCCTGAGGGGCCCGGGATACTGTTTACACGTCCTGGCAACCTCGATTTTAGATGTTTTTAATTGTTGTTCTGCGAGCCTTAATTTTACCCTTGAACTACCTCAGCTTGAGTCACTGCAGTTTTTAGATATTCGTTTTTATTTCAATGACCCTGGGCACGTATGCTGGACGTATGCGCTGCGTACCAAGATGTCTTTGCTTCCTTTTGTCTCAGCCCATTCAAAGCTAGTAAAAAGACGGATAGCCATGTCACGCCTTCATGCAGCACTCTTGAAATCGTGTCATCACAAGACAAACGAAAGCTTCAGCACCCAAGTCAAGCGTCTAGAAAATTCTGGATACCCTCTTGACGTGATTGTCGCCATGGCAGAAACGTTGACAAAAAAGAAAAAAAGACTTTCGCAAAGGCGCACAGAAGAGGAAAAGAAAAGAAGCGTCATTGTCACGCCGTACATGCCTCATGTGTCCCATAATCTCAAGAGAATTGGAGCAAAATTCGAAGTCGATGTCGTTATTAACGCGCCGTGCAGAATATCGATGCTTTGTCGCATGGTGACAGGCAAGGGCCAGAAGAAATATGGGTGATGTAAAAATCATGCAGAAAGTTTTGTTCTGTGCAACGAAGGTGAGAGAGAGAGAGAGAGAGAGCTCTTTATTGGAAGGCATAGAATTTAGCCTCGCTGGCATGCTACTCTGCGTGGCGATGAGAATGTGGGAGATAAATACTGACGGTAAGCATTGCGGGAGAGGTTAAATTAAAGAGAAAAAAAAAAGGAAGAAGGTGTTGTTTATAGTATCCCTCTGAGCTGTGGTCAAGTCTACATCGGTCAGACGGGCCGCTGTCTAAACGACCGATTAAGGGAGCATGACGATTCCCTAGGTAACGGTTACGGCTCAAATCTATCCCCTCATTGTAAGGACCGCAAATGCCACCCTCTGCTGACAAACACTTCGATAATCGGTCGGCACGAAGGAAGGCTCGAACGTGAGCTGTTTCAAGTGGTAAAAATCGCTCAGAGTGGCAGATGTCTCAGCACGCCCTCAGTACTTGCGACCCAGAAAGAGCAGCGTTTTCTGATTTCTTAACAATCTGTTATCTATTCATTGTCTCCACCCTTCCCACAACTCTTGCCCTTTAAGTTTATTTTCGCCATTCTTACGAATGAGGCTTTGCGCATGCGTGACGGCTACTGTGAGGTACTGCGTACTTCAATAAATGTTTCGAAAGTTTGCACTCGTCCCATACACTTCTCTGCTGTGTCCTTGTGTCTTCGCGCTACCAACACATCATGATGACCTACCAACAGGCTCGAATTTCTGCTCTATTAGAATGTTCAGTCACAACTGACCATATTCGTGGCAACGATAACCTAACTGTGTCTGAGCAGTGTAATCAAGTATGCAATCACTGCAATAAAGTGATGTGGGGCATGCTCCGGTGTGCAAGCACCGCCAGCCAAGTGCACACCTCACCCCGTGGATGCAGCTTGTTTTTCTCTTTTCCATGAGAGAATGAGGAGCTCGTCGGGTCGTCTGGAGGTGTCGCCATCTCATGTCACGTCTGTCATGGCAAGCATACCTGAGACGTGAAATGACTTGCAATGACTGAACAAGCGAGACATCACATATCACGTGACATCACTGTGATGATGTGGATTATGCCACTGTGTGGTTCCAGGAGGACAAAAAAAATGGTGGCCGCGTGCGCTGCGAGCCGGTGTACATGCAGGATCGAATGTCAGAGCTAGGCTTCGAGATAGTCGTGGCAGCATGTCGCTGAGTGGCATGATGTTCTTTTTGGAGCTCAGCGTTTTCCCCAAGGCCAGCTAGCCTGCACCGGTCGGGTACCGAGGTTCAGGGTCTGGCTGCCCGCACAGCACCACAGTACCCTGCTGCAGACTCATGCCTGCTTTTCCATGGCCAGGCAGCCTACCAACAAGCACCTGCCTGCTGATGCCAGCTTACCGGCAGCCAGGCGGCCCACAGACGCACTCCTGCCTGCTGATGCAGGTCTGCCGTTGGCCAGGCTCTTTCTGCCACCTGGCTACCTGCTGATACCGGCCTCCTGGTATCCAGGACGTTACCGCGAGCCGATTGCCTGTGGATACCTTCCCCAGTGACCACTCGTCGCCGACAACCAACGTCGACAGTCATCTACCTGCAGCACATGGTGGCAGCACAACGGAGCAGCACGCATCGGAACCCACAGTAGGACATTGGTGTTCCTCTTGTCGAACCCCTCTAGGCTGCTTTAAGTGCCCCGTAGTGTATGTGTGTTAGCGTGCTAGTGGGCTAGATATGCCGAATTTTGTCCTCGTTGTCGAAGAAAAACAGTGCTTCGATGCTGAATGCGACCTCTTTATTGCCCAGAGCTCCTGAACGGACCTGGACCCTTAACTACATCACAATATGGTGAGCCTGCCAGGATTCGTCAGTGAGAGGGCCAAGTAACAGCCCCATATTCACGCAAAGCGCTAAGCTTGAGCGACGATGGACCTAGAGCATTTAGCCACGTTGGGCGCGCAACTGGGTTTCTAGGGTGCTGAGCTGAGGGAGTGGGTAGACAATGAACGTGCAGCGCAGAGGGCAGAGCAGGCTGCAGAAAGAGAGGAAAGTCAGGCAGCCACTGCGAGAGAGAAAGAGATTCTGGAATTGAAACTCAGATTCCAAGAATAAACTTGCAGTAATGAGACTGATCATGTCGAAACCCTTCCAGCATCAAACCATGACATTTCTCTCAACCCACAAAAACTGTTACAGTTGTTCGGTCAGCGGCACGATGATTTGCATGCATACGTTCAGCGTTTTGAGCCTGCAGCAATGGGACAGGACTGGACTCAAGATAAATGGGCTTTGGCCGTAAGCATGTGCCTCACAGGCGAGGCGTTAACTGTGATCGGTCGAATGACTGCCACTGAGTCGGCAGATTATCAAAAAATAAAGAAGGCGTTCCAGCAGCGATTTAGATTCACTGCTCAGGGTTACAATGGCAAATTTCGGAGGGCTCGAGCTCAGGATGGTGAGACAGGGAAACAGTTAGCAGCCAGGCTTTCTCTTACTTCGACCACCGGATTGAAACGGCAAATGTTACCAAGATATTCGAAGACCTGCGCAACCATATGATTGCTGAGCAGTTCCTCCGATGTTGCCATCCGAAGCTCGTTATCTTCTTGAAGGAGTGAGAGTGCAAGACACTTGATGGGCTGGCCGACAAAGCTGATTGCTTCCAGGAAGCACACAACTTTTCTAATTCCAGCAAAGTCCCTGATGTAGCGAAAGAACCCAGTAAGGTCTCTGTCGACCCGCTGAAGAAGGCACAATTAAGGTGTGCATGCTAAGCAATCGTCCGGGGCATCGGGCTTCCGACTGTCACAGCTCCACTAAAGAGGTACCCAGATGCAATTCTTGCGGCAAGATCGGGCACCGGACGGAGAATTGCAGAAGTCGGCACCCGAAGAAAGAGCAGAGTGCTGCTTCCCGTCTTACTCGTGCACTCCCACCTGCCCCGCCTGCCAGCACTAAACAGCCAAAACATGTAAAACAAAAAAGCTCCGTTCCTAGTGGTCATGACCAAAACATGGGGAACGTGCTTCAGCCTACAACGGGTAGGATGTGAGGTGCGGAATGATTAGCGACTACAAAACTCATTCGCGTTCTTCAAGACAAGGGCAGTAATGCTGTCGTTATCCGCCGGAGTTTGGTTCCAAAGAACTGCGTGACAGGACGCACAGGGACACAATATCTCCTTGACGGTACCGTCACCCAATTAGCTGAGGCAAGAGTGCAAGTGCAAGTGCATACGCAATACTACTCTGGCGAGGTGACAGCACTTTCCATGAAATGCCCCTTGTACGACCTCGTGCTCGGAAACATCCCAGGTGTCAGGGAACCACACGACCCGAACCCAGGCTGGATGAACGCACGTGTTAGCATGACGCGGCACCAGTTCCCCAGGAACACCTAATGCCGGTAAAATCGGAGCGTTGTGTTAACGCCGTGGCCAAGACACAAGAGGACACGTTATCCCCGTTGCACGTGTCACGAATCCAGTGCTGTTAGCTGAAAATACCAGTTAGCTGAAGAGCAGCGGAAGGATGCAACACTCAAATGGCTCTTTCCTAAAATCAGTAAGGAGTTTATATCCAGTAAGGGTCATAAATACTTCTTCCGTGAAGAAGGAAATATTCTTTACCGGCATTACTCCATGTCGACTGGCAGGAATTTCGAACAGGTTGTTGTACCCCTTGCGTTCAGGTCGCCAATTCTACACAGAGCCCATGAAAGCATTATGGCCGGGCACCAAAAAATACGACGAACGACCGATCGTGTACCAGAGAATTTTTATTGGCCCCACCTACACGGAGATGTCGCCCGATTCGTTAAGTCGTGTGATAAATGCCAAAGAACAACACCAAAGGGCAAGGTTGGCATTGCACCACTCGGCAACATGCCACTGATCACTACTCATTTCGAGCATGTTGCCATCGACCTCATCGGGCCTTTCTCACCCAAGTCCGATAAAGGCAACTGATATATGCTCACGCTGATGGATTTTTTTACACGTTATCCTGACGCCGTCGCGCTTCCTGCCATGTGCACGTTGCGGAAGCGCTAGCCGAAATGTTTTCCCGCATTGGTATCCAAAAGGAAATTGTGACTGAGCAGGGGGCCATGTTTACCTCCGACCTCATGAAGGAAGTCAGCTGACTTCTCTCCATCAAGCTGCTCAAGAAGTCACCTTATCACGTGATGGCGAATGGCCTCGTGGAGAAATTTAATGGAACTTTAAAGACAATGCTTAAGAGAATGTGCCAAGAAAAGCCTCGGTCATGGGATAGGTATTTGGCACTGTTGCTCTTCACTTACCGTGAAGTTCCACAGGTTAGTCTTGGGTTTTCCCCGTTCCAATTGATCTATAAATGCCATGTGTGAGGGCCACTGACAGTACTCAAGGAGCTCAGGACAAATCAGATTATCGATGGAGAAAGTTGCTCAACGTACACCTATCTCATCGACCTCAGAAACTGCCTGGAAGACACATGGAAACTTGCTCATGAGAAACTGCAGAAAGCAAGCCAGAAGCAGAAAACATACTACGACGGGGAGAGTCACCCCAAAAGGTTAAGTCCGGGCACAAGGTTCTGATTTGTCTGCCCACAGACTCCAACAAGCTGTTCATGCAGTGGAAAGGTCCATACGATGTCCCTAAACGCAAAAATGACGTGGATTACCTTGTGGAGCTGGGGCAAAAGAGCAAAGTTTTTCACATAAATATGCTTAAGGAGTACAAAGAGCACAATCCTTTGGTGATGCAGCAAGTATCGACCGCATCCGAAACCGACCAGCCAGGGGCTACTAATTCGAATTACCGTAAAAACCCGCGTAGAGTACGAGGTTTTTTTCCAATAATTAGCACCTCAAATTTCCGCCTCGTATTATTTGCGGATCCGAACAAAAATTTCAGTTTTGCTCGAAGTTTTGGTTTTGTTATTGCCACGTGGCTACGGCTTGGCTTTGTTATTGATTTGTTGCTACGGCTTGGCTTCGTTACCCGTGACGGCGTGGCTTGGGCTAGCGTGGCCTTCCTGACAGCGTACGCGCCGACGCATAAACCACGCTTCGCGAAGGGAAGGTTCTTTTTTTCTGCCGTGGAGGAGCACGATGTCAGGGCCACGAAAACAGTATTCGGCTGCTTTCAAGAGAAAGGCTATTTTAGTTGCCGAGAACATCGGCAACAGTGCGGCCTGGAGGCAGTTCGGCGTCACCGAGGGAAGCATCCGCGGATGGCGACGACAAAAGGAAGCACTTTTCGCATGCAGCGGAACGCGAAGAAGCTTTCGCGGCTCGAAGAATGGGTCATACCCAGAAATTGAACTGGCCCTGACGGAGTTCATAAGAGAACAGCGAGCCGCACATCTACCTGTGAGCGTGGAGCTCATGCAGGTAAAAGCTAGGGAGCTTGCTAGAGAAAAAGGTATTCCAAGCACCGCGTCCAAAGCGAGCAAGCACTGGATATACCGCTACATGTGCCGTGCTGGCTTTTCGTTACGGCGGCAAACGTCGATTTCCCAAAAACTGCCCGAATCGTTTGAAGAGCTGCTGGTGGCTTTTCAGCGCCACATTATTTCTTTACGGAAGTCCAAGAACTTTCAGCTAGGGCAAACAGGCAACGCTGACCAAACGCGAGTTTATCTGGACATGCCATCACCCCTCACAGTGCACGAGAAGGGTTCCAAACAAGTTTGCGTCCGGTCTACCGGCAACGAGAAGATGCGGGTTACGGTCATGCTATCGTGCACAGCTCCCACCCTATGTCGCGTTCAAACGCAAAACAATGCCCAAAGGTGAGGAGCTGCCAAAGAATGTTATCGTGAAATGCCACAAGAAAGGTTGGATGAACGAGGGTCTTGTCCTTGACTGGGTGAAGTCCGTGTGGTGTAGGCGGCCCGGTGCACTATTGTCCTTCCTGTCGATCCTCGCGCTGGACGCGTTTCGCTGCCATTTGGCCGACTCGGTCAAGAGAGTTACGCGATTGCGGCACTGAACTTGTCGTCATCCCAGGCGGAATGACTTCCCAGCTGCAGCCACTTGACGTTTGCGTAAACAAGCCTTTCAAGGACGCGGTCAAGCGGTGCTACGCTGAGTGGATGCGCTCAGGTGAGCCTGCAGTGACGCCGACTGGGCGGCTGAAGTGGGCATCGCCAGCCATGCTGTGCAAGTGGATTGCGGACGCGTGGGCGAGCATTCCTGCGGACCTTGTGCGTCGGTCTTTCAAAAAGTGTGGCATATCAAACGCCCTCGATGGCACAGAAGATGAGTGCCTGTGGGAAGATTTGTCGGACAAGGAAATCTCCGAAGAAAGCGCTGTTGAGGATGAGAGCGATTGAAGTGCGGTGTCCGATTGCAATAAATGCCTTTCTTCGTGCTTACCTGGTTTACCTCACTCGTATTATACGCGGATAAATTTTTTTTTCTATTTCGTGTCTCTAAAATTTCACCTCGTATTATATTCGGGTTCGTATTATACGTGGGTTTTTACGGTAACTGTTGTGAATACCGACATCTTCGAATTACGGAGGTTTTGCCCCACTGAAATGCACAAGGCTGTGCTGGGACCCCAGCATCAGTTCGAATTAACCGTCAGTTCAAATTAATCGAGTCCGAATTACCGAGCTGTACAACACCTTAGAGAACAGTGACAAAAAAGCTCATGCGACATTTGTAGCTTGGTTACAAATATAATGCGAAGTGCTTCCTGAAACAGACAATTTGAAGGGGCCATGACATGGTCGTTCTTCATATTGCAGTTTTGTGCTTCAGTAACTAATACAAGAGCTTATGATTCAGTTTCTGAAATTTGGCTGCCCTGGACGCACTCTATATTCCGAAAAATGCAATCGAAACTGAGAACGGGAAACTCCTCCCACCGGCAGCGACCTCCATATTGAATGCTATCGCGACGTCACCAGGCCATACACGGAGCAACGTCGTCTGCTCTCGTCGCTGCAATGTGCGCAGCCAGGTGTCTTGCCCCCGTAATTCAGCGGACGATCGAAGTAGCAGTCCTCCCCCATATATGAGTGACTGGCGCCGCAAAAGCGTTAATAATAGTAACGCAGTTATTCTCCGGTATAGGTATAGGGTCTGGTTACACTAGGCCTATGGGACGGCAGTCGGCGGTCAGTTGGCTGGTCGGTATGAAAAATGCCATCACTGACGCACTGGTCTGTCAAGCTAGACCAACGACAACGCCAGAACGATCAACGACCCCGTATCGCAGTAGTGTAAAAAGTGAACTTAGTGGGAACCGGAATAGCGGACTAGTTGGTATGACATTCTAAAAACTTAAGAATTTTAAAACTTATTCAACCTGATGCTAGCCACGGCTACATACGCGATGTGCGTGCACCAGCGAAGAGGTGCTTTCATTCGGTGCCTGCGCATAGAACCTATCGGCGAGGCAATTGAGCGACACGGGCAGAAAACGCCGCACAACGGTGCCCCTCGTCGCCGTCGCCTGGGCTTGCGCAGCCGAGCGAAAGCTGCACTCCCGGTGAATAGACGGCCCGAAAAACTGCGCTTGTGTACCTTACCGTTATCGAAAAAAGCGAAACGAGCGGCCGCACTTCATATCTTCACACTGTCTGACTAATCAGCGGGGAACTCTTGCCAGATGCTTGAATTTCAGCTCGGATGGCGGACCACTGGCCCCTGTCGTGACGAGGCCTAGCGAGTGCGATTCGTGTGTGCGATTTCGGTGATTGCGGACAGCGAATTCGCAAGTTTTAGAGCCTGAAAATAGCTGTAGAGAGTAGTTTTGGCCAGAGTGCCCTCAAAGCGAACTCTACCTACATCGCAGGGCACGAGTACAATAAGGGGAAAGCGCAGATATGTGACCCGGTCTGCACAGCATGTGCTGAAGGCAGCCGGGAGCAGCCATCAGCGTCAACTGTGGACAACAAATCTCGTTGTTTTCATTAATTCAAGTAATTCCCGAACGTATCTTTAGCTAGAGTGCTTCAATATCAAATACTGATGACATAAGAGGAAGCAGATACAATTAGCGGGAAGCGCCAGATACGCGAAGCGTTTCTCGTGCAGGCGATATAGCATCAGCGGCAGTTCTTGCAGTGATATCATAGTGTGTAAATGAATAAAACTACAATTTGTGAGCAATACTACGTAATATTTAAGATAAGGAGAGCCCACCTGACGTTTTATCCCAAGCAAACGAGCAGTACTGTTGGCGCATAGCTATGTAAACAACCCCTGCGCGGGGCTGCAGTTGTCGTGATCGTCGCATTCCTAGGTCACAATGTGCACGCACAGTAAACGCTAAATGATGTACTATTTTTTTCAAGCACTCAATTAGCATTCGAGTCGCGTAGGGTTTTGCAAGCGGCTTGGTTCCTGCAAAACGGTTCTACGAGCCGAAGGGGATGTATGTTCAACTTACAAATGCACACACACCACGGGGAAGTCGTCTCATTCGGCACTTTTCTCTGCTCCTTTCGTGCCTCAAGGTTATTCTAGTGCCACCTTGTGATAACTTGTTTAATTATCGAACCGATGAATAGCAGACAAGAAATTGGTAGCCAGCTACAAAGCGCCGCGGCTTTCACGGTGCACATCGGCAAAGGCATGCACAGCACGTGCCGCTTTTCACATACGGGAGCACTTGATTGCGCAAAAGGGACCATACTCATAACATAAAACTAACATGTTTCACAGCGTAAATAATAAAGCAGGGGTGCATCGATTTCTGTTTCCTCAACAATCACATGTCGGGCGCCACGAGCAAGTCCGCTTTCTTAAGGATCACTCAGCTCGCGTACTACGCTGAAGGCTTCTGAAAAGAAAACACGGAAAATACATTTTATTTCGATAAGCTAAAAAAGGATAACTTTTCGAGTGACCGCCGTCTACGGTGTGCATGCAAGCACCTCAACAGCGCGCAGCAAACAACGCGGGGCGGGTATGCCCCTCTGACGTCAGTGATCAGAGGTTGCCAGACCAGCAAGCAGTTCGCAGAAGAAACTGAGAAAATTCGTTTTAAAAACGTTTACCGCACAGAATCAACTGAAACTTGGGGGAATTTTAATCTAACAGTTTGAGAATTAAATGCGATAAACAGGGTATGCGCGAAAATAGGCTGTCATGGCTCCTTTAAGGAAACATTTGGTGTTATAATGTATGAATATGGCAACACTGTTTTGACAGGCGCCAATGTCGTGAATCTTCCCATACAAGCCGCCGCGGTGGCTGAGTGGTTATGGCGCTCGGCTGCTGGCCCAAAAGACGCGGGTTCGATGCCGGCCGCGGCGGTCGGATTTCGATGAAGGCGAAATTCTAGAGGCCCGTGTGCTGTGCGATGTCAGTGCACGTTAAAGAACCCCAGGTGGTAGAAATTTCCGGAGCCCTTCACGACGGCGTCTCTCATAGCCTGAGTCGCTTTGGGACGTTAAACCCCCATAAACTAAACCAAACCATCATCCCATACAAGCGTGTGGGCATGTTACCACCAGAGCCATGGCATTTGAAGCACTAGCTGGCTTGAGCAGACGGGGGCGCAAGCATATCAAGACATAGACAGAACTTCATTCGTTACCAGGTTCTGCCTTTCAAGAGAACTCAGACAATTAAATTCATCAAATTTCTATCACTCCATTACTTCTGCTGATGTCCACAAACACAATACAATCAAAAAATAAAATGTTACCACTAACACACAATTTTGCAAAAAATGTAAAATGCATGAATTTTGGAAGAAACACTAAAAATATAGGGGGTTTTAAGTATCCCACACAAATTGCTAGAACCACATTTCATCGAAAAGGAAGGCATCATATTGCCGCACACAAGAGCTCGCACAGCGCGCAGAGGAAGCTCGCCAACTAGCGCGTGTGCGCACCAGACCTCAGCGGAGTATGATGCACGACGCTACAATCTTCGCCACAGACGTGTCATATATGAACCTGGCGACAAGGGGTGGGTCTGGACGCCTATTCGCCGCCGTGGGCTCTCCGAAAAACGATTACGGCGATACTTCGGGCCCTATGTTGTGCTGAGACGTTTAACCGACGTAACGTATGAGGTGGTGCCAGACGGGTTATCGACATCCAAACGACGCCAGCAACAAGTCGACGCCGTCCATCTTGTACGTATGAAGCCATACTACTCGGACCGATCTTGACCTCCTACTTCCTTTTCTTATCACCGAGACTATGCTTCCTGAGGAGGGGGGCAAGTGCCGCATGCAAGAAGACGCAAAAGATGACGACTGGATCTACGAGCGCAATGCTAAAAGAGGAAGAAGCTGTAAACGCGCAGGGACTCTGTCTGGTTGACCAGTAAACCGTTTTTATCCTCGGGGTTTTACCGAGTCGTGACAATATGAACAAGTGATGCGCTTATTGTTTCCTACGACAGCCCATGAGTTTCCCTCATGCAGTGATGTGACCATTTACCTGGTCTATGTCTATAAATGCCTCGCATGTGGACTGCTTTGTGGCTCACAGGCTGTGGAATGTGATGCACATGTGTGTATGAAATCGGTGTGCAGATCATATCAATTGAGCTAGAACTGCACAACCTCCAATCTGTTTTTCTACACAGTATTGTTTTCTGCATTCAACACATTCCGTGGCACCCCATCATGAAACGCAAGCCCCAAAGGAACCGTTTTTGGTGAGGGAAACACTTGCTGCAAGTGAAACTGACTATGCGATTTGTGTCACTGAGTCTATAGTATCAACCACATGCGGAGACCACATGCAAAGCAAACAGACAGCGCCAGCGCATACACTAAACCTGCAGTGCACCCAACCACCATGGCTACTGCAAATGAGCATCACCTGGTCCTGCTGTATGTGCCGCCACGGCCGCGTTGTGGGCCAGGAAAGTGGCCTGGGCCCAGGCCATTGGATCAGCGCATGGAGACGTACATGACCTTGCCGCTATCTCCTGCAGAGAAACCAGTGTGGGAGCCACACATTATTACTACTAGAAGCACTGCACGTGGCAACAGGCCAACTAAATGACCAGCCAGCCCATCCCGTTTGCAAAGTGACTTTTTATCCAAGCAACATTCACACATATCCATCACTAGTGTCTCCGCTAAGATGCTGAAACATGTTAGGCACTTCACCAGCACCTTTCATCATATATGTACAGTGAAAGCACGTGAATTCAGATTTCATTAATCTGAACTTCTATATCATTCGAAAAGTGCGACATGGTCCGCCCACACACTATCAGAGTCTATGTAAACCATGCGGCGGGCTCTGTTGCGGGCTATATCTATGTGCCACCACGCCTAGGCAGCCTGTGCAAACGGGAGGCTCCACTGCCTCTAAGGAGGATATGTGGAGAGGGCAAAAACGGCAGGATGACCGGACCGGAGAGCGGGGGAGGCTCTAGCTCATGTTAGCGGCAGCATGGCAGCGGCAACTGGCTGCGTGACCTCCGAGATGTGTACCTGACTGTTGCTTGTAGCTACTGATTTTGAAGGCTTCAGTAGCTTGCTACGTTAGGCTTTGCTGTTGAGCAGTGGACGACACGACCAGTGCCAAGATACAACGAATAAGGCACATCGCAGTGTCTCCGGCACTCCGAAACCACAGCCGTGCACAAAACCCCGTGTGCTAAACCAGAGAATTGAAGCTTTCGCTGATATTTGCTGTGTGTCTTTGTCTCAATTTTCCAGTGCCCTCTGCATCATATTCCGTGCAATTGGTAGCAGCAGTCACCCCAAGTTAAACATACGGAGAGTACAAGTGTGCAGTAATTTAGAAATGTCATCCATCTGCGGTAAATACCTTGCCAAAACGCCTAAAAGGAAGACTGAAACCATGTGTGAAGTCAGCATTGGTCTGTTATCGAAACAGGATATTCCCTTTTAAAAAGCACACTCATTCGTTCAGTGCCTCACAGCAACCCGGGGTCAGAAGGATGGAAAATTGGGCAAAATGCAACTGCCGTGGAGACTTTTGCTTCTCAACATAAACGGTTGAGCAGCTCCCGCGGCTCAAAGGTGTGAAAATGCGAGTCGCAGAGGTTACATAGCCATTTTGGTCAAAAACCAGCAGTCGCAGAATGGCCACATGCTGCCGTATATTTCAGCCTTCCCGACCATGCTCACGGGCAATAGCCCTTCCTTCACGCCTCCGACACAGCCCTCCACTACAAAAATCGGATACGTTGAAAGTCGCCTGTCTCTTCTTCAGTTTTCTAGTTGAAGAGGAGGCCTTCTGCTCAGGTCCAGCTTTAGAACAGAAAGTGTTGGCCGTTACCTTCCGGGGAAGAAAAAAAAAGAAAGGCAATCGTGGAAATTTTTAGAACAATAAAAAGGGAAAATCTCACTACCTGGCTGCTTCACGATGGCAGTTAACCATATCTTTTGTTCGCTTTCATTTGTTCGGACTTTGAATTATTCAAACTGCGTGCATTACGAATTAATCAGTTTTACCTTCTTTCACACTAACCTGTACAAATATTCAAATCGCCAATTTAGTAAAGCTCATCAACATCTGCAATTCTTCAGGACTTACAAGACTTGACCTTGAAATTACCATTGATATCCTCATTTCTCAATCTTTAAATGTCCTTCACATTACTTGAGCTTTAATGCCTCACCTTACCACAGTGTGTCTTCAAGGAAACTCACCATTCTTGAACTCATCTCCACGTTTCTTCCAGCTACTTTTCGCTTGTCGCTACACTTCATGCCCCCACGATACCATGCTGGGGCTCCTTTTTCTTCTCTTCCACACAATGAGGCTTCCTACTCAATGCACTGCTTTTAGGAATCTGCTTTATGCAGCACATCCCCAGTCAGATCACACAATAGCCACACATCCCAATGTTAAAACTCTGCATAAACGATACAAATCGCACAGTCCATAACCAATGACAACCAACCCCAGTTTAAACTTGCTATCAAAGAAGACAAATACTGTGTATCCATTAATGCCTTTTAACATTAACAAAAAAACACACGGTGCCAAATACACAGCCTCTCAAAGCTGAGGCACACCATGGTGCTTTGGATTCTCGCAGCACATAACTGCACCTGACTGCATGCAGTATTACGCAAAAGCAAATAACAAGATGCACAGCTGCGAATGCAAAATTAAGGCCGATTTCGTAGCGTGCCCTACCTGCAGTCTTTTGCAACACACATTAAATTGGCACTCAGGAACTCTGCCAGCAACTATCACACTGCTTACCAAGCATATATTCAGGCAGAGAGCAGTCCCACGAAGCCAGTGGCCCCGAGATACCCACCTGGGAGATTCTGTACTAAGCCAGCCAGCAGACCCACAGGCGGCCAGGTGCAGCTGGTCTCTGGCCACAAATGGAAACTCCGTGACCACCACAGCTGGCCAGCGGCGTGCAGAGCCCAGCCGGGCCCACACCAGGGCACCCACCTGCATGCAAAGATTGCTCACTAGGGGCCTCTGAATACTGCAGGCATGCTGTGTCAGTTCCACTGTATCGAAGATAAACCTTTCCCCTGGGCTGATTGATTGGTGACTTTGCCATCCTGGCAGTACAAAAAGGTTGGGATCAGGCAAAGACAAACAGACAAACACACAAGGATGGCACTCAGCTTTCAAGTGCATTTTGTTTCATGCATTGATGTGCGTTCTCTGACCAACTTTTAAGCATGCCCACTGAGTCATATCAAAATGGTATGAATGCAATAAAAATCGAAAGAAAACAGTGCCAGGAATCAGGCAGTACAAAAAAAAATTACGGGAAAATCATACATCTGAAGTGACAATTCTGCAAAGCAGCTGAATTTATCCCCAATGATTACCTTGACGGTTTTACCCACCCTCTCTGTGACTCAGCATCTACGATTGTGCACACCACTTTTGGAACTTTATTCGAAGCATCTAGAGCTGTTTTCACGATGTCAGAAACATTTGGAATCCCTGCTCGACAGAATGGTAGGGCCATTTCGTGCCTAGAAAAAAAAGAATCACTTTTCAAAAACAAGAAATAAAGACTGACATCACAAAGTTCTATGGTGCGCCTAGCAAGTGCTGTCTGGTGCTGTAACTTTTTTCTTCTCTTGTGCAGTGGAATGTTTTACTTTGTTAAAAACATTGTAGTTGATTTTTTGTTGCCGTAGCTGCTGATAAAAAAAATAATTAACTGGGCATAAATGTTTTTTTTTTTAGGATAGGCCTGGAATCGCATGAGCATGGACGTGCGTGGTGTACATGAATTTAAAAAATTTTTGAGGCGCTTCTGTTATCTCATTATAGCAAACACAAAAAAAACTGCAATAGTTTGATATAGCCAAAGTTTATAACATAAAATTTCGTCAAAAACACGCACAACAGCAGAGCAGTTCAGTTAGTCAAGGCATCACAAAACAGGTGATGTTGTTAAAGAAACTGGGAGACATTTTCGCAAGTTTTACTGGAGTTTCTGAAGGCATTCATGGCGATTCCACAAACAAAAAAGAACTGAGCGCCAGTTAGGTTGTCTTCCCCACATAACAATGCCAGTTGGTCAAAACCCAGCTATAGCGGTATCCCCAAACAGCTCTACCAGCTGCTGGTCAAGAGCCAGCAATAGTGGCTTCCCCGCTTCACAACTGTGTTGCATGAAAAATGGTGCGTCAAAGCAAAAGCTATCGTCATTTTCAACACTCCTGTGACGGCCGAGATGAGTGCAGGACAGTTACTGCAAAGGGCAGCTGCCTACTCCACTGCTTCCGGGGTAGTGTCGGCAAACGCGAGAGGTTCAACACGTGCTGACCTCCTAGCTACCAACCTTCCGTACCGCTCTATCTTCTCTGGCGCAGCTGGCGAGTGCGAGATTTCAACACTAGCATGAGATCAAAGCGTGAACCTTGACACGAACTCCAGCCGCACCACCTCCAGTCACTTGTGTAGAGTGGCGAAGTGTGCCACCTGCCGTCCGAGTGGGTGCCGCTTATTGCTGGGGGGTTAGATATATCCGTTTTAGGGCCAACCGTGTTTGATATATCAAGTGAAAATTACATGTGTCTATTGAGAATATTCACGAAGAGTTTGATATAGCCAATAAATCGTAACATCCATGTTCGTGATATCAAGGTTTGCCTGCATACAAACAAATTTTCAGATTTTCTTCGATAGCAGAACATAATGCAATTCTGAAAGGGCTAATGAATGCTTTGCTCAAAGATGGGGCTTCACACATGCAACAGAATTTTTCTGAAGGCTGGGGCCGACGGAGATGAGTGGGTGGGTGGTGGACGGCAATTCGGGAGGGTGAAAGAGTGGTGTGAAAGTGGAGTAAGGGTGGTGGTACAGTGTTCTCGAAGGTTGTGTAGGGGCAAAACCAGCACTCTCCCCGTGAGGCTTTAGAAGAGGTTGCCGCGCCACGGCACTGGCCTAGACTCCTGGAGCAGCAACAGCGCATCGTCAGTACGCATGCTGCGTGGCTAAGAGGGGCCGACAGGACAGTCGCAGACAGTTTTTTATTGCATCACCGCTTGGCTGCCAATGAAGATGCAAGAAACCAATGGAAAATTACTTTTAACCTTTCAAAGAGAAATCAGTGGCTGTGTTTCAGTGACGGCACCAACGGGAGGCAAGGGATGGCGGCCGCTACCTCGAAAATTTTCCTGGCGCTCCTTTCTGTCACTGGAAGAATTAATTTTGTTTGCTCACAAGCACCTAAGCAGCTTAATCTTTGCGTTGTGTTATGTGAAACCAATATATCACTGTCTCATACCGCAATTTGTTCTTTTTATTTCGTTTTGAAGAGGAACAATGCCCAAAAAATAACTCCCCCTTCGACGTACACCATCCGCGTACGATATCCTGGGCAGCCTTTGGAATGGTAAAACCATAACCTACAACGTTTGGCTGCAAATTTCTTCTATTTGAAAAAAGGCAACTGCCAATCTTGATTTTTCCGGGGTTTTGTTTCATTACTTTTTTTTTTCAAGAAGGTCAGGTGGAATATCTTCCAAACGAAATAGGATAGCGCTTGAACGACGAGTCCGCAAGTGCCTTTTACTGTTTCGCTCACTTGTTGAGGTTCATAACACAGGACACTGGATCCTTGATTTTTTTCCTATGCAATAATTTACCACCGTTCTGACTGTCATATGCTACGATGTATTAAATTCATGCAATCTTTTAATGGAATATTTACTTTCTTGATTTGCTTGTCACGTGCTTGAGCAGCACAAAAGTCTTCTCTCTCGTTGCCTCTAAATCCGATATGACTCGGTACCCAGCAGAGTTTTAGGCTTTGTCCTTTAGCTGTGGCTATTACTAGGTTGTGTATGATATCACCAAGCATAGCAATGACTGCATTTCTAGAGTGGAGAGCTGTAAGCAAACATAGGGAGTCTGTGTAAATAATGCTGTCTGCGAGGTTCTCTTTTACTATTTTTTCAATGGCTACAGACACGGCGTAACATTCGGCAGTGAAGATTGATGCACACTGTGGTAGCCTCACTGTATGATTGCAATTACCTTGTGCGACTGCACTTCCAACGTAAAGATCGGTTTTTGAGCCATCTGTATAAAAAGCTGTGCAAGTACTGTATTTTTCCTGCAGTGCAAAAAATTCTTGTATTATATGCTGTGGTGGAGCTTGTTTTTTGCTGAAATGTGCAAGAGTGAGATCATAGATTTCCGGGAAATTGTACCATAGCGGCAGTGAATCTAGTCTTCCAGCAATGCCAGGCAATGTGTCCAGTACGCCGAGATTTTGGCACATCTCTTCAAAACGCAAGAGCGGTTTGTTGTTAAACAGTATTCTGGATGGGCACTTTGTGACTATTTGGTGACAGATGTGTTTGGGTAGCGAATGGATTTTTAGATGGTAGGAACACGTGAGCATCGTTACTCTGTAAGTGATGGTTCGTTCGTTTCTACATACAGACTGTCTATGGGCGACGTCCTGTATGCACCAGTGGAAAGACGCAAGCCTGAATTATGTACTGGATCTGGCCGTTTAAGGTACGATGGCCTCGCTGACCCATACACTATACATCCGTAATCCAGTGTGGAGCGGACTACAGAGCGATAAATTTGTAAGAGGCATGTCCTATCGGCTCAACAGTGTTTTCTCGACAGCACTTTGAGTAAGTTTACGGATCGAGAAGCCTTCTTTTTCAATGCATTTATGTGAGGTAAGAAAGTGACCTTTCTGTCAAATGTTATACCAAGAATTTTATGCTCATTTTTCACTGGTAACTCTAATTCGTTCAGGCGTAGTGTGGGATCTGTATGTATGCCTCGTCTGAGTGAGAACAGAATTGCCACCGATTTCTGTGGGCAAAACCGGAAACCATTTCTCTCCGCCCATGTTGCCAGTTTATATATTGTTATTTGTATTTGTAATTCACACGTTGATACATTGGAGGAAGTAGAAGCTATTTGAAGGTCGTCCACATAGACTGAGTACATAACGGAGCTTGGGATTATTTTCGTAAGAGAGTTCATTTTTCCAACAAAGAGAGTTGTGCCTAAAATACACCCCTGAGGTACTCCGTTTTCCTGAATGAAACTCCTCGAAAGGATTGTACCCAGGCGGACATGAAATGAATAACGGTTAGATAAGAAGTCTTTTAGGCAGTTCAACATTCTTCCTCGGATGCCAAGCTCGGCAAGGTCTTGAAGAATTCCAAACCGCCAGGCCGTATCGTATGCCCTTTCTAAATCGAAAAATACAGCGAAACAGTGTTGCTTATGAACGAAAGCTTCTCGAACAGTATTTTCAAGACAGACTAGGTGATCTGTTTAAAATCTTTTTAAAACCACACTCATGGGCATCAAGAAGTTCAGAGGATCGAAAGACAAACGTTAATCTTATATTAAGGACACTTTCAAAGGATTTTGCGAGGCAACTAGTCAGGGCGATGGGTTTGTAACTGCTAGGAGAGGTTGGGGGTTTTTCAGGTTTCAAGGAACGGTACAATAAGAGCTTTTTTCCAGGCTTGAGGTATTTTCCCCGAAACCCATACTTTGTAAAAAAATCTTAAAAGTGCCTCTACAGCAGGCTTGGAAAGATGGGCAAGCATTTCATGGTGTATTTGGTCGGGTCCTGGAGCAGTTTTCTTACCAGCAGACAGTACAGTGTTGATTTCCTGGAGTGCAATAAGACCATCATATTTTTCATTAGCACCTCCACTTGTTGGGAGCCTTTGTTTTTCGGCTATTACTTCTGTATTTTAGAAATGACTGCATATACAGTTGAACCTCGTTATAATGAACACTGACATAGCGAATTATCGGTTATAGCAAACTAAATTCGAACTTTGGTTGGTTATGCTTCAGTTTTACGAAATTTATTTTTTTATAACGAAACCGAAAATGCGAGATCCACCGCGATATCGGCTGTAATGAAGAAATATTAGGTTTACGCAAGGCTCAAAATGCTAAAGGTAGCATAAAAAGAGCAAAATAAATATTGGAAGCGAATTCACAAGCACACTTTTTTTTTTATCGTTTGAAAAGGTTGCAGAAAGTTCCGCGGCCAGGCACATCAATTGCGCGTTTGACTGGTCGCGCCACCTACGAACAGAGTGCAAAAACTCTGAAAGCTCATATGACGACAAAGATCCGAAGGGCGGCACCACTTGTCCAGCGGTGAAGACAAGCGCGGCAACACTGGCAACAGCGAGGCGGCGGTGGCGAGCCGGCATTGCGTAGAGAGCCTGCTTTGCGGCACCCTCGACATCATCTCAGTGCAGCGCCAGGTCGACATGGCAACGAAGCGGAAGGCGGTCTCGCTCGAGACAAAACTGCAGATATTGAGAGCTGTGGACAGTGGCCGCAAGAAAAAGGATGTTCCAGCGGAGTTCAGCGTTCCCCCAAGTACCTTATCCACCATTTTAGCCGCAAGAAAGAAGATTGAGGGCAACACCGAGGACGCTATAAAAGCTGACCGTAAGCGAGTTAGGCTTTACCATCACCCGGACGTGGAAGCGGGTTCGCTTTCATGGTTTAACGAGGTGAGGGCACGAAACTTGCCAGTATCGGGAGCACTTCTTCAAACGAAGGCCATCAGCCTGGCCTGTGCACTAGGGCATGAAGATTTCCGTGCGAGCAGCGGTTGGCTGCCACGTTTTCAAGACAGACACGAGATCGCGTGCCACACATTGTCTGGCGAAGGGGCTGCTGTCGACGTGGAGACATGTGAAAAGTGGCTAGAGAACTTTCGGCCTCTGCTCCAGGAATACGACGAGCGCAACGTGCACAACGTTGACGAAACCGGCGTGTTTTTCAAGTTGTTGCCAGAGCAGTAACTGGCAGTAAAGAATGAAACCTGCCATGGAGGAAAAAAGAACAAAGACCGGGTGACGGTTGTCGTTGCCGTGAACATGGATGGCTCACACAAAAGACGACTCACCGTAATCGGCAAGTCTGCACGTCCCAGGTGCCTGATAGGAGTCCGTAATTTGCAGGTTGCGTACTTGTCTAACAAAAAGGCCTGGATGACGTCCAAGCTTTTCGAAGACTGGCTCAAAGATTTCGACCAGGACATGGAGAGGCAGCACAGGAAGGCCCTGTTGCTCTTGGACAACTATTCGGCGCACAAAGTCTCGATCGTGCTGAAGGCAGTTTGTTTGGTGTTTCTGCCACCAAACGCAACTTCTGCTTTGCAACCGTTGGACAAGGGCATTATCCGTTCGCTCAAGTGCAATTACCGGAAGCATTTGGTGATGCAACTGGTTTTCGAAATCGATCGACGCAGATCAACAACCATCAACATCAAGACGACGCTTGAAATGTTGTATGGATCTTGGAATGAGGTGAGGCAGTCAACAATAAGGAACTGTATTGCAGAATGCGGTTTTGTTTTGCCTGACGTCGAAGACGAAGTTCAGCCTGATGAAAGCCTGGTAGAGCTGGACAATACTTGAGATCGACTGGCACTCCCA
The DNA here is from genome assembly GCF_052857255.1 of Amblyomma americanum. Taxonomy (NCBI): domain Eukaryota; kingdom Metazoa; phylum Arthropoda; class Arachnida; order Ixodida; family Ixodidae; genus Amblyomma; species Amblyomma americanum. The sequence continues at coordinate 402,348,369 of NC_135497.1, forward strand.
GGCATCGCAATTGATGATTTCGTTTCAGCCGATGAGAACTTGGCCGTGGCGCCTGAGATGATGGATCAAGAAATTGTGGATCGCGTCGAGGTCCCCGAGGATAACAGCAGCAGCGATAGCGCAAGGTGACAGCGAACGTGATGAACCACCAATAAGCACTGCGGACGCCGCAGACATGGCCAGGAGGCTGAAAGGCTATTTGGAAAAACTGCCGACGACCAAACTGCTGAGGTAGAAAAGGCCCTCGTGTGCATGGACACTGGAAAACTTTACTCTGTTCAGTGCTGTGAAAAGCCACCAGACGAATATCACATCCTTCTTCAAATAAACGAATGTAGACCTGTTTTGTCGAACCTTGTTCTTTTGTAATTTGACTTTCCCATACTACGCTCTATTTTGTTTTAAATGCCACAAACCATAAGGAGACAGGTAAGCATTACCTAGTTTATAGTGGGTTCGAAGCCCGGAATAATGCATTTTAGTATTTAGAGTATTTGCGAGAGCCAAATTGCGGATTTGTCAGAGCCGATATTTGCGCACACTGTTAAAACGAATATCGAGTATAACAAACTCATTTACGGTCCCTATGCTACTTCGTTAAAACGACGTTCGACTGTAGTGTGATGAACCGGAAACTACAGCGAAGTGCTCCCCCGATATGTCTGCCTGGTCCCCTAAACTCGTTTGTGTACCAGGTGTAGTGAAAAGAGGAATTGTGAAAGGTGAGTAGCGGCCATCTAATTTTCGAACTTGCTCCCACATTTTTTTTTGATGTGGTTGAGCTGTTTATAGAAGAGACACAAATTTGCCATGATATTTTCTCTGCCTTGAACCAGATACCCCTCGCATGTGCTCTTGCGTTCATGAAAAAAATTAGGTTCTCATGAGTTGGGTATCTGCGAAACACTCCCCAAGCATTATTCTGCAGTTTTTTTGCCTCCTTACAATCCCGTGTGTACCAAATTTTGTGGTTCTGGCACACCACTCCTGTGGATTTTGAAATTGATACATGTGCAGCAGAAAGAATGCATGTTGTGAACATTTCATTTATCTCATCTATGCTGTGGTTTTCTAAAATTAAATCCTGTAAACTGGACTTTTTTTTAAAACAATGCCAAATCAGCTAAATGTAGTTTCTAACGCCGCGGTTTTGTAGAAATAACTGTTGGCGAGGATGACAGAACTATTATAACAGGAATCACTTCCATATGGATTGTCTAAAACACTCCACTTCAAATCGCTAAAAACAGGCGGTAAACTAAAAGACAAATCTAATACGCTCATTCTCCCCGAGGATGGGGAACAGTATGTGGGTTTACACAAGTTCAGCAAACAGATATTAGTGGATAGAAAAAAATCCTCGATGAGCTGCCCTCTAGCGTCAGTTTTCTCGCTTCCCCAAAAACGAGAATGTGCATTAAAGTCGCCAACTACCAGGTATGGCTCTGGTAGCTGCTTTCAAAGACCCTCCAAGCCAAGCAGTGTTATATTCAGCTGTGGCTCGATATATACAGAGCACACCGTAATGGTTTTATGTGCAAGCAGAGTGGCTGCTACAGCCTCAAGTCTTGTTTATAGTTTAAGCTCACTAGCCAGGACACCATTTTTCACTATAATTGCCCCACCTCCTGACAGCCTGCTCGCCTGTTCTCGGTCGCGGCGGAAAACCGTATAATTCTTAAGAAAATTATTGTTTTGAGGCCCTAAATTTGGCTCTTGTAGACATAACGCAACAGGAGCGTGTGCTCCTAGGATATCTTTTATGTCACTGTAGTTATTCATAAGTCCTCTATAGTTCTATTGCATCATGAAAGCCATCTTAATTTTATTTTCCTATGTAGTTAAAACTAGATCAAGTTATTCATGGCCCCTTGATTCGGGGCCTGTCTGTTTTTGACCGATCCAGACAGCTCCGCCGACCACCCGACGTGGATGGCACGGGGCTACCGTGGGTCGTGTCCATTGCCTCTGCAGAGGCGCTCGACGACCGTGCAGAGGGCACGTGGACATTAGAGTTGGACCTCGACCTGTGGGAGGAGGTCTTGGGGGCCACGGACACGGGGGTCTGCGAGGCCTCTTCTTGGCTTGGCGGGGTAGTGTTACCTACTCCACCTGGGGGCGCGGATGGCCTCGCTACAGGTTCACTGCGAGTGGCCTGGGCAGGTGCCGAAGCCTGTTGTGGTGCGCCGCGCCCACGCACCACATCGCCGAAGTTTGTTTTTGCTGTGAAGGAGTATGAGCTTGTTTGTGTGCATCACCTTCTTGCTTCTCTGAACGAAATGTTTCAGTAGTTTTGAGTGTGATTATTGCTTTTTCTTTCTTCCAGTACGGACACGCCCTGGAGTATGCAGCCTGGTCTCCCTCACAGTTTGCACAGAGTCGGGCGCCGTCGCAGTCATCAGAAGAGCGATCTTTTGAAGCACATTTTGCATAACTTTTACCATCGTGGCAACTCACTGAACCGCGGCCGAACCTTTGGCAGTTAAAGCATCGTCGAGGGTTAGGAATGCAGGGTCTCACATTTATTTTTAGATAACCCACTTCATTTGAGTCAGGGAGAGTACTATGTGCAAATGTCAAGACTATGTGCTTTGCTGAGATTTCTTTGCCCTCTTTTCTTATTCTTATCCCGTGGACATCAACGACGTTTTGTTCAGCAAGCCCTTCTTTGATTTCTTCTTCAGTGAGGTGGAGAAAATCATTCTCTGAAATTACACCACGGACCGTACTGAGGGATCGGTGGGCAGATATCGATACAGGGATGTCACCTATAGACACAATGTTGGAAAGTTTTGACTGTTGGACGCTTTCTTGGAGTTCCAGTAAGAGGTCTCCACTAGCCATTTTTGTAAACTTATAGCCATAGCCCAAGACACCCGTCAAACATTTTTCTACAATGAATAGGGGGATTATTCTAGGAGATTTATCAGTTTCCTCAATATGAATCACCTCAAACTTAGGGAAACTTTGTTTCTTTTTTTAATGAAATTCTGAGTTACATCGGTACTCCCTCTCTTGTTAGGGCGATCAGTTGCTGAGAGAACGTTAGCCATAGAATAAATGTGTTTTTTGGATACGATGCCAGCCACCCACCATGGAGCCCAACTTGGGAACGGGACAGGAACTTGCAAGCAAGTCCTGCCCACGCCAGCTGTACACCCCAACTATAACCCAATATGACGCAACTCAGGGTGGTTGGCCACACAAGGTTATCCCTCGCCGCCAGGAAAAAAGGAAGAAACTAGAAGTGAGTAGGAGACAGGAGACTTGTGAGAAAGGGGTAGGAAAGTGAAAGATAGAGGGGAGGATAGGAAAAGGAGACTGCCGATTTCCCCCGGTCGGGTCAGGCCGGAGGTGCCGTCTACAGGAAGCTGGGGCCAAAGTGGTGCGTTGCGTCCGCCGAGGGGCCTTAAAGGTCCAAACGCTCGGCATCGGCTCAACCACCAAGATCCCCTTTTCCCCGAACACGGCAATGCCACGCACGGCGAAGCGCGGGTGCTCGGCTCCGTGGTGATGCACTGTTCACCATCATCCCCTGCGAGAATGTCCTTGCTTGCGGATGCTCGGGAACCCGTGGTGTCACCACTCACCAATGCCTGCAAGCTGCAGACACCCCCCTGAGGGGCCCGGGATACTGTTTACACGTCCTGGCAACCTCGATTTTAGATGTTTTTAATTGTTGTCCTGCGAGCCTTAATTTTACCCTTGAACTACCTCAGCTTGAGTCACTGCAGTTTTTAGATATTCGTTTTTATTTCAATGACCCTGGGCACGTATGTATGCTGGACGTATGAGCTGCGTACCAAGATGTCTTTGCTTCCTTTTGTCTCAGCCCATTCAAAGCTAGTAAAAAGAGGGATAGCCATGTCACGCCTTCATGCAGCACTCTTGAAATCGTGTCATCACAAGTTCACTGCAGTTTTTAGATATTCGTTTTTATTTCAATGACCCTGGGCACGTATGCTGGACGTATGAGCTGCGTACCAAGATGTCTTTGCTTCCTTTTGTCTCAGCCCATTCAAAGCTAGTAAAAAGAGGGATAGCCATGTCACGCCTTCATGCAGCACTCTTGAAATCGTGTCATCACAAGACAAACGAAAGCTTCAGCACCCAAGTCAAGCGTCTAGAAAATTCTGGATACCCTCTTGACGTGATTGTCGCCGTGGCAGAAACGTTGACAAAAAAGAAAAAAAGACTTTCGCAAAGGCGCACAGAAGAGGAAAAGAAAAGAAGCGTCATTGTCACGCCGTACATGCCTCATGTGTCCCATAATCTCAAGAGAATTGGAGCAAAATTCGAAGTTGATGTCGTTATTAACGCGCCGTGCAGAATATCGATGCTTTGTCGCATGGTGACAGGCAAGGGCCAGAAGAAATATGGGCGCTGTAAAAATCATGCAGAACGTTTTGTTCTGTGCAACGAAGGTGAGAGAGAGAGAGAGCTCTTTATTGGAAGGCATAGAATTTAGCCTCGCTGGCATGCTACTCTGCGTGGCGATGAGAATGTGGGAGATAAATACTGACGGTAAGCATTGCGGGAGAGGTTAAATTAAAGAGAAAAAAAAAAGGAAGAAGGTGTTGTTTATAGTATCCCTCTGAGCTGTGGTCAAGTCTACATCGGTCAGACGGGCCGCTGTCTAAACGACCGATTAAGGGAGCATGATGATTCCCTAGGTAACGGTTACGGCTCGAATCTATCGCCTCATTGTAAGGACTGCAAATGCCACCCTCTGCTGACAAACACTTCGATAATCGGTCGGCACGAAGGAAGGCTCGAACGTGAGCTGTTTCAAGTGGTAAAAATCGCTCAGAGTGGCAGATGTCTCAGCACGCCCTCAGTACTTGTGACCCAGAAAGAGCAGCATTTTCTGATTTCTTAACAATCTGTTATGTATTCATTGTCTCCACCCTTCCCACAACTCTTGCCCTTTAAGTTTATTTTCACCATTCTTACGAATGAGGCTTTGCGCATGCGTGACGGCTCCTGTACGGTACTGCGTACTTCAATAAATGTTTCGAAAGTTTGCACTCGTCCCATACACTTCTCTGCTGTGTCCTTGTGTCTTCGCGCTACCAACACATCATGATGACCTACCAACAGGCTCGAATTTCTGCTCTATTAGAATGTTCAGTCACAACTGACCATACTCGTGGCAACGATAACCTAACTGTGTCTGAGCAGTATAATCAAGTATGCAATCACTGCAATAAAGTGATGTGGGGCATGCTCCGGTGTGCAAGCACCGCCAGCCAAGTGCACACCTCACCCCGTGGATGCAGCTTGTTTTTCTCTTTTCCATGAGAGAATGAGGAGCTCGTCGGGTCGTCTGGAGGTGTCGCCATCTCATGTCACGTCTGTCATGGCAAGCATACCTGAGACGTGAAATGACTTGCAATGACTGAACAAGCGAGACATCACATATAACGTGACATCACTGTGATGATGTGGATTATGCCACTGTGTGGTTCCAGGAGGACAAAAAAAAGGGTGGCCGCGTGCGCTGCGAGCCGGTGTACATGCAGGATCGAATGTCAGAGCTAGGCTTCGAGATAGTCGTGGCAGCATGTCGCTGAGTGGCAGGATGTTCTTTTTGGAGCTCGGCATTCTCCCCAAGGCCAGCTAGGCTGCACCGGTCGGGTACCGAGGTTCAGGGTCTGGCTGCCCGCACAGCACCACAGTACCCTGCTGCAGACTCATGCCTGCTTTTCCATGGCCAGGCAGCCTACCAACAAGCACCTGCCTGCTGATGCCAGCTTACCAGCAGCCAGGCGGCCCACAGACGCACTCCTCCCTGCTGATGCAGGTCTGCCGTTGGCCAGGCTGTTTCTGCCACCTGCCTACCTGCTGATACCGGCCTCCTGGTATCCAGGACGTTACCACGAGCTGATTGCCTGTGGATACCTTCCCCGGTGACCAGTTGTCGCCGACAACCAACGTCGACAGTCATCTACCTGCAGCACATGGTGGCAGCACAACGGAGCAGCACGCACCGGAACCTACAGTAGGACATTGGTGTTCCTCTTGTCGAACCCCTCTAGGCTCCTTTAAGTGCCCTGTAGTGTATGTGTGTGTGTGTTAGCGTGCTAGTGGGCTAGATATGCCGAATTTTGTCCCCGCTGCTGAAGAAAAACAGTGCTTCGATGCTGAATGCGACCTGTTTATTGCCCAGAGCTCCTGAACGGACCTGGACCCTTAACTACATCACAATATGGTGAGCCTGCCAGGATTCGTCAGCGAGAGGGCTGAGTAAGAGCCCCATATTCACGCAAAGCACTAAGCTTGAGCGACGATGGACCTAGAGCATTTAGCCACGTAGGGCGCGCAACTGGGTTTCTCGGGTGCTGAGCTGAGGGAGTGGGTAGACAATGAACGTGTAGCGCAGAGGGCAGAGCAGGCTGCAGAAAGAGAGGAAAGTCAGGCAGCCACTGCGAGAGAGAAAGAGATTCTGGAATTGAAACTCAGATTCCAAGAAGAAACTTGCAGTAATGAGACTGATCATGTCGAAACCTTTCCAGCATCAAATCATGACATTTCTCTCAACCCACAAAAACTGTTACAGTTGTTCGATCAGCGGCGCGATGATTTGCATACATACGTTCAGCGTTTTGAGCCTGCAGCAATGGGACAGGACTGGACTCAAGATAAATGGGCTTTGGCCTGTAAGCATGTGCCTCACAGGCGAGGCGTGAACTGTGATCGGTCGAATGACTGCCACTGAGTCGGCAGATTATCAAAAAATAAAGAAGGCGTTCCAGCAGCGATTTAGATTCACTGCTCAGGGTTAAAATGGCAAATTTCGGAGGGCTCGAGCTCAGGATGGTGAGACAGGGAAACAGTTAGCAGCCAGGCTTTCTGCTTACTTCGACCACCGGATTGAAACGGCAAATGTTACCAAGACATTCGAAGACCTGCGCAACCATATGATTTCTGAGCAGTTCCTCCGATGTTGCCATCCGAAGCTCGTTATCTTCTTGAAGGAGCGAGAGTGCAAGACACTTGATGGGCTGGCCGACACAGCTGATTGCTTCCAGGAAGCGCACAACTTTTCTAATCCCAGCAAAGTCCCTGATGTAGCGAAAGAACCCAGTAAGGCCTCTGTCGACCCACTGAAGAAGGCACAATTAAGGTGTGCATGCTAAGCAATCGTCCGGGGCATCGGGCTTCCGACTGTCACAGCTCCACTAAAGAGGTACCCAGGTGCAATTCTTGCGGCAAGATCGGGCACCGGACGGAGAATTGCAGAAGTCGGCACCCGAAGAAAGAGCAGAGTGCCGCTTCCCGTCTTACTCGTGCTCTCCCACCTGCCCCGCCTGCCAGCACTAAACAGCCAAAACATGTAAAACAAAAGGCTCCGTTCCTAGTGGTCATGACCAAAACATGGGGAACGTGCATCAGCCTACAACGGGTAGGATGCATGGTGCGGAATGATTAGCGACGACAAAACTCGTTCGCGTTCTTCAAGACAAGGGCAGTAATGCTGTCGTTATCCGCCGGAGTTTGGTTCCAAAGAACTACGTGACAGGACGCACAGGGACACAATATCTCCTTCACGGTACCGTCGCCCAAATAGCCGAGGCAAGAGTGCAAGTGCATACGCAATACTGCTCTGGAGAGGTGACAGCACTTTGCATGAAATGCCCCTTGTACGACCCCGTGCTCGGAAACATCCCAGGTGTCAGGGAACCACACGACCCGAACCCAGGCTGGATGAACCCACGTATTAGCATGACGCGGCACCAGTTCCTCAGGAACACCTAATGCCGGGAAAATCGGAGCGTTGTGTTAACGCCGTGGCCAAGACACAAGAGGACACGTTATCCCCGTTGCACGTGCCACGAATCCAGTGCTGTTAGCTGAAAATACCAGTTAGCTGAAGAGCAGCGGAAGGGTGCAACACTCAAACAGCTCTTCCCTAAAATCAGTAAGGAGTTTATATCCAGTAAGGGTCATAAATACTTCTTCTGTGAAGAACGAAATTTTCTTTACCGGCATTATTCCATGTCGACTGGCAGGAATTTCGAAGAGGTTGTTGTACCCCTTGCGTTCAGGTCGCAAGTTCTACACAGAGCCCATGAAAGCATTATGGCCGGGCACCAAAAAATACGACAAACGACCGATCGTGTACCAGAGAATTTTTATTGGCCCCACCTACACGGAGATGTCGCCCGATTCGTTAAGTCGTGTCATAAATGCCAAAGAACAACACCAAAGGGCAAGGTTGGCATTGCACCACTCGGCAACATGCCACTGATCACTACTCCTTTCGAGCGTGTTGCCATCGAACTCATCGTGCCTTTCTCACCCAAGTCCGATAAAGGCAACTGATATATGCTCACGCTGATGGATTTTTTTACACGTTATCCTGACGCCGTCGCGCTTCCTGCCATGTGCACGTTGCGGAAGCGCTAGCCGAAAAGTTTTCCCGCATTGGTATCCAAAAGGAAATTGTGACTGAGCATGGGGCCATGTTTACCTCCGACCTCATGAAGGAAGTCAGCTGACTTCTCTCCATCAAGCTGCTCAAGAAGTCACCTTATCACGTGATGGCGAATGGCCTCGTGGAGAAATTTAATGGAACTTTGAAGACAATGCTTAAGAGAATGTGCCAAGAAAAGCCTCGGTCATGGGATAGGTATTTGGCACTGTTGCTCTTCACTTACCGTTGTTACGTCTCGCCTACAGCGCGCGGTATAGCCGGCGCGGATGCACCGGATGCCGCGGCTTCGTTCATCGCTGCCGCAACGCCTCCCGCCAAGCGCGTCCAGGCAGGTTTCAGTGCCACGTGTCGTCGTGCGTGCGTGTGTGTGTGTGTGCATGTTTTGCCCACGCTTGTCAAAGCGCGGCAGCCGGGGAGAGAAGCTCCCCAACTGGGAGGCGAGGAGGTCTGACCGGCGCCTGCCCGGCGGACGCGCACGTCACGCCTGAACATGTTCAAGCGTCGCCGTATCGGATGACTCTTCCCAAGCCGTTCCCTCTTGCCCTCGACTCCGAGCGTATAAAACGCCGCTGCCCCGGACGCCGAGAGGGACTTCGATTCCTTCCTTCGAGTAACGTGGTCGCCCTGACCGGCTGCTCTTTTGCGATGCCAGAATAAACAAGTTGTTCTGTTGCCAGTCGACTCATCCTTTGCCGGCACCTTCGGATGTTTCCAGCTTTGCCCCAGGCCGCCAGGCCAACGCTACCCTTGGGGCTTGCAACCCAAATGCAACAACTGGTTGCCAGCGGTGGGATCCCGACAACGGAGGCCAGCAGCGAAGATATGCGGTCAACTGTATGCTGAGCAGCACAACGACCATCCGGGAGCAGTGCAACGAGCCCTGTGTGATGACTGGTTGCCTGCAGCGGAACGACTGCGCTGAATTCTTGGCTGCGAGGTTTGGTGAGTGCGGGACTTTCTTCTTCTGAGTTTTGCCAGGCTTTTGTTAGTGTCAGAAACAGAGCTGGTAATTGTGTTGTCGTTGCTGCCGGGTTAGTTTGCGGCAAGACAATAGTAGGCAGTAGAGAAAGCAGCATTCGGAGCAGCCATGGATTTGAAGTCGTTGCGCAAACCGAAATTGCTGGAGCTTGCAAGAGAGTTGGGTCTGGATATCTCAGACAAACTCAGAAAACCAGAACTGCTAAGGGCTATTCTTGAGTTGGAGGCTGAGGATGACGAGCTGTCGGAATGCCTTGAGACCATTGAGGAGAGGGAGCAAAAAGAGGAGCGCGAACGTAAAGAGCAAAAAGACGAGCGCGACCGTCAACACGCTTTGGAAATGAAGCGTCTCGAGGTAGAGATGGAACGCGCTCGTAATGGAAGTCAGGCACACGGTGCAGGAGAACGGGTATCGTTCAAAATGACTGACCTGATGCGGCCGTTTAAGCTTGGAGAGGACATTGGTTTGTTCCTGGTTAACTTTGAGCGAACGTGCGAGAAGCAGGGGTTCTCTCGGGAAACGTGGCCACAGCGCTTGCTCACTTTGTTACCCGGCGAGGCGGCCGACGTAGTCGCTCGCTTGAAGAGAGAGGAGGCAGAGGATTTCGACCAAGTGAAATTGAGTCTGCTAAAAAAGTACAGGCTGTCAGCGGAGGCGTTCCGTCGGAAGTTTCGGGAAAATGAAAAAGGCAGAAATGAGTCATATACAGAGTTTGCCTACAGGCTTATGTCAAACATGCAGGAGTGGCTCAAAGAAGAGAAAGCGTTTGGTGACCACGAGAAAATTATGCAGTGTTTCGGGCTAGAACAGTTTTATAGTCGGTTACCTGAGAACGTGCGGTACTGGGTCTTGGATAGGCCAGACGTTAGTACAGTGGCTAAAGCCGCCGAGCTAGCCGAGGAGTTTGTGACGCGTCGGGCTCGCGGAGCTAAGGACGGTCAAAAGGGTGAATTTGGCTCCAAGTCTGAGAGGCCGAAGTTCACACCCATGAGAGCAAGGGGGGACACGCGTAGTGCGGATGCGAGTGAAAGCAGTCCGACCGAACGTAAGGAGACGGCGGCAGCCGAAGCCGAACGCAGAAAGCGGTTCGAGGCGAGGCAAGCACGCGTGTGTTATACGTGCCAGAAGCCGGGTCACTTTTCGGCGCAGTGTCCAGAAACAAAAAGAGAAGTCGTGTGTTTGTCATTATGTAGCACTGACGAGAACATGAAGCTTCTCGAGCCTTACATGCGAGACTTCCTCGTGAACGGGAAAGAGTGCCGAGTGCTTCGTGATTCCGCAGCTACAATGGATGTAGTTCACTCCTCTTACGTAGAACCCGATATGTTCACGGGCGAGTGCGCATGGATCAAGCAAGCCGTGGAAGCTCATAGCGTGTGTCTGCCCGTAGCAAAAGTGCTTATTGAAGGACCTTTCGGAGCACTTGAGACGGAGGCCGTAGTGTCATCTAGGCTGCCCCCCCAGTACCCGTACCTATTTTCGAACAGGTCCGATCACCTCCTGCGCGAGAAGGGTCTTTTGTTTGGTGAGGCTAGCGTTCAGGCCTTAACCAGATCGAGAGTTCGGGAGCTCGCTGCAAAGGCGGTAGTTGCGGGGCCGACGTTGTCGAACAATGAGAAAGGGTCGGAGGCGCAGCAAGCTGATACTCAGAGCACGTCCGAACTGAATAAAATTGAGCCTGTAGCGTTGAAGGCACCAGGTACTGGAGAGGAAATGCCCGACACGGGAAAGTTAGAAGAGCTTCCAGTCGAGCTTCCGGGACTAGGCTCAGTGATGAACAGGGAAGACACTGATCAGGTCATTAGTGACTTAATCATTAAAGCACCGCTGTCGCCTGAGCAGAAAACCGAACTACACCAACTCTTACAAGAGTTTCAAGGTCAGTTCTCTGAGAGGCCTGGTAGGACTTCTGTCCTTACTCATGATATAGAACTTACCTCCCCAGAGCCAGTACGATCCAAGGCGTACCGGGTGTCACCCCGCCAGCGCGATATTATGGAGGCTGAGGTAAAGAAAATGCTACAGCTCGGTGTTATTGAGGCGGGTGAGAGTGATTATACCTCCCCTTTGATTTTAGCTGAGGTACCGGGCAAGGAACCTCGTCCTTGCGTCGACTACCGCAGGCTTAATTCCATCACTAAGGATCAAATTTATCCGATCCCTAACATCGAGGAGCGCCTTGAGAAAGTTAGTAGCGCTCAGTTTATTTCCACCCTAGATCTTGTCAGGGGTTATTGGCAGGTTCCACTTACAGAAGCGGCTAGTAGGTATGCGGCGTTCATTTCACCAATGGGAACATTCCGTCCTAAAGTTTTGAGTTTTGGTTTGAAGAACGCGCCATACTGCTTTTCAAGCCTCATGGACAAAGTGTTGCGGGGACAGGAAGAATTCGCTTTACCGTATTTAGACGACGTAGCGATATTCTCCGCCTCCTGGTCTGAGCATATGGCACACTTGCGGGCAGTGCTAACCCGCCTGCGCGAAGCGGGCTTGACAGTCAAGGCTCCTAAGTGCCAATTAGCACAGGCCGAGGTTGTCTACCTCGGTCACGTGATTGGACAGGGTCGTCGCCGCCCCTCTGAAATAAAGGTGGCCGCTGTGCGAGACTTCCCGCAACCGCGCACGAAGACCGATATTCGGTCGTTCTTAGGTGTCGCCGGCTACTATCAGAGGTACATCCCCAGGTACTCCGATATCGCGGCTCCCCTGACGGATGCTCTAAGAAAAACAGAGCCCCAAACAGTCGTCTGGAGCGAGACAAAGGAAAGAGCTTTTAGCGCCTTAAAGAGCGCCCTAACAAGCCAGCCTGTGCTACGATCGCCAGACTACACAAAAGGGTTCGTTGTTCAGTGCGATGCTAGTGAGCGAGGCATGGGCGTTGTACTGTGCCAAAGGGACAATGGAGAAGTGGAACACCCCGTCCTGTATGCTAGTCGTAAGCTGACCTGTCGTGAGCAGGCGTACAGCGCCACCGAGAAAGAGTGTGCGTGTCTCGTGTGGGCCGTTCAGAAATTGTCTTGCTACCTAGCCGGCTCGAGGTTTATCATTGAGACGGATCACTGCCCTCTCCAATGGCTGCAGACCATATCTCCCAAAAATGGCCGCCTCCTGCGCTGGAGCCTCGCTTTGCAACAATATTCCTTTGAGGTGCGTTACAAAAAGGGGAGTCTCAACGGTAACGCCGATGGCTTAAGTCGAAGCCCCTAACGTAGGAATCCGCCTCACAGTTGTTGGTTACTGATGTTTTCTTCCTGAGGCAGGATTTTTAACATATTGCTTTTGTTTAGTGTTTCAAAGTGATTATGTGCTTTCTAGTGCAATTTTCCAATTTGTGGACGCGTTCTGAGTGCTGCTTGACTACTGTATGGAACTAGGCAGTAGTATAAAAGGGGAAAGAGCCTGGCAGAGCTTAGTGAGGGTTGTCTCGTGCTTGCTGACTGAGCGGTTGCGTTTCGGCGTAGTTCTAACACTTGCTGGAAACGAGCACAAAAATGGCAACTCTCCCGAAGTGACTTTGCAGTGTCCTATGTGATCCTGAACCTGAGAACGAGGCCTTCTCTGTGCGCTGCGCTCAAGCAACGTCGAGGGACGACCGGTTTCGTTTACGAGCATCATCGAGCGACATCCCTCTGGACAGCGGATGCAGTCCCCTGACCATCGGGATCTCCTTCTCCCGGCGGGGCGGTCTGTTACGTCTCGCCTACAGCGCGCGGTATAGCCGGCGCGGATGCACCGGATGCCGCGGCTTCGTTCATCGCTGCCGCAACGCCTCCCGCCAAGCGCGTCCAGGCAGGTTTCAGTGCCACGTGTCGTCGTGCATGCGTGCGTGTGTGTGTGCATGTTTTGCCCACGCTTGTCAAAGCGCGGCAGCCGGGGAGAGAAGCTCCCCAACTGGGAGGCGAGGAGGTCTGACCGGCGCCTGCCCGGCGGACGCGCACGTCACGCCTGAACATGTTCAAGCGTCGCCGTATCGGATGACTCTTCCCAAGCCGTTCCCTCTTGCCCTCGACTCCGAGCGTATAAAACGCCGCTGCCCCGGACGCCGAGAGGGACTTCGATTCCTTCCTTCGAGTAACGTGGTCGCCCTGACCGGCTGCTCTTTTGCGATGCCAGAATAAACAAGTTGTTCTGTTGCCAGTCGACTCATCCTTTGCCGGCACCTTCGGATGTTTCCAGCTTTGCCCCAGGCCGCCAGGCCAACGCTACCCTTGGGGCTTGCAACCCAAATGCAACACCGTGAAGTTCCACAGGTTAGTCTTGGGTTTTCCCCGTTCCAATTGATCTATAGATGCCATGTGCGAGGGCCACTGACAGTACTCAAGGAGCTCTGGACAAATCAGATTATCGATGGAGAAAGTTGCTCAACGTACACCTATCTCATCAACCTCAGAAACCGCCTGGAAGACACATGGAAACTTGCTCATGAGAAACTGCAGAAAGCAAGCCAGAAGCAGAAAATATACTACGACGGGGAGAGTCACCCCAAAAGGTTAAGCCCGGGCACAATGTTCTGATTTTTCTGCCCACAGACTCCAACAAGCTGTTCATGCAGTGGAAAGGTCCATACGATGCCCCTAAACGCAAAAACGACGTGGATTACCTTGTGGAGCTGGGGCAAAAGAGCAAAGTTTTTCACATAAATATGCTTAAGGAGTACAAAGAGCACAATCCTTTGGTGATACAGCAAGTATCGACCGCATCCGAAACCGACCAGCCAGGGGCTACTAATTCGAAATAACTGCTGTGAATACCGACATCTTCGAATTACGGAGGTTTTGCCCCACTGAAATGCACAAGGCTGTGCAGGAACCCCAGCATCAGTTCGAATTAACCGTCAGTTCAAATTAATCGAGTCCGAATTACCGAGCTGTACTACACCTCAGAGAACAGTGAAAAAAAAAGCTCATGCGACATTTGTAGCTTGGTTACAAATATAATGCGAAGTGCTTCCTGAAACAGACAATTTGAAGGGGCCATGACATGGTCGTTCTTCATATTGCAGTTTTGTGCTTCAGTAACTAATACAAGAGCTTATGATTCAGTTTCCGAAATTTGGCTGCCCTGGAAGCACTCTATATTCCGAAAAATGCAATCGAAACTGAGAACGGGAAACTCCTCCCACCGGCAGCGACCGCCATATTGAATGCTATCGCGACGTCACCAGGCCATACACAGAGCAACGTCGTCTGCTCTCGTCGCTGCAATGTGCGCAGCCAGGTGTCTTGCCCCCATAATTCCGCGGGTGATCGAAGTAGCAATTCTCCCCCACATATGAGTGACTGGCGCCGCAAAAGCGTTAATAATAGTAACGCAGTTATTCTCCGGTATAGGTATAGGTTCCGGTTACACTAGGCCGATGGGACGGCAATCGGCGGTCAGTTGGCTGGTCGGTATGAAAAATGCCATCACTGATGCACTGGTCTGTCAAGCTAGACCAACGACAATGCCAGCACGATCAACGACCCCGTATCGCAGTAGTGTAAAAAGTGAACTTAGTGGGAACCGGAATAGCGGACTAGTTGGTATGACATTCTAAAAACTTAAGAATTTTAAAACTTAATCAACCTGATGCTAGCCACGGCTACATACGCGATGTGCATGCACCAGCGAAGAGGTGCTTTCATTCGGTGCCTGCGCATAGAACCTATCGGCGAGGCAATTGAGCGACACGGGCAGAAAACGCCGCACAACGGTGCCCCTCGTCGCCGTCGCCTGGGCTTGCGCAGCCGAGCGAAAGCTGCACTCCCGGTGAATAGACGGCCCGAAAAACTGCGCTTGTGTACTTTACCGTTATCGAAAAAAGCGAAACGAGCGGCCGCACTTCATATCTTCACACTGTCTAACTAATCAGCGGGGAACACTTGCCAGATGCTTGAATTTCAGCTAGGATGGCGGACCACTGGCCCCTGTCGTGACGAGGCCTAGCGAGTGCGATTCGTGTGTGCGATTTCGGTGATTGCGGACAGCGAATTCGCAAGTTTTAGAGCCTGAAAATAGCTGTAGAGAGTAGTTTTGGCCAGAGTGCCCTCAAAGCGAACTCTACCTACATCGCAGGGCACGAGTACAATAAGGGGAAAGCGCAGATATGTGACCCGGTCTGCACAGCATGTGCTGAAGGCAGCCGGGAGCAGCCATCAGCGTCAACTGTGGACAACAAATCTCGTTGTTTTCATTAATTCAAGTAATTCCCGAACGTATCTTTAGCTAGAGTGCTTCAATATCAAATACTGATGACATAAGAGGAAGCAGATACAATTAGCGGGAAGCGCCAGATACGCGAAGCGTTTCTCGTGCAGGCGATATAGCATCAGCGGCAGTTCTTGCAGTGATATCATAGTGTGTAAATGAATAAAACTACAATTTGTGAGCAATACTACGTAATATTTAAGATAAGGAGAGCCCACCTGACGTTTTATCCCAAGCAAACGAGCAGTACTGTTGGCGCATAGCTATGTAAACAACCCCTGCGCGGGGCTGCAGTTGTCGTGATCGTCGCATTCCTAGGTCACAATGTGCACGCACAGTAAACGCTAAATGATGTACTATTTTTTTCAAGCACTCAATTAGCATTCGAGTCGCGTAGGGTTTTGCAAGCGGCTTGGTTCCTGCAAAACGGTTCTACGAGCCGAAGGGGATGTATGTTCAACTTACAAATGCACACACACCACGGGGAAGTCGTCTCATTCGGCACTTTTCTCTGCTCCTTTCGTGCCTCAAGGTTATTCTAGTGCCACCTTGTGATAACTTGTTTAATTATCGAACCGATGAATAGCAGACAAGAAATTGGTAGCCAGCTACAAAGCGCCGCGGCTTTCACGGTGCACATCGGCAAAGGCATGCACAGCACGTGCCGCTTTTCACATACGGGAGCACTTGATTGCGCAAAAGGGACCATACTCATAACATAAAACTAACATGTTTCACAGCGTAAATAATAAAGCAGGGGTGCATCGATTTCTGTTTCCTCAACAATCACATGTCGGGCGCCACGAGCAAGTCCGCTTTCTTAAGGATCACTCAGCTCGCGTACTACGCTGAAGGCTTCTGAAAAGAAAACACGGAAAATACATTTTATTTCGATAAGCTAAAAAAGGATAACTTTTCGAGTGACCGCCGTCTACGGTGTGCATGCAAGCACCTCAACAGCGCGCAGCAAACAACGCGGGGCGGGTATGCCCCTCTGACGTCAGTGATCAGAGGTTGCCAGACCAGCAAGCAGTTCGCAGAAGAAACGGAGAAAATTCGTTTTAAAAACGTTTACCGCACAGAATCAACTGAAACTTGGGGGAATTTTATTTTAACAATTTGAGAATTAAATGCGATAGACAGGGTATGCGTGAAGATAGGCTGTCACGGCTCCTTTAAGGAAACATTTGGTGTTATAATGTATGAATATGGCAACACTGTTTTGACAGGCGCCAATGTCGTGACTCTTCCCATACAAGCCGCCGCGGTGGCTGAGTGGTTATGGCGCTCGGCTGCTGGCCCAAAAGACGCGGGTTCGATGCCGGCCGCGGCGGTCGAATTTCGATGAAGGCGAAATTCTAGAGGCCCGTGTGCTGTGCGATGTCAGTGCACGTTAAAGAACCCCAGGTGGTAGAAATTTCCGGAGCCCTTCACTATGGCGTCTCTCATAGCCTGAGTCGCTTTGGGACGTTAAACCCCCATAAACTAATCCAAACCATCTTCCCATACAAGCGTGTGGGCATGTTAACACCAGAGCCACGGCATTTGAAGCACTAGCTGGTTTGAGCAGATGGGGGAGCAAGCATGTCAAGACATAGACAGAACTTCATTCATTACCAGGTTTTACCTTTCAAGAGAACTCAGACAATTAAATTCATCAAATTTCTATCACTCCATTACTTCTGCTGATGTCCACAAACACAATACAATCAAAAAATAAAATGTTACCACTAACACACAATTTTGCAAAAAATGTAAAATGCATGAATTTTGGAAGAAACACTAAAAATATAGGGGGTTTTAAGTATCCCACACAAATTGCTAGAACCACATTTCATCGAAAAGGAAGGCATCATATTGCCGCACACAAGAGCTCGCACAGCGCGCAGAGGAAGCTCGCCAACTAGCGCGTGTGCGCACCAGACCTCAGCGGAGTATGATGCACGACGCTACAATCTTCGCCACAGACGTGTCATATATGAACCTGGCGACAAGGGGTGGGTCTGGACGCCTATTCGCCGCCGTGGGCTCTCCGAAAAACGATTACGGCGATACTTCGGGCCCTATGTTGTGCTGAGACGTTTAACCGACGTAACGTATGAGGTGGTGCCAGACGGGTTATCGACATCCAAACGACGCCAGCAACAAGTCGACGCCGTCCATCTTGTACGTATGAAGCCATACTACTCGGACCGATCTTGACCTCCTACTTCCTTTTCTTATCACCGAGACTATGCTTCCTGAGGAGGGGGGCAAGTGCCGCATGCAAGAAGACGCAAAAGATGACGACTGGATCTACGAGCGCAATGCTAAAAGAGGAAGAAGCTGTAAACGCGCAGGGACTCTGTCTGGTTGACCAGTAAACCGTTTTTATCCTCGGGGTTTTACCGAGTCGTGACAATATGAACAAGTGATGCGCTTATTGTTTCCTACGACAGCCCATAAGTTTCCCTCATGCAGTGATGTGACCATTTACCTGGTCTATGTCTATAAATCCCTCGCATGTGGACTGCTTTGTGGCTCACAGGCTGTGGAATGTGATGCACATGTGTGTATGAAATCGGTGTGCAGATCATATCAATTGAGCTAGAACTGCACAACCTCCAATCTGTTTTTCTACACAGTATTGTTTTCTGCATTCAACACATTCCGTGGCACCCCATCATGAAACGCAAGCCCCAAAGGAACCGTTTTTGGTGAGGGAAACACTCGCTGCAAGTGAAACTGACTATGCGATTTGTGTCACTGAGTCTATAGTATCAACCACATGCGGAGATCACATGCAAAGCAAACAGACAGCGCCAGCGCATACACTAAACCTGCAGTGCACCCAACCACCATGGCTACTGCAAATGAGCATCACCTGGTCCTGCTGTATGTGCCGCCACGGCCGCGTTGTGGGCCAGGAAAGTGGCCTGGGCCCTGGCCATTGGATCAGCGCATGGAGACGTACATGACCTTGCCGCTATCTCCTGCAGAGAAACCAGTGTGGGAGCCACACATTATTACTACTAGAAGCACTGCACGTGGCAACAGGCCAACTAAATGACCAGCCAGCCCATCCCGTTTGCAAAGTGACTTTTTATCCAAGCAACATTCACACATATCCATCACTAGTGTCTCTGCTAAATGCTGAAACATGTTAGGCACTTCACCAGCACCTTTCATCATATATGTACAGTGAAAGCATGTGAATTCAGATTTCATTAATCTGAACTTCTATATCATTCGAAAAGTGTGACATGGTCCGCCCACACACTATTAGAGTCTATGTAAACCATGCGGCGGGCTCTGTTGCGGGCTATATCTATGTGCCACCACGACTAGGCAGCCTGTGCAAATGGGAGGCTCCACTGCCTCTAAGGAGGATATGTGGAGAGGGCAAAAACGGCAGGATGACCGGACCGGAGAGCGGGGGAGGCTCTAGCTCATGTTAGCGGCAGCATGGCAGCGGCAACTGGCTGCGTGACCTCCGAGATGTGTACCTGACTGTTGCTTGTAGCTACTGATTTTGAAGGCTTCAGTAGCTTGCTACGTTAGGCTTTGCTGTTGAGCAGTGGACGACACGACCAGTGCCAAGATACAACGAATAAGGCACATCGCAGTGTCTCCGGCACTCCGAAACCACAGCCGTGCACAAAACCCCGTGTGCTAAACCAGAGAATTGAAGCTTCCGCTGATATTTGCTGTGTGTCTTTGTCTCAATTTTCCAGTGCCCTGTGCATCATATTCCGTGCAATTGGTAGCAGCAGTCACCTCAAGTTAAACATACGGAGAGTACAAGTGTGCAGTAATTTAGAAATGTCATCCATCTGCGGTAAATACCTTGCCAAAACGCCTAAAAGGAAGACTGAAACCATGTGTGAAGTCAACGTTGGTCTGTTATCGAAACAGGATATTCCCTTTTAAAAAGCACACTCATTCATTCAGTGCCTCACAGCAACCCGGGGTCAGAAGGATGGAAAATTGGGCAAAATGCAACTGTCGTGGAGACTTTTGCTTCTCAACATAAACGGTTGAGCAGCTCCCGCGGCTCAAAGGTGTGAAAATGCGAGTCGCAGAGGTTACATAGCCATTTTGGTCAAAAACCAGCAGTCGCAGAATGGCCACATGCTGCCGTATTTTTCAGCCTTCCCGACCATGCTCACAGGCAATAGCCCTTCCTTCGCGACTCCGACACAGCCCTCCACTACAAAAATCGGATGCGTTGAAAGCCGCCTGTCTCTTCTTCAGTTTTCTAGTTGAAGAGGAGGCCTTCTGCTCAGGTCCAGCTTTAGAACAGAAAGTGTTGGCCGTTACCTTCCGGGGAAGAAAAAAAAAGAAAGGCAATCGTGGAAATTTTTAGAAGAATAAAAAGGGAAAATCTCACTACCTGGCTGCTTCACGATGGCAGTTAACCATATCTTTTGTTCGCTTTCATTTGTTCGGACTTTGAATTATTCAAACTGCGTGCATTACGAATTAATCAGTTTTACCTTCTTTCACACTAACCTGTACAAATATTCAAACCGCCAATTTAGTAAAGCTCATCAACATCTGCAATTCTTCAGGACTTACAAGCCTTGACCTTGAAATTACCATTGATATCCTCATTTCTCAATCTTTAAATGTCCTTCACATTACTTGAGCTTTAATGCCTCACGTTACCACAGTTTGTCTTCAAGGAAACTCACCATTCTTGAACTCATCTCCATGTTTCTTCCAGCTACTTACCGCTTGTCGCTACACTTCATGCCCCCACGATACCATGCTGGGGCTCCTTTTTCTTCTCTTCCACACAATGAGGCTTCCTACTCAATGCACTGCTTTTAGGAATCTGCTTTATGCAGCACATCCCCAGTCAGATCACACAATAGCCACACATCCCAATGTTAAAACTCTGCATAAACGATACAAATCGCACTGTCCATAATCAATGACAACCAACCCCAGTTTAAACTTACTATCAAAGAAGACAAATACTGTGTATCCATTAATGCCTTCTAACATTAACAAAAAAAACACACGGTGCCAAATACACAGCCTCTCAAAGCTGAGGCACACCATGGTGCTTTGGATTCTCGCAGCACATAACTGCACCTGACTGCATGCAGTATTACGCAAAAGCAAATAACAAGATGCACAGCTGCGAATGCAAAATTAAGGCCGATTTCGTAGCGTGCCCTACCTGCAGTCTTTTGCAACACACATTAAATTGGCACTCAGGAACTCTGCCAGCAACTATCACACTGCTTACCAAGCATATATTCAGGCAGAGAGCAGTCCCACGAAACCAGTGGCCCCGAGATACCCACCTGGGAGATTCTGTACTAAGCCAGCCAGCAGACCCACAGGCGGCCAGGTGCAGCTGGTCTCTGGCCACAAATGGAAACTCCGTGACCACCACAGCTGGCCAGCGGCGTGCAGAGCCCAGCCGGGCCCACACCAGGGCACCCACCTGCATGCAAAGATTGCTCACTAGGGGCCTCTGAATACTGCAGGCATGCTGTGTCAGTTCCACTGTATCGAAGATAAACCTTTCCCCTGGGCTGATTGATTGGTGACTTTGCCATCCTGGCAGTACAAAAAGGTTGGGATCAGGCAAAGACAAACAGACAAACACACAAGGATGGCACTCAGCTTTCAAGTGCATTTTGTTTCATGCATTGATGTGCGTTCTCTGACCAACTTTTAAGCATGCCCACTGAGTCATATCAAAATGGTATGAATGCAATAAAAATCGAAAGAAAACAGTGCCAGGAATCAGGCAGTACAAAAAAAAATTACGGGAAAATCATACATCTGAAGTGACAATTCTGCAAAGCAGCTGAATTTATCCCCAATGATTACCTTGACGGTTTTACCCACCCTCTCTGTGACTCAGCATCTACGATTGTGCACACCACTTTTGGAACTTTATTCGAAGCATCTAGAGCTGTTTTCACGATGTCAGAAACATTTGGAATCCCTGCTCGACAGAATGGTAGGGCCATTTCGTGCCTAGAAAAAAAAGAATCACTTTTCAAAAACAAGAAATAAAGACTGACATCACAAAGTTCTATGGTGCGCCTAGCAAGTGCTGTCTGGTGCTGTAACTTTTTTCTTCTCTTGTGCAGTGGAATGTTTTACTTTGTTAAAAACATTGTAGTTGATTTTTTGTTGCCGTAGCTGCTGATAAAAAAAATAATTAACTGGGCATAAATGTTTTTTTTTTTAGGATAGGCCTGGAATCGCATGAGCATGGACGTGCGTGGTGTACATGAATTTTAAAAATTTTTGAGGCGCTTCTGTTATCTCATTATAGCAAACACAAAAAAAACTGCAATAGTTTGATATAGCCAAAGTTCATAACATAAAATTTCGTCAAAAACACGCACAACAGCAGAGCAGTTCAGTTAGTCAAGGCATCACAAAACAGGTGATGTTGTTAAAGAAACTGGGAGACATTTTCGCAAGTTTTACTGGAGTTTCTGAAGGCATTCATGGCGATTCCACAAGAAAAAAGAACTGAGTGCCAGTTAGGTTGTCTTCCCCACATAACAATGCCAGTTGGTCAAAACCCAGCTAGAGCGGTATCCCCAAACAGCTCTACCAGCTGCTGGTCAAGAGCCAGCAATAGTGGCTTCCCCGCTTCACAACTGTGTTGCATGAAAAATGGTGCGTCAAAGCAAAAGCTATCGTCATTTTCAACACTCCTGTGACGGCCGAGATGAGTGCAGGACAGTTACTGCAAAGGGCAGCTGCCTACTCCACTGCTTCCGGGGTAGTGTCGGCAAACGCGAGAGGTTCAACACGTGCTGACCTCCTAGCTACCAACCTTCCGTACCGCTCTATCTTCTCTGGCGCAGCTGGCGAGTGCGAGATTTCAACACTAGCATGAGATCAAAGCGTGAACCTTGACACGAACTCCAGCCGCACCACCTCCAGTCACTTGTGTAGAGTGGCGAAGTGTGCCACCTGCCGTCCGAGTGGGTGCCGCTTATTGCTGGGGGGTTAGATATATCCGTTTTAGGGCCAACCGTGTTTGATATATCAAGTGAAAATTACATGTGTCTATTGAGAATATTCACGAAGAGTTTGATATAGCCAATAAATCGTAACATCCATGTTCGTGATATCAAGGTTTGCCTGCATACAAACAAATTTTCAGATTTTCTTCGATAGCAGAACATAATGCAATTCTGAAAGGGCTAATGAATGCTTTGCTCAAAGATGGGGCTTCACACATGCAACAGAATTTTTCTGAAGGGTGGGGCCGACGGAGATGAGTGGGTGGGTGGTGGACGGCAATTCGGGAGGGTGAAAGAGTGGTGTGAAAGTGGAGTAAGGGTGGTGGTACAGTGTTCTCGAAGGTTGTGTAGGGGCAAAACCAGCACTCTCCCCATGAGGCTTTAGAAGAGGTTGCCGCGCCACGGCACTGGCCTAGACTCCTGGAGCAGCAACAGCGCATCGTCAGTACGCATGCTGCGTGGCTAAGAGGGGCCGACAGGACAGTCGCAGACAGTTTTTTAATGCATCACCGCTTGGCTGCCAATGAAGATGCAAGAAACCAATGGAAAATTACTTTTAACCTTTCAAAGAGAAATCAGTGGCTGTGTTTCAGTGACGGCACCAACGGGAGGCAAGGGATGGCGGCCGCTACCTCGAAAATTTTCCTGGCGCTCCTTTCTGTCACTGGAAGAATTAATTTTGTTCGCTCACAAGCACCTAAGCAGCTTAATCTTTGCGTTGTGTTATGTGAAACCAATATATCACTGTCTCATACCGCAATTTGTTCTTTTTATTTCGTTTTGAAGAGGAACAATGCCCAAAAAATAACTCCCCCTTCGACGTACACCATCCGCGTACGATATCCTGGGCAGCCTTTGGAATGGTAAAACCATAACCTACAACGTTTGGCTGCAAATTTCTTCTATTTGAAAAATGCAACTGCCAATCTTGATTTTTCCGGGGTTTTGTTTCATTACTTTTTTTTTCAAGAAGGTCAGGTGGAATATCTTCCACACGAAATAGGATAGCGCTTGAACGACGAGTCCGCAAGTGCCTTTTACTGTTTCGCTCACTTGTTGAGGTTCATAACACAGGACACTGGATCCTTGATTTTTTTCCTATGCAATAATTTACCACCGTTCTGACTGTCATATGCTACGATGTATTAAATTCATGCAATCTTTTAATGGAATATTTACTTTCTTGATTTGCTTGTCACGTGCTTGAGCAGCACAAAAGTCTTCTCTCTCGTTGCCTCTAAATCCGATATGACTTGGTACCCAGCAGAGTTTTAGGCTTTGTCCTTTAGCTGTGGCTATTACTATGTTGTGTATGATATCACCAAGCATAGCAATGACTGCATTTCTAGAGTGGAGAGCTGTAAGCAAACACAGGGAGTCTGTGTAAATAATGCTGTCTGCGAGGTTCTCTTTTACTATTTTTTCAATGGCTACAGACACGGCGTAACATTCGGCAGTGAAGATTGATGCACACTGTGGTAGCCTCACTGTATGATTGCAATTACCTTGTGCGACTGCACTTCCAACGTAAAGATCGGTTTTTGAGCCATCTGTATAAAAAGCTGTGCAAGTACTGTATTTTTCCTGGAGTGCAAAAAATTCTTGTATTATATGCTGTGGTGGAGCTTGTTTTTTGCTGAAATGTGCAAGAGTGAGATCATAGATTTCCGGGAAATTGTACCATAGCGGCAGTGAATCTAGTCTTCCAGCAATGCCAGGCAATGTGTCCAGTACGCCGAGATTTTGGCACATCTCTTCAAAACGCAAGAGCGGTTTGTTGTTAAACAGTATTCTGGATGGGCACTTTGTGACTATTTGGTGACAGATGTGCCTGGGTAGCGAATGGATTTTTAGAATGTAGGAACACGTGAGCATCGTTACTCTGTCTGTAAGTGATGGTTCGTTCGTTTCTACATACAGACTGTCTATGGGCGACGTCCTGTATGCACCAGTGGAAAGACGCAAGCCTAAATTATGTACTGGATCTGGCCGTTTAAGGTACGATGGCCTCTCTGATCCATACACTATACATCCGTAATCCAGGGTGGAGCGGACTACAGAGCGATAAATTTGTAAGAGGCATGTCCTATCGGCTCAACAGTGTTTTCTCGACAGCACTTTGAGTAAGTTTACGGATCGAGAAGCCTTCTTTTACAATGCATTCATGTGAGGTAAGAAAGTGACCTTTCTGTCAAATGTTATACCAAGAATTTTATGCTCATTTTTCACTGGTAACTCTAATTCGTTCAGGCGTAGTGTGGGATCTGTATGTATGCCTCGTCTGAGTGAGAACAGAATTGCCACCGATTTCTGTGGGTAAAACCGGAAACAATTTCTCTCCGCCCATGTTGCCAGTTTATATATTGTTATTTGTATTTGTAATTCAGACGTTGATAGATTGGAGGAAGTAGAAGCTATTTGAAGGTCGTCCACATAGACTGAGTACATAACGGAGCTTGGGATTATTTTCGTAAGAGTTCATTTTTCCAACAAAGAGAGTTGTGCCTAAAATACACCCCTGCTGAGGTACTCCGTTTTCCTGAATGAAATTCCTCGAAAGGATTGTACCCAGGCGGACATGAAATGAATAACGGTTAGATAAGAAGTCTTTTAGGCAGTTCAACATTCTTCCTCGGATGCCAAGCTCGGCAAGGTCTTGAAGAATTCCGAACCGCCAGGCCGTATCGTATGCCCTTTCTAAATCGAAAAATACAGCGAAACAGTGTTGCTTATGAACGAAAGCTTCTCGAACAGTATTTTCAAGACAGACTAGGTGATCTGTTTAAAATCTTTTTAAAACCACACTCATGGGCATCAAGAAGTTCAGAGGATCGAAAGACAAACGTTAATCTTATATTAAGGACACTTTCAAAGGATTTTGCGAGGCAACTAGTCAGGGCGATGGGTTTGTAACTGCTAGGAGAGGTTGGGGGTTTTTCAGGTTTAAGGAACGGTACAATAAGAGCTTTTTTCCAGGCTTGAGGTATTTTCCCCGAAACCCATACTTTGTTAAAAAATCTTAAAAGTGCCTCTACAGCAGGCTTGGAAAGATGGGCAAGCATTTCATGGTGTATTTGGTCGGGTCCTGGAGCAGTTTTCTTACCAGCAGACAGTACAGTGTTGATTTCCTGGAGTGCAATAAGACAACCATATTTTTCATTAGCACCTCCACTTGTTGGGAGCCTTTGTTTTTCGGCTATTACTTCTGTATTTTAGAAATGACTGCATATACAGTTGAACCTCAATATAATGAACACTGACATAGCGAATTATCGGTTATAGCAAACTAAATTCGAACTTTGGTTGGTTATGCTTCAGTTTTACGAAATTTATTTTTTTATAACGAAACCGAAAATGCGAGATCCACCGCGATATCGGCTGTAATGAAGAA
Organism: Amblyomma americanum; assembly: GCF_052857255.1. Lineage (NCBI taxonomy): Eukaryota > Metazoa > Arthropoda > Arachnida > Ixodida > Ixodidae > Amblyomma > Amblyomma americanum. The sequence continues at coordinate 402,374,351 of NC_135497.1, forward strand.
ATATTAGGTTTACGCAAGGCTCAAAACGCTAAAGGTAGCATAAAAAGAGCAAAATAAATATTGGAAGCCAATTCACAAGCACACTTTTTTTTTATCGTTTGAAAAGGTTGCAGAAAGTTCCGCGGCCAGGCACATCAATTGCGCGTTTGACTGGTCGCGCCACCTACGAACAGAGTGCAAAAACTCTGAAAGCTCATATGACGACAAAGATCCGAAGGGCGGCACCACTTGTCCAGTGGTGAAGACAAGCGCGGCAACACTGGCAACAGCGAGGCGGCGGTGGCGAGCCGGCATTGCGTAGAGAGCCTGCTTTGCGGCACCCTCGACATCATCTCAGTGCAGCGCCAGGTCGACATGGCAACGAAGCGGAAGGCGGTCTCGCTCGAGACAAAACTGCAGATATTGAGAGCTGTGGACAGTGGCCGCAAGAAAAAGGATGTTCCAGCGGAGTTCAGCGTTCCCCCAAGTACCTTATCCACCATTTTAGCCGCAAGAAAGAAGATTGAGGGCAACACCGAGGACGCTATAAAAGCTGACCGTAAGCGAGTTAGGCTTTACCATCACCCGGACGTGGAAGCGGGTTCGCTTTCATGGTTTAACGAGGTGAGGGCACGAAACTTGCCAGTATCGGGAGCACTTCTTCAAACGAAGGCCATCAGCCTGGCCTGTGCACTAGGGCATGAAGATTTCCGTGCGAGCAGCGGTTGGCTGCCACGTTTTCAAGACAGACACGAGATCGCGTGCCACACATTGTCTGGCGAAGGGGCTGCTGTCGACGAGGAGACATGTGAAAAGTGGCTAGAGAACTTTCGGCCTCTGCTCCAGGAATACGACGAGCGCAACGTGCACAACGTTGACGAAACCGGCGTGTTTTTCAAGTTGTTGCCAGAGCAGTAACTGGCAGTAAAGAATGAAACCTGCCATGGAGGAAAAAAGAACAAAGACCGGGTGACGGTTGTCGTTGCCGTGAACATGGATGGCTCACACAAAAGACGACTCACCGTAATCGGCAAGTCTGCACGTCCCAGGTGCCTGATAGGAGTCCGTAATTTGCAGGTTGCATACTTGTCTAACAAAAAGGCCTGGGTGACGTCCAAGCTTTTCGAAGACTGGCTCAAAGATTTCGACCAGGACATGGAGAGGCAGCACAGGAAGGCCCTGTTGCTCTTGGACAACTATTCGGCGCACAAAGTCTCGATCGTGCTGAAGGCAGTTTGTTTGGTGTTTCTGCCACCAAACGCAACTTCTGCTTTGCAACCGTTGGACAAGGGCATTATCCGTTCGCTCAAGTGGAATTACCGGAAGCATTTGGTGATGCAACTGGTTTTCGAAATCGATCGACGCAGATCAACAACCATCAACATCAAGACGACGCTTGAAATGTTGTATGGATCTTGGAATGAGGTGAGGCAGTCAACAATAAGGAACTGTATTGCAGAATGCGGTTTTGTTTTGCCTGACGTCGAAGACGAAGTTCAGCCTGATGAAAGCCTGGTAGAGCTGGACAATACTTGAGATCGACTGGCACTCCCAGGCATCGCAATTGATGATTTCGTTTCAGCCGATGAGAACTTGGCCGTGGCGCCTGAGATGATGGATCAAGAAATTGTGGATCGCGTCGAGGTCCCCGAGGATAACAGCAGCAGCGATAGCGCAAGGTGACAGCGAACGTGATGAACCACCAATAAGCACTGCGGACGCCGCAGACATGGCCAGGAGACTGAAAGGCTATTTGGAAAAACTGCCGACGACCAAACTGCTGAGGTAGAAAAGGCCCTCGTGTGCATGGACACTGTGGAAAACTTTACTCTGTTCAGTGCTGTGAAAAGCCACCAGACGAATATCACATCCTTCTTCAAATAAACGAATGCAGACCTGTTTTGTCGAACCTTGTTCTTTTGTAATTTGACTTTCCCATACTACGCTCTATTTTGTTTTAAATGCCACAAACCATAAGGAGACAGGTAAGCATTACCTAGTTTATAGTGGGTTCGAAGCCCGGAATAATGCATTTTAGTATTTAGAGTATTTGCGAGAGCCAAATTGCGGATTTGTCAGAGCCGATATTTACGCACACTGTTAAAACGAATATCGAGTATAACAAACTCATTTACGGTCCCTATGCTACTTCGTTAAAACGACGTTCGACTGTAGTGTGATGAACCGGAAACTACAGCGAAGTGCTCCCCCGATATGTCTGCCTGGTCCCCTAAACTCGTTTGTGTACCAGGTGTAGTGAAAAGAGGAATTGTGAAAGGTGAGTAGCGGCCATCTAATTTTCGAACTTGCTCCCACATTTTTTTTTGATGTGGTTGAGCTGTTTATAGAAGAGACACAAATTTGCCATGATGTTTTCTCTGCCTTGCACCAGATACCCCTCGCATGTGCTCTTGCCTTTTTGAAAAAAATAAGGTTCTCATGAGTTGGGTATCTGCGAAACACTCCCCAAGCATTATTCTGCAGTTTTTTTGCCTCCTTACAATCCCGTGTGTACCAAATTTTGTGGTTCTGGCACACCACTCCTGTGGATTTTGAAATTGATACATGTGCAGCAGAAGGAATGCATGTTGTGAACATTTCATTTATCTCATCTACGCTGTGGTTTTCTAAAATTAAATCCTGTAAACTGGACTTTTTTTTTTAAAACAATGCCAAATCAGCTAAATGTAGTTTCTAACGCCGCGGTTTTGTAGAAATAACTGTTGGCGAGGATGACAGACCTATTATAACAGGAAGATGATCACTTCCATATGGATTGTCTAAAACACTCCACTTCAAATCGCTAAAAACAGGCGGTAAACTAAAAGACAAATCTAATACGCTCATTCTCCCCGAGGATGGGGAACAGTATGTGGGTTTACACAAGTTCAGCAAACAGATATTAGTGGATAGAAAAAAATCCTCGATGAGCTGCCCTCTAGCGTCAGTTTTCTCGCTTCCCCAAAAACGAGAATGTGCATTAAAGTCGCCAACTACCAGGTATGGCTCTGGTAGGTGCTTTCAAAGACCCTCCAAGCCAAGCAGTGTTATTTTCAGCTGTGGCTCGATATAGACAGAGCACACCGTAATGGTTTTATGTGCAAGCAGAGTGGCTGCTACAGCCTCAAGTCTTGTTTATAGTTTAAGCTCTCTAGCCAGGACACCATTTTTCACTATAATTGCCCCACCTCCTGACAGCCTGCTCGCCTGTTCTCGGTCGCGGCGGAAAACCGTATAATTCTTAAGAAAATTATTGTTTTGAGGCCCTAAATTTGGCTCTTGTAGACATAACGCAACAGGAGCGTGTGCTCCTAGGATATCTTTTATGTCACTGTAGTTATTCATAAGTCCTCTATAGTTCCATTGCATCATGAAAGCCATCTTAATTTTATTTTCCTATGTAGTTAAAACTAGATCAAGTTATTTATGGCCCCTTGATTCGGGGCCTGTCTGTTTTTGACCGATCCAGACAGCTCCGCCGACCACCCGACGTGGATGGCACGGGGCTACCGTGGGTCGTGTCCATTGCCTCTGCAGAGGCGCTCGACGACCGTGCAGAGGGCACGTGGACATTAGAGTTGGACCTCGACCTGTGGGAGGAGGTCTTGGGGGCCACGGACACGGGGGTCTGCGAGGCCTCTTCTTGGCTTGGCGGGGTAGTGTTACCTACTCCACCTGGGGGCGCGGATGGCCTCGCTACAGGTTCACTGCGAGTGGCCTGGGCAGGTGCCGAAGCCTGTTGTGGTGCGCCGCGCCCACGCACCACATCGCCGAAGTTTGTTTTTGCTGTGAAGGAGTATGAGCTTGTTTGTGTGCATCACCTTCTTGCTTCTCTGAACGAAATGTTTCAGTAGTTTTGAGTGTGATTATTGCTTTTTCTTTCTTCCAGTACGGACACGCCCTGGAGTATGCAGCCTGGTCTCCCTCACAGTTTGCACAGAGTCGGGCGCCGTCGCAGTCATCAGAAGAGCGATCTTTTGAAGCACATTTTGCATAACTTTTACCATCGTGGCAACTCACTGAACCGCGGCCGAACCTTTGGCAGTTAAAGCGTCGTCGAGGGTTAGGAATGCAGGGTCTCACATTTATTTTTAGATAACCCACTTCATTTGAGTCAGGGAGAGTACTATGTGCAAATGTCAAGACTCTGTGCTTTGCTGAGATTTCTTTGCCCTCTTTTCTTATTCTTATCCCGTGGACATCAACGACATTTTGTTCAGCAAGCCCTTCTTTGATTTCTTCTTCAGTGAGGTGGAGAAAATCATTCTCTGAATTTACACCACGGACTGTACTGAGGGATCGGTGGGCAGATATCGATACAGGGATGTCACCTATAGACACAATGTTGGAAAGTTTTGACTGTTGGACGCTTTCTTGGAGTTCCAGTAAGAGGTCTCCACTAGCCATTTTTGTAAACTTATAGCCAAAGCCCAAGACACCCGTCAAACATTTTTCTACAATGAATAGGGGGATTATTCTAGGAGATTTATCAGTTTCCTCACTATGAATCACCTCAAACTTAGGGAAACTTTGTTTCTTTTTTTAATGAAATTCTGAGTTACATCGGTACTCCCTCTCTTGTTAGGGCGATCAGTTGCTGAGAGAACGTTAGCCATAGAATAAATGTGTTTTTTGGATACGATGCCAGCCACCCACCATGGAGCCCAACTTGGGGACGGGACAGAAACTTGCAAGCAAGTCCTGCCCACGCCAGCTGTACACCCCAACTATAACCCAATATGACGCAACTCAGGGTGGTTGGCCACACAAGGTTATCCCTCGCCGCCAGGAAAAAAGGAAGAAACTAGAAGTGAGTAGGAGACAGGAGACTTGTGAGAAAGGGGTAGGAAAGTGAAAGATAGAGGGGAGGATAGGAAAAGGAGACTGCCGATTTCCCCCGGTCGTGTCAGGCCGGAGGTGCCGTCTACAGGAAGCTGGGGCCAAAGTGGTGCGTTGCCTCCGCCGAGGGGCCTTAAAGGTCCAAACGCTCGGCATCGGCTCAACCACTAAGATCCCCTTTTCCCCGAACACGGCAATGCCACGCACGGCGAAGCGCGGGTGCTCGGCTCCGTGGTGATGCACTGTTCACCATCATCCCCTGCGAGAATGTCCTTGCTTGCGGATGCTCGGGAACCCGTGGTGTCACCACTCACCAATGCCTGCAAGCTGCAGACACCCCCCTGAGGGGCCCGGGATACTGTTTACACGTCCTGGCAACCTCGATTTTAGATGTTTTTAATTGTTGTTCTGCGAGCCTTAATTTTACCCTTGAACTACCTCAGCTTGAGCCACTGCAGTTTTTAGATATTCGTTTTTATTTCAATGACCCTGGGCACGTATGCTGGACGTATGCGCTGCGTACTAAGATGTCTTTGCTTCCTTTTGTCTCAGCCCATTCAAAGCTAGTAAAAAGAGGGATAGCCATGTCACGCCTTCATGCAGCACTCTTGAAATCGTGCCATCACAAAACAAACGAAAGCTTCAGCACCCAAGTCAAGCGTCTAGAAAATTCTGGATACCCTCTTGACGTGATTGTCGCCGTGGCAGAAACGTTGACAAAAAAGAAAAAAAGACTTTCGCAAAGGTGCACAGAAGAGGAAAAGAAAAGAAGCGTCATTGTCACGCCGTACATGCCTCATGTGTCCCATAATCTCAAGAGAATTGGAGCAAAATTCGAAGTCGATGTCGTTATTAACGCGCCGTGCAGAATATCGATGCTTTGTCGCATGGTGACAGGCAAGGGCCAGAAGAAATATGGGTGCTGTAAAAATCATGCAGAACGTTTTGTTCTGTGCAACGAAGGTGAGAGAGAGAGAGAGAGAGCTCTTTATTGGAAGGCATAGAATTTAGCCTCGCTGGCATGCTACTCTGCGTGGCGATGAGAATGTGGGAGATAAATACTGACGGTAAGCATTGCGGGAGAGGTTAAATTAAAGAGAAAAAAAAAAGGAAGAAGGTGTTGTTTATAGTGTCCCTCTGAGCTGTGGTCAAGTCTACATCGGTCAGACGGGCCGCTGTCTAAACGACCGATTAAGGGAGCATGATGATTCCCTAGGTAACGGTTACGGCTCGAATCTATCGCCTCATTGTAAGGACTGCAAATGCCACCCTCTGCTGACAAACACTTCGATAATCGGTCGGCACGAAGGAAGGCTCGAACGTGAGCTGTTTCAAGTGGTAAAAATCGCTCAGAGTGGCAGATGTCTCAGCACGCCCTCAGTACTTGCGACCCAGAAAGAGCAGCGTTTTCTGATTTCTTAACAATCTGTTATGTATTTCATTGTCTCCACCCTTCCCACAACTCTTGCCCTTTAAGTTTATTTTCACCATTCTTACGAATGAGGCTTTGCGCATGCGTGACGGCTCCTGTGAGGTACTGCGTACTTCAATAAATGTTTCGAAAGTTTGCACTCGTCCCATACACTTCTCTGCTGTGTCCTTGTGTCTTCGCGCTACCAACACATCATGATGACCTACCAACAGGCTCGAATTTCTGCTCTATTAGAATGTTCAGTCACAACTGACCATACTCGTGGCAACGATAACCTAACTGTGTCTGTGCAGTATAATCAAGTATGCAATCACTGCAATAAAGTGATGTGGGGCATTCTCCGGTGTGCAAGCACCGCCAGCCAAGTGCACATCTCACCCCGTGGATGCAGCTTGTTTTTCTCTTTTCCATGAGAGAATGAGGAGCTCGTCGGGCCGTCTGGAGGTGTCGCCATCTCATGTCACGTCTGTCATGGCAAGCATACCTGAGACGTGAAATGACTTGCAATGACTGAACAAGCGAGACATCACATATCACGTGACATCACTGTGATGATGTGGATTATGCCACTGTGTGGTTCCAGGAGGACAAAAAAAAGGGTGGCCGCGTGCGTTGCGAGCCGGTGTACACGCAGGATCGAATGTCAGAGATAGGCTTCGAGATAGTCGTGGCAGTGTGTCGCTGAGTGGCAGGATGTTCTTTTTGGAGCTCGGCATTCTCCCCAAGGCCAGCTAGCCTGCACCGGTCGGGTACCGAGGTTCAGGGTCTGGCTGCCCGCACAGCACCACAGTACCCTGCTGCAGACTCATGCCTGCTTTTCCATGGCCAGGCAGCCTACCAACAAGCACCTGCCTGCTGATGCCAGCTTACCAGCAGCCAGGCGGACCACAGACGTACTCCTACCTGCTGATGCAGGTCTGCCGTTGGCTAGGCTGTTTTTGCCACCTGCCTACCTGCTGATACCGGCCTCCTGGTATGCAGGACGTTACCACGACCTGATTGCCTGTGGATACCTTCCCCGGTGACCAGTTGTCGCCGACAACCAACGTCGACAGTCATCTACCTGCAGCACATGGTGGCAGCACAACGGAGCAGCACGCACCGGAACCTACAGTAGGACATTGGTGTTCCTCTTGTCGAACCCCTCTAGGCTGCTTTAAGTGCCCCGTAGTGTATGTGTGTGTGTGTTAGCGTGCTAGTGGGCTAGATATGCCGAATTTTGTCCCCGCTGCTGAAGAAAAACAGTGCTTCGATGCTGAATGCGACCTGTTTATTGCCCAGAGCTCCTGAATGGACCTGGACCCTTAACTACATCACAATATGGTGAGCCTGCCAGGATTCGTCAGCGAGAGGGCCGAGTAACAGCCCCATATTCACGCAAAGCGCTAAGCTTGAGCGACGATGGACCTAGAGCATTTAGCCACGTTGAGCGCGCAACTGGGTTTCTCGGGTGCTGAGCTCAGGGAGTGGATAGACAATGAACGTGCAGCGCAAAGGGCAGAGCAGGCTGCAGAAAGAGAGGAAAGTCAGGCAGCCACTGCGAGAGAGAAAGAGATTCTGGAATTGAAACTCAGATTCCAAGAAGAAACTTGCAGTAATGAGACTGATCATGTCAAAACCCTTCCAGCATCAAACCATGACATTTCTCTCAACCCACAAAAACTGTTCCAGTTGTTCGATTAGCGGCGCGATGATTTGCATGCATACGTTCAGCGTTTTGAGCCTGCAGCAATGGGACAGGACTGGCCTCAAGATAAATGGGCTTTGGCCGTAAGCATGTGCCTCACAGGCGAGGCGTTATCTGTGATCGGTCGAATGACTGCCACTGAGTAGGCAGATTATCAAAAAATAAAGAAGGCGTTCCAGCAGCGATTTAGATTCACTGCTCAGGGTTACAATGGCAAATTTCGGAGGGCTCGAGCTCAGGATGGTGAGACAGGGAAACAGTTAGCAGCCAGGCTTTCTGCTTACTTCGACCACCGGATTGAAACGGCAAATGTTACCAAGACATTCGAAGACCTGCGCAACCATATGATTGCTGAGCAGTTCCTCCGATGTTGCCATCCGAAGCTCGTTATCTTCTTGAAGGAGTGAGAGTGCAAGACACTTGATGGGCTGGCCGACACAGCTGACTGCTTCCAGGAAGCGCACAACTTTTCTAATCCCAGCAAAGTCCCTGATGTAGCGAAAGAACCCAGTAAGGTATCTGTCGACCCGCTGAAGAAAGCACAATTAAGGTGTGCATGCTAAGCAATCGTCCGGGGCATCGGGCTTCCGAGTGGCACAGCTCCACTAAAGAGGTACCCAGGTGCAATTCTTGCGGCAAGATCAACACCGGACGGAGAATTGCAGAAGTCGGCACCCGAAGAAAGAGCAGAGTGCCGCTTCCCGTCTTACTCGTGCTCTCCCACCTGCCCCGCCTGCCAGCACTAAACAGCCAAAACATGTAAAACAAAAAGGCTCCATTCCTAGTGGTCATGACCAAAACATGGGGAACGTGCTTCAGCCTACAACGGGTAGCATGCGAGGTGCGGAATGATTAGCGACGACAAAACTCGTTCGCGTTCTTCAAGACAAGGGCAGTAATGCTGTCGTTATCCGCCGGAGTTTGGTTCCAAAGAACTGCGTGACAGGACGCACAGGGACACAATATCTCCTTGACGGTACCGTCACCCAATTAGCTGAGGCAAGAGTGCAAGTGCATAGCATACGCAATACTACTCTGGCGAGGTGACAGCACTTTCCATGAAATGCCCCTTGTATGACCTCGTGCTCGGAAACATCCCAGGTGTCAGGGAACCACACGACCCGAACACAGGCTGTATGAACCCACGTATTAGCATGACACGGCACCAGTTCCTCAGGAACACCTAATGCCGGGAAAATCGGAGCGTTGTGTTAACGCCGTGGCCAAGACACAAGAGGACACGTTATCCCCGTTGCACGTGCCACGAATCCAGTGCTGTTAGCTGAAAATACCAGTTAGCTGAAGAGCAGCGGAAGGGTGCAACACTCAAACGGCTCTTCCCTAAAATCAGTAAGGATTTTATATCCAGTAAGGGTCATAAATACTTCTTCCATGAAGAACGAAATATTCTTTACCGGCATTATTCCATGTCGACTGGCAGGAATTTCGAACAGGTTGTTGTACCCCTTGCGTTCAGGTCGCAAGTTCTACACAGAGCCCATGAAAGCATTACGGCCGGGCACCAAAGAATACAACGAACGACAGATCGTGTACCAGAGGATTTTAATTGGCCTCACCTACACGGAGATGTCGCCCGATTCGTTAAGTCGTGTGATAAATGCCAAAGAACAACACCAAAGGGCAAGGTTGGCATTGCACCACTCGGCAACATGCCACTGATCACTACTCCTTTCGAGCGTGTTGCCATCGACCTCATCGGGCCTTTCTCACCCAAGTCCGATAAAGGCAACTGATATATGCTCACGCTGATGGCTTTTTTTACACGTTATCCTGACGCCGTCGCGCTTCTTTCCATTGACGCTATGCACGTTGTGGAAGCGCTAGCCGAAATGTTTTCCCGCATTGGCATCCAAAAGGAAATTGTGACTGAGCATGGGGCCATGTTTACCTCCAACCTCATGAAGGAAGTCAGCTGACTTCTCTCCATCAAGCTGCTCAAGAGGTCACCTTATCACGTGATGGCGAATGGCCTCGTGGAGAAATTTAATGGAACTTTGAAGACAATGCTTAAGAGAATGTGCCAAGAAAAGCCTCGGTCATGGGATAGGTATTTGGCACTGTTGCTCTTCACATACCGTGAAGTTCCACAGGTTAGTCTTGGGTTTTCCCCGTTCCAATTGATCTATAGATGCCATGTGCGAGGGCCACTGACAGTACTCAAGCAGCTCTGGACAAATCAGATTATCGATGGAGAAAGTTGCTCAACGTACACCTATCTCATCAACCTCAGAAACCGCCTGGAAGACACATGGAAACTTGCTCATGAGAAATTGCAGAAAGCAAGCCAGAAGCAGAAAACATACTATGACGGGGAGAGTCACCCCAAAAGGTTAAGCCCGGGCACAATGTTCTGATTTTTCTGCCCACAGACTCCAACAAGCTGTTCATGCAGTGGAAAGGTCCATACGATGCCCCTAAACGCAAAAACGACGTGGATTACCTTGTGGAGCTGGGGCAAAAGAGCAAATTTTTTCACATAAATATGCTTAAGGAGTACAAAGAGCACAAGCCTTTGGTGATGCAACAAATATCGGTCGCATCCGAAACCGACCAGCCAGGGGCTACTAATTCGAAATAACTGTTGTGAATACCGACATCTTCGAATTACGGAGGTTTTGCCCCACTGAAATGCACAAGGCTGTGCAGGAACCCCAGCATCAGTTCGAATTAACCGTCAGTTCAAATTAATCGAGTCCGAATTACCGAGCTGTACTACACCTCAGAGAACAGTGAAAAAAAAAGCTCATGCGACATTTGTAGCTTGGTTACAAATATAATGCGAAGTGCTTCCTGAAACAGACAATTTGAAGGGGCCATGACATGGTCGTTCTTCATATTGCAGTTTTGTGCTTCAGTAACTAATACAAGAGCTTATGATTCAGTTTCCGAAATTTGGCTGCCCTGGAAGCACTCTATATTCCGAAAAATGCAATCGAAACTGAGAACGGGAAACTCCTCCCACCGGCAGCGACCGCCATATTGAATGCTATCGCGACGTCACCAGGCCATTGACGGAGCAACGTCGTCTGCTCTCGTCGCTGCAATGTGCGCAGCCAGGTGTCTTGCCCCCGTAATTCAGTGGACGATCGAAGTAGCAGTCCTCCCCCATATATAAGTGACTGGCGCCGCAAAAGCGTTAATAATAGTAACGCAGTTATTCTCCGGTATAGGTATAGGTTCCGGTTACACTAGGCCGATGGGACGGCAATCGGCGGTCAGTTGGCTGGTCGGTATGAAAAATGCCATCACTGATGCACTGGTCTGTCAAGCTAGACCAACGACAATGCCAGCACGATCAACGACCCCGTATCGCAGAAGTGTAAAAAGTGAACTTAGTGGGAACCGGAATAGCGGACTAGTTGGTATGACATTCTATAAACTTAAGAATTTTAAAACTTATTCCACCTGATGCTAGCCACGGCTACATACGCGATGTGCGTGCACCAGCGAAGAGGTGCTTTCATTCGGTGCCTGCGCATAGAACCTATCGGCGAGGCAATTGAGTGACACGGGCAGAAAACGCCGCACGACGGTGCCCCTCGTCGCCGTCGCCTGGGCTTGCGCAGCCGAGCGAAAGCTGCACTCCCGGTGAATAGACGGCCCGAAAAACTGCGCTTGTGTACCTTACCGTTATCGAAAAAAGCGAAACGAGCGGCCGCACTTCATATCTTCACACTGCCTAACTAATCAGCGGGGAACTCTTGCCAGATGCTTGAATTTCAGCTCGGATGGCGGACCACTGGCCCCTGTCGTGACGAGGCCTAGCGAGTGCGATTCGCGTGTGCGATTTCGGTGATTGCGGACAGCGAATTCGCAAGTTTTAGAGCCTGAAAATAGCTGTAGAGAGTAGTTTTGGCCAGAGTGCCCTCAAAGCGAACTCTACCTACATCGCAGGGCACGAGTACAATAAGGGGAAAGCGCAGATATGTGACCCGGTCTGCACAGCATGTGCTGAAGGCAGCCGGGAGCAGCCATCAGCGTCAACTGTGGACAACAAATCTCGTTGTTTTCATTAATTCAAGTAATTCCCGAACGTATCTTTAGCTAGAGCGCTTCAATATCAAATACTGATGACATAAGAGGAAGCAGATACAATTAGCGGGAAGCGCCAGATACGCGAAGCGTTTCTCGTGCAGGTGATATAGCATCAGCGGCAGTTCTTGCAGTGATATCATAGTGTGTAAATGAATAAAACTACAATTTGTGAGCAATACTACGTAATATTTAAGATAAGGAGAGCCCACCTGACGTTTTATCCCAAGCAAACGAGCAGTACTGTTGGCGCATAGCTATGTAAAACACCCCTGCGCGGGGCTGCAGTTGTCGTGATCGTCGCATTCCTAGGTCACAATGTGCACGCACAGTAAACGCTAAATGATGTACTATTATTTTCAAGCACTCATTTAGACGACGGCGACTATTCATCGCTGCGGGCAGAGAAAGCATTCGAGTCGCGTAGGGTTTTGTAAGTGGCTTGGTTCCTGCAAAACGGTTCTACGAGCCGAAGGGGATGTATGTTCAACTTACAAATGCACACATACCACGGGGAAGTCGTCTCATTCGGCACTTTTCTCTGCTCCTTTCGTGCCTCAAGGTTATTCTAGTGCCACCTTGTGATAACTTGTTTAATTATCGAACCGATGAATAGCAGACAAGAAATTGGTAGCCAGCTACAAAACGCCGCGGCTTTCACGGCGCACATCGGCAAAGGCATGCACAGCACGTGCCGCTTTTCACATACGGGAGCACTTGATTGCGCAAAAGGGGCCATACTCATAACATAAAACTAACATGTTTCACAGCATAAATAATAAAGCAGGGGTGCATCGATTTCTGTTTCCTCAACAAAAACATATCGGGCTCCACGAGCAAGTCCGCTTTCTTAAGGATCACTCAGCTCGCGTACTACGCTGAAGGCTTCTGAAAAGAAAACACGGAAAATACATTTTATTTCGATAAGCTAACAAAGGGTAACTTTTCGAGTGACCGCCGTCTACGGTGTGCATGCAAGCACCTCAACAGCGCGCAGCAAACAACGCGGGGCGGGTATGCCCCTCTGACGTCAGTGATCAGAGGTTGCCAGACCAGCAAGCAGTTCGCAGAAGAAACGGAGAAAATTCGTTTTAAAAACGTTTACCGCACAGAATCAACTGAAACTTGGGGGAATTTTATTTTAACAATTTGAGAATTAAATGCGATAGACAGGGTATGCGTGAAGATAGGCTGTCACGGCTCCTTTAAGGAAACATTTGGTGTTATAATGTATGAATATGGCAACACTGTTTTGACAGGCGCCAATGTCGTGACTCTTCCCATACAAGCCGCCGCGGTGGCTGAGTGGTTATGGCGCTCGGCTGCTGGCCCAAAAGACGCGGGTTCGATGCCGGCCGCGGCGGTCGAATTTCGATGAAGGCGAAATTCTAGAGGCCCGTGTGCTGTGCGATGTCAGTGCACGTTAAAGAACCCCAGGTGGTAGAAATTTCCGGAGCCCTTCACTATGGCGTCTCTCATAGCCTGAGTCGCTTTGGGACGTTAAACCCCCATAAACTAATCCAAACCATCTTCCCATACAAGCGTGTGGGCATGTTAACACCAGAGCCACGGCATTTGAAGCACTAGCTGGCTTGAGCAGATGGGGGAGCAAGCATGTCAAGACATAGACAGAACTTCATTCATTACCAGGTTTTACCTTTCAAGAGAACTCAGACAATTAAATTCATCAAATTTCTATCACTCCATTACTTCTGCTGATGTCCACAAACACAATACAATCAAAAAATAAAATGTTACCACTAACACACAATTTTGCAAAAAATGTGAAATGCATGAATTTTGGAAGAAACACTAAAAATATAGGGGGTTTTAAGTATCCCACACAAATTGCTAGAACCACATTTCATCGAAAAGGAAGGCATCATATTGCCGCACGCAAGAACTCGCACAGCGCGCAGAGGAAGCTCGCCAACTAGCGCGTGTGCGCATCAGACCTCAGCGGAGTATGATGCACGACGCTACAATCTTCGCCACAGACGTGTCATATATGAACCTGGCGACAAGGGGTGGGTCTGGACGCCTATTCGCCGCCGTGGGCTCTCCGAAAAACGATTACGGCGATACTTCGGGCCCTATGTTGTGCTGAGACGTTTAACCGACGTAACGTATGAGGTGGTGCCAGACGGGTTATCGACATCCAAACGACGCCAGCAACAAGTCGACCCCGTCCATCTTGTACGTATGAAGCCATACTACTCGGACTGATCTTGACCTCCTACTTCCTTTTCTTATCACTGAGACGATGCTTCCTGAGGAGGGGGGCAAGTGCCGCATGCAAGAAGACTCAAAAGATGACGACTGGATCTACGAGCGCAATGCTAAAAGAGGAAGAAGCTGTAAACGCGCAGGGACTCTGTCTGGTTGACCAGTAAACCGTTTTTATCCTCGGGGTTTTACCGAGTCGTGACAATATGAACAAGTGATGCGCTTATTGTTTCCTACGACAGCCCATAAGTTTCCCTCATGCAATGATGTGACCATTTACCTGGTCTATGTCTATAAATGCCTCGCATGTGGACTGCTTTGTGGCTCACAGGCTGTGGAATGTGATGCACATGTGTGTATGAAATCGGTGTGCAGATCATATCAATTGAGCTAGAACTGCACAACCTCCAATCTGTTTTTCTACACAGTATTGTTTTCTGCATTCAACACATTCCGTGGCACCCCATCATGAAACGCAAGCCCCAAAGGAACCGTTTTTGGTGAGGGAAGCACTTGCTGCAAGTGAAACTGACTATGCGATTTTGTGTCACTGAGTCTATATCAACCACATGCGGAGACCACATGCAAAGCAAACAGACAGCGCCAGCGCATACACTAAACCTGCAGTGCACCCAACCACCATGGCTACTGCAAATGAGCATCACCTGGTCCTGCTGTATGTGCCGCCACGGCCGCGTTGTGGGCCAGGAAAGTGGCCTGGGCCCTGGCCATTGGATCAGCGCATGGAGACGTACATGACCTTGCCGCTATCTCCTGCAGAGAAACCAGTGTGGGAGCCACACATTATTACTACTAGAAGCACTGCACGTGGCAACAGGCCAACTAAATGACCAGCCAGCCCATCCCGTTTGCAAAGTGACTTTTTATCCAAGCAACATTCACACATATCCATCACTAGTGTCTCCGCTAAGATGCTGAAACATGTTAGGCACTTCACCAGCACCTTTCATCATATATGTACAGTGAAAGCACGTGAATTCAGATTTCATTAATCTGAACTTCTATATCATTCGAAAAGTGTGACATGGTCCGCCCACACACTATTAGAGTCTATGTAAACCATGCGGCGGGCTCTGTTGCGGGCTATATCTATTTGCCACCACGACTAGGCAGCCTGTGCAAACGGGAGGCTCCACTGCCTCTAAGGAGGATATGTGGAGAGGGTAAAAACGGCAGGATGACCGGACCGGAGAGCGGGGGAGGCTCTAGCTCATGTTAGCGGCAACATGGCAGCGGCAACTGGCTGCGTGACCTCCGAGATGTGTACCTGACTGTTGCTTGTAGCTACTGATTTTGAAGGCTTCAGTAGCTTCCTACGTTAGGCTTTGCTGTTGAGCAGTGGACGACACGACCAGTTCCAAGATACAACGAATAAGGCACATCGCAGTGTCTCCGGCACTCCGAAACCACAGCCGTGCACAAAACCCCGTGTGCTAAACCAGAGAATTGAAGCTTTCGCTGATATTTGCTGTGTGTCTTTGTCTCAATTTTCCAGTGCCCTCTGCATCATATTCCGTGCAATTGGTAGCAGCAGTCACCCCAAGTTAAACATACGGAGAGTACAAGGGTGCAGTAATTTAGAAATGTCATCCATCTGCGGTAAATACCTTGCCAAAACGCCTAAAAGGAAGACTGAAACCATGTGTGGAGTCAACATTGGTCTGTTATCGAAACAGGATATTCCCTTTTAAAAAGCACACTCATTCGTTCAGTGCCTCACAGCAACCCGGGGTCAGAAGGATGAAAAATTGGGCAAAATGCAACTGCCGTGGAGACTTTTGCTTCTCAACATAAACGGTTGAGCAGCTCCCGCGGCTCAAAGGTGTGAAAATGCGAGTGGCAGAGGTTACATAGCCATTTTGGTCAAAAACCAGCAGTCGCAGAATGGCCACATGCTGCCGTATTTTTCAGCCTTCCCGACCATGCTCACGGGCAATAGCCCTTCCTTCACGACTCCGACACAGCCCTCCACTACAAAAATCGGATGCGTTGAAAGCCGCCTGTCTCCTCTTCAGTTTTCTAGTTGAAGAGGAGGCCTTCTGCTCAGGTCCAGCTTTAGAACAGAAAGTGTTGGCCGTTACCTTCCGGGGAAGAAAAAAAAAGAAAGGCAATCGTGGAAATTTTTAGAACAATAAAAAGGGAAAATCTCACTACCTGGCTGCTTCCCGATGGCAGTTAACCATATCTTTTGTCCGCTTTCATTTGTTCGGACTTTGAATTATTCAAACTGCGTGCATTATGAATTAATCAGTTTTACCTTCTTTCACACTAACCTGTACAAATATTCAAACCGCCAATTTAGTAAAGCTCATCAACATCTGCAATTCTTCAGGACTTACAAGCCTTGACCTTGAAATTACCATTGATATCCTCATTTCTCAATCTTTAAATGTCCTTCACATTACTTGAGCTTTAATGCCTCACGTTACCACAGTTTGTCTTCAAGGAAACTCACCATTCTTGAACTCATCTCCACGTGTCTTCCAGCTACTTTTCGCTTGTCGCTACACTTCATGCCCCCACGATACCATGCTGGGGCTCCTTTTTCTTCTCTTCCACACAATGAGGCTTCCTACTCAATGCACTGCTTTTAGGAATCTGCTTTATGCAGCACATCCCCAGTCAGATCACACAATAGCCACACATCCCAATGTTAAAACTCTGCATAAACGATACAAATCGCACTGTCCATAATCAATGACAACCAACCCCAGTTTAAACTTACTATCAAAGAAGACAAATACTGTGTATCCATTAATGCCTTTTAACATTAACAAAAAAACACACAGTGCCAATACACAGCCTGTCAATGCTGAGGCACACCATGGTGCTTTGGATTCTCGCAGCACATAACTGCACCTGACTGCATGCAGTATTACGCAAAAGCAAATAACAAGATGCACAGCTGCGAATGCAAAATTAAGGCAGATTTCGTAGCGTGCCCTACCTGCAGTCTTTTGCAACACACATTAATTTGGCACTCAGGAACTCTGCCAGCAACTATCACACTGCTTACCAAGCATATATTCAGGCAGAGAGCAGTCCCACGAAACCAGTGGCCCCGAGATACCCACCTGGGAGATTCTGTACTAAGCCAGCCAGCAGACCCACAGGCGGCCAGGTGCAGCTGGTCTCTGGCCACAAATGGAAACTCCGTGACCACCACAGCTGGCCAGCGGCGTGCAGAGCCCAGCCGGGCCCACACCAGGGCACCCACCTGCATGCAAAGATTGCTCACTAGGGGCCTCTGAATACTGCAGGCATGCTGTGTCAGTTCCACTGTATCGAAGATAAACCTTTCCCCTGGGCTGATTGATTGGTGACTTTGCCATCCTGGCAGTACAAAAAGGTTGGGATCAGGCAAAGACAAACAGACAAACACACAAGGATGGCACTCAGCTTTCAAGTGCATTTTGTTTCATGCATTGATGTGCGTTCTCTGACCAACTTTTAAGCATGCCCACTGAGTCATATCAAAATGGTATGAATGCAATAAAAATCGAAAGAAAACAGTGCCAGGAATCAGGCAGTACAAAAAAAAATTACGGGAAGATCATACATCTGAAGTGACAATTCTGCAAAGCAGCTGAATTTATCCCCAATGATTACCTTGACGGTTTTACCCACCCTCTCTGTGACTCAGCATCTACGATTGTGCACACCACTTTTGGAACTTTATTCGAAGCATCTAGAGCTGTTTTCACGATGTCAGAAACATTTGGAATCCCTGCTCGACAGAATGGTAGGGCCATTTCGTGCCTAGAAAAAAAAGAATCACTTTTCAAAAACAAGAAATAAAGACTGACATCACAAAGTTCTATGGTGCTCCTAGCAAGTGCTGTCTGGTGCTGTAACTTTTTTCTTCTCTTGTGCAGTGGAATGTTTTACTTTGTTAAAAACATTGTAGTTGATTTTTTGTTGCCGTAGCTGCTGATAAAAAAAATAATTAACTGGGCATAAATTTTTTTTTTTTTAGGATAGGCCTGGAATCGCATGAGCATGGACGTGCGTGGTGTACATGAATTTAAAAAATTTTTGAGGCGCTTCTGTTATCTCATTAAAGCAAACACAAAAAAAACTGCAATAGTTTGATATAGCCAAAGTTCATAATATAAAATTTCGTCAAAAACACGCACAACAGCAGAGCAGTTCAGTTAGTCAAGGCATCACAACACAGGTGATGTTGCTAAAAAAACTGGGAGACATTTTCGCAAGTTTTAGTGGAGTTTCTGAAGGCATTCATGGCGATTCCACAAGCAAAAAAGAACTGAGCGCAAGTTAGGATGTCTTCCCCCCATAACAATGCCAGTTGGTCAAAAACCTCGCATGTGCTCTCGCCTTTTTGAAAAAAATAAGGTTCTCATGAGTTGGGTATCTGCGAAACACTCCCCAAGCATTATTCTGCAGTTTTTTTGCCTCCTTACAATCCCGTGTGTACCAAATTTTGTGGTTCTGGCACACCACTCCTGTGGATTTTGAAATTGATACATGTGCAGCAGAAGGAATGCATGTTGTGAACATTTCATTTACCTCATCTACGCTGTGGTTTTCTAAAATTAAATCCTGTAAACTGGACTTTTTTTTTAAAACAATGCCCAATCAGCAAAATCTAGTTTCTAACACCGCGCTTTCGTTGAAATAACTGTTGGCGAGGATGACAGAACTATTATAACAGGGAGATGATCGCTTCCATATGGATTGTCTAAAACACTCCACTTCAAATCGCTAAAACCAGGCGGTAAACTAAAAGACAAATCTGCAACACTCATTCTCCCCGATGATGGGTAACAGTATGTGGGTTTACACAAGTTCAGCAAACAGATATTAGTGGATAGAAAAAAATCCTCGATGAGCTGCCCTCTAGCATCAGTTTTCTCGCTTCCCCAAAAACGAGAATGTGCATTAAAGTCGCCAACTACCAGGTATGGCTCTAGTAGCTGCTTTCAAAGACCCTCCAAGCCAAGCAGTGTTATTTTCAGCTGTGGCTCGATATATCCAGAGCACACCGTAATAGTTTTATGTGCAAGCAGAGTGGCTGCTACAGCCTCAAGTCTTGTTTATAGTTTAAGCTCACTAGCCAGGACACCATTTTTCACTATAATTGCCACACCTCCTGACAGCCTGCTCGCCTGCTCTCGGTGGCGGCGGAAAACAGTACAATTCTTAAGAAAGTTATTGTCGTGAGGCCCTAAATTTGGCTCTTGTAGACATAACGCAACAGGAGCGTGTGCTGAGTAGCGTGAGCGTGTGCTAGAAGTGAGTAGGAGACAGGAGACTTGTGAGAAAGGGGTAGGAAAGTGAAATATAGAGGGGAGGATAGGAAAAGGCGACTGCCGATTTCCCCCAGTCGGGTCAGGCCGGAGGTGCCGTCTACAGGAAGCTGGGGCCAAAGTGGTGCGTTGCCTCCGCCGAGGGGCCTTAAAGGTCCAAACGCTCGGCATCGGCTCAACCACCAAGATCCCCTTTTCCCCGAGCACGGCAATGCCACGCACGGCGAAGCGCGGCTGCTCGGCTCCGTGGTGATGCACTGTTCACCATCATCCCCCTGCGGGGATTTCCTTGCTTGCGGATGCTCGGGAACCCGTGGTGTCACCACTCACCAACGCCTGCGAGCTGCAGACAGCCCCCTGAGGGGCCCGGGATACTGTTTACACGTCCTGGCAACCTCGATTTTAGATGTTTTTAATTCTTGTTCTGCGAGCCTTAATTTTACCCTTGAACTACCTCAACTTGAGTCACTGCAGTTTTTAGATATTCGTTTTTATTTCAATGACCCTGGGCATGTATGCTGGACGTATGCGCTGCGTACCAAGATGTCTTTGCTTCCTTTTGTCTCAGCCCATTCAAAGCTAGTAAAAAGAGGGATAGCCATGTCATGCCTTCATGCAGCACTTTTGAAATCGTGTCATCACAAGACAAACAAAAGCTTCAGCACCCAAGTCAAGCGTCTAGAAAATTCTGGATACCCTCTTGACGTGATTGTCCCCGTGGCTGAAACGTTGAC
Organism: Amblyomma americanum; assembly: GCF_052857255.1. Taxonomy (NCBI): domain Eukaryota; kingdom Metazoa; phylum Arthropoda; class Arachnida; order Ixodida; family Ixodidae; genus Amblyomma; species Amblyomma americanum. Next base: position 402,394,592 of record NC_135497.1, read on the forward strand.
AAAAAAGATAGAAAGACTTTCGCAAAGGCGCACAGAAGAGGAAAAGAAAAGAAGCGTCATTGTCACGCCGTACATGAATCGTGTCCCGTAATCTCAAGAGAATTGGAGCAAAATTCGAAGTCGATGTCGTTTTTAACGCGCCGTGCAGAATATCGATGCTTTGTCGCATGGCGACAGGCAAGGGCCAAAATAAATATGGGTGCTGTAAAAATCATGCAGAAAGTTTTGTTCTGTGCAACGAAGGTGAGAGAGAGAGAGCTCTTTATTGGAAGGCATAGAATTTAGCCTCGCTGGCATGCTACTCTGCGTGGCGATGAGAATGTGGGAGATAAATACTGACGGAAAGCATTGCGGGAGAGGTTAAATTAAAGAGAAAAAAAAGAGGAAGAAGGTGTTGTTTATAGTATCCCTCTGAGCTGTGGTCAAGTCTACATCGGTCGGACGGGCCGCTGTCTAAACGACCGATTAAGGGAGCATGACGATTCCCTAGGTAACGGTTACGGCTCGAATCTATCGCCTCATTGTAAGGACTGCAAATGCCACCCTCTGCTGGCAAACACTTCGATAATCGGTCGGCACGAAGGAAGGCTCGAATGTGAGCTGTTTCAAGTGGTGAAAATCGCTCAGAGTGGCAGATGTCTCAGCACGCCCTCAGTACTTGTGACCCAGAAAGAGCAGCGTTTTCTGATTTCTTAACAATCTGTTATCTATTCATTGTCTCCACCCTTCCCACTACTCTTGCCCTTTAAGTTTATTTTCACCATTCTTACGAATGAGGCTTTGCTCATGCGTGACGGCTCCTGTGAGGTACTGCGTACTTCAATAAATGTTTCGAAAGTTTGCACTCGTCCCATACACTTCCCTGCTGTGCCCTTGTGTCTTCGCGCTACCAACACATCATGATGACCTACCAACAGGCTCGAATTTCTGCTCTATTAGAATGTTCAGTCACAACTGACCATATTCGTGGCAACGATAACCTAACTGTGTCTGAGCAGTGTAATCAAGTATGCAATCACTGCAATAAAGTGATGTGGGGCATGCTACGGTGTGCAAGCACTGCCAGCCAAGTGCACATCTCGCCCCGTGGATGCAGCTTGTTTTTCTCTTTTCCATGAGAGAATGAGGAGCTCGTCGGGTCGTCTGGAGGTGCCGCCATCTCATGTCACGTCTGTCATGGCAAGCATACCTGAGGCGTGACATGGCTTGCAATGACTGAACAAGCGAGATATCACATATCACGTGACATCACTGTGATGATGTGGATTATGCCACTGTGAGGTTCCAGGCGGACAATGAAAAAGTGTGGCCGCGTGCGCTGCGAGCCGGTGTACACGCAGGATCGAATGTCAGAGCTAGGCTTCGAGACAGTCGTGGCAGTGTGTCGCTGAGTGGCAGGATGTTCGTTTTGGAGCTCGGCGTTCTACCCAAGGCCAGCTAGCCTGCACAGGTCGGGTATTAAGGTTCAGGGTCTGGCTGCCCGCACAGCACCACAGTACCCTGCTGCAGACTCATGCCTGCTTTTCCATGGCCAGGCAGCCTGCCAACAAGCACCTGCCTGCTGATGCCAGCTTACCGGCAGCCAGGCGGCCCACAGACGCACTCCTGCCTGCTGATGCAGGTCTGCCGTTGGCCAGGCTGTTTCTGCCACCTGGCTACCTGCCGATACCGGCCTCCTGGTATCCAGGATGTTACCACGAGCCGATTGCCTGTGGATAGCTTCCCCGGTGACCAGTTGTCGCTGACAACCAACGTCGACAGTCATCTACCTGCAGCACATGGTGGCAGCACAACGGAGCAGCACGCACCGGAACCCACAGTAGGACATTGGTGTTCCTCTTGTCGAACCCCTCTAGGCTGCTTTAAGTGCCCCGTAGTGTATGTGTGTGTGTGTGTGTTAGCGTGCTAGTGGGCTAGATATGCCGAATTTTGTCCTCGTTGCTGAAGAAAAACAATGCTTCGATGGTGAATGCGACCTGTTTATTGCCCAGAGCTCCTGAACGGACCTGGACCCTTAACTACATCACAATATTGTGAGCCTGCCAGGATTCGACAGCGATAGGGCCGAGTAACAGCCCCATATTCACACAAAGCGCTAAGCTTGAGCGACGATGGACCTAGAGCATTTAGCCACGTTGGGCGCGCAACTGGGTTTCTCGGGTGCTGAGCTGAGGGAGTGGATAGACAATGAACGTGCAGCGCAAAGGGCAGAGCAGGCTGCAGAAAGAGAGGAAAGTCAGGCAGCCACTGCGAGAGAGAAAGAGATTCTGAAATTGAAACTCAGATTCCAAGAATAAACTTGCAGTAATGAGACTGATCATGTCGAAACCCTTCCAGCATCAAACCATGACATTTCTCTCAACCCACAAAAACTGTTCCAGTTGTTCGATCAGCGGCGCGATGATTTGCATGCATACGTTCAGCATTTTGAGCCTGCAGCAATGGGACAGGACTGGCCTCAAGATAAATGGGCTTTGGCCGTAGGCATGTGCATCACACGGGAGGCGTTAACTGTGATCGGTCGAATGACTGCCACTGAATCGGTAGATTATCAAAAAATAAAGAAGGCGCTCCAGCAGCGATTTAGATTCACTGCTCAGGGTTACAATGGCAAATTTCGGAGGGCTCGAGCTCAGGATGGTGAGACAGGGAAACAGTTAGCAGCCAGGCTTTCTGGTTACTTCGACCATCGGATTGAAATGGCGAATGTTACCAAGACATTCGAAGACCTGCGCAACCATATGATTGCTGAGCAGTTCCTCCGATGTTGCCATCCGAAGCTCGTTATCTTCTTGAAGGAGCGAGAGTGCAAGACACTTGATGGGCTGGCCGACACAGCTGATTGCTTCCAGGAAGCGCACAACTTTTCTAATCCCAGCAAAGTCCCTGATGTAGCGAAAGAACCCAGTAAGGCCTCTGTCAACCTTCTCAAGAAGGCACAATTAAGGTGTGCACGCTATGCAATCGTCCGGGGCATCGGGCTTCCGATTGTTACAGCTCCACTAAAGAGGTACCCAGGTGCAATTCTTGCGGCAAGATCGGGCACCGGACGGAGAATTGCAGAAGTCGGCACCCGAAGAAAGAGCAGAGTGCCGCTTCCCGTCTTACTCGTGCTCTCCCACCTGCCCCGCCTGCCAGCACTAAACAGCCAAAACATGTAAAACAAAAAGGCTCCATTCCTAGTGGTCATGACCAAAACATGGGGAACGCACTTCAGCCTACAACGGGTAGAATGCGAGGTGCGGAATGATTAGCGACAAGAAAACTCGTTCGCGTTCTTCAAGACAAGGGCAGTAATGCTGTCGTTATCCGCGGGAGTTTGGTTCCAAAGAACTGCGTGACAGGACGCACAGGAACACAATATCTCCTTGACGGTACCGTCACCCAATTAGCCGAGGCAAGAGTGCAAGTGCATACACAGTACTACTCTGGCGAGGTGACAGCACTTTGCATGAAATGCCCCTTGTACGACTTCGTGCTCGGAAACATCCCAGGTGTCAGGGAACCACACGACCAGAACCCAGGCTGGATGAGTGCACGTGTTAGCATGACACGGCACCAGTTCCCCAGGAACACCTAATGCCCGGAAAATCGGAGCGTTGTGCCAACGCCTCGGGCAAGAAGACACAAGAGTACACGTTATCCCCGTTGCACGTGCCACGAATCCAGTGCTGTTATCCCCGTTGCACGTGCCACGAATCCAGTGCTGTTAGCTGAAAGGACCAGTTAGCTAAAGAGCAGCGGAAGGATGTAACACTCAAACGGCTCTTCCCTAGAATCAGTAAGGAGATTATATCCGGTAAGGGTCATAAATACTTCTTCCGTGAAAAAGGAAATATTCTTTACCGTCATTACTCCATGTCGACTGGCAGGAATTTCGAACAGGTTGTTGTACCCCTTGTGTTCAGGTCGCAAATTCTACACAGAGCCCATGAAAGCACTATGGCCGGGCACTAAAGAATACGACGAACGACCGATCGTGTACCAGAGAATTTTTATTGGCTTCACCTACACGGAGATGTCGCCCGATTCGTTAAGTCATAAATGCCAAAGAACAACACCAAAGGGCAAGGTTGGCATTGCACCACTCGACAACATGCCATTGATCACTACTCTTTTCGAACAAGGAACTATCATAGGCTATTACTACTATATGAACAGCTGCGATGACTACGGAAGGCAGAAGGATTTGGGTGCTTCACACTTGTAACATGTCTTAATGCCCAAGCAAAAAGCAAGTATTGCGACCTGAGTGCAGCATGTCGGATGCTGATTTTCTGAGTGTTTTACATGGTCGTGAAAGGTCTCCGAGGTTGCTCAGTAGCCAATCACTGCTTCAGCTCCCACTGCTACCCTAAAGCAAAAAAAAAGAAAAAGAAAACTATCAATATTTATAATCACACTTAACAAGACTGCAAGTGTATGCATTTTTGGTTTGATACACCATTTAAATCATAAATGCAGCACGCACTGAGGTTTACTGGCAGGCGCCTAATTTAAGATTCCTAGCCTTGCACACTCCAGAAGGGCAATCTGCACTCTGGGTGCCCTTCACATTTTCAAAAAAAGGAAGGGAAATAAGATGTACTCAAACTTCCCACAGGGCCAGATGGAGACCAGTTGATGGAATTAAACTTTAACGTGCTCGAACAATTGCGGCTAAGAGATAAGCTGTTGATCCCTAAATTAATTCCGGATCTCAACTATATCGCTTACAGATTTAATTATTCGTCCTCTTGGCAAGCGTCAGCATGCGCTAAACAACACGACTTTTAGTGAAAATCTACTATGGTCGGATACAGCTCTGCATGATGCTCCGCCCACATTCGGGACCGCTGAACAAAAGTCCTCCATGATTCTTGGGACCTAAACAGGAAATTAATCACTAGACAAAATTAAAAGCTCAATAATGGTTGCCTCTGACTTATTTGATAGTTAACCATTGAAAAGCTGATATTGCTCACTGCTGTGATTGGCCAGTGGAGAAATAGAGGACGCCCGCTGTTACCAGCTGTCGTTTTCTTTTGGTCAGTGTATCCTACTCTAGCTCAACTGCAGGGTGACTGATCCCTTACACCCGGTGTTCTTTCCCCGAAATCTCAATCCGCGGCATTTCTGCACTGCAATGTGAAGAAAAGCAACAGCCGCGGCAGGGATCGAACCCAAGAGCTAGGGCAAACTGAACGCTCGTCCAGTCAGCAAACTCGCAGGTCAACTATACTATAGCTTTCCAGCTGGATTATTTTGTTACAAGGCCGCTCTAAATAAACTTGCTTAATTCGCTGTCAAATAATAAACCAGTGACGAACACACTGCTTAGCTCTGCAAATCAAGTGGTCCAGAGCAATGACGCCAAAGTCTCCCAGTGACACCCTGGAGGAATCAGCTCGCAAATATGCTGCGCGCGCAGTCAAGAAAACCAGCCAACGCCAGCGAAACAGGCCCATGTCGAAGTGATCGCCGAATACATCACACGCGTTCTCCACTCGAACTTTTGCGCGCGCCTAAAGCAAACAAGGCTTTGCGGTGCCATTTCCTTTTTGGGAATACGCACTGGGACACGGGAAAACGAAACCATCCCTCCGTATGCGGTTGATGTTTGATTTTGCGAGTCCCGAACGATCTCCGAAGCACGACTCCTTCGGCGTGTCCCTCAGCGACAGAAGACTCTCACCGAGCAATTGCAGGGTTGGCCCAAGGCGCCCAAGGTTCCTTCAGGCGAACCAGCTTCCGGGTCACTGCGCGCAGACGAGGCGGTAGCAGCGATAGCTTGCATCGGCGCTGCACGCTGCGGCTGCGTTCGTGTGCCCAAGTGCCTCTTTCGCTCCATGGAGTCAGCTTGCAAAAACGTTAGTCAACTTTACAACGTGAATGTCTCCTTCGAACACGCCAAACGCCACAACAGCTGGAGAGCTGAACATGCAACGGCAAATACCCGCCGCAAAAGTCGACAACCATCCACAACAAATAAAAGATAGAAGCCAGGCCTGATTGGCTGAAAGTCGGAGCGTCGTAGCCATGGAGGGTCGTAGCATCGGCTTCAACCAATGCCCCCTGAAGAACATGCCTGAAGCGTCAGGGGTTTTTATGCCCGCCGTAGAGCGCGCGTCCGCCGTATGGCGGTGCTGTCAGTTGTCCATCTAGCAGACGACACGCAGGCAGCACAGAAATTTCTTGTGACTGCCGTTGCAGCAAAAAGTATGCCTTCTGGTGTGCTGTTTCTTATGTTATTTGTGGGGTCTGTTTAGTTTTACCGTTTGACAGGTGACGCATCGATGACTGCAGTTGCTGGAGGGAGTAGCGCGCGAAAATGCATTGCTGTTGCGTTCCGTTTTGCATGTTCAGCCAGCGAAACAAGAAACCCAGCTTTTCGTTCCATGAAATTTCTGCCGACTTACAACTCCGGTAAAAACGGCTCAAGGTAATTTGAAAAAAAAACGGGCAGCCAAACACAACATCAATTTATTGTGCAGTTTCTAGCTTGCATTTCCAGCCAAGGATATGCTACTGTCGACAGTTTGACTGCCCATCAAGACTGGGGTGGCCTCTTTTACCCGAAGTCAACGCTCCTAAGAGTGTTACAGGACCTCAAGAAGTTCGTCGATATCATGCTCAAAGACCGAACTCATCTTCAAAGGCCACTGGACGCATGCTTGCTCAACACCTAGTGTGAATAAAATCGCGGGTTTGCCTGTCCCGACCTGTGAGAACAAGGATAGCGGCCACAGGGAAGCACTACTGCATATTATATGCAAGAAGTTCATCAAAACGCTGCTAACAAACCATGCACTCTACATAACAGACATGCAATTAAGAATTAACGCAGTTGCGAAGATGTACAACAAGAAACCTCTTTCCCGAAAATTCTTGAAACTGCAGTAAGAAACGATTTCCGCCGCCTACATCGCACCGACGCATGCCATTTTTCCTTGTAAGTGCGCACGTGTCTGTGCCTTCCAGCACAGTTTTTCTAAATATTCACACGTCGGTCGGCATGTCTGATGCTCGATACCCTTGTTCCAGTTGTGATTTCATCAACGCACTTGCTGGTCATTTGGAGAAATCCGGTCAGTCAGGCCTGCTGTGTTACTCCCAAAGTCACTGTTTACGTGTGCATCACACAGGAAACCTATAGTGAGCTGTGCTTCTTGCGAAAAGAATAGAGAAGAGGGGCATGGGTTTATTTGAAATTTGTCAACGTTATTCAGGGAGGTACCGTTCGGCGAAAGCTCGTCGGAAAGATGACCAGAAACAGCGCAGGCTGGGCGTTGCAAGATCTGCTTCACCTGATTGAAACATTTCTCGCAATGCTCCGCAGCAAGATTGTAACAGGCGCGCTTCGCAAAGTTCTAAGAACATTAGATATGAGGGATGTGCCCCCTGCGGGCCAACGACTCCCCATGAAGGTTACCGCGACGTCTCCGGCTTCCATCCATTGAGCGCCATGCAGTCCTCCTTTGCCACGGGTCACCTGGCTACAGTTGAGCACTCGGGTAATTCCGGACTTCCTCCTGTCCTTATTCCATCTCATGGATTATTTTCTCTTTTTGCGTGTCCGATCGAAGTAGTTGATTTCTTGCCATTGGCAGCAGTACAATATACAACCATGCATCATGCAGTGTAAATACTAATTTTGCGGCATTTCTAGCCACTTCAAGCACTTGTTGCAATATGTATGTTTCGAGCATGTTCATTTTGTTGTAAACCGTCCAAAAGTTACTGCTTATGCAGCAGACAAAAGGTCTTAACAGCATGATAGAACGGTGTGCACAGCACGCTTTTAGATTTTGAAATCGAAACTGATGATCCGCTTTCAATATTATGTGGCAGTCAGCTTAGATTTTTTAAGCATTTGCTGCACTCTCAGACATCCAAGAACACGTTTTTTGTCATTAACAAAATAAAAGTTGTTGCTCAAAGCCCGAAACCCGAACAAAGGATGAAGCAGCCGTGACCTACTGAACTAGAGACCTGCACATTTGGCGGGGTCCTATGGGACTGCGTGCGCCAACTTTCGTTAACTTTTTGGCCGTTGAGGACGCTCAGTTGAACTGTTTTTTTGTCATCATCATCGTCTGCTTTTTTACAAATGATTTCTCTCCTCTCACTGTCTCCCTGTGACTTTGTCCTGTCTTATAATTTTGAAACGTAGTAATGAACGATGCAAATATGATATTTCTTTAAATCCTAGCGGTGAATATTCTGTTTGCGCGCATGCATGCGTGATACTTTCTCACATCTTTGCTAAGACAATGGATTAATGATGCGTACTCAAAATGTAGACAAATGACAAAACTATTACGTCCTTGAAGTAATATAATCGGCGCCACCTTGCTCAACAGGTAAATTGTAGCGCCACGCCGCCCGTAGTTGCCCTCCCCTAGCGGCAAAAGGCATGAACTAGAAGGTGCGCGCTGGAGCAGTGCGAAGTGTGCAGGTCTCTAGTTCCGTAGGTCATGGAAACAGTATTATCGGGAGCCGCGCATCTCAGTCTCCCAGCCATTGAAATCAAAATTGAGCGTCATCTTTCAGCGGCTCCTCGCGGCCAGTCTGCGCAACACAGTGGCAATCTGGGGGCCCATTGAAATCGAGGAGACGCTTCAGGCATGTTCTTCAGGAGGCATTGCTTCAACAAAACAGCAAACTTGTTTTTCAATACTGCAGATCACGATTTTCAAGGTGAACGTTGGGAATTAATAGGTAGCAGACAATTATAAGCGCTCTAATATAGAAGGATACTGCTAATGTATTTTATTCGAGACCTAACTGCAGTCCACGGAGGAAGACTATACCGTATTGTGCGTTTTTATCTTGGACTCAAAAATTTCCCTGCCTCAACCGCGGGCTCATTTGCTATGAAACTGCACACAGAGCTTGCGTATTATGGTAACTTTTGTATTGTAGCAAGTTTGACAACAGTATTTACTGAGTTGAGCCGTGCATGATGCGAAAACGTAATAGTCTGCGTAGAGATCGGCGAACCAAAACCTGCAGACGACGTTTTTTTTCGCTGAAGGGCGGCAGTGACGCCATCTGTTTTTGGCAGTGGAAAGCGTCACAACAGCCGATACGAGCGTTGCAAACAATATTCTTTGAAAGGTAAAGCCTCGTTAAATAAGTTGTTCTGATATTTTTCCCGCTCAATTAGCCGAAAATGTTGAAAGTGCTTCAGTTGAAGCAGACGAAACGGCCGGAACAGCATATTCAAAGGGCCCGCGCTTCTTGCAACGCTCGCCTCGGCGGCCTTGTCGTCACGCTTTCCACTGCCGAAAACAGATGGCGCTACTGCCGGTATTAAGCAAAAAAAAAAAGTCGTCTTTGGGTTTTGGTTCGCCGATCTCTACGTAGACGATTACGTTTTCGCATCATGCACGGCTCAACTCAGTAAGTACTGTTGTCAAACTTGCTACAATACAAAAGTTATCATAATACGCAAGCTCTGTGTGCAGTTTAATCCCAAATGAGCCAGCGGTTCAGGCTGGGAAGCTTTTGAAAGTCTTCACGATAAAAACGCACAATACTAGGTGTATAAACTCCGCTGTCTGCGGCGACCAGAATAGGTCACAAGCCCGCGGCGCCACTATCATGCTGGCGGCGCCTGGCGGCCTGGAAAGAAACTACCGCCGTTTCGGTTGCCAAGGCTATAGTGCCTAGAATATACTGGCTAGTGTGCCGAGCGCCAGCGCTGCGCAATGGGAGCAGGTGGCACCGTTTGCAATGAAAGCCCACTGATGGCGGCAGAGGGCGCTGCTTGTCGGGAGGGTGCTGCCGCAGCAGACGACGCGATTTTCTCGCTTCGGAAGGCAGCGACCTGGCCTTGTGCGCGCGCGATTAACCTGCTTGTGCACGAAATTTTGTTGACTGAGGTGCAGTGTATGTTGTCCTTTGTGGCTCCTTGCACATGAAAGTCGACGCATCCGCTCCTCCGAGCAGTTCTGTGGTGATTTCGTCGGTTTTGTGCGCGCGTTCTGTGCGTGCGTGTATCCGTTCTGCGTGCTTTCACCGTGTAGTCAAATCATGCACTGTGCTCTCGATTGTTTTTTCCCGTGTCCACCACTAAACGAGCTACATGTTACTGCACAAAAAAGATGTCAAAGCCAAAGCGACAGTGCAAAGAGAAGACTTGCTTTGTGCCAATGTGTAAAAGCGGTTACCGCTCGAACAAGGAACGTGTTTCCATGTTTACTGCACCATCTGATGCTACGCGGCTTGCAGAATGGGAAAGAAACATCAAAAGAGAGGACAGAAGGCTGACGCCAGCTGCTGTGGTTTGCGAGAAACATTTTGAGAGCAGTTGTATCGAGCGCACATTCAGTGCCAGCGTAAATGGTGTTACCAGCGAGCTTCCCCGCGATAAACCGCGCCTTAAACCCGACGCCGTGCCTTCGATACTCACGCATTACCCAGAACACATTCTGCCTAAAGTGTCAGCTAAAAGAAAAACTAGAAATCTGTGCCAGCAAGAGCCTCCAGCAAAGCGTCATAGGCGTGCTGCGTCGGAAGCCTCCGAGTTGTGCTCAGGCATTGATAATGCTGAATCGGTGAGCATGGAAGCATCTGACACCAACAGCGGAGCTGCAGTAACTGAAAAGTGCACCACCCCACGCTGTGTTTCTGCAGAAGGAAGCGCTGGCGAAGCGCAAAATGCTGGTGACGAACGACCACGAACAACCAACGATCGTCTCCATCCATTCTCCAACGTCGCTATTCCAGTGACATGGATGAAAGTGCCATCCGTGACAGTCGATTCATTAGCGTACGCCTATTGTGAGGCTGAAAAAAATAACTTCGCTAACCTCTTCATTGAAAAGATGGTAGCATTTGCAAAGCCATTACTTGATGGACAATCAGTGGTAGCCACGGTTTACCTCAGGGGAAGGGAAAAGTCAAAACACATCGTCACAACTTGCGAAGAGGCCGAAACTTTGATCAAGGAAGTTGCCTTGACAAATCTTTGTGATGGATGCAGCATAAAGCCGGCCTCAGGAAAGCACACCTCCTACAAAGGCATGATTTTTTTCTGAGAAGTGTTCATTATCTGTGAGGTCTGAAGGTGAATCCTGCGCTTTCTGCAAGTACCAAAGGATTCTGGCTCAAAACCAAGCGTGCAGAAAAAAGCAAAGCACAAGTGAAATTGCCAGAAAATCTGATGAAAAGAAACAGTGCAGGAACATTTCTCGAAGCCTGTCAAGAACCAAGAAACTATTGGTAAATGCAAGGATACAGGTGGCTCACATGAAAGAGCGAAATGAGGTTCTTAGTGAAGAGACATATAACAGCAAAATTAAATCTCTTCCCTCAAAGCAGCAGCTGGTTGTAAAGGGTTGTTTCCTTGCTGCAAGGCGAAAATCACACAAGGGAATGCGATACGATGATGAGTGGATTTTAGAATGTATGCTGATGAGGATGCGAAGCCCGAAGTTGTATGAACATCTCCGCAGACAGTCTATTATGGTTCTGCCAGGGCGAACTTGCCTGAAAAAGTACCTACAGCGCTTCAAGGGTGGCTTTGGCCTCAGTACAAAGGTCTTCGATGCCCTAAATGAAAAAACAAAGACCATGGATGCTTAGAGTTGTCACGGTGGCCTCGTCATTGACGAAATAGAGCTTTCGGAGCACCTAAGTGTTAAATCAGCTGGTGAGTATAGCTGCAATGAATTCTTGGACCGTTCTGTGTATACGGTAAAAGCTCTGATTCAAACCCCGCAATGCGAAAATCCGCATAATTAGAACTGCCGGCGCGGTCCCGGCCAACGCTATGCAAGTCTATGGCGTTGCACGCTCGCTGTTTCGGAAGCTACGGGTCTCGCACCGGTTAATTCGAACGGGCTCCCAAAGGAGGTTGTGTACATACAGGTATCGGTTCGGCAAGCGGTCGTCCAAATAGCCCCCCTCAAAGCTGAATTCTGTGCTGCAGAATCACTCGCGCACCTCTGACTTGCGCTGAACGGCAGTCGTGATGGCGGACGGACGGCCTCATCTACAAGAGCGGGCACACTGATAGTTTCGATTTTGCTTTTCTGAAACGTACGCCCAACCGCACTAGCCAGCCAGCCAAACCCAGCTACGCGCCGTTTATAGCGTTGGTTGGCTGTTTCGCTAATCTTCCCTATCCACATTTTTTTCTTCCCGCTTCGGAGCTGCTGAGTAATGCCGTATTCATCGCCCGTGAATCTTCCGCGCTTGCGGCGTGCGATGCACTAGCGGCAGAGCTCCACCGCTAAAAATAGTGATTGTTGCGCCGTTCTCATCTAAAATAACAAGCAACTACTGCCAAGTCTTTCACCAAATAAATTTACCGCGATGCAAGCGGTTCTTGTCAGTTTTTTTTTTCGCGGTCATTCGATAGTTCGAACTTAATTTCAGACTATGCGAACATTTTTCCCGGTCCATTGAAGCACGAATCAGCGAGCTTTTACAGTATGAGAAAAATACGATGTTCTGCTAAGCACTACAATATTGCTCGAGCCGTGCAGTGCTCTGGTAATATTCGATCGTCAAGTATTTTAGCGCGTGTTTCTTTTTATGCTGGTTTAGCACCTTTGCCATATTCTGATCTGTGTTGAGAGATGTCTGCGCATAAAACAAGGCGTTTTCCCTGTGCTTTTTTTTTTACAATTCAGGTGATATTGAAGGCTTTGTTGACCTTGGAGGTCGTACACCTGCTGACCAGAAGAATGTGCTGGCAGACCATGGGATGATTGTGCTGTTTCAGCCATTTACTGGTAAACTTTTTTTTTCTCTTGGTTACAGTTCACAACTTTATACGTAAAACGCACGTACATTTGTGAGAGATTACCTTTCCGCAGGAAAATGGACGCAAATCCTCGGTGCTTTTGCCTCATAGGGCAATGTGAAGGCCCCAACAGTGGCGAAAATCATTTTGGAAACCACAGTCCTTGCGGAAAAGGCTGGTCTGTTCGTGTATTGCATAACATGCGACGGCGCCAGCTGGAATAGGAGCTTGTGGCGGCTGTTTGGAATACAGGGTAAGGCTGTAATTTCACGCAAAATGCAAGATTGTTTAGAGTGTGCATGGTGCTAGTGCAGATTTCATGTTTTTAATGTTTAAATATTGTGATGAAGAAACTGATCGCAAGTTGTTTTGTTTTTTTCAAAGGTTCTCCAAGCCACGTTCGGAGCAGCACCAAACACCCAGTGGATCCTAAAAGGCAGCTCTATTTTTTGTCAGATTTTCCACCCCTTTTGAAGAATGTGAGAAATGGATTTGTTGGAAAAGGATACCTGACACCAGCTGGGCATGTTCACATTCGTATTGTACTAGCAGCCTTCGAAACGGATCGAGAAAATGTTACACTGAAAGTTATGCCAAGCCTGACAAATGCACACCTTAAGCCAAACTGCTTTGAAAAAATGAAAGTGGACATCGCATTTCAGCTCTTCAGCGACCAGGTCATCAAAGGACTTTTCATTTATAGAGAACACATTGAAGCCTCACATAGGACCGTGCAGCCGACAGTAGATTTCGTAAAAGAAATGAATCGCCTGATTCGTGTTATGACATCGCGAACAAGCGAGAAGGCACTCAAGCCTGACAGTCCAAATGTGCAATTTCTGAAAGGCTTCCTAGAGTATCTGCAGGAATGGGAGCAAACTGCAAAACCAGCTGGTGGTGGTTTTCTTACAGAAAGCACGTCTGCTGGGCTAAGGGTTACCATCAAGAGTACACTTGGCTTGTTGTCCTACCTGACGTCGACTCTGGGTTTCAAGTATCTTTTAACATCCAGATTAAGCCAGGATAAGCTTGAAAACCTTTTTGGTACAATTAGACAGTCGTCTGGCTGTAACGACCATACGACAGTGTCACAGTTTCTGATGACTGAATTTACTCGCATTCTACAACCTGGCAAAGCCACCTAGAGGAGTGAACTGCACCCCAGACGAAAGCAAAGCACTGCTGAGCCCAAAGGAGGTGTGTGAAACTACGAGTAAGTTCCTTTCAGACAAAATAGATGACCTTCTTGACCACGGAAACGTCAGTGAAGCTGAAGATGTAGTTCAAGCTGTCGTGTCTAGCAGTGACCATGCATCGTTCATAGAGAAGAAGAGCCACAGTGCTTTGATTTACTACACTACAGGCTACGTGGCAAGAAAGATCATTGCTAAGAACTGTTGTTCACAGTGTGCTGGCTGCCTATGTGTAAGCAAAGCTGAAGCAAGTGCCGACGCCGCTTCGTACTTTACTAGCCATTTTGACAATGGGGGCCTAGTGTACCCCAGCCAGAGCTTGTCAACTGCTGTAAAGGCCATGGAAGATGCCTTTACTGTGTTTTCTTAGTAAAAACAAGCTCCATGAAATGAGTTTAGTTGAATTTTCGAGTCAGCTACAGACACTGTCTTTTCCTCAACTTGGCTGCGCAGTTTTATCTACCGTTGTAAAGTTTTACGTTCTCTTAAGGTTTCGTTTTTTTGTCAAGGGCCTCAACAAAGAGAGGGAAGCGCAAAGGCAGCGGCATAAGTTTCTAAAACTGCGTCGCTGCCAATAAATGCTTCTCATGTGCACATATGGGCCCTGCTTGCTGTACTTCTGTAACATGTCCGCGATTGATATTGCACGCGAATAAAAACGAGTGTTGCACGACTGTGTTTCCTGCGTTATTCACATTGCATGTGTTTACTCGTTCGTAAATGTAGTACGTACACAGCGAGAACACCTAAATATAATCCAATAAAATTAACCGAAGCGTTTCGCCTACTTTATTAGAGAAAATGTTACCGAAAAAGTACTTCCTATATATATATATATATATATATATATATATATATATATATATATATAAAAGATATCTATGTACAGCACAAGTTTCGTGTTTCGAAACACGAAGTTGTGCTGAATTTCACAGCAGCTTTCGCGCAAGCGACAAGTGCTAAATGTGCAGCTCCTCGACAGAGACTCAGAACAAACCCTGAAACCTATAGTCAGCTGCCTCCATGACAGCTTTGGTCGATTACAGCTGAACGAAAGCAAAAATGCACTAGTCCTCTTGCCGATGTTGCGAGAGCGTTGCGGCTCGGCGGCACCCTCCCGACTTGCAGCGCTCCATGCGGCGGCCGTCGGCATTCATCGCTCGCGGTGCCACCAGGAAGGCCACGGTCGGCACACTAGCCAGTATATCCTAGGCTGTCAGATGACCCTCTAGCAGACGACACGCAGGCAGCACAGAATTTTCTTGTGACTGCCGTTGCAGCAAAAAAGTATGCCTTCTGGTGCGCTCCATCGTATATTATTTGTGTGGTCTATTTAGTGTTACCGTTTGACAGGTGACGCATCGATGACTGCAGTTGCTGGAGGGAGTAGCGAGCGAAAATGCATTGTTGTTGCGTTCCGTTTTGCATGTTCAGTCAGCGAAACAAGAAACCCAGCGTTTCGTTCCATGAAATTCCTGCCGACTTACAACTCCGGGAAAGACGGCTCAAGGTAATTTGAAAAAAAAAAAAACTGGCAGCCAAACACAACATCAATTTATTCTGCACTTTGTAGCTTGCATTTCCAGCCAAGGATATGCTACTGTCGACAGTTTGACTGCCCATCAAGACTGGGGTGGCCTCTTTTACCCGAAGTCAACGCTCCTAAGAGTGTTACAGGGCCTCAAGAAGTTCGTCGATATCATGCTCAAAGACCGAACGCAACTTCAAAGGCCACTGGATATGCATGCTTGCTCAACACCTTGTATGAATAAAGTCGCGGGTTTGCCTGCCCTGACCTGTGAGCACAAGGATAGCGGCCACAGGGAAGCACTACTGCATATTATATGCAAGAAGTTCATCAAACCGCTGCTAAGAAACCATGCACTTGACATAACAGACATTCAATTAAGAATTAACGCAGTTGCGAAGATGCGAAGATGTACAACAAGAAGCCTCTTTCCAGAAAATTCTTGAAACTGCAGTAAGAAACGACTTCCGCCGCCTACATCACACCGACGCATGCCATTTTTCCTTGTAAGTGCGCACGTGCCTATGCCTTCCAGCAGTTTTTTTAAACATTCACACGTCGCTCGCCATGTCTGATGCTCGATCCCCTTGTTCCAGTTGTCATTTCATCAACGCACTTGCTGGTCATTTGGAGAAATCCGGTCAGTCAGGCCTGCTGTGTTACTCCCAGAGTCACTGTTTGGGTGTGCATCACACAGGGAACGTATAGTGAGCTGTGCTTCTTGCGAAAAGAATAGAGAAGAGGGGCATGGGTTTATTTGAAATTTGTCAACGTTATTCAGGGAGGTACCGTTCGGCGAAAGCTCGTCGGAAAGATGACCAGAAACAGCGCAGGCTGGGCCTTGCAAGATCTGCTTCACCTGATCGAAACATCACTCGTAATGCTCCGCAGCGAGATTGTAACAGGCGCGCTTCGCAAAGTTCTAAGAACATTAGATATGAGGGATGTGTCCCCTGCGGGCGAACGACTCCCCATGAAGGTTACCGCGACGTCTCCGGCTTCCATCCATTGAGCGCCATGCAGTCCTCCTTTGCCACGGGTCACCTGGCTACAGTTGAGCACTCGGGTAATTCCGGACTTCCTCCTGTCGTTATTCCATCTCATGGATTATTTTCTCTTTTTGCGTGTCCGATCGAAGTAGTTGATTTCTTGCCATTGGCCGCAGTACAATATACAACCATGCATCATGCAGTGTAAATACTTATTTTGCGGCATTTCTAGCCACTTCAAGCACTCGTTGCAATATGGATGTTTCGAACATTTTCATTTTGTTGTAAACCGTCCAAAAGTTACTGGTTATGCAGCAGACAAAAGGTCTTAACAGCATTGTAGAACGGCGTGCACAGCACGCTTTTGGATTTCGAAATCGAAACTGATGATTCGCTTTCAATATTATGTTGAAGTCAGCTTAGATTTTTTAAGCATTTGCTGCACTCAGACATCCAAGAACATGTTTTTTGTCATTAAAAACTAAAAGTTGTTGCTCAAAGCCCGAAAAAAGGATGAAACAGCATGATCGGCAGCCGTACGTCACAGTCTCCCAGCCATTGAAACCAAAATTGAGGGTCATCTTTTAGCGGTTCCTCGCGGCCAGTCTGCGCAACACCGAGGCAATCTCGGGGCCCATTGCTTCAGGCATGTTCTTCAGGAGGCATTGCTTCAACAAAACAGCAAACTTGTTTTCAACACTGCAAATCTCGATTTTCAAGGCAAACGTTGGGAATTAATAGCTAGGAGACAATTATAAGTGCTCTAATATAGAAGGAAACTGCTAATATATTTTATTCGAGGCCTAACTGCGGCCCACGGAGGAAGACTATACAGTATTGCGCGTTTTTATCGTGAAGACTCAAAAATTTCCCCGCCTCAACCTCAACCCCGCCTCAACCTGCGTGTGCGCGCGCGTGCGTGCGCGGGTGCGTGTGTGCGCGGGTGCGTGTGCGCGCGGGTGCGCGTGCGCGTGCGCGTGCGTGCGTGCGCGTGTGTGTGGTACACTAAGCATGAAAAATACAAGGGTACAAAACACGCCAACCCATATGCAACAGCAGAAGTAAACTTGTCACATCTCAGTGACACGCGAATGAATGAAACCATCACTCAATAAACGCACTCGGAAGCAGACGAAGGCCTAGTGGGTGGCTACGTGTCTGCTTCTAGGTCTGTGTTTTCGCTTTTCGCTGTCTTCTCGCGTGTGGCGTGGGTCGGACAGTGCCCTCCGTGAGACCGAATGCTAACGACGCCCCTGCGGAGAAATTACCGGCAAGGTGGGCGCATTCTCAAGTGAGAAAACCCAACCGGAACCCTCAGGGGCAAGCTAGGCTTAGCTCGGCGCTGCCGAGCGAGGCCGCGCTACGCGTCTGCATGGATTCCGCGTTGTCGACGACAGCTACGCGGATGCCCGCTGTGTTGCCACCTGACGCAGCCTCCACGTCCACGCAATCGTCAGCGCCTCTGGGCCTCCAGCATGCACCGTCTTCCGATGCTACGACTTTGGCCTGTGACATGGACTGCTCCACCGCCTCCGTGCCCGTGGCACTCCCTCAAGAAACTGTGCCCGTCGCGCCAGTTCAGTATTCCCACCAAGGGCCGTCACCAGCGTCTGAGCCTCCTCCACAGATGCCTTCCGTGAGTCAAGGCTTTCTTCCGCCTGCTGCGAACTCGTTCCGCGTTACCATCAAGCCTACATTGCGCCTTGATATGACTGCCATCCCTGCCCGGAATGTTCAAGCCACAATTGACCACGCTCTTGGCTCTTCGAACTACTGCGGGTTTGTCGTCCATCGCCCATCGAACACCATCATGGTAAACTTGTCATCCTAGATGGACGCCCAGAAACATTGCGCAGTTAAACGGATCCCCCTGGATGACAGCAAGCATGTCCCGGTGCAAATATATTTTGCCTCTGGTCCTGACACACTCCGCTGCATGGTTTATCATGTCGACAGCACGAGCCCTCCCGAGGAGGTGCGCGCAAATATTCGCTGCTCAACTCACATTGTACTGCAAGCACGGCCTATGGGTCGCTGGGGCTCATACCTGCTCATCCTGCAAGGCCCGTTGACTCTCCCGAAGTACCTTACCTACTACGGTGCGATCGTCAAACCACAGCCCTTCCGACCTCGTCGTATTTTTTGTTATCACTGCCACAAAGAAGGACATATGCAAAATACCTGCCCTAATCCAGCAGCTGTGGCCGACATGAATGAACCAACAGTTCTTTGTGCCCTGTGCAAATCGCCGGACCATGACATTCGCTCTCCCGCTTGTCCAAATAAGAAGCAAGCGAAGAAGTTTCACAAGTCGCCTCCAAAAATGGATGTTCCTACAAGTAATCGCTTTGCAGCTCTCGCATGTGACAACGACTTCCCTGAACTTCCTTTATCTGAGCCCCCTGCTCACCATACGTCTCCTCAGCAGCGTACATATGGACAAGCGGCTCACCTTCCCGGATCAAATGGTACGCCAAAACGTCCAGTGCATCCATTACATGTGGATACCACAGATGAAGACACAGCTTTAGACAATGCAATCGCGGAGGCTCGCCGCCGACTAGACGAACTCACCCAGCGCCGGGAACAACGTCGTTCTCAATCCTCTCGAAGAATTCTAATAACTCGGGAGCAATCATCAGAGGAATCACCTAGGGTAAGCACTGGCCCACAATCAGGTGCCGACCACCTGTTAGCCGTGACTACCCCGACAGTGGATAAGATATTAGCGCTGATGAAGCAGGTGACATCCCTCATCGTGGAAGCTCTTCGACCTCGTCATGGATAGCGCATCATCATCGGTGGTGGTGCAGTGGAACTGTCGAGGATTCGCTAATAAGGCCTCTGAAGTGAACATCCGCCTTCGCGACGGAAAGCTGAGGGCATGGGCGTTCCTACTGCAAGAGCATAATGCACTCCCACGCCTTTCAGGTTTCTGCGCCTACCATTCACCCTCTATCCCTGATCACCGTTGCACCGCCTCCTCCCTCAGCCCAGGTAAATCTGCAATTTATATTCACAGTTCAGTTCCGCACACACCGCTCGACCTTTCACGGTGGTGCAACACACGTCAAGAGGTTGTCGCCCTTCTCGTAAAACCTGCACGCACACCCCTTGTCCTAGTTTCTTTTTATAGTCGTCCTGGCTCCGCATCTCCCAATCTGGGATGGGTTCGTTTTATACGTTCTACCAACTCGGGTATCGCTATTCTAGTTGGTGGTGACTTCAACGGCGCACACACTGCGTGGGGTTACCCATCGGATTCCTCAAGGGGTGCACACATCCAAGGGAGCTTTTCGGATCATTCCTTTCAACTTTTAAACCACCCGAATACTTCTACCCGCCCACGAGGTGGCCCGTATTCACCTGGTTTGACTTGGTGGTTAGGCCCCGGTAACCCTCGTTGGGCTGTTGATTCTGATACTTGGGGTAGCGATCACAGCCCTATTTTTATCTCCCTCACGCCCACGCGTCTACGGAAAATACGCCGCACTGTACGAATAACGTCATGGGACTCTGTACGCGCAGACAATCATTTATCTACATTCAAGCCCTCTTCAGCACTGCCTACTCTCTCTGCTGTTCTCGCTACTCACACTATTACCACTACTGTAAATGAGGACGACCCAAACCCGGACATACATCTCTTGAATCTGTGGGCTATTCGTCGCCAGGCGGATCTTTACGCTACTCGTCACCCCGATGACCCAACGGCTCTTCCTACTCTTCACCGCGCTACCGCACGGGCGCGGCGCTATGCAAAGCGTCTAGGCAGGCAACGCTGGGCTACATGGTGTGCCCGCCTGTCCTCTACGCAGGGCAATCGACATCTTTGGAGAGTGTTTCACGCCATGGAGCGCCCTTCTCAGGTTGCAGATTACACAGAGAGCATTCGCCTCGCGCTAAATGTGGATGAGGACACATTTGCACAACAAGCGGCCCGTCAATTTTTTCCAAACCATGACTGCACCGCTACGTCTCCACCTGACTTATCGGTTACAGAGCCCTCCGATGGGATTATTTTTGACCTCACCATGGCCGAGCTGCTGGCCTCCATTGAACGTTTAAAAACTACTACTACTCCCGGGCACGACGGCATACCTAACTCCTTATTCCGTAACATGGAAGGGAGCGCTTTGCAAACCCTACTTGATACTTTTTAACGAAGTGTGGCTTTCTGGCGTCATGCCGGGAGACTGGAAGCATTCTATTGTGGTTACAATACCCAAGTCAGGTCAGCCTCCAGTATCTCTCTCGGCCCTTCGTCCAATTTCCCTTACGCCTACCATGTGCAAGGTTTATGAAAACATTCTAGCCGCACGCTTGTCGTGGTGACTGGAATCCCATGATTGTTACCCAGATTCCCAAATTTGTTTCCGCCCACAAATTGGAACGGAGGACGGCCTTGCTACTTTGGCTGCTGACGTGCTTGACCACTCTCAGCAGAGTCACCATGTACGAACCGTAATCGCTACAGACATAACAAAGGCATATGATAACATCCTTCACTCTGCCATTCTTGCCTCCCTTCAAACTCTTGGTCTCCCTCACCGGTTCCTCCTCTCTATTCACGCCTTTTTAGCAAATCGAACCTTCAGCGTGCGTGCCCACGGAAAGCCCTTTGGTAACTTCACTTCCAACAGAGGAGTGCCGCAGGGCTCCGTTCTCGCCCCCACATTATTTAATGTGGCTTTAATTCCTCTTGTTCGAGCCCTAGAGTCCATTCCTTCTATCCGCGTGCTTGCGTATGCCGATGATATAACCTTGTGGTGCTGTCATCCAGATGCGTCTATTCATCAGTCGGTCCTTCAACACGCGCTGGATGTATTGACATCTCGCCTCCCACCTCTGGGTCTAACACTCTCTCCTACTAAATCATGTTCATTCGAATTGGAAATAAAGCCGGCTTACGGAAAGCTCCCCCTTTAAATTTTACGGTACATAATTCTCTGATTCCTCAGGTAGAAACTGTTCGTATTCTTGGTCTTCTCCTCCATACATCTGGGACTGGCACCCCGTGGCTGACAGCCACCCGTAAATCGGCTCACGCTACTCTAGGTCTGATTCGTCGCATAGCTATGCGCTCTGGTGGCGCACGTGCTCATACGGCCCGCCAGCTTGTGCGCTCTATCCTTCAGCCACGGATAGTATATCAGGCACAATTTCAACGTCTCACCCGTAGACAGTGGGACTCCCTTGAAGCTATCAATCGTGAGGCTATGCGCGTCATAACATATCTGCCTCGTTTAGCACCCATACCTGTGCTACAGGAGTTCGCACAACTTAATACACTCAGTGAAATCATCGACCAACGGGTGGAAAATAGAGCTCGAAAACAGTCGCTCAAACTTCATCGTTTAAAGACACTTCCACCGTGGTCCTATTGCCAGCTCACTGACAATCGCCTCGCTGTTTCCCCGTCGGTATCAGCAGCGTATCTGCCTGAAGGGTGCATATTATACACGGATGCATCACATTCTGCAGAGAGGGGAGTTACTGCTGTGTATAGTCCATCTCATCCGCATCTCAACTCTCGCGCGACGTATACTGCGGATACGTGCACTCCCCTGGCATTGGAACTTCAAGCCATTTATAATGTCATTGCTTCCCTTCCTCTCGTTCCAACATTCAATACAGTTCATATTTACACCGACTCCCGCGCCGCCCTTAAACAGCTTAAGGCTGTTCGACGAACGTTCCAGATTTCACAATCAATTCATGTGCTCTGCGCAAAGTATCCATGTCCTGTACGCATACACTGGATTCGCGGCCATGCCCAGGATCTACATAACATTCAAGCGGATGCTATGACTCATCTTCATACATTAGACGATCCGCCACCTTCCCCTCTTCCCCTAGATCCGTTCCTGTCCCATGTTTCCGATTCCGAAGTTCTGCGCCAGCGAACACGCGCTCTAATTCCTCCGTGTTCGCACCCTCTCCGCCGCAGGAGGAGGTATCCGTGCGCCGGATTCGGGCAGGGGCGGCTCTGACACCATCTGTCCGTCATCGGTGGCGTGCCAAAGATCTGCCAGCACCTGACAGGTGCCCTCACTGTAGCGCTGCACCGGACATTTGTGATGTGCTGCACTTGTTATGGACGTGCCCAGCGACGGCTGCTATCAGAAAACGGCTCCTCAGGGAGGTGGGCCTGCGGTGGAACCGCGAAAGTGACTACGTGAAGTGGACTATGGACAACCGTTTCATTAGCAACCTGTGCGACTACCTCAGCGCAACGGTTCTTCACTCAATCTTTTAACTTTCAATCCCGTGCATTCCTTCCCCCACCTTCCTTTTTCAACTTATGCCTCATGGCACACTTCTCGAATAAAAAAAAATAAACGCACTCACAAAAAAGAAACAAAAACCAAACAGACACGCGCACACATGAGATACTAATGTTCTATTTTCTATATGCTCCATTCCAGCAACTCTAAATGAAAGGAGAGAACAAGCAGGCAATCTTTAAAGGGACACTGAGGAGAAATTGAACTTGGCTTGTATCGTTAGAATACCAGCTCCTGATCACAAAAACGCCGCTCTTACTGAAAACAAAGCTCTTGTAAGGTAGAAAATAGCAAGAACCAAAATACAGGTATCGCCGCCACAGGCCAATCTCGCAAGTACAAGCGTGGTGACGCCATAGGACAAGAGACGCCACCTTGGAGGAAATTTCCTTCCTACATGTTGCGCGAATCTCTGAGGCTGACAAAGGTAGGTTGCGCAGATCAATAATGAAGTAAGTTTTGTTTTAAAACCAAAAGTGCACTTTTATCACACAAGGAAGGTAGGCAAAAGACAACCTGAATGTTGGAAGCAAAGAAAACAGATGCTTGGCGGCGCCACAGGCGGCCAGGAGAGTTTCGATTTTTTATGGCGCTTCGCGTCTATGAGCTTTGCGTGCCCCGTGGTTGTTTTTGACGCGCTTCGATTTACAAGCGCCGAACAGCAGAGGAACTCCAAGTGCCGCTTCAAGTGCTAGTTAACCTTTGAAGGAGCCTGTTAAGGCTTGTCAGATGATCGCCACGGTCGATGAAAAGCTATGATGGCATGATGGTCGGTGATCGTACAAGGCAGCACTTGTGTATTCGCACGCTTGCCCGGCGAAACATTCCCGGCTGTGCCAGTCAACTTCAAACTACCTAACGGAAATCGTTTATTAGGGACGGGAGACAAGGTACAAGGCAGTTCCGAAAAATTGGTGATGGCCTAGCTCTGTTAGGCCAGAATATACCTAGCGAAAGCGCGGAGATTTCTGCATCAGAAGAGTGCATTCACTAGATGCGCCTTCATTGACGACTAACTTGAGCCGTCGTGGCGGAGCGGTAGCGCTTCCGCCTCAAACGCCGAAGGCCCTGGTTCGATTCCGAACCTCGGTACAGGAGTTCTTTTTATTCAGTGAGTGGGCGGGGGGTTTCAGTGGCTCCCATAGATGCCGCCGCCGAATACGTTGGTCAGCGTTTAAGCGCAGGCAATGTTAAGGCGCGTTTATGCTGGCGCGCCCTGCACGGCGAAGTCACGTCGGTTAAAGCGAGACCCTCTATACTCCAATTGCGCTTGACCGCCGACGCGTTCGGCGGCTTCGGCGCACTCTGACCGCACTGGCGGGAAGATTGGAGCATGTATCTATTTCGCGCCGAGTGCGCCAGCCGCCGCCGGCCCGGCCTGACTGATTTGGCTCCGCGGCGAGGTGCGCGTTATATTCAATAGCTGCGGCAGTTGGGCGGAGCTGTTCTTTTCGAGCTCGGCTATTTTAATCCATTCACAGTACATATCTGAAGGTACATGCAAGTGGGCGAGAGAGCCCGATCCAGTGGACCCGTTGGATCTAGCGGAAGCCGTTGAAGCGTCGTGCGCCGGCTTAAGTTTCAAGCCGCCAACTTTAAACCCGACCGCCTTTGAGCACCCATCCGTTTTTTGTGGCAAAAAAAATAAATAACTTGGCCCTTGCAACCGTGGGAGACCTCGACGCCACCTGCTGCGCCGTGCAACCGCACCGTTCAAGGAATCACAATCCGTTGGCCCCAAAGCCCCGGCCAGCCTCCGATGGGCGCAAGGCGCCAACCTTGTCCTGGCCCCTCGCGACTCCCCGCACTGGGGTTATGACATTTAGTCTGCAAAGGCTGCTCACTGAGGAAGGGGGAAACGACCCGCCGGCGCCTAACCTAACCGTGCTCCCTCAAAAGCATCGCACGCTCTGTGGGGCGGAGGTCGCTGAAATGCAGGCAGTAGTCTTTGCGAAACTACGTCGTCGGGTTCGGGAACGGGATCCATCGTAACGCTGGCAAGACGCCGGTGCAAACGTAAACGAAGCGACGGTAGCGACCCCCGATAGATGCCTTCAAAGTGCGGCGGCGGTACCTTTCATTTCGGCAGCTGCTAGACCGCATCGCTAGCCGCCAGAAATCACGGAGTCTCCGTTTACGTCACGTTTCACGTCTCTCCGTCCTGTGGCGTCATAAGAGTTCTCCGTGTCGTCATAAGAGTTCTCGAGTTTGAATCGGAGCGGCGGGAAAAACTTTTTCAACTTCGAATCCAAATTTCTTTGAAATAAATGCATCTTTCGCTCCCGGACAGGCGGCAACAAAGCCATGAAATGCCGAACTATCAGATTTTGCTAACAAAAAAAATTTGATAGGGTTCTCCTCAGTGTCCCTTTGTGTTGGGAAGAAAGAATTTGTGAATTTACTTTTTGCAAAGTAAGGAGCCAAGGAGAGTGCATGGGAGTGGCAAGTCTGTCTGGTACTAAGATGGCGCATGTAAGGGCAGGGGTCAAGTGGGATAATAATTTTAGTTGCAGGAATTTTCGTCTTCTCTGGAGAGTGTGGATACCATTAGCTGCCATTAGTTCGGATACCGAATCGGTGCGACCGTAATTGGGAAAGATGACTGCTCAGGAAACTGGGAAGTTCGAGCTGCTTTAATTTCAAGATCAATTTGTCATGTGGAATACGATCGATATATGTTTGCTGTAGAATAAAAATATGGCACCAATTTGTCCAGCTCTATCCTGTAAAGATGCGAAAACGTGAACAACTCTTGTTAATTGTGCAGTGGTCGACAGCCCCTTCCTGAAGCCAGGCTGGTACGGAGATAAGATGTTGCGCTGATTTAAGAAGTCGGTGATGTGAGTGTTCACGAGAGGATTTTACAGGTCGATGACATCAAATAAACGAACGGTAACTTAATAAACACAGGGGTTCCCTTTTTTAAACGCAGGCACTGCTCTCGCTAATCTCCAGTCACCGGGTAAGGAGGAAGATGTGATTGAAAATTGAAAGATCCATAAGATGCACGTTGCTGATTGATTTGCGTAGCGTCGAAGAAATGCATTCGAAATATTATCCGATCCTCAGGACGATTTAACTTCCAACCTCAACAGCACGTTATAACAATGCCCTCATAGGAAATAATGTTAGCGTCAGAAATATCTCAAGGTGCATTTAAGACTGGTTTAGAACTAGAAATGGCACTGCTGAAATGCGATTTAAATGCAATGCAGTAGTCTCAGGATCTGTTGTTTTGCATGAAGATAACCTAATTCGATGAATAGGTTTCTTATTTTGGCTAAGATAGAAACTTCCTGAATTTTTGAGGACCTGATTTAATAAAATTACGTAGGCCAGTGTTAATATAAAAATGTTTGGTCTGACTTACTGGCGTCTAAAAGGGCAAGGCGAATATTGGTAAAATCAAATGACGCTGTACGTTTTTTCATTGCACACTTCGCTTTCCTTTTCAAATGTATTATCGCGAGGTGCACAACTAATCCTCAGGGGATTTTTGAACGCGGTGCGTCGACAGTCGTGCGTCGGACAGCGGGGAGCTGCGCGTGCCAGCCCAGCGTTGCGCGTGTGCGCGTGCGAATGGTGTGTAAAGGCGTAAAGGAAGACAGCGCAGCGGAGATCGGGTCTTTCAAGCGAGGAGGTGGCAGCCGTCGGACGTTGGGTCCGCGCTGCCGTGGACCTCCCATGGATCCCCGACGCAAGCCAACTGCGTTCCTCGCAAGCATGGAGGTGACAGCCGATGGACTGAGGGTCTGTGCTGCCGAAAGGCACTCTCGGATAGCCTGATTTAAGCCTCCGGCGTTTCGTGACGCCGTCGACGTGATCTGGCTAGAGAGAGAGAGAGAGCACTTCATTTGCACCCGTCAGAGGTTTACACATCGGGTGAGACGCAGCCTCCCCGTTTCACCGTCTACCCCCCCCCCCCCCCCACCCCCCTAGACGTCGGCCGGAATCAGTTGACTTCCGGCGGCGGCCTGGGCTTGACCGATGACTTGTTTTTGGGCTTGTTCTTCCAGAAGCGTTTGCGGGTCGGTAGGCTGGAAACGCCGATTGGTCGGTGGGATGCGTGTCTGCGTGACGTTTTTTTCGCTTCGCCCTCGTTCTCAACCGGATGTGGGGTCGCCGCGCCTCTCTCGGCCTGTCCCTAGAGGGCCTAGAGACTTCTCGCGCTTTGTCGAAATCGACGGCAGCCATGAAAATTTACATATTAGACCTCGCTACAGCATTATCCCAGCGCAGCGCGCCTTTGTTTCTTTGCGTTGGCAAGCGTTAGAAGCGCGCGCCGTCTCGCGCTTTGTCCAAGTCGGCTCTAAAACTCGCGCTAGGCCTCGTTACTGGGTTGACAAAGTGCATGGCTTTGTTCCTTTCAATGGCAAGCCTCTGCCACTACATTCGGCGGCCTTAATTTTTATGATCGCTGTCAGCTTCAACAGCAAGTCCAAGAAACGTTGTGACGATCGCGCGGTGTGGAAATCGGCGGTAGAGACAAAAAACTCGTGCTTGTAGCTACAGACTTACCCAGCTCCAGTGCGCCTTTGTTTATTTCCGTAGCGACTACTCGCGCTTTGTAGAAATCGACGCCAGCCGTGAAAGTTTGCATATTAGACCTCGCTACAGCATTAGCCCAGCGCAGCGCGCCTTCGTTTCTTTGCGTTCAAACTTGTTTGCAGCACACCTTTGTTTGCTCGTTACTTTTGATCTTTTCAGTCGTTTCCTGAATCTGTCCGAAGAGCCGGTCTAGGTGTATGATTATTCGCCGTCATTGGAACCACATGGCGATTGCACTGCATACAGCATGACTTTGGTCCCCGTGTTTTTTGAATAAAAACATCAGATGTCGAAGGTCATGGTCGTGTCCGAGGATTGCTTGGACAGCTAGGGCGAAACCATAAGGACCGCACACGCTGTGTCGCCGCTGCCAAGTGAAGAGGCACAAAACGGCTGTCAACCTTAATAAAGGCCCTTCTCGGGGCCGCCTCAGTGTTTCCTGGCAGATCACGCGCTTTGCACCCTGTGCACGTGTTCTCCACATTTCCAATTAAATAGGTCCTTCAAACCCTGCAGAAGGCTTAAATTAGGAACTGCTAATATCAAGATGGTGCATGGTACTTGAGAAACAATAGCGGCCACAATGGCAAAGGTGAAGCAGGGCTGGAGTTACACGCAAACAAAAAAAGGTTGGGGGTACCCAGATAACAAGCTGAAATGGTTTTGGACAGGACTCCTAGTTATTCGATATAAAAGACTCAAATAATGCATATTCAGAGTTTATCAAGGCTTTTGTAGAAATATACTCTAAGCCCTTTCCCTTCAAGAACAGTAGGCAGTCTAAACGAATAAGAAAACCATGGATCACGCCAGAGTTCAAAAGAATGATAAAGCGCAAAAACAAGTTGTACCATGCCTTTTTAAATAATCGCTCTCTAGAATCTCTAAACTTATTTAAAAAAAAACAAGAAATAATCTAAATGCTGAGCTTAGGCGTGCTAAGATTGTGTATCACCAAAAACTGTTCTCTGATGCTAGAATGAAATATTCAGACGCTGTCTGGAAAGTTGTAAATAACTTGTTACGTCGCAATACGAAAAATGCGCCAACTCAACGAATAATCTATAAGGGCTCTCAATTATCCGATCAGGCTCTTGCTGACCCTTTCAACAGCAATTTTTAACTACCCATTTATCTATTATGCATCGACCTGAAGTTCTTCATCTTGTAGCCCTTTCGAAAGCCTTTTCCTTGAGCCCACCAGTGAGACAGAAGTATGTACAACCTTTATGAATTTAAATAATAGCAAAGCCTTAGATGTTGGCAATATTCAGATAAAATCAGTCAAATATGTGCTATCTTTTATTGCACCTGTGCTTGCATACATCTTCAATTTGTTAATTGAAACGGGAGTTTACCCGGAAGAAATAAAGAAAGCAAGAGTGACAGTTGTGTTTAAAGGGGGAGATAAAGATGTAGTGTCTAATTGCAGACCAATAACTGTGATTCCAATGTTTTCAAAGGGCTTGGAAACAGTAATCTTTTCCCGTGCAGTGAACTTTTTTAAAGCAAAACAAATCCTGTCTGAGGCTCAATTTGGCTTCCGAAGGGGCAAGTCGACGGAAACAGCTTTGTTATCACTTAAGGAATGTATCCTGCAAAACATTGAGGCAGGTATTCTCACTATCGGACTCTTCATTCATTTTAGTAAGGCTTTCGATTCCCTAAACCATCAAATTTTAACTCAAAAACTTTCTCAAAACGGAGTTTGTGGAACACCTTTAGACCGCACGAAATCATACCTGCAAAATCGAAAACAATCTGTCTATATCCACAACCATCAGTCTTCTTTTCTGGCGGTAAGAAATGGTGTGCCTCAAGGCAGCATTCTGGGCCCGATGCTTTTTAACATCTATATAAATTACATTGTGCATATTTGGGACTAAGCGAAATTTATTATATACCCCGATGATTGCAGTTTACTAATCCCTGGTCACGACATAAACAAGTTAATTGAAGAGTGCAACGTAATCCTTACGAAACTAGAGAACTGGTCCTCTTCTCAGTTGTCTCCAAATAAATCCTACAAAGACTAAGGTAATAATTTTCCGTGCAAGGAACAATCCAGTCGAACTACAACGCGCTCCTAAATAGGCAGGTCAAGAAATTCAAATTGTTGACAGCCACAAAATCCTTGAAGTTACTTTCTCGTCGCATCTCAGGTGGGATCGGCATGTGGAAAATATATGCAAAAAGCTCTCTTGAGTAGCAGCTGTTCTAACACGATGTCGATGGCTCCTTCCAACTCACGTGAAAATTCAAATTTATCATGCTCTTTTCGGTTCCGTAACTCTGGGCAACCACCACAAAAAACAAATGTGATAAAAATACAGGTTCTGCAGAAGAAAATGATCCGCTATACATTGCAAACCTTCCTTATCTGTCTCTCCAACGCAAACTGCTTTTAGAAATTATAACAATTCGTTTTGAACATATGTTTTTGCATTTTGAGGTTCTTTTACCATTCTTCTCCTGCTTATAGAGATTTCTTAATACGTACTACACATTTAAGGACCGCTTCGAATCGACTCTACACCTGAGACACCGGATCTCTGGTATATTTTATATTTTCGAATTATAAACTACAAACCCTTGAACAAAATTTACCGACCACTCTTAATAAGCACAAAGTTTTGGCTAGTGTTAAACCAAGCGAGTTAAAAATTTATTTTGTTAATATATAGCCAGGTTGCATTTTATGTGCCTCTGTTGTCTGCCGGTGCCATGTATGCCTATTGAGTGTTCTTGTCTCTATTTTTCTCGGGTATTCTATTTGTTTTCATGCGTCTGTAAACTACTGTTAGTGAACATACATGCTCATTGTTTTCATTGCATTTAATCTATATGTCACTTGCTTCGTTGTTTTTGTGTTTGTTCTAATATATATATATATATATATATATATATATATATATATATATATAGAGAGAGAGAGAGAGAGAGAGAGAGAGAGAGATTTAAGAGAAGTGGGCACTTCTACAGCGACACATTTATTTATCAACGTTTCGACCGCGGTGCGGTCTTCTTCAGGACTGTAGTGGTCTCGCGTCAAATGGACGTTTTAAGTTTGTGAGCTGCAGAGGAGGGCAAAAGGAGTGTAACAAGCAAATTGCAACAACAGTTCAAAAAATTGAACAAAAAGTAAAAAAATAAAGATAGGGGTGCGGGGAGCAGACAGGGACAAGATTGGGGGAGGAAGCAAAAAATAGAAAGAAAAGAAAAAAGGGAGGGACTATTATAGTAAGGAAGGAGGGGGTAAAAAAAGAAGATGGCAAAACGAGAGAAAGGAAGAGGAGGACGGTGCGGGGAACATGGGCAGCGCGGCAACCGCAGCCGTACGAAAGCAAAACGTGCAAACAAAACACACAAACAAAATGCACAAACACAAAGATGGGCGCCGCTGCAGATGCGTGGCCAAAGAGGCGCCGCTGCGCAAATGACACTGGCAGCGACGAACAGGCCAAACCAGGCGCCTTTTGGGGGGTCTCACTAATTTCCGGTGAGCCGAGGGCTAGAACGTTAAGGAAGGAGTGGGCTACGTTAACGAGCACATGTGTAAGAACTTACTCAGGGGGTCTGGGTTTCACTGAACAGTGCATTCCTCTCCCTGGGCGGGTCGTTGAACCGACTTCGTCGGGAATACTTGTTTGTAGTGGAGGAGGGTTGGGCTAGCTGAGTACAAAGATTTCAAATTGTCGGAAAAAAGTAAGGAAAGAACGTCAAAGCTTATCAATACTGCACGAGGCAGGATAGTGTAAGTAAGGGTGGGTATGATTGCCTGGAATATACACTAGGAGTTATAAAGGGTATATCTGAGTTAGCCAATTAACGAGAGGTGTAGTATTATCTTGTTTGGAGGTCGTGAATAAAAGAAAGGCTACCAGGCTTTTCGTTATGATATTCTTGAATAGTATTAAACTTGCGGATAAAATAGAATTCACGTTGTTCACGTTCTCGCCTGTTTTTGAAGCCCCCTTAAATAATTGCTACTTTTAGTTGGTCAAATGGGTGTCCTGAGTTTACATGCTCGGATAGGGGAAGGTTTGGGAGAGACTTGGTGTGTGCGCGGTGATTGTTAAATCGAATGCGGAATGCAGTGTTTGTCTGTCCTATGTATTGCTGGTTACACACAGTGCATTCAAGAAGGTAAATAATGTTTGATGAGTCGCAGTCAAACTTGCCGTTGATTGAATGCTGGAAAACTGACCTCGTACTAGTTGCGGAACATGTAGTCTGCATGTGCTTGCAAACTTTGCAGCGACCTTTACCACAGGGCTGGCATCCATATTTTGGGGTTTTGTGTTCCTTGGAGTGGACTAGATGGTTCTGAATGTTTTTGGCACGCCTCTAAATCACGCGGGATGCGCATGTAAATATTTTCGATAGTCGTTGACTTTGCTGGAGTATATTAAAGTGCTTATTAAGAATTCTGTTTATGTTCGGTGCGTTACTGTTAAATGTGAGAATAAGGTTTGTAGTGTAATCATTTCGGTTATCTCTTCGGTGCCCCTGGAGTATTTTTTGACTACGGTTCAGATTTGAAGCTCTGCTTATGGCGTCATCAATAAAAGAACGTGGATAGCGCTGCGTTAAGAGCACGTAAACATTTTTAATGCTTTTTATACGTATATGTAAACATATTTTTTTTTATTGAAGTGCGTTTGTCGTGTACTGCCATTTCAGAGGCGCTTGGGCCCAGTCAAGGTGCTTTTTAGCAGCTTTTAGCTCTTGCATCTCTCTAGGATGTAACTTGCATACTGTAAAAATGAAATGAAATTTCATTTGGAACAGAAAGACAAGGTTTCATTTTGCAGTGCAAGCTTGCGTCTCTAGAATGAAAAGAGAACGTGACCTCGCACCGCTTGGGCCTGTCGTTTGACCCCTCGTTGACCTCACGGAAAAAAAAGGACGTCTCTAGGAAATTATTTGCGGGATATTTCCTCAGTCAACCTGAAGTGGAGCTTGCGTGAACGTAACTTGCGGAAGCTGATAGCGTGGCCAATGTTGCTGTTGTTGTTAGCCTATGAAAAGATGGCACATATCCACACTGGGCGATCGGCAAAGAATCCGGTGGCTATTCACCTGCACTCAATTAACAAAAAAGAAATCCACGCGGGAACGCAACACTGGTGGATGTGCTGCATTTCAGGAACAGACCGTGCAACAAGTAACAAAAATATTCGTGAATCAGATTTTACAATGCATAATGAACCATGACTGTACCAAAGCAATGAGATATAAGTGAAGCATTTCATTCCTTTCGTGACAGAAATAAGTTATGAGGTTTGTTGAATAATTAAAGTGATTTTTGATGGCAGCTAGTACGGGTCATTTCAAGTTATAGCTCAAGATTACAATCACATCTGATATAGATGACACGCATGCTATGAAAGCAAGATAATTTTTTTTCCTTTTTTTATGAGAAATGCACAGGCAGTTTCAAGGCTTGCTTCACAATTTGATTTCTGGCGTATACACAAAGGCATGCCTATAAATTATTCGTGTGTTACACCAGAACCAACACTACTTAAGTTGGTAAATCATGTTCATTACCTAGGTGTCATTAATAGCAAACATATACTAATGCTGCTAATCCTATAGAACAAACAGCGGTTTTATGAAGACGTTCAGTAATACATGATACAGTTGCGTCCATCAGGTAATAAACTGTGCGGCAGTTTCAGTTTCTCTTCTCTTATTTTCAAATTCAGTTCTCTTACTTTCAGTTTCTCTTCTTCAGAGTTTCAGTTTCAGTCACATGCATGTTGCTTGACACCACGTATACGTGACGCAGGAAAAGTAGAGGGGGGGGGGGGGTTGGCGGGAACTTGGCGTCAGCATGACATCGCTCGCTCCGGTGTGTCGTTCGATCTTGCATCTACAATACAACAACGTGCCGACGAGGTAAACCTTTACTATGAGTTTCACGGGATCTCATGCCCCCTCGTACATTCCTGGGAACCCCGGGCCAGCCACCAATACCATGGAACCAGTGGAAGGCACTGTTTTCTACCTACTTAGAGGCGTCTGGCGCCTGAGTTTGCTGCGTCCCGGCGCAAAGCTATGCTTCTGCATTCGCGCGGCGTCGAAGGTCACCGTCGTTGCGGAGCGCCTCCCGCCACGGCCGCAATTTTAAAACGAAGGAGACCTCAATTAAATGAAGTTACGAAAGGCGAAGATGCGTTTCTAACCGCGCTCAACACTTGCGACCGTCTGTTCTCAGCCACGACAGAACGCCATCGCGGTTGAAGATATGTTTACAGAACCCTGGTGAGCCTGTCAGAGGTTTATAATGCTCAGTTACGCGAACTTGCGAGGAATTGCGACTTCGACAATTCCTGCCGCTCCCCGCGACTGCTCGGTGAACAGGGGCGACATCGCGTTTTTCTCTCTCTCTTTATTTCTCTTTCTTCCTTTTCTAGTATTTCTCTTTTGTGCCCACCTTCTTTTCAGCATCCGATTGCTTGTTGCTCTGTTCATGTGGCGGACATGTGTGCCAATTCCAACTCCTTAAGAAGGGGAGGAAGATCGCTGTTGTAACTTCAGTCTTGAGAAAGGACAGGCTCTGTCAGAAACGTCGACTCAAATCTGTCTAAATGAATGAAATATATATATATATATATATATATATATATATATATATATATATATATATATATATATATATATATATATATATATATATATATATATATATATATATATATATATATATATATAGTTACCCTTGATGTACTGTCTCTGTACGCCAACATACCGCATGATGATGGCATCCGAGCTCTGGTCGCATCCTATGGAAAACACAGAAGCGCTGATGCTCCTGGCCAAAGTTCCATCGCTGCACTTACTAATCTGGTCCTCAAACTCAACTCTTTCGAATTCTACAACTCCTTTTACCTACAAACGAGTGGTACCACTATGGGAACGAAAATGGCGCCAAGCTATGCCAACATATATATGCATAGCATTGAATCGGAGTTTATCCGCTCACACCCAACAAAACCGGCTTTTTACAAACGCTTCCTAGACAACATATTAATGGTATGGACGAAAACCGAGGACCAATTCATCCAGTTTATTTCAGCATTTAACGACAAACATCCAAACCTCTGTTTCACACACACTTACTCCACCAGTCAAATTAATTTCTTGGACGTCTAAGTTCGAGTGGGAAAGGGTAGCTTAATCACCAGTGTCTATAGAAAGCCCACGGATAGATTGGTTTGGTTTATGGGGGTTTAACGTCCCAAAGCGACTCAGGCTATGAGGGACGCCGTAGTGAAGGGCTCCGGAAATTTCGACCACCTGGGGTTCTTTAACGTGCACTGACATCGCAAAGCACACGGGTCTCTAGAATTTCGCCTCCATCGAAACTCGACCGCCGCGGCCGGGATCGAACCCGCGTCTTTCGGGCCAGCCGCCGAGCGCCATAACCACTCAGCCACCGCGGCGGCTCCCACGGATAGACAACAGTACCTTCATTACAAGAACTGCCACCCACGCCACTGCAAAAGTTCGATTCCATATTCCCAAGCCATCAGATTCAAACGGATCTGCTCACGACCAGAAGACTTCAAAGAAAATTCTAACCGTATGCGGGAGGTTCTGAGGGAGCAATGCTATCCGCGGCCTCTATTATTGATGATGCCATTAGGAAAGCGGAAGCAAAAAGTCGCAACGAAATGTTTGGGGATCCCCCATCAGCAACCGCAAATGACACTGCTCTAATCTCGTCTTAACCTTCGCAAGCAATGTTCCTAATGTCAACAAAATTCTAAATAAAAACATTTCAACATAATCGAACAAAACGATAGACTGCCAACAGGCTACCAAAAAAACACATAATTATGTAGTTCACTCTACTCTCCATAAGGGAAAGCCTGTTGGTTGCCTACCTTGCCGGAAGACTCGATGTCAAGTTTGCCAGCACATGCGGACAACCACACTAGCTCAAAGCACGCACTCTAACTTCAAACACTCCATCCGTGAAAACTTGAATTGTGACAGTAGTAACGTAGCATACATGCTCGAGTGTGGTGATTGCCACATGCAATACATTGGCCAAACCGAGAATTCCTTCCAAATTAGATTCAACAACCACTGCGCGCACACCAGATCTCTTCCTCTCCTCCCCCTGTAGAACCATCTTTCCCAGGAAGGTCACGAGTTTCACAAACTAAAAGTTACGCTGCTACAGAGCGACTTCCAAAATACCCGTGAGCGTGAGCAACGAGAATCATACTTTATATATCAGTTTAATACTGTGCAGGTCAGTATAAATGAAAACCCTGACACTCTCTCCACACTTCAGAGGTCATAGTCCTAGCCCTACTGAAATTGAAATTCACAGCACCCCGACTGCATCGCCTGAGGTTATGCCAATTTGCGTGCTTGCTTCCACATTCCGCCCTTCTCCTCCCCCTGCCATTCTTTCTTGCTCATGACCATAGAAAACAGTTGTGACAGCAAAGTATATTGCCTATTCCCCCCTCAAAATTATATATTTTTATATATTTTATTTTTCTTTATTCCTTTTTTCCTGCTTTGCCGATAGTAGAGCGCGATGTTCCATATAGGACAGTTAACCCATTGCAATAACGGACACTTGGGCGATTTCGCGCCTTCGTTCCCCATTTTCTTTCTGTTACTCTCCTCTCTCTCTCAGTTTCTAGGAAGGAGCACTCTTTTTGTCTCCGCGACGGAACGCGGGGCGGAGGCGCCCTTCTGACGCGAGGCAGCGCGGAGACATTTGTGCTTTGCGGCGTCCGGCTGCGGGATCGGGTTTCTAAGGGGCGTTTGGCCGGCCGCACCACCGCCGTAACATTTTAACTGTTAACAGCCACACCCGCGGGGAGCGCATCGCGCTCTGAGGCATATGCGCGCAGTGTTGTTTTCCGTTTGTTTGTTCTTTTCTTGCTGCTTTCATGTTTATGATATTTTCTTTCCTCGTGTTCGAACCTCTCGCTACCACGGAAGGAAGCTTCCCCCAATAATAATTCTTGTCGGCGCCCCCCCCCCCCCCCTTATTTTTTTCTTTGCGGACAACTCACCCCTCTCCGCCCCCGCTGTCTCTAACCTCCGCTTTCTCCTTTCTGCCCCCCCCCCCTTTTTTTCGTCTGTTCCTATGACCACCCTACTTTCCCTCAGTCGAAGAGAGGAGTCTGGTCGCTGGCTGTCGCCCCCTGTCCATCGAGCAGCCGCGGGGAGCGGGCAGAAAAAAATAAAAAGAAAGGAAAACGAGGAGCGGGGGGGGGGGGGGGGACAATAGGCGCCCCTCAAGGCAGAGCGGCGGCGAGTCCACAGATAGACGGTGGAGGATTTGCGGAGATGCCTGTTCTCGAGTGCCGCTGGCCAGAACAAGTAAACAAATAAGCAGAATAAAACTCAGACAGGGCAGGAAACTTCCCTGGAGCCTCTTCGGCAGGAATAGTCAATGCGGAATAAGCGTCGCAGTTAGCTTAACTAGACCGTCCCCAACCGGACATGACGTCAACAAAAGTCACGTGACCATGACGTGCAGGCGTGACGTCACATTTTTTGACCAATCAGCGTTTCCAGCCAACCTACCCGCAAACGCTTGTGACTGCTTCGCCGAAGTCTACATCGATGCAGGCTAACTTCCTGTCTAAAGATGGAGCTGATGTACGCGGATGAGCGAGTCGTGCTCTTGCGGGCGTCGGACTGTACCCGGAGTATAGGAAAGGAAAAAAAAGTGAGTCATTACATTATGTTATTTGGTACGCAAACTTGTGGCTAATTAATCTTCGTGGACGTGCGATTCCTAGCAGTGAATCACGCAGGAGAAAATCGTGCGGTTGAGAGATTTGCTACAGGAGCGGGCCCTGTAGGTCTGTTCACGTGATCCGGCATCTTACGATGGCAGATCTTAATTAGCACCTTGATTTTAGA
The DNA here is from genome assembly GCF_052857255.1 of Amblyomma americanum. Classification (NCBI taxonomy): domain Eukaryota; kingdom Metazoa; phylum Arthropoda; class Arachnida; order Ixodida; family Ixodidae; genus Amblyomma; species Amblyomma americanum. The sequence continues at coordinate 402,431,782 of NC_135497.1, forward strand.
GATTAATACTCGTCGCTGTCGTTTGGTTCCTCGAGGGGCGTTAGGACGGCTGGCGTGACGGTTAACAAATGTGTTTTTCTGTTGCTGTATTAGTTGTATCAACTCTTTCGCGTACATTCTTTTTTATCTCTACACTCTCAGAACAAACACGCCGGCATGTTGCGAATTGATTTTAGTCTTTGCAGGATTAAAGCTCACTGCCGTCTTTAGGTTTATCGCCGTCGCCGAGTACCACGTACGGCAGACAGCAGGTTTAATGGCATGCATGTGTTTTCCTGTTGCAGTGTATATTAGCCGTATCGCATTTCGCGCATATTAATTACAGTCTTTCGTATTCTTTCTTATGTTTACAGGACCGTCTGGACGAGCACGTTCGAGGAGCATGTACAGTTTAGCATCAATAATAAAAGAATAATCGCATATCTCTTCAGCGTCGTCTTCGGAGAGCGGCCCCGTCTGCTACAAGTAGGCTGACCGATAGGCGCATCCACCAGTCCGGTTAATTTACGCGCAAACTCATTCCAGAAAAAATGTGCAAACTTGTTGAAAACACGTTTTTAATGATCGATATTGCTCAGTTAGAGAAAAGTTATAGTACAACTGTTCATAAGCTTTAGTTACATTTATACGTCGCGAGGCGGCGTGAGCAGTTGAGGTGAGGGTATTCGACTAGAAGGGGATGAAGCAATAAAACACATAGGAACAAGGATGACGGAAAAATTTTCAGCAAAGCACGTGGTACATAATTTATCCAAGGAGGATAGACCGGTTACAGCAATAGCTTCACTTGAGCAAGGAGAGTGGGAAAGGGCAGAGAAGAAGGTTCCTAGTGGCATATCAACAGGACCAGATGGTATCCCGATTATGTTGATAAAGAAGTTAGGACCAAAATCCAAGCAAACATTAATACAGGTAGTGAACAAAATGATAGTGGATGAGAAAGTCTCCGATGAATGGCGATTAAGTAGAATGAACATGATATATAAGGGAAAGAGGTACAAAGCAGACGTAAGTAAATATCGTCCCATAACAGTGACATCTGTGGTTTACAGGGTGGTGATGCAGATTATAAAGGATAGACTGCAGGCTTGGGTGGAGAACGAGGGGGTGTTAGGGGAACTACAGAATGGGTTCCGGAAACAAAGGAGGTTGGAGGACAATCTATTTTCATTGACACAGTGTATAGAAATTGCGGAAAAGGAACATAGGCCCTTATGGCTAGCATTTATGGATATTAGGGGAGCCTATGACAACGTTACTCAGGAGCATTTGTGGGACATACTGGGCACATTGGATGTGGAAAATGGAGTAATTAATCTTTTAAAAGATATATATAGAGGTAACAGAGTGCTCATAAAATGGGAAAAAAATGTATCAGGGCCTGTAGAGATACAGCGGGGGCTTAGACAAGGATGTCCTCTGTCCCCTTTGTTGTTCATGTTGTACCTGCAAGGGTTGGAGACCAAGCTAGAGGGGAGCGGACTAGGCTTCAACCTATCTTTTTTCAAGCAAGGGGAATTGATTAAACAGACATTACCGGGACTAATATACGCGGACGGTATAGTGATAATGGCTGACAACAAGGAAGACCTGCAGAAGTTGTTAGACATATGCAGTACAGAGGGAGATAGATTAGGCTTCAAGTATAGTAAGGAAAAATCTGCAGTCATGATATTTAATGAAGAGGGCGGCGAGCATAGAATACAGGAGTTCGTGCTAAATGTAGTGAATGAGTACAAGTATCTTGGGGTGTGGATAAATAACAGTGTTGAGTATCTGACAGAGCATGAAAAATATGTAATGAACAAAGCTAGTAGGAATGCAGCTGTCACGAAAAATAGGGCACTGTGGAATTACAATAGGTATGAGGTGGTAAGAGGGATCTGGAAAGGGGTGATGGTCCCTAGCCTGACCTTCGGTAATGCGGTCCTGTGTATGAGGCCAGATGTTCAAGCAAGGCTGGAAATTAGGCAACGGGGAGTATGGAGGTTAGCTTTGGGAACACATGGCAATACACCAAATCAGGGGGTACATGGTGATATGGGATGGGCGTCTTTCGAGAGCAGAGAGGCTAGCAGTAAGATAGCATTTGAGGAACGATTGAGAAAGATGGAGGAAAAGCGCTGGGCTAGGAAAGTTTTCAGATACCTGTATATAAAGAATGTTGACACGAAATGGAGAAAGCGAACTAGAAAATTGACAAGCAAATATCTGGACAGCAGTAAGGGGGCAAATCAGCAATTATCGGTTAAGAAAAAGGTTAAAGAAACAGAGAGAGCTTTGTGGAAAACAGGGTTGCTGACGAAATCGGCACTGGAAACATACCGGACCTTTAAACAGGAAATTGCCAAAGAAAATATCTATGATGATAGTAGGGGAAGCTCTTTGTTGTTTGAGGCCAGGGCTGGAGTTTTGCGGACTAAGACGTATAGAGTCAGGTACCAGGAGATAGACACTTTGTGCATTGCGTGCGGAGAGGAGGAGGAAACGGCTGAACACTTGATACTTTTCTGTAAAGGGCTTCACCCTACAGTGGAAGGCAGCGGGGCTGACATACCCAAGGCATTGGGGTTTAGGGATAGTGAAGGGAAAGTGGATTTTAAGAGGTTAGAAGTAACCAAGCGAAGGTTATCTGATTGGTGGCTAAAAGCAAGACAGGAGTAAAATTTCACAAGACATGGCTAGGTGGCTTGAGCCACCGCCCGATGTAAAGGGTTCAGCCTTATCCATCCATCCAATATATGGACATGTAGACAGCTTCCTAGACGTGTCACTAGACGTCTAGAGAATTGGAACGGACCATAAATGTATCGTGCAGTCTGGCAACACCGGTACTGCAGTCTGGCCGCCATTTAATTTACGCCAGCCGGATGACGAATCGCTGCCGCTTTTTCGTTGTCTTCCTGACTGCGGGAGTGTCGTCACCACAACGTGAGAGTTTGCATGAACATTTCATCATAGAAAATTTTAAAAAAGTAAGAATATAAAAGTTTGTAAATGAGCATTAAACAAATAACAAAATAAGCTCAAGGTCTTGCCCCCCCCCCCCTCAAGATATGTTCCGGTGTGAAAAATAAAAAATAAAAATTATATGATGTAAATGAGATATATAAAAATTAAAAAATAAGCTCAAAGTCCTGCTCCCCCCCCCCCCCCCCCCCTCGGAAAAAAGTTCCGCAGTCCCAGGACGCAGTCATGTTCGCGCACGGCTGCTGCGTGTACACAGCCCCGGACACCGGCGCGTTTGGCCATGAACACGTCGGACGAAGAATTGTCGTGTGCAACTCCTGCAGAAACAGCTTTGCTGCTGAATTGGGCCGTCGATTCTGGCTCGAGAACGCATGCGCATAACTGAAACTGCACCAGCACATTTATATGCCGCCTCCCTTCCGAATCGAGCATCGGGAGTGCGGTACAGACAGAGCTGCCTACGCGAGACGTGCTTCGTCGAAGAATGTGAAAAAGTGAGAGCAGGACAAGCAACTCGTCCTCACCTGCAAAATGCGGGGCCAACTTTGTAACGATCTCTTCAGATTATCCGTCGCTGAGCTCACGCCCCTGGCATTTCGAGTTGGTTGTATGCCGAAAGAATCGCCCTTCTTCGGCCATCATTACGGGTTGCTCTCTCGGCTGGACGAAAAGGACGCCAACATGGCCACATGAGCAATCCCAAACTTTTCTGCCGGCTTCCGGCGCCCGCGCGGAATCGTTGCTGGCTGCCGCGCTCTGTCAGAACATTGTGGGCGGCTTGGTGGTTGGTTGGCGCCCAAATTATAATTAATCGGGCCAACCTGCCCACCCCTGCACTCTCCGTAATTTAGGAGGGAGGGAAGCGACAAACTTCTCCACCCCGCGTGCGAAATATGAGGCTCGACTGCCGACCGGCGATAGGGGCCGCGCCAGATTATCCGCTGGTGAGGCGTACAGAAGTTCAGCAATAAACCCCTTCACTTGGCCAGAGAGCAACAACGATAGGTCACGAAACCAAGCGCAGCAAAGTGGGGTCCGTACAGAGGCGCGACGTAAAAAACAAGCGCAGAATTCGGACGCAAACTCTGACATTAACACACAGAAGACATAAGGGTCATTACCATACAACAATGCTACGCGAGAGAAGATTAAGACGCGGAACAGCGAGCGACAAGAGTGGGGACAAACGGTGGCTTAGCTGCGAAGTGGCGAGGTCCGGTCGCAGGGAGCGTCGGGGTGTGGGTGCTCGTTGCGTGGCTGACTGTGTGTTGCGTACACGGGCGAACTCGGGCCACCTCACTCACGTCCGCACGCACCGATTTCTCCAGGTCAACTGCTCGGCTAGCTCGGTAGCAGCGCGGCGGGGTACGCTGAATACCACCGTTTCAGGCGGAGCGTAGGGGCTGTTTGCGTCGGGGAGGCCGGAGGGCAGCAGGGTAGCCACGCTCGCGTCCAGGACCACACAGCAGGCGTCGAGGTGGTGAAGAACGAGCTGCCGCCATCGCAGTCAGCTGCGCCGGCTGCTGGGGGGTTGCAGGAACACGGGCCGTCGCTGCTGCAGCTGACGACGACGGCGCGAAGAGGCTCTCCCGGCGGGCGAGGGTTACGAGTAGAAGGGCGAGGGGCGCCTACGCGGGCGACGGGTCGGCCTAGCAGCTGGGGATGGGCGCCGGACGGCACTGGGCGGGCGCGGTGCTCATGGCGATCGTCGAAAGGAAGCGGGCGGGTGGGCCCGGCTGTGGCCAGACGGCGTCATCGACAAGCACGAACACCTCTCGGGAGGAGAGGCAGGAATCATCCGCTCCGCGTAGGGAGCGCCACCGTCGAAACAAGAGAGAAGGAGCGGCGGCGCACGAGTTTGGTCACGTGCCCGTTTCGCCATCGCCGGCCTTCGGGCCTTCTTCCCGTTCCGACGGCTGCCGGCGCGCTCGTTCCCGGCGGCAAGATCTCGCTGTGCATAACGAGCTGTCGGACGGCACAAAAACTTACTGTGAGCGCGCATAGAGCGTGTTGGTACTGGGAAATGCTTGGTTCAACCAGCTCATTTGCTCGTCTTGTTCAGACCGCCCGCATCCGCTCGAATGTACAACAAGCCGCACTACTCGTGGCCCAGCAGCACATTACAAGCGGGACAATGCCTGAAAGCTTGCTTTTTAGAGCTCGCTATATTTGCCGAGTGGAGGAATATGTGTTCGCAGCTATTAAGAACGCTCACTGCTCAGCACTGTGCACGCGACTTACAACCGAACGTGCGTGTGATCGCCGGCCGAATGCCCGGTGTTTATCCTCCGTCAACATTCTGGCTCCCAAAAGATAAATATGCATGCTTTTCAAGGGCCCCTCCAGAAGCTCGGCGACGTTCGACTGTGCTCTCTTGCTAAGTAAAGCTGAAAACTGCTCCGGAGTTGAGCACCCGAAGATGTAGCCAGCCGGAGTAAGCGGAAATATACATGCCTTGATAAATTTCACCGCTGTCCCGTGCATTAGCGCACCTCTAGAGCTTTGCACTGGGCGAGAGAATTGCATGTCGAAGCGCCTCCTCTGATGACTCTTGCAAAAGCTCCGTTGCCGCTTCCACCGTGCTAGCGCCAAGTACGCACGACAGTTTAGTGAGCACTGCGCCGACGCACAGGAAGAACTTGCTGCAAAGGTCCAAAATAGCACCGATTATATATTGAGAGAAACCCTCTAATGGAAACACAGAATTTAGCCGGCGTTTGAAAATCTCTGGCATGGTGCTCTGCATGGGGAAGGGACTTTGGGAGATAAAGACCGAAGGAGAGCGGTGCGGAAAAGGTAAGCAAAAAGAAATAGAAAGGAGAGACAGCTCCTCGAAAGACGGCGGCAATTGTGTCGCGAAATTTCCCACATGTAAAAAGTGCGTCTATTTTTCTGAGACTAGACCACAGGGACATTATTAGCTCTAGATATTAGTTCAATAACACGCACGACATCCGTATCACAGCCGGATTGCTTCAGAGTCGCTTGACGTTCGTACACAAGCTGTACAGCAGCGTTTCGCACTGCGCGCCGATGCTAACGACTGCTCCGAAGGCCATAAGTGGTGGTCATCCTAGTGGCGCCGCCTGTCTGTCGTGGACAGAGCAAACTGCGTCCAGGCGACAATACGAGTAGGGGGTAGAGAGTTCTTGACTACAGTGTTCTTACTTGAATGACCCTCCTGCACGAGGCCAAAATCGTCGCCGCCGCGCCGCGACATGCTTTCGAAAAACAGAGGCGTCTTCGCTATCTGGGCCGCCAAAGTAGGAGGAGGACAGGGCAGGCGTGAACTTTGTGACACCTCACCTGCATGGGTTAGCTGACCGCGCAAGGCGCCCAGCCGCTGCCGGTCAGACCGCAGAATACGAGGCCCGTGACAAACCAACGGACAAGGAGAGAGGGGGTGCTTGGCGCTGCGCGATGGCGAAGAGGCGGCGGTGAGGGGTGGTGGGTGGATGGGCCTTCAAACTGGACAGACGTCGGCATTTGGATGGAAAATGTATTTCTCGCTGTAGAAGAGCAGACAGCGACCAGCGCCAGTTACATGTCTTAAGAAAATTGAAACGCACGCTGCTTACGTTCGTGAACGCTTTTGACTCCGCACTTTGACAGCTATCTGCGTTGCAATGAATCGGCTCTTTCACATTAACACGTCTGGTTAGGGATCATTCGATATATAGATTTGGCATGAGTTCTGTGATTGTTCAAACGAATTTCAGGACGGGCGGCTTTTTCGACAGCGTGTTTACTGCACACTCGGCACTCTGTATTCGTGCCGATACGTTATGCTAGGTGCATCGCTATCAAGCGCTAACCGCATGAGGCGATAATTCTCTGCGACGCGACGCGTGATGGCCACACACGATAGCCAGGGCAGCCGCTGTCGCTGATTGCGTCGCTCAATTTATGGGTTTAAGGAAAATTTCACACATTGCCCAGAAGCGACTCGCGAGGCGGAAGGCATTGCGGGTGCGTGACTTCCTATCTAGTTTGCGAGCACAGTTCGTTTGTCTCGCGCAGTTTCAGCGGAAAGCTGCATGCGTGACACTCGCTTCGTCAAGAGTACGAGCCCTTGCGGTTGGAGTGTTTTCGACACTCGATTTCCGACTACTCAGCGGACTTTCTTCGATGTCTATTTCAGAAGGAATATTTCGTTTTTATTTTCCGGCGAATATTAATTTTTACAGCTGAATTAATGCCTTTTTCATCATGTGGTATTACAACCACATATACCGTGTATCACATATATCGTGTGGTGTACCACATATATACCACATATATCGTGTGGTATTACTACAGGGTCAAGTTTCATTTGCAGTTTATCGTGACATTTTTATCAAAGCACGTGTCGGGCGCGCGTTGTATCCCAACGTTGCCAGAAGAACGGTCGGCACGTTGTGTTTGTGTGCTTGCCGCTCAGCGGCGGCGGACGAGAGGACCCCCCCCGAGCATTGTGGAGGGAGGCCGGCGCCTGGCGGACGGCGAAGGCCCGAAGATGAACGGCAGCCACAAGGACGCCGCGATTATGTGCGCCCAAGAAACGGCCGCGTGCACTGACCGAGGAGGCGGAAGTTGACGGCCGGGGCGAAATGCTGGCCCTGCGAAATACGCCGTAGAAGGTTGTCGCCCGATAAGGCCACGGTCTGCGCGCCGCCTCCGTGACGACCGTCGGATTAAGGGAACCAGCGGAAGATGCCTTCCCAGGGAGCCGACCGAAGGGAGCAGCGGGGAAGCAAGGACGAGGGAGAGCGAGCTGGAAAGGAGGACCGGGAAGAGAGGAACGAGAAGAACGGTAGAGACGGGCGGTGGATGCGGAGACGAGAGGCCGCATCCCGACGGCAGAGTGGTGTCACCGCAATTGTGAATAGATGTGAATAAATTAGGCAAGACTGTGTAGTCGGAATGTTCGGTGTGGTCTGGCTGGATCGGGACGACAGGAAAACAAAATAGAGGAGGGAGGAGAGGAACCTGCCTGACTGCAGAACAGTCCATTTTTTCAATAATAAATTCACGAAGGATCCAACCTACAGCTGTGCTTGTGGACGGAAGTGTTACCGCCATTCAAAAAGTAATGAAGTTCAAAGATGGTGCCCTCTGACGATAATGCAAGTTTCCTTATAAAAATTGCGTTGTCTTGCTATATTTACGATGTCCAAGGTTGGGCTACAGTGCGATACATAACGTGATCTTCGTGTCGACAGCAGTGATGGTACTGCCGCCGCTCAACTGCTGCGATTGCCAGAACATGACATTTTCAGGACAGATGAAATGTACTTAATCGAGTAAATGCCCTAAGCGCGCGCCGACAGTTAAAGGAGTACAGACCCTTAATTTTTATGCCCCCGTTTCTTCGTGGCACCGATACGTGAGGCATTACCAAGCATGGATCACCACCACAGCGGTGGCAGAGTGGTTAAAATGAATGCTCTGTTGCTGACCCGAAAAGCGCGCTTTCGATACCGGCCTCTGCGCTCACATTTTGACGGAGGTGAAATGCCACAGACAAGTGCGATGTCAGCGCGCGCTAAGGAATCCCAGGTGTTCGATGTTATCCAGAGGCTTCCCTTCCCCTTCGTCATCCCTCACAGCCTGAGTCGCTTTGGAAAGGTAAACTTCATAAACGAAACCACACACGAATCACCATGCGGTATTCGCCTACGACTGCTAAATAATCTGTAATCAAGTGTTTCTCTCATGCTGTTTCGGTTTCAACTTTCTCTTAAGTCAAACAACTGTACAGTTATGTATGGATGCATAGTTAAGTAGTCCGCTCCGCGACTGTATGCAATTACTTGATGCTGTGCTTCTAGAAGAAATCGCTATGGTCATTAAAAGAGTGACTCAAGTTAAATGAGGCAGCACGCAGAGAAAAACGCTAGTTGGAGCTTAGTTCTAGGAACCAGGTTGACATATTATTTTTGGGTTGTCAAGCTGGGTTGAACGAATACAGATTTTAAATATCACAAAGCTGGCGCCACCGTCTATGCGAGTTTCTGAAATAGCCATGAAATAGCACTTCATCCACCTTGGGAATGCCGGGAATACATACAGCAAGGCGCACTTGGCTTGGCCCTAAAGAATGACTACGACTGCCGAAAAGCAAATTCTCGCAAATTATATGTTGCAAGGAAGCGTTGTTTTGCAATCAGTGTACCCTGTAATAAAATATGGTAACTGTACATCGCAATAAATGCGCAGAAAAAGAGACAAGTACCGAATTCGGTCATGGCGAGAGAGGACTTCCTCTTATGCCGCCAAATAACTAACCGTGGAAAATTATCCTTTGCATTTAACAGACACGCTTTTTAGAGCGAATATTCTTGCAAAAAAAGTTGTTAATTCTTAGAATACTACACTTTAGAAGCTTATAGTTCTGCGTTGTGAAAGATGGCAACGTTTCGTCTGCTATTGCGGGACGCGCCCTATGTCCGTGCATAATATATGCTCGTGCCGCGAGAAAATGCACTGCTTATACAACTACACCACCGTCGCATTTTAAACGTTGTGTTTCCCGGCTAGAATGTGGCGGCGCACTTTCGTTTACGATTGCTCCACGTAAACATTTTTAAACGCTGTTCCACTTTGCTCTACCATTTCGCGCACTCGGACGACGAAAGCGAGAAGTGGGGACAGCGGCGAGGCACGCCTGTTTCGGTGCCATCGGCATACCATCGGTTCGGGAGCATTCTTTCCCGCTCTTCACCCTCCCCCTGTATGGCGAACATTGGAGCAAAGCACCCCGGCGAAGCACCGTGGCACGGTTCTCAGTAAAGCACCGAGCTCCCCACCCGCGCGTCACTCGCAAACGCCCACAAAGGCGCCAAAGTCACTGTCCGCTTCACAGCATCGCTGCGACGCCTGAGGACAATCCACCAACGCACCAAGAAAGCATGCGTGGCGCGTAGAAAGAACAATAGTGGGCATCGGCGCCGCTCGACCCGGTCTGGCGTTCCCACGCCAGTGGTTCCCCATGCCAATTCCGCGGAAATATGAGAACCTGCCTGAAATGGAATTTGTGCATGAGTGAATTTGGTATGATATAGTTCACATTCACCACAATTCCAACTGCATGTTTTTTACAAAGCCGCAAATCGTGGTAAAATGTAAGCTCATTATCCAAGGGTTCACTCACAGCTTTGGGAATAGGCAATAAGTAAATGATTGGTCTTTATTGACTTGCTTTAGAAGGGTTAGGCAAAAAAATTGGATTTACAAGAACACGCCAACTAGGACAGCCACGAAAAGAGCCTATGCCTTTAGTACAGTCATTGCTAATGCAAAAAAGCCATAATCATCATGCTTTAATAACGACTGTATATGTAGAATTGGGACCAAGAAAGTAGGGGAAGATATGAATTTCAGCGGTGTTTGGCCTAAGCTCGTCATGTGATAGACATGCCTTTGTTGGGTGCATATGAGAGCTTTGGTTGTTTGCACACCAGTAAACAAAGCAGAGCACTTGCAGCTTTGCAGGAAGATTACACATGAAAATGGACCATTTGCCGAAATCGGTAAATCAGCTTCTCCGCAAGACTTGTTTTCCAACCAAAAGGTCTCGTTTCCAGACGGCACTCTCGCATTCTTTGTGGAAACGAAAAGAGTTCAGTTCTCCTTACTGAGTAGACTCGGGAACGTCGCCAGTTTACTTCAAGATGGCCCTGATAGAGCCGTCGAAAGAGTACAGTGGTACAGTATAGAAAGGGGGATTGCAGCCAACCTTCCGTAGCACTGCAGTAGAGGCTAGGCAGGAAATAGAAGGAAATGGGCCATTGCTCCTGTGCTGGCAGTAGTGAGCTGCCTCATACTGAACATTAAAAAATTTTTGTGCTGCACAACACTGTCACTCCAAATTCCTTTCTCCCCCCCCCCCCTCCCCTGCACCCCTAGCAAGAGCAAAGAACAACCCCCTCCCTCCCCACAGCACTGTGAGGAAGGACAGTCTCCTTCCTTTTCCTGCCTAGACTCAGCTGCAGGCAGAGTGCGACCATCCGGAGTTTTCATTCCCTCGAAGAATGTGTGTGTGCCGTGTCGGTATAGTCTGGGTTTGAGACCTTTTGGTTGGAAAACAAGCCTTGCAGAGAAGATGACTCACAGGATCCTGCAAATGGTGAAACTTGGCCTAGGTTCGAAACCCACTGGCGAAGAGATCTTTTTTTTTCCATTGGTTGCTCAAAGAAAGCTTCACAGCCGCCTCGGCGAAATCCAATAATGTGGGCAGTAATGCTTCTGCATTACAAAATACGTGCTTCTGCTTCCTAGTAGGTGGCGCCACTCATGTACACCGTGGTTATAAGCAGGTAGCGTAGGTGTTACTAATCTGAAAGAAACCAAACTTAACATACACCATTAAGCTCGAGTTACGAGATGATGCAGTTCAGTATACCTGAAACCATAGTATTCGGCTGGGGAGACATTTCAGGTATAGGTGGATAAGTATTGAAGGCCCCGTTGCACACAGAAAATAATTTAAGTTCCCAGTGAATAACAGGCTTCAACGCTCGTTGAAGGACGAAGGGGAACACGGCGAGAAACTGACAGCAGAGCAAGTGCCACGCAGCCACTTAAAGAGGACAGGGAACAATTATCGCAAAGCTGCTCAGAGGGCCAGGGAAAATTTCAAAGGTCACTTCAACGAAGAGGGACTTCTTGGGCCGCAGCGGTAGCGGAAGCATGGTCCAACGTTCGTATGCCTAAACGCATCCCGCAATTCATTGCAGGTTTGCGAAAAACTTCACCTCATTTCATGTGCTATAAGTCCAAATAAGCTACTGCTACTGCTGCTGCCCTTACCTTCTTGTTCGGTTTTTGGGCCCTAACTTGCTAAATGTGTACTATGCCTGATAAGTGCTTGTACTGCCATGAAGTATTTGATGCAGACGACTTGACAATGACATGTTCGGAATGTGACCTGCAGTTCCGTCTTGGCAAGTGCAGTGGCATATCTAAACAGCCGTTTCGAGCAATGAAAGAATCAATTAGAAAAAAAAATGCTAATCTTGCAAGCCTTCTGCTAGCGAACACGAAGCACAAAATTCGTCGGAAAATATACAGGCAGAACTAACGGAAATCAACAGAAAGCTGTCCCTAATTCCGGCACTCGAAGCAAAATTGGATAAGTTGATGAACTTGCAGGAAACTGTAACAAGTATTGAGAAATCCGTTCAGCATTTGTCGAATACTTATGACGACATAAGAAGCACACAAAACAGGCACGACCAGGAAATTAGCGATTTGCGTCGACGGGTAGAGGCTATGGAAAATTCGCCAGACGTGAAAGTTGTACCCGGACTACAACAACAGATAAATGATCTAGAGCAATACAGTCGGAGGCAAAACATTGAAATCCGCGATCTTAAGCCACAGGAAGATGAGGACCTCTTGCAAGAAGTAAATAAAATAGCTGAGCACCTTGAGATCGCAGAACTGTGTAGAGATGACGTTGAAGAATTGCGCAAACTACCCTCTAAACCTGGCAGGCCAGATGTGGTAATTGTCACATTTGCGTCGCGAACTCTCAGATCAAAATGGTTTCAAACAAGGAAGCAATGGCAGATTAAGAAATCTGGAGTCATAATCTTTGACAACCAACAAGAGTCTGCGCTTGCTCGCAAAACGTAAAGCGAAAGAAAATGGGTATCCGTATATTTGGATTTCAGAAGGGCGAGTCTTCATGCGCAACTGTTGTCAGGATCTCAAACGAAGATGACCTCGAACGAATTGTCTAACGCTCAGTTCATGCCCAGTACCGCATTCAGATCAAATCATGGCCACTTTCACGGCAGAATCCTTTAACAGACTGCATAGCAGTGAAAACTGGTTGCGTAGGAAGCGTGTTTTATATTTCATACGAACGCGAGAAGCCTCCGAAACAAACATGTGGAAATCGATACATATCTGTCCCTTATAGTGTGTGCTTCTGACTTTTTGGGTTTTTTTCAGAAACCTGGTATTCTGATAGCTCAGAAGTACTCAGTTTTTGTGATTATAGGCACGCTTCTGTTTATCGCTCGGAATGACGCGGTGGGGGCTGTTGAAGGTGGGGATCGGGGTCGCTTCTCGACACAACCTCGGTCAAGATGACGCCCGCTCCGTCCAGGACAGGAGTGCCGCTGAGTGAAGGATTCGTTAGTGGAGGAAGAAGACTTGGTTTATTTTACATATTTACAAGCTTTTGAGTTCTGAAGTGAGCTCCCTCAACTGCATCTGCAGTCCGGTCTTATACACTGCGTCTTCCCTAGATTCCCCAGGTAGGGGACGCCCTCGCAGTGGTGGGTGTGGCCAAAACTTTCACTATCACACACAAACAGACACCTCCGCACACATGGACAAGCCCCTGGCATAAGTTGAGTCCGAGGAAAAGGGGTATGCGGCCAGGACCCCGTCGAGCTGGCAGGAGACGTCAGGTGGTTCGCCCGCTCTCCGCCGGTCGGTGAACTTCGAAGAAACCGAGGCACAGCCCCGTCGGGAGAAAATCCCCAGTTGTTCGGCCATTAGCGATAGCCGGCGAAGCCTGCAGACAAGCCACTGTGGCGATCCGTTCCCACACTGGTGCTGTGCCCGTGAGGCCAGGGGTAGCCGGGTCGGTGGAGACGTCGGGGAAAATCGGAAGACAGCCGGAACCACTTCGCGGCCGGCGACAGCGACTCCTTAGAGGGATTTTAGCAGAACCTTGCTCCCCGCTTGTCCCACGCAACAACGACCGGACGAGCGCGGTAAATGCACCCCGCAGACATCTGACGAGATATCCTGTCTTGGTGGCAATCCTCGAGACATGTTGGCGCCAATCCTAATACCAGCTGGCGGCCATTCCTGATAACTCCTCCGCGGCCAGGAAAATCTCGTTCGGCCAGTGGTAGCAATCTCTTGCCGATGAGAGATGGGCTGGTCTTGGGAATGGGATGACCGGTTATCTTCTGCGAGCACCAAAACAACCCCCAAACCTCCCACAATGGCAAACAGCGGCCGTTCGGCCCCAGCAACAAGGCTCCACGCGACGCGAAAGCACCCAGTCTGTGCCCCTGATCCACCAGGCTTTTCCCAACAGATAAGGTAATAACATAACAAATTCCGACTCCGAGTGGTTCCGCCATCTAAGTCAACGTATCATGGATATTTGGGCCACAACAAAGTCAGAGCCGTGCATGAAATGGATCGAAGGAGATAACTAAACTTGAAAAAAAAACATACATAGGTCCGCTAGTAATATACACACACACACACACTCATAAAAACTGGAGGACCCTTTTCACCTTAAGCACTTCAGAATAGCCTGCTTAAACCATCGGCATTGCCATTCATATTCCCTTTCTTATACCTCACAGAGAAGTTGTACTCCTGAAGGATGAGGCTCCACCGCAGCAAGCGTCCGTTCTTTTGAGACATCTGCCACAGCCACGTGAGTGGGCAGTGATCCGTCTCAAAAACGAATTTTGATCCGTATAGGTAGCATGACAGTTTTTGTGCTGCCCAGAATAAGCATGCGCATTCTTTTTCTGAGGCGCTGTAAGCTTCCTCCCTTAGCGTCAGTTTCCGGCTTGCGTACAGGATGGGATGCTCTTCGTTGTCTTTTCCGACCTGACTCAATACAACGCCCATCCCCCTATCACTCGCATCGCACTGAACTACAAACTCTTTTGTGTAGTCAGGCGTCCGCAATACGGGCCGTGAAATGAGTACTTTCTTGAGCTCTTGAAAGGCGCTCTCCTTTGCTTCATCCCAAAAAACCCTTGCGGGCTCTCCCTTTCGTAGCGCATCTGTCAATGGACTCGCACGTTGAGAATAGTGAGGAATGTACCTCTGATAATACCCAACAAGCCCCAGAAAAGAGCGGATGTCTTTCTTTGTTCGAGGCGTTGGAAAGTCCGCTATGGGCTTAATTTTAAGTTCCGAAGGCCGCCTAGTTCCACGACCTACAACGTGTCCCAGGTAGGTCACTTGTGAACAACAAAAGTTACACTTTTCAGACCAGTGTGAGCCCAGCGTCCCGCAACCTTGCCAACACGCTTCTCAGATGCGCGATATGCTCCTCCCAGCTGTTCGAAAAAAATGGCTATGTCGTCCAAGTAGGGGACTGCATAGCTCTGCATGTCTAAGTGCAATATCCATTAATTTGGAGAAACTATACGGTGCGTTCTTGAGGCCAAAGCTTAAAGCTAGAGGTCTGAATGTCCCAATGGGTGAAATGAAGGCGACATAGCGGCTCGAGGTGTCTGAGAGAGGAACCTGCCAGTATCCCCTCACCAGATCTAACGTAGAGATGAACTGTGCCCCACTTACCCGCTTCACTCTCTCTTCAATATTGGGAATCGGATAGAGCTGGTCTCTGGTGATAGCATTGAGTTTTCGATAGTCCACGCATGGACGAGGCTCTTTAACTGGCACTTCGACGAGAATCATAGGGGAAGTGTAATCACTTTCAGTTGGTTCGATTACCCTGATTTCGAGCATTCGCTTAATCTCCGTCTCCAAGATCTGCCGTTGACGTGGTGACACTCGATAAGATTTTGACCTGATAGGTTCGGAGGAGGTCAGCTCGATCTCGTGAGTGATCAGGTCAGTTTTCCCTGGCCGACTGCTAAACATCGCTTTGAATTCCCCCAAAAGACCCTTAAGTTCATTTACCTGTTCCTCTTTCAGAACATCAGCCCTCGCACAGCGCGCAAGAATGTCCTGGACGCTGCAATCCGCATCGCGGTCTGTTGCTAACTCAGGTAGATCAGCCTGTACTTCCTCGGGTGCGTTTAACATCATATTTACCACCTCCTCCCTGCCTACATAAGGTTTCATCAAATTGCAGTGGTAGATGGTAACCTCATTTCTCCTGCCGGGTTTTTTCAGGACGTAGTTTGTTTCGGACAGCCTGTGCTGAACTTCCACCGGACCCTCCCACTGCACTTTCATTTTGTTTTTCCTGGATTTCCCGACTCCTTGACATGCGTCACACGACTTCACGTACCGCTTCACGCCTTTGAAGCACCCAGGCCAGTAGTACTCCATTAAAAGTCGCTCTTTCGTTTTCTTCATCCCCAAGTGTCCCGACCAGCTGTTCCCATGATAAAATCTCAGAAGGTCCGCCCGGTATTTTTCCGGAATCACCAGCTGATCAAACGTCTTGCCTTTGCGATCTCTGTAGTGCCTGTACAGCAGTCCGCCTTTTTCGAGTATCGTGATGTTACGCCTCGCTATGCCCTTTTCCGCGGTAGCATGCAGGCGCCTCAAACTAGGGCCATTCTTTTGCTCTGCTTTCAGCATATACCTGTCTATGTCCAATAGCCGCTCAAAACTGCGCGAAGTCGGGGCCAATATTGACGCTCCGACGGGCTCTATTTCCTGCGGTTCGCTTGGCGCCGCCGCTGCGTCGATGTCGCCTAATCTAGCGGCAACCTCGACCCCTTGTTCAGCCACTAGGTTTGGCTCCATGATTTCAGGTTCTGCTCCGATTTCTGCTTCTCGCTGTCCCAGGTCCTGTGTTAACTGAGCGGCGAGCTGGCGGGTTTTAGAGCGCGTTAGTGCCTGCACTTTTCCTTCTCCAAAGATCTGCCCTCGCTCACGCAACAGCCGGTCGGACCGGTTTGAGAACAGATAAGGATATTCCAGCGGAACTGTTTTCGAGACGGCTGCCTCCATCACCAGTTTCCCAAACGGACCTGAAATTTCAACCCTTGCCATAGGTAAGCAAACACTGTGCTCCCCCAACACCTGTTTAATCCACGTTACTCCTCCCGTGAAATCCTCAGACGTAACATAGGATGGGTGCACTACATCCATCGTAGCCGCACTGTCCCTGAGCACGTTACAAGGCTTGCCATTTACCTCTAACTCATGAAGGTAGGGGCGAAGCACTTCTAGGTTTTTTTCACTACCGTTTACATACGAGAACACCAATCGCTGGTTTCTACATCTTGCAGCGATGTGCCTTGTTTCTTGGCAGTTATAACACCGCAACGGTTGCCTGGCCTCGAACTCCTTTTTCCTCGCGTTTTCTACCCCTGTTCCTTCGTTTGACTACCGCTCTTCTCTGGAGCCTTTTCGGTGACTTTTTTGTGCTACTCCCTGCCCCACGTTTCCATTTAGAGCCGGCCGTCTAGAAGAAAAATACTTTCTTGAGGTAATTCCTCTTTCTGACTGGCCTTCCTCCGCAGTCGCCTTTCTCCGCGTCGAGAATTCGTCTGCGAGTTGAGCTGCTCGCTCTACTGTCTCTACCTTTTCTTTGTCCTGCATCCATAGTTTTACGGACGGTGGAATGCTGCGGAAAAACAGCTCCAGACAGACGCACTCAACTACCTTGTCCCTGCTTTCGTACACGCCTGTCCCCTTAAGCCACTCTACAAGGTTGCTTTTTAATGTGTACGCAAACTCCGCATAATCCTCATTGCTTTTTTTTTGTTGCCTCCCTAAAACGCTGCCGAAATGCCTCATCTGAAAGGCGGCATTTCTTCAGTAGAGCAGATTTCACCTTTTCATAATTTTCCGCGTCCTGTTCGCTGAGCCTGGCGATCACATTAGCCGCCTCGCACGGTAAAAGACCTAGCAGGCGTTGTGACCATGCCCTTTCATAGTTGATTAGATACAGACCGATGTCTTCGCCCAACTTGTAGGGATACATCCAATTGTCTGTACGGTGAGACTCAACCCTGTTTAATCTGTCACTAATGCTTGCTTCCCCGTTTTGGGCTGCCAGGCGCTGGCTTTCGAGTTGGAGCTCCATCATTTTCAGTTGTATCTGATCTGCGGCTTGCTTTTCTTTTCTTTCATCCTCTGCTTTATTTCTTCGCCGTTCTAGCTCTTTCTTTGCCATTTCTCACGCAATTTGCATCGCTTCTTCGTCCGCATCGCTATTATTGATTGCTTTTATGATTGCCCCTTTCCTCATTCCTTCCTCCACTTCCACATCCAACTCATCACACATCAGCAACAGCTCTTCCCTATCAACCTTCTTGAAGTCCATGATCGTTGCCCCAAATGGTGGCTTTGCCCACTCGCTAATGTTCTATGGTTCTGTGCAAACTACACTGTGCTACAGACACCCGATTACCAGCAGTTCAAACTTTTTACCCAGAGTTTAAAGCCTGGTGAATCATAGAACAAAGACAAAGCGCTCATCCGTATATGCAGAACGATGTCACCTGGTCCATCCCAAGCGCTGCCAACCAGTTGTTGAAGGTGGGGATCGGGGTCGCTTCTCGACACAACCTCGGTCAAGATGACGCCCGCTCCGTCCAGGACAGGAGTGCCGCTGAGTGAAGGATTCGTTAGTGGAGGAAGAAGACTTGGTTTATTTTACATATTTACAAGCTTTTGAGTTCTGAAGTGAGCTCCCTCAACTGCATCTGCAGTCCGGTCTTATACACTGCGTCTTCCCTAGATTCCCCAGGTAGGGGACGCCCTCGCAGTGGTGGGTGTGGCCAAAACTTTCACTATCACACACAAACAGACACCTCCGCACACATGGACAAGCCCCTGGCATAAGTTGAGTCCGAGGAAAAGGGATATGCGGCCAGGACCCCGTCGAGCTGGCAGGAGACGTCAGGTGGTTCGCCCGCTCTCCGCCGGTCGGTGAACTTCGAAGAAACCGAGGCACAGCCCCGTCGGGAGAAAATCCCCAGGGCTGCGTTCCAATACTCTAGACGTCTAACAAGACGTCTAGTGTGACGTCTAGTAAGCCGTCTACATGTCCATGTACTGGAACTTGTCTACTTCTCACGCCGCCTCGTGGCGTAATAATGTAACTAAAGCTTATGAACAGTTGTACTACAATTTTTCTCAAACTGGGTAATAACGATCATTAATAACGTGTTTTCAACAAGTTTGCACATTTTTTTCTGCAATGACTTTGCGCGTAAACCGGACTGATGGATGTGCCTATCGGTCAGTCTACTTGTAGCAGACTACAATTGTAGCAGACTACAATTTTTCTCAAACTGGGCAATAATGATCATTGATAACGTGTTTTCAAGAAGTTTGCACATTTTTTCTGCAATGACTTTGCGCGTAAACCGGACTGATGGATGTGCCTATCGGTCAGTCTACTTGTAGCAGACGAGGCCGCTCTCCGAAGACGACGCTGAAGAGATATGCGATTTTTCTTTTATTATTGATACTAAACTGTACATGCTCCTCGAACGTGCTCGTCCAGACGGTCCTGTAAACATAAGAAAGAATACGAAAGACTGTAATCAATATGCGCGAAATGCGATACGGCTAATATACACTGCAACAGGAAAACACATGCATGCCATTAAACCTGCTGTCTGCCGTACGTGGTACTCGGAGACGGCGAGAAAGCTAAAGACAGCAGCGAGCTTTAATCCTGCAAAGACTAAAATCAATTCGCAACATGCCGGCGTGTTTATTCTGAGAGTGTAGAGATAAAAAAGAATGTACGCGAAAGAGTTGATACAACTAATACAGCAACAGAAGGACACATTTTTTAACCGTCACGCCAGCCGTCTTAACGCCCGTCGAGGAACCCAACGACAGCGACGAGTATTAATCTCTAAAATCAAAGTGCTGACGATGCCGGATCACGTAAACAGACCTACAGCGTCCGCTGCTGTAGCAAAGCTCTCAACTGCACGATTTTCTCCTGCGTGATTCACTGCTAGGAATCGCACGTCCACGAAGATTAATTAGCCACTAGTTTGCGTACCAAATAACACAATGGAATGACTCACATTTTTTCTTTCCTATACTCCGTGTACAGTCCGACGCCCGCAAGAGCACGACTCGCTCATCCGCGTACATCAACTCCGCCATCTTTAGACAGCAAGTTAGCCTGCATCGATGTGGACTTCGGCGAAGCAGTCTTATTAGGCTGCTTCGTGAGAAATGGAACGCGTCCCAAGATGGCGGTGTCCGGTTAGACGTCTAAGTAGCCGTCTACTTGGGAGTATTGGAACGCACCCCAGTTGTTCGGCCATTAGCGATGGCCGGCGAAGCCTGCAGACAAGCCACTCTGGCGATCCGTTCCCACGCTGGTGCTCTGCCCGTGAGGCCAGGGGTAGCCGGGTCGGTGGAGACGTCGGGGAAAATCGGAAGACAGCCGGAACCACTTCGCGGCCGGCGACAGCGACTCCTTAAAGGGATTTTCGCAGAACCTTGCTCCCCGCTTGTCCCACGCAGCAACGACCGGGCGAGCGCGGTAAATTCACCCCGCAGACATCTGACGAGATATTCTGTCTTGGTGGCAATCCTCGAGACAACGACCGGGTGAGCGCGGCAAATGCATACTGCAGACACATGGCGAGAGATTCTGTCTTGGTGGCAATCCTCGAGACATGTTGGCGCCAATCCTAATACCAGCTGGCGGCCATTCCTAATAGGGTGTTTCCATTCATGTTCGGGAGCATCATCGGTTTGAATGTTTGCCAGATTTCACATGCGTGAACAACGAGTTTGAAACAGTTGAAACTGTGTGTCGTAATGTACTCGTTGTTGCAGTTCACCGCCATCCCCATGGCATCCTTGATAATTTTATTAGTCTTGTTGAAGGACTGCTGGTTCTTGCAAATGTCAAAAAATGACATGCACCTAGTTGTCGGCGACTTCAATGTTGACCTGTTTTCAGCTGAACAATCGAAACGCCAACTTCTAGAGGCTACGCTCGCAAATAGTTGTGAAAACCTAATTACCGATGGCACTAGAGTAACTGCTATTGAAACACTTCGATTGATTTGCGTTTTACGAACATTCCAAAGGATACAACTTTGTCCGGTGTCCTGTGTTCTGATATTAGCAACCACCTATCCATATTTGCAGCACTTCCTAAGATGGAAATTCTCAAAGTATAAAATACACTAGAAGACATATTAATCACCATATGTCAGTTTGTTCGCGTCTTTAGTTGCTAGCTCACAATGGGTAAATGTGTACTCTGAATGTGATCCCTCTGAGTCATACGATGCATTCATTTCCACACTGCAACATTGCTATAATGTTGCCTTTCCTTTATCAACTGTGCTTCAGTACAAAAAAGCCCGGAAACCATGAATAACTGAGGATCTTTATAAGTGCATCAAACAAAAGGAAAAAAATTTTTGTGCTTCTAAAAACCTGTGACGTTGAAACACCGCATGAATTTAAACGCTTCAGGAACAGGTTAAAACCAGATTTAAAAATAGCCAAATTCGTGCTTTTTCAACATAAGCTTGAGAACTTAGCGCGAAATAGCAGCAGAATGTGGAAAGTTTTTCGTGAGTTGACCAACGCCCCGACAGCAGACATACCGTCTCAACTACAAATAAATAGACAATTATATTCTCGCGAATCGTTAGCCAGTCAGTTAAACTTTCCTGCCATCCTACTGATGGGAACGGCGGTTAGCGGTACGAAGAGCACTTCGGGTCTTCGTCCGCTCGTCCGGCGACACGTTGCCGGTTGGGGCAGCAATTCCAACTTCTTAAGACAAAACTTATTTATTAAAGACGGGATTGATAAAAAAGGCATATGAGCAAAAGGCAGTTTAAAAAGGGCAGTTTAACAAAAGGCTGATAAAAAAGACTCGGCGCGCTCGTCCCAAGACGCTGTTTCCCACGTGTTTTAACCCCTTCGATAATTGGGCGGAGCTTGAGTAATCTAGCTCTCGCCCAATTTTAACCAACCGCAGTGCAGTGGCACCGTATGTGCAAAGGGTCAGAGCCCAAGGCTCGCCGGTCCGAGCCCAGTGGACCTCGCTCCTCCTGGAACGTGCTGGGCGCGTGACTCCGCGTACACAGCTCGCTGCATGCGCATTCCACCCATTGTCACGCATCGGAACTGCAGTCTCCGTTGACAGCAAAGGGATGTCTTCCGCGGGACAAGGATAACTGGGCGCCGGAACAGAAAGGATTAGTGCCGCAGCTCACCTTAAGCGCGGGCGTCACGCCTCGACGTACATTCCTCGATCCCCCCCCCCCCCCCCCCCCCCCCCCCGGGTCCCATCGGCCCTGTGGCCTTCCACTTAACAGTCTGTTTAATAATATTTCATAAATGTCTGAGCTCAGATTACCGTGCCCGATAACCAACCAGTGTGCAGCCATTTACATTATATTAATGATGTCGTTAACGACAGTGTATTTCTTGCTCCTTCATCTGAAGATGAAGTTGTTTCTCTGTTGAGTTCCCTTGACAACAAATCTGCAGCTGGCGAAGATGATATTAAACCTTACCAATTAAAGTAGTTGCCAGTGTTATTTCAAAGCCCCTAACCCATATTTACAATCATAAGCTATCCCTTGGTGTTTTTCCACAAAGATTAATAATTGCTCGTGTTACATTAATACACAAAGGTGTTAAATACTGTGAGTTAAACAATTACAGACCAATCTCAGTCTTATCACTGTTTTTCGAAGTTTCATAGCGTATCCTATATAAACGATTTAGTACTTTTTTATTGTCAAAGAAAGTTATCGTCGAACAGCAGTACGGATTTCAAAAAGGAAAGTCAACTGAAACGGCCCTACTGCGCATTAAAGACAAAATCATTTGTGATATGGAAGGTAAGTTTTTTACATTTGGAATTTACTCAGATTTTCGGAAGGCATTCGATTCTATACAGCACCATATTTGTGTTCAACACGATCGAAACATATGGCTTTAGAGGCATCACACAAAGTCTTATACGAAGTTATCTACATGCGAGGTCCCAGTTTAAGTCCATACACGGCGATGCATCGGGGAAAGGTAACATTAAATACGGCGTTCCTCAGGGCTCTATACTCGGCCCGTTGTTATTCGCTCCGTATATAAATGACATCGTTAACATTTCGTCAGCGGGAGAAGTGTTGCTCAATGCTGATTATACAAGTGTACTTTTTTTCCGGAGGGAGCCTTGAGGAACTTGAGGCCACGTCAAACGCATGGCTGCATGAGCTCAGTTTATGGGTATCAACAAACAAGCTTCAAATAAATGCAAAGAAAACAAAATACATGATATTTTCTTTAAAAAATAAGCCCAATGTCTTCAATATAAACCGGAACTTTAATGATGCATTGCTTGAGCGCGTATATCGTCATTCATTTTTAGGTGTTACTTTTCAGTCTAACCTAACGTGGTCCTATCATGCAGAAAATATAAGAATGAAAGTAGCGAGATGTATTGGAATGTTATGCCGCCTTCGTAATCTTGTCCCTCCCAGGCTCAAAAACCAGCTTTATTTTTCACTTTTACACTCACACTTTAATTACTGTGCCTTAGTATGGGGAACCGGAAATAAGACTGATAATGATAGACTATCTGCACTGCAGCTAAGGGAAATTCGAGCACTATATAAATATAATTTACACCCTGTAACATTAATGAGAACCCAAAATATCCGACCTTTTCACGAAATATACATAGAGAAATTATATGCGTGCATATTTTCTGAAGTATCAAGCAATTACAGTCGATTTGTTAGTCATTATCTAAATAGAGATACTGGTCACAATTTGCGTAGGACTTTCATTGTTATAGAAAAGCCAACGACAAATTATGCTAAACAGACAATTGATCAACAAATTATAAAATTATGTAATAATTATCCAGACATTCTTGAGATCGCAAAAACATGTAGAAGTCTCAGAACTCTCAAACGCAGAATGCGACTTCTGTTCACTTCAAATAGAAGGCCAAACGCTTACGAGTAATGATTTCAGATTGCATAGTTATTGTGTTCTGATTTCTATATTTGCGTACAAAGTGTTAACAATAACATGTGTTTCTCTTTTTTTTTAACTTGCCACATGCTTCATGTGCATTTTTGTACGGTGATGATTGTTATGTCCAATTGTATATGCACTGTCCACATATATTTTGGAACCGCTGCTGTTGCACCCACTGGGGCCAGGGCCTCGTTAGGAGACTAATTACCTCCTTTTGTCCTCCCCAAGGGCAGTACCATGTATTGCCCATGCAAAAAGCAAATGAATAAATAAAAGTCAGCTGGCAGTGGATATCAGTGGCCGAGTATGTTCTCATGACTTTATTGCAGATCAATGTGACCAACATGTGCGGCGGTCCCATGAAGCGATTCGCTGTCGTTGATTAGTGACGGATAGGTTTGCAACATTGCCAGCTGTTCTCCCTCGTCATCTCCGTTTTTCCTTTTTGTTTTAGTCCTCGATAGGCATTTAGCCCTGGCCGGAGTTTCCTGCTCTTCAGCGTCCATATCTGCTGCATTGTCACTGTAAGGGATCTGTGGATGACCGCGGCTTTGTTGGAACCATCAGTCGGTTTGTCGACGGCTCGGCGCCGAGAAGAGGTGACTTCCCTGTTAATCCCCGTCGGTGGGTGGGCAATAAGCGTCCAGGGCGAGGCAGGCGGGCGTTGACCGGCCAAGGCAAAGACCGAGCCAGCGGGAAGGAGGGGGAACGTTTTTCCCGGAACTCCCAGAGGGCCCCGTTTTGCGGCGACAATGCGGCTGCGTGCGGAGACACGAGCAGTGACTCTGTCGAATCCGTCACCCCCCCCTCGTCCGTCTAGGTCCGAGGGGTCATCACCGGCGGGCGAGACAGGTCTGGAGGCTAGCGCTTGACTGAGAACGATTGAGCTTAATAGGAGGTGGTGGCTTAGCGCGCAGACAGCGCGGACGCGAACGGCGACGAAGCCGGAGGACGGGGCATACCAACGGGTCCCGAGAAGCGGGCCGCCTTAATGAACTTAATGAAGCGTAGATGTACAGAGGGGATGCTGAAGCGCGTTCAGAGGCAGCGACGACGGGCTTTCCATATTTTGTGGGGACGCCTGTCAACAGTCGTCACGAAGACGAGTAGTTTGCTACTCGCGGCGGTAGCGGCTTGGTTGAGGTCGATAATTGGCGTAAAGCTGGGAGCCGCCAGGGTCACGGGTTCCCAGGCAGCCGGCGAACCTTGAGAATGTTTTGGTGTATTTTCATGTTTCTCTTTTCACTTTGTAAGGGAGAGAGTTTGAGCAACACAGTGGAAGTATGGGGCAGGGCAGGTAAACCTAGTGGACCAATCATTTCGAGGGTCCATTCCCGGAATTACATTTTCTTATAGCAATTTTGATGTGCTGTGTATATTATTAGGGAGAGTGTTTGAACCTTGCCGAAACTGGAAGGTGTGCCATGCAGTTTGTAAACCAATCATGAGTCAGTTTGTTGTGATTGGGTGATGAAAGGGGTTGGTCTTTAAAACCGGACCCCGGAGCCTGGGAAATTATTCTAGATTTAGATCCCTTGCATCTTCGGCGATGCCAAGGAGGGAAGATTTTTCATTAGCCAGTTCTATGTAATCATGCTTGCCGTTTATTCTGTTGCAAATATGTGAATTCCCGTATAAAGCCTTCAGTTTACCTTCCTCAAGTCAACTGTTGCCGGATCTCGTCTGTTATACCGTCTCGGACGGTGGGGCGCCCAGTGGTGGAGCCCGGTATAAGAGTTATACGAAACGTGCCAAGAACTTTTTGTGTCCCCTTCTAGGATGGCTCCAGTTGTGTCGATGTGGCTTCTTGGTGTCATTGCCTCATCCGTCCCCCTGAGGTGCTGCGAGCTCAGCTCTCTCTAGTTGTCCACATGCTGAAATGAAAGCCAATTTTGAGAACTGTGTCTTTCCTTCAGTTTTGTGCGCACTTAAATTTACATCAGTGCAGGTTGTATTTCGTTATTACTCAAAGTATAACAACAGTGTGAATGTTTTCAGTTCTTAGATAGTGTATGCGAGTGGCTCCCAAATATACATTTAAGGTGATGTAGCCCCAATAAAACATGCACATGTTTACTCTTTTAGGTAAACATGTGCACAATTCTTTCCATATGACATCTTAGGTGGAAAGAACATATCGACATTCAATAAGGCCACCAACCCTTAATAAAATTCCTGCAATAGAAAGCGCCCTTGTAAAATTCCTGTAACAGAACGTGAGGAATAAAGAAAACCTATGCAATAGTTAACCACAAACTGCCTCTTTGCTACACTGCAGTCGAGTTAATGCAAACAAATCATGCTTAATGATTCAGCATTAATGCACAGTCATGAGCAAGTTAACGAGATTAGGGTTCGTAGAAAAAACAGCATTTCTGCGCAACCAGGCAAGGAGTGTTAACGAAAAGCATGGACGCAGTCTATCCTCACGAGCAAATAGTGATTGGCTAGATTTTTATGAGCATCCACATCCTGTAAGTTTCTGCCAGTGATCCTACATGCTTCTTTTTCATTTTTTTTGGGGGGGGGGGCGGTATTCTGGCATGACAGCTGGAAGGGTTTATGTATTACTTCTACGTGGACAGCTACTAATCCTGAATCTCTTTAAAATTGTTTAGCAGGGTTGAAATGCACGTCTTTTACAACGTATCGCCCGTCAATGTCCGCCTGAGCGAAACCTCTCGCTCGTCTGCAAAGCATCTGAAGCCTTTGCAAAACGTCCGAAGAAAAAGTGTATGGTGTTGTCCTCTGCAAAGCAGCTGGCCAACATAATTCATGCCATACGAGAGAAGGACAGAGAAAGAAAAGAATGATGATGAACTCATGCCAATAAAAATCGCAAACTAAAAACAAGGCTACTACCGGACAAAAAAGGAGCGGACAACTGCGCGCCTATGAGCTGCCGTCCACAATGGCAATTTGCAACCAGTTCCGTTCACTAATTTTGAGTGAAAAAAAGAAAATGAACGAATAGGTTTGTGCGACACCGACCACGAAATTTTCACCCATGATCAGCGCATCTACATACAAAATCTGGCAGAAAAAAATGCACACCGTAGGTAAACTATATATTGACGTAGCATCTGGAATCTATATTTTCAGTGTCTAAATAATAGCTGGGAGCGCTAATGGTCCCGGAAAACGTGACGCTGTTTACGAAGCAACCGAATCAGGCAACGCTTGTGCATTAGGCGAGTATGTGAGTCGCATGGTGTTAGCCACATCGTCCTATCATACCTTCTTTATACATTTGCGTTGTTTACTCTCAGGCCTATTTTAGCACAATGCTATACTATATATTCATCAAATATAGCACAGCGTATCGCCGTTATCGTGGTTCGAGATTATATACAGCCGTGCCTCGTTAGTACGGACTTCGTCACTGATCCGCTGAATTTTGAACAATTTTCGCAAAAACTGCGGTTACGTCCGCTTTTGTATGAAAACTCAAACTTTGGGCAATGGAGAGTGCATTAATGTAAGAAATCTAAGCGCCTCATAGCGGCATTCATAATGCTTTCCTGCGTTTGAGCAAGCATTTCGACCAATCCAAAGCAGTAACCTCGTCTTCGTGGCAGCACAGGAGTAGGTTTTCTTTCTCGGTCCCCTACTCTAATTTGCCGGAGGCTGACGTAACTTGTGGCCGGCGAATTTCCTCACCAGGGAGGCACCCGCCAGGGACGGCGTTTGCTGGACACAGACAGAATGGTCTTGAAGACGTGGAACAGACTTAAGTACAACCAATATAAAACATTTAAAAAATGATAGCCGTCACGCGGTTCAACCAAATGAGCCCGTTCCTAGTGCCTGTTCGCTGCTGCCACCGGTGCGGCGGTTCTTCCAAACAGAGGTTGGCAACCTTATGAGGTTCCGACCTCATGGGGTTAGTTTGGTGAGGTTGAAATGAGGTCGGAGAGAGGCCTAATTTTTTTGAGTGAGATCAGCAATTTTGACCTCAACCTCACTTGTGAGTTTGAGGTTGAGTGAGGTCGTCATTTGGTGAGGTCAACTTTTGAGGTCCGGACTACTACGGTGCTTCGCACAGCGAAAAAAATCAGGTGGCGAAACGCCGCGTTGCGTAATCCTTTTTTTTTTTTGCAGGTCCATTGGGTTTACGCCTGCGAGCGGATACAACGGGCGGTGTGTCCGTCCGCGTGTGTCCGGGCGCGCGCGCGCGCGTGTGTGTGCGTGTGGGTGTGCGTGCGTGCGTGTTTGTGTCCGTGCGTGTTTGTTTTGGCTGCTTATGCCTAACAAATGAGTTAAAAAATCAGGCGGCGAAACGCCGCGTTGCGTAATCCTTCTTGTGCAGGTCCATTGGGGGTACGCCTGCGAGCGGATACAACGGGAGGTGTGTCCGCGGTGTCCGCGCGCCAGCGCGCGTGTGTGCGCGTGCGTGTTTGTTTTGACTGCTTATACCTAACAAACGAGTTTTATTTACGAATCAAGCGCCCTCTTTATTGCCGTTTTCTGCTTCTTGCTCCCACCCGTCAGTGCTTGATTTCCTAGAGTGTGTCCACGAGCGCTGCTCGCATACTTTCCGATGCGAGCGAGCGGTAAGAAGTAAAGCTCTGGGCTGGCCTCTCGGGGTGCGTTCACACACCTCCGAGTAGACGGCTACTTAGGCGTCTAGCCGGACAGCCGCCATCTTGGGACGCGTTCCATTTCTCACGAAGCAGTACAAGATGATTGCTTCGCCGAAGTCAACATCGATGCAGGCTGACTTCGTGTCTAAAGATGGCGGAGCTGACGTACGCGGATGAGCGAGTCGCGCTATTCCCGGGCGTCGGACTGCAGCCGGAGTCTGGATAGGCACCGTCCTTCAAGTGTGAGTCATTCCGTTAAGTTAATTGGTACGTCAACTAATGGCTAATTAAGCAGCCTTCGTGGACGTGCGATGCCTAGCAGCGATTTACGCAGGAGAGAATCGTGCGGTTGAGAGATTTGCTACAGCAGCGGACGCTGTAGGTCCGTTTATATGGTCTGTTAACAATCTGACGATGCAGGCGCTTAGCGCCTTTTTTTATGAATTAAAAATCGTCGCTGTCGTTGGGCTTCTCGCCGGCGTTAAGACGGCGGACGCAACGGTTTAAAAATGTGTTTTTTTGCTGCTATATTAGCTGCATAAACTCTTTCGTACACATTCCTTTTTATCTCTACAGCCTCACAACAAACACACCGGCATGTTCCGAATTGATTTTAGTCTGTGCAAGATTAAAGCTCGCTGCTGTCTTAGGTGTTTCGCCGTCGCCGAGTACCACGTACGCATGGCTGATAGCAGGTTTAATGGCACGCATGTGTTTTTCTGTTGCAGTATCACCTTTCGCGCATATTAATTTTGTGTTTGGTATTTATTATTCTTTTTTATGTTTACAGGTCTGTCTGGGCGAGCACGTTCGAGGAGCGTTATCCTCGTGAGGACAACAACAACAATAGCGTCATTAATAAAAGAATAACGGCATATGTCCTTAGTGTCGTCTTCGGAGAGCGGACACTACCGTCTGCTACAAGTAGACTCATTATTTTATGGCCCTTCCGGCCCCAGTTCATTACAGAGGGTAGTGGGCTACAGTGGTCAGCACGCTTGCTTAGAACGCTTGAACACCGCGCTGTCGCACAAAGTGAACAGGTACTTGGTTAAAGAGAGATTGCTGAAGCTAGACCGAATGTACGTAGCCATAGCATTTGCATGGACTCTCTACAATTTATGGAGCAGCAGTCAAAAATTTCACTTTGTTTTGCAGCACAGTGCTCTAGACGGGCATGTTGATTGCTGTGCATACAAAAAGCAGATAACAGAAAAAAGTGCATGAAGTGCAGACATAATTAGCTCATTTTTATGTATCCTTTGCTGTTTCAGAGACATCAACAGAAGAAAAGGCACGGGACAGGGGCAAATTACATGGCCCTTCTACTGGGACATTCACAGATTTTAAACTCCTTGCCAATGAACAATCAGGAAGAAATGCAGAAAAGCGACTGCCTTACTGTGGAAGAGGTGAGTTTGCATACATCGGATAGTATCAATGTTGTAGCGACAGATATGTGGTACTTCTAAATTCAATACGATAGCAAGGCGGGCGAGTTGGTGATACATAACCGCAAAATTACAGATGTTAGCAGTGGCATTTTAACTAGCGAAAAATTCATGGTGCTGTGGAGTACGTTTACGTGCAAGCATCTAGCATTGTACAAAATTGACCAAGGACATTGAAATTGAACATCAATACTATTTGTTGCAATATTATGTAACACTACATCTCGCCCTTTCGACAGTACAGAATTACGATCAAGCTTGCTCCCGCAAAGGAATGCTGTGATGACACTATATTTCCAATTCAGATCATTCATCGGATGGAGAGAGAGGACACGAGTGGAAGCGAAGAACCGCAGGCAACCACCACCGTGGACGAAAATATTGGGCATACTGCCATGGGTGCCTCAGCAGGCAATGACGATGGTGACAATGAGCTGACGACCTTTGACACAGAGGAGTCTCTGCAAGAAAATGCTAGAAGCCAGATTTTACCACGGCCTCAGCAAAAAAGAAAGAGGCAAGCCTCCAACAGCAACCTGCATGCGTAGCTCGTTCAGGAGCAGCGGCAGCTCCGTCTAAGCATAGACAGGCACATGCAAGGCGAGCAGGAATATCGACAAAAGCACATCGAAATGCAGGAGCAAGCGGCGCAGCGCGAAGAATCACTCCTGGCTTGCCTACAAGAATTGTGCAAAAAATAAAGGTTGTGTGGGCATGAAAATGCATATTTTTTTCTCTTCTGTACTAGCTGCAAGAAGCAAGATCATTCCCACTTTTTGCACACAGTTCATGTCGTACACAAATGCACACTACTGTTTCTCGTACGGTGTAATGCTTGATCGCTGGTGATGCTCATGTAGAACGCTGAACATGGTGCCAGAAGTACTCTGCAAGTGCAGCTCGAACTTCATGCCCTGCCCTGCTGGACACAGTGGTGTTGTGTGAAGGCTGCTGGTAGAATGCATCAAAAGCACGTACATCTTGCTACCATTGCTGCTCCACAGTGTCTCTAAACGATTCACAAATGTTATGGAGAACACATGATGCCCTGATTGCTTTCTTGGCATGGAGCACTTTGCATTCCATTCGCTTCACAATAAACCCGAAACGAGCTTTCAGCCTTCCGAACGCATTTTCGACTATGCGTCTTGTTTTGGAAAGGTTGCAGTTGAAGGTGCTTTTGGGGGTCCCTGGAGATGCGCTTGAAAATGGTTTGAGCAATGCTGATGTCAAAGGGAACGCCTGATCACACAGTATTACTGGTGTCACTGTGGAACCTCCAATCACTGCCACAGGTGATTTCAAGTGACCGCCTTCAATCAAGGTGCACAGCTTTGATCTTCCGTACACGTCGGCGTCGTGGCAGCGGCCTGGAGCGCCAATATTAATGTACCGAAAACGGTACTGGTGGTCCACCAAGGCCAACAGTATTATGCTGTACCTGCAGAGAAGAAAAAAAGCACAACTGTTTGTCACAAGTCCAGTTTTCAACTGCAGGCAGTCCTCATGGCGGTGTTTTCATCCACCAAGTTAACAGAACGCACAGTCATGCTGTTAAACTGTGTCTTTCAAACTACTGATAAAGAGAAACAAAACACATAAGCTGATAACCTGGTAGAAAGATAAATACATAAGCAGCTCCTTTTGCATTACAGATGACATACAGAGAACAAATACATATGGAGGTCTCGGATATAGCCAGTCTGAGCTCCCATTAAAATGCAAATGAACTTGAATAACTGACGGCACACAGCTCTTTGCATCTGTGGTATGAAAGTGCTGCATCTGACAATGACTGTTGGTAGGGATTCTTTTATAACGATCGAAGGCGATGCACATGATATTTGTATAATAGTGCCCGCAATGAAAAGTCACTGTTATGTGTTATGCCATCATAAATGTGACTAAAAGCATGTCATAAAAAAACTTACCAGCCCTTGTAGTTATGATAGTCAACTGAGTTGAGTTTCGGTGGTGACACTGGAAAGTGACATCCGTCAAGAGCGCCAATCCCTTGCGGAAAGCCGGTGAAGGCAAAGAATTCCTTCATGTGCTCCTTCAGTTCGCTGCGGCGGACCATTCGCAGCCACTCGCCTTCGAGGTGGTCGAGCACAGCTTGACAGAACTCTCTGAACATCACGTTCACTGTGGAGCGACCAACGCCGAAAAGATGTGCAATGGTCCTGTCTTCTGCACAGGAGCACAACCGGTAAAGCCCAATGGCTACTCTCTTCTCCACATAGCGGCTCCCTCATCCTCGTCGTTTCGTTCTGCAAATAGACTTTGCAGGACTCGACGATATACGTGAATGCCGTTCTTGAGACACGGAAGGCTTGTTTGAAGTTGCCCTCCCCTAGATGTGGCAGTGTATCTTCAAAGCAGCGTTCATTCCTTTGAAACGCCCAGCGTTCTCAATGAATTGTGGCTTAGTTAGCCACCAAAGCCGCAATCGTACAAGAATTTGCTAGAAACTGTAGCTGCAAGTTCCTGATGACTTTCGATAGAGCCTCCATCGTCATTTGTATTCTCCTCTATTCATTCTTCCTTCTCGCAGGAGATACATATACATCGCAATCAAGCGCGATATTTTTTCTTTCATTTCCATACCGAGCGTCGCCGCCTTGCCTTGCCATGTCAGCCATATTGTTTGTTTACCGTTTTTGGATTTTCGGTTAACTTCGATCTTGTTTTGGCTTGCGATGACCGATTTGCTGCAGCCAAGTAGGGGGTATATATTTAAGAGCTTAAAAACAGTACAGCAATGTCTTTTTGTCTTCTTTATATGTACTGCACAAGCATTACAAACACTTTATATGTGTTGTGACTTTTCTTATTTTTGCAATATTTTTTTACCTGATCGTCATTGCTATCATTTGCGAATGACATTATTTTTTACTGTGTAGCACGGAAAGCAACCGAATGACATTCGATGCATCGAATGTCATTCGATTCGAATGACATTAAATTTGCTAGTGTGACAGGGGTATGACTTTCAACTCTACAAGTATCGTTTCTAGCCACCAGCTACGGCGCTATCGCATTTACGGCTCACGCGTCGTAGAGATTTTTCTCCACGATATAGTGCACTTCTATGGGACGAGCGCAAAACTTTCGTTCTCCGATTTTTCATTCTCTTCGTCTTATCATTAACTTGTCATATAATCACAGGCCATGATACATGCGCAAAAAAGTGATCAGAGTATTTCCTTCTGGATTTAAAATCACAAATGATCGAGTTAGTAGTTCTGAGGAATGAGAGAGTGATTCCTCATTTTAAATGTTTTCATCGAGCAATGTTTGTGATGAAGAATCTGTGCACATGTGGACTGTGTTGCAGATAAGCAGCTTGAACTGAATTTAGTTTTCTTTGATTTCGGTGTTGCGCTCACCATGAACCAGCGGGCTCCAGCGCGAAACCAGGCAAAAGACACACGCCGCGCAGATGGAGGCATGTAGCCAGCGGTAGGGTTGTCGCGCCTCTAGCGGCGGCGGCGGCGTTTGAGTAACTCCCGGAGAAAAACTCGCATTGCTTCCGCGTCGAATGCGAAGGCCGTACGAAAGAGAGCGCGCGCGCGCACCCCTCGAGACTGTCTGATATCTTCGAATATTCGGTCTGCCGCTTCTTACAGGATGGCGCAGTGTGGCGTGGTGCGTGTTTTTATGCGCAGCCAAAAGTGGCGATGCGGCGCGAGCGGCGGCGGTGTCGCGGTCGGAGTGCCTGACATCCATGCGTCAAAGAGACGGAAAACCTGGCACACGCGGCAATGCGGCCATGCCGCTTGTCCCTGTGGCGGGATGATGGTTTAGTTTATGGGGGTTTAACGTCCCAAAGCGACTCAGGCTATGAGAGACGCCGTAGTGAAGGGCTCCGGGAATTTCGACCACCTGGGGTTCTTTAACGTGCACTGACATTGCACAGCTACACGGGGCTCTAGAACTTCGCCTCCTTCGAAATTCGACCGCCGCGGCCAGGATCGAACCCGCGTCTTTCGGGCCAGCAGCCGAGCGCCATAACCACTCAGCCACCGCGGCGGCTCTGTGGTGCGATGAAGCCGTTCAACGTGGTTGTGTGCAGTGCGCTCCGAACGTGGTGAGACAGGCCAGGAGGCGAATTCCGCGTACATGGGGCCCACCTGTGAGCATTTGGGAAGACTTGCGAGGCGTCTGATTGCTGCACGGTGTGATGAGCCGAGCTTCTGCCGCGGCTGTGCTTTTTGGGCTGACGAGCGTGCGCGCCGACGCGGTCCCCTCGTGCAGGTGGAGTCCCAATGGGTCTCTTCGATTGTCCGCCCCTGGCTGCCAGAGCGCGCAGCCAGGCGCTCGATTTTCTCGGGCTGTTCCGCGCACTTCCGGTGGCTGCCCAGAATGCGTTCGTTTTTCTCTGGCTGGGCAGTTTAATTCCAGCTGCCAGCGGGAAGCCAGACTCGCCAGGACGATTTTGAGCTGGCAGCGTTGTCTGCTGTGACTCCACAGCTCTCCGCTGTGGCGGCCAGCAGACGACAAAATGCAGGGAGGCGCATTCGCGACAGCTCGGGTGGTTAACAGCTGGCGCTCATAAAGGGCGTTCACATCTCTGCGCTGTTTTCCCGACATTTGCACGTCGTGCGGTGTCCCGAACCGGGGCTGCAAACCCTCGATTCCGGTGGTTATGCGCATCTTATTTCGAGTCGAATCTCCGAGCCGCATCAAGTTTACTCCTTTCGACTGACGCTTCGTATTTCGGCAACTAACTCCCCGCGGCGTCCCGTGCGAAGCGTCGTTACCTCTCTTAATTACTCTCGAGGATGGACTGGTTCCCGGTTGTATTGTACAACACCACGCGCGCGTCGGCATATCTCTGACATATACTGCGTGCATGCATGAGAGCTCTTGTTGTACGTTGGCTTGCAGCTGGTATATCTTCTTGCGTGCGGCGTCTACGATGTCTCCGTTCGTGTGTCAGCCGCATATATGTTTGCCTTGCAGTGTCAGCGGTCGCTCCCGATTTGTCTTGCGGACGACGATGGCCGCGCTTCCGATATCGTATCGCAAATTTCGGCACTTCTGCGTGGCGTCTCAAACGGGGGCGCCGTTCTCTCTCATGATTACTCGCGCAGCGCGTGTCGGCGCTGAAAGTCGTTAGCGCGCTTGTATCTTTTCGTTTGCACGCGGTGTCAGAAAGCCGCTTTCGTAGCCATTAAGGCACTACGGCGAATGGAAAATAGCGTCGATCGGGAACCTTTTTACAATAAAGCACGAACGTGAAAGAAATAAAATTTTCTGACTGAGGCACTTGCGCATTCCCATTGCCTTTGGCTGCTTTCCGGAGCTGAAAAGGGCATTAATATATATATATATATATATATATATATATATATATATATATATATATATATATATATATATATATATATATTAAAGAAGCCATTAGTCACCGAAACCAAGATGCATAGGGGAATGTTTGTAATTTTTTTCAAATTTGTTAAATTTGTAGTACCAATCAATTGGTTTAAAGAAAGTTACTTATAAAGCAGCAGAAAAAACAACCATGCCGCCGGTGGGATCCGAACCCACGACCTCCGAATAGCGCGTCCGGTGCTCTACCAACTGAGCTACGGCTGCCCAGTCTGCTGCTTTCGTGGGTGTTTAAGGTGGCGGTCCCACTCTGGCGGTGAGCGGGAACCATTTTTGGTGATATTTGTACGTCGACTGTACCTCGCTCGTTCGCTTCATAAATATGGTTCAGATATCTCCGAAAAGCTAGTTTTCTCTGCTTTCAAAAGATGCATTTGTTTTAACGGTAGCTGCAAATTTGTTTCAACTGTAAAAGAAAACGCAGATGAAAACTGGCAGTTGAGCTCAACTTGTCTCAGGAAATGCAAAATTGTGAAAAACCTCTTGCACCTAGAGAAATATCTTTCGAGATACTTTGAGATGTGATGCTAGTGCGCATATGTAAGCATTTAGAAGTACGTGTATAGATTAGTTTATTAGCCACGCTTGTTTGAAAAGCATAGAAAACAGAACAATATAATCTGCAATAACTTTTGGGATATGCATTGCACTGCGGCGAATTCTTGTACCGTTTGAGATCGTCTAATCGCTCATCTATTCTGAAAATTTCATTCATCTGCCTTGTTTAGTTTAAAAGTTATTCCTGATCAAAGTTAGCGTTTTTTCGAAATATTTAAAAACGGAATGCAATACTGTTCAGTTAACCAGCACTTCACAATTCTGAAATTTTGCGTGAAGAAACTTAGTACTGCGCTCTACGCGGCTAAGCATCGCCTTTACTCTACGGCTTTTGGGGAACGTGCACTGTCTAGTTGAAAAATTGTTGATTTTAGCTACCTTTTTCGTTGTGCTTATGAAGGGCACAAGCTCTCGGAACGTTCTGCAGCTTCTATTTTTCAGGTAAATATACTCTTAAAATATCGGGCTCTTATTCTTTTATTCAACTTGTAAAAATTATCGACTACAAAGTCCACAAATTACAAACAATAATAGCAATAACACAGCGACATGCGATAAATGTAGTAAGTATCGCCATCTACATTAGCGCACATGTACTAAATGGTCACAGTTCAGAAAAATGACAAGTGTGGCGAAGGAAAGATTCCGCAGGTAGGTTCCCAGAGACATACTTTTTTCACATGTTCAACGAGGGTTCAAACGACGTGTCCGCAGCAGGGTTGTAACAGCTTCCTCCCCCTCCAGACGAGGATCTGTAGGTAGCAGTCACCGCTGCTGTCCCAAGGGACGATTTAGTTGCTTGCAGAAGAGCCAACATTTCTCCGTCGCTCGTAACATTGTCTTCTTTGATGTTGAACAGATTCTTTGAGGCTTCGCTGAAACTTCAACCACATGCTCAAGTCAGCACTCAGCTCCCCTCCAAGAAAGCCACTTCGAAAAGGGATTACTACAATCTGGCTACTATAGCTGCTGGAGAAAAGCCCACACTAAAACTCTCAGGAGCCACGTATGCTGAGAAAACCAAACATGCTTCTACACACATTCACACGCAAAAAGCACGAAATAAAAACTTAAGTAGCCATTTCTGATACCTGAAGAGCACTCCGGACCGCTCAGAAAGAACGGCTAAGTGCGTCCGCGTTAACATTCAAATTGCCCTTCCTGTAATTTATGTTCAAATGATACTGCTGCAGAATCAATCTCCGCTTCAGAAGGCGATTCTTCTTTGATGTCGCAGTTTTCTGCCAGGAAAGGGGACGATGGTCCGTTTATACAGTGAATTTGGCGCCTACGGGATAGCATTGTAGTTTCTGGATAGCCCAAACAATGCAAGCGCACTCTTTTTTACAGCACGCAGTACTGCATCTCTCGAGCGCTCAGGTTTCGGCTCAGGCGGAGAACGGGATGTTCGTTGCCGTCGTCATCCTTCTGGCAGAGAACGGCATCAAGTCCTCGATCACTCGCATCACACTGGACCGTGAATTCTCGGTCGTAATCAGGAGCTCGCAAAACCTGGCGGCTAATCAGTACTGCATTCAGGTTTAAGAAGGACGCTTCCTTCTTTTTGTCCCAGACTACATTTGTCGGCTCTGTCCTGCGGAGAGCATCGGTCAGGGGACTTGCCAAAGCGGATAATCAGGGATATAGTGATTGTAGTATCCCGTAAGCCCTAAGAATGCTGCCTGAACGTCCGTCTCTGTAGAAAGGGGAAGTAGGGCACCGCAAATGCTTCACAGCCGTTTAGAACCCTGTCCATTAGGCCGGAAAAACAATATGGAGCATTTCTGAGCCGGAAGATCATCATTGTTGGCTGATAGCTTCCCGTTGGAACGAAAGCTCCGTATCTACTGGCGTGCTCAAAGAGCGGTACTTGCCAGTACCCTCGAGTAAGGTCTAGCGTAGTTAGATAGTTGAAAAAAAAACAGCGCCCCATAAGACACACGGACAGAGGCAGATAAAACGACAAAGCGCTGACTTCAACTAGATCGAAAACTAAACATTTTGACAGATTTGCCTGTCTGGTTGGGTTTGAAGACTTATAATAAACTGCACATCTCCAACCAAAAATTTTAAATTTAACCCAACGTTTCGAAGCCGACTCCGCTCCTTCACCAGGGGTGACTGAGGGCAGTAGCTAGCATCTTTTAAGTATGGAGGGGAGGGGGGGGGTGAAAAGAACGACAGCTGTGTCGCGAAAGGCGCGGGGGAGGGGGGTTTAGGCTGTTAGTCACGCTGGCGCACTTCAGGGAGGTGGTGAATGGCGACTTTTTTTCGTTGAGTTGAAGAGCGAAGTCACTGGGCATATACTGGGGGCAGGTTTCCTTTTGTGCGGTTGATATTGTGGTGTGGTTTCGATATGCCAGGATTCCAGGAGGAGCCTCTTGTGGTAATTTGTTTCGGTTCCGAGGATGCGGGTTTCTTCAAAGTTGATGCTATGGTCGGAGTTCTCGGAATGTTCGGCTACTGGATTGCGCTCTCTTGCGAATTTGCGGATGTCGTTCTTATGTTGCCGAATTCTTTCTTTGAAATTTTTGGTTTCGCCGATGTAGCTTGCGTCGCAGGCGGCGCATGGAATTTGGTAGACAATGCCTTGGGCTCTTTCTCTCGGCGGCCGGTCTTTGGGAACAGGTAGGCAAAGCGCAACAATGTTTGTGGGCTTGTGCGCATCCTGGAGACCCGATTTTTTCAGGATTCGGGCGATTATTTCGCTGACACCTCCGACATAAGGTAAAGTGACATATTTTGGTGGTGGCGCTGGTCTTTGAACGTTGATTTCTTGACGAGCGCTGTGTTTTTGACGGCGAATCGTTTTTTGAATAAAGTCTTTTTGGTAGCCGTTCATGATGAGTTCTTTGAATATCGTGCGTTGTTCTTTTTTTTCTCTCAAGTTCTGTGCTGCAGTGTGTCTCAACTCTTCTAAACAGCGTCTTCACAACTAATGCTTTATGGACTGTCGGGTGGTTCGAAGAGAAGTGGAGATACCGGCCTGAGTGGGTTGGTTTGCGGTATACGGAGAATTGAAGGGTATTGTGGTTTCGGGACGCGAGGACGTCCAAAAACGGCAGGGAGTTTTTCTTGTTCCACCTCTAGAGTGAACTGAATGTCAGGTTCTACGGAGTTTAAATGACGAAGGAAATTTTGAGTCTCAGATCTTTTGATGACGGCGAAGCAGTCGTCGACATACCTGAGGAAAATCATTGGTTTCGGGTGGAATGAGTTGAGGGCTCGTTGTTCGATGTGTTCCATGATTTCATTGGCCATGACGACAGAGGTGGATGCGCCCATTGGTGTTCCTTTCACTTGCCGGTAAAATTCCCCGCTACACGAGAAGTATGTGTTTGATAGGCACAACTTCAGGAGGCGGCACATATCATTTACACTCAGCGGGGTTCGTGCGCTGAGCGTGTCGTCGCGTTGGAGGGCGTCACGGGTAGCGGTCACCGCAAGCTTAACGGGGATGTTTGTGAAAAGGGACACCACGTCGAAGGAGACAAGGCATTCGTGGCCTAAAGGGTGGCACACCAGTTCGAAGAAGTGACTGGAATGACGGATATGGGTCGCTGTTTTTGCTGCGATTGGGGATATTAGTTTGCGAAGGTATTCTGACAACGAGCGAAGAGGGGAACACCGGAAGTCGACAATCGGGCGCAAAGGGATCCCCGGTTTGTGGACTTTGGGCAGGCCGTAGAATGCTGGAGCCGATCCGTTGGTGCTCAATAACTGAAGGTAGAGGTTTCGTAAGGTGGGGCGTTTTTGGAAAACTTCTTTCAATTTTTTGTTTAGCCTTGCTTGGGTAGTGGTTGTGGGGTCCTTCAATTTTTCATATTCTTGACTGCTGAGTAAGGTGGATATTTTCTCTTCGTAGTCCCGTCTGTCCAGAACGACTGTTGTGTTTCCCTTGTCCGCTGGGAGGATCACTATGTTGGTGTCTGTCTTTAGGTCTTGCAGGGCTTGCCTTTCATCCGGTGTTAGGTTTGATTCTTTTCGGTGTGCTTGCACTGAATTAAGTACACCTATTGTTTTGAGCCTGACCTCTTCTCGTACACCAGGTTCCAGTTGCCGGATACCG
This sequence comes from Amblyomma americanum, assembly GCF_052857255.1. NCBI lineage: Eukaryota > Metazoa > Arthropoda > Arachnida > Ixodida > Ixodidae > Amblyomma > Amblyomma americanum. Next base: position 402,471,426 of record NC_135497.1, read on the forward strand.
ACTTCAAGCGCAGATACAATTGGCGGAGGGGGGGGGGGGGTCTGTTCACCTGGAGGTTGAATTGGTGTCCCTTGTCTAGGATTGACGTTTCGGCGGTTGTGAGCTTCCTGGGGGAGAAGTTGGCGACCAGGTCAGAATGGTCTGGTGGGGGTTGTTCGGGCCGGCTTTGAAGTTTCGACTTCTCTGTCTGATTGGTGCGGTGTTTGTCGGCTTCTGATGATGCGGTTTCTTTGGCAAATGCCTCGATTGACGTCACTAGGTTGGGCATCTTGTGCTCGAGTTGTCGGCGGGCCAAGAAGGCGTCGATTTCTTTCTTCCTAATCACGCTACGGCACTCATGTATCCGTGCCGTCACTAGGTGCTGTTCTGCCTTGTTGATGATGGTCCGTCCTTCCGGTGTGGGGACCAGGCGTCGTAGTCGTAGTCTTAGAAGAGGTCAGGCTCAAAACAATAGGTGTACTTAATTCAGTGCAAGCACACCGAAAAGAATCAAACTTAAATCCGGACGAAAGGCAAGTCCTGCAAGACCTCAAGACAGACACCAACATAGTGATCCTCCCAGCGGACAAGGGCAACACAACAGTCGTTCTGGACAGACTGGACTACGAAGAGAAAATATCCACCTTACCCAGCAGTCAAGAATATGAAAAATTGAAGAGGGACCCCACAACCACTACCCAAGCAAGGCTAAACAAAACATTGAAAGAAGTATTCCAAAAACACTCTACCTTCCGAAACCTCTACCTTCAGTTATTGAGCACCAACGGAACCACTCCAGCATTCTACGGCCTGCCCAAAGTCCACAAACCGGGGATCCCTTTGCGCTCGATTGTCGACTTCCGGTGTTCCCCTCTTCGCTCGTTGTCAGAATACCTTCGCAAACTAATATCCCCAATCGCAGGAAAAACAGCGACCCATATCCGTCATTCCAGTCACTTCATCGAACTGTTGTCCCAAGCCACCCTTGAGGTCGACGAATGCCTTGTCTTCTTCGACGTGGTGTCCCTTTTCACAAACATCCCCGTGAAGCTTGCGGTGACCGCTACCCGTGACGCCCTACAACGCGACGACACACTCAGCGCACGAACCCCGCTGAGTGTAAATGATATGTGCCGCCCCCTGAAGTTGTGCCTATCAAACACATACTTCTCGTGTAGCGGGGAATTTTACCGACAAGTGAAAGGAACGCCAATGGGAGCATCCACCTCTGTCGTCATGGCCAATGTAATCATGGAACACATCGAACAGCGAGCCCTCAACTCATTACACCCGCAACCAAAGATTTTCCTCAGGTATGTCGACGACTGCTTCGCCGTCATCAAAAGATCTGAGACTCAAAATTTCCTTCGTCATTTAAACTCCGTAGAACCTGACATTTAGTACACGCTAGAGGTGGAACAAGAAAACTCCCTGCCGTTGTGATGACCCCCATAATGCGCAGGTCCACACGGGACGGAGAGGCAAAGAGACACCGTATGGCTCAGTTTAAACAAAACAGGTATATTCAATAATTACACATGATTAAGGTTATACATCAGAGACTGGGGCGTCCGAGCTTACGTGCCGACGACTTCATGGGGGCGATGGAGTGGCTCCGGAGTTGGGCTCGAGCGGTTGCTGGCAGAAGCTGCACGCCGTCGGGCTTCGGCGCTGAAGGCCCTCTTGGCGAACGATGTCGTCCTGAGCGTTCTTCTTCCGTTTCTTCGAGGATGGTTCACAAACCCTTCCTCTAGTGTCGTTCGGCTTGGAAGATGAACAGGAGGCGAGCTTGTAGATGATGACAGCAGAGCATAATTTTTCAACAGAACAAACTTTGCACTACTTTACTCATCGACCGGGCAGGTTAGTGCCTAAGTAGCATCACATTACATGCTAAGCATGGAGCCCCAGCTCAGACTGGACTGCATCCGTTTACATGTGCTTTTAAGCACTTGATTAACAAAGGACTAAGGGCGGTCATTTCCAGTGGCCCGCCCAAAGCATCAATTATCCAATCCAAAATAACATGCGAGATGGGGACAACCCCTTTGGGTTGGGCTTAGCCTCGAACCCATAGTCTGTTAACAATACAAACTAAATAAACAACAAAAACGCCACCACTCTCTCTCAAGTGAGAGTATACACAGGCTCTCTCTTCGGAGCTAATTCACTAGCGCCTGTCTTTCCACATTCTTGGCGAGTACTGCCTGTCCGCCATGACAGGTGTCCGTCACGGCCCTTCTGGGAAGCTGTGGGTGCCTTCCCGGCGATAGCCCACGACAAAGGGGGGGGGGGGGGAGGGAAAGAATGTTGTCCCAGTGGCCCGGAAATTGGGGAGGATAAAGCCTGTTTCCCCGGGGCGGCGGCGGATCCGGTTTTTCTGGTCGTCACTCAAAGAGCATGGCTGGGTAATTGATGATGCCGCTGTCACGGGTCTCCGTCTACGCCGCGCCGTCGAACGTGGATCCTCGTAGCATACACGGAATGTCACACTCGCTCACCCTCCAGAAGAATGTTCTCCGAACATTTGAGTCCACGCAGCTCCCCTTGTCTTTCTGAATCGCCTCGCACAGTGCGTCCGACAAAACACTTTTCGCTGCACTCAACACCACTGCACAACACCATATGCCTCCGCTGTCAATACTGGCGTCTCCAGGGGCAGCACTGATCTTCTTTTACAGATAAACATGAAACTCAGCACCCAAGCCTCTCCTTTCTAGTCCAAACTGGACGAAATAAATTTACCACAGTTACAAAGGAGCTCCCACTTCTAGCACGATCACGGCACAGACAAAAATATAGATAACGAAAGGAAGTAGGGCAGGTTCTGCATGCGCTCCGCATGCTCTCCTGTGAAGGTGTTACTTAATGACAGAAAGGTTTAACTACCAACTCCGATAACTTAACACATAAGCACATAGCAATGTTATGAGCTGCGGCATCACACAATTCTAACCAGTTCACAACTCCGCTCTGTTTACGCCATTAGTCCGACTTAGCTTTCCGATTTCGCAGCGGATATCGGCCTTCATGAGTCATACTAAGTAAGTCTGTGCCCCTTTGTCTGCTTTGGGACTCGCGAGGGCTCGTGGCAGGAGCCTCTCCTGGCGTTATCTGCGCGGCAACCTCGCGCGCTTCTTCTTCTAGCAATGCATGAAGTAAATCCGGTGGCATTCCGGCCGTCACCTCGGGCGCCTGCCGAACAAATGCAGGAGAGGGCGTTTCTTGCGAACTATCTGCGCGCTCCGCTTCACTTCTGTCCCCATCAAAATCCGCGCTTTCCCTTTCCTCATTTCGTGAATACTGAATCGGTGCCGACTTGAGGCGATTTGCGTGTATCCTTATCAAACGCCGGTTCACGTCTCGGACTCTGAAGTTTACCGGAGAAAGCTTCTCGACAACCTCGCACGGTCCTCTCCACTTCGTCTGGAACTTACGAGCTAGCCCAATCTGCCTTTGGCAGTTTTCAATGTACACGCTGTCCCCCACATCAAACGGCGCGTCTCTAGCACTGCGATCGTGCACCTCCTTCCTGCGCTTCGCCGCTTTCTTTAAGGACTCCTTTGCGATGTCCCTCGCCACTTGCAAGCGCGATTCTAGCTCAACCTTATAGTCGTCCAGTGAAGCGTATGGGACACGACGGGGGCCCTCTGGCACTTCACTAGGCTGGTCCGGGTCTCGGCCGTAGAGAAGAAAGAATGGCGATTCGCCCGTGCTCTCGTGTGCTGCGGAATTGTAGGCAAACATTGCATACGGGAGCCACAAGTCCCAGTCCCGCTGGTCGCGCGAAACAAAATGCGACAGGAACCCGGCCACGGTTTGGTTCAGTCGCTCCACCGCGCCGTTGCAAGCCGGATGGTACGGTGTTGTCTGCTTCTTAGCGATCTTAAGCAGCTCGCAAACTCTCCTCATTAGCTGCGACACGAAGTTCGTTCCCCGATCTGTCAAGAGTTGCCTCGGGGGTCCATGTCGGAGCACGATCTGTTCGACAAATGCTCTTGCAACCGTGTCTGCCTTCTGATCGGGGAGTGCTACCGCTTCCGCGTATTTTGAAAGGTGGTCGACAAATACTAAAATGTACTTGTTTCCGGAAGTGGTCGTGGGCAATGGGCCCATTATGTCCATACCTGTCCGCTCGAAGGGAGCCGAAACCTCAGGGAACGGCTGAATTGGAGCTGGTCTTCGTCCCTTGGGTGTTTTTCTTTCGAGACAGGAATGACACTTCGCACAGTAGTCTCTAACATCCTGTCGCATGCCCCTCCAAAAGTACAAACGCTCCACACGCCTGCGTGTCTTCGCTACGCCAAAATGACCGGCGCATGGCGCATCGTGAAACGCGCGAAGAACCCTTTCTGTCCACGACCGAGGTATGACGACTCTCTCCCAAGCGGTTTTCTCTGGTCTCCCTTTCCTGGTTGGCCTCGTGCGCCGACACAGGGTGCCGTCTTTGCCAATGAAATAACCTAGCTGTTCGGGGTGAGACGGTGCGTCCTCTAAGCTTTCGATTATTCGCTTCAGGTCCGGATCTTTGCACTGCTCTGTGCGTAATTCGGCGGGGTCGACTACGGGGACAAACTCATCTATAGCTGCCACGGCAGCTGTGCGGCTGAGTGCATCAGCATTCAGATGCGTCTTTCCTGACTTGTGCTCAACTTCAAAGCAGTATTCCTGCAGGTGTAGATTCCATCTAGCGAGTCGCGAGCTAGGGTCCCTGACACTCATCACCCATTTCAGAGGATGGCAGTCTGTGACTAGCTTGAATTTGCGGCCGTAAAGGTAGCATCTGAAGTGCTTTACTGCCCAGACAACGGCGAGGCACTCCCTTTCCGTAGCTCCGTACTTTTGCTCTGTGGGGCTCAGCTGTCGGCCAGCAAAAGCAACGGGATGTTCCTTGCCCTCGATAACCTGAGATAGCACGGCACCCACTGCGAACTTTGACGCATCTGTGGCCATAACGAAGGGCAAATTAAAATCCGGGTGGCGCAACAGCGGTGCACTCATTAGCTTCCCTTTCAGGGCCCCAAAAGCATTCTCCGCGTTTTCGTCCCAGCGAAAGGCGACATTTTTGGCTGTTAAGGCGGTGAGCGGCTTAGCGAGCTTGGCGAACTCCTCTATGTGCCTTCGGTAGTAACCGATCAGGCCGAGAAACTGCCGGACCTGGCGGACGCTAGTCGGGGATGGAAAATCCGAGACACACCTTAGTTTCTCAGGGTCCGGTCGCACGCCGTCAGCTGAAACAACGTGCCCGAGGTATTTCACCTCGTTTTTGAGGAATTGGCACTTAGAGGGCTTCAGCTTGAGACCCGCTGCTCTTAGTCGCACCAAAACCTGCTCAATATCGCGCAAATGGTTATCAAAACTGTCACTGTATATGATAATGTCATCCATATACACGAAGCACAGCCTCCCCAGAAGACCTGCCAGGATAACATCAGCGGTTCTCTGCCAGACAGCAGGGCTGTTGGCCAGACCCATCGGCATTCTTTTCCATTCATAGTGCCCTGAGGGCGTGTTGAATGCTGTTTTCTCGGCATCTGCCGGATCCGTTGCTATCTGCCAGAATCCCGCCGCCATGTCCACTACCGTGAAGTACCTGGCAGAGCCCAGCTGAGAAAGCGTCTCCTGTATATTGGGGATGGGGTATGGATCGATGCGAGTTACGGCATTTAGTTTGCGGTAGTCCACTACCAATCGATACGAGCCATCTGGCTTTTCCACCAATAGTGCTGGTGCTCCCCAGGGTGACTTTGAGTGTTCGACAATACCGCGATCAATCAGGTCCTGCACCTGCCGCTCCATCTCCTCACGTTGGGAGTAAGGAATCCTGTACGCACGCTGGTAAACGGGCGATGAAGTGCCGGTTTCTATCCTGTGCTTTATAACGCCACAGCAGCCCAAATCCAGGTTGGACGCGGCGAATACCTCCGAGTAGTCGTTCAGCAAACCAGCCAGAGCCTCCCTCTCCCTGGATTTTACGTGAGAAAGATCGAACGACACCTTTGGAGCAGCCGAAGGACTAGCATGCTCTACAGTTGCGAGTACCGTATCGGTGGGCTCACGTTGCTCTATCGCAGAGGTGAAGAAAGCCAATGTTTTGTTCTTGGGAAGGCTCAGTGGCTGCTGGCTACAGTTAACCACCCGTAGGGGCACTCTGTGGGCGTCATTAACTGTCACGAGGCACGCGGCTGCCTTCAGGCCATTGCTGAGAGAGTCGACCGGCTCAAGCACTCCCACGGCGCCGCTCTCTACATCTGAAGGCACAAACGCGTACAAAATGTGCTCCGACCAAGGAAGGACGACCGCCTCATCGACCAGCCTGACGGCAACCCGCGAATATACCTTCTCCAATGATCCCACTGTTTGACGGGTGTCAATATCGGTAATGCGAATCTCAGCCCCTCTCCTGTTCAAAAACGGAACTTTTGATCCGCCCGCATTAACCTCTTCCTCAGAGAATGAAACTACTACCTTCCCTTTTCTCAAAAAATCCTGCCCTAATATACCTGACACTCCGTTTGGCAGAGACACCGTGTCCGGGCATACGTAGCAGGGGTGCTCCAATGCAATTCCGCCGAGAGAGAAGTGTAACCGGTAGAGTCCACTTATGCCAAGAGGATCCCCCGTTATGCCTACAAATTTGGTTGCCATACCACCAGACGCTTCCAACACCTCGCGGTCCCCCTTCCTTCGAAGCGTGTTAAAACTGCTCTCCTTAAGCAATGTCACCTTTGACCCCGTATCTATCAACAATTCCATACAACAACCATTTAACTTGCAACGCACAACAGGGCATGCCTCGTCGGCCACACAAACTACCACCACCTCATCATCTACTGCTCCCTCCCCACGCTCCTCAGGCTGGGGAGGACTAACTAGTTTTTTGTCTCGGTATCTGGAGCCCCGCTGTAGGCTTGCTTAGGGCGTGTCTCGCCTGCTTCTCTTTGTGGCTCCCCACGGCGCACGTTTTGGCAGAACCTGGCGATGTGTCCGCGACCCTGGCAAGCGAAGCGTACGATTTCTTCAAAATCTCGCATACCGCGCCTGTAGCTTTGTGGCGGTCTCCGGTTTCCAGCGAATGGGCGCTGTTGAGCGCGCGCTTCAACCTGGCATTCTACCTGCTGAGATAGCAGCTGTTCTAAGCGATCCAACCGCTCTGTCAAGAGAGCAACCTCAGGGTTGAGCACCGCTCTCTCTATGACGCGTACTCTCGCTGCGGCTGTCGTTAACGCCTCATTTTGTTCCTCATCCAATGCGGCCTCCACGGCTTGGTCGAAATTGCTCGGCTTGCGCGAGAGCACGAACCGGCGCACGGGGTCTTGCAGACCAGCCACGAACAAAGCGGTCATTTCCTCTTTAAGTATATCCTCCGCGTATTTCTTCTTAAGCTGGTCTCCTTCCTCCTCCCTGCTTAACGTATCGCGCGCTAAGCGCTGAAGCCGCGACGCAAACGTTCGCACGTCCTCCCCTACCATCTGTCCGGCGTCACGGAACCTCTGTACTCGCACGTGACGTGGTTCAGTGTCAAAATGCTCAAACGCGAGCTTCTTAAATTCCGCAAATGATTTTGTGGATTTTACTTTTTCGTCTCGCCAGGCAAAATCATGAGCAGCTCCTGCCATCTTACACCTCGCCATTCCCAGCATTTGAGCATCGGACCATCCCCCCATTTTCCCAATCTCTTCTAGCATGGAAAAGAAATCGCAGATTGGAACCCCTGTCTTATCTCCCGTAAACGTCGGAATGACGCTTCCTAATGCCAGCATGCTTTCTCCGAGCGACGGCTGTGGAGTGGGAGCTCCCTCAGATACAGTCATTTTTTTTTTCAAGCCCTCCAGTGCCTCAAGCCTCTCAAATGGGGGTAAAAGTCCCACAATCAGTCCCGTGATTCCCTTTTGATTACAATTTTGAAGTCATGAATGTCACAGCATTCAGAGGACATTTGCTTTTGAGACCCCACTTCTGACACCAGTGTGATGACCCCCATAATGCGCAGGTCCACACGGGACGGAGAGGCAAAGAGACACCGTATGGCTCAGTTTAAACAAAACAGGTATATTCAATAATTACACATGATTAAGGTTATACATCAGAGGCTGGGGCGTCCGAGCTTACGTGCCGACGACTTCATGGGGGCGATGGAGTGGCTCCGGAGTTGGGCTCGAGCGGTTGCTGGCAGAAGCTGCACGCCGTCGGGCTTCGGCGCTGAAGGCCCTCTTGGCGAACGATGTCGTCCTGAGCGTTCTTCTTCCGTTTCTTCGAGGATGGTTCACAAACCCTTCTTCTAGTGTCGTTCGGCTTGGAAGATGAACAGGAGGCGAGCTTGTAGATGATGACAGCAGAGCATAATTTTTCAACAGAACAAACTTTGCACTACTTTACTCATCGACCGGGCAGGTTAGTGCCTAAGTAGCATCACATTACATGCTAAGCATGGAGCCCCAGCTCAGACTGGACTGCATCCGTTTACATGTGCTTTTAAGCACTTGATTAACAAAGGACTAAGGGCGGTCATTTCCAGTGGCCCGCCCAAAGCATCAATTATCCAATCCAAAATAACATGCGAGATGGGGACAACCCCCTTGGGTTGGGCTTAGCCTCGAACCCAGAGTCTGTTAACAATACAAACTAAATAAACAACAAAAACGCCACCACTCTCTCTCAAGTGAGAGTATACACAGGCTCTCTCTTCGGAGCTAATTCACTAGCGCCTGTCTTTCCACATTCTTGGCGAGTACTGCCTGTCCGCCATGACAGGTGTCCGTCACGGCCCTTCTGGGAAGCTGTGGGTGCCTTCCCGGCGATAGCCCACGACAAAGGGGGGGGGGGGGGAGGGAAAGAATGTTGTCCCAGTGGCCCGGAAATTGGGGAGGATAAAGCCTGTTTCCCCGGGGCGGCGGCGGGTCCGGTTTTTCTGGTCGTCACTCAAAGAGCATGGCTGGGTAATTGATGATGCCGCTGTCACGGGTCTCCGTCTACGCCGCGCCGTCGAACGTGGATCCTCGTAGCATACACGGAATGTCACACCGTTTTTGGACGTCCTCGCGTCCCGAAACCACCATACCCTTCAATTCTCCGTATACCGCAAACCAACCCATTCAGGCCGGTATCTCCACTTCTCTTCGAACCACCCGACAGTCCATAAAGTCAGTGGGGAAGACGCTGTTCAGAAGAGTTGAGACACACTGCAGCACAGAACTTGACAGAAAAAAAGAACAACGCACGATATTCAAAGAACTCATCATGAACGGCTACCCAAAAGACTATTCAAAAAACCATTCGCCGTCAGAAACACAACATTCGTCAAGAAATCAACGCACAAAGACCAATGCCACCACCAAAATACGTCACTTTACCTTATGTCGGAGGTGTCAGCGAAACCATCACCCGAATCCTGAAAAAATCGGGTCTCCAGGTTGCGCACAAGCCCACAAACACTGTTGCACTTTGCCTACCTGTTCCCAAAGACCGGCCGCCGAAAGAAAGAGCCCAAGGCATTGTCTACCAAATTCCATGCGCCGACTGCGACGCGAGCTACATTGGCGAAACCAAAAAATTCAAAGAAAGAATTCGGCAACATAAAAACGACGTCCGCAAATTCGCAAGAGAGCTATTAGAATTCTGGCGACAGCCCGTCGGGGTTAGCTGCGTAGTCGGCCCGGGACACCTGCAGCCGGGGTCCCTGCACAGCGGTAGGGTCTTGGTTCCCACGGCCTGTCCCCGCTTGGGTTATTGGATTCGAGACGGACGACTCTGCCGCCGTTTGTAAACAACATTGCTACGGAGGCAGTTAGTGACCGCCAACCCGAGCAGGTGTGGCTCACGCTTCAACTGTGCCGGCTCGCCGGCGCCTCGCCCATTCGGACTTCCCGGAAGACGTGTCCGGCTTGACAGCGTGAGAACTCTCGTTCGGACGCGAAGACAACGCTCTCTCTGAGGGGGCGATGGTCCGGCGGCACCCTCTCTCTACGGCGAGACATGTGACGGGGGCGTGTCCCTATGTGAAGTGGTGTATGTGTGTACGACAGCGCAAGTTAGGCCACGCCCAACCTGGCGAAGACCTCCTCGAACCTGGGGAATCCTAGGGACCGGACCCTTTTAAAACCGGACGACGAGTGCCGTGAGAAGGAATCCTCGATCATCCTCAGATCTTCTCAGATCTTCCGACCTTCCCCCATCACCATCCAATGGGTTCCTAAATATTGTAAATAATGTAAATAAACCCCATGTACAGTTCCCTTCATAACCAAATCCGGCAGCGTCATTCGTAGAAGGGACCTGCGGCGCTGAAAGAGTCAGCTCACTCAAGGACCCCTCATCTCAAACAGAGCGCAATCCACTAGCCGAACATTCCGAGGACTCCGACCATAAAATCAACTTTGAAGAAACCTGCATCCTCGGAACCGAAACAAATTACCACAAAAGGCTCCTTCTGGAATGCTGGCATATCCAAACCACCCCGTACAATATCAACCGCACAAAAGGAAACCTGCCCCCAGTATATGCCCAGGGACTTCACTCTTCAACTCAACGAAAAAAAGTCGCCATTCAGCACCTCCCTGCAGAGCGCCAGCGTGACTAACAGCCTACACCCCCTCCCCCGCGCCTTTCGCGACACAGCTGTCGTGCTTTTCACCCCCCTCTCCCCTCCATACTTAAAAGTTGCTAGCTACTGCCCTCAGTCACCTGCGTCTTTACTATCCTGTCTTTCTATCCCCTCGTTCAACTCTCCTTCTATCTGCATGGGGTAGCGATTGTGGCTCGGCTTGAACCAGTGAGCAAGCCTGTGCACTTTCTTTTCTTCCTGGCAGTAACAGACAGACAGACCTCAGTCACCCCTGATGAAGGAGCCGAGTCAGCTTCGAAACGTTGGGTTAAAGTTAAATTTTTTGGTTGGAGATGCGCAGTTTATTATATAACTTCAACTAGTTCTCTATCGCCGAGTGACACAATACATAGAGGAAAAGCGGGCGAGAATACATGGGAAGTAGCTGCTTTGTTTGCACGCGACAGAAAGATAACTGAGGTGAAAAGACACGAGACAACAATGCGCACCTGGGAGTGAATAAAAGATAAGGATGGCGCCGAAAGGCAGTAACAGAGTGACAAATGACAATGTGCGATAACAACATGAAAAAATGGAGTAAAAGCCAAAAGGGTGTTAAAAGCAGAGTGAATATAGAATGCATTAATGTGCGATAACAACATGAAAAAATGGAGTAAAAGCCAAAAGGGTGTTAAAAGCAGAGTGAATATAGAATGCATTAATGTGCGATAACAACGTGAAAAAATGGAGTAAAAGCCAAAAGGGTGTTAAAAGCAGAGTGAATATAGAATGCATCAAAGAGCCAAAAAGGCCATTAAAACAGAAAGAAAAACCGATGGCAAAAGGGCCATTAAGAGCTAAAGGTTGGATTCTGAACCCATCCAATAAAACAACGAGGTTAGGATACGACTACCTAATTACTACAACGAAATCTGGATCAAATATTCTAATTCCCGTTTTGTTAGAGCCATCAATGGTGCGCTCACACAATCTTCTTCTAGCTTTAAAATGTGGGCAGCTTCTATGATTTCACGTATTCTTCACGATGACAGTGCATTCATGGAAAAAGGTCTAACAGGAACAGGAGGGGCATATTAGGCAGTGGACTCCAAGGTTTCTCTTTACAGTGTTGTAAACATTATTGGAATGCTCCATAAGACGCTCACTGAGGCAACGCCCGGTTCGACCCATGTAAACCTTGCCACAGCTCAAAGCAATTTTATAAGCCACACCAACTTCGCAAGGAATGAAAGGTGCTTGGAGTTTGACTGGGGCAGGTTGGCCCTCGCAACGCTGGGACATTCACTCTACGACAAAGCTTGGATTGCTTGTCGGGCGCCGAGAACGCAACACGGACACCTGCTGTTTGCCCGATCTTTTTGAGCCTGTGTGAAAGGTTGTGCAGGTAAGGCACCACAGCAACCTCGTGTTGGTGGTCTGGGCCAGCACTCCATTCTCTTCCTTTCAATTTCTTTAAGAGGGAGCCAGCTGATGAGATCAGCAGGTGCTCGGGGTAGCCAGCTTTTACCAGCCGATGAGTTTGCTTATTGAAGCTTTGGCCCACAGAGTGTGGACAGGATTTCATAAGAGCATTTGTGGAGCATAGACTCACGATGCTTCGCTTAATGATCTTCGAGTGAGCCGAACTGTAAGGCAACGGGGACTCGCCTCCTCTGGGTTCGCACCGCCAACTAAGGTGGTTTTCTGCCCTCAATCGCCTTAAGTCAAGAAAGCGTAAAGATGCACTCTCAGGTAACTCATGCGTCAGAACAAGGCGCGCGAGGCACTGTTCAAAGGAAGAAAGCACATCTGAAACGGCATTAGGAAAAGTTCTCTTGTTACTGGCCAAAAGGATTAGGTAGTCGTCGAGGAATCTGAAGACCTTAACAGCACCTGGCGAAGAAAGCGGCGCTTCTAGCAGCCGGTCATGATGCGCGAGAAAAATCTCGCTTAGGATTGGGGCAATGCAGGAGCCGATGCACACTCCGCTTTTTTGAATAAAAGTACTGTCACCCCATGAAACTAAAGTAGGGTTAAGGTAAACTGTCAAAAGTTCTAGGAAGCCGGCCACAGAGATACCAATAAAATTCTGAAAGGAGACGGATCAAAACGAGCCAATACAACTTTCAACGCACAAAAGAAGCTTGTCATGTGGAAGAGAGTAATAAAGGTCCATAATATCGACCGAAAAAGGCATGAGAGCGCCGCTTTCAGCTGCTAAAAATTAAACAACTTTTATGGAATCTTTCAAAAGGAAAGGATCATCTATTGTCAAAACTTTGAGTTTGGTTTGAAGGAATAGCATAAGGTATTTCTGCCAAGTTCTTTTCTCAGTGACGATTACCCGCAATGGGCAGTCAACTTTGTCAGTCAACAAGTTTGTCAAGAGATGCAAGTTACATTTCTGGTTCCTCAGGCCCTTTTATGTGTTTCTCTGCTGACCCTTCACGCCGCGTTGCCCTCTTGGCTGCTGCTGTTTGCCGTGGTTGTACTTTAGCTTACTGTATTCGTGTCAAGTTACTTTCTGTTTGGGTCAAAGCCGCCTGGGAAGTTTTCAGCCATCCCTTCACCATGGAACAAGAATCATGAAGATCATTCGGTCCGACAAGCTTGTTTCTACCGTGAAGCTCTGTACCTGCAGCTTCACCGCCTTGACAGCCCCCCCCCCCCCCCCCAAGAACAAAGATGAAGTGGCGTGAGCTTTCTGCACTTGCTGACAGAACTGCAGAATCCTTATGGCAGTACGAGCTCTGCTATCTACGAGCCAGCACAGCGAAGCAGCGCCCCAGCTTCCCCAACTATAGATGCACACACTCGGAAACGTGGTGCTGCCGAACAAAGTGACTCGCGTTCTCAGCCTGGACCCGAAATACGCCCTTGAACCCAAGAAGTCGCCCACAGAACTTCTAGGCATCGTGAGGCAAGTGGAAAATTGTGCTCCGGACTCTGAGTTTTTTAGCTGCTTGTCTGAAGGCACTCAGGTTTTGTTGCGCTGCAGGCTGAAGGACAAAACTAGACCATTTATTATGTCGCTTCATTTCTAAGAAGACATGATTTGTCGCTTTTAGTTGCGGACAAGGAGGACGGCTTCCTTGTCCTACCCAAAGACTTGTTTGGTAAAAAGCAGCTGAAGCGCTGGCGTCTGTTTTCGTTCGGCGTGAAAAAATTTCCCTTTCCAGGGTAAAATCTAAGGCTAAGTTTGCAAGCGACTATCTCTTGACAAACTTGTTGCAAGCATAGATGCGGCAGATAAGAAAAGCCTGGATGTATTTTTCGCAGCCATGACGCATAAAGTTGACTGCCTATTGCGGGTAATCGCAGCTGAGAAAAGCACTTGGCAGAAATCCCTTGGGCTATTTCTTCAAACCAAACTAAATGTTTTGACAATAGATGGTCGATCCTTTCCTTTTTAAAGATTCCAGAAAAGTTGTTGAATTTCTAGAAGCTGAAAGTGGTGCTCTCATGTCTTTTTCGGTCCATATTAAGTGCCTTTATTACTCTCTCCCACATGACAAGCTTCTTTTCTGCGTTGAAAGTTATTTGACTCGTTCGGATCCGTCTCTTTTCAGAAATCTATTGGTATCTCTGTGGCCGGCTTCCTAGAACTTTTGGCAGTTTACCTTAACTCTACTTTTGTTTCATGGGGGGACAGTACTTTTATTCAAAAAAGCGGAGTGTGCATCGGCCACGTACTCCTCTTTGGCACGCGGCGCTAGTTACGCGGGTCGCTACACACTAAAAGCGGGGAACGAAGCCGAGCGCGGGGTCCAGCTAAGAAAAATGGCTGATGACGTATTCTCCTCAAGACTCGAGAGTGGCTATCACCACTTAGTAGACACCCTAGAATGTGATGCGCCTCTCCTGCACAACGTTTCATGCTTGCATATACTGTCGACAGTGAGGTAGACCCAATCGTTTCCGTGCATTTCATCTGAGGCACACTATAAACGATGAATGCCACCTTACTGAAAAAATAAAAACGCCTTACCTGTGAGGGGTGCAGCTCTCGTCCCGCATGCAGTCGGCGTAAATGCAAATCCCTCGGATCGTAGTGTTGCGGTGAAACTGAATACCGAGGAGCGCAGCTGAAGCCCAGCCGATCGGCAATGAAAGTTAAGGCAGTTGTCTCGGAGCCAGTCGACGCCAGACGCTGTGAAAGGTGCGTGGAAAAGAACAGCTTTCAGAACCGCCCATCCGGAATCCGATGCTCTTGAGGCCAGTTGAGTTAGTGGCTGCCTGGCTCGTAGTATGACACCGACCGCACGGCTTCGGCTCTCGCTCCAATCTCGAGGGATGGTGGACATATCTGGGGCTCATGGTAGAAGCGGGACAAGACTGAACGAATTTTCTAAATACAAGGCATAATGAAAGGCGTCAAGGCGCAGTTCCAAGCAAGGGCGTGCCTTCAGACCGTGGCCGCTGTGGCACCAACAAGGCGATTTACATGACGTGCAAATGAAAACAGCTTATTAGCCGGACAGCCGCCGTTTTCTTCGGCGTAGGCGAAAGGGGAGGCTGGACTGCACTGCGAAAAGACATGCCGTTGACTACAATTGTACCATAACAGAAGCACGAACGACGGTTGGTTGGCTGGTTGGCCTCAAATAATGCTGGCACATACCCACTACGGGGGAGTGACCAAGACACTGGCCGTTAATTGCTGGAAATGGGAACGTTTTGATGGGAAAAGCAGCAAAGTATATAGGCTGATAGATTGGAAGACGAAAATACAGGGGTCCTGTTAACTTGCAGATCGAAAACGGGACAATGGCTTGATGTGGATAATAGTATACAATGCCTGTAATCTTTCAATTTCTTACTGACTGAGAGCGGGAAAAAAAGTTAGAATTTTACTCGCTGCGTTTCTTGAAAGAAATTTTGCACAACAGAGCGCACACTCCTGTTGCTTCGTCCAAGCAAAGAAGCGCCAATGGAAAGAACAACCGCAGAGAACACAGGCAAACCCAGCTGGTGAAACAGAATTTGCAAAAGACGCTTCCTCAAATGAGAGAGGCGGCGGCAGAACAGCAGGAAGTTATCTATTGTCTCAGGTTCGGCACAAAAAGGGCACGATGGGGAAACCGCCAGGCCAAATGTGTGAAGGTAGAAATTTAGAAGGGGAACCCGGGAAAGCAAACGCGTGAAAGAGACCTCTAGTCTGCGCGAGCGCCAGTCTTTGCTGCTCCAAGGATGCAGAAGATGCTGATATTCGGGAGATGATGCAAGAGCTGAGGCAGCAAATACCTGAAATATTGTATAGCTGCGAAACCTCACCGCAGCTGTGCATGCACAGGTTGGCAGGACATCAATAAATGGGTCGCAGAGAGAGGCTCTTGCTTAATGAATTTAGATGGAGCGGGATCAGGAACTTGAAGAGGCGTAATGCCCGAGACTCAGTGGATGAGGATAATGAAGAGCAAACGAACAGAGAGTCCGTCATAGCCACGACTTGGGAAACGGTAGTTTCTAATTTTCGTAAGGCGAAGATTACTGCTAATAATTCAGCCAGATAAATTGGATTGAAGTCAGGAAGACGGAGAGAAAAAGACCAACCCAGTGAAGGTGAAAAAATTCCTACACCTGCCTTTTCTCGATCCTGCGAGGCATCAGTAGCAATAAGAATATGACAGGGAAAAGAACTTAGGTGGTCCTGCAACAAACCCTCAAGAAGAAGAAAAGGCTGCAGCTTTGCATTCTATGGGAAAATGTCATCGAATTCAATCTGGACAGAAGGTGAGTTGTTATTCATTTGGCGGACATGTGAAATGAATGTTTAAGGGATCACGGAGGGACTGCACGAAACATATCTGCGGAGTATGCAAACGATACGAGACGGCGCTAAAGAAGGCTGCAGGTTGACTAAGAAATATTATACTGGAGGCGTGAAGAGGTGAGTCGCACAACTTTAAAAATGTTTTAACTGTTAAAAGGCGAAACCAAGCTGATAGTAATGGTATTCCCGCCTCAAGGTGCAGAACAGCATTGGCGACATATTTTGGAAGCCCAGACAGAGGCGCAACGCCTCACGCTCTAAGAGCACAAGAGGGCGAAGTTTATAGGCAGGAGCTCCTGAGAATAAAACACAACCGAACTCCAAAATTTTGCGGACATACATTTTATAAATCATCAGAAGTTTATGCCTTCTTATACCTGACCTAGCGCTACAAATCCTGCCCAGGATGTCAATGGCCCGAACTCCTTTTGCAGAAACGTGCTCAATGTGTGGCCGCCATGATAGAGTAGTGTCGTATATTGCTCCGAGATATTTCACCGTCTGAATTTGAGGAATTGTTATTTCTATAGTCCAGGCTGATATTTACAGGAACAGAAACCGGAAATACTAGCAATGCGCATTTCTTCACATTGAGGGACAGATGAATTCTTCATATCCAGCTGTCAAGAACATTGAGGAAATGTTGCAAGGTTTGATAAAGAGTGTGAATATCACCAGCTGATGCAGAAAATACAATATCGTCGGCGTACATATATGTTTTGTGGGGACCTGCCCTGCAGCCCCCTGAGTTTGCTTTCCCGCGAGGCACCGTGCAGCAGCAGTCGTACCCCGAGGATGAGCGCGTTCCCTTGCCAGTTACATTAACTGGCAAGAGAGGGCGCCAGCGTCGCTGCGCGGGAGACTGCTGAAGCCTGCCCGCGGGAGATGGGGTCTCTTGGGCCGGGATAATCACCCTGGGCGGACGCGTCGCTCGGGTCTCCGCTCTTCGCCGACGGGGCGAAGAAGCGACGGGGAGACAGGCTCCCGTACTCGTCCCGTCCGGCCTGCGGAGTTTATATCCCTTGCCCTAGCGCGGGCGAACATTCGCTCGGAACCTTGCTGGTGAGTCGGACGTCCTTGATTCATTAGCGTACCTTGTTGCTAGCTGGCGTTATTGTTTCTGTAGCAATAAATGCCTGTTTGTGTCAGCCAATGTGTCGTTCCTTTGTTCCCCCAGAGCAAGGCCCGCCGTGGTCGGCGTGCGCTCGGTAGCGTACGCGATCACGGGGTGGGGTTCGGGCGGCTTTGAACCGTGTCAGCCGCGATTGAGTGGGGAGAACGTACTTATCTCCCCAATTCAACCCCACATCTGGCAGCCCAACGTGGGGCCTGCTCTTGGAACATTGGACGACTGTCGGTTCGGTTCGAGGAACGCTCTTTGTCCGGACTTGACAAGTGCTAGGCCTAGAGTGAATTTTGATCGCTAGGACCTGCGGCATGCTTTCTTGAGTGCGAGGTGTATTGCGCTGCAGCATGTTTGAACTTTTCGACATGCTCAGCACATTTTTTTTTCCCTGGAGTTTCTTCGTGAGAATGACTTGGTCCGCATCGAGGGAGTTCGAGGCCTAGCGCCCGCGGAGTCGCCGAGCCCGAAGCGAGTGAGTACGGAAGCCGCGTGGGTGGTCCGAGTTTCTGTATATATTTTCTCTACTATCTCTTTTTCGACTCTGGGAGTCGCGGCTCCGGGAGCCGGGTGGCCTGGGGCCACGGGTGCCGCTACGAGCTCGCTGGTATTGCAGCTCGGCACCGGGCGCTCCGACACCGTCCGATACGGTGGGCGCCGACCGCTCAGAAGCTGCTTTGTGCAGTGAGCGGGGTAGGACCACCCCACAAAGCTGATGTCTCCTCGCGGCTGCGCGCACAAAACCCGTTTCGGGTCTTTGGTGTGGTCACGGTCGTTGTCGGAGTGGTCGTTAGGCCTGAGGCTTTTCGGAGCTGCCTGCACCACGTTAAAAGAGATGACCACCGGACCGTGACGTTGAGAGGGGGCGCACTTTGCTGCCCGTCCGTTTTTTTTGTAACCTCGCACGAACTGAGCAGTCTCGTTCAACTCAAGAAAGGGCTTTGTTCACTCGAACTTTGCGTTTGCACAGCCGCCGACACGTTTTGCTAGCGAGTTAGGCATTGTGCCACGAGGCCCTTGCGGATGCCGTTTCCCCTCCCGTGACCTACGTTAAAGGCACGCCGAGAGCGTTTCGACAATTTTGCAGATCCGGTGGAGCCACCCAGGCTTGCTGACCGGTGCACATCGTCTCGCTGCCACCTGCTGCGACGGAGCGGCCTGTATCCTGTTCGCCGCATCCATCCGGGGCAGCTGTGGCGAGACCAGTCAGCAGTCACCTCCGGCTGCTGCTGCCCTGGCGACTACTGCAGGATCCTGGCCTGCAGTTTTCCCACCGGCCTTCGATTCGCGGGCCTGCGGACACGGTAGTCCGCGGGCCATACGAGTCGTCCCAGCGGAGACCTTCACGCCGCCTTCGGAATACCGCGGAAGTCTGCGTGGACGCTGTCGGCGTGACCTCCGCTGCAAGACGTGCCTCAAAGACATGAAGACCAGGAGACTCCTCCATAGCATGTACTTTCAGGCGCGTGGGTCTATTTAAGGTTGGGGGGATGTGGGGACCTGCCCTGCAGCCCCCTGAGTTTGCTTTCCCGCGAGGCACCGTGCAGCAGCAGTCGTACCCCGAAGATGAGCGCGTTTCCTTGCCAGTTACATTAACTGGCAAGAGAGGGCGCCAGCGTCGCTGCGCGGGAGACTGCTGAAGCCTGCCCGCGGGAGATGGGGTCTCTTGGGCCGGGATAATCACCCTGGGCGGACGCGTCGCTCGGGTCTCCGCTCTTCGCCGACGGGGCGAAGAAGCGACGGGGAGACAGGCTCCCGTACTCGTCCCGTCCGGCCTGCGGAGTTTATATCCCTTGCCCTAGCGCGGGCGAACATTCGCTCGGAACCTTGCTGGTGAGTCGGACGTCCTTGATTCATTAGCGTACCTTGTTGCTAGCTGGCGTTATTGTTTCTGTAGCAATAAATGCCTGTTTGTGTCAGCCAATGTGTCGTTCCTTTGTTCCCCCAGAGCAAGGCCCGCCGTGGTCGGCGTGCGCTCGGTAGCGTACGCGATCACGGGGTGGGGTTCGGGCGGCTTTGAACCGTGTCAGCCGCGATTGAGTGGGGAGAACGTACTTATCTCCCCAATTCAACCCCACAGTTTTCACATTTTGAATGAATGAAATTGAGCTTTAAAAACTGTCGAAAAGAACAGGTGAGAGAACTGACCCTTGCGGTACACCTCTTGTCTGTTGTATAATCTCCTAGAGGAAACACTATTTTGGCAGCAATAAAATTCTCTATTTTCCAAAAAGGCAGATATCCAGGCTACAAAAAAGTTTGGCAAATTGAGTTCGTGTAATCTGAGTAATAGTGTCGAGTGCTCAAAGCTGTTCTAGGCTTTACTGACATCCAAAGTGACAAGCGCAGCAAACTGTTTTCTGTTGCGAGCTAATTTAATACGACTCTCTAGGTCAGTATGAGCACACCAAATTGAACAACCTGGCCTGAAACCAATTTGACATGGATTCAATAGAGCATTTTCAGAAATGGAAGGCATGGCACGGCTGAGAAGGACCCTTTCCACCAATTTCACTAGGTTCGATGTTAATGAAATAGGGCGTATGTTGTCTAAAGTAAAACTATCCTCTTGTTTTTTAAGCAATGGAACTATTTCAGCAAGATGCCACTCATGGGGTATCAAAGGACCTTTAATGGAATGGTTAACTAGTGCCAATCGGTGTTTAGGAGATTCATTAAACAAAATTTGATTTGATCATAGATGAAGTGACCTTATCGGGGCCAGGAGCTGCTGGGGATATGCGCAGAAGAATTTGCGACAGCTCACGCATAGAGACCTCAGTGAAATCACTTGAGGTGCATGTGAATATAGCTGGAGAAGGTAGCGCAGATGTAAAGCGAAGCTCTAGGCAGCACGCAATGTCCTCTAAGGCCTTGGCAATGTCAGCAGGGGACTCAACGAGGGATCCAATGTTGACAGCCGGTGGAGTCACTTCTTTGCACCTCATGAAATTAAACAAAGGTCGTTTATTTCCTGATTGGGAAAGGAAATCATAATGATTTGTATTATACTCATCCTTTGCGTGGGAGACAGTGCTCTTAAATGATGCTGCGACATACTTATAATCCAACCAACTTTTTAGGCATTGATTTATGAGAAGTTTCCTCCAAAGCGCGCCTGCCTTGGCGCGAAGAAGAAACAGCAAACAGACGCGGTCCGCGCCTATAAATGAGGGGCTGCAACCGCCGTCTGCCAGATTTAGATAAGGTGCGCGAATGTGCGGACCCCGTAGAGTATCTGTTACGGGTCCAAGTTGGACTTATTTTTGGAAATGTGGCGGAGAGTTTGAAGGATGCTTCACTCCCGCCACCGGTTGGCCCGGTATTGCAGTGCCTCCGGTATCGGCCTTGTCTTTAGCGCGTCTTTACTATCCTGTCTTTCTGTCCCATCTTTCAACTCTCCTGCTATCTGCACGTGATAGCGATTGTGGCTCGGCTTGGGCCAGTGAGCAGGCCTGTGCACTTTCCTTTTCTTTCTTCCTGGCAGCAACAGACAGACCGTCTGTTAGCCCGAGCCGCCGTTTAAGCTTCCGAGAAGCGCGCCCGCTCGACTCCCGGGAGAGCACCACTCGACCAGCCAAGGACCAGCGAGGCAACGTGCGCCAGCCTGCGGATCGGCCCCGTCGTCCTCCTCAGGTCGTCGGACTGTCGCAGTGCCCGGTGAAGAAATTGTGTTTTGTTTATTTGTCTCTCTCTGTGTTAGTGCACTTTAGGTGCAAAGATTTTGTTCAATTGTAATCTCTCTCTATTGTTACATTGCACGAGTTGCATTGTCCTTGTTAATCAGTTCGTATGTGCTCGTACGAGTGGTTGTCAAAGCTTCTGTATCGACTCTGCTGTATAAACTTTGTTTTGTTTTGTGAACCTTTGGCTCCGACCCATTCTCTGTGTTGCGACCGGCAAAAGCTGGGCACCAAACGATCAACCCCTTGACACTTCGTAGTTGGTCTCCGGCTGAGCTTGCCACGCCGAGTAAAGGGCATCTCCTCTGTGACCGAGGCCGCTACCCCCACACGCTCTAAGGGTGTCTGGGAGCGCACGCAAAAGTGCGCGAAGTGGTGACAGGCGTCCGCCTCGGTACCTTTCGCTTCTCGGCCTATTGGTTAAGATCATGTTTAGTACCTTTGAATCACTCTTTCCATCGCTTGAGCACCACTACAACGTGGAAACGGGGCAGTTTTCGCCAAGGCGCCCGTGTGCTGTGCGATGTCAGTGCACGTTAAAGATCCCCAGGTGGTCGAAATTATTCCGGAGCCCTCCACTACTGCACTTCTTTCTTCGTTTTTTCTTTCACTCTCTCCTTTATCCCTTCCCTTACGGCGCGGTTCAGGTGTCCAACGGTACATGAGACAGATACTGCGCCATTTCCTTTCCCCCAAATCCAATTATTATTTTCTGCATATATGTATCATGTGAACATAACAGCTGTTATTTTATTAGTGAATATGTCCCATCTGAGAACGTACGTCGAAGCCCAAAATGATTGGTTTGGTTTGATTTATGGGGGTTTAACGTCCCAAAGCGACTCAGGCTATGAGGAACGCCGTAGTGAAGGGCTCCGGAAGTTTCAACCACCTGGGGTTCTTTAACGTGCACTGACATCGCACAGCACACGGGCCTCTATAGAATTTCGCCACCATCGAAATTCGACTGCCGCAGCCGGGATCGAACCCGCGTCTTTCGGGCCAGCAGCCGAGCGCCATAACCACTGAGCCACCGCGGCGGCTCCCGAAATGAATACTCCATTAAAATAAATACTCTATTAAAAGCGGAAGTTCGTTGCGCTGTTAACTGCATCAAAATTAGCATTTTATAATTATAAAATTGCATTTATTTTGCTTGTGGTTACGTTAACTTTTAACCGAAAATTTGAAAAACAGTCATTTCCAAGACCAGGCAGGAGCAAAACATAGAACACAATTATAAGGTCTGCATTAATTAATTACTAGCGAAAATCAAAGCTTTGAGAAGTATTAGAAGAACCAGCAACAGTATGGGTTGGCCAGTATAATTAATGGCGCAACCAATTTAAGTGAATTAACTTGAAGAAAAAATAAGCACTGAAACCATGGGTAGGAAATGGCGCACTATAAGGCGAATTGCATGAATGGCATTCATTTTGAAAATAGTGGGCGTAGTACTCCCATGCAGCTGATGCTACATCCGCCCGTTCCACCAGGCATGAAATGTCCAGCTATGGAAGGGTAGCTATAAAATCTCCTAGTAGCGTTATAAGAACGCCTTGAGCGCATATTTTAATAGCATTATAAAATTTTCACGAATAAAAGTACAATCAGAACGATGGTGAATTACTGCATAGAAAAAGAATCAAGGAATCGGTGTCTTTTGTTGTGAACCTCAACGAGACAGCGAAACAGTTGAAGACACTTGCGGACTCATCGTTCAAGCGCTATGCTATTTCGTCTGGAAAATATTCCACCTGGCCTTATTGAAAAAAAAAATACTAATAATGAAACAAAACCCCGGGAAAACCAATATTGGCAGTTGCCTTTTTTCAAATAGAACAAACTCGCAGCCAAAAGTTGTTTTACTATTCCAAAGGCTGCCCAGGATATCCTACGGGGGTGGTGTCGAAGGGGGAGTTAATTTTTGGGCATTGTTCCTCTCCAAGTCCAAATAAAAAGAACAAATTGCGGCATGAGACAGTGATATATTGGTTTCACATAACGCAACGCAAAGATTAAGCCGCTTAGGTGCTTGTGAGCGAACAAAATTGATTCCTCCGGTGACAGAAAGGAGCGCCGGGCAAATTTTCGAGGTAGCGACCGCCATCCCTTGCCTCCTGTTGGCGCCGTCACTGAAGCACAGCCTCTGATTTCCCTTTGAAAGGTTAAAGTAATTATCCATTCGTTTTGTGCATCATCATTGGCAGCCAAGTGTGATGGATTAAAAAAAATGTGATAGCTATGTGATAACGCCATAACAAACAGCGTGACTGTCCTGTCGGCCCCTCGTAGCCGCGCGCCGCGGCTATCGCTTCCAAAGCCTCGCGAGGAGAGCGCCACTTTTGCCACTACAAAGCCTTCTAGAGCCCCAATGCACGGATCCGGACCAGCTTGAGCCACATGAGGACTGATACCGGACGGCACACGAGCGCTTTCAACTACGGCCTCATCGATAAGCGGCCGGGATGGAACCAGCGGTGTGGTGGCGACGCTTGCGCTATAAAACCGGATAGCACGATCAACATGTATGACATCCTGTGCACTGCGTATCGCACTTGACACGTGAACAAAATTCTGACATCCCGCTTTGAGTGTAATGCACTTGGAATCTGCCGCATGCATTTATCTTTCGGCCTGAACGGCTCCATACTGGCGCAAAAACGTCGAAGCTTCGTATGGCTCGCCGGTGGTCCTCTGCGCCGGCGTCTCATCAGATTTCAAAGTCAAGGTCAGCAGTCAGAACTTGGTGCACACGGTCTTCCGCTGCAAGAACGTACTACGCCTTCAGCCACCGATAACATATCAGGCTTTCCGACGCACGTTTGGCCACAGCGCTTCAAAACGAAGGACAGTTCCCCGTCAACTAGCAACTTGTCTACATACCGCCGACGGGCAATAACTTCGCGCACTCGGACAACTCCGTTCGGTTGTACGTATACGAACGCATTGGAGGCAAGACGAGGCAGGCACAGCCGGTATCGCACGCTCCGGCCGTGGACGAGAAAGAGCGACTTTGCCATCGCCGCTACGTCGGAGAGCGCTGCAGTCGCTGCACGTGCGTTCCGTGACGTCACGTTGTTTACTCGAGGGAGAGGTTGCCGGCGGGCGCCCCATTCTTGGAAACGACGGGGCAAGTAAAAAATGTTGGACGAGTCGGAACACGTTTGCCCCCCGCCTGTTCTTGCTTCCTCTGGTTAGGTTCGGTGCTGCGTTGACATGCGCTCTTTTCGTTTTTTGGTGAAGTGTCCTTGCGTTTGCGTGTGATCGTGCGTCTGGGTCTGTGTGCAGAAGATTCAAGTGTGAGTTGCGGAAACAGTGCGTGACACAATCATGTGGCGCTGAGCAACAGCAAACGCCTCAGTTTGAGCAACGTGAGAGGAGAGTGTTGTGCCCTTGAATGCCGCGGCGGTTATGACAGTGGGCCCACAGTGCGCGTTTCCCAAGAACGAAGGTCGGAGGCGGTCCTGGATTAGAGCCATTCCGCGCAAAGGTTTCGCACCCAGAATACACTCCAAGGTGAGGAGTCGAAATTTATGGCCTTACGTGGTGCATGACATTACTCGCGTTCTCGTTTAGTTACTCTTGAAGCGATTCAGTCCCGTTTGTGGTGAAAACGTTGTTCGTTTCCAGGAAGAACAGTGCGGTATAAACGAGCACAAATATTCAGGACAGTGTCAAACTGCATCACAACACATGTTTCATGCAATAGTGTGTCCATGTATCGACGATAATTCAGTCGTACACATTTTGCCGCGGCACCCTCACGCTTGCGAATAGGGATATAGAAGTTCAATGCATCAAAATGATTGCCAAGCTGTCATGAGGAGGGCTAAAGTTAAAGCAGCCATGCACTGTGCACATGGTGCTAGTCACGACGCTTGTTGAAAAAATCGTAACGGGTGAAAATGCAAAGTCGTTTCCTCGCATCCGACAACCAACGTGCCATTGTCAGCTCCATTGCCACCTCTATTATCGGAGATGTTGATCTAGAAACGCGAAAATGGCCACGCATCAGAGACTACGTTGTGACATTTAGTGCGTGCTGCAACGAACGTAGCCTTGAATAACTTTTGTAGACTGCAAAATGATACGATTCAAAGCACTGCACAAAAGAAGGCTGCAGAGAGAAAGATGAAAACATTAAGCAAGAAATGATTGGTTCTAGCCCTGCACTAAAACAATTTGTACAAACGCATTTTGCATGCTGTCGTAAAGTCTAAAAACAGCCTCATATATTCGCTGTGCATGCCTTGGAGCTACAGAAAACTATATTCTACTCGAGTGTACTAATCTGTATTGACAAATAATTTCTGAATGCAGAGAGCCTGCAAAAAAAAAAATGCGCGCCGGTTTTCATTCCAACAAGCGGCCAAGACATATCTAACGCGAACGCGTGGCGACCGAAAGCAGCTGCCGAGGGTGGCTGTCGGGCCACTGGAGTGACGTCACGGCCTTCGTGGAGGGACAGTGTCCAGGCAAGAAGGTGTTGCTCTGCCTGAGCTATAAATTCTCAAGGAAGCAGGTTTCATAGAGAAAAAAAAAAGGCATACAGCAGCGCCGGCGAGCCACTTGGGGAGGCAGAACAATGCCACGGTTCTCCCCCGCTCGGGTGCTTAACTCCCGCATTCGCTATACATGAGGGGGGGTCTCTGCTCTTCTACAGAAAGGAATACTTCGTTGTGGCTGCGCCTTTTGCAATCGACTAATCCTGGTTCCTGGCAGCGAAAGTTCCAACCTCTGTCGAGTTTGAAAACCCACCCAGCCCTACACAACGCCCGCGGCCATGAAGGAACACGTCCTCCCCTCCAGTCACTTTATAATCGCCCAGCACCAAGCAGCCCCTCCTACTCTGTCATGGGCCTCGCCTTCTGCGATGTGACCGACACCGGCTGGGCGCCTTGCGGGGTGAGCGCGACAGCGAGCAGCAATTCCGCGCGGGTGCCCAGACCCGGCTGAAAAGTTACTCGTGTGAAGGTAGCGTTCATTGCGGCGAGCCATTTGAGCAACCCTATCGTGACGGCCGAAGAAGAGCGGCCCTCCCTCACCCCCACTACAGTGTTTCAGAAGGAACACTGTGCCCCCACTAAGAGCCGTTTTAAAACTAGAGTTATTTTTTTGTAGGCGGCAACTTCTGGCGATATTAACGGCTGTGACTACTTTTTCTTCCCTGTATACAAAATGCAAGACAACGGATTACTTTCCAGTCGTAACTACAAATTTGCCCTGCGGAAAAGGAGTGGGATGAGGTGCGGCCACTACAAATTCCTTCACCATAGCCGCTTGGGTTTTTACCTCAGGAAATGTACTCCGTCTCGGTAGTCCCTTGAAGCCCTGCCGAAGCTACGATGAGTGAAAAAGCAACGTTCTGATGCTGCGGAATGTAGTGCCTGTATTAAATGGGCATACGGGGTAGCGTGCTCTAAACTGTGCATGCGTCAAACGCTATTTAATAAAATTGAGCCTTAACGTAGGCTCGGGTCATGTACGCTATTTCCCGAGTTTAGAATCAGCGACTCCTGAGTCTCCAACATGACAGCGCGCTTTGATGCAGGACCGCTCGCTTTGGAGAGAATCTGTCGTTGTGAATATCAGACCTTCGTTCTTGTCTCATCTCACGCAAGGCAAAATCCATGTGCGATAAATCTTCATTTCTGCGTCCTTAAGCCGTCGCGTGCAAGAACCCTGTGGTGGTTGTTGCTATGAAGGGGGGATACTGGCCCCGACGTATGTTGGCCCTCTTGGGGACCAGGGGAGGGGTGTGCGTAGGGGGGGGGGGGGAGCCTGTGCAAGGAGGCGGTGGGAGAAAGAATGTAGGAAGAGAAAGCAGAGGGACGCTGTTGCCAACGGAGAGATTGAACGAAGGGATAAACGCAGCCTCGCTATCGGAGCCGCGAAGGCAGTCACCAGCGCCTGTCGAATCTGCTCTGTGCTTCTCTCCCCCTCCATGCAGCTGCAGCTCGGAAGCGCGCGTGGGTGGCATAGCAGCTGGCCTTTTATTATTCCTATGAAGAGAAAGAATAAAAAATACATAAACGAAAGACTGACGGAACGGGGACCAGCACAGCTTTGCCGGGCTTAAAGCGAGTACAAAACGAGTAAAAGGACGCGCTCGCCGGACTTGCCGTCCACAAGACAGTTGCGCTCGCCGCCGAGCGAGGAGCGGCGTAGCCACGCTAA
This sequence comes from Amblyomma americanum, assembly GCF_052857255.1. Classification (NCBI taxonomy): domain Eukaryota; kingdom Metazoa; phylum Arthropoda; class Arachnida; order Ixodida; family Ixodidae; genus Amblyomma; species Amblyomma americanum. The sequence continues at coordinate 402,498,707 of NC_135497.1, forward strand.
GGAACGGCGGGCAGCGACGCCGGTGATAACGCGTGGAGGGCGACTCTTACGGAACTGCCGTATCGGACGAAGTTCGGGCTATGGGGGCCGCGCTTAGCGATAGCGTCAGCGCGAAGCAGACGCTGCTGCCCAGCCACCCGCTCAAGACGATCGTTTAGCTGGGCCGTTGCCTAGTTCGGGATTTTTTTTATTTTGAATGACGATTCTGCCCATAAGCCTAAGAAAAAATGTCGGTTTGTTTACAAAAAAAAAAATGTTTCCGTTCCATGTGGCTAGCAGCGTAAAGTCCCGCTGTTGCATTTAGCGTACGCAAGTGTGCACACGTTATTCTAAATCTTCTTAATACTCCTTCAGGGTTCGGTACGTGTAGGAAGCGTCTATTTTATACTCTTTTGGAACCATATCAGCATGCGCCGCGAGCAGAAGACAAGCAGACAACGAGGAGTGGAGGAACGCATTGTTCTGATTGACTAAGGAAGTCTCTAGCTTCCTTAGTGCTGCAAAGAACTTGTGAGGTGCAGTATTCGCAACTTCCACACCGAATAGGGAGCGCCACTGGAAATCCAGAATGACTGCCCGAACATTGATTCGGAAGCCGCTCTAGTCTTGTTACATGGGCTTGCGCTGCTTGAAGCTGAATTAAAATGTCCGTGAGAGTCGAGGCTGGGCACGGTAGTACTTCTGAAAAGTACCTTCGATACCACAAAAAATTGTACTTTCGATTCGGTACAAGATACATTCAGGGAATTGATTTTCGATAGACACTCGATAACATATTCGGCACTTCGATACATTATCAAAATCGATAATACGATGATTAGCTAATTTCACCATGGTCTCTACATGGCTGCAGGCGCGCCGTCGGCGCCGCTGATTTTATAAAAACTTGAGCATTGGACTGACGCCTCATTTAATTGAGCAAACAAGGGAAGGAAAATTAGTGGGCATATTAGTAGACTACCAAAATCATCTTTATATAAAGCTAATGTTCTTCCCGCGAAGTTGTCTGTGACCACCCAACTACAATCGTATAAGAAGTGTTTTTGAGGCTCTTCCTTCGCTACATGCAGCATTCGCCTCAGCCGTTGCCCTGTGCTGACAGGTTCCTGCTACGGCGTTTGGGAGAGCCGATAAGTTATTTCTCTGGCAGTGAGCTTAGCAGACGTTTCAAGCTGAACATGCTGTGTATAAAACTGAAAAGAAGACAACAGAAATAAAAGGTCCAAAAGTATTTATCAGGGGAAACATAATCTAATGAAATATTAAAGGAAAAACGAAATAGAAAATAAAAGATCCTTCTAAACTCTGCAGTAACGATGTTACCCTTACTCAGAAGTCTTACCAGCCTGTTCTGCAAGCTCCCGAGCGCGATGGCGGGTCTTTCATTTCTGCTGGCAGCCATCGCAACTTGAAGAAAATCAGCAAGCGTTGCATCCTTTGCACTAGGTTTAAGATGCGAAAGATGGTCGAACCTGCAGGTGAAGCCATCCGTAATTGCCTCCAGAAATGTTATGCGGTAAATGTGGTCTGCTTCAGCTGTTTCGCCAAGCTTTGATTTTGCTGTTAAGAGAGTTGGAAGCCGTCCCCCGTGAAAGCAGTCAGCTTCAGCTCGGGGTTGAGAGAATGCATATGCTGTCGGTTGTACGTTGTACAACGTCGCAGTGCTCGAGAAGACAATTTCCTGGAACACTGGCAGTTTCAGTGTAGTGCATAGATCTCGTAGTCGGTTCTGTTTATTTATTTGTTTATTTATTTGAACCTCAAGGGTTCCACGTGAGACATCACATGAGGGGTGGGCGTGTGAATGGCGGTTGACAATGACTGTTCCGTGATAATCACAAAGATGTCATAGCTTCCTCAATGGCAGTCTTGAAATGAACAGGATCAGAAATTTGTCCTAGGCCGCTGGGAAACTCATTCCAGTCGTCAGCTGTATGCAGAAAAAATGACGCTTGGAATGAGGCAAAGCGGGCACGATGCGGGATGACGCTACTGGCTTGGCCTGTGCGAGGTGTTCGACGCGCTGGTTGAATGAGTTGACTGGCACGGGGTGAATAATGAAAGAAAAAAAAATTCAGGGAGCATTTTGTTGACCTAAAGTGCGGTGAGGCGAAAGCCATTAGCGCGGTGTTGCTGCTTGTGTCACTCATGTGTGGTTAAGATGTTGATTAAGTGCACAATTGTTTGTGAATGTTAAATGCTGGAGACACTGGAGGGCGTTTGGGAGGCATCCGTCTGATTCGACGCCTTTCCGCAAGCACTCTCCAGTGTCCTAGACAAGGATAACTACGTATGCGCTGGCAGGAAGTAGCGTAGTCGTTAGCACGCTCGGCTCCGGAACGGAAGGGTGGTGGTTCGAATCCCATCGTGACATCGGACGGACAGGCTCGTGGCCGCGAGTATGAGCCATTATAGGCTTTCGCTTTAAAATAAAGGCAGAGGCGCGACATTCGGCGACGGGAGGAGGAAGTTGAAATTTTAACGCACATGTGCTAGAGTGTCGTGAGTAGTTTGAAAGAATGAAGCGAGTGGCACGATTTTGAACTGATTCAAGGGCTGAAATGCGGATATACTGGTGTGGGTCAGCGACTGCGCTACCGTATTCAAGTTTAGGTCGCACAAATGTTTTGTAAGTTAGTAATTTTAAGGAAGAAGGCGTCATGAGCAAGTTACGACGGAAGTACCGAATTGTTCGATTAGACGAATTTATTATTTGGTTAACGTGGTAAGACCAAGCTAAATCGCTATTGAGGTTAATGCCAAGGTATTTAGAAGATTTAGTTGAAATAATTGTAGTATCGTAAATTTTATAACTTTGTGAGGTATAATTTCGGCGACGGTGAAAAGAGATGAGTACAGGCTGCGTAGTATTCAGAGACATTAGTCGCGTAGTGCACCATTGCTGTATGCTATGCAGGTCATTTTGTAGGACAAACATCGGCGGCGTTAGTTACAGGGCGGTAGACCACGCATTCATCCGCCGAAAGGCGGACTGTAGATGTTAGTATGGAAGGCAGGTCGTTAATGCATATTAGAAAGAGCAAAGGGCCAAGAACTGTGCCTTGAGTTACTCCTGAAAGAACATGTGTATATGGCGATGAGAAGCCATTAGCGGAAACAAATTGCGTGCGGTCGGTTAAAAATCATCTAATCCAGTTTAAGACACGCGGATGAAGATTTAAAAGGCACAGTTTGCCATAAAAGGCGGGGATGGCGTACTTCGTCGAAAGCTTTCTCGAAATCTAGGAAAAGTGCATCAGTTGGGATATTGCGGCCAAGATTGGAATGAATATCATGCAGTAACAATGCAAATTTGGTTTCGCATGAGTGGCCTTTCCAGAATCCGTGCTGGCCTTTCCGGAATCCGTGCTGGTCTGGCTGAAAGAAGTTCAGTGATGTTAGAAATGTAGCGACATTAGATTAGATGACGTGTTCTATGATTTTAGAGCATACGCTAGTTAGCGAAATGGGTCAGTAATTACCTGGAGATGATCGGTCACCTTTCTTGAAAATTGGAATGACCTTCCAAATTCGCCAGTCATGTGTGATGGCGCCAGTATCAAACGACTGCTGAAAAATGAGGGAAAGAATAAGACTGGAAACCTGCTTGAGCGTTTTTTAAACTTTTCGAATTGATTCCATCGATACCGCAGGAAGATGAACATTTTAGCGAGTCGATAATTTTCACAATATCATGGTGAGCCGGTGCTGTCACACAGTGATATTGTATTATTTACATCAGGGCTAATGGTTTTCCAGAAGCGCTTTGGGTTTGTTTGTAACATTTCCGGCAGGGTAGTAGTAAAGAACCGGTGTTTAGTTTGAGCAGTGAGTTCAGAATATTGCAGCAATGGTGTAGTATTTGTTCCATGCGTATTTGGAGTTAGACAACTTGGCAGAACGAAAAAGGCGTTTTTTCTTGTTGTTTAAGCGTTTTAGTGTACTATAAACCATGAAGAACGTGATCGCTCTGTTATGCTGATGGTGGGGATGTAAAGTCTTCTTAAGCGCAACAAATCGGACTTGCAGAGAGACCATTTGGACTCGGTACAACGTAGGGGATAGGTAGAGGCGAAATCGTTATAGAATACAAGATCACGATTCATGCTAATGTAGTCTCCTTGTCGTATAGCGTTATTACTTTTTTCTTTTTAATACTTTTGGTAATGTTACTGGAAGAGGTAGTGTGGACTACAATGTGGTCATTAAGGCCTGTAATATAAGAAGGAGCGCAGAGTTCGTCAGGGTGAGTAGTCAAAGTAAGGTCGAGGACGTCAGATGAATGGTCAGTCGTACGGGCGGGCTCAGAAATAATTTGAGACAGACCCAAAGTTAGGCATGTGTTTAAGAATTCACTAGATGCCTGATTTTTCGTTAAGGTGAGAGCAATATCACTCCAATCTATGGATGGAAAATTGAAATCGCCGAGAAGCAAAATGGGAGTGCTGGGGTAAGATGAGATTGGCGAATCGAGCATGTCATGAAAGAGCGTTATGAAAGAAGTGTCCATATCAGGCGGCCGACAGCAAATGGCGATGAGTAGGCGGTGGGGCGAAGCATGGCACCACACCCAAATCATCTACAACAGGGTTACTACGTTCACAATTGAACATTTTAGAAGACGTTTGGCAGCAGTGAGGACACCACCACCGCGGCAGCCGTCAGGTCTGTCTCCGGAAGATATCAAAATCAGGTAGTTCGGGCAGGATTTTGGAATCTGAGATTGAAGGATTTAGCCTCGTTTCGCTTAATAAACCGACGTTACTGGTTGATGAGCTCATAAGACTACACAAGGAATCGCGTTTGGCTGTTATACTTCGAATGTTAGTGTAAAGAAGCGACAGGTGAACATTCTGGGGCTGATTGCTACAACTGGGAGGAATTGGTAACTATGACGCGCTCAAGCACTTTCTCAGCTGCGTGATCAAAAACGGAAGTTTCACCATTAGAAACCAGTCTATTATGACTGAGCTTGTATGTCATGTGGTTAGCTTTCGCAAATTCAATAAGGCGCTTGCGGGCGAGCCGGGTGTTAGGGGGAAATCTTCACTAATGGCGTAACCGGCTGACTTGAGCTTAAAAGCTGACAGTCAAACGCGTTCTTTGTCCTTGAAGCGCCAAAACTTAGCTACTACTGGGCAGCGTTTTCCTTCCTTGAAAGTTCCAAGACGATGCGCTCGTTCAATATCATTGCTTTCGCGGGTTATACTCAGCTTCTCCTGACATAGGTCAATGAACAGCTTTTCGGATTCACTCTAGCTTTCGTTTTCTGTATCTTTGAGTCGATAGAACACCAAACTGCTTCGGCGAGACATGTTTTCGAGGTAGTCAATGCGGGCTGTCAGAGTAGCTACTTGAGCTAAGCAGTTAGTAGGACTGCTTTGAATATCGTCTATTTCAGGCCTTACATTTGAAATTGACTGGAAATCAGACTCAATCTTCGCAAGTCTAGTGTTAATGTCCGTGAATGCTCTCTCGTGGACTTCAAGGGTTGACTTAATAGTGACTAAGTGCTCCAGTATTGTTGACTGCCCGCACTGCAAGGAAGCGCGGCAAGTATATCACTGGAGTTGTCAGTAGCAGGGGGGGGGGGGGGTGCGGGGCACATCCCCCCGCCCAACAACAGTAATTTCAACATGTGGAGACACTCATAACAGGTAGCTATGAATCGCCGTGGGCCCGGCAGCACAATAAGACTGCGGTTACTGGAGCATTTGGAGTAAAGGCTATGACAGTTCATTACCTGCGTAACGGAGAAGTCAAGGCAGTTAGGGCGGTCCATGTCTGTAGTGCCGCCGAGCCCATTAAGCACTGCGATGGTTTGGTCTGGCTTTATGCAGTCGAATCCAGGGGAGGGCGCGGCGATTGTCGCAGGTGGCGACGAAGGTGGCCAGGGTCGATGAAGATACTGTGGCGGAGACAGAGTATCCGTGGCTGTTGGCAAAGGCTCGCACTTGGCTGTCGAAGCGTGACCTTGCAGCGGCTGTTCCATGTCGGTGGAGGCATGCGCAGAGGGGAGCGCATGCAACGGTTTGACTGTCGATGAAGTGCAGGCAGGCAGCACTCCAGCGCGAATTCCAGCGCGCCACACATGGCTTGTGACGAGAATGCCCTAGAATAGTCACAGTTGTTTTCGACGACTTGTGTCTTCGAACGCAGTTCCAAAGAGCTGAATAATAATAATAATAATAATAATAATAATAATAATAATAATAATAATAATAATAATAATAATAATAATAATAATAATAATAATAATAATAATTGGTTTTGGGGGACAGGAAATGGCGCAGTATCTGTCTCATATATCGTCGGACACCTGAACTGCGCCGTAAGGAAGGGATGAAGGAGGGATTCTGTGCACCGGTCCTAAATGTGGACGGAGCTTCACTGCAGACTTAAGTTGTATCCCACTCTATAGCGGAATCGTGTTCGTGACTGGTGAATGTTTGAGCTCGGCGACAGATCTCGCGACGACACAGTCAGGAGACTGGTTTTGTCGGTGTCGCGGGCGTCAAAGCATGTCGCACTGCGATGTCATCGGACGCGTTGGCGTCGTTGTCGGCCTAGTGTGACAGCTTGGTCTGCCAATGACACGGTCTGCCGACGCGGTCGGCCGATCATCGTTGTTGGGTATGCGTCGGCGTCGTGTCGGGCTAGTGTGACAGTTGCCTTACCGCCTACCATAGCCCGTCGGTCTTAGCACGCTGGTTGCTCACAGCGAGCAAGGAGCGCGCGCTCTTGACGGAACCATGGCGCCACCACCCGGTGATCCTCCACAAGCTGACGATGCGCACTGCTAAGGGCCGTCGTACGATCGGTTTTAAGCGGCTTCCGAGAGCTAGCGGGCGAGCAGATCCGCCTCGTCCGGCGAACGGACGGAAAGTTGGTCAACTTCAACTTTCGAGCGGACGAGCGGGTCCGGCCATAGAGTTGCTTACTAGAGGGAAAGCTGGCGGCGCTGCACCTGAACCTCCATGGGCGCGCAAAGCATCATGGGGCGATGAGCTACTTGGTGCGGGACAGTAGGTTTTTTTCAGGAACACAGAGTGGTGCTACGAAGCCGTCCCATTCCGTATCCACACGGTCCGCGCGCAGACGACTTCGGCTTAAAAGTAGTGTGCAAAAGCCATAGTAGCGAAAACGCAACAGCACACGATGCCAATAAAAGGTTCCGGTTTTCCGAAATGCTGTGGAAAAACCTTTTAAAATGTTGATGCGACAACATTTTTTTCAGAAACATATTTCTTTTTAAAAGCGCGCCTGTTAAACACGAAATATTGGCTTTTGTGGTCTGCAATGCTTGTCCAATAGGAGAGCAAGCCATCGCTTATTTTGAGCAAACTTTGCATTTACATGCTTTTCTGCTCGTTTGTTACGATTTATAAACAGGGTATTCAATGAGAGGACATTCTTGATTATTGAACAACGTTTGTTCTTCATTACTTTTTGGCCAAAAGTTGTAGTTTTGCAATCGGTAGCTCTCCGCCCCATGATGCTTAGAGCGCCCATGGTGGCACAGGTGGTCTCGAATAAGCTCCATGCAAACTGCCATAGGCGGGGCGCCAGCTTTCCCTCTAGTCAATAGTAAGTGTGATTCTTGTTTGACGACGAGGAGGGCAGGAAGAAGGGTAGTGCACAGCCGCGGTAATTGCCTCCTTTAGCTAGGGGTCACCGCAACTGGGCTGTGCTGGGAAAGGAGCACGGCAAAGAGCGGCGCCAAAAGCACTAATTATCGCAAGGTGTCATGCAAGCACCCACCTCGCGTTAAGGTTACCGCATAAGCGGTTGGCGGGCAAGGGATTTGGGCGCAATGGAAGAAGTAGGATGCCGCGAAGCGGCTGCGGGCATGGAATGCCAAACTCTATGGGTCCGGCCAACACCCCGGCCGGCGACCGGATTGCAGCTATTGGCTGCTTTTTCCGTGACGTCAGTGACGTCTCGAGCCCCTCCGCTAAAGTGTACTAAAGAGGGCAGCGGGCTCACTGCCCGTCGTTACCTGATGCCGTTCATGTCAAGCACGAAAGGTGGCGCCACCAGCAACTTCACTGTAGCTTCGTGCTGGTCGGCGCTGCTCGGTCGCTCACATATATGTACGCGCTGCTTTAATTCCTGAACCTACTTTTATGGGGGAAACGGCTGACGGACGCTCCGTACATGATGTGCAAATGAATTCATTAGTTAGCGTTTTTATGCCGAAAGGCCGCGGCGCGGCGCTGATGTCAACTTCACTGTAGCGGGCCGTGTCGACCGTGTTGGAGCACGTGCGTGAAGCAAAAATCGTTGACATTTCCGGCGCGCCCGCCAGTGGGAGCTTGGCTGGAGAGTAAGCCCACTGCCCCCTTCTAGTACACTTTACCTCCGCCCTCCGCCTCGCTTCTGCCGGGGCAGCGCAAGATGGCCGTCCGTCGATTGAACGGGAGAGCGAGACCTGGGCAGTGGCAGCCATGTCGCGAAGCATATTATATTGGCCACATGTTGATATTACGAGTGTTCAGAGCGACTGGGAACTTCGCTGCGTGCAGCAGCTAGTGGCGAGCGACAGTTCCATTAGTTGAATTCGGTAATCATCTACCCTGACAGAGTTGACAGAGCGTCTCTTCAAACCGACGCAAGACGGGTAGGGTTTCGTGAGATGTACCCGTCGTCTGCTGATCCAGTGTTGCCATACTACAGTGTTGCCAGCATGGAGGAAGGAAAACTCAGGAGAGGACCTTTTCATACAACATGGGAGTGAGTGAGTGAATAAACTTTATTGCTCTAATAAAGGAGTCTTGCTGCTTGCCCGGAGACTGCCGATGTCTTCCAGGCTGAGCGTGGTTGGCGCCCCTAGTCCAAGGCACCACTGTCCCTGGCCATCCGGCATGCGTGGCTCACTAGGTCTCTTTGGACCTTGAGCTGGCTGCTGGTTAGCCGGTCCTCCCACTGCTCCGCATTTGGCTCTTTGTTACCACGGAAAGCTACATTGTGTATGCATTCCCATGTGAGATGATACAGAGTGGGGGTTGCCCCGCACCACGGATATGTATCCCTATACTGCTCCGGATACATCTTATGTAGAATGTGAAGGTTGTGGAAGGCTCCTGTTTGGAGTCTTCTCCAACATGTCGCTTCATATTGTTTTAGCAGAGGATGTGTCTGGTGATATTTGCGTATTCTACCTTTGATGAGGTTGAGGATAGCTGCGTACGCGAGCTCTACCGTTATGGGAGAAAAGTGTGGAGGAAATCGCGTGTTTTTTTCTCGCTAGAGAGGCCATCTTGTCCGGGCAACGGCGTCGTAGTTTCTGTTTACAAACCGGGCGGCAGCAGCCGGCCGCGGCGTACCATTTGAGGTGCGCCTTAGGCGTACTTTCTTTAACTGCTCGAGTTTATGCAGATGAACGATGTGCGCAAAACATTCGACGAACCACATACACGGGAGAAACACAAGGACTGTACGTGTTTGTGGTTCGTCGAATGCTTTGCGCACATCGTTCATCTGTATCGCCATGCGCCAACTAGGCCCAACGTAAGTGTTATTGCTCGAGTTCGTTTTTGGCGGTGCTCACAGGCTGACGTTGACGGCGTTCAAGCATATCTTGGTGCAAAATTCTTGTTGCGCGTCCGGATATGAACGCTTCTGGCGACAACCATTCAACGACAACGTCTACTGCAGCGCTGCTCTGGACCGTCGAGAGACCGCCGCTGTTCACTAAAAGGAGCATTCGCAACTGTTCCTTCACCAGTGATTCGTAACGGCGTGCGCTACATAGCGGTCGTCGGCGTATTGTGCGAACGTTTCGTGTCTTGTGCGTGCCGCGTGCTATTCGCGTTCCCGTTTCGATCAGCAGTGAAACCTCGTTGCTATAGTTATGCGTGTTCTTGCAACGCTCCAGCGATTGCAACTGGTGTTGGTTATAATACAACTGGTATTTTTGTTTTTCGACGATTGCGCGTGTGTGAGCGGCGGGGTTCATGACATGGACGGAGAGCGATATTGTAAATGAAGCAGCTGCGCTCGCTTTGTTCTTAGAATATAGAAACTTTGTTGCATGCCTGTTTGAAGGGTTGGGCGAGCTATTTGCCTTTGGGATGTGGCGGGCTCGTCTATTCGTTCATATCGAGATTAAGTCTGTATTTCTGGTCGCGCGCTGTTTTTAGATCCGTTTCCTGTAGCAGGTTCAGCAATTGCTTTGTTGAGGTCATGGGAAAGAAGTGCGAAAAAGGCGAAGCATTTTCGCACTTCATGACAGCGAAAATGTTTCAACTACCCATATGGCTTCTTTTGCCACCATTCGCGCATTAATGGTATGAACGTTATTGCTCTCAGCTTTCACTGTGTAATGAAGCTTGAACTGAATTTGGGCGCCTTTTCTCACATGTGTTTATTTTGCCCATCATCGTAAAAACATTTTTGAAAAAAAAAACGACTTTTTGGCAGCTGTCCTGCCAGAAAATGTCTGTGCAGTTCTGTTTTCTGTTTTTCAGTTCTTTGGTGATCTTACAATGTTACTTTTTATTATTTACCGATAATCACTGTGAAATTTCTGCGAAGTTCCATTTTCTGTTTTGAAGTAAGTCTGTGATTTCCAAATTTTTCTTTCTCATTATTTACTGGAAGCTTGTAAAATATCTGTGAAGTTCACTTTTCTGTTTTCAGTTATTCTGTTATTTTACAATGTTTCTTTTCTATCATGTACAGGAAATCTGTGAAATGCACTTTTCTGTTTTCAGTTATTCTGTTATTTTACAATGTTTCTTTTCTATCATGTACAGAAAATCTGCGAATGAAAATTGAGTTAGGTTGTCTGTTTTTAGCTTCCCTGTTAATTTACACACAATTTTCTTTTTGGTTTGCAGAAAATATATTTCAAATTCCTGCAAAGTTCTGTTTCCTAGTTGTCCTTTTATTTCAAGTTTTTCCCCGCGCAAAATACGGTTTCTGTGCAAGCAAAAGTGCTCATTAAATTACAAATACGATGCTTACATCGTTTATACCAATGAAAGTGGATATTCCATAATTCGCTGCTCGAAGGAAGTTGCCTGTAGCTAATGTAAGAATATCTAAATATGAAACGTTTGCACAACACACTGATTTTCATCGGTATAGCATTGCCTGAGAATAAAAAAGCCAAACACCTTGATATGAATCATCATCATCATCAGCCTTACTACACCCACTGCAGGGCAAAGGCCTCTCCCATGTCTCTCCAATTAACCCTATCCTTTGCCAGCTGCATCCACTTTGCAGGCAAAGGGTGGATATGAATGAACACTTTATTACAATGAAAGTCACATCAGCAGTCTCCTATAGCTCGAAAACTTATTCTGAGCCCAACATAATAAAATGTGGCACAACAAGTGCAACAGAAGCCAAAAATCTAAAACTCGTAATACTTTAGTGCCGTTACGAGTGCAGCCGCTCTTGGTGGCAGGCAGTGCTGCTTCCCGCCATTCTTCTGCACCTTTGTTCCTCTTGCAGGATTAATGCCTGCAATAGCCCTGAAAGAAAGAGCCACGAGCTATGACTAACGACCAGGCACAAAAACTCAATTTTTATAGCTGAAAAACAAAAATATATACGTTCTACACTTCACAACCTCCTCGACAAGGGATGATGTGTTAAAAAAATCAGGTCTCATGTATGATTCGCTACGTTCTGAGGGGTAAAAGCTAAGTAAAAAAGCACTAATCGTACCTGTTCCCACCGAGAAGTAAAACTCTAGCTTTTTGAGGCGTCACTTTGCTGCTCAAAACTTCTTAGCAAGCTCCTCATAATGATAAAGCAGCAAGATTCGTTTTATCAAAAACCGTACATCAGCATGACTCACAGGTACTGCTAGGTGGAAAGAGCATAAGATGTTTCTACAATCTCATTGTTTACGAGGCGCATGTGTTGCAGTTTCCGGTCATACAGGTACCGTTGGAAACAGAAGTCTCTAGGATGCTACTGAAGTCATTTAAGCGGCTTGCTCCTCAGTGATCATCTCATTTTACTACCACATATTAAATAACTTGAGATCGACTTTCATCTCCACAAATTAGGTTTCGATCCAGTGGGTAATAATAAAACTCGGATTTGTTCGTGGCTCATGCGCCCTAGGAACTCATAGCCACTACAGTACATGTGGCCCTATGAATGAGGAGGATTTAACGTATAAAACAGGAGAACCGTGCTTTATCAAAACGTTAGGTCTTTTTTGCCTACCTCTTTCTACAGCAGTTTGCCAAGTCAGGACGCCCCCCCCCCCCCCCCCCCTCTCCAATAAAAAAACTAAGCCTGACCGCCGTACCCCGATTCCATTACCTTCAGTGTGTGTGTGAAATGCGACAAAGAGCGGGAGAGACACATTTTTTTCCTTCTCATTGACATTTTATATACAGAGTGATTTTTGTCACTTTTGCAGATATTTGTTTTAAATACTCAGTCACGTCGGTGTGGTCTTCTGAGCTGGATTGTACAGCAATGCAGACATTAGGTACCTCAAACGTATCTGTAGTTACATAATTAACCTTGACTTATTTTTCTTTTTTTGATCTCAGACGCAAGGTAGGTTATATTGCAAAAGTGATGGTCGTCAACTTTGAATATCAGCTGTTTTCAAGTATTCCTAAACAGCAGTATCATTCGAGACATTACCATCAAAAATATACATAAGAAAGCTCATTGAGTTGTCTTTCCAGCATTGCATATTTATAAAAAATCGCTTCTCGCACTTCTAAAGCATGCAGCAAATACAGGCACAGTTAGTGTATTTTTATGAAGTATAAGTTGTGGGAAGCCTGCTAGATTCCCGCCGTGGCGTCTGCGCGGCATCCCGCGTCGCTCTATTTCCCTTTCTCCCGCCTCGGGCGGCGGAGAGACGGCTGGTGGTTAATCGCTGTCATTCGGCCGCAGCTCCGCCCCCGGCTTCCCAAGGGCCTTTGCCATTGGTGACTTTTGGCGGGAATTCGGGACCCGTTTGGGGTGGTCGCGCTACCTTCCGAGCGGGGCCCGGAGGGAGAGAGACCCCTCCGAGACAGCGTAAGGTGCGTACGTTACTGTTCGTCCGGGCCGGCCTCTGCCGTTCGGACCAGTTCATACTCGAGCTCGCCAGCGTGGGTCCTCGACCCGCCGCGGCTCGAGCCTGTCCAGGGGTCCAACGACCTCTGACAGGCGCACCTTGCGTTGACTGCCCACTCTCTCTCGCAAACGGCCCAACGGCCGACACGAGAGAGATCACAGCACTGCCGCGGGGACAATCTCCTGCAGCGGCGTGCTAGCGGCGCGCATTTCTCTTGTTGCCCCGAGCGCGCACCGGAGCCTTGCTCTGAGCGCGCCCCCGGGACGGGGTGACTGTTGAGTGTGTGTGTGTACCGCTGGAGGACGGCGTCAATAAACGTCTCCTTTGTGAACTTGGAGGCCTGTTCCTTGCGGCGAGCCGCTCTCCTCTCTTCAGAGGTTGAACGCCGCCGCAGCGGTGCCCCAGGGTGCGTGTGGTGACGGCTGATCGGGGCCCTTGGCTCGCGCGAAGCTCGAACCCGCGGTGGGTAGTGGCCTGTGCCTACTGAGAAACCCACAACTAGTGGCCTGTGCCTACTGAGAAACCCACAAAGTTAACTAGATTTCGGCGGCAATACCAGGCACAGTTACGGCATTGTATAGTTAGGTAAAGTGGGCAAGCCAAGTGAACAAGCTTTCCTTCGATACTTCGAAATACATTGCTGAGTAACAAAATTTAAAAATAAGCCTAGCCTTCGATGTTGACAGATAAATTTTGCACTACAACCTTCCCTTTAAAGCGGAAATAGTGCAGCCTGTTAGCTAACTTAAGCTGATTAATCATCTAATTATTGATCCATATCAGGTAAATAATGTCCACTTTGCTGTACAATCCTGCAAAATAGAAAGCACCGGCGTATTTCTCACATCTGCAAAGGTTAAAAAAATCACCGTTTGTAATACAGTTGCGTGCTTGTCACTTGCTTTGTTTTTGGTGTTGCGCTTTAGGATAAAAAACAAATAAAATACCTGATCTCAGACCTTCACGTTTACTAGAATGCATCCTTCTCTCTATGGTCTTGCATTAACCTCCCAGCAGAACTAATAAACAACACACAGGTGTGATCCCAAGCTGCTACTTTACTGCTAACTATAGAGATAAAAGGTTTCTTTATGATGTTTCGCTGTTTGACACATATTTTCAAAAATGAGACTGAATAATGAGAGCATGTCATTACATCAGTCAATGGTAAAGCGATTATTAATTTCTAGTTCTACAATGTTGATAAAACTTCCTACCTGAAGGCAAATTTACTTCGGCGCTGCTCCTATAGTACAGCACACTATAAATGTATTTAACGTTACCGCGCCGCAGTGCTAGTTCAATGCCTAATTGAAGAAATGCCAACTTTCACCTCTATAAGCAAATTTCATTGAAAGTATGATATTCTCGATGAACACGCACACTGTTAAAAAACCTTTTACGTTGAAGTGCTTTTTCTTTCCGTACTCTCAGTTTAGCAGCGTAGTGACCACTTTTGTCAATAAGGTTTTGGAAGATTGGCAGACTGCAATATGCATTTGCACAGGGTGTGCTGTGACATCAGACAAGTGTACAAGTGAGTGAACATCGGGTTCAGTCCTTACCTCTGTGTGAATTCCAAGCACACGCTCGTCTCCTTCTGGTACTGGATGTTAAAAGCAAAATGGGCATAGAGCAGCAGCTTGAAGGCCTCGTCTGGCTTCGATGCATGAAGCACTGGATGGGTGTCCCCGCAGATTGTATATGAATTAGCACTGAGAAAAGTCCGTCCTGGAAAAGAGTTGGAAGGAAGAATTATTATTGGCCTTGTTCTTCCGTTTTCATTGTCTTTCAGTTACACGTACAGTTCCTTTATTCAGAGGGGTGGGTTGATGACCATTAGGTTTAGGAGGATAAGTGAAAAACGAGGAAGGGATAATAACGATGAAGATTGCATTGGCCCTGTTTTTGGCCCGTTTGCTGTACTGGCACCGTAATCTGCGTCGCAGCCCGCCCTTTACCTTTTGCTTGCTCGAAGGTCTGTAGGGCCTTTGATATTTCTTTAGGCTTCAGCCAACTCTCTCCTTCTCGAAGGCGCACATATTCAATACCCTCCGGGCTGCGGCTTGCCTTAATGCGATCGGACACCATGAGGTCGGTCAAAGCCTCTTTTGAGTCTACCTCTCTAGCCTGGATGTAGTACATTAAATACGTTTTCACGCGAGACGCAACTGAGCCCACGTCTCCTCCTTCCTTTTCGCTGCTTTCTCAAATCTCTCAAGGTACTCAGTCGGAGTGAGTTTTAATTCTTCTAGAACCGCTGTTTTTAAAGCCTCATACTCGGTGCATTCGGCTCGGTCAAGGTTACGAAGTAAGTATCTCACTCGCTCTCTCAGTGCCGGCAAAATTAAGTGCACTCGGCTACTGTCTGGAACATTGAAAGTAGTGAAAAGCTTCCCCACCTCCTCAAATCACAGTGGTACATCTGCATCGCATGGCATTCTGTAGCCCTTAAGGACTTTCACACATTGTGCTATTGAATCTGAGTCTATACGCCGTTCATTACTCAGTCCCGACCCAAGCGGTGACATTCGACCATTCGATAGCCCAAGCTCCATCTGCTTAAGTGCCAGTCGCTCCCTGGATTCAATTTCACGCATTCGTAGTTCCATCTCCACTTTTAGCCCCATACGGCGAATAGCCATTTTTTTTTCTGTATCAGTTTCTGTAGCGTGTAGTGACAATGTCTGTCTCTGGTCGCCGGCTTGTAACCTGCCTGCTCTCCACACTGAAATCATCCTCCATAGTCGCTCCCTCGTTCTGATCCATCCCCGTTTCTACACCACCCTCTAGCGATTGCTGCTCCTGGTGAGGATTAGACCTCATTTCATTCTCAGGATTAGATTCGCTATCTTTAGCGGCTAACGTTCTCCTTGTCTCGACCATGGGCCTCACAAACTAACCACCATGCCTGCTTCAACAAAACGCAAGAAATTCCACTCACCCGGCGCAGATCGGTTGTCTGCCGCCCAGAGCCCGGATGATGCGTCCGTTCCACCAGCGTTGGCAGCAGCCGAGGTTGAGTCGTCCCTTGACAGCTCCTCGCTGCTCCGTGTCGGATGGCCTGTGGTTGTTACTGCGATGCCTGCCCTTTTGGTGATGAGACGTGCCGAAGCCTGTCGTGCTGCGCCAGTAGAATTTCAATGTCCTTCGTTTCTTCGAGGAAGGTTTACGAACCCTTCCTCTAGTGCCGTTCGGCTTGGAAGATGGACAGGAGGCAAGCTTGTAGATGATAACAGCGGAGCATATATTTACAGCATACATACACAGAGAGTAAAGCCGGAAGGAGAACTGAATTTACAAAAGAACAAACTTTGCGCTACTTTACTCATCGACCAGACGGGTTAGAGCCTAAGTAGCATCACGTTACATGCTAAGCATGGAGCCCCGGCTCAGACTGGACTGGACTGCATCCGTTCACATGCGCTTTTAAGTACTTAATAAAGGACTAAAGACGGTCATTTTCAGTGGCCCGCCCTAAGCATCAATTCTCCAATCAAAAATAACATGCGAGATGGGAACTACCCCTTGGGTTGGGCTTAGCTTCGAACCCAGAGTCTCGTTAGCAACACAAACCAAATAAAAAACAAATATGCCACCTCTCTCTCTCTCAAGTAAGAGTATCCACACGCTCTCCCTTCAGAGCTAATCCGACTTGCCTCGGGCACACCGCCACCCATCATCGGTCCGCGTCGCCCGTCAGCAACAGGAGAGGGAGCGAAAGGGCCACGAAGCCGCCGCACTACCGACGGCGGGACACGGCTAATAAGCATGAATAGGTTTGTCAGCCGCTCCGGGAAACCAGATAAGGAACGGCCCTGTTTTCTCGCGGTTTGGGTGAGTACGGCATGTCCGCCATGACAGGTGTCTGTCACTGCCCTCCTGCAAATACGCTTTTGTTCACGAGGCAGGGCGGGACGCTGCGGGTGCCTCTTCGATGAATGCCTACGTCGTTAGGGGGCGGGAGGGGGGGGGGGCCCTCGGTGCGTCAAGAGACCCTTTTCGTTTCCCGCATGCACTCGGGGGCTCTCGCTTGTACTGGGGAGCCGCTTCGGCGTGTGCCGGCGTCCTGCAAAGGTACGCAGCTGGAAAAGAGTGGCGGCCTTACAATGGGCTTTGTGTTGGTAGTCCTTCTTTTGTCTATGATGTCATGTTTTAGTGTCAGCATGACATCCTGTGTGCTGAGGAGTCTTCTGAAGCCAACCATTTCATGGGGCCTGAGTCTCTCGGTCTCCATGTAGTTGGCGAGTCTTGTATGGATGACCTTTTCCATCAGTTTCCCTAGACACGAGGTGAGGGATATAGGTCTCATGTTTTCTAGTTTCTGTGGTTTTCCATGCTTGGTAATAAATATAATATCCGCTGATCTCCATTGTGGGGGAAGTTCTCCCCTTTCCCATACTTTCTGCATGTATTCGGTGAGGTTGGCGATGGAGTTGTCGTCTAGGTTTCTAATTATTCTGTTAGTTATGCCATCCGGCCCGGGTGTAGAATTCCTTTTGAGGCTGGTAATCTCTGATCTGAATCAGCTTCCGTTATGGCCTTGTCCAGCTCTGGATTTTCTAGTCCCGAGTATGTTGGAGGTACTTGGATGATGCTGTTTCCAACATAATTGTCTTTCAGTTTGTTAAAGAAGTCTGATGCTGAGCCCTCGAAAGAGTGCTTTATCTTCCGTTGGTTTATGCCCAAGCGTGTTTTGGATTGCTCGGGGCATAACAGGTGGCAGAAGATGCTCCACGTCTTGAGGAGACTCATTTGCTTCTCCATGTCGCATCGATTGAGCCAGTTTTGCTCGCATAATTTTAGAGCGTGCTTTTCTATGTCATTGTTAAGTCCGTGGATCCTTCTCCTCAGGTTTCGGTTCCATCTCTGTTCCTTTAATCTCCTTTCCATGCTTCTTTTGGCCTCCCACATGTGTAGGAGGTGCGAATCCATGATGATGGGGGCGTCTTCTTCCTCTATGATTTTGTGATGACCCCCATAATGCGCAGGTCCACACGGGACGGAGAGGCAAAGAGACACCGTATGGCTCAGTTTAAACAAACAGGTATATTCAATAATTACACATGATTAAGATTATACATCAGAGGCTGGGGCGTCCGAGCTTACGTGCCGACGACTTCATGGGGGCGATGGAGTGGCTCCGGAGTTGGGCTCGAGCGGTTGCTGGCAGAAGCTGCACGCCGACGGGCTTCGGCGCTGAAGGCCCTCTTGGCAAACGATGTCGTCCTGAGCGTGCTTGCAGTAGAATTTCAATAGTCGTCCGTTTCTTCGAGGATGGTTCACAAACCCTTCCTCTAGTGTCGTTTGGCTTGGAAGATGAACAGGAGGCGAGCTTGTAGATGATGACAGCAGAGCATAATTTTACAACATACATATACAGAGTTAAACTGGAAAAAGCAGAACTGAATTTACAAAAGAACAAACTTTGCACTACTTTACTCATCGACCGGGCAGGTTAGTGCCTAAGTAGCATCACATTACATGCTAAGCATGGAGCCCCAGCTCAGACTGGACTGCATCCGTTTACATGCGCTTTTAAGCACTTGATTAACAAAGGACTAAGGGCGGTCATTTCCAGTGGCCCACCCAAAGCATCAATTCTCCAATCCAAAATAACATGCGAGATGGGGACCACCCCTTGGGTTGGGCTTAGCCTCGAACCCAGAGTCTGTTAACAATACAAACTAAATAAACAACAAAAACGCCACCACTCTCTCTCAAGTGAGAGTATACACAGGCTCTCTCTTCGGAGCTAATTCACTAGCGCCTGTCTTTCCACATTCTTGGCGAGTACTGCCTGTCCTCCATGACAGGTGTCCGTCACGGCCCTTCTGGGAAGCTGTGGGTGCCTTCCCGGCGATAGCCCACGACAAAGGGGGGGGGGGAGGGAAAGAATGTTGTCTTCGCGGTAGCGCATAGCGTCGGCTGTGGTACGGCGCGCTCTGGCCCGCTGACAGCTCCCTTGTCCTGGAATGTGCCCGGAAATTGGGGAGGATAAAGCCTGTTTCCCCGGGGCGGCGGCGGGTCCGGTTGTTCTGGTCGTCACTCAAAGAGCATGGCTGGGTAATTGATGATGCCGCTGTCACGGGTCTCCGTCTACGCCGCGCCGTCGAACGTGGATCCTCGTAGCACATACGGAATGTCACACTCGCTCACCCTCCAGAAGAATGTTCTCCGAACATTTGAGTCCACGCAGCTCCCCTTGTCTTTCTGAATCGCCTCGCACAGTGCGTCCGACAAAACACTTTTCGCTGCACTCAACACCACTGCACAACACCATATGCCTCCGCTGTCAATACTGGCGTCTCCAGGGGCAGCACTGATCTTCTTTTACAGATAAACATAAAACTCAGCACCCAAGCCTCTCCTTTCTAGTCCAAACTGGACGAAATAAATTTACCACAGTTACAAAGGAGCTCCCACTTCTAGCACGATCACGGCACAGACAAAAATATAGATAACGAAAGGAAGTAGGGCAGGTTCTGCATGCGCTCCGCATGCTCTCCTGTGAAGGTGTTACTTAATGACAGAAAGGTTTAACTACCAACTCCGATAACTTAACACATAAGCACATAGCAATGTTATGAGCTGCGGCATTACACAATTCTAACCAGTTCACAACTCCGCTCTGTTTACGCCATTAGTCCGACTTAGCTTTCCGATTTCGCAGCGGATATCGGCCTTTATGAGTCATACTAAGTAAGTCTGTGCCCCTTTGTCTGCTTTGGGACTCGCGAGGGCTCGTGGCAGGAGCCTCTCCTGGCGTTATCTGCGCGGCAACCTCGCGCGCTTCTTCTTCTAGCAATGCATGAAGTAAATCCGGTGGCATTCCGGCCGTCACCTCGGGCGCCTGCCGAACAAATGCAGGAGAGGGCGTTTCTTGCGAACTATCTGCGCGCTCCGCTTCACTTCTGTCCCCATCAAAATCCGCGCTTTCCCTTTCCTCATTTCGTGAATACTGAACCGGTGCCGACTTGAGGCGATTTGCGTGTATCCTTATCAAACGCCGGTTCACGTCTCGGACTCTGAAGTTTACCGGAGAAAGCTTCTCGACAACCTCGCACGGTCCTCTCCACTTCGTCTGGAACTTACGAGCTAGCCCAATCTGCCTTTGGCAGTTTTCAATGTACACGCTGTCCCCCACATCAAACGGCGCGTCTCTAGCACTGCGATCGTGCACCTCCTTCCTGCGCTTCGCCGCTTTCTTTAAGGACTCCTTTGCGATGTCCCTCGCCACTTGCAAGCGCGATTCTAGCTCAACCTTATAGTCGTCCAGTGAAGCGTATGGGACACGACGGGGGCCCTCTGGCACTTCACTAGGCTGGTCCGGGTCTCGGCCGTAGAGAAGAAAGAATGGCGATTCGCCCGTGCTCTCGTGTGCTGCGGAATTGTAGGCAAACATTGCATACGGGAGCCACAAGTCCCAGTCCCGCTGGTCGCGCGAAACAAAATGCGACAGGAACCCGGCCACGGTTTGGTTCAGTCGCTCCACCGCGCCGTTGCAAGCCGGATGGTACGGTGTTGTCTGCTTCTTAGCGATCTTAAGCAGCTCGCAAACTCTCCTCATTAGCTGCGACACGAAGTTCGTTCCCCGATCTGTCAAGAGTTGCCTCGGGGGTCCATGTCGGAGCACGATCTGTTCGACAAATGCTCTTGCAACCGTGTCTGCCTTCTGATCTGGGAGTGCTACCGCTTCCGCGTATTTTGAAAGGTGATCGACAAATACTAAAATGTACTTGTTTCCGGAAGTGGTCGTGGGCAATGGGCCCATTATGTCCATACCTGTCCGCTCGAAGGGAGCCGAAACCTCAGAGAACGGCTGAATTGGAGCTGGTCTTCGTCCCTTGGGTGTTTTTCTTTCGAGACAGGAATGACACTTCGCACAGTAGTCTCTAACATCCTGTCGCATGCCACTCCAAAAGTACAAACGCTCCACACGCCTGCGTGTCTTTGCTACGCCAAAATGACCGGCGCATGGCGCATCGTGAAACTCGCGAAGAACCCTTTCTGTCCACGACCGAGGTATGACGACTCTCTCCCAAGCGGTTTTCTCTGGTCTCCCTTTCCTGGTTGGCCTCGTGCGCCGACACAGGGTGCCGTCTTTGTCAATGAAATAACCTAGCTGTTCGGGGTGAGACGGTGCGCCCTCTAAGCTTTCGATTATTCGCTTCAGGTCAGGATCTTTGCACTGCTCTGTGCGTAATTCGGCGGGGTCGACTACGGGGACAAACTCATCTATAGCTGCCACGGCAGCTGTGCGGCTGAGTGCATCAGCATTCAGATGTGTCTTTCCTGACTTGTGCTCAACTTCAAAGCAGTATTCCTGCAGGTGTAGATTCCATCTAGCGAGTCGCGAGCTAGGGTCCCTGACACTCATCACCCATTTCAGAGGATGGCAGTCTGTGACTAGCTTGAATTTGCGGCCGTAAAGGTAGCATCTGAAGTGCTTTACTGCCCAGACAACGGCGAGGCACTCCCTTTCCGTAGCTCCGTACTTTTGCTCTGTGGGGCTCAGCTGTCGGCCAGCAAAAGCAACGGGATGTTCCTTGCCCTCGATAACCTGAGATAGCACGGCACCCACTGCGAACTTTGACGCATCTGTGGCCATAACGAAGGGCAAATTAAAATCCGGGTGGCGCAACAGCGGTGCACTCATTAGCTTCCTTTTCAGGGCCCCAAAAGAATTCTCCGCGTTTTCGTCCCAGCGAAAGGCGACATTTTTGGCTGTTAAGGCGGTGAGCGGCTTAGCGAGCTTGGCGAACTCCTCTATGTGCCTTCGATAGTAACCGATCAGGCCGAGAAACTGCCGGACCTGGCGGACGCTAGTCGGGGATGGAAAATCCGAGACACACCTTAGTTTCTCAGGGTCCGGTCGCACGCCGTCAGCTGAAACAACGTGCCCGAGGTACTTTACCTCGTTTTTGAGGAATTGGCACTTAGAGGGCTTCAGCTTGAGACCCGCTGCTCTTAGTCGCACCAAAACCTGCTCAATATCGCGCAAATGGTTATCAAAACTGTCACTGTATATGATAATGTCATCCATATACACAAAGCACAGCCTCCCCAGAAGACCTGCCAGGATAACATCAGCGGTTCTCTGCCAGACAGCAGGGCTGTTGGCCAGACCCATCGGCATTCTTTTCCATTCATAGTGCCCTGAGGGCGTGTTGAATGCCGTTTTCTCGGCATCTGCCGGATCCATTGCTATCTGCCAGAATCCCGCCGCCATGTCCACTACCGTGAAGTACCTGGCAGAGCCCAGCTGAGAAAGCGTCTCCTGTATATTGGGGATGGGGTATGGATCGATGCGAGTTACGGCATTTAGTTTGCGGTAGTCCACTACCAATCGATACGAGCCATCTGGCTTTTCCACCAATAGTGCTGGTGCTCCCCAGGGTGACTTTGAGTGTTCGACAATGCCGCGATCAATCAGGTCCTGCACCTGCCGCTCCATCTCCTCACGGTGGGAGTAAGGAATCCTGTACGCACGCTGGTAAACGGGCGATGAAGTGCCGGTTTCTATCCTGTGCTTTATAACGCCACAGCAGCCCAAATCCAGGTTGGACGCGGCGAATACCTCCGAGTAGTCGTTCAGCAAACCAGCCAGAGCCTCCCTCTCCCTGGATTTTACGTGAGAAAGATCGAACGACACCTTTGGAGCAGCCGAAGGACTAGCATGCTCTACAGTTGCGAGTACCGTATCGGTGGGCTCACGTTGCTCTATCGCAGAGGTGAAGAAAGCCAATGTTTTGTTCTTGGGAAGGCTCAGTGGCTGCTGGCTACAGTTAACCACCCGTAGGGGCACTCTGTGGGCGTCATTAACTGTCACGAGGCACGCGGCTGCCTTCAGGCCATTGCTGAGAGAGTCGACCGGCTCAAGCACTCCCACGGCGCCGCTCTCTACATCTGAAGGCACAAACGCGTACAAAATGTGCTCCGACCAAGGAAGGACGACCGCCTCCTCGACCAGCCGGACGGCAACCCGCGAATATACCTTCTCCAATGATCCCACTGTTTGACGGGTGTCAATATCGGTAATGCGAATCTCAGCCCCTCTCCTGTTCAAAAACGGAACTTTTGAGCCGCCCGCATTAACCTCTTCCTCAGAGAATGAGACTACTACCTTCCCTTTTCTCAAAAAATCCTGCCCTAATATACCTGACACTCCGTTTGGCAGAGACACCGTGTCCGGGCATACGTAGCAGGGGTGCTCCAATGCAATTCCGCCGAGAGAGAAGTGTAACCTGTAGAGTCCACTTATGCCAAGAGGATCCCCCGTTATGCCTACAAATTTGGTTGCCATACCACCAGACGCTTCCAACACCTCGCGGTCCCCCTTCCTTCGAAGCGTGTTAAAACTGCTCTCCTTAAGCAATGTCACCTTTGACCCCGTATCTATCAACAATTCCATGCAACAACCATTTAACTTGCAACGCACAACAGGGCATGCCTCGTCGGCCACACAAACTACCACCACCTCATCATCTACTGCTCCCTCCCCACGCTCCTCAGGCTGGGGAGGACTAACTAGTTTTTTGTCTCGGTATCTGGAGCCCCGCTGTCGGCTTGCTTAGGGCGTGTCTCGCCTGCTTCTC
The DNA here is from genome assembly GCF_052857255.1 of Amblyomma americanum. Lineage (NCBI taxonomy): Eukaryota > Metazoa > Arthropoda > Arachnida > Ixodida > Ixodidae > Amblyomma > Amblyomma americanum. The sequence goes on from NC_135497.1 coordinate 402,522,350, forward strand.
TTTGTGGCTCCCCACGGCGCACGTTTTGGCAGAACCTGGCGATGTGTCCGCGACCCTGGCAAGCGAAGCATACGATTTCTTCAAAATCTCGCATACCGCGCCTGTAGCTTTGTGGCGGTCTCCGGTTTCCAGCGAATGGGCGCTGTTGAGCGCGCGCTTCAACCTGGCGTTCTACCTGCTGAGTTAGCAGCTGTTCCAAGCGATCTAACCGCTCTGTCAAGAGAGCAACCTCAGGGTTGAGCACCGCTCTCTCTATGACGCGTACTCTCGCTGCGGCTGTCGTTAACGCCTCATTTCGTTCCTCATCCAATGCGGCCTCCACGGCTTGGTCGAAATTCCTCGGCTTGCGCGAGAGCACGAACCGGCGCACGGGGTCTTGCAGACCAGCCACGAACAAAGCGGTCATTTCCTCTTTAACTATATACTCCGCGTATTTCTTCCTTAACTGGTCTCCTTCCTCCTCCCTGCTTAACGTATCGCGTGCTAGGCGCTGAAGCCGCGACGCAAATGTTCGCACGTCCTCCCCTACCATCTGTCCGGCGTCACGGAACCTCTGTACCCGCACGTGACGTGGTTCAGTGTCGAAATGCTCAAACGCGAGCTTCTTAAATTCCGCAAATGATTTTGTGGATTTTACTTTTTCGTCTCGCCAGGCAAAATCATGAGCAGCTCCTGCCATCTTACACCTCGCCATTCCCAGCATTTGAGCATCGGACCATCCCCCCATTTTCCCAATCTCTTCTAGCATGGAAAAGAAATCGCAGATTGGAACCCTTGTCTTATCTCCCGTAAACGTCGGAATGACGCTTCCTAATGCCAGCATGCTTGCTCCGAGCGACGGCTGTGGAGTGGGAGCTCCCTCAGATACAGTCATTTTTTTTTAAGCCCTCCAGTGCCTCAAGTCTCTCAAATGGGGGTAAAAGTCCCACAATCAGTCCCGTGATTCCCTTTTGATTACAATTTTGAAGTCATGAATGTCACAGCATTCAGAGGACATTTGCTTTTGAGACCCCACTTCTGACACCAGTGTGATGACCCCCATAATGCGCAGGTCCACACGGGACGGAGAGGCAAAGAGACACCGTATGGCTCAGTTTAAACAAACAGGTATATTCAATAATTACACATTATTAAGATTATACATCAGAGGCTGGGGCGTCCGAGCTTACGTGCCGACGACTTCATGGGGGCGATGGAGTGGCTCCGGAGTTGGGCTCGAGCGGTTGCTGGCAGAAGCTGCACGCCGACGGGCTTCGGCGCTGAAGGCCCTCTTGGCAAACGATGTCGTCCTGAGCGTGCTTGCAGTAGAATTTCAATAGTCGTCCGTTTCTTCGAGGATGGTTCACAAACCCTTCCTCTAGTGTCGTTTGGCTTGGAAGATGAACAGGAGGCGAGCTTGTAGATGATGACAGCAGAGCATAATTTTACAACATACATATACAGAGAGTTAAACTGGAAAAAGCAGAACTGAATTTACAAAAGAACAAACTTTGCACTACTTTACTCATCGACCGGGCAGGTTAGTGCCTAAGTAGCATCACATTACATGCTAAGCATGGAGCCCCAGCTCAGACTGGACTGCATCCGTTTACATGCGCTTTTAAGCACTTGATTAACAAAGGACTAAGGGCGGTCATTTCCAGTGGCCCGCCCAAAGCATCAATTCTCCAATCCAAAATAACATGCGAGATGGGGACCACCCCTTGGGTTGGGCTTAGCCTCGAACCCAGAGTCTGTTAACAATACAAACTAAATAAACAACAAAAACGCCACCACTCTCTCTCAAGTGAGAGTATACACAGGCTCTCTCTTCGGAGCTAATTCACTAGCGCCTGTCTTTCCACATTCTTGGCGAGTACTGCCTGTCCTCCATGACAGGTGTCCGTCACGGCCCTTCTGGGAAGCTGTGGGTGCCTTCCCGGCGATAGCCCACGACAAAGGGGGGGGAGGGAAAGAATGTTGTCTTCGCGGTAGCGCATAGCGTCGGCTGTGGTACGGCGCGCTCTGGCCCGCTGACAGCTCCCTTGTCCTGGAATGTGCCCGGAAATTGGGGAGGATAAAGCCTGTTTCCCCGGGGCGGCGGCGGGTCCGGTTGTTCTGGTCGTCACTCAAAGAGCATGGCTGGGTAATTGATGATGCCGCTGTCACGGGTCTCCGTCTACGCCGCGCCGTCGAACGTGGATCCTCGTAGCACACACGGAATGTCACAATTTGCATGTTGTTTTTGACGTGCGTGCGGATTTGTTTGGCCCATTTTTCGATGTCTGCAATTGCCCCGGGCGATGAGGCTTGAGTTCTTTCTTCCCTGAATTGATGCCAGTCTGTGAGACGCTGTGATGTTTCCTCTTTTTTGCCCCAATTTCTTGCCGTGTGGGATCGTGTGCTTTAGGATACAGTGGTCACTACCCAGGTTGTGAGTGGTGTTTTCCCATCTGAGGTCTGCCAGATTTTTGGTGATGGTGAGATCTGGCGACGTGCCTGTTGAGACACTGTTGCCGATTCTTGTGGGAGAGCTTGGGTCTGTGTGAAGGGTGAGCGTGAGTTTCTGTGCGTCCTCCCACAGCTGTCTACCTTTCTGGTCTTGCCTATTGTATACCCACTCTTGATGCGCAGCGTTGAAATCCCCTGTAATGATCAGGGGGCTTTGCCGGCTGCTTTGAAGGCGTTTTTGAAGAGAGATCTGAAGCGGATCTTCTGCTTTGGTGTGCTGTATGTGTTGAGAATAAAGATGCTTGGATCATTCTTGTCACCCGTGATGATTTCTACTAGCACCACTTCAATGTCCTTGGGGGTAGTTTCATGCTGGATGATCGCGACGTTCTTCTTGACGAGAACGGCTACTCTGGATTTGTCGCCCCTTTCACTGATGTAGGCTTGATAGTTCATCTGGTTTACGGAGTCTGTGCCCGTGCCTTGGAGTGTTATAGCTAAGGGGAAGGTTTCTTCTTCATCTATGTATTGCTGTAAGAGTGATTTCTTGCTCTTGTAACCCCTACAATTCCATTGCAGAATCGTAGTGGGGATTCGAGTGTTTCTCTTGGCGCAGGGTAGTTTACTTTTGTTGTGACTGTCCATTGTGGTCTGCTATGAAGTATCCTATGTCGTCTTTCTCGAAAGTTTTTGAACTCACTTGTCAAGCACTGCACTTGCGTGAAGATGGCTTCCATGGCTTGCTTCATCTCGACGATGATGTTTTCCATGCTGTCTATTCTGTTGTTTGTCTCTCAATGTTGCCTCGAATTGTTCATTCGCGACAAACTTGTCTTCTGGTCTCTCCGCGCACCTACGCTTGGTGGGTGGTGATTGAATGGGGTCTTTCCCTTCAGGACTGTCAGCTTGTTGCCGGGGAGAGTGTTGAATAGTGGGGGAGGGTTCCGGTGCTTCTTTACGTGGTGTGGTGGTGGGTGTTGTGGTGTTTTTAGGAGTGTGAATCTCCTGTCTAAGCGTCTGCATCTCCTGCCCAAGAGACTGAGCGACGTCTTTAAGCTCTTTAACTGTCGCTCTAAGTTCGTGATTTTCTTTTTCTAATGTTTGCTTGTATTGTGCAGGTTAGGAATCCCTCCTATCAAAGCTCACCTTCTTGTCGACTTCTGCTTTCTTCTTGAGGCACCATGGGTCGTCCGCCGCTCTCTTGGTCTTGTCTCCAGGAGGGTTGGCCTGGCCCATCGTTCTCCCTCTGGATGTTGATCTCGAGTGAGATCTGAAATTAGTGGAAGAGGAGGGGGACGAGAGGGGTTGGAAGCGGGATTGGGATTTGCTTCTGCTTCTCGATCTTTCTGCGAGGGGGTCTTGAGAATCAGTACGAGATCATGTTCTCTTTCTTTCGCTAGCGCTTCACCTGCAAGCTTCTTCTCCCAATATTCTTCTTCTTGACTTCGTATGGGGTTCTGAACATGGCCTTGCATTTCTTGTCTCCAAGTGGGTGCTCCTTGCCACATAGGATGCATCGGGTTTCTTTGCAGCTATCATTCTTCTTAGGGTCTCTTTCTCCGCAGTTTCTGCATCTCCGGATTGTGTTGGGATTCGGGCAGACGTCCACTCGGTGTCCGAGCTCTCCGCACTGATAACTTACCTCGTATCTCTTCTTGTAAGGAAAACATCTTTCGTAAAAGCTGAAGAGCTTTATTGTCCCTGGGACGCGCTCTTCTTGAAAGACGAGAAGAATCGTCGTTTATTTGGGGCTCAGTCTCCTGACTGCAACTACCTTTGGGTAGATTCCTTGGCTTGCGTTCTGCTCCAGGTCTTCGACTAACTCCTCGTCGGAGATGCTCAGGTGAACGTTATGTATCACCCCTTTCCCTCTCCGCTCGGGGTTTGTCATGTGCGCCTTGATCTCAGTCTTGGTTCCCTCCTCCGTGATGATGGATGTGATTTTCTGGTGTTTTACTGCCCTCTCTCCATCTTCGGTAGCAATTAGCAGGGTCTGCTGAGCTTCGTTGAGGGAGAGAATGTCTCTCTTGACGTCACCATACGGAATGCCAGTTTCCTTGCCAATGCAGTAGAGCAGTTTGGCTGTCCCAAGCTTGGTTAGAGGGCAGAGGCCCCCTTGCGGTCGCAAAATTACTCTAGTGGCGCCCTCTGGGATGCGCACGCACTGTTTTCCCACTGACTTCTCCGCTATCTTTCCCGCGGCGCGTTTGAAATGGTTCGGCCGCTCCCGCCAGGGGGCAGCACCTACTTCCGGTTTTCGCTGCATGTGCTGCTAAGGTTCTACTTTTCCATCTTTTTTGACTATGTACCAGCCTTCCTGCACTAAATCCTCTTCAGCGGGGATGTTGTTGACCTCTGCGTCCATTTCAACTGCCTCGATTTGCCGATCAAGGGACATGTCTGCCGTCATTTCGGGCCCGAAGGCCGCTGAGTTGATTAACAATACCGGCATGCTTAGCGGTCGGGCGTGGTCTGACCCTTTAAAGTCCAATAAAAATCGAACGGGTGGGCCCACCTTCAAAATCGAGGCGTCCTCTTGATCGCTGAGTGATCCGGCTGACGATTCTGCCAAAATTTCGGGTCGTGGGCAAGGGATTCTACAGATGAAGGTTTTCGACGGAGCCCATGTGGAACAAGTGATGATGATGATACTGGCTATCCCTTTGTATCGGGGGATCAACGGCACTAAAAACCGGATCAAGCCAAGAAGGTAACAAAAAATAAAAGTTAAAGAAAAAACACCTAACACACGCTCATGGCACGTTTTGGTCCCCTGAGCCATCAAGGAGCGTGACCGTGTCGTGTGCGCCACCAATTTTCCAAACGTCGCTTGGTTCGCTCAACCAGCTTCCATTGCGGTGGATCGTCGGGTTGGCGAAAACCGAGTGCCATCGCTAGTGTTCCGAGGCTGTTGGATCCGCTGATCGCGTCAGGTGGCATGGGGCCTACTGAGGAATTATTGTGCTGTGCATCCGAAACCGACGGGTGTAGGCCTGCACATTCCAACGCGATGTGCTCGATGGTTTCATCAGCGCCTACGCAAAGTTCACGCGTCGTGCTCATACCCTCCGTGTACTTTTCTCGAAGACATTGGGTGCGAGGCACACCGCTCCTAGCTTCGCACAACAGTCCACTGCCCCTAGTGTTGTCATATAGGGGCTCTTTTTCGACCTTCGATTTTTCTTGTTGGTAAATGGCCAGGGCTGGCTTCTCGCGGGCCGTCTGCTGCCAACGACGCTGCTCCTCGCATCGCACTTGTTCTTGGATCTTTTGCCGTCCGTTGGGTTGGAAACTCTTAAGTGGGGGGGGGGGGGTACCACTCCGTATTTATCCGCCAGACTCTTGGTTTGACGGGCCCACTTGGTGTTGACACACTTCAGGTGGACATACTTGAACACTTCCCGCGCCCAGCGGCCGTCCTGCATTTCGCTAAGACGGCGCTCGTAGCTCACTTTGGCTACGGCTTCCTGTGCCTCAAAGGAGGACCACCCCAGATCACCCTGTACCGCCTCGTTCGGCACACTGCCGTGAGCTCCCATGGCCATTCGTCCCACCTCTCTCTGCCGCGTCTCTAAACCTTGGCGAGTCACGGAGGATAAACAGATGACTGCGTTGCCGAAGGTAAGGCCTGACACCGCCACCGCCTTCCATAGCGATCGGGTGACTTCAAAGCGGTTGAAAGCCCATAAGGCGCGTGAGCTCAGGAAAGCCCGTTGTCTGATTGCCTTTGTCCGGAGTTACTTCTCGAAATCCTGCACATAGTTTTGGCCCGCCGAGGGTTCTATTCCCAGGTATCTGTAGGACGGCAACCAAATGACACTGCTGTTCTGAAGATGCAGGGGTGGGGTCTCTTGCCCACTGTCCTCGGACGCCTCCGGCGGGAACCTGACTGCTACAGACTTCGTGGCGTTGAAACGGAGCCCGAGGCCATCGCCCTCAGATGAGCATATGTCTAGGAGGCTCTGGAGATCTCCCGTATTTTCCGCAAGCAGTACTATATCGTCTGCGTACAGGAGGGCTGGTAGCCTGCGAGTACGAGTGGCGCCATCCTCCATGTAGGTGAGGCTGAACCCAACTCCGCTCTCCACAAGGCGCTGCTCCATCCCCGAGATAAACAACATGAACAGGATCGGCGACATAGGGCAGCCCTGACGGAATCCCCTGGACACGCTGATTGGCCTGGTGGTTGAGGCCCCCCAGTGGATCACAGCCTGGGTTTCAGTGTATAAAGCCTTCACCAAGTGTAGTAGCGGTTCTGGGATAGCCTGTGCCTCCAGGACCTCCCACAGTCGATTGTGCTCCACTGAGTCGTATGCCTGGGCTATATCCAGAAAGCCCAGTACCAGCTCTCGCTTCTCTTTGGCGGCGATCTCAATTGAAGATGTCACAACAAAAAGGTTGTCTTCCAGTCGGCGATTGGGTCGAAAGCCATTTTGCAGTTCGCCCAGAATTTGAGCACATTCCGCCCATCTCTGTATGCGAGTTCGCAGTATGTGGCAAAAAAAGCGATACAAAGCAGATGTTACCGCAATGGGTCTATAGCTCTTCAAGAGGGCCTTGTCTCCTCCTCTCTTTAGTACCAGCCGTATCCTTGAGCACCGCCACCCTGGTGGAGCAGTGCCTGTGGTCATTACATCGCTCAAGGCGTCCCTGAGCCGTTCCCGTGTTCTTTTCTCCATCTTTTTTATTAGTAATGGTGGTATGCCATCCAGCCCCGCTGCCGAGCTTCCCGCCATGAGTCGCAGTGCTCGCTTCAGCTCCCCCTCTGTGACTGTGTCACATCCCGATCCGGCAGGTGGGCTTGCGGGTGGTAGTGCTGCACTATCCTGGCCTATCAGGGATTGGAACTGGTGGGCCATATGTGTTTCAATGTAGCCCAAGCAGGCTGCTTCCACGTACTCCTCCCCTGTGGTTGGTTCTCGCAGGGTCACCGTGTCAGCTTTAGCCACTGGCTGAAGTGTCTGGATATATCGCCAGAATTTCGCTAGGCCATCTCTGCCAGCTGGTTTGATTTCATGGAGGAGCTTTCTGTTAACTGCCAGCATCATCTGTTGTACCAAAGCGGCCATATGCTTTTTCGCTTCAATGTATGCCTCCCACAGCCTATTTATTATTTCAGGTGTGCCCCGCAGTGCGGCATGTCGAAGCTCTCTACAAGCGACTTTACGTTGCTTTAGGGCATTGCACACCTCTTTGTTCCACCATGCTTTAGGTCTATGTCTTCTGCAGTACTTCTGGATTGGCCGGCTAGCTTTTACTGCAGTTATTGCCTTTTTTACCCAGAGTTCAGTCTTCATATGATTGCACATCTACACCCTCCGCCTCGCTCTCCAGCAGTGCCACAATGTCGTCAATTTCTGTCGTCAAATCATTTCGATGTTCTGGGTGTGCCCTGTCAACATGTGTATGACCCTCCCTTCCAAATGACAGCACAAAGCTGTTGTGGTCGCTTCCAATGCTTTGGGAGCCTTCTTCATCTATCACCATCTCTTGAAGCTGAGGTAGAAAGGCATGTGCTATTAAGCAGTAGTCTATGCTGCTGGTGTTCTTGTGCATAGTCCAAGTTGTCTTCCCCCTACACTTGTCTGTGGTATTGACAACCACTAAGCCTTGTATTTGGGACCAGTCCAGGAGCAGTCTGCCCATTCTGTCCGTCACACCATCTAGATCCTCGATGTGGGCATTGAAGTCCCCTAAGATAATAACTGGCATATTGCTCATGGCAGCTATATCGGTCTCTAGGCACTTCAGAGTATCAGTGTTTTTCTGATAGGCCCCCTGTCCTGTCCACAAGTAAACCAGACCCAGTGCTGTCTTGCGGGCGCCCAAATTTCCTGTCAGCCACATGTGTTCCTGACATTTCCCTGGAATCCTCTCCCAATTGGAACCGACCCTGTATAGAAAGCCTAGGCCACCCCCCCCCTCCTTTGTCCATCTAGGCGGTTTAAGCCTTCCCATATATAGTCTTTGTTTTGTGGTGGGGTTTCTTCATTGCGTAGATGGGTTTCGACAAGCCCTGCGACTGTGATTTCTTGCTTCTGTAGATTGTTGTAAAGTTCTTCCCACTTTTGCTCCCGTCGGCCCCCTTGCATGTTGAGGTAGAAAATCCTTTGTCTGTTTCTTATGCCTCTGCTCCGTCGTTGTCTTCTCTTTCTTCGTTGTGTGTGAAGTTTAGTAACATCACCTATATCCCCAACAGGCCCTACTCTTCCAACCATCACCCTTTCCCCCTGTTCACTGTGCTGCTCTGCATTGTGTTCTTCTAGGGGTTTCCCCCCCAGAACCTGTTCCTCCCTTTCAATCGGTTTTGTGAGCCCATCATTTGCTGCAATGTCTGGCCCAGGACCTCTATAAAGGGGGTTGCAGGGTGTACTCCTGGGGTGGGCCCTCTTCTGCCTTTGTTGCAACGGTGGATTCATAAAAAAGAGCAGGCTCTACGCCCGAGTCGCCGCCCAAGTTCATTTGCTGCTCGCTCGGTGTACAACATGTCCTGTTGCTGCTCAACCGCCCATGTCGTTGGTATGAACTCCACTCGATGTCCAAGGTCCTTGCATGCGTTTTTCGTTCCTTCATTCCACACTGCAAGCCCAGTAGGAGTGGTCGCCGTCTGGGGGAGACCGTATACTAAAGCGGTGCTGTGGAGCCCGCTGCAACCACGTATCCAGGTGGCGTTTCACTTTCTGAAAGGCATCCTCCGCTGGCCAATCCTCCTTTCTTGCATCATTTATCCCAGCATGTATTACCACTAGGGCCTCCTGCACCTGCCAGACATCCGTTGCATCATTGAGGGCCTCACAGGCCTTTTGGAGGGTTGCGTCTGCCTCTGTCCTGATGTGTACTCTCTTGTGCCAGTTTGAAGCCTGTAGTATAGCGGGCTTCATACGGTAGGCGTTGTGATCCCCGTATAGGAAAACACTTCGGTCTTTCCTTTCCTGTCCATGTGGGCTCCCATGTTTCTCCCTTTTTTTGTGTCTATACTCTGAGCCTCGTACTTCAGGTGTTTGGTGGCGCTGCTGCTGGATTTACTTTGCTGTTGTTTGGATACTTCCTCCTGTGACAGGTTGGGTAGTATCAGCTAAGCTCCTGGTCTTCTCCTCTTCACTTTCACTTGTATTCTCTTTTCCACTTCTGCATGGCTCTGGTGCGTGCTGTCATGGCCTTTGCTCATTTAGGGTGCCCACCGACTCCCCGGCCATTGGTTCGACAGCGGCTGGCAGCCGCACACGAGATGTCCCCGAACACAGCTAGCTCAGTGTCTGCCTTAGTTCAACTACTTGTTCTTCCAGAGCAGTCCTCTTTCTTCTCTCCGCCTTTAGGCCGCTTCTTTCTACCTCCATCGCGGTGAGTTCGGCGTCCAACCGCGCCTTGAGGTTGACGATCTCCAGCTTCCAGTTTTCCTTCTCTTTAGCCGCGTAGGTATTGAGCTCATCCCGTAAAACGTTCATCCTTATGCATTGGTGGCACTTGAAAGCAGGGTCTTCCTGAGCTTCGTGTACGGTGTCGTACGGCGTGCCCTCCAAAACGAGCCACGATTTGCATGTCGTACACTGGACCCACTCCTTGATCGCAGAGTCTTCCTCAGTGGTCTCCTTCGTCTGGCCACGACGCCCCATGGCAAAAAAAGGTGGTGGCGGGAAAAAGGGGGTGTCGTTCACGCACTCCTGACGATCTCACTCCTAACTCATCGCGTCGCAGCGCTCACACACATATTGTCGCACGCACATCCGCACCCCTACTCCTTTAAAGGCGGATCGGCAGTTCAAATTAGTCGCTAACGGACTTCAGCACACACGAAGGCACCGCACACTAACAGTAGTAAACCGATTCACATCAAGGTCGCCTGCCCTTGTGAAAGCCGGCCCATAGCCGTCGGAGCCCTCTTGAGCTGCGCCGAAATATAGGTGGTCCGAAATGCCCGATTGGATGCACCAAAAACCACTCAAACTTCGAACCCGTCACCTGCTATTCCACGCTACTAACCTCTAAAGAACTCCAAGTATAAACATTATTTAAAAACGGCACAAAAGCGATCGAGAAATAAACTGTCAATTCAAACGGAAATTCAACCGCAATTCGACTCCAGTGTTGCCATCCCGAGTTGGGCGATTTCCTTTCCTCTGAATAAACCAATTAGACAACCGCCACGGACGTGCTCTCTCGCTTGGCGAACAGAGGATGGCCGCTCCAAACAGCGCTGCTCGAACGAGCATGGCGCGAGAGCGAGGCAAGAATGCAAGGGGGGGGGGGGGGGGGCAATGATGCAGTCTGGCCACACTATGACCTGGCAACACTGGGATTTCTGTAGTGTGGCAACACTGTAGTGTAGCAATGCCTCCTGAATAACATGCCTGAAGCGTCAGGGATTTTTCTGCCCGCCGTTGAGCGCGCGTCCACCGTATGGCGCGCTGTCAGATGACCCTCTAGCAGACGACACGCAGGCAGCACAAAATTTTCTTGTGACTGCCGTTGCAGAAAAAGTATGCCTTCTGGTGCGCTGTTCTTTATATTATTTGTGTGGTGTGTTTAGTGTTACCGTTTGACAACTGACGCGTCGATGACTGCAGTTGCTGGAGGGAGTAGCGAGCGAAAATGCATTGCTGTTGCGTTCCGTTTTGTATGTCGAGTCAGCGAAACAAGAAGCCCGGCATTTCGTTCCATGAAATTCCTGCCGACTCAGAACTTTGGGAGAGACGGCTAAAGGTAATTTGAAGAAAGAACTGGCAGCCAAACACAACGTCAAATTATTCTGCAGTTTGTAGCTTGCATTTCCAGCCAAGGAAATGCTACTGTAGACAGTCTGACTGCCCACCAAGACAGGGGTGGACTCTTTTACCCGACGTCAGTGCTCTGAAGAGTGTTACATGGCCTCAAGAAGTTCGTCGATATCATGCTCAAAGACCGAACGCATCTTCAAAGGCCACTGGACACATGCTTGCTTCACAACTAGTATGAATATAAAATCGCGGGTTTGCCTGTCCTGTGAGAACAGGATAGCGGCCACAGTTAGGGAAGCACTACTGCATAATATCTGCAAGAAGTTAAACTGTTGCTAACAAACCATGCACTTGACATAACAGACAAGAACGCAGTTGCGAAGATGTACAACAAGAAACCTTTTTCCCGAAGATTCTTAAAATTGCAGTAAGAAACGATTGCCCCCGCCTTCATCGCACCGTCGCATACCATTTTTCCTTGAAAGTGCGCACGTGTCTGTGCCTTCAAGTGCAGTTTTTTTTAAATATTCACTAGTCACTCGCTAAGTCTGATACTCCCCTTGTTTCAGTTGTCATTTCATTAACGCACGTGCTTGTCATTCGGAGAAATCCGATCAGTCAGGCCTGCTGTGTTACTCCCAACGTCACTGTACGCGTGTGCATCACACACGAACATAGTGAGCTGTGTTTCTTGCGGAAAGAATAGAGAAAAGGGGCATGGGTTTATTTGAAATTTGTCAACGTTATTCAAGGAGGTACCGTTCAGCGAAAGCTCATCGGAAAAATGACCAGAAACAGCGCAGGCTGGGCCTTCCAATACCTGCTCCACCCGATCTAAACATCTCTCGCAATGCTCCGCAGCAAGATTGCAACAGACGAGCGCTTCGCAATGTTCTAAGAACATTAAATATGAGGGACGTGCCCCCTGCGGGCCAGCGACTCCCCAGGCAGGTTACCGCGATCGTCTCCGGATTCCATCCATTGAGCGCCATGCAGTCCTTCTTTCCCACGGGTCACCTGACTACAGCTGAGAGCTCAGGTAATTCCGGACTTCCTCCAGTCCTTATTCTATCTCATGGATTATTTTCCCTTTTTGCTTGTCCGAAGTAGTTATTGGTTTCTTGCCATTGGCAGCAGTGAAATATACAACCATGCATCATGCAGTGTAAATACTTATTTTGCTGCATTTCTAGCCACTTCAAGCACTTGTTGCTATATGGATGTTTCGAACATGTTCCTTTTGTTGTAAATCGTTCACAAGTTACTGATTATGCAGCAGACAAAAGGTCCTAACGGCATGATGGAGCAGCGATCATAGCACGCTTTCAGATTTCGAAATCTAAACTAATGATCCTCTTTCAGTATTATATGGAGGTCAGGTCAGACTTCTTAAGCATTTGCTGCACCTTGAGACATTCAAAAACATGTTTTTTTGTCATTAACGAAATAAAAGTTGTTGCTGAAAGCCCGAAAATAAGGATGAAACAGCACGATCGGGCGCCGCACAACGCAGTCTCCCACCCATTGAAACCGAAATTGGATGTATGTATGGATGGATTTTTCTGTCATCCTTGTTCCTATGTGTTTTATCGCTTCATCCCCTTCTAGTCGAATACCTTAGTTCTGTAACAATAAACCTTTGCTCTAGCCTAGTCTTATTACTCATTGCATTTAGATGTTTCCATAATTTTTGAGCTGCTTTTCTATCCTTTTTATTTACTTTTGACATCCATTGGGCACCCTTTTTTCTAATTTTCTCATTAATCAAATAGGATGCTTCCCTTCTACACTTTATGAAGGTATCCCATTTTCTGTCTACTTCAACTTCTGGTTCCCCCTCTTCTTGGAATATATGTGTTCCCTGGACGCTTCCTGACGTTTCTATGTCGCCCTCTTGACCTCCTCATCCCACCAACTCTTGGGTTTGCGTCTTTTCCCTTTTAGCTTTACTCGCACCTTAGCTAGCTCTAGCTCCAGTAATCGAGTTAATTTGGTATAAGTCCATTCTGTTTCATTATCCTCAAAAATTACTTTCTCAATTTGGCTGCTGCTTCCACTTGCTTTTCTGAGTAAAAATTCCCCTCTGATTGTTCATCTCGCTTCAGTCCTACATTGGTTTCTCTTCTGAAACTCAATGTGATACGTTTGTGGTCACTACCTAGACTTCTGGAACCATGTTCATCTATGCTCATTACCCCTAATCTATTATACATCCTCTGTGACATTAGTGCATAATCTATCGTCGAGTGCAGACTTCCTGCCTCCCATGTTATGCACCCTTCACACTTCTCGGTACTGTTGCATACAACTAAATCATGCCTGTCACACATGTCCTGCAGCATGCTTCCTGTCGAATCTGTGTACCCATCCAGGTCTTCTATATTTGCGTTCATGTCGCCTAATATAATTATCTCGCCCTGTCCTCGTAGCTCATCAATGTCACTTGCAATACATTCTAACATTTTCCTGCTTTCCTCTTTGGCATTAGCTCCTGTCCACAGGCATACAAAGCCAAGGAGTGCTTGCTCCCCTGCCACTTTTCCTTTTAGCCATAAATGTTCCTTGCATCCCAGTTTAACCCTTTTAAAATTCATACTTTTATGAATGAATGCCCCAATTTCACCCCTCTCTGCTGCCCTCTGTTCTATTGAAATATTCCCATGCGCAGTCTGGGTTACAGGGTGGTTGCTCTGTCTCTAATGATGTCTTCGGCTGAGCCGCACTACCTCCGTGCCGGTGCTTAGGAAGTGACGTCAAATACTACACGAGTGGCACGTCCACTTGCACCTCAGCCGAACGTGCAATACATTCTCAGAGTGCCGTTGGCCTTTCTGCTCTCTGTTCACCGTGGCCTCTGAGACTTTTACAAATCACAGAGGCCATTTTTACGAGCGGCCGACGCCAACGAGTGCAGTCAGCAATTTGTACAGTTAGCAACAACCTCTTCAGTAACAGCGCACAGGACCGGCGTTCATAGCGACGGTGGGCAATGCAGGAACCACGACCATGCTCATGAAATACTGCGACTGTGCTTGTGCAAGTTTGTCAGACACACCACAGCGTTATGCTTGCTGGCTTTGATGCATACGCTTTAGAGCAGCTAGAGTGACTTCCGAAAATATCTGCCGACGATTCTCAATCCAATCTCAGCTCCCCACATTGTCACTGTATTGACATATCTTTTAACCTATGCTCACGTTGACAAAAACTATGATGTCATAAAGTGCAGGCGTGCGAGATGAACCGCATTTGCCGTTCGCCGCACTAAAAATATTGACGAACCTTTAATTTTTTCAAACGGTCAAGGCACAGCGCTCGCCGGCCTGTGGCTGCATGATTGCAGCGCGAATAAATGCATTGCAGCCGCTACATATATTCAACATTTCTTTAAAATATGACCACTTCTGATGCTTCGTGTTTTTTCCTCTTCGTCGATGCTTCCTCTCGGCCACTGTGTAGTGATATTGTCTGCGCCAACAGCATCATACGCCCGCGACGTCTGCTAGCGCGAGCTGCACGACGGGATTGCACCATGCTCCACCGTCAGTCTCCACGGTGGCGCGGTGGCGCGCACTCGTGTCGTGCTCGTCCCAGCCGAACGTAAGGCACTGCACGAGTGGCATTCAGCCGAACGTGGGGCACCGCACGAGTGCATGGAAAACTCCACGAGTGCCGTCAGCCGAAGACACCATTAGATGCGTTTTCACTAAACCTTATACCATTGATTCCTCCTGCCTTAACTGTTCTTCTATTTCCTCCCATTTCAGACTATTCCTGCCACCTTGCATGTTGATGAAACATATATCTGAATTAACTTTGCCCTGGTGCTTGTGTCTATTTCTTCTCCTATGGTTCCATCGTCCCTTTGATCTTGGTACTTCTCTACACTGGTTCCCTAAGAACTCTGGGTCCCCCAAAAAAGCTGTTGCCTGGCGACCTATCCTACT
Source organism: Amblyomma americanum (assembly GCF_052857255.1). Lineage (NCBI taxonomy): Eukaryota > Metazoa > Arthropoda > Arachnida > Ixodida > Ixodidae > Amblyomma > Amblyomma americanum. Next base: position 402,537,441 of record NC_135497.1, read on the forward strand.
ACCCACCCTCTTGCCAGTGGCACCACCGTAGTCAGTGCCATCCTGTGCAAAAGGGTGGGGCCTGACCTCGTACACTTCCCTGTTAACTTCCATTACCCCGTATCTTAGTCGTCGACTCATTAACCTAATTACACGGTTAGCCTCAACGACCCTCCTTTCCGTTTCGCTAGCCTGCCTCTGGACCTCTGGGATTGTGCATATGGCCACATGCTCACTCTCAGAGGCCGCTCTAAGCCTACGCATCTCCACTTCTAACTGCTTCTCGAGATTCTGGCTCCTCCCCTTCAGCGCATCGTTGAGACCAGCATGGATAACGACAAGGTGTTCGCCATCCATGTTGCCGCCACCACCTCCTGGGCTTTGGCCATTGCATCTACCACGCACTTCCCTGACTGGACCTCCACCTGCACCCGCCTGTCCGCCTTCACTGTCGTCAAAACGCTCCCCTCAACCCTCGCTACGTTCGAGTCACCGACTACCAGAACCCTACAGCACTCTAACCTTTCACTTCCTAACTGCGACTGTTGCCCTCCGGATCCGCTAGCCGCCTCTCCCGCCATCGTACGCTACAGTCGCGAGTCTTTGTGCCCGTTTTTGAGGGTCATCTTTTAGCACCGCCTAGCGGCCAGTCTGCGGAACTTTGTGGCGATCTCGGGGCCCATTGAAATCGAGCGAACATTTCAGGCATGTTCTCCAGGAGGCATTGTATGGCAACACTGCTGCAATAGCAGCCGACGGGTACATCTCACGAAGCCCCACTAGTCAGAGATACGTTCATCTGCGAAAAACTCGTGACGCACGCCGTTTTCTGAATGCTGAAATGAGCTTGGTGCTGTGCAGCTGGTCGCGTCCATTGCGATGGTTGGAGTGATCGCGACCGAGGCGAGCACACGACGTTGTTTCTGCTACACAGAAAACTGCTGTGTGTGCGACTTGACACGATCTTGGCTGCACGGCTGTTTTCTGCTGCGACAACAGCAGCGTCACCAGTCTTGTGCGTCTTGGTGCACCATACATTTTACGATTATGGGTGCGCGGGTTGCGACAGTGTGCCAGCGGCATTATGTAGCCTGTGTGAAAAAATCGGTGCGCAGTGCAAATGTCAGTTCGGGTGCATCATCATTTTGTATGCGTGTGTGTGTGCCAGCTATGCGGACCCGTGTCTGCCATAAATATCTCTGTGATGAAATGGCGACTGCACACAGCTTCCTGTGCATGATGGTGAGCTCAGCCAGAGTAATAGTTTTCGGTTTAGGTTGTGACAACATAGTACCACCAGATGAACGAAATATTTTCAAGAATCATAGCCACAATTACGCCACGCCTGTGCAGCAGCTTTTGCTTCTCAAAGCAAGCAGCCACTCGTGACAATGTAGTTCTCGGTCAGAACTGACCACTACAGAGCAAGTTGCGCACAATGAGTGGTGTGAAATCGATACTAGACAAATGCTTGACAATATGCTGATGATCTTTAAGCTGCTTTTGTTGGAGACCTGTTTGCCAACTCGATTTTGCCAGTGGCGAGCAGTTGTTTAGGAGCAGTGCTTATTGCTATCAGCTGCATTAGTTTTTTTGTTGAGGCATTATCGAAGCCTTCAGCAAGAGAAGTAGTCCATGCAAATTTGCATGTTTATCTGCTGCCTTCATTTGCCTGTGACTGCCTATGAACACGATTATTTGCCTGCTGAGTGACAGCACTGGTTGGCCTGCAAGAACTTATGTGTCGGCAATGTAGTATGCTTCCGAGATTTGCTTAGCTCTCCTCGCATTTTCCACTTGCCGAAATTGATTTGCTCATACGTAAATTCCGCAGTTATCAGATAAGCTGCCTACAACACTTATCTGATCACGTTTGTTTCATGGTCATGACAGCACTATTCCTGCACATGTTCTCAAACAACAGTTACAAGGCTTTTTTAATTTCTTTAAATGTGCCATACACTGTTGCATGGTGGTTGGCTCTGCAATACCAATGCTCAGTCATTCCTGTGAGCCCTGCAGTACTGATGCAACTGTCGATCTGTTGAGGCTGACACCAGATATAATTTGAACCCATTTCTTTTTTGCTTGGATTGGCTGAAATGGGTGTGGCCGTTAGCATTCAGAGTCTCTGCTCTGCACTGGAGCCAAGTTCTGTTCCTGCCTAACGTGCACACCTGAAACCAGAGCATTGCATTCTTCCTCTCGCAGTCCACTGTGTTTGAACTTAGTGTGGGCTGCAGGAAATCATCTCTACGGTCATAAAAGTTTTAAAGTAAGCAAGCGGTTCTGTTGTTTTCTTTTTGAGCAGGTTTATTTGTTTTGTGAAATGAGTAGTGTGTACCAGGTAGTGAGTGGCCAAGCTGTGGTCATGATTTTGATACCAGAAAGAAAAGTGCTTTGCCAACCAGAAAGCATGTGAGCAGGAGCAATCAGTGTGCCTGGCAGTTTATGGGTTTAAGGTAAGGACAGTATGAAGAACCTAGTGCAACAAATGTATATGATTTAGTCTGTGTTTGGCTTGTCCACTCATATCCAAACATTTGTAACACTCTTTGCGCTGTACATTACTGTCTCGTTAGCAGAGTTGAGATTTTGTTCACACTGCTGTGCAGATTAACGCAAGAAGAGAAAATTCAGGGGGCACTTTGTTGACCTAAAGTGCGGTGAGGCGAAAACCTTTAGTGCGGTGCTGCTGCTTGTGTCACTGATGTGTGGTTAAGATGTTAATTAAATACATAATTGTTTGTGAATCTTAAATGCTGCAGACACTGGGGGGCATCTGTCTGATTCGACACCTTTCCACAAACACTGCCCAGCGTCCTTACACTAGATATATATGAGTGTGGGCAGAGAAAAAAAGAACTACATATGCGTTGGCAGGAAGTAGCGTAGTCGTTAGCAGGCTGGTGGTTCCAATCCTGCCGTGCACAAGGATTTTTTTCGCTGATGATGTCATCGGTGTGACATGACTTCAGACTTGACCATAGACCGGACAAGGTCATGGCTGCAAGTATGAACCATTAAAGGCTTTCAACTCAATACATGCAACAATAGGCTATATGCATTTTCACCCTGTCTACTGTGTGATCAGCGACTTTCTGTCGTAGCGAGGCGTACATGTATTGAAAAAGTGTGGTCTCCAGAAAGGACCCTAATTCCTGTCCATATTCATGAGCACTGTACTACCGAGGCATGACTGTAGAGATGGAGTTATGGCTAATTGTTTAATTCTCATGATGTCAGAAGCAATAAATTTTTGTGTACCCTAACTATGTGACACAAGAAATAAAATAATCTTTGCAAACTTTGAAAGCTGATAGAAGAATGCATTTTGTGGCATAGGAGTTTGGTGGTTGAAGAAAAATATTTGCCTTTACCTGACAGCGCTTTTAAAGAGCACATTGCAAAATGAGCCTTGTTGAGGTGGTAACACTGCATTAGGTACATAGATAATGGAAAGAACAAACACCACCACTGCACAAGGTGGCAGCTCTAGCTCCATTGGCTGCCAGTCACCCAGCAGTGTAAAGATATATTTATTGTATGCTATACAGATAGTTTCCTGCCTGAGCACATTTTGGCCTCTAGATGCATCCTACCAATGATCACCCAGCACCTGTCGCCCTATTCCTGCCATTGTTGTGTGCTGCAATCGAATTATATTTTGTACTCTTAACCTGCTAATTGTTTTGCCGCATTAAGTTGTTTCATCCAAATTGGCATGGCTTTAGAAAGCATCCCTGTAGTAGCCAGCGTGCTCTCGTTCTTCTTGACATGCACTTGCACCTTGACTGCAACTTCCCCTTCAATTTTTTTCTGGGTTTTGAAAAAGCATGTGATAAGATCCCTCATCTGTGTAGGCTGATTCGCTCATGCTTTAACTTGCATCTAATCACTCCAAACTGGATCCATTTGTTGGCAGCCAGGCATCTGTAATTTGCCCGTACTAATTCTTACTCATCCTGCTTTTTTCCTGCAATCTCGGGCCTCCCCAAGGCCTTGCCTTTGGCCCTCAGCCTTTTATTACATATATTACAACCTCCCCTTCAATGTTTCGTCTAACAATTCTTGATTGGTAACACTGTGGCCTCTCATCTTTCAATTAATACCAGTGTTTGAATTCTGCAGACCGTCCGTTTACATGCACTTGAATAGCGCACTTCTCAATGTTAGGAAGACAGTGTGCACAACATTCTTTACTGTCAGCTTAACTAAACTGTGCCTACTTGTAAGGCCTTGCTGAGCAGGGAATATTCACTGCATACTTGTTCCATTGCTCGGAATTAAATAAGGCGCACAGTGTAACGTGCTCTCGCTTATAAATCCTTGTACAGCCGCCCACAGCCTTGGACATTTACACATGTTCTTAGCATTATCGTCTTCCAAGTCTCTTTCAAATCTCCTGAGCAGCATCAGGTTGGGTATTGTAATGCCATATGCCACAAATCTAGCTTCATTAAAATCCAGGGATGAGTTCAGACCTCAGCCGCTTGTTTTATTCTCTCGGACTATTTTTGAAGGTCCAGTGTCACAGCACTAAAAGTGCATTTTTAAATCTCTTGATCTCAAGCAGAAACTGCAGGCTTTTTGCTCCTCACCAACACACCACCATCTCAACTGTTCTGATTTGTGGTTGCTTCTGCACTGGCCACACTAACACTCTTAGCTCATGCCACGATCCACTGCATTTCAAGATTCATTTTTGTTCATGCCACGAAAGGCTGCAATTGTCTTGCACCCCACAAGCCTGTGCAACTTACTGTCCTTCGAAGTGGTCACTACAGAAGTCATGCTATAAAAGACGAACTCTTCGAGCTCCTACCTGGTACACCATTTCAAAGCTCGCCACTCATTTCAGACCACTAAGGTGTACTACATACTAAAAACGGTGCGCAGTCACTCGGTCACCTCGACAAACCAATACAATGCTCTCTTATGCATAATGTGGTCATCGAGACCTTACTTCTTAAATTATTTCAAGCAATATCGGGCAGATTTACACAATATTAGCATTTGGTGGGCTAACCTGCCCACTGCACAAGCTAGCACTATCTACCTACATTTGCACACTGCAAAGCTAAACATGCATTAGTGCACCCATCTAAACAGTCTTCCCTTTGTGCTTGTCTGTTCTGTTCAGTTATTTCTGCGACATATCCATTTGCATTTTGATCACCATTCGTGCGGGCACTATGCTTGAGTACTGCCGTGTGTGCAATGTGACACGATCTTGGCTGCACAGCCGTCGGACTGTTTTCTGCAGCGACAAAAGCAACGCCGCCATCCTTCTGTGCCTTGGTGCTCCATTCAGTACATTTTGTGATGATGGGTGCTCTGGTTACAAGTGGCTGGCGGCACTGTGTAACTTGTGTGAAAACATCGGTGTGCACTGCAGATGTACCTTCAGGAGCGTCATTTCTTTTTATTTCCTGCCGACTGTGCGGAAATTTGTCTGCAATAAATATTTGTGTGATGAATGGGTGACTGAACACTTCCTCTAACCATTTCAGTTTAGGTTGTGACAACATGGTATTACACGATTACTAACAGGAATCATTGCCGCATTTAAATCACGGCTAGTTCACAGTGCAGAATATCTAATACATGTTAACTCATGAGTCTGCTTTTCAATGAGCATTTCACTCTATGTTACGCAAGAAAAAAAAACTGGCAGCAGCTTATGGGATCAGAACTGTCCACGGAGGAAGTTGGGCATAACAAGTCGATGAAAAAATATATATATGAAGCAAATCTTTCCCATTGCTTTTTTTTTCTCTTTTTGTTTTGACAAATGCTTGGCAATATGAAGTTGTGGAATCTTAATTTCCATTGTAATAAGAAAAATGCGGCGATCTTGAACCGCCTCATGGGCCATGACACTGTTTGTTGTTTTGCTCACAGTCCCTTTCGATTGGGAGATCAGCAGTACCAAAGTGGATGATGTGTGCACAATTCTATTGTTGCAGAGTAGCTCGTGAACTTTGCTTTACTGGTGTTAAGCGGTTGTTGAGCAGCACTCCTTGGGACAGCCGCACCAGTTTGTTTAAGAAATTTTCAAAGCCTTGAGAAGGAGATGTCATGGATGCACATGCACCCTGCTACCTTCATTTACCTGTGACTGCTTGCTACGGACATGATTACATGTCTGCTGAATGACAGGGATGGTGAGCACAATCAGCTGTGTGTCAGCAGTGTAGAACACTTCCCAGATTTCTTTAATCCTCCTTACAATTTACACAACAAAAATTTATTTGCTGACATATAGATGCATATTTGCACCTTCCTCAGTGATTGGCTGGGCTTCCTGGCCCACTTCTCTATTCACATTTGTGTGGTCACGACAGTACCATTCCTGCACACATTCAAAGTTACAATAACAACGCTTATTTCATTTCCTTGAAATGTGCTAAGCACTGTTGCATGGTGGTTGGCTCTGCAATATTGACGTTGACCTGTTTTTTTGAGAGTCCTGTATTATCAATGGAGCTATTGATGTGTCAAGGCAAAGACCGCATTTAATTTGAACCCATTCCCTTACTCCTCGGATTGAATGATATGGCTGTTGCTGCTTGCAATAGCAGATGCCCCGCTTTGCACCGGCGCCTAGTTCTGTTCTTGCCTGCCGCACATGCCTGAAACAGGACCATTCCATTTTTCTTTTCTTCTGCGGTGTACTCTGTATAAAAAGAGCTAACATAGCCTTGAGGGCTGCGGGTAGGCATCTGAGAGGTTTTAATATAAGCAAGCGGTTCTGTTTTATTTTTAAGCAGCTTAATTCATTTTGTGCAATTAGTAGTCTAAGCCATGAGCAATCTAAGCCAGGATGTGAGTCGCCGAGCCCTGACAGTGATTTTTACACTAGAAAGAGAAGTGCTTTGGCAACCAGAAAGTGCGTGAGCTGGTCAGAAGTCAGTGTGCCTGGCAGTTCACAGGTTAGCATAAAATTCTGTGCAGACAGTGGGGCAAGCATTGTGATGGCAATTCCAGTGTGCAAGAGATATATGATACAGGCAGTGTTTGATTATCTGCTCAAATCCAAAGTTTTAAGTCTTTCCCCTCTGCACATTAATGAGACAAGAACACATGCGACAATAGGCCATACACATTTTCACTCTGTCCGCTTTGATGAGCAAAGTTTCCATCTTAACAAAGTGCATTGAAAAAAAGTTTTTTCCCCAGAAACACTGTAAACAGTTTGAGTCCATATTAACGAGGCCTGTACTAATGAGAAATGGCTGTATGTATGAAATTATGGTTATTTTTTATGGTTAAAAATTATGGTTAATTTTTAGTTCTGATGATGACAGAAGCAATTGATCTGTGTTATTTTGACTATGTGACTACAGAACTACATTTATCTTACAAATTATGAAGGCGATTGGAAGGATTTGTATGGCACAGCAGTTTGCTGGTTGAAGAATGGCAATTGGCTTTACCTGACAACACTTTAAACAGTAGACTGCAAAATGAGCCCTGTGGAGCTGGTAAAGATATGTCAGGAACAATGAGGATGGAAAACAACACCACTGCACATAGTAGCAATTCTTGCTCTGTTGTCCTCGTCCCTTAGCGCAGTTTTAGCATGCCAACTTACCGCCGGTTCACCCGACAGTACACTCATATCAAGTTTTGTGAAATTTGCAGCAAGCATCAACAGGACAGGAAGCTCAGTGTACACATATCTGGTGCATGCTGTGTAGATAGCTTCCTGCCTCATCATAGCTTCACCCCTCTCTGTTTCTTGCCCATCATTACCCAGCACCTATGGCCCTATTTATGCCATTGCCATGTGCTGCAAACCACCAAACACATTTTGTACTCTTGGCCTGCTAGACTGTTTTGGCCCATTAAGTTGTTTCACCCAAATTGGCAAGCTTTTAGAAAACATTCCTGCAATAGCCAACTTACTCTTGTTCTCCACCACATGCACCTTGACTGCAATATCCCCCTTGATGCTTTTTCTTGGCTTTAAAAAAGCATGCTATTCGCTTATTTATGTATAGCTTTTTTTGTCGTGCTTTAACTTGTATCCAATAGCTCTAAACTGGATCCAAGCTTAAACAGCCAACCGTCGGAAGATTTCCCTTGCCAATTCTTATGCATCCTGCCCTTTCCTGCCATCTTGGACGTCCCCCAAGGCATTGCCCTTGGGTCTCAGCATTTTATTACCTAAATTATGACTTTCCCTTCAATGTTTGTTACATGCCTTCACTGATGGCTATATGGGGTCTGCCTTCTTGCAATACATACCCGTGTTTTAGTTCTCCAAAACAGCATTTTGCATGGCACAAACCTAACTTAACTAAAATCCTAGAATGAGTTCTGACCTGAGCCCTCGTTTTATTTTCTCAGACTATTTTTTAAGCTCCACTGTCACAGCACCAAAAGGTGAATCTTCAAATTTCTTCGTGTTGTGCACAAACTGCAGGGTTTTTTTTAACTCTTTACCGTAACATAACCAACTAATCTGTTCTGACTCATGTTTCCTTCTGCACTAGCCGCACCAGTACTGTTGTGCCTAGTTAGCTCATGCCACTGCATTTCAAGATTGATTTTTGTTTTTGCCACTAAAGGCTGGAATGGCCTTCCACCTCACAAGGCTTACTAGCCTCTTGTCCTTTGAGCTGGTCACTGCAGAAATCCACCCAGTAAATGATGATGTCCATCCACTGATTGAAGTAATTTGCCCAGGGCAGAGAATATTTGTAATAAGGGAATAATTAGTCATTAACATCCGCCCAAGTGTAGCCATAAGGCTACAAAAAAGAGCCACAAAGCTTTCCTTTGTAGCCGTATGGCTGTGCTTGGATGCTAATGGTTGATTATTTCTTATTAGTAAATTACAAACTCATCAAGTTCCTACTTGACACATCATGTCAAAGCTCACTCCAAGTATTGTCATTTAGTACTAGTTAGGTATAATAAACGTTAAAATAAATTGTTCTAATGAAGTGCTTAGTTGCTTGCTCAGCTCAGCAAACCAATACAATCTCTCTTATGCGTAAGAACTTTCCTCACAATCTATTTCAAGTAATATTGGGACAGATTTACACAATAGTTTTGTCGGACGTCATATAGTTGCATTTACACTAACTTGTACACTGTGCACAAGCTAGGTCTAGCCAACTGAATCTGTGCACTCAAAAGCTAAGCATGCATTATTGTGCCTATCTAGGTCAGATTTTTCTTGGTTTCTCTCTCTTATCGTCTCTTCAGCTTAGCAACACACCACCTTCATAACATGGCTCAGTGAGAATGCTACGAATGCATGTTTATGCATGTGACTTTTGTATAGTTCAGGATCGTGTTAACAGGGTTGTTGGTTCATCTTGAACACAAAAGCCGTCAACTTCAAGTCGCAGCAAAGGGACACCAGTAAAGACAAAAGCCATCACTGCATTTCTGGTTTTTTCGACATTCTTTGGCCTAACTTCGAATTGGCTGTTTTCCAAATTTCTGATGCCTATCGATGCCTCGTTTAATTTCTTTCTTAGAAAACCAGACTGGCAGTGGAGTAGGTATATTTTGCTGAAGATATTGATAGTCAGCAACTAATAGCACACACTAAAATTCAAGATGTGTTCAGTGGTATACACATCAGTTAACAGTCAGCAGTGCTCACTTTTACTGGCTAGATTGGGAACTGGTCACCTTTACATTCTGTCTCTCTACATTTTACTAATGAGTGAAAATAACTCTTAAACGTTGCTTTAAAGTTGTATCACAGAACATACGCATATATGCCTGTCACATACTTAAATGCCTTAATTTTTATTTCATTTTATTGCGCGACATCATAGCTCTCATACTGGAAATCCAATTTTACAAATTCTGCTTGAGATGGTGTTTGCTCGAGATAATCAGATTATATGGTCATCGTATCCTGTTTCTCTGACTGTACAAAGTATGCTTTCCCAGCCTAAACCAGAAGCCGTTGCCATGTAAACCCTCCAAATTGGTTCTTGCATTTCCTCTACCTGTAATCCAGTTTACTGGATCCCACATCTCATTACGTTAATTTATAGTAACGAGAAAGATGTGTAGACTTTTATGCAAGACAAAGGCACCCACTTTGTTTTGAATTCACAACAACATTTGAGAATGTTTGGAGTTGCACAGAGTTTATGCCAGCTACTAGCAGACTGGTTAACTAATATTGAATAGTTAACTTTTTAACTGTTACTGTTAGGCACCTTTATTGAGAAACATGTAGCCCACCATAGGTAATATTCATATTAGTTTTTGGAATTTTGAAAATGCGATTACCCATGGCACTGTGGCTCAAAAAATTTTGGCTATTTCAACGAGTTACGTGCATTTGAGAGGTTTCTTTGCCTGCAAGCTTCTCGAAAGCAGAAGTATTTTGCACAATGTATCCAAATTTGTTGGCCCACAGTGGCAAAGGTAACCGCGTTTTCTAAATTCTAAAACTGATATGGATATTACTCAAGGTGGGCATGAAGATGTAATGAAAATGACACGACGAACGAGGACAAAACTAGAACACACAGGACAGGACAAGCACCCTTTTGGACCTGAGTATTATACATACACGCCTGACGTATACTCAAGATGGCCCTAAAATGCCAGACAGATTGTGCTTCCAATGGCACCTTCTCAAGCAATACGATATCACATGAGACTGGCAGGTTGAGACGGCAATCAGGTTAACGCACAAAATGGGGGGATTGGTGCAGAAACTTTGATACATAAAAGGTCCCATTGTAGAAGTGTGGGCAAGTAAAACTCTTGCTTGGGCTCGTTGGTTCATGCTTGAAGCATAAGCCAACTAGCCCAAGCAAGAGCTTTACTTAAGGTGGGCTACACACCTTTTAATAATTAAGGAGCCTGACAGTAATAGTTAAAAAGTTAACTATTCGATATTGTTTAACCAGCTTACTAGTTAGCACATTTTAACTCTGTTTCGATGTATTACATCGCTGACAATGCCATGCCAAAAAAAGTGACCTTTTAACTCAAAAGACTTCAAAAATTGTGTTAAGTCTTAGATGAAACACCCTGCATAATTTGGAGCAGGGAAGTGTGTTCGCTAGATGCGGTATATTTTGAGCTAATACATGCTATTAGTGTCTGAATGTGAAGTGTTTCTTGTGTGTGATGTATACGCATTTGTTGGTTTTGATTCCCATAAAACTATGCGATTTCCAATTTCATAGTAAAAATGTTTATTGGTATCAATCAGTATCTCCCTGCAGTCCTCACAAGTCTGAGCACATTAATAATATGATAAGTTGTAGAAATATTTCTCACATTGTGTGTTTTCTGCAACTTAGTTTTGAAGTATATATTGTGTGAATATTTTCTGGATGCAATAACTGCATGCCTATTATAGGGCCTAATGAGTACAATTAGTTGGTCCAGTTGGTTCCAATCGGTAGGGTGGCTAAAACACAACTGGAACCAACTGGAATGCCCAATTTGGTCCAATTAAAATTTCAAATTTTTTTTACTGGGAATGAATTTGAGAAATCGAGAATGGAAAAGCAGATTAGCCTCCTCAAGCAACTCACGTGCCGGTCTCACGAAGGCGACCTCATAGCGCTGGGATGAGGATTTGGCAGTTTAGTCACAGTCGATGTCAGATAAAAGAAAAATGTAAATAAAAACGGGTGACTACATAGAGAGTCAGCTTAATCCCAAATAAAATAAACAAGAAAGTATATGTCGTCTCACGTTAAATTTTCCTCTCGCCACTTTATTTTCTGGTGCATGTGCAGAAATATAGGGAGCATTCCAATAACGAAGGTCTGGTCTACAGTGTTCAAAATTCTAGACTACGGTGATAGCTAAGAGAGCGTGAGGATGAATGCAGAGAAGGAGGGAACGGTGTCAGTGTGAATCATTGCACAACCCCAGAGGTACAGGGGCAGTCTAGTGGGATAGAAAGAAGGATCGTTGAGGCTAACCATGTCACTGGGGTAATAAGCCAATGACTTGGATATAGCGTAATGGACGTTAAAGGACGTGTATGAGGCCAGCTCCCACCTTTTTGCACAGGATGGCATTCACTACTACAGTGGTGCCACTGGCAAGAAGGTAGGGGGTAGGATAGGTCGCCAGGCAAGAGCATTTTGGGGGGGGGGGGGGGGCAGAGCCCTGAGGGCACCAGTGTAGACAAGGACGAACCAAGGAAACAATCAAGATCAAAGAAACATTGGAGCCACAGGAGAAGAAATACAGGTAAGCGCCAGTGTCATGTTAATTCAGACATTAACATGCAAGGTGGCAGGAATAGACTGAAATGGATGGAAATAGAAGAACAGTTAAGGCAGGAGGAATCAATGATATATGGGTTTGTGAAAACACATCTTAGGGACATGGAGCAACCACCCTGTAATCCTGACGCATGGGAACATTGAAATAGAACAGAGAGCAGCAGAAAGGGGGTGGAATTGAGGCATTCATACATAAAAGTACGAATTGGCAAAGGGTCAAAAAGATTCCAAGGAACATTGATGGCTAAAAGGAAAAGTGGCAGGAAAGCAAAGGCTTCTTGGCTTTTATACGTGTGGACAGGAGCTAATGCCAAAGAGGAAAACAGGAAAAATGTTAGAATGTATTGCAAGTGACATTGATGAGCTAGAAGAAGAGGGTGAGACAATTATGTTAGGAGACATGAATGCACACAGGAAAGACCTGGATAGGTACACAGATTCTACAGGAAGTATGCTACTGGATATGTGTGACAGGAATGATTTAGTTGTATGTAACAGCACTGAGAAGTGTGAAGGGCTCATAACATGAGAGGCAAGGAGTGTGCACTCGATGACAGATTCTACACTTATGGCACATATAATGTATGATAGGCTAGGGGTAATGATCATAAATGGACATGGCTCCAGAGATCTAGGTAACGACCACAAATGCATCAAGCTGAGTTTCAGAAGAGAAACCAGTGTAGGAAAGAGGCAAGATGAACAACCAGTTGCAATTTTTTACTTGGTAAAAAAAGTAGAAGCAGCAGCCAAACAAACTGAGGAAGTAATTTCTGATAATAAAGCGGAATGCACTGATACAAATGTAACTCGGTTGTTTGAGCTAGAGCTCGCAAAGATGCTAATCAGGCCAAAAAAAAAAGATGACACAAACCCAACAGCTGGTGGGATGAGGAAATCAGGAAGGCCATAAAGAAACATCAAGAAGCCTCCATGGAAAACAGATAATCCAAGCAAATGGGGGAACTAGAACCTTAAGTAAACAGAAAATGGGATACCTTCATAAACTGTAGAAGGAAAGCACCCTACTTGATCAATGAGAAAACTAGAAGGGGGCTCGATAGTTAAAAGTAAAAACAAAGGACAGAAAAGCAGCTAAGAAATTTTCGAAACATCTGAACTTCATGGGTAATGAGTAATAAGACCAGGCTAGACCGGAAATTTATAGTTACAAATGAAGGTATTCGGTTAGAAAGGGATGAGAAAAAATAGAACATATAGGGACAAGGATGACAGAAAAATTTTAGAAATGAAGAAATGTTGCATACAATTTATCGAAGGAGGATAGACCATTCACTGCAATTGTATCACTTGAACAAAGAGAGTGGGAAAGGGCAGAGAAGAAAATTCCCGGTTAGTAGTACACTGACAGGACCAGATGGTATTTTGACTAAGTTAATAAAGAAGCTAGGAGCAAAATTTGAGCAAATATTATGTAGTTAGCAAAATGATAATGGATGGGAAAGCTCCCGAAGGCAACAAAGCAGGATGAACATGATATACAGGGTGTTTTACCTAAGACTTTATGCAATTTTTAAAAATAATCTTTTCGAGTTAGAAGAGCACTTTTTTCGGCATAGGATTGTCAGCGGTGCAGTATTCAGGGCACAGCTAAGACGTGCTAACTAGAAGGATGGTTAACTAATCTTGAAGAGTTAACTTTTTAACTATTACTATTGGGCTCAATAATTATTAAGAAGCGTGTAGCCCATCGTAAGTATTAACAATATCAGCTTTTAGAATTTCCAAAATGCAGTTACCCTCGGTGCTGTGGCCCAAACTTTGGCTATTTTGACGGGTTATGTGCACTGAAGAAGTCGCTTTGCCTGCAAGCTTCTTGAAAGTGCATGTATTTTGGTGCAATGTAGCCTTAATTTGTTGGGCCACAGTGCCAAGGGTAACCGCATTATAGAAATTCTAAAAACTGATATGGATATTACTTATGGTGGGTTACATGCCTCTTAATAATTAAGGATACTAACAGTAATAGTTAAAGTTTTAACTATTCGATATTAGTTAACCAGCCTGCTTGTTAGCACGACTTAGCTGCATTCTGATGTAATACGCCACTGATAATGCTATAATGAAAAAATTGCTCTCATAACTGAAAAAGCCTACTTTTAAAAATTGTGCAGTGTCTTAGGTGAAGCACCCTGTATAAGGGAAAGGGGGATAAAGCTGACATAAAGAACTACCGTCCCATAACAGTGACGTCAGTGGTGTACAGGGTGGTGATGCAGATTATAAACAACAAGCTGCAGGCATGGGTGGATAACGAGGGGATGCTAGAGGAGCTACAAAATGGGTTCCAGAAACAAAGGAGGTTATAGGACAATCTGTTTTTATTGACTCAGTGTGTCGAGATTGCTGAAAAGGAACACAGGGCACAGTGGCTACCATTTCTGGATATGGACGAAGCCTACAACAGCATTATTGAAGGCATTATGAGTGGGACAAACTGGGCACTGTTGCAAATGGATTGCAAGCCCCAAGGGTAGCGTTGGCCTGGCGGCCTGGGGCACAGTTGGAAACAAAGGTCCTGGCAAAGGATGAGTCGACTGCCAACAGAACAACTTGTTTATTCTAGCATCGCAAAAGAGCAGCCGGTCAGGCCGACTGAAGTGGAGAAACGGGCGACCACGTTACTCGACGGAAGAAATCGAAGCCTCTCTCTTGGCGTCCGGGGCAGCTGCCTTTATACCCTCGGAGTCGAGGGCAAGAAGGAACGGCTCGGGATGAGGCGCACGCGACTGCGACGCACGGACACGTTGAGACGTGACGTGACGCGTCCGCCGGGCCGGCGCCGGTCAGACCTCCTTGCCTCCCAGTTGGGGAGCTCCTCTCCCCGGCTGCCGCGCTTTGACAAGCGTGGGCACCAACATGCACACACACACACGCACACACGAAGACACGTGGCATTGAAACCTGCCTGGACGCGCTTGGCGGGAGGCGTTGCGGCAGCACTGAACGGGCCAAAATGAACGCCACTTTGAACGAAGCCCCGGCGTCCGTTGCATCCGCGCCGGCTATACCGCTCGTCGTAGGCGAAACGTAACAGCACATTGAATGTGGAAGATGGAGTGAAAGTAACAATCTGCGCAAATCTCTTCTTCGCCCGCCAGCACATTCATCACTAT
The DNA here is from genome assembly GCF_052857255.1 of Amblyomma americanum. Classification (NCBI taxonomy): domain Eukaryota; kingdom Metazoa; phylum Arthropoda; class Arachnida; order Ixodida; family Ixodidae; genus Amblyomma; species Amblyomma americanum. The sequence continues at coordinate 402,552,796 of NC_135497.1, forward strand.
GTTTGTTCAACAGCATAAGTGTGCAGAGTCTGCATGGTCAATGCCTGCTTTTAATAAATCATTTCTACCAACAGCAATACAGGAATAGAATGAATTACCAGAGTCTACTGTCATGAAACGTGGTCCTGTGAAATTTAAAGAGCTGTTACAGTTTTCCTTTGAGCATTAAAATTACCTTTATTTCATTGTATTGTATTGGTGTTATACTTATTGTACTCATTGTATATTTAAACTTTTACTAGATTTTTATTTTAATTTGTGTTCCAACTTGTTTGACTGTGTTCCATGCATTGTAGGATGTATGTCGCCCCCCACCCCTTATGTCATACCCTGTAAAGGGTTCTTAAGGGTCCGATAAATGATGATGATAAAATGGGAAACATGTATCAAAGCCTTTAGAGATACAGTGGGGGCTTAGGCAAGGAGCAGACTAAGCTTCAACAGTCATTACAGAGACTAATGAACACGGATGATATAGTGCTAATGGCTGACAAGAGGAAGATTTGCAGAGGTTGATGGGCATCTGCGGTACAGAGGGCAATAGATTAGGTTTCAAGTTTAGTAAAGAAAAATCTGCAGTCATGACATTTAATGATGAGGGCGGTGATCATACAATACAGGCAATCATGCTAGAGGTAGTGGATAAGTACATGTACCTTGGGGCAGGGATAAATAACTGTGCTGAGTATCTGACGGAGCATGAAAACTATGTAATGACTAAAGGTAGTAGAAATTTTGCTCTCATGAAAAATAGGGCATTGCGGAATTAGAACAGGTACGAAATGGTAAGAGGGATCTGGAAAGGGGTGATGGTTCTTAGTCCGACTTTAAGCAGTGCGTAACTGTGCGTGAGACCAAAGGTTCAAGCAAGGTTAAAAATCAAACAACACGGCATAAGGAGGCTAGCTTTGGGAGCACAAGGCAATACACCAAATCAGGAGATACAAGGTGACAAGGGATGGGTATCGCTCAAGAGCAGAGAAGCTAGCAGTAAGATTTTGAGAACCGGTTGAGAAAAATGAAGGAAAAGCAGTGGGGCGAGAAAGTTTTCAGTTACCTGTACATGAGGAATGCAGACACAAAATGGAGACAGTGACCTAGAAAACTGAAAAGAAAACATCCGGACAGCAGTTGCGGTGCACATCAGGAATTATCGATTAAGGACTATAGACGCCTAATTTTATTGTGCATTTTCTTCTGTCAAATGATTCGTTAGACATTAGAATACATGGATTACTGGGTGGTATTTGCCAACTGCTAAACAATTTGTAATTAAATTTCTTCTCTCATGATGTTTTGTTTTCAATTTCATCGACCGAATGACGACTGACGTCAAGTTGATGTCTCGTCACGTGATCCACTAGAAATCTGTAATATAATCACTGATGTGTAGTTTTAATTCACTATGACATTTAAACCAGCCTCGTCCAAGACCCGGAATGACAAAAAATGACCTGTCAGCAATTATACCACAGTTTTTCTAGTGGATCACATGATCGAAAGATCAACTTGACATCACAGTCGTCGTGCGGTTGATGGAACTGAAACCGAAACAGTGTCAAAAAGAAATTCAATTATACATTATTTAGTGTTCATACACAAATACCTTAGGGTGCTCCATGCAAGGAAAAATTTGGTGTCTATAGTCGTTTACGAAAAAGGTTACAGAAACAGTGAGGGATGTGTGGAAAACAAGGATGGCGATGAAATCGGCATTGGGAACATACAAAATGTTAAAGCAGGAAATTGCCAAAGAAAATGTCTACGATAATAAGAGGAAGCTCTTCGTTGTCCGAGGTCAGGACGGGAGTATTGCGGACTAAGGCCTATCGAGTCAGGTACCACGAGATGACATGTTAGCAGTGCGTGTGGAGAGGAGGAGGAAATAGCTGAACACTTGATACTTTTCTGTAATGGGCTTCATCCTACAACTGAATGCAGTGGGGCTGATTTATGCAATATGCATTGGGTTTAAGCACAGCAAGTAAAAATAGATTTTAAGCAGGTAAAAATAACCAAGGGACGATTATCTGATCAATGGCTAAAATCAAGACAAAGTGGCACAAGTCTTGGCAAAGTGGTGAGCCCGATTTGAAGGGTTCAGCCTCCATCCATCCGTCCGTCCTTTCGTCCAGCTTCCCAAAAACTGGATCCGCGGGTGACACTATATTTCAGTAATTACAAAAAGAATTGGGCAAGTACTGATGTTTAATTACATCGAAAAGAATGTAGGCAATAATATGCTACCTTGTGAGTAACGTTTTCTCTTGATTAGATCTGTAGTTGGCAGACAGGAATTTTAATTTTAATACAGACTGCTTAAATATGGAATATATGAAAAGAGCACACTTTTGCGATATACAGCCTGGCCTGCTCAAGAAACCGGTTGCAATCGTTACTTACGAAGAACAAATTGTAAAGGGCCCTCGATACATGCGCGTTAATTTTGTTAAGACAAATGCTGCTGAGCCATATACCCAGCCACAAACGCAACCAGTGCCAAGTGTCATACGCTCAAATATCCAGAGCCATCAGAGCCTCTGAGTCATAATCACACAGCAGATATAGCACTTAACAAACACTCTCTGAAGTTGTCCATGAAATTTGCTTTGTGGGGGTTGGCACAAAGAAGAAAAGGACGACGTTCCCTCCAGTATCATCATCAGTGCACATGTACATGCTTTGTTCCCCCCCCCCCCCCTGATGTTCCGATTTTTTCGATTTGCTCCACCTTGACCACTGTGCCAGAGAGTCGACGCTCGGGCAATGCATTTCAAACATATGCCCGGCTGTGCCTTACACACCTAGTAAATACATATGTATTGCTGTAATAATGATTGACAATGAACGCAGTGTTTACCCGCTCTGCCGTCAATCTTCTCTTAACTAGTTGCTAACATCAGAAAGTTCTTGGACGACGCTCGGGCGTCTTCCATACAAGTTCAACAGAAATGCTCACCAAAAAGGAGCTTATATAATTGGCGGTATGAAGGCTGTCAAGGCCACATTAAAACTTGCGTCGGCGCTACCCACTTCAGTAGTAAAAGCTACTTTGAATGTATCTCTCAGCTTTTGCATTGCATAGCTGCAGCATCACTCCATTTTCAACCGAAGACGAAATTATACACAACTAAGCTTTCGTGTGTCCAATGATCTGAACCATAGTCTGAACAAAGATTGCTTCTGCTACTGTCTCCACCTTGCTGTCACTAGCAGCACTAGTGGCTTGGCTGGGGGATAAAGTGGGGAAATCAGCACTTATTGTCAGAGGCAATAGGAACCAAATTTTTTTTTGCACTTCCTGTACCAAGAGTCAAAAGGAATTAGAATGTCCCTCTTTACTCGCCGCAGTGGCTCAGTGGTTACAGCGCTCGGTTACTGAGCCGGAGCTCCTAGGTTTTAAACCCGACAGCGGCGGCTTCGTTTCGATGAAGGTGAAACACTAATGGCACCTGTGTGCTGTAGTAGTTGTAGTAGTGCTTATTCAAAAATAAAAATAAATATAAAAATCAAAAGTATGGAAAAGATTTTTGCTAGCCCCATCTGCCATCACTACGGAGGCACCTGAGCTGGACAGTGGAAATAAAGGATAGCAGGCAGAATGGAAAAATAAAATAAAATAGGTGAGGGGACAGTAAGAAAGGATAGAAGGAGTGCAATGTCAGTGTATATTAATCTATTGTAGAGTGGATGAGAAGGACATAAAATTGAAAAATTGTTTTTTGAGGAAAGGAAATGGCAAAGTATCTGTCTCATATCTGGTGGACACCTGAATTGCACCATAAGGGAAGTGATAAAAGAGGGAGTGAAAGAAGAAAAGAAGTGCCATAATGCTTTTAACTATGAATTATGATTTTATGGGACTTAGCATCCCAAAACGACTTGGGCTATGAGGGACGCCTTAGTGGAGAGCCCCAGATAATGTCAACCACCTGGAGTTCTTTAACGTGCACTGTCATCACACAGTACAGTGGCCTCTAGCATTTCACCTGCATTGAAATGCAACCACTGCAGTCGGGATCGAACCCGCGTCTTTATATCCTCCAAATAATTATTTTGCTCTGTGAAAGCAAATAAACCATATAGGATATGTGCCCTGGCACGTTACCCGCCCGCTTTGGTGAGGACACAAGTAGTTCCCCTTTGAGGCAATATCTGTGCGATATAACAAATTGTGAAGAAAAACATACAGTGTGTCCCTGATAGATCCCTGTGATATCCAATACGGACATGGAAGGGATCTCCTTTGGTCACCCGGCCATAAAGTTATGCATGCAACACCCCCGGTAACATTTTTGTACTTCGCAGAGACATCTGATCGCCCATATGGGATATCCCTTGGATGCAGCTTAGATCATTCAGCTCTAAAAAACATATTTACTTCTTGTTATGAACATCTGTCTTGTCTTTTTGTTTCTCATTATTGACCGGTATCCAGGTTTCAAAGGAAGACTTCTTCCCAACCCAGCTCATAAGGATGGCTGTTGTGCAGAAGCTTTTTTTTTTATAAATGCGCTTATTAACAACACCATTTCTGATTATGTTGTGGGCATAAGACTTGGCCATATGCAAATAAAGCACACATAATGGTAAAAATATACTATAATCGGATACAAGTAACGCCAAAATCCCCTCATAAGAGGCCGTACAGTGAATGGCGACAACCAATGTTTTATGAAGTCACGACTGAACTGTGGTTAATCCCCTGTCGCACTGGCACAACAATGGATTTACCAGGACGTCATGAAAATCGGTTGATGCCACTGGCTGGAGGGCCTCCTTTGAGGGGCACTTGCCGCTTTGCCCTTGAGTTGTATCTTGCATTAGTGAGAAGGCCACAAAGCATACATCTGAGAACGTGTTTATTTACAGTGAACACATGAACATCAATCTAATAGCAGCTATTCACAGCTGCTTCACAGGGCACTTCTGTAAGCTTTGAAGTACATAGAAGTCAGACTTAGGTGCTGCCTTAAAATATTGCACAGAAAATTAATCTGTAAATTAAAATAGTAACTAGTTAAAGTAGTAAAAGGAACAAGAAGAAAGACCAACAGGAAATATCTGTTTTTATGCTGAACATGTGCACAAGCATGTAGTGGCAGTCAGTGCAGCTGCTTTACAATATGATTCTGAAGAACAACAAAAATAACAAGCACCATAGCTTCTAGGCTGCCATCTGAGCAATTCACGCACCACATGTAGAAAACAAATAGAAGTGCTGTTACATGGCAGTCAAATTATTATCCTAATATGTTAATTTAAGTGAAGCAGTTTTATCTGTCTGCAAATAGCATTCACCTTCTAATGAGGAGCATGAGGATAAGTTACCGCAGTTATGCAACTGCCAGCATACAGGCTGCGATTCCTTCACTGCAGCTATGAAGGAATGCAGCAAGGAAGATAGAAATGCAGTGAGAAATAAATGAGAGATGTGTGACAGTGCCAGCTTTAACTTGACGAGGTTCTTCGGATATATTCTGGAGTCGCTGTGTCGTAGCCATCGAGAGTAAACAACTTTTTGGAGTTCTCAGCCATGTATCTAGATGAAAAATAACAGTTCGAGCAATTTAAATTTTTGCACGTGAAGCGCAGAAGCAGAATGTAAGCAAAGTTTCACTGCGTTCTTAACAATACATATCCACGCAAAATTTGAACCCTCATGAGTAGCAACATATAGTAACTTATGACTAAGCACAAAAAAGCAGCACTTTTACATTTCGCCTATGGTAACAGTTGACCCGTCCAAAAAAATGCTAAACAGACTATTACAGTTCATTCAGCAACAAAACTGGCATGGTTTGAAAGGCATGAAATTAACAGACAGACGGAAGTAGATGCCGTTGCTGTGCACAGAACAGACTCGCAGTGCACCAAAGCGTAGTGTATGCGAGTTTCAGTAGGTACGAGTGCCAGCACTGATGTCATGCGAGAAGCATTAAACGTCCCATAATTCTTTCAGCTCATTTCAACAAGAAAAACTGGGAAGTACCTTCCATATCCACAGCGCTAAAGACGGGACAAAAGGAACACACACAAGTCACACAACAGAGCGCTGCTGACAACTGAATTTTATTGGATGGCTATCAAGCTTTTATACTTACTGGCTACCAGAAAGGAAAGAAAGCACAAAAACCACAGAAAAACACACACGGAAGTGAGTAGTGCTGGCAGAAATGTGGCATGTGTCAAATCTCGCAATCAAGATACTTCATTTCTTTTTGTGACAATGCTATTGAAGGTGAGCTTATACAAACATCCTGCAATATTGCAATCATATGTGCCTCCATTATTTCTCTTGTCAGAGCGTCACGATGTTTTCCTATCACGCTGCATTCTCTGTACAGCGGTTCACAGGCTTCATTATCACTTTCTTCCGTTTCTTCTGTTTTGCAGTTCTTACAATGTTTGGCTATGTGGCCTGAAGTGGCCACACGTGTGACATTGTCATGGTGCTCTTTTAATCTTTTGTTGAGACAGCAGCCCGTCCAACATACCTCTTCCCACAGGACATGGGCAGAGAATAGATGACCCCTTCTTGACAGGTAACAAAACTTTCACTGTGCCTAACTGGACACCCGTGCATTCAAAATTTGTCATTTACCTTCCTGCACATGCTGAACAGTTTCTTGGGCGCTGAAAACACGACATGAACACCTGCACGGTTTCTAATCCTTCTGAGGTTGTGCGAAACCTGATGGAGGTATGGCACAACGGCAATCTTTCTTTTCTCTTTTTGGCTAATGCAGTCCCTTGTGTTCAGAGCTTTTAAGCTTTTTTTTTTCAGTTTTACTGCCACTGAAGTCAGAACTTCGGGTGGCTAGCCAGCCTTCGTTAGGCGATCGACTTGTATTCCAAAGCTTTGTTCCATGCCGTGTTCACAATACTGTTTTAAAACATTATTAAAAACAGAGTGAACAATGGCTTGTTTTACGTGTTTGGAATGGGCTGATGAGTATGGAAGGATGGGTTTTTGAGCTCGGGGCTCGTAAGAACAACAGACGTAGGAAGGAGTGAAATGCAATGATATATCCAAGAACCTGTACAGAGAATGTAGTGTGATAGGAAAACATCATGACGCTCTGACTAGAGAAATAATGAAGGCACATATAATTGCAAGATTGCAGGATGTTTGTATAAGCGCGCCTTCAATAGCATTGTCACAAAAAGAAATGAAGTATCTTGATTGCGAGATTTCACACATGCCATGTTTCCGCTGGCACTAGTTACTTCCATGCATGTTTTTCTTTGGTTTTTATGCTTTCTTTCCTTTCTGGTAGCCAGTAAGTATAAAAGCTTGCTGGCCATCCAATAAAATTCAGTTGTCAGCAGCGCTCTGTTGTGTGACTTGTGTGTTTTCCTTCTGTCCCGTCTTTAGCGCTGTAGATATGGAAGGTAAAAGCCAACTCGCCCAGCATACTGTATTGGGAAGTACCATTTGCAGGAAAAGTTTACAGTTCACCGCACCATTGAAATGAATGGCGCGGTGGATTAATAAACTTTTGCAACAGACGGTACGTATTCAGCAGGAAATTAGTAAACACCAAAGCTCCTACAGGCTGTATCTAAAATGTATTTTCCCCTTCCACTCAGCGGCTGTACCTTAATGCATCTGTGCCATAAACAAACCTAGTAATTAAAAAAAAAACTGTTTGCATCAGGACACACACCAGACACTATCTGACATTCCAATTTCAACTGACTTTTGGTACTTCTAAAGGGTGTAGATAACTTGATTACTGTAGGAGAAAAGAACAGCAAATGACTCACCTCAGGAGGTCCTCAATTGCAGCCACACAATTCTGAAAGCCTGGTTTCTCCAATGATACGGTCTTAAGCATGCTGTCAAGCCTGACTGAAAAGAGAGGAAAACCTTCGTGGTCATTTCAAGACTGTACCAAAGAGTTCCCAGTTATCAGTGGATCCTTCTTCTACATGGCTCTTTCATTCCTGCTATGGCTCTCCCTGAGCAACTGGCAGCAATTACCTGCCAAAAAGCAGACTGGTTTGCAGCACTAACTACCCAGTGAGTGCACATCAATTGCAGATGCTGAAAGACATCGTTAACAAAAATAAGAGCTGCTTTTTTTTCTTTTTATGCTGTATAAGTGCTACCCCTTGTACCTTAAAAGAAGGTGCTTGCATTATTAAAAGTGGAACTCTGATTGTTTGGGTGAAAGGTGTGAAGTATACTAACTAGGTAGCTGGTGCATTACATGGAGCTTTTTTTTAATTGTTGAAATCATGAAATATGGCAGCTTCACATGTGGAAAAGCAGTGAATGCAAGGATGGGTAATTTCTTTACTCTTAAGCCATGGTGACTTGTATCAGTGTTGCTCCTAGTATAGATGTATCATGAAGCTACTCAACAGCCCTGAAATAAAGATAAGATGCTGCTTTTCACAGCCAGATTTAAGTCCATGCCACCTGATAACATTTTATTTTTGAGATCAGCATTTCATCATTTCAGCCATGGCACATCTGGCAACAGCAAGGACTTTAAAAAACCATAAGTGCATGCCAAGAGCCTTAGCATGCAAGAAAAGAACATGAAATATGGGAGGCATGCAGAGTGTTTGTTTTCACAAAGTCATGCTTATTCAATGCTTCCTAACAATGCTTGAAGACAAAGCACAAGTACTGGAACAGCACTCAAGCCAGCACACAAGAGGGCCACCAGGCAGATTCTTGCAAAGCTGTAGTGCCCCTGCCCCTCGCAAAAGGCATGGACAGTGTTGTAGGCAAATAGCACATTCCTTACACTCACCTCTGTTGATGAGCATAGAGCATGACTAGGGTTGGACGTTTTGGTTTTTATTTAACGAAAACTTGGCTGATTTTTTTTTGGTATTTCAGAATGCAAGTATTGGCTTTTTTCGACAAATATTATATTCAACAAATGAATTACTGTCTTTTTTCGGTGATTTGATGTGGCAATCCTGTGTGGGCAAAAGTCACTTAGAGTACACCTCAGCAGTTTTGTCAGCATAAACAGTTCATTTGCCAGTAATTAACATCATTTAGCAGTAATTTTGAACTTGGAGGTGTGCTTGTAGAAGGAATTGCTTTTATCATTAAAAAAAAGCATTGAAAGTTCAATGAGACAGCCAGCAGACAAAAACGCATGTGGAAGAAAAACTAGGCTGACAAGTTTTCTTCGATGAAAGCGATGAAACTAGGGCTCAATCGTCGCATCAGCCACAACAACGATAATTTTCATGACGACCATGCATGGTTTCGTGTCAGTATCCTAAATGCCACTGATAAACCAACTTAGCCGACTAACTGCTCTAAGGGGGTGATGACGACAGGGAAAAAACAGTGCTTATAGCTAGGAAGTGACAAGGAGGTACTGCTTCCCGATCTGCAGAGGCGTGTAAGCAAGCAGAAAAATCCTCAAATCTCACAACTGCGTGACTTGTCCAACAATACCACCATCTCGTCATGTCCCTAGCTTCCTCCCTTAGTTAATTTTCAACTTGGAATGAGTGTAACTCGTACTTAACAGACAGCTAGTTATGCCTTGCATGCTAAGAATAGCGACCTTTTTGAGTTAAAAACAAATTTCAAAAAGAATACTGACCTTTTCCAGTTAAAGCCTAATTTCAAAAACTAAATATAGCATACTTCTGTTTTTTTCACTATAAACTGAAAAGTGCAATCCCTATGTACAACTCATAAATGAGTGTACAGTACCCTAAGCAGCACATTTCAGGCCTCGTTAGCCCTCTATACCCCAGTGTTGCACTGCATCGCTGCCATGATACCATCTTTGCTACAAGTAACCAGGCAGCTGCAGGGTTTGAGGTGGAGTGGCTGCCTGCCCTTGTCAGCTATGATGATAACCTATGTGATGTAAATCTACCCCTTCACATGCCTCCTCCTGAAGACAGCCTAATTACTTTGGTAAAGATGGTATAGGTCGTAAAAAGTGAACTGAGCTAACCAATACACGCTTCACCAGGGCAAAACTGCGGCATAGTAATTTACATGACATCAACAGTTCAACAAATTTAGATTAAGCTTGCATGTTGGATGAACAACTAATTATCAAGCTGATGTGAATGCTTAGCAAGTCAGGTAAAATAGGCAGCAAGGCAGGTTGGGTTAACTAACCTGCAAGCATCAAGTTGACTCGCTAGACTCGTTCAACAAACAGCATTTAACCTCAATCATGTTTGGAGTCAGCTCAGCAGCAGCTGAGAGCTGAAACAAGATACAGTTTGTTCCTTGTGCCTTAGCGACTCCAGCAGTGCACTGCATTCTTGAACACCTTGTTTGAAGGCTCACACTTCCTTCCTTGTCCAGCTCATGACTGGCCCAACTCACTAGCTCTCGTTAATGCAGAGACTTTGAGTCCATAAGTTTTGTTTGGTCTGACACCTAACTCAATCTGCTTCAGTTGGTTTTAAACAAATGGCTTTAATGTAAAGCAATAGGGATGAAGACCACAGCTCTCCAAGTGCAAACACTGTGCAGAGCAATGGTGCTGCACACCGATCATATCATGGGCACCAAGCAAGCAGCTGCTGCCACTACAGTGTTTAGAATACAAGGCAAAGGCAGTGATCGATTTTTAATTTTTGTTCACAATCTAAAAGGATCAGGCATAGAGTGCTGCATATAACAAGTGCATAGCAGTCAGTGAAAGTGTGCACAGCATGACAAGCACAGATGTCATGCTTCACTAGCAAGTAGCATGACATCAATTCAAGAATTAAACTCTCATCGAACTGTGAAGCCATTGAACAGATTTTCTACTGCAGAGTAAATCATTAAACACATTCTGCAATCATCTTCACACTACAGCAATCAAATCAGCTGTCTTAACAGCTGTAGAAATATCTGTTATAATACTGAACATGAGCATAAAGAGCAAACAAAAATAAAGTTTGCATCTTACCAAACAGCCTCAGCAGGTGAATGGCACCATATATTTGTGACATAGGCGTGCCTCTCCTCTCCTCTAGTATCTATGTACGAGAAAGTATGAGAATTTAGAGTACAGGACATTTTCTCCACATTAACTACAACACATTTTGAACATTGTAAATGAACTTGCCCAGTCGTCAGATCACAGTGTCATGAACACCTACGCTAAATATTACATCTTCACATGCAGCAGAAAACAAATCATCACACTCAACAGCTGGCTTGCTCTTTCCTTCAACTTTTTTAAGCCAATCCCATCTTCAAAAATTGCCAATTGTGGGTTTTTATGTTCTGAGTTGACACAGTGAAGGATGCTGTAGTGAAATATTGCAGATTAATTAAGACCACTTGGGGTTCTTTGACATGCGCTGGCATCATACAGCACATGGTCCTTTCTTATATTTCACCTCCATCGAAATACAGCTGTCACTGCCGGGATCAAATCTGTGACCTTACGCTTAGCAGGTGAACACCACAGACACTAGGCTACTGTGGCAAGTTTTTCACCATCTTCATGTAATGTGCTTGTCTCTATTGGCTTTTAACAACTACTTCTGAGATATCATCAGGGGTCTCACACAAACAGCATGCCTTAAGTACAGTGAAGTAGAATCTAAAAGAACGCGAAGATAAACTGCTGTCGTGCAGCGTCGGGAGTCCAGCCAGTCACATGCGATATCACTGGACGTGGCTGCCTTGCAAGAAAAAGGTAAAAAAAAACATGACAGGCATTTCACTGGGTGGGACCGAAGGGCAGTACATAGATATAAGCGTGCTAGGAATCATGTGGAAAAGGAACGTGTTAGAAGAACAAACACCAGTTTCTCCTGCAATTCCTCCAATTCCTGCTAAGCATCCTCATCATCCATCAATAGATACCCTTTTATGCCCCGTAGCAATAAACATCGCTGAAAAAACACCGATTCCTAACTAATCCCCTCCTGCGAAATGCATGAAAAAATTCTTGCTGGAGGAGATCAGTGAAGGTTTTGCAACACCAAATGGCATGCAAAACATATTTTTGAAACACCTTCAGGGCATCTTTAAATACATGCTCTACAAAAGCATCTGCGTGTCAGGCACAGCATGGCTCTTGTTCATCATCATCATCAGCCTCACTAAACCCACTGCAGGGCAAAGGGTTCGCCCGTATCTATCCAATTAACCCCGTCGTGTGCCAGCTGCAGCCACCTTATCCTCGCACAGTTCTTAATCTCATCCACCCACCTAACCTTCTGTCACCCTCTGCTACATTTGCCTTCTCTTGGAATCCAGTCCGTTACGCTTAAGAGCCATCCGTTCTCTTGCCTTAGCATTACATGCCCTGCCCAAGCAGATTTCTTCTTGATTTCAAGTAGGATTAACACTACGCCTATCACTTTCCTTTCCACAGACTGCTGCGTTGTCCTCAGTTTAAGCTGAACCCTTTTTGTTAGCCTCCACGTTTTTGGCCCATAGCCGAGTGCTGGTAAGATACAGCCATTATATACTATTCTCTTGAGGGATACTGGTAAACTGCCATTGATGATCTTGGAGAACTTGCCAAGTACACCCCACCACATTCTTATTCTTCTAGTTATTTCACTCTCGTGATCCGGATCTGCAGTCACTACTGCCCTAAGTAGACATACAGCTACTCAAAGCCCCAGTACCATGCTTACCCTAAAAGATGTGTTACAATGTGCCACAACAAAATACCACAATGCAATTCTTGTTTAGTTCCTTGTTCTCTAGTATTTGCAATGACACAGAGGTTTTCAAAAGTGAGGACTTACATCAGCATACTGTGGTCTCTCAAATTTATACAACAGTTGGCTTCCTAGCATCATATTGAAATACTTCTTGAAACAATCTGTCCGTTCAGTAATCCTCGCCCTGCATGAAAACAGTCTGCTGTAGATTTGCAGTCAGCTGCTTCACATACACAAGAAATCACATAAAATGGCAAATAAGCATTTCAACAGCAATGCAAGAGAAAAGACCTCCAAGAATTACAATGCACATCATGTAATGCTACTCACTGGTGAGAAGAAGTGTTTGCCTCTGACGTCTTTTCTGTCAGATAATCAGCCAGGATCTGGTCAACAGTGACACTGCAAGGAATCTGCACAAGCTGCACACAAACACAATTACATTTTCTATTTCATTCCTTATAAAATAACATCTCAGAACAGTGCCAGGGCCCATTTACTGAATTGGTTTTATTCTGCTTATATATAAAACGAAGTCAAAGTGTCACATTTGTCACTAGCCCTCTCCAGACTGCTATGATCACAGCAAGGTGCACGGTGTCTTACAATGAAGCAAGAGCCACTAACTTCTTAACAAATTTACTGCACATCAGACAAGCAAAAAATTAGAGGTGCATCTTTTTCACGCTATCATATCTACAAAAACGTTTTCCTGCCAAATATTGGTGTTTTAAAGATCACATTTTGATTTCGCACAATGCATTAATGCCTGAGAAGACACCAGTATGGTTGCGATGGAAATATATGGTCAGAAGAAACAGTGCATTAAATCTTCCTCACACTAAAGTTGATTTTGTAAGAGGACTTTCAAACTTGTAGAGTGGTGCTCCTTGGACATATTTTAGTAGAGAGATGATAATGATACTATAGCATGAGTGCACTTCAAATGCACACTTGAGCTAATGCCATATTTTGCTGCATTATGTGAAAAACTAGTTATCATTACTTGATAGAAAGAAAAGTTTGCTTTCCAACACATGGGCTTCCATGAGACAAGTATGGTGGTGCACTATTGAAAAAGAACTAACTTCCAGTCTAATAAATGTATATTACCATGTGTAATATGCGATGCCTATCTGGAATTAAGACTCCAGAAATGTCTTGAGTTTCACACCTTTCTGAAACATGGTAAGTTGACACTAAAACTTTGAAACATAATTTAGAAATAATGATTTACTTCCTGTTTACATGGTGACAGTGGATAGAAAAATCTTGAAAGACAAAAAGAAGTCGTGTCTCACTTCAACTCACATACAAAAGCAGTCAATGTAATAGTGGCTTTTTTGAAGGACTACCTTGCATGACTCCAAGTATTCTATGAATTAACTATGCTCACTGAAGGTTTCATTTTAAGTGTCTGTGTAAATTTTCTGTGACTTGAATCTGGACTGTTCAACAAGGTTTCCCTTCACACTCCTTCTCATTCAAATATCCTGCTTTGACATAGCATTTCTGGAGGAACAATACTTATTTGGAATACCAGTAGACTTTGCTCTGCCCAAAATCAAGATTAAACCCATCAAAAAATTCCATAACAGTAACTTCGTGGTACACATATCAGATCTATAGGGGCCACAGTGTCACGTGTTTTTTTAAAAAGTGCCTGTTTTTTGCATTACTGGGCACATCATGAGTGATCCCAAATAAAAGCAGAGGCCCTCAACAAACATCACTCTTGCTCAAAGCTTTAGGCTGATACTATGATTACTGAAGTATTTCATGCTGTGTCAATAGTTTTGCAATCACATTTTTGCACCGTGCAAGCTTGCATCATAGAACGGCTGCTGCTCTCTGAATTGCAACTACTCTCTGAGGTACTTGCAGAGATCTGCAAATTAATGTGGCAAGCACATGGATATTTACTTCAAGGCCAAATCATCGGCAATAGAACACACAAAAGCAAAGAAGGCTCCAGTATCCCTTCATGGCACCTGCTGTCCACAAAATCAGGACTATGGCCTTCCAAAATGGAATGAGACCTATGAGAGCTACATAAGACACTACAACAGCAAAACAGGAAGCTGTTCAAGATTTTCTTACACAATGTTCTGCCGAAAATACTCAAAGTTGTAATTTCAGGAACCTTAGACTGAATGGCCTGAGACCACCTTGTGCGTGGAATCGACAAGCTTTGGGCCTGGCTGTTGCAAGAAAAATATTCCATTCAAACAAGGCCACTGAGCACTGCAAAACCACAAGAGTTTGCTGCAGGCCAAAAGAAAGCTTGGAAGAAAGTTGGAACCCAGCTAAATGTCGCATAGAAAATGTAAACACACCAGGAATGTGGCACAGATGCATTGGCTTATCTGCCAATGCATCTACCGTCACTGATCAGGAACCACTTAAGTGCTGAGTGCGAGGCAAAATGTGCGCCACTTGCCAGAAAGGGAACTATTATATGGTACACTGCAGAGCAAAAAAATGCATTCAAAAACATGGCCTTCCAACTAACATGCAAGAGGGATCTGATGACTAATTACAAATTCTTAATGTGTAAGTGATTGGTCAAAAAACCAACCCTAGGGACAGCTGTGGCGAAATTAGCTGATCATGCTGTCTACACAAAAATCGACACAAGGGCACAGACCAACCTGCTGCCTCATGTCCTTTTCCTGAAGCTATGTGAACAACGGCACTCAGACCATCTCCCAAGCTCCTGACAAACTATGAAGGGGCAATGCTGAAGCACTTCAGAATGGTGACACTTCCACTTCACATCGGTGAACTGAGGAGATGACGGATTTCCTTGAGGACAAGAAAGAATTCCAAGTGCTACAGAAACTTCAGGTTTCCGGGCGATTCAAACTAATTTAAAAGTCCCAAGCCATGCAAATACTAGCAGACTTAAATGCAAAGATCTGTAGACAGTTTCGAGTTTTCCATAGGCCTAGGTTGCATGAAGGAAACCTGCAGCCTCAGCCTGAAAGAAAACGTGCACAAGACCAGTTGTGCTATCCTTATATTAAATACCACATGGCCTTAAGAAGCCACTGCACTAAAAAAATGGTCTGCACGGAACACTAGGGAATTATGGAAAAAAATGCAGGAGTCCGTAAGGTGAGTCCCCTAGTCAATGAGAGAAAACAACATGGCTGTCCAC
This sequence comes from Amblyomma americanum, assembly GCF_052857255.1. Classification (NCBI taxonomy): domain Eukaryota; kingdom Metazoa; phylum Arthropoda; class Arachnida; order Ixodida; family Ixodidae; genus Amblyomma; species Amblyomma americanum. The sequence goes on from NC_135497.1 coordinate 402,568,580, forward strand.
ACATTTGCATGAATCTTAGGCACGTGAACTGCTGCGTGAAGCAGAACATTATCAGCTGCCTTTCCTGGAAAAAACTGAGTAAAAGTTCGCCAGAGCAAAAGTATTTAACAATTAAGGTAGATGCCAGCTGTGACTTTTACCAAATTTCCCTGAATGAGAAGGCTTTCAAATTGCCTGTAGATGGACAGCAGACTGGCCGAGTTCATGCTCCATGACAAGAATTATTTTTCAACAGCACTAGACAACAGGACCCATGCCTGGTCTTGTTGTCTAGCGCTGTTGAAAATTAATTCTTTTCAAATGGCCACATGCACTGTTTGAAAGTATCGCTATCTGAATTTGCACCCCGAGTGAAGTGCTTCAGGAGGCAACAAGTAACTGCTCCGGTGGCCAGTAAATAAGAGTCCAATGGATTTCACTTCCATTATGCATAATCAGCATTCCAAATCTTTCAAAAGTAAGATGAACTCTTGTTCTCACCCCGCAGAAAGGTTTTACCTCTTGCGATGCTAGAAGAGTTGCATTGTGTTAAGTGATTAAGACTATCATGAGCCAAAAGCAAGGTTGATTTTGTCTGCTTTGTGGGAAAGAGCTAAAATAATTTTAAAATCTCATAGCTCATTAAGAAGCTTTGCCTTTAAAAATGTAAAAACAGAAGAAACATTTACCAGTGAATTTTCTTCTAAAAGTAAGCAAGGGTGAAAAGGAATCCATTCAGAATAAAACTGTGAGAAATGTTTTTTCCTTAGCGTCTTGAGCTTTGAGTTTGATCGCAATATGTGATTTATAGTGATCACCTCTCCACACAGTTCACTTGTTGGTTTCTCGTTTTGCATGAATAAATTGTGTATAAGGTACGTGTGCCCAATGCAAAGGCAATATCAAATCACTTCAATAAAACTTTCCTTATGTGAGCATGACTTCCATTCTCCTATGATCAGCTTTGCTAGGCGTGTACAGGACATGTCGTACAGGACAGGCAGTGTCATGAGTGGCGTGTACAGGATGTGTCGGCAGAGCGTGTCCGCACGAAAATGACCATTCGAAACAAGAAATTCGCCAGCATTGCAGTCCAAACCCAGACCCTCTGTGTGCCAGGTGGGCACGCAACACATACATTGCGAAGGGTCATTGGTTCGTGCTAGAGGGCCACAAAGTGAATGCGTTGTGTGAACGACCATAAACTATGTTAGGATGTGTACTGATGTTAGGCAATGATGACTTGCAAAAAACGTTGCTGACATCATCCAAGGGTTATGTAATAACTGTCACATGGCAACAATGACTTGCAAAATGTTGCAGAGGTCATCCAAGAACCACGTGATAAGTGTCACCTGAAAACGGTGACTTGCAAAAAAAAAAGTTGCTGGCATTCAAATGCAAAAGCTTTCGCATTTCTCAGCAGATGAACACCAAAACCACTGAGCCACTGCAGCTAGTCTTGGAAGAAAACTCATTTGCCTCCACATAAAGGCTTGCTATGGGGACGTTCTGCCTGCTCCACACAAAAGGCGCAGACCCAGATTATGTACTGGATTGAATCGTTTTAAACATGATGGCCTCACTGAGCCATATACTACACACCCATTATCTAAACAAGAACATACCAGTGTGATAAATGTGCAGTAGGCATGCCCCCCCCCGTGTTCGTGACATTTGAGGATGTTGAGGGCTTGGGTGGCTTTAATGTCTAGATTTTTTAAGAGAGAGAAAAGCAAATTTTTTACCAAAAATCAACACTAAAAATATGTGCTCATCTTTCACTGGTAGTGCAGTTTCATTCAGGTATAGGGTTGGATGAGTTTGTGAATGCTTTATAAGAGAAAACAAGAGCCACTGACTTTGTGTTGAAAAAATGAACCCAGTTTTGCCTACCCATGTCACTCATTTATATAGTCAACTGTACTTGTCTTCTGCTGGGTGAGATGATGAATCATATGCATGCTACCTAGAGGTCATCTACATAAACTGAATACAGAATGGACTTGAAAATTATTTTGGCTATTGAGTTCATTTTCGCTATATAAAGCATAGTGCTTAGAATACACCCTTGTGGTAGCTCACTGTCCTGGATAACGTTTTTTGAAAGGATTGAGCCTAGAAGGCATCAAATGAGCGGTTGGACAGAAAGTCACTAAACAGTTCAGCATCATAAAACACATGCCTAGGCCTCCCATTCTGTACCACCAGGTTGTGTCATTATGCCCCTTCCAGATCGAACAAGACTGCAAGACTGTGTTATGTATGTATTACCACTTCTCCAACAGTATATTCAAGGCGGACTAGATGGCCAGTCGTTGGGCATGCTTTTTTAAAACCACACTGATGAGTGTCAATAAGTTGAAGGGTTTGAAGAACAAAGGTTAATGTTATATTCTGAACACTTTCAAAGATTTCGAGAGACAACTTGTAAGGAGTACGAGCGTATAGCTATCGGAGAGTTTGGTGGCTAACCGGATTTCAAGAATGGAACAAAAATCACTTTTTTCCAAGCCTCAGTTAGTTTTCCTATTGACCATATTTTTACTTTAAAAATTTTAAGTGCCTCTACGGCAGCTTCGGAGAGATGGGCCAGTATTTACTAATGCATTTCATTAAGACCTTGTGAATGCCATTTACGAGAAAACAGTGCTCTATGAATTTCTTGAAGTGCAATTAAATTATCCTAAGGTTCATTAGTGCTACCACTTGTTGGAAGTCCATCTTTTGGATGTGTTCTTGTACTTTAAAAAGGAGCCTGTGTAGTGCAAGGAACTAGAAACTCGAGAAATGTTCCCCTATTGAGTGTGCCTGTTCCTCTAAACTAGTTTGTATACCAGGGGTTCATGAGAGCAATTGTTAAAAGGAAGTAGTTGCCATGAAGTTTATGAACCTGCTCCCCAATTTTTTCTGATGTGATTGAGCTGTTTATGGGTAATTATTAGCTTTAACTCTTGCCTTTTTAAAGTTTAAAAGGTTCTTATGTGTCAGGTATTTACAAAACACACCCCAGGTAAATTTTGTTGTTTTTTTTGCTACCTTGCATTCTCATGCCCACCACACTTAGTGGTTCTGTCACATTGCTACCGATGATTGAAGAATAGCTAAGCAGACAGCAGCAATGATATAGTCGTGAACATTCCACTGAGTTTGTCAACGCTAAGATTCTCCAAAAATATTTTGTCGAGACTGGCTTTTGCTAGAAACAGTGCCCAGTCAGCTATGTGGCGCTCCCAGTAGCGTAAATTGCTAAGGATGATTGATGGCGAGGATGATAAATTGACTAATACAGGCATGTGATCACATCCATGATGGTTGTCAAGAACATTCCATATAAAAAATGTAAAACCAGAGGGTGGACTAAAAGATAAACCTATGCAGCTTATTTTTCCTAAGCTCAGAGAGCAGTATGTGCATTTGCCAGTGTTGGTGGTAATGCGCTACAAGTAAGTGTTATCGGTAACGCGTTACTTTTTTGGTACCTTAGTAACGTACTCGTTACCATTTCGGAACTGTAACGGGTAACATACTTCCCTAACATTTTTCGGTAACGTGAGGCGTCGCGTTACTAGTTACTTTTTATTCTAATTGTCTGCCCCATCCGCCCTTTTTTTAGAGAAAAAAAGTGCAGAGCACCTGAAGTGATGTTGCAAATAAACAAAACATACAGGTGCTTTCCACGACCCTTGTTGCGGCTCACATGCATGCCAGAAAACACCTGCCCTTGACGACGCACCCAACTAAAAAAAAAAAGAATACCGTAAAGTATGAAACACGTGCACGAACACGCATTCACACACTTTCCTTCACCTACCTCCCCTTCCCAAACCACTCACACGCACAACTCCCTGAAGAGTGGAAGCATGCCGAGCATTTTGGAACATTTTTCAGAATTGCTGTATATTTGTTGAGAGTTCAGCAATGATTTCTTTGTGAATTTAGAAACGCAGCTTTGACGCCACAGCCGCCGTTTGGCTGTTGAAACCGAAATCGAAAACACATGAAAAATATTCGATTCTATATTATTTACGGACCCGCCGCGGTGGCTCAGTGGTTAAGGCGCTCGACTACTGATCCGGAGTTCCCGGGTTCGAACCCGACCGCGGCGGCTGCGTTTTTATGGAGGAAAAACGCTAAGGCGCCCGTGTGCTGTGCGATGTCAGTGCACGTTAAAGATCCCCAGGTGGTCGAAATTATTCCGGAGCCCTCCACTACGGCACCTCTCTCTTCCTTTCTTCTTTCACTCCCTCCTTTACCCTTCCCTTATGGCGTGGTTCAGGTGTCCAACGATATATGAGACAGATACTGTGCCATTTCCTTTCCCCCCAAAAACCAATTATTATTGATGAAGTGTCATTTTATGTTTATAATATCACATTCAAAAAATGGCTTCACCCTGTGCCACAGAGTTATAAGTTGGATACAACTTAAAAAACAGCAGTTCGTAACACTGGGCCGCCGTCCGCTGCGTCCTGTATTGCTCTGGTAGCCAAATGTTAAGTGTTTGGCTATATCAAATAATTCAGATATGAAAATTGTAAAGCTCAAAATTAATTTCTTGTGATAAGCTTCTTGTTTAGGTAACAGCGGTCTACTTTTTCGTCGTGGAGGAATTCTGTGAGCGGCGGCTGTATGTGGGCAGAGTTTCACTGCATACTTAAGTTGTATCTGACTCCTTTAGGCCACTATAACATTGCTAAGCTCTTGCACATTTGTACAAAGTATGCTCGTTAAAAATTTCGGCTGCAATCGTTTTTTGGGCTAGATGTTTTATATTAAATATGAGCTTTATCAAATTGTTATCATGAGTTCTCGCAGCGAAGATGCACTGAATAAAATATATGACCATGGAGCAGTAACGGCAAAGTAACATGCGGTACTTTTTACGGTAACGGTAACGCGTTAGCTTTTTCTGTAGCTGACATAGGGTGGTATCACATTCCTTTTTTTTAGTGCTACGAGTAACGTATTTAGTTACATTTTTTTGGTAATGGCTACAACACTGGCAATTGCCTCTATTGAGCAAGTAGACAATATTGCACAGGATAAAATCTAAAATATGGTCCCTAGTGTCAGTTTGTTCCCAAAAGCAGGAGTAAGCATTAGAATCTCCAACTACATGAAGCATTACTGTCAGATGTGACTCGAGATATACAGAACACATTACGGTCCCTATTGTCAGTTTGTTTCCTTCCCCAAGAGTGGGCATTAAAATCTCCGACTACATGAAGCGTTACTGTCAGAAGTGACTCTAGATATACAGAAGACATTGTGATCGTTTAAAAGTAAACAGTGACTGCAACAGCTTCATATTTGGCTTTAAGTATGGTATTGCAAGTTGAAACGCCACTCTGAGCTACAATACCAATGCCTTCAGGGGGTCTGCTTGCTTGCTCTGTTTAAAAGTTCTGTTACAACCCTAGTTTTGATAAGTCCAGGACAGTTCTAATGTATTAGGAATACTGTTTTTAATGCCCTTCTAAGGTTAGGATGAGTAAAAACATAGGTTCCTAGTTTTTTGGGGCTCGTTATTTGGATTGTTTTCTTTTCTGCACACTCAGAAGAGCAGCGCCACTACTGCAGCACAGGCGAGATGGCAGTTATGCCCATTACCTAACTAAGGGCACTGGATTTCTGTGGAGAAGCCATGAGTGTATGGGTTTTACGCCTCTTTTCCTTCTCTTGTGTGTGTGTGGTTTTGGCGCCTAAAAAGTACAATGTTCAAGTACCAACTTGCCCAACAAGAAGTCCTCTAACGCCTCTTCCAATGGGGAAGCAGCCTTACGGGCTGCCTACTCAGGGGCAATTGGCACACCTTGTTTCAGAGATGGCAGGGAAACTTATGCTGCATGTACCTGCGGCATGGATGCCTCTTCCAGTTGCTTTGTCTGGGTAGTAGGTAGATCCTGCAGCATTATGCCGCCCCCCCCCCCCCCCCCCTCCCCTGAACCATATTGGCGAAATTTGCTTTACTAGCGAACAAGAATATGCTCTTATTTAGGTAGAATCATCTTTGTGCTCCTCTAAACATGATGTTTTCTCTGGCCTTGAGGATTATAATCGAAATTTCCGGAGCCCTTCACTACGGCGTCTCTCATAGCCTGAGTTGCTTTGGGACGTTAAACCCCTATAAACCGAACCAAACCATTCCTCCAGGATGGTTATAGCCTGGAGTATGCAGGGTGCTCCCCCATCACAGTTTGTGCAGTGCGGTATAGCGTCACAGCTGTCAGAAAAAAGGTGGTCATTCAAAGCACATTTTACACAGGTTTGGCAGCCGCAACAACATTCAGAGTTATTGCCATATTGCTGACCTTTAATCATTGCAGGAAAAGGCGACTGCCAATTACTCCCGGTTCATGACACGCATGTGTGTTGGGCGTACAATGGGAGATCAAAGAAAGGTCTCCCACCCACCGACAGCACGCATTCTAAACTAGTAACTCAGGCTATTGTGACTGCTGCACTCCAGGCCTCTTTAACAAAGAGTTGCGAACATAAGGTTGATTCCAGCTTGGACAACCAGATTCAATGCCTGTACTGCACTGGCTACTCACCTTCCCTCATTTCTGGCCTGTGCGAAGCCTTACTCCAGGAGGTCAAGGAAGAAGAAATAAGCTGATAGAAAATGTGTGGCAGTTGTTTCATACATCCACAAACTGTTGCATAACATCAGAAAGGTAGCAGCAAGGTATGATGTGAATGTCTTGTTCTCAGCCCCATAGAAATTGGCTAAAATTTGCTCAATGGTTTGTCAAAAGAAACAGGCGGAGTGTTTCTAGTAGTAGTTTCTAGTGTTTCTAGTAGTATTAGTAGTAGTATTATTAGTAGTAGTAGTATAGTGGTAGCAGTAGTAGTAGTAGTAGTAGTAGTAGTAGTAGTAGTAGTAGTAGAGTTTCTAGCCAGTATTCCGAATGTCTTTCCAAAGTGGTATATCAGATTTTTCTCACATGTGGAAAAGTGTATATTGGTTCGACAGGGTGCTGTTTCAATGAGAGAGGTGGTGCGCATATTCTAAATGCGAAAAACAAGTTTGGGGATCATATGTCTCACCACTGCAGTCCTAGCCACGTGCCAGCCCTTAATCTTGGACACAAAGTTCTTGGCGACAGCAAAGAACAAAACAGAAAGAGAAATTATTGAAGGTTTTTTTTCAATGAAAAGGCTAGGGACACCTGCATCAGCATGCCACCAATGTTTCTCTATGAAAAAGAACAGTCTTTCTTGGAAAGCGCTCGATATTGGTGTTACAGCCACCATTTGGGTGCCTGAGTGAATGTTGTTCTCTAAACAGCTCTGTGTTTCACCTGTTTTTAGTTTTTCTTTATATTCTGTATTTGTACATAGTGTATATTATCTCCTACCCCTATGCTTTCTAACTATTGCTCCCCCCTTTTTTTCCCTCTCTCTGTACTTTTATTCCCGCTAGTTGCAGCTCAGGTGCTTAGGCTTTCGATGGCAGTTGCCGCGGCTAGCAACATCTTTTCCTTCTACTGTTATTTTACTAATAAATAACCACTAACAACACAGTTTTTTGTCTTTGCTAAAGTACCCACGTTGTTTACTTCTTTTTTGCTTTTAAGTGTTTTTATAATTTTACTATGTTAACTGTTGGCTGTCGGCAGATCTGTTTCTAATGTTTATTAATTTTTTAATTTTTCCGCCAGGTTAATTGTTGGCTGTTGATGGATCTGCTCTTTTAGTGTATTGACTCTCTCTTTTGCCTAGCCGGTATTAAATTCTTTTACATTTGCTTCGCACTCATCTTAGCAGTCTTTCACCTCTCCTGTTTTTTTCTGCTGTCTTTTACATGCTATGGCCATTTTCTGTTTGTCATTTGCACTCTGTTGTTATTTCACATCATCCGTCATAATGGTTTGAAGTGCTGCACAGCTGAACTGCTGTTTTTGTTTTTATTTTATTTGCATTTGTCATGTGGCCGTATCTGAGCTGTGCAGGTAAAAACGTTTGTTCATAGCTGTCTCATCTTTCAAATGTTTTCAAGGCGCTCTTCCCACTATCATTTAGCCGGCCACACTATGTGGTCCAGTGTAAGTGGTATCTATCGCGCTGGTTTTGTGAAAAATAAAGAGTTCATAATTCAGTGCCCATCCGGTCTTGTACATTGTGGTTGCTGTCAATCAGGTCATCTCTGGGGAGGAGGTATGTTACAAGATTCTGTCCACATGACTTAGAAGCAAATCTCTAGGGCTGTGCTTTACTTTTTACAAAGGCTATACATGTGATGTTGAGTATGAAATGCATCTGCTACTGCTAGTGAGCGCAACTGCATCCAGCGAAATATTTTCAATGCTCATATCAGACCTGCCTTGGCAGACTAAGAACTCACAATCCTTACTAAAACTTGACTGTATGTTTGATCATGATAAAAGTGGAAACTATGAGAGACTACCAACAGCATAAATGCTTGTAATACTCCATTCATCGAAGCAGTTTAAAGCAACAGCAGTTTGCACTAGGGGTGTCACACAACACTGGAGACCAGTTTCTTACACTTCACAGATGCAGTCACATGCAGAATCAAAGTATGTACAGACTGGAAAAAAAAGAGCTGAGAAAGAAGCCCCATTTGTGTGTTATCAATTGTGCAATTTCATGACTAGCTTCAGAATGATCACTGAAATGATCACAAACTTCTGATAGCAATTGCAGCAAAGAACCTGTTGAACATGCTCCCTCACTTTCAACAATTCTTTCTACGCCCTAGGGCATTTAACTTTTCCCTGAAGTACATTCCAGAGAAATGTCTAGCTCGTGCCAATTCACCATCAAGATCTGGATGCGACAGCATCTGATCCATATACAAAAGCTATTATTGCAACAATTGTCCTCAGTGCCCTTATCATTGGCACAACAGCCAAATGCCTGGTGAATAAAGATACTGAAGACAACGAGCTGAGGTAATTCATTGAAGTGCTATAAAATGAATACTACATAAGAGATTAACTTTCTCCAAAGCAGGGCTACCATGTGTAGATGGCAGACAGCTGCATGGTTCTACAGTTGTAATTCCAGTCTCTAGCTGCACAATGAAATGCTGCAGCACCAATGTGAGGCCATTTAGACACCAGAAAATGCAAAGCAATGGCAAAGTTTTTGACACATGGGATGGTGGTAGAAATAACAGAGCAAGTTGTAGAAATAACAGAGCAAGTTCTGATATGCTCAACATTCTGCTCGTTTGTTTTACAGCCGCCTGTGAAGCACTGATGCAAAGGAACTGTCCCACATTACCATGGGCTATGGTCAGAGTAGACTTGTTTAAGCATACTGGAAAGACTTTCTGGGTGCTGTACCATGACTGTTCAAATTGCATTAAGTAGAGCTGCATTCGAGTATTACCATTCACGGTGTGATAGGAAAATTGGCTAAGATACCTGCACGCCATGACATTCTGCTCATCCATGAACATTGGACTAGTTTTTACTGCAGGAGGCGTTTCAGACTTTTGCAAGGAAATGTGACTGCACTGATGTCATTTTTAGCCGAGGTTTTAGCATGACATGCAATAAAAATCACTCTAGGGAATACTAAGTCCAGTTAAGCAGAGAGATTAGAGCCCAAAAATTGCAAATAAGCCATTTTAACAAGATACAGCTTGATAAGTCAGAAGAATACATAGAAAAAAAAGACTGTATGATACCCCTCAATAATTCCTGTAAATACACCTGGTCAAGCAACTCCTTTGCTTGCCACGAGTGGCTCACTACTTTCAGATGCACCACTGTCTTGGTAGGGACAGAAAGTATCATGGAATATAAAAGTAGTGCGGTGAGTGCTGTTGACATGAGAATGCGAGAATGCCTGCCTGATTGGCCTGCGTGAAGCTGTCTCATACAGCATGTTCACAAGCACAAGCCAGACACAAGGTCTCAAGGTCATTGGTGCTCTTTTGCTAACAGTGATGCCGCCATTAGCATGAGAGATAATAAATTAGCCACCATGACTAAGAGTATGGTACAGAGGCCCGTGTGGCTGGGAGTGGCTTTGTGTTTATTCATCTGAGACATTCACCATTTGAAATATCATTTGAGACAGAGCAAGATTCGAGGCTGAGATATTCATTATTTTCTCTGATTTGGTGAAGAGATGACATTGTAAAAATGATGTAACAGCACTGGCATTTCATGGAGGTGTGAAGGCGAGGAAGAAATCTGGGACTTCATCTGCAATTTTTTGAATAATGCAGCCCCCTTTTTGTGAAGAAAGATTGCTGGTAGTGTGTAATCCACCAGTCTAGGCTAGCTTTTTGTTCCACTGCTCATGCCTGCACATTTGTGCAGGCACGAGTGAGGCTATTTAGATTGAGCTTCTGCATTACAGAACAGCACCACAAGGGTAGAAAAGTCCTACATAAGCTGCAAAGCAGAGTGCCACAGCAGTAAAACCCACCAAAGTCCACCCTGAGAGGAAAAAAGGGGTTGCCTAGGAAAGCACGCCACCCCACCTGTCCCGTGCAGTGTCGGCATCATTTATGAAGTGCCGCTATGCTGTGGACTGGAGCAGTACACATTAAGCAGACACAGGGTAATGCATTCTTCTTGGACTAAGGGAGCATAGGCATTTCCTTAAAGCCGATTCCCACTCGCGTATCAGCATTAAATGTGGCTTCTGAAAGTGTGTTCCCATCTTCTCTAATTTTATCATAATCTTCAGACAAGGACATCAGTAAAGGCGTAAAATAATTGAAGCTTTTCATATTCACACCAGCAGATATATGCATCAGTCGTTCATTAGTGGCTTTAGCAGAAAGAAAAACTGCCTTATCGTTCAACATGTAAATAGCGAGCTTGTTTTTTTGTGTGGTTTTTGAACTGGTATCACACACAGATATATAAGGCTTTTAATGAGCATTGAGGTCAACTTTTGTTGTACATTCTCATTTTAACTCTCTATCCTTTTGCTGCTGTTTCCTTTTTACAGATTTTGTACTTCTCTTTACATTTCTTTAAAAAGCTCTGTTCTCTCAATACTTCCAGCTACTGGTTAGCACTAGTCCCATCAGCTTCTTCCTCGTAATCCTGTCTGATCTGCACAGATAGCTAGCATTTCAACTTCCTCAACTTTCCTCACTGGTTGAAGGCAAGTTCATTGTGAAGCAAGTGGCTCTTGGTTCACGAGGTGCTGCCATATTCCCTGCTGCAATAACATTAGCACGGAGATGCATGGCAACAAATCTCACATGTTGTCCCTATTTTATTTGGGAAGTAAAATCATCATAGCAAATGGATGCACAAAAATTTCAACCCCTGCCAAGTGCTAGCCTCCGCATTAATTATTCCAAATGATGGCTGACATCGCTTTCAAAAGAAAAATGTACACAACACCTTTAGCTTCTAATGCGAAAAAAGCAAATGTCACCATTCAACACAGAAAACTAAATAAGTTCTGTGAAACCTTGATTGTTCTCCTAATGCTTGTTCCAAATTATTAATCTGGAAAACCCCTATTGTTCTCCTTATGCTGCAATGTTTCAAAGAGGCCTCACTGTGGTGCCGGCACCAGAATGAGGAGTGCAGCATGGCAGACTTATGTAATCAAGCCCAGAAACAAAATTCCTCCTCATTGATATGCTGAATATTTAAAAAACAAACATGTCCATGCTGAAAGATTTCAAGCTTTGAGCGCCTGCCCTAGGTAAGCTATATATTGTTGTCATCAGTGATGATCTTGCTTCCACCACCTGCTATTAGCGGGACGATGGTGCTCATGGCCACTCCTATGAGCTTTTGCCTAGTATTGACACAGCAACACCACAGACATGCAACAGAGTGGAAGCTTGGGTGAGTTGGTGACGGTTCACTAGCCACATAGCACTAAACAGACATGGTCATGCCCATCCTGTTTGTCTCCCTTCGTCCGTGTCTGTTTAGCACTATGTGGCAAATGCAACACAAAGTGCTGTCATTAGACAGTAATGGGGATGCAATGACACTGCTGTTATGGCCTGGATCACCTGAATTGACTTAGCCGCTCTAAAAGTCTCAAACACACTACCAGGTAGTGGATGTTCAAAAACTGAACCATTCATTATTTTGTCACTTGGGGGCACAGACGCAAGCATACAAATGTGAATGTAGTGCTGTACAGCCAGAAAACACATCCTTGTTGGCAACCTTGGAAGAGAGGGCGTCCCTACACGCTGGGCCAGCATGGACCCAGAAAACAGTGCAAGAAAGAGGTGAGCCAATGGTAGCACAATGCAAGACCAGTCAGTGTGTGACTTTTATGCATGGCGCAGCTGCAAGGGCACCGCCAGTACTAGGGGCCTTTTTTGTCACTCGTTTTGCTGGCATTTATATGGGTGTGCTTGACAAGGGCACTTGATTTTGATGCACATATAATATTTTCCTTCTCAAAACGACTCTTCTTGGTTGGAAGAACATCCCTTCATATCTTTGCCCACATTCCGGGCTATAGTTCGACTTGAGATAGCATGAGTGACCACGTAATTGATGGTGCTAGCAGCTGCCTTCTCAACACATAATTGCATTCAATTCAACTGTAACTTAAAAGTTATGAGAAACACTAGTAATGGCTGCTGAACAGTCGGATTCTTATCGCCTCCCTCTTCCATATCCATCACTACCTAGTTCGACGGGCTTGGCGCTGAAGGGGAAGAGGAAGAGTATCGACCGGCCACCCAGGCGGTCGAGATGTGCGGCCTGTAAATTATGGCTGAATAGAGGTCTTGTACTATTGCTGTATTGGCATTTATTAGAGATGCGAGAGCACCAGATAAAAACCTGCACAGCTGCCAACATGTGCAAGCTATACTTTGCTCCAGCTGTTATGCGTCTCTAGTTATGGCACAAACAGAACGCTGCTGATTTCTGATTTGTATAGGCAGTGTCATAACCAGAGGTAACTTTGTAGTAACTATTTCATTTTTATCTTAAAAAAAAAGTGATGTCAAACATTATAAGCAGGTCATCACTAATCTCGTTTAAAGAAACTCGCATCCGTGTTCTTGAATGCTTAAAAGAAAACTTCAAAGTCAGAAAAGCTATATTTGGATACAACTCAAGAATGAAGCTGCTTTTCTCCATTTAAGGACCCCCTTCCAGCCAATGGCGGCTGATACTCATGAGCTTGCTGGTGTGGCAATGCAGGGAGAGGCAGATGAAAGGAGATAGTCCCCTTCCTCTATTTCCACGCTGCTCCCTGCATTGTCACTCTAGCAGGTTCATTAGGATTGGCTGATGCCATTAGCTGGAAGGGGGTCCTGTGATAGGGAAAAGCCGCTTCGTTCTTGAGTTGTATCCGAGTATAGACGCAGAACAGAGAAATACAAACCAGCACTTTATGTGTGGTTTCTTAGGCCAACACACATATACACTAGGGCAAGCTAAGGCCATTATAACTACAATACAACCTCGATTAAATGACTTTCAGGGGACCGTGCGAAACCGTTGTATAATCCAGGCATTGTAAAATAAATATCTCGCACAGGCATGCATTCGCGTAAAAAACGTGTCTGCCACTCTGGCTTTCAAAAATTAGTTTTTTAACAGTGCGTTATAAAAGTTTTCATTTTCGTTCCGCAAGAATTAGTGTCCAGACCACGCACAGCCAGACTTCAACATCGAAGAGGCGGCTATAGATGAGGCGCATGAGCGCTCCTGTCCCTGCTCGTTAAGACATCACATGCACCTTAAAAATGATGATTTCAGTGACGCGCCAGAAATATGGCTGCTCCGACCCTTCGAATATGTTTTGCGGCATGCAGTATACACCGTTTTCCATCTTGACCTGCGACCCAGTTCGTGGGCAGGATGCCAACTGCCTTCCTCCTCTCTGGCCTGTGCAATCGGCAGTGCCCTCGACATGTTTTCAGTGCGCTAGCTTGGCGCTTGATGCCTTTTTGTCAAGTTTTTGCTCTTTTGTGAATTTAGCCCTACAACACTGAACTTGAGATTCACTGTGAAACACTGGGTCTTCTTCGGATGCAACAACTACCGAAATAAAAAAAATTGGAAATGAAACATCCGAAGCTCATAGCCAGCTGCGCCAGCACTGTGGTTGCAAGCTTTTTCAGCTGCATCAATTTCCTGCGGACGAAGAGCAGCGATGGATAATTGTTACAAACATTGCCAGGAAAGACTTCTTGCCTTCTTTGTCATCTCGTCTGTGGAGAACACGACAATGGACAGACCATACATAAAACAATGCCAATTTTTCATCCTGGGTACGAACGCAAGGGAAGTACGAGTTTCAACTATGTTTGAGATAATTATGTTTTTAAGCAAATTATACCTTGAAATCTACTTTAACTAAGGTGAAAATTGGACAGCAACGCATGCACAGGGAAGCTTATGTACCGACAAAACGATGAAAGGCAAGTACCACAGGCTGGTCAATAAATGCTGGCTTGTAATTTCTTAACATAGTTGTCTAATATGGACTCGATTTTTTGAGAGCTAAACTCGCCAAAGCAATGCGGCGAGGCCACAAAAATGTGCATAGCATTTTCCACATAACATTTAATAGTGACTATTTTTATCCAAAAGTATTCAATCCTACGATCGCAGTCTTGCCTAATGACATATAAAGCAATGCAATGGGCATATTGTCACGGAACCAGAAGGGACCAGAAGACCAGAAAAGAAGCAGGACTGCAGAGCTTGATTAGGCGAACGGCTAAACGACAGCTGCTCAACCGCTTACTTCAGCATCCTCACCTCGAGGAGAAGCGTGCTCGAGAAGAGCGCAAAGACGAATGCACCGTTTCATTGGCCCCCGTCGAAAATGCTTAAAGAGGGCACCTGAAAACGAAATGGCACAGAGACGAGTAGCTCTCGGCACAAAAAAGAAAAGCCAAACTCTACTGGTCATAATAAGGTTTGAGGCATACCACGTGGACCACCTCAGGTAGCACGGATCGTCGGGACTTTTGAGAGGCATCAGGGACAGCCTCTTAGTTGAGGTCCCCAACTGGTCTTATCACTCGGTACAGTCCAAAATGTCGGTAGAGTAGCTTTTCGCTGAGCCCTCATTGCTGAATACGAAATCAGACCCACACATGATCTCCAGTTGTGTACCGAGCATCAAGGCGTCAGAGGTTATAGCGCAGAGCATCCTGGTGCTGTTGAATCTGAATTTGCACTCTGGCAAGTTGACGGGTATCTTCGCTGATGTGCAGAAAGGTGTTAACATCAGCATGCAGGCTGTCGTCATTCAGATGGGGTAACAAAGCGTCCAGCATCGTGGATACTTTGTGTACGTGAACTGGGCGGAACGGTGACATGTTCATTGTTTCCTGTACCGCGGTATTGTACGTGAAGATGACGAAGGGTAGCACTTAGTCCAATACTTTAAGCACGATGCCAGCATACAATGCGAGCATGTCAGCAAGCGTTTTGTTCAGTCGTTCTGTTAAGCCGTTCGTTTTAGGATGGTATGATGATGTCTCCCGGTGGGTTGTATAATTGTGCAGCAAAATCTGCCTGCAGCAACTGAACCATCAATGCCATACAACGGTAGGTGATTAGAATTTCCAGGACACTATGGCACAGAACAATGTGATGGACAAAGAATTTGGCAACTTCCATGGTTATGCCACTTAGGAGAGGTAAGGTTTCCATGTATTGGGTGAGGTTGTCCGTAGCAACAATGACCCTCTTGTTACTTGAGTGTGAAACTGGGAAGGGTCCTAGTATGTCCATGCCGATCTGTTGGAAGGGCCTCTACGGTGGTTCTACTGGCTTCAAGAACCCAGTGGCTTTTGTTGGGGGAACCTTGCAATGCTGACAGCTGCGACATGTCCTGACATAGTGGGCAACATCTGCAATAATTCGAGGCCAGTAATACTTTTCCTGGGGTGCATGATGTTGGGCGAGTCAGTTGTACATCGTTGAGTAAAGGTACTGCTCAAAATAATACAAACATGGATGAGAAGGGCACAAGGACGGGCGCCCGTCTTTGTGCCCTTCTCGTACATGTTTGTATTATTTTGCGCAGTACCTTTACTCAATACTTTTCTTGGATATGCAACACGGTGAAGCCACAATAAATGTGCATGGAATGTTTTTATGCAACTTTTCGCACTGACTGTTTTTATCCAAAAGTATCCAATCCTATGACAGTGGTCCTGCCTAATGACCTATAAAGCAATGCAATGGGCATATTATCATGCAACCAGGAAGGACTCGAAGACCGGAAAGGATGCAGGACCATAGAGCTTGGCGAGGCAAGCAGCTGAATGACAGTTGCTCAACCATTTACTTCAGCTTCTTTGCCTCGAGGAGACGTGCACATGAGAACAGCGCAAATACGAAGAATGCACCGTGCCAATATGAACAGTACTGCCAGCAATGGATCGGCCATGATCGATTCAGCCACAGTTATGATTGGTGTGAAATAGAAAAGCAAATTCTGAAGAGTAAGTATAATTCTCAGGACGTGCAGGTGTATACTCTGAGGGTGGAAGTGCAATGAGTCTGTGCAAACTTCCAGGAATACACATTCAATCGAAACGTAAGAACCACTGCAGAGCATCCCGATTCCGATCTGGAACCAACATGCTTGACATCATGTCTGCCAATAAAGTGCTTCACCAGCCTCTCTCGCTCTGGACAGTTCCTGCCGGTGGTTGTACGAAGCGGGGGGTGCATATTTTCCATCATATAATCGAGGCTTTAATACATTATCGTTGAGGGAAATGCACTGGGCCCAGGCCAATTCGCCGTAATATGCGAGTCGTCACACGAACGAGGAATGCATAATCGTGGTTACACTTTATTAGCTTGCACATGCCCTTGGTTTTCCCAAACCTGCTCTACTGCTGTTTGGTTCTGTGTTACCATGTGGTGCTGGAAATTTGAAGCCTTGTAGAAACCGCGGGAGATGAGCCATCATTCTATCACTCGACGGTCAGCCTGTCTTTCACGTTTGGCGCTCTAGCTGCCAGCTTCGCAAGCTTTTTGAAGTTTCACGACTTGCTGGTGACAGATATTTTTCATTTGCTAAATTGTCACATTTTTATGCAACACAGTAATTTAGATGACCAGCCATTAGATCCACTTTGCGCTCAGCGCACGAAATGTGATGCAAGCTTTTCAATGATGGTGAGATTGCATGCGACAGGCTTCACAGCATGTTACCGAAAAATGCTTCGACTGAAGTAACCGCTGTAAAAATGTTTTCGTACTCCATTTCATGAAAACAAAGTCAGTACAAAGAATGGCCTTTCGCCAAGCAGGCAGGGAGCACTGAAGAGTGATATTTGCTCCTTGCAGGTTGCGTAGCCGCTATTGCTGACAGGGACAAAGAATTTCTTGCCCATATTAAGACATAGTTATACATTTCTCACAGTAGCCGAATGCACAAAAAAATTCAAGACAGTGGATCAAAGCACGTCTCTACAGTCACAGTAAAAGGAAACGCACAGGAAAGTCCTGCATATATCATGGTACACCTGTAAACTGAGCTGCCAGTCATCCAATCAGAAATTGCTGTCGATGAGGAATTGTGATAAAACGGCTGTTTAATTTGCAAACCAAAGCAACAAATCACTGCGTGCACCTCCGGTGCCTGCTCCAAGATGCAGATGCAGCGAGCAGCGCGCGTCGTCAAGCAGACGACACGTCTTTCTGGTCACAAATCGAAGTATTTGAAGAGTAAGCAGTACGAAAGCTTTTACCTGCTCAGAATTGGGCAGTGAAATAAAGAAAACAAGCATATATAAAGTTCGGGGTCTTTGAACATCGACTGACGGGCTGCAAATACTCTGAGCATGTGCCGCTGCTCCAGACCAGCAGAAAGGATGGCCCCTGAACATGTGCTGCCCCTAGTGGTGGTGCTCACTTCCAGCCACAATAAGTGGCCGCTCTCTCATCACAGCATGGCTGCATCATTGGACAACCTCTCTATCTTCCACTGTAGTCCAGAATGCTGTGTCCCTTAACCAGTTTTGTAATAAATAATCTTTCATACACAACATATACAGCAATGAGTACGAGAATATCAAAGTTTCAAGTATAACTCAAATATTAGCCATTGTGCCATAAAAAAAGGCATTGAGAAGCACAAATAGTTAAGCTTAACTTCATAAAAACTGCTCCGGACACAATTGCAGTACAAGTAGCACTTACTGGAAAGCTCGACAACTTCAATGAAGCTGTGGAGAACTGGCCATTGTACATTAAAAGAATGGATGAGTATTTCACACTGAACAGCTTAAAGAGAACAAGGTTGCAGCCATCATCAGTATGGGAGCCAAAGCGATCCTGTCCAAGCTGGCGATGCCAAGCAAACCATTCTGAGAAATTGTACAATGATACATTAAGCAAAGCGAGAAATGAGGACACCGAAGAAACACAGACGACAACTGCCAACTTAAACTTCAATGCCTTTGCGGTTCTTCGTGAATGCAGGCACATCAAGAGGTACCTGGGCAACTATTTTTCTTCAGCACTGCTTGAAATATCCAAACAGCATCAATTCCACAAGCCATACAAAAAGAAGGGCAGACTACCAATAAGCTTGCGGCAGAATTACATTGCCTTCCGCAAAACAAACTCTGGGCCACTCTCAGACTAAGTGTTACAGGAAAAGCTTGTGTAGCCTCCACTTGGCACAATCAGCAGTGGTTACGAACCACAAAGAAACTTACAATGAAGCATGCACTTGACAGCACTGCAGCCCATGAACTCGCCATGAAACGAGTTCAAAAGTAAGGAAGTAATGCCTGAATGCATGCATGAAAGAAGGGAAACGCGCCACCAAGGAGACAGTAGTGCTTTTTTTTCCAAAAGGAGAAAAGAGTTTTTGTGTGCCCCTGTGAAGGCAGAAGCAAAAGTCTGCCTGGAACTGTTCCATACAAAACAGGTCTCCTGTTGCAAGTTGAAGGAGCCATTTGCAGCGGTCAAGTCAACCAACTGCTTGGCAGCCGCACAGACTACCAAAGCCAAACAGAGCACAAAAATCCAGTTCGACCTCACACACAAACTGGCCCAGAAGTCAAAACAGCCAACGGTGTTCCAGACAAGGCCACAGCCCTATCAGCTCAGCGTGATCAGCTTGATGGTGCACCTGGGAAGAAATGTCCTACTCCTTGTGAGGAAGCATCTGTGAACACCCTTGTTCCAGCAACTGGCTGACCAGTAAGAGGACACCTGCCCCTACGCAAGCTGTAATTGTGGCTTTGAGAGGTAGGAACTGTAGTGCACTATAGCCAGCAAAAAACAAGAAACAAGTACATTGGTGACGTTGGGACAGAGTGTGTGTTCACATGCACACAGCCAACATGGTCTGTCACAATGGTGGAGGTGTGCGCTATATATGAAGTAACATCTTCGGCAAAAACTTCCAGGCCAAAAGTAAAAGCACACATAGCACATCATCCATACCAAAAAGATAAAACAAGAGTGACAGGCTAACAGAAGTCCTAACTGATGCAAACCCTGGCATTTACCTCTCAGTCTGCTTTAATAATTTAATGTCTGCAACTGTACCTCTCCAGATTTTTTGGTTTACATATTGGTTTCTTAACCTTTTCTAGCATGTTTTAAAAAATGATGCAAGAGTAGCACTTATTTTCTTTGCAAGTCCTAGTAGCACCTGTGAGATAAGCAATTCATGGAAAGTTTCAGAGTAATGACACATTGAAAAAATGGCCTTCTACAATATGAAATTAAACATACTAATACAGTTAAAACCTGATCTAACAAAAATCGATTTTACGAAGTTTTTAGGAATAACTGAGTTAAAAAAGGTGATTTCTCACTTATTTTGTCCACGATGCTTCGCAGCTTGCTGGCAGCGTGCCAATAGTAACACCTAGGCAGCCAAGTCACGGCCCTGGTTTTGTTTTGACAGGGCTGCAAGCTGCGCCGCTCCACGGAACAAAGGACTAGGCAGTTGGCGACGCTTGTCATCTTGATTTTGAATCAGTTTTACCAGAAAGCGCCTTCACGCATAAGTGATTCGGGCTGCTTTCGCGGATTTTCATACGTGCACGCGCAGGTCGTCGGCAAATACGATGCCACAGTATAGCTTACGGGTGCCGCTACATTACTATTTCGGATTTAGAAGGGCAGAAAAATGCCTTTCTCGATTTTATACACTTCCCAATTTAACGAATTAATTTGTGGCTGCTCTTCACTTTGTTAAATTGGGTTTTAACTATATATTTGGAATGCTACCTGACAGTAGACACTTCCCAGTCAAAAATCCATTAGAACCAATTGTATTTCCAAGTGGTTCCATGTTCCAATTGGATAGTCCAAATAGACTATGCAGTTGGACCAACTGGGTTTCCAATTGGTGATCCTGATTGGTCTTACTATAATTGGATCCAACTGGTCTGCCCAACTGCACCCAATGTATCCATATGAATGTTTGCACACTTGACAAACAAGGCAGACCTAATGTGGTTCTTATAAAAATAGCGATCTGCAACTTAACCTCCTAAATTGTATTCATCATCTGTACCACCACTGGGGTCGAAATTAAATAACTGTGCTCAGTGGGCAAGTGCCACTGGCCCCAGCATGAGAGCCTCATAAATGGGGTATATGAGTTGGAGCAGAAGTGCGTTTGCTGGATGTACATACTGAACTAATATATGCTACTACTGCCTGAATGTATAGTGTTTCTTGTGTGTGATGTCTACATGTCTGCTGGCCATGAATTCTATAAAAGCACGTGAATTTCAATTCCGTAGTAAAAATGTTGACTGGAACCAGGCAGAGGTTCTCCCTGCAGTCCTCACAAATCATATCAGTTTTCCTTTTTCACATATTAATAATATGATAAGTTGTACAAATATTTCTCACACTGTGTATTTTTCAAAGCCTAATTGTGTTATACTTTGTGAATATTTACTGGATGTAACAATTGACTGGCCTAATGGGTCCAATTGGTCAGGCGGCTAAAAACACAAATGAAACTGGTTCAAATTAGAAAATCCAATTAAAATGTCCAATTGGTTCCAGTCTTTTTTTTACCGGGTTCACTGGCTGCTGCTGCATAAACCACCACAGATCGCTTTTCAGAGCACTCCCCAGACTAAAATGTGGCATTTCCTTTCTCCTCGCTATATGATTATTTTACTCTCGCATTTGTTTCCTCAAGTCTGCCCACAGGGCACAGGGGAAGTTCAAAGTAACTTGTCCAGTCAGTCAGACAGAGACAAAGACGACATGCCTTGACTGGCATCTAAGCTTGCCAAACTTAATGTAGGCAGGTCCAAAGACTGACAATTTGATAGAGCTCCTTACGGCTTGAGCAAAGAGTAAATTTCTGCACAACAGAATCTCAGCCGAACCAAATGCAGCTCTGGATTGGAGGTACATGCAATTAGGGCAAATGTAGGAATCTCCATACAACACATAAGCATGCAGACATATCAATGTGAAGTTTTTGCACCAACAATGAAAAAAAAAGTAGTCTCCCAGAAAAATGTAGTTTACAGCAAAAACAGCATGCACTGACCCAAAGTAACACCCATTCAAACCAAAGTAATTCTGGCTAAAACAGCTGCAGATGTCACATGCGTGATGACATACACAATTCTGCTTCACATGTAAACAGCTATTTTTACTACAGAGCAGGCCAACATAGTTAGAAGGCCACACCACAGCCTGTTTACACTTATTAACAGGTGTACACATTGCAAAAGTGGAAAGGCCTCACTCTTCCTGTACCACAAATTGCTTGCTGGATCAGTGAGCCTCCATGGTACCTCCTATGCCAAAATCAAAGAAAAGAACAAAGGGAAACACAGCTTGAGCCTTGACTAGTATTCCTTACACTTCACTGCAGCCCTTGTCAACAATCCCAGCATTTTTTCTTATCTATGCATGGCACGAGGCTTTGCCTGAGTGATAGTATTATGGAAGGTCATGGGTGCTTGGCTGTAGTCTGAAAATGTATAATAACCGATCTGTTTATGATGAGATCTGCTCATGTGCATGAATGCGCTCCTACTGCATATTAGGCACCAGGAACAAAACAACTGCAAGTGGAAACACATCTGGAAACCCATTTTTTGTCTCTGCTCTCAGAGAACCATTTTAAAATCTGCTGTCTTGGTTAAGGCCAGTGTCTCATCACAGCAGCTGTCAAAAAGAAATCAGGTTGAAAGCAAAACTGGGCTAAGGACAAAATGAAAGAGCTTGCAGATATACCTTTGCAGAAAGGCATAGCTTTCAAACAGTGTGGTACAGCTGCCAAACCTACCATTTTGTGTTGAGTTACAAGGTACCGGTCATCCAAGAGCCAAGGCTTCAGTTCATCTGGTATACGCACCTTGAACTCCTCACCGAGCAAAAATGTTTCCCCCTTCACAAAAAGAAAGATGTATGAAGAGAGTTAGCAAAAAGTGAGAACTGAGAGGTAATGAAAACAGCAGTTTCACCCAACGCTCTGAAGGCCTGGCCTCCTTATCATACTACAGATACACTTCTCACATGAACACAAACTCTCCCAACAAATACAAAACATGTAAAAACCTACTGGCTCAACATGAGTGTCCCGATGACTTCGCTTCCTTCCTCCACCTGATTCTGCAGCCCGAGTAGTAGACAGCTGATTGGAAGCAACTGAAGATGCAACTCGAGTGCCCGTAGCTGCACAAATGATACAACCACAAAACAAAGTGATTCTCAATGTCTGCACTGCACAAAATGTCCTTGTAGCCAATAAGCCATGCTACACAATAAATAAATCAATGGCTGATTGGCTTTCTTTTGGACAAAAAACTAATGGGCCAAAATTTCACTTTCCTCTCAGCCTCACTCTCTTACATTTTTATTATTGCTGAAAAGTTCCCTCTTGCCAGCTGCAAGTGCAAAATGTATACAAACACTGTGCTAACCCTAGTGCATAGGAGATGGATCACGACACAAAACAGCGATTTTTTTTAATAGAACAGACATTTGGGCTTGTTGGTACCGAGTCATGGTCTTCTTTTGCAGCACATGAGGACAAAACATGTGGAAGGCAAGACTGACACGGCACTACGTTAACAATAGAAGCTTTGACAAAACACACAATGCATCTTTCCAATACATATTTTGAATGTTTGTAATATATATTTTACAGATTGATCTTGAAAGGACCACGAGAATTTGTTATGGGAAGTTCATTTCACAGAAGTGTCTCCCCTAAAAATATGCAAGCATGCTAGGTATGTGTTACATGCAAAATGAAAAAATGGCCTCACAGTGAGACGATAGTCGAAAACAGAGCATTTACTGTATTATGGGTGTGAACTGAAAAGGTGAAGGCATGAAACAAACATTGTGCTGCCTGAAAAAAGCGCTGCCCTAGTTTTCTTTGTCGCCCTTTCTTTTTCTTCCCCTCTTCCACAGTGCCAGCCATTTGTTTTTATTTTCTGACATGTGTATTCCCTTCAGCTTGCAGGGCTCCCAAGGTGCCCAGCTGGGTAGCCCTGCACCTCGCTCTTATCTTGCTGTTTCTCTTTTATCTTCCTGCTTCTTCGGCATATTTGTTATCGGCTAAGAGTACATGCGTCATGCACCTTCCCATCCGGAAGGCGCACATGGTGCTGATATATGGTCACATCTGCGCTGTAATAACGCATTGCGGCGTATCAGTTGAAAATTCAGCTCCCAAGGGTTTAAGCCCCAAGTAAACAAGAGGGTTCACTCTGCACCTACACTGCCAAAGGCAACACGTGCTATAGAAGCATTTGTCCCTACTCAGTAGATGCATCTCTTTCAGTTATTAGTTCAAGATGCCTTACTGAAAAAGAACAGATGGCAATAAAAAAGCAAGCAATGCAAGGTGAAACAGTTTTCGAAGGCAAAGTTGAAGCTATAAGGTTATGAAGCTTAAAGCTCAGACAGAAACTGCACTCTGAAAAGAAGTTGCATTTGAAAACATTTCAGCAGGTGAAACTATAGAACATAAATCCCTAAACTCTGACAGTGATGCCTCTGGCCTATGTGGTTTAATATCCCAAAGTAACTCGGGCTACGAGGGATGCCGTAGTGGAGTGATCTTCAACGTGCACTGGCATCGCACAGTACATGGTCCTCTACTGTCTCCATTGAAATGTGACCGACATGGCCGGGATCAAACCCGCGTCTTTTGGGTCAGCAGCTGAGCACCATGACCACTGAGCCACCGTGGTGGCTTTTTGACACTTCTGCAGTTTAAAAGAGCTAGAATGGATTACAAAACAAAACTAGCAGAAGTATATTTACAAGAAAATATTTTGGAATGTGCATGTAGCTAAACAAGCAGGTGAATGTGCTAAAAAAATTCACAGGATGTTTACCACTGCGTATCACGAGATTCAGCAATAGCTGTTAAAGGGGGACTCTACCCAAAAGAGTGAACTTTTGAACCGCTTGCTCGGCTTCATTGAAACTTGCTGGGCTGGTTTATATCACTGCTGGAACCATCTGACAATATTTAATATTTCGCTGGTGAGCTTTCTTGAACATTGGAGCAGTGAAAATAAAGTGGGGTGATTTTCAATCTTATGAGTTCATTTTTCTTCTTTCCTGTTTTTTCAGTAAACTGTCAGCTTAGGAAAACTATTGTTCCAATATTACTATATTACTAGTTTTAGCACATATATTTAATCGAAGTCTAGAATCTGGAGTGTTCCCACGGCACATGCAAACTGCTAAAATTACAGCTCTGTATAAGAAAGACGATAAACTGTATTTCGAATTATAGACAAGTTTCAGTGCTGCCAGTCTTTTCTACGGGATTGGAAAAAGTCATTCACACTCAAATAGCATGCTTTTGTGACACACAAAATAATCACGGGATTCACAGTTTGGTTTTATTAAACATAAGTCAACTGAGACCGCATTACTCAGCCTGAAAGATTATCTCTTGCAGTGTTTCAAAGACAAGAATCTTGCTCTTGGTGTTTTCATAGATTTTTTGCAGGCATTTGACTACATCAATTATAAACGACTTTTGGCAAAACTGTTTGACTACGGTGTCAGGGGTCCTGTTCATGCACTTCTGGTGACTTATTTCGAGTACCGCTTTCAGTTTACTAGTATTAATAGCTTCCGATCCTCGGTAAAAAAGGTAACCGCTGGTGTATCTCAAGGCAGCATTCTTGGGCCTCTACTTTTTAATTCATACATTAATGATATTGTTAATGAATGCCCTAATGTGAAATGTGTTATGTATGCAGATGATGTCTCACTTGATTTCTCCTCAGCCACAGGTGAAGAAGGCATAAACCAGGCAAACAGACCATTGAGGACACTACACCAATGGTCACTTACAAATCAGTTGAAAATTAATGCAACTATAACAAAAGCTATTATCGCCAGACCAAAAAATAAATGCATTATGACACCATGCAATCTTACGCTAGGTCTGGAAAAGATTGAGGTTGTAGAAAATATTAAGATACTAGAGGTAAATTTTAACAGCCAGCTGAGTTGGGACAATCATGTTGACGCTGTCACTAGTCAACTTTCTCGTGTCACAGGTATCATCAGCAGGCATCGTCACATGCCTCCATACAAAGTTAAGCTTCTCCTGTATAACTCCCTATTTATGTCCCGCGTGAACTATGCTCACATAGTTTGGGGAACAACTACAGTTGCAAATAAAAATAAAATATATATTCTACAGAAGAAGGCTCTGCTTGCAGTACATAACATCGGTTATAAAGTAGATACTTGCGATCTATTCAACCAAATCAGTGCTGTAAAAATATTGGAAATGTACCACGTTAGGCTGGCTGAAAGATACAAAAATGAAATAAAACCAAATATAAATCACATGAGCGACATGGCGCACCTTTCGCTAAAAGTACAAACTTACCCACACAGACATAGCGAATTGTGGCACATTCCAACATGCCGCACAATGTATGGTACACTTAGGCTAGCAAACACATTGCCCCGTCTTTTAAATATGTTTCATGTTGCAAATGTTCACGTGTCCCAAATATGCTACAAAGATATACAGTGTATGTGCTACATTTTAGATTGTAGCATGCATATTTCACTCCTTCTCTTAGAATCTTTCATGAAATGGCATTCTTGAAGTAACGTCAAATGCACTTTGTTTGCGATATTTCCTTTCTGTTCCTTTGTTTATTATTATTGCTGTTTGATCCCCTATCTTGATTGCATATGTTGCTCTTCATGTTGCCTGCTGCCTTGTGTGTAGGGGCCGAGGGGCACGTCAAGCCACATCTTACTGGCTTTTTTTCCTCGACCCTCTCTATGTGTACATGGGAAATAAAGAATTGAATAAATATATCACTATTACAGCAGACTTTCTGGAGTGAAATTTGTGAGGAACACAACTCTGTCCTCAAATTGTCCATTTTTTTCTTTTTCATACCAAAAAATGAGTTTTAAAAAATGGTGCGAAATGAAAAATGAATGTCATTCTTTACTCTTCTTTTTAATTATAGTGAAACTAAGCAAATTACTTCCACAGTTGCACACTCTGGACATTCCTAAGGCCACATAACACAAGAAATTGGGAAAATTAGCCTTATTTTGTGAACGATAGCTTTCCTAAGCAAGCATAGCCATTCTTGTCATAAAAGTTGCATAATGTGCTTCTGCATAATGTTATTATTCTAGAATAATAGCATTTGGCAGATATGGTCCCACCAGTGATATAAGCTAGCCCTTCATATTTTAATCAAATCTAGCAAGCAGTTCAAAAGTTCATTCTTTAATGTAGTGTCCCCCTTAAAGGTATTTATATTACACAATTTGTGGAGGTAGAGAATATTAGAGTGATTTTATATCTGTATAGCTCTAGAGCACTCTTTAGTTTTTCACACATGCTTGCTTTTAGGCTAGCTCTCCTCCCCAGTTCGTCGCTCTAGGTGTGCCTCAGGCGGCGTGTTACTCAGCAGCTGCCCTACGTGGATAATGTTACACTCCTCTGTTCCCGCCATACTCGCCCTCCTTCTTCCATAGTCGCTGCCCTTCAGATGGCTATCGTGGTAACCACCCTCTGGTTATGCATTGCGACGCCCTCACCATACCCTCCTCCTTCCAGGGTAATTACCCTCCGGGTGCCTCCCGTGACAACCACCCTACGCTTGCACCTTACACTCCTGCTATACCTTCCTCCTTCCATGGTAACCACCCTCCGGTTGGGAATTCCTCCGCTCTTGTCATACCTGCCTCCTTTCATGGTTACCACCCTTCGGTTAGAGATTCTTCTGCTCCCACCATATCCTCCTCCTTCCATGGTAACTGCATTCCGACGCTCTCACCGTACCCTCCTCCTTCTGCACCAACCCTCCTGCTCCTTACACGGTAACTACTCTCCGGTTGGTTCCCATAGCAACCACCCTTTGAGTGGTTTCTATGGCAATGCATCCACTGGTTACGCCAACAACTACAACATGCTACTAATACTACTACGATGCAAAACCCAGGAACAGGTGCTTAACAGCTGTTGTTGTAACAATCGGTTGTCTCTATAACTGAAGTTTCTTGGTGCCACAATGGCGAAAAAACATTCATGCTTTACCATAAACCTAACATTACCAATCCAAGCTTAACATATAGTTAAGCTTGTCTGGGGGCAATCACTAGTATGAAATGAAACAAATCACACTGAAAAACAAAAAATGTCTCCAGCGTATACAAAGAGAACTGTGGACACTAATGAGTTATAAACCAGCCCTCTATTTAGAAAACACAATGGTAAAAGCTACTCAACTGTATTATATTAAGCTGCTGGCCTCCATTTTATTAAAAGCAGTAAACTGCACATTGCTAAGGTCACCACCATCTCCAGTAACAAAAAAATCCGTGCCCAGAGCAGTGGCACCACAAAGATGCTTCCACACGTGGCTGTGATGTAAAGCATGCCATTGGATTCATGCTGTCTAGCACTACACATGAAAAAATGGCTGGTTCATTAACATTTCTCAAGGAGCACAAATATATTCATTAACGGCAAATGCAGCCTCTCACTTGGTGATGCAATGCTGAGGATGCGGGTGGTCTCCTCATTTTGATAAGAGGCTGAGGTGCTCTGATACATGGCTCTCCTGACTACAGAAATAGTTATAGGCATACGAAAGCAGCAAGCAGCATGAGCCCTTTGTCAGATATCCACCCTTATATGGTAGCGAAAGTTCGCATTTTGATCAGTGAGGTATCTACCCCTGTGGTTTTCAGTTTTCTCTTAGCTATTGTTTTTTAATTTCTTACAAATCTTTGCACATGTGTCACGTAGTTTACATTTTTCACACTTTTTCTAAATAAATTCAGTTGCAAGTTCAGCATCTGTGGCGTCTGCTTCTCCTTTTCTCTCTCGTATGACAAGCTGTTTAAAGGGGCCATGACAGCCTATTTTCACGCATACCCTGCTTATCGCATTTAATTCTCAAGTTGTTAAATTAAAATTCCCCCAAGTTTCAGTTGATTCTGTGGGGTAAATATTTTTAAATATTTTTAAAACAAATTTTTTCCGCTTCTTCCGCAAAGTGCTGGCTGGTCTGGCAACCTCTGATCGCTGACGTCAGAGGGGCATACCCGTCCCGCATCGTCTACTGCGTGCTGTTGAGGTGCTTGCATGCACACCATAGACATCGGTCGCTCGAAAAGTTTTCTTTTTTTTAGCTTATAAAAATAAACTGCATTTTCAGTGTTTTCTTTTCAGAAGTCGTCAGCTTAGTACGCGACCTGATTGAGCCCTAAAAAGCGGACTTACTCGTGGCACCCCTTTTCTGATTGTTGATGAAGCAGAAATTGATGGACCCCTGCTTTATTATTTATGCTCATAATCATGTTATTTTTATGATATGAATGTGGTTTCTTTTGAGCAGTCAAGTGCTCCTGTATGTGAAAAGCGGCACTTGCCGTGCATGCCTTCGCCGATGTGCGCCATGAAAGCCGCGGCGTTTTGTAGCTGGCTACCAATTTCTTGTCCGCTATTCATAGGCTCGATAATTAAACTCAAATTATCACAAGGTGGCACTAGAGTAACCTTGAGGCACGAAAGGAGCAGAGAAAAGTGCCGAATAAGATGACTTCCCCGCTACATGTGTGCATTTTTAAATCAAACATACATTCCCTTCGGCTCGTACCCCTTTTGCAGGAACCAAGCCACTTGCAAAACCCTACATGACTCGAATGCTTCACTGCCCGCATCGATGAATAGTCGTTGCCGTCTAAATGAGTGCTTGAAAATAAAAGTACATCATTTAGCGTTTACTGTGCGTGCGCATTGTTGCCTAGGAATGCGATGATCACGACAACTGCAACCCCGCGCTGGGGTTGTTTACATAGCTGTGCACAAACAATACTGCTCATTTGCTTGGCATAAAACGCAATGTGGGCTCTCCTTATCCTAAATATTATGTAGTATTGCTCACAAATTGTAGTTTTACTCATTTACACACTATGATAACACTGCAACAAGCGCCGCTGATGCTATATCGCCCTCTTGGGAAACGCTTCGTGTAGGACCGGCGCTTCTGCTAATTGTATCTGCTTCCTCTTATGCCATCAGTATTTGATTTTAAAGCACTCTAGCTGAAAATATGTTCGGGCATTACTTGAATTAATGAAAACGTCCAGATTTGTTGTCCACAGGCGACGGCGACGGCTGCTGCCGGCTGCCTTCAGCACATGCTGTGCACATGCGATGATCACGACAACTGCAACCCCGCGCTGGGGTTGTTTACATAGCTGTGCACAAACAATACTGCTCGTTTGCTTGGCATAAAACGCAATGTGGGCTCTCCTTATCCTAAATATTATGTAGTATTGCTCGCAAATTGTAGTTTTACTCATTTACACACTATGATAACACTGCAACAAGCGCCGCTGATGCTATATCGCTCTCTTGGGAAACGCTTCGTGTAGAACCGGCGCTTCTGCTAATTGTATCTGCTTCCTCTTATGTCATCAGTATTTGATTTTAAAGCACTCTAGCTGAAAATATGTTCGGGCATTACTTGAATTAACGAAAACGACCAGATTTGTTGTTCACAGGCGACGCCGATGGCTGCTGCCGGCTGCCTTCAGCACATGCTGTGCAGACCTTGTCACATATCGACACTTCCCCCTTATTGTACTCACGCCCTGCGATGTAGGCAGTTGTCGCTTTGGCCAAAACTACACTTGACAGCTAGTTTCAGGTGCTAAAACTTGCGAATTCACTCTCCACAATCGTCGAAATCGCACACACGAATCCTGCGTACTCGCTAGGCCTCATCCCGAAAGGGGCCGGCGGTCTACCGTCAGCCGAAATTCAAGCATCTGGCAAGAGTTCCGCTGATTAGTAAGACAGTGTTAAGACATAAAATGCAGCTGTTCGTTTCACTTTTTTCGATAAGAATAAGGTACACAAGTGCAGTTTTTCGGGCCGTCTATTCACCGGGCTCGAAGCTCGAAAGCTCGGCTGCACAAGCCCAGGTGACGGCGGCGAGCGACGAGTGGCACCGTCGTGCAGCATTTTCTGCCCGTGTCGCTCAATTGCCTTGCCGATAGGTTCTATGCACAGGCGCCGAATGAAAGCACATCTTCGCTGGTGCACGCACATCGCGTATGTCACTGTGGCTAGCATGATCAGGACCAATAGGGTTAAAAGGTCTTTAGTTTATAGAATGTCATACCAACTAGTCCCCCCACACTTTGCCAGTTCCCACTAAGTTCACTCTTTACACTACTGCGATATGGGGTCGTTGGCCGTGCTGGCGTTGTCATCGTCAGTCTAGCTTGACAGATCAGTGCGTCAGCGATGGCATTTGCATACCGACCAGCCAACCGACCGCTGATCGCCGTCCCATCGGCCTAGTGTAGCCAGACCATATATACATATACCGAAGAATAACTGTGTTACTATTATTAACACTTTTGTGGCACCAGTCACTCATATATGGGGGACAACTGCTACTTCAATCGCCCGCGGAAGTACAGGGGACGAGAGACTTTGCTGCGCACATTGCAGCAACGAGAGCAGACAACGTTGCTCCGTGTGTGCCCTCGTGACGTCACGATAGCATTCCATATGGCGGTCGCTGCCGGTGGGAGGAGTTTCCTGTTCTTAATTTCAATTGCATTTTTTTGGAATGATGAGTGCGTCCAGGGCAGCCAAATTTCGGAAGCTGAATCATAAGCTCTTGTTATTAGTTACTGAAGCACAAAACTGCAATATGAAGAACGACCATGTCATGGCCCTTTTAACTGCCACAGCTGCCTGTTCTTATTACTACTAGCCCATGCTGCCATCACTCTGCAATTCTGCTAACATGCCAAAGTGTTGCATATGTATCTTTCCTGGTAAAATGAAAACACTACAGGCATTCATTTTCCCCAAAGACAATGTGTCATTGAATGAGGGTTTGTACAATTCTGCAGAACTAATACCATATTTCCTCGTGTAATATGAGCACTCTTTTCTGCAAATTAAGGTTTCATGAAGGGTTGCACAAATTCAGCAAAAAATTTGTGAACACGTGACTGTTTGTCTGGGAAAGCGACAGCCAGCACGAGCATACATGTATCATCCGCTCACCATCACATCTTTTGCAGCCACACACGGTGACGTGGCTGACCCAACTTCCCAAGCCTGCCTTATGCTCAGCCACGTGCTTGCTGGTGGTCTGGCGCTGCCGGCAGCATAAACTATGTGGGTAAATGTTGTTTTCTAAACCTGGGCAACAAACTTCGGGTGCGCAAATTAGGCGAGTGAATATGGTGCAAGCCCACAAAGACGAAGTACGGGAAATAGAGATCTTGCAGCTGTCAGCAGGCTGCAGTTACCCAGCCCACAGGTTCTGATACGTTGAAACGTAGTAATGCAGTTAGGAGCACATTGATTCTATTTCTGTCAACACAATTACAGAACTAAATTACAACACTCACAATTCTCTGCAACTGTGCCTGGTTCTAGCTGAGAACATGATTTTCCAGTTATCTTGAATGTATCCATTTTATTTTGATTTCACTTTCAATTAAGGGATAAATGCTTACAGCAAGAAGAACGACTAAAGTATAATTTGTATTGTTTGGAAAATAGACTAACTGATGCATGCATCGTTATTTGCGAATGAAAGTAAATGTACCTTTGTGGTTTCCTGTACATAAAGTGGTTATTCCTACAGCCAGTTTTTGAACTTATGCTCTGCCTTGGAGTTCACTGACAGAGGACTGAAAGCCATGAGTGCTTACAGACTTGTGTGTTCGGCTCACAAGCCTTTAAGAACAGCACACTTATGAAAGTCATCATGCTACACACATAACTACCACTTTACTCGGAACAAGTTGTGTGAGAAAATATAAATAGCATTTACAACAAGATTGTCAGGCCGTCAGTCCTTGCTGCAAATTTTTTGCAGTGTTCGTGCTCATACACATGCATGGGGCTTTCTAATCATGTTTTCAAAGTGAGAGAGTCAGTAGTACAGTAGCATATCCAAGTGCAATCACAGGAAAAGATAAAATGCTCGCTAATAATTACAGACCCTACGTCACATCACCGCAGGTTGTAATTATGCATGTGGGACATTCATACTGACTTCCTTGCCACACAACAGAATGTGAATGAAACCAGCTGTGATCAAACCTGCAGTGCTCTACAGAACCTTGCTACAGAACCATGGTGTTCTGGGCCAGAGAACCATGGCAGAAGTGGCAGCCACAATGTGTGGTGATGGAGCTGACACCACAATATCTGACATGTAGGCCTTTTCTTCTAGCCACCAGCTTGTGGATTGCAAAAACAGATTCACCTAAAACGCACAAAAGAGCTCTTTACTTTGAGAAATGGCACCCAGAAGGAAGAAATATTTGAAAGTGACATTGAATTTGCCTAAACCTTTTTGAGTCTCCAGTGGGTAGTTTTTGTAAATGAATTAAAAAATAGTGAAAAAAATTACTACATTCATGTCCCCTTAAGTTTTTTCTTGTACGCTTTGTACGCAACTTTTCTGCATTTTTTTGTATGCACAGCATTTACAGTATGCTGCACAATTGTGTAACCCTGCATCTGCATAGTTGCACACACTTGTATTCTAACAAATTAGCAGTCTTATTGCATTCTTAGCATCTGTCTCCTGTGCATGAATTTTGGCCTCAAATATGTTTTTAAATAAGAACTAAACAAAACTAATAAGGAAAAATAAGTTATGTAACGTTACTACACTGCATTTTGGGAAGTCTGGGAGCAATTGTCTTGAATGGAAATATGACATCCTTTCTGAGAGAATCAAACAATGCTTCCAATAGTCCCCCTAAAGCAATACAGAAATTTTAAGTCGTTTTTATTTAAAAATCACCTGCGCATTTGATGAACCAGACACACCACATTTAGAGAGCAGGAAGACGCTAAGAAATGCCTTTGTTACGGTGAAAAGCAAAAAACGATAGCACTGACACTGACAACACACTTTTTAGCAAAACTGTTTGTGTCAAAAAAGCACTCTTACTACACCTAACAATAAAACTAGCTCGAGAAGGTGGTTTACACTTCAGTGATTTGACCTCTACAAAGCACAAGATACTCCTGAGAGTGTGCCACCCGAGGTGCCATGCGAGATGCAGATAGCAGTCGTAGGTCTGTTATGCCTCTTTCCAAAGCATCCATGTTAGGAGAAAAAGCTGCCAGTCTAGCCTGCAGAAGCCATTGGCTGACACTGCAATGGAAATGGGCGGTTATTCTACGTGTGTATTTTTGGCTGTTGAACTAAAGTTTCATTGAAGACTAGATTCTATCGCAGCAAGTGTGAACAAGCTTGGAACTTCTAATCTGTCTGTATTGAGACTTATTTGAACAGAATACCCATTGTCTGAGTGTGATGGTGCTGTAGGCTGGAGATGTCACCAGTCACTGGAACCATCTTCTCGACATTAAAAAAACTGCCAAAACTGAAGATTGTGATCTGGCAAGATAAATTATTTTTATTAAAACAATTACCCTGCACAAAAAGAAAGCTCTCAAACTGAAAGAGTAAACTGAGCAAGGCTCTCAGCAGTAGCTGAGTTCTAAATGGCACTGAGGCATCGGCTTCCCCATAGTGCATGAATGCTTTGGAACCATGTGATCCTGTTTGCCTATATAAATTCAGTGGCACATGGAAAATGAACACACTACCTCACTATAGGTAGCTAGTGAGGCCTCGAGTTCAGCATAGTGTGGAGCTGTGAGTCTGCCATCAACTGATGAAGAAATGAACATGGAGCTGCAGATATGTCCCACAAGTATTGTGTATGACCTCACCAGAACGTGGCGCATCACAACTGCAGTGAATGAGCTACTCACCTATGTTTTGCAAATGCTGCCTCCAAACTGGCTCCACTCCCCCCACACTATTCAGTAACACTCTGGCAATGGCTCACTTAAAGCTTGACTCACTCTAATGTTCTTTATTAGCCTAGAAACATCATCTTTTAATCGCTGAAATTTTTAACTTACACAACTTCATAGAACCAGTTCCACTTCCGCTTCCATCGCACCATACTCCTTTCAAACATCATGTGCAACACTGTCATTTGTGTTGAGCAAAAGATAGTAAATGCTTTCCTTTTAGGCTTACCACATGACACATTTGTCATGATCTTGATTAAATGCACCGTTATTGCTGACAAAACTCGCTTTCTCGTGCTATAGACCACTCCAGCACAGAACAAGCGCGGAGTAACACACCTCTCTTTATTCTTCCCATCCGGACTACTTCCGTACCATTCATATATGGAACGGGATATATGGAACGAAGTATAGGTCTGGGTGCGTACAACAGCTCGGTGAGCAACGTGACGACGCCCAGGGAGCCATCATTAGAAATGTCTATACCAGCCACAGAAGAAACATAAAAAGTTTCGACTAGAAAAAGTCATCAACAGCCAAACTAATAAAGAAAAGACACTCTGACTGTTATTTTTCTTTGGTACTCTAAAAAAGCACATAAAAGGAAGAAACATATGATTATAGGCACCGTGCACTCGCCAGGCACCTCCACCGGTGGCGCTATGTTCAATGCCACCAACGGTTAATTTGACATCCCGAGTTAGATGGCTGCGCACCGTAGCAGACAATTTTCCATGACTGTATATCAGCAGGCGCCTGCGTGCCGCTGCTTATAGAAGCTGGGTTCTGTCTGCCTTTGGGCTGACAAGTTCATTTTGAAGAGAATACTCGGCTAAAAGAATCAAGCTTTTTTAATGCTCCCGTGTTCACGATGTGAAAGCAATTTTGGTGGAAGACGGGCGTGGAGTGTCAGCCCAGTGCATCGCGCATACATGCTTCTCTGCACCCTCAAAATCAATCAACTCGAAGGAATATTCGTTTGTTCGCTTACGCAAGTTTTAACATTTCCTCTTTCTTACACAGCTGTCACCGACCAGGAACCTGGTCGAAGCAACCTGCAGTTGCAGGGCAGGCATTGCAGGAAAATGAAAACATGATGCTGCTTTGGTAGCTTTTTGGAGTGGAGAGACCAAGCTGCAGGAAAGAGTACCCAAAATTTTAAAGGTGGCCAAATCAGATAAACTGGAATGTATTAAAAGCCATTATGAAATCCTGTTCTCCTCAGCAGTGACAAGCCTTTACATTTCATGTGTGTGAGGTTAATTTATCTCATGGCATCCTACAATGCATGCTAAGTATTTGGCAAACAGTGATGGTCCTAAGGTATATTTGTGGGTGGTGTGCCGCATGTTCGTTGTTTTTTGGAACTGCAAAGCCAGTGAAGATGGAGTATGTGCTCAACCATTTTGGAGGCATATTGAGTACTACTGCCTGAATCACCTCTTGCGAGTCGAATAATTCGGAGAGTGCAAAGACCTTCCTACTAGCAAAAACAATCAAGGAGGCACAGTAGAACTGTTTGAAAGGGGCTTGCCCTGGCTAGGAGACACAGCCGAACGGCTGAACTTTGATACGAAAGAAACTGCATTTTTCTCAAATTTTTGTGTACTTTGTATAAGTTTGTGTAATGTATCCTCTGATTATGTCTGAGTCTGTCAGATGCAGAAGCAAAAATTATCAAAAACAATATAGTAGCTCCAAAGAACACGGCAGAGCTCTCTGTAAGCACCCAGAACAGAGTTCACTGGAAAGAAGAAAATATTCAGCACATAGCTACAACTAAGGTGGGCAGTCTTAAACTAACAATTAATCATAGATTAATTATATAATCAGTGGTATAATCTGTGGCATGACGTGACATAATATCCAGTAGCATGTCGCGTGACAACTACAAGCATCCTGCATCCCCCTGTCACTTTTATCTGAAAGCCGAATTTGTAAACGACACTCACGAAACTATGCGCTGCTTAGAAACAAAAAGGCAAAAAAGTGTTTTTTAGCAGCCGCATGGTAAGGGGCACATATTGTGCTCAGTAGAAGCGCCTGAATGCGATTCATTACCAAGCGCAGTACACAATGCTTTTATTTTTGTCAGGCACACATTCCTGCCTACCCCAAACGTCAGAAGAGAGAGATCTCTTATCTTCATGAGATATTTCACAGGGCCAGCTGTGCGATATGGAACTGTAATGGAAGTAAAAGCTGGACCTTCATCCTAGAATGAAAACAATGTTTCTGTCTCAGTTTTCGGTTGAGAAGATGCACGGAAAACTGGGTCCCGGGTGAATTGCAGTCAGTGCTATTGCAGCCAACAGCACAGCAATTCCTTGCACTCTTTACAAAGTTCATTGGTGCTTGAAATAGCCTCACTGGTGTACCGCAATATTCTGATTCACTCGCTGCCAATCCAGCGAGTTTGTGTCGCCGTCTTTCTGAATGCGCACCTCCTTCTCACTCTGGATGCGCGTGCCACTAGCGGCGGCGCACGCGTCGGTCCGGAGTTGGATGCGCACAGTGCCTATAGCCACTTGCATACACTGATACAGACAGCGCTAATGCTAAATTTGCTGCACTGTGTCAATTGCTCACAGGGGATCACTGTCAGGTGCAGTATGTTCAAAACAAACACTCCTACCATAGTTAAGTTGGAGTACATATGCTTTGTTCACAGCACACAGAAAACTTTTACAATAAAGCTGAGTCATTAAAATTACAGCATTCGTGGTTTTCCTGGTGCAACTTTTTAACTGTCACCTCTCATATACCCAAACATTCGAAAAGTACTTGGTTTTCAGTAATTACTACACTAGCATAAATTCAAGACATTTTTGGTTGGTTTAAATGACTGCCAACACAGCTGTTTAGGTTTCACTGCCCAAACACATCCCAATTTTGCTTAAATCCCCAGCTCATGTTATGTACAATTCCCTGTATAGTATTCAGCTTTTCATGATTTTTAATTAAGGAAGTAATGGAGTTCATAATGCAGGACAGAAAATTCTGCAGTGCTGTCACTCTTCACAATAGGCTGTGTCAATTAGCAAAAAAAAGTACACACCTTTCTTCTTTTGAGGCTTTTCTTCAGAAGAAACTGAGGAGTCGTCCAAGTCTTTTTCTTCCTCTGGTTCAGGTTCAGGTTTTTTTTTTTTCATTCCCCTGAAAGTATGAACAGAGCACTCTTATGACAGCAAATTTTAACTCTCCACTGCTCCTCCACAATGAAACGTTTTGCACCCGGAGTGGGTGTTTGAAGAGACCAGACTAATACTGACCAGTGTGAACCTAGCTGTGGCTAAGTGTTGCCCACTCTATGAAAGCAAAGGCATGAGTATACACACAAATATGCAAAGAACAAATCACAATGAGGTCAAAATCGTGCATGTTTGAATAATAAAAGTTCATTGATGGAGAGGGAAAAAATTATTGTGTATTGCGTGTTTTTCAAGGTTGTTAAACAATTTTGCAAACACACTGTCCACAACCTGCCAAAAAAATCCGAGTATAACGAGATATTTCTTTTAGGCAACCGGTAAATGACCAGTAATCACAAACCATGCACACTGGCGATCATGCAAACACAACCAATACCGTGACGTGCTTATGTCTACAATGCGCCAAAAGACCAGTAGTGTCAGAAGACAGCAGACAGGAATCTATGATTTTGGCAAGAAAGTCAACCTTGCTTTCATGTCAAAAAAGTCTTCTTGTTAGCCGTTATCAACTGAAAAATCGCACAGTGATACTTCAGGGAATACTCAGAATTATTTCACAGCAAGCAAGCGAGCAGTACAAAGAAAATTGACAGTCAGAAAAGATGATGATTAGTGGACTGGCTGTCTGGGACCAGTCCCTCATTTTCCGTGCTTTTTCAGTTAGTGAGTTCAATTCGCACTCACTGGTCGGTGTCATCGATGTGCAACAACCAGCGGTTCCCATCCACTGAGAGAAGCACATGAAGTGACCTGCTAGGCACCCTTCACAGAAGCAGCCACTTTGCACAGCAACCCTACTGGCTGTACGGGAAAAGCACATCAAGTGACCCCCTCGGTGCTCTGCGCCGAGTCGGCTTTGACTGGTTTTGGTTTTATGAAGTGACTCAAGCTATGAGGGACGCAATGTTGGAGGGCTTTGGATAATTTCGACCATGAGGGTCTCTTTAATGTGTACTGACATTGCACAGTACATGGGCCCCAAGCATTTCGCTGCCATCGAAATGCGACCATCACAGCTGGGATTGAACACGTGTCTTTCGGATCAGCAGCTGAGCGCCACAATCACTGAGCCATCGCGGTGGCTTTAGCCACCGGGTGAATTGAAATACGATTCACTGCAGTGCAAACATGGCGATGCTTGGTAATGCAGAAAAGTACAACAACAAGGAGCCATGATCACAGTGAAGAATTAAAACAGCCAGACAAGTTCTTTAATTCAACAGCATGAAGGATGATGAAAAAGAAAGGAGCGGATATTATCCGCAATTTGCTAGCCCCCATAAAAACAAAGTAGATGAAGGAAGTAATGGTAACCCTTAACCACCACTTTAGTCCACCTCAGCCCAAAATTGCTGAAAGTTTTCACTTCAAAATAGAACAGCTTGAGAACAAAACCACTGTGGTGTACATCGCTGAACTCCCACAAATGGCAGAACACTGCAACTTAGAAACAGCTTTCAATTGCATACTGAGAAACTATCCCGTGTGTGGGGTCCATGAAAAAGTTGTACAGTAGCGACTGTTAAAAGAACCTCACTCAAGAGAACGCTCTTGAGATCATGAGAACAGAAGAGGTGGCAGAACGTAAAACAAGTGAGCTGCAAAAGGACCATGCAATAAAATTGCAAGAAGGGCAAGGAAGAAAAGACATATATGCAGTGCTGTGTCTGTGTCTTGTATGTGTAAAGACCATGTAGTCCACATACTTTCCCATCTGATAATGCAACACACTATTGCAGTAGTGCTAGTTTCAACAAAATCCTTCCTGAATGCTTGTTCTTGAGCTATATCCCCCCCTTTGTACTCTGTGTGGAAGCTACCGCATTGGCTGTAGTAGGAGACAAGTTATAGCACCATGGCAGGACGGAGGGTCTCTACATAGAGGTCACATAATAGTATTTCTTGGGACAATAACTGCCATAAAAGACGGCGGTGACCCAGTTGTTGTCTGGACATGATTGTGTTTGATGCTTCTCCGTAGTCCGTTCTCACTCTATCACAGAGGAAACTCTGCTAGCACCAGTGCTTGCCATCAGGCTGAAGTTCTTAAAGCTGTGCCGTTGGTTACAACTTGTTTTGGAAAAAAAAGTAACTGATTAGCTGGAACGTTACCACTTGAAAAAGTTATCGATAAATTACAAAAAGCTGCATTCGAATACAAGTAGTGTATTATTACTTGTGGCGCGTCACATAAAACTTTGCCCCCACAAACCCACCTCCATTCACCAGAGGCCCATGCAGCAGCGGAACAAAAAGCGGTGGCAGCCTCTCGGACAGCACTGCATCACCACAGCCAAGATACAGTGGGCTACAAAGGCTGTGTAGCAGTGAGAGCTGCACCGGTTACAATGCGAAGACGCCTTCAACTGCTGTCTGAGATGAGGTTCATGCTAGGAGAGCCTCGCAACAGCAAGACAGCAGGAAGCGTTAGCTTTTAGCCGCCAATGTCGCGTGAGAATGGATAACTTGCAAAATTTTTCAAGTCAACTTCCATGCAAAGATTTTTTTCCTTTCACCCTCATTCACAGACTGCGTTACCACCACCTGCTCTGGAAACAAAAAATTGGAGGGGACACCTATGCTCTGCCTTAAGGGTATGATGTGATAACATATATGCAGAATTGCTCATTAACAACTTTGCATCCACAGATCCCTGGAAGCCCTGATACCGCTCTTGGCATAGTGGTTAAGCGATGCCTTGCGATGGCAGGTGCTGCCACTGGTGGGGCTTGTGCTTTCCAGGTAGATGCACCGAGCAACATCTCACGACTGTTCATTAATTTACTGCCACCTGTCATGGTGGTCAGTTTGCTCACAAACCAGGTAGGGCAGGTTGTGATGATGCCACAGCATCCTATGATCTAGGTGGCCCACCTAGGTTGCATCTCCAGGAGTTTTTCACTCTCTTTGCCACCACTGAATTTTCCGCAGAAAGGGAGCCTTAACGCTGTCACATTATAGCAGTAGTGCATGAGGAGCAAGTCACTGTTCATTGCAATGTCTTTGAAACTCGTGTAACAAGAATAACTTGTTTACTTTTTTATTTACTGAGAATAAGCTAGAGACAGGTAATGGTGAGTGGAAGGCACCACTGAACCCATTCAAAAACTGACCTCTTTGAGCGATCTCGAAAGCAGATGGCAACCGTTCAGAGTTCAGGTTCATGCAGATTAGAGGGCATCCGTCCTGTCCTTTCCAAAGAGGAAAAAAATGTTCGGGACAGACGCATCTCTCCTCCCGCTAACCTTTTTTGTGGGCCATGTATAATGGTGTT
Source organism: Amblyomma americanum (assembly GCF_052857255.1). Classification (NCBI taxonomy): domain Eukaryota; kingdom Metazoa; phylum Arthropoda; class Arachnida; order Ixodida; family Ixodidae; genus Amblyomma; species Amblyomma americanum. The sequence continues at coordinate 402,609,311 of NC_135497.1, forward strand.
CTCAAACAGCTTTTTAATCGAAAAAATAAATCTCCTGCAGGTCCTGATGACATCCCATCCCAGGTAATAAAATCTTGCTCTGAGGGAATAGTGCACTTCTTAGTCGTCTTCTTTAACAAATCATTATGCAGCAATTCATTACCTGCACAGTGGAAAGTAGCAGATGTCATTCCTATTCATAAAAGTGGTCCCAAAAATAAGTACAAAACTACAGGCCCATCTCTCTTATGTGCACATGCTGCAAAACAATTGAACGCATTATCTGCAGTGCTGTGATGAAACACCTTGAAAATAATCATTTGTTTTCAAACGCACAACATGGATTTAGACCTGGCTTGTCATACACGACTCAGCTGGTGGTATTCTGCCACGATCTGTTTTATTCTTTCGACACTGGATTTCAGGTAGACAGCATATTTTTAGATTTTCAGAAAGCCTTCGCTATCATTCCTCATGCCTTGCTTTTGCATTATTTATCTTGTCTCTATACATCTTGCCACAGTCGCATGGATTAGAAAGTACTTGTCCGGGCGAACACAGCATGTTTTCATCTACAGATCTAAGTCAATGCATGTCACCGTTACTTCTGGAGTGCCTCAAGGGTCTGTTTTGAGGCCTTTCTTATTTTTAATTTTTATCAATTGTATTGTAAAAGGTCTTAAGTGCAAAGCTCGATTATATGCAGACCACTAAGCCATTTACAAGAATTTTAAAAATGACTGTGTAGTCACCAGCCTACAGAATGATTTTTAAATACAATTCATGGTTGGTGCACAAAATGAGACATGTCAGTGAACTGTGCTTAATGTCAAATCATATCATTTAACCAAAAAAATCTTCCGGTGATATCTTCAGGTAATATCAGACTATAATTTGAATGGACCACCTCTTGAAAAGGTTAATCATTGCAAATATTTTGAAGTCTATTTCTCAGAAAACTTAACATGGAATAGTTATACGTAATAGTCGACCTTAATATCATCTAGAACCCTTATCCTCATTGGACGCGTTTTTTATAATGCCCCCAAAAAAGTAATGCAACAGCTTTACAAAAAAAATTTTTGCCCAATACGTGAGTACGCTTGTGAAGCATGGGTTCCTCAAACCTCTTATCTTATAGAAAAACTTGAGTGAATCCAAAACCGCGCTGGCAGATTTGCTTCCGGAAACTATAACTTCAGCGACAGTATTACATTATTCAAAGAAAACCTCAGCTGGAAAACGCTAGCTCACTACCAATTAGCCGCAAGATTAGAACTTTTTCTGCTCCAGTCTCACAGGAATAAACAAGCACTTCTACATTTCACCTTCCCCCATCTCTAAACGATCTGAACACGAGCTGAAAGTTCTTGAAATGTGCTGCCGCACCGATGTTTTCTGCAATTAATTTTTTTTGCGTACTTCCGCTCACTGGAATAAGCTTCCCAAGGATATTTATTGCCCAATGTAATTTTTTACTATGGTGCCTGCAAGCCTACTGTTTTTTGCTCACTTTTCAGTGTAGCATTTTTCTTTTTTTTGTATGGTGTATGTTTTACTATTACCACCTCATTTTCAAGCATATGTTTTTGTACATTGTCCCCCCTGCAATAATGCCCTTGTGCTGCTGCAGGTACTTGAATAAAATAAAATAAATAGCAGGGAGTGCAAACAAGTGTGTCAACGATGTTTTGTTGGAAAAAAGTTTTGCGGTTAAGCTGGCCTACAGAACTTTGCAAGCTGCCAACTGCCACCGATGATAGCTCTCACCGAATGTTTTAACTAAGCCGTAACCTTGTTTAATCACTTTTTACTTTGGGGGCATGAGATCTATAAATAAAGCTAGACTTCAACCAATGAGAAAATACAGAGAAGCCATCATTGAAGCACCCAAGCCTGATGATGTCGGCAACATGAGATCCTACAGTGTACTTCTCTAGTAGTTACGGAAATGTCTGCTGAACATGTCTACACTACTAGCACCCTTGTAAGCATCGTTACATGCATACTTGAGTTGAATAGATAAACGAAGAGCCTTCATCCAAAGCGAACAAGCCATTGTGGAAACAAGGCTGTTGGCACATTATGACAATGTCTATTAGTCTGAGATGCATTGCCATATGATGTTGCTGCACTGCTTTCACATTGAATAGGGGATGTGGAATTCCCAATCTCATTTTCATCTCAAGCACTCAAGCAAGCAGAACAAAGCCTCTTGGAAATGAGGTACAAGCCATATATTTTGACATCACCTGATTCAGAGGCTACCTGCTGTGCTGCAGCTCTGTCCTAATCATGGGCAATAAGCCGTAGATCAGCATCTTTGCTGCAGAAACGGCAACCCCAGCCATCACTGCTTCACACACCCAGTGCCGAGGAATCACAGTTGGAACTTACATGTACACCAATGAGCACTGACCAGGATGCCTAAATGGGAACGCAGATTCTATCAGCAGGCTGCCACTGACAGTGCTACACATTAACCTACCACAGCCATCAGAGCTGGTGAACTCAACCTTGAGCTTGAAAGAGCCAACAGTGGCAGCCAGGCAACTGCAACAGTACACTACCTGTGACTAAACTCTCAGCCAAGTGTTGCATTAGGCAGAGAAGGATAGCCACAAAGCATCCTCAGTATGTTTTTACAAGCATACTGGCAAAAGATGTGACAAGCTTAGCATGAACAGGAATTTCTTGTACAGGAGAAGCCAAGCCATCGTGCTACCTCCAGCTCAGAACCACACCTTGAGCCTGCTTATGAAACGCATCAAGGGAGGCCGACGCCCTCCACTATGGCCTATCTTTTTCTCTTCTTTTACTCTCTCCTTCCTCCCTTCCCTCACGGCACAGTTGAGGTGTCCACCGAGAAGTGAGACAGTTACTGCACCATTTTCTTTACTCAAAAAATAAAAAATGGTGGCCTGGAATGGATGCTTAGACAGAAAACTGTGCTCAACAAAATGCACTATGCCTAGAGGACTCTCCAAAGCCAGCATTGACATACAGAACCAGTGTCCGTGTCTGAGCCAAGTGAATGCTGGGAACTCATGAATCTGGATTACACTGGACATCTTGAGAAAAACTGTTCCTCACACTTGTAGATGCAAAATCAAGGTGGCTCGAAGTTTCTGTCATGCCAAGTGACACAGCTTAAAATGCAGAGCACCTGAGGACATTATCGCAAGGTATTGGACATCAAGCTGCATAGTGACAGACAATAACATGCCCCCTATTGGCCAATCTTTTCAAAAATTTGTGCTAGGAAATGGCATTAAGCATGTGTGGACATCGCCTTCTCATCCAGCACAGAACTGCTCAGCAGAACCAGCAGTTTGAACTGAAAATGATGGCCTCAAGCAAACAACAGATGGAGGACTAGAGCTCCGGCTCGCCAGATGGCTGTCTCTGCTTCACTGAGCACCCCACCCAAATAGAAGGTCTCCATCTCAGCTGAAGGTATTACAGCCAATGAAAGCAGCGCTGAACCTTTGAACCTCTACAAGGGTGAAGAGAGGGTTCCTTACTAATTGCTACCAGATTTTAAGCAGCACACCAGAAGGAAGCAAAATGGACCCCAACCGAAGGGAGACAAGGTAGTTCGCAATTTTGGTATGGTACTTAGTTGGTGGTTTGACAATGCTGAAGAAATCAGTGGGACTTCCATGATAATTTTTCAATGCCTCAAGAGAATGTCTGACACCACAATGATCAGGTGAAGAGGAACTTGGTTGCTACAACAGCAAGTCCTATGGATCTCCCATTTACGTTAAATAAAAGCCATGTAGCCAGTGCAAAAGCAACAGTGAAGGGAGCAGCGACACATCCAGGCACATTCTTCAACATGAACAGTCTCCATGCCTCTGGGGTACCGATGACCTTTATTAGGGGATTGCTGCATATACATGTCCAGAGCATCTCACTCGATGGCACCACTGCCCCAGCATGTAACAGCCACACCGTTTGTAGTAAATAACTTTGATTTTGTTAAACTGCAAACAATAGCACCAGCATTAAAGCTCATGAAAATAGCCTCGAGAGACTTTTACTACATCTAAGCCAAGCAATTATGCTTTCTCCTCCACTTCATGGCTTCTAATTGGCTGAAAGCCTACATCTTGACATTCCATGTTGATGCAGCTTTTTAATACATGTCATCATGCCATGTTCCTAAAAAGTTAACAGCGTTCACACTTCTTGGAACAGAACAGAGAACTACTTTGAAGCAAATGATTAGTAGTAACAAGGACCAGAGTCAGCTCTCAATATTTCTAAATTGAAGGATATCTATTTATTTTATTTATTTAGTACATACGGCGGGCCCTTGGGTCCAAGCAGAGGGGCATACATAAAAACAATAATGAACAAGTCGAAAACAAGCAAGCACCAAATTAGACAAATTTTTTTATCACACTAAGTAGTTCAAACTTGGGCAATCAGGGTTCAAAATTTTTAATGCATGTAAAGTGTTGATAGCAGAGTTGACAGAGTTCAAATTAACAACAGTCTGCCATATTCTACCTAGAGTCAAAACTTCCCCTCAATGGCCAAACACTATCTTTAGCTCCTGAATTCCATTATGGAGTGAAAGACATACTTTCAGACACTAGACAGCAGGACCATGATAGCTTCAATGGATGCGCAGCAGAAGAAAACCTACATTTTCAGGCAATGAGCATATGAGAGAATTATGTGGAACAGCTTTCCCTGTGTTCATGATATGCTCATTTAGTATTATGTCAAATACATTAAACATGCACAAGCATCTGCTGGAAAAGTCATAAAAATCCTGCAGCTGCAAGATACATGATGAACATGGTGATTGATATACATTCCTTCACATGCAGGCATTCAAAGAAAGAATAATGAAAAAAAAACTCACTTATAAGCCTCGTCAAGCTCTTTTTTCTTCTGGAGGTTGATGTCGTCATATTTAAGCATCCTGCTCTCCGGAATCCACTCGTCCCAACTGCATCAAATAAACAAAAGAGAATAAATGCTATAGTATGATACAACTTAAAAACAGCAGTTGGTAACACTGGCCACACTCCATTGCGTCCTGTATTGCAGAAAGAGCCTTCTGTGCTGTCACCGCTAGATGCTTATGCTGGTAACCGGATACCCACATGCAGATGTCATCAGTGCAAATCGACATTTGCAGCAGTGTATGGACACTTGGCCACGTTAAGCCTCTCCCTTTCAATAGAGAAGCCCTGCTTTGTGCTGTTCTCAGGACAAAGACATCACTGCATGCATTTAGACCTAATATGCAAGGAGCCCAGATTAATCGGGCCCTGTGGTGCAGCCTGAGCTCGGTGACCAGAACTGACAACGCACTCCCTCACCAGAACAGGATTTGGCCACCCTAGTGTAGTACTTGGCCACAACCTTCTATGATCAAACCAATTAACCCTCAGCCCTCAGCGGCTGCGTAACAACTGGCCAAAGCGGTGGTCAGACCAGTGACGCAGTGGAGGGTGCTAAGAATTTCTGGCTCCGGACAGGCCGCCACTAGAACCTGAACGTTCAACGCTAGAACCTCATCCAGTAAGGATAGCCTAGCAGTGCTGTTTGAGGAAATAGCGGGATTTAATGGGATGTCATAGGGCTCAGTGAAGCTAGGACAAGTGAGGCGTATATAGTACAGAAGGACGAGCACATACTGTGCTATCACGGATTAGTGGATAGACGAGAACTAGGTGTGGGATTCCTCATTAATCAGGATATAGCTGGCAACATAGAGCAGTTATATAGTATTAACAAGAGTGGCAGCTATCGTAATTAGGCTCAACAGGAGGTACAAGCTGAAGGTGGTGTAGACCTATGCGCATACATCCAGCTGTGATGACCATACCGTTGAGTTTTTATGAAGACGTGGAATTGGCAATGAGCAAAGTAAAATCACAGTCCACTGCACTGATGGGTGACTTCAGTGCGAAAGTGGGTAAGAAGCAGGCTGGTGGCCAGGAGGTAAGCAACTATGGCATAGGTTCTAGGAATAGCAGGGGAGAGTTATTAGTAGAATTTGCAGATAGAAATAATTTACGGATCATGAATACCTTCTGCAAACGAGAGAACAGGAAGTGGACCTGGAAGAGCCCCAATGATGAGACTAAAAATGAAATCGACTTCATACTGTGCGCTCAACCTGGCATCGTTCAGGATGTGGTCGTCCTCGGAAAGGTGCGCTGTAGCGACCATAGAATGGTAAGGTCTCGAATGAGCTTAGACTTGAGGAGGGAACGAAAGAAGCTAGTCAAGAAGAAGGTCATTAACCAGTTAGCGATCAGAAAGAAAATAGAGGAATTCAGAATATCGCAGCAGAACAGATATTCAGCCTTAACTGAGGAATACTATTATACAATGAACGATAATCTGACAGTTATCATTACGGAGTGCTCAGCAGATGTAGGCGGTAGGACAGTTCGACAGGATACTGGCAAGCTAGCTCAGGAGACGAAAGATCTGATTAAGAAATGCCAAAGCATGAGGGCATATATCAATACAGACAGGATAGAACTAGCAGAGCTATCGAGGTCAATAAATAAGCTCAAGGTAGCCGACATAAAGAAGTTCAATATGGAGAGGATCGAGCATGCTCTAAAGAACGGAGCTAGCCTGAAAACGGTGAAGAGGAAACTAGGCATTGGTAAAAATCAGATGTATGTGTTAAAAGACAAGGAGGGCAATGTCATTAGCAATATCGATAAGATAAAGTAGCCAAAGAGTTCTACACAAATCTCTACAGTAGTGAATGTAATCAGAGCACTAAAGAGAGAGACAGTAGTGCATAGCAATGCGTCATCCCGCCAGTAACGAAAGAGGAAGTGAAGAAAGCCTTAGAAGCAGTGCAAAGGGGAAAAGCAGCTGGTGAAGATCGGGTAACAGCAGATCTGTTGAAGAACGGAGGGAAAATTGTGCTATAAAAACTAGCCACCTTGTATACGCAATGCCTTATCACAACCGTACCAGAAGCTTGGAAGAACACAAACATTATCTTAATTCATAAGAAAGGAGACACCAAGGACTTGAAAAATTACAGACCGATCAGCTTACTGTCCATTGCCTACAAGGTATTTACTAAGGTAATCGCTAATAGAGTAAGGAAAACCTTAGACTTTATCAACCAAATGATCAAGCAGGCTTTCGTAAAGGATAATCAATAGATCATATTCACACTATCACTCAGGTGATAGAGAAATGCACAGAATATAACCAACCACTATATATAGCCTTCATTCATTACGAGAAAGTGTTAGACTCAGTGGAAACCTCAGCTGTCAAAGAGGCATTGTGGAATCGGTGTAGAAGAGCCTTATGTGAAAATACTGGAAGATACCTATAGCAACTGCACAGCTACCATAGTCCTCCATAAAGTCAGCAATAAAATTCCAATAAGGAAGGACATCAAGCAAGGAGATACGATCTCGCAAATGCTATTCACCGCCTGTTTACAGGAGGTACTCCGAGGGCTGAATTGGGAACAGTTGAGGTTTTAACTAAAAGTTAATGAAAAATACCTAAATAATCTGTGATTCACTGCGATTACATTGCCTTGCTGAGTCACTCACGAGATAACTAGAAATATAAGAATGGGGTGGAGCGCATATGGCAGGTTCTCTCCGATCATGAATAGCAGATTACTAATATCCCTCAAGATAAAAGTGTACAACTGCTGTATCTTGCCAGCACTCGCCTACAGGGCAGAAATGTGGAGGGTAATGAAAATAGTTCAGCTTAAGTTAAGGACAATGCAGCGAGCCATGGAAAGAAAAATGATAGGTGTAACGGTAAGAGACCAGAAGCGGGCAGAGTGTTTGAAGGAACAAATGCAGGTTAATGACATCCTAGTCAAAATCAAGAGGAAGAAATGGGCTTGGGCAGGGCATGTGATGTGAAGGTAGCACAACCGCTGGTCCTTAAGGGTAACGGAGTGGATTCCAAGAGAAGGCAAGCGTAGCAGGGGGCGGCAGAAGGTTAGACGGGCGGATGAGATTAAGAAGTTCGCAGGCATAGGGTGGGTGCAGCTGGCAAAGGACTGGGTTAGTTGGAGAGACATGGGAGAGGCCTTTGCCCTGCAGTAGATGTAGTGAGGCTGATGATGATGACCAACGCTAAATGCACTGAAACATTTAGCAGGTGCGACACAGTGCAGTGGTCCTTCAGCAATGTTAAAGCTGCACTCAGCAGCTGGGACCAGCAGAACTCGTTACTCGCTGCCTTTTTCAGTTGCCACGAGACAGCCAGTATAAGTGCCTTGAGGTTACCCACAGAAAATGCCTGAAGACTGAGCTGGGGGTTCCACACTAGGCTTCCTCTAGCAGGGTCTTAGAAGAAGGCCATTGCCTTCCCTTACGTCTGCAGGTCTCCAAAAACTGCTTCTACAATTACTTCGCCTTGAAGAGACCTAGACAGGTCATGTCTGGCTCTGTCAGCTACTAGCTAGAATGCAAAGTCACTTCTTTTCAGCCCTTCATACCCTAAGCACAGTGGGTTGGTCACCCACATGACAAAGGTGCCAGCAGAACCTGCCATAGTTTTATGATGACATTCACTGCCACCTCAACATCCCTGGCTTATGCACAAGATGATCGCTGCCTTTGGCAGAAGTAAGATCCTTGGTTCTTGAACACCTAAACAGCATCTACAGTGGCCACCTGCAAGTCCACGCTGATGGCTCTTTGAGCAGGCATGCACAGTCCTGCTAGGTCTCATTTGTAGTGCTGTGATGTCTTGGGCTGGGCGCCTGCAAAGAGTAGTGTCATCCACTATGGCTGAATCACTGCCTATTACAAGGAACCCCAAATGTCTGTCTTTCTGCAAACCACAGACAGTAGTCATTCTGTCAAACTCCAAGTCTGCACTAGTGCACCTGCAATGAGGGACTCCCACTAATAGCCTCTGGTCTCAAACCTGGCTGAGGAAGCTAAAGTTTAAAAAATTTACATTTTGCTTCCAGTAGCTCTCATTGGCATTGCTGGTAACACAGCGGCAGACCTTTAGCCCAAGAAACCTGGTCTTATCCATCTTCAGTGGCTCTCCCAAAGGATGAGAATTTCGCAAGGCAGGCAGTAGGGCAACACTTTTCTGCACTTCGGCCACCTTTGTACCTCTCTTGTGTTACACAAGGCTTGTCTCGCGACAGAGCTACTCTCTTGAATCGACTATGCACGAACTCTGCCTTACACCGGTAAGGATGCACAATATTCACCACACCACTTCCCTTATGTGCATACTGTGATGTTGTGGGTAATGTGACCTATTTTATTTTATTGTTGCCACGTTCTTGTGCCAAACATGAGACTCTCCTGGAAAAGCTGAGGTGATTGAACGCTGCCCTGGACGTCTTTCACTTTGTGCACTCTGAGCACTCCCGAACTGAGTGGCAATCAGTGTCACAGCCACTCTTGAAGTTTTTAGAGGACACTGGACTTAATGAACAGTGGTAGTCAGACAATCATTAAAATCAGTGACCTAGACGGAGCAACTGGTGACAGCCCACAGAAAGGCTAATCCCGCCTGTACATTCACACCACCACCATCCACACCGTCCTGAGTAACTCCAGCAACCAATTACAACAGTGAATAAAATCATCTTTTTAAGGTTTGACTGTATCAAACAGGCCACATACATCAAAATTCTTGTGCTCATAATTTCGTGTTGCGATTAGCTTCTCGTTTAGGTAACAAGGAAAACATTAACAACGGTCTCCATTTTTGTCATGGAGGAATTCTGTTTGATGGTCCTGAAAGTGGGCGGAGCTTCACTGCAGACTTTTCGTATCTGACTATAGCGACAATATTTCAAATCGCTGTTCTACACAACAAAGGAGTAGAGACACCCAACTTAGGGTGCATGTTTTCGTGTTTGTAAAATGCGTAAGGAATTATTATACAGATTACTGCGTGGTATTCTCCTACAATCGCTCAATAATTCATAATCGAATTTCTCGTGATGGTCCGGTTTCAGTTTCAACAGCCGAATGGCTGTGATGTCAAAGAGTCATGATAGGTCACGTGAGGCATAAAAAACTGCAATATAATCCCTGCTTCTATATTCCTTGTCAAATTGGCTCTTAAAGAAGGCTGGCTTCAGCACTGCAGTGAATTAAAACAATGAAGCAGCGATTATATCGACATTTGTCCATGCCTCATGTGATATATAACCAAACTTTGATGTCTCAACCATTGTTTGGATATTGAAACTGAAACCAAAACAGCATTACAGAAATGATTATTATTTAGTTAGCCTTTGTAAGAAAATACCACATGGTGAATCATGCATAATAGTGACTTCCGCATCATTGTACAGATGAAAAAAAAAACCACTAAGAGTCTATACTCATTTAAAAGTTCAGCCAGTCATGCCATTCCATATGTATTTGTGATTGTGACACATTATGTAAGTGCAAAACCATTGCAACAGCAAAGGAGCAGAAACGGAGGCCATGTGCAGGACGAGCTGACCAAGGCACTCAAAGAGTGATATCTTACCGCTTGTTCCATCCTATGTAGTGGACAAAGTACTGGGCTTTCTTGTTTCTAAAACGAACCTTGAGGCACTGGAAAAGAAGTGGGCGGATAGATGGGCGAGAGTGCCGCACCATAAAATACCTAGTGACTGAATGCATGAAGAAATTACAAGAGTGCTCACCTTGGCTTCATAGATGAGCGGCCCGTCGAAACACAGGACCTTTTCATCTAGAGAACAAGCAATTGTCTCCATTATTGCGCTCAGCATATCGCGGGCTCTAACGCCACCGTAGTGTATTTCTGATTAATATCAACCACCCGGGCCTTTTTAACGTGGGCTGACATCGCACAACAGACAGGCGTATTTTGTATTTCACCTCCATCGAAATGCAGCCGTCGCGTCTGGGATTTCCCGTGTCCTCGGGGCTCCGCCGCCAATCGCCAAAGCCAAAAAGCCACCGCGGCGGGTTAAAGCAGAACAATAAAATCATTCTGATCGGGATCATAACCCGTTCTGGGCGCATCACAGCTTTGTAAAAGCAGTTCGCAATTCTGTAAACTGACACAATGCTGCCGCCATGCTTACTAAGCCTAAACAGCGGTTCCCTTTCTCGCAACCTAAGCCACGTGAGAACATTCATTATAACTCCAATAATTAGCGCAAAGCTAAATCAACTCACGAGGTCATATGCAGCCATACAGTAATGAATAGTTCGTCGTCTTACCTTCCTGAAACCGACTTGTCAGGTCCATGACTTACGGCAAAACCGACTCACGCCGTATCGCTGATCACCAACCAGTGTTGCCACGACACATAAAAAAATAGTAGTAAATTTTTTCGCGAAAAATCAGTAGAAATCAGTAGATTTTTAATTTAAATTTTTGTACTCAGTTTATGAGCCCACGAATTCAGCGCTTATATTAGTACTCTGCTGTTGTATTGTAGCTTCTAAGAAATAGTACAAAAATTGGCCACGAGATTCTTGGCAATACTTTTGAAAAACCCGGGGATCCAGAGAGCCATTGTCAAGCACGAAGTGAAAAACAGTGAAGCCCTCTGATGGCATATTCAAAGGCGTTAGATGGTAGTTAGTACCTGAAATCTTTAGAGTATAGTATCTTCCAGACAGGGGTGATTGGGAGATCGCTGGGCGAGGCCTCCGTGCTGCAGTGGACATAAATATAGGTTGATCACGATGACGACGATCCAGAAATAAGAAAACATGAGTCCCTTATAGCTTACGCAAATAAACTTTATTGCGCGTGAACAGGCAACTTCAAAACGGCCATGTATATGACTAGATATGCTGTGAAATTCCACAAGTGGCTGTGCCAGCAAAGCCGCATTAAATACTCTCATGCTTAACCTTGTGCCAGTCGTCCATTCTCCTTATCAGTGGCCTGTCAATGTTGAAGCTGTGACATGCTGAAGACGTCATCAGGCGTTTCGTGTGCAGAAGGCCACAGATAGTCTCCGTGCAAAGCTTGTTCCGGAGTTTTGTCTTCAGGTTGTTTACAGCAGAAAATACCCGCTCAACTGCTGCACTGGAATGCGGTAAGCACAGTATAGCCGTCACAAACTCGGTCAATGCAGGAAAAGCGGCGCTTCCATCACAATGTTTTTGAGAAAACACGACTCCCCAGAACTCGTGCAACGAGGTATCTTCGCTTGTAGGGATATCAGCGTTTCTTAAGTATCGCCATTCGGTATCCAAAGATTGCAAGCCTTTGCCGGAGACTAAATTCGGAAAGGCTTGCGCCAGTGGTGCAATTGACGCTGCCTTCCCCGTCACGGACACAGTAGGATCTAGGAGTTCGAGATGTTTTAAAACCGGATCTTGAAAAGGAATACGCTTCAGAATTTGGTCGACACTCTCAATGTAAAAATCAAGGCACCTTAAGCGGAAGAATTGACGTTGCTCAGTGGTAACTGAACATTCTCCGGATGACAAGAATGCAGTTGCTTGACCGCCGACGTACATGTCTTCCAAAGACACAAAGCATTTGGGGTTCTTGAATTCAACTTTTGCCACCTCAACTCCCTGTGTGCAGGATCGCTTGAGATAACAATCCATAATTGTCCTCACGCAGGCTTCTGCACTTCTCAAGAGCTTGTGCAACTGTGGAGCATCACTTTGCATTTGTTTGTTCAAATTGTTAAAGAGAGGCAGAACGAAGCTGAGGAACATCAAAAACAACTTGTTCAGAGGATCCTGTAGCCTCCGGTAGATTGTTTCCGTTGCCAAAAGCCTGTCTGTGGAAACCGCAGATGCAAAGTATGCCTCTAGGGCATCATACTGCTCTAGAAAGCGGTCGACTGCAGCAAGCAATGAGAGCCACCTTGTTTGACTTGGATGAAGAAGTTTGTGCGGCTTTAGTTCAAGAAGAGCCTGAAATTTCTTCAACGTGCCCTCTCTTTTCGGACTTGAGTTGAAGTAACTGTAGACGTCCCGCACGAGATCTTCAACAACGCGTGGAAGTTTCGAACAAGCGTACGATGCGCACAAGTGAAAAGAATGACACGTGCACTTAAGAATGAACAAGCCGGGAATCTCCTTCTTCAGCAGTACCATCACAGAATGTTTACTACCCATCATGACACTTGCGCCGTCTGCAGCAAAGCCGACTAAATTTTCTTTATAAGGAATACCCGCTCTCTGAAAAGTACTTGTAAGGGCACTATAAAGGCCATTAGCACTCACATCCGTCACAGGGATGAGATCAAAGAAGGCATCAGTCACACTATCTTTTTCGAAAACCCTTGTAACAACACACAAGTGCTTGGTGCAGCTGACGTCCGTTGACTCGTCAACCATGACTGAAAATTTCTTCTCTCGAAGTAGCCTACACAGCCGCGATTTGCTCTCCTCGCCTGTCACAACCTTTGTTATCACTGATGTTTTTGTTCTGCTGCAGGCAATCTGCTTTGCAATATCGGAGTCCGGGCAAATTTTTTTCACCAGCTTTGGCAGATGGTCCATGACTGTAAATGGCACGTTATGCTCGGCGACAAACAAAGCCAATCTTACTTCAGCTTCTTTTACCTGTGAAGAGATAGCAATGCTAGGCATTGCTTGCATCAGCGTTGGCTGGGACATAAGCTTTCTTGTATTTTCTTCATGTTTCGCAGATTTCATGTGCCGTTCCAACAGTTTCTTGCCGGCAATTAGGTTCATGTCGCATGTTTTGCAGTACGCATAACGGTTGCTCTTCTTGCTTGGTTGCAGCCAACTTTGAAACGCTTTCTCATGCTCCCAAGCTTGCTTGTACTTTTGCTGGTATTTTCTTTTTTTCGGTTTTGGACTGCTCTTCTTCCGGTCTGAAGACTCTGAACTAGTGTCACTTCCACTTGTCATTATGCTGAAGCTTCCAAAACACCTGTAATGCAAGTACCAATGCACTTAATGAGGGGCAGATAAATGACATAAGTATGACTGGCTACTGCTACAAGCAATGTCACAACGCGCTGTCGCCTATCTGTGATGGTATGAAGGCATGCAGTCAGACAGGTTGACGAACTTGAACAATAAACTGTAACCAATTTAACCTGTGCTAGGTGTAAAAAGTGAAGAGAGCTCGGCGGCACAGCAAGCGCGATCGCCGAATTCATTCACCGGCTGCACCATTCCACTATGTCTACTGGCATCACCTCACTTCATAGAAGCTAAAACAATGTCGGCCGAGTAAGCAACAATTTCTTATTCTTACATACATATGCTTTCTTTACGGTTGAAGCGTGATAATTGAAAGCGCAGCATGTCAGTCATCAGCAATACGCAAGCAATACCAGTCCTATGCAGCTTGTCGACGCTTAATTATAATGCGCGCCGCCTTGTTTTCAGCGTCGGCCCAAAATCTGGCGCCGAGACAACCGGGAATAAAGCACTACAGTAACAATTCTGAAGTTTTGCATGTCAAAACCACGATATGATTATGAGGAATTCCGTAGTGGGGGACTGCGGGTTAATTTCGACCACCTGCGGTTCTTTAACGTGCACCAAATGCACAGTACACAAGCGCCATTGCATTTCGCCCCCATCGAAATGCGGCCGCCGCGGCCGGGATATGGTTTCGAAATCACGCACTTTAAAGCTCAACGCCAAATCCAATAACTAACCTCGACGGGTGAATCACTAAATAATTAGTACTAACATATCGAGAACTCAAGACATACAGATATTACTTACCTGGTGAGCTCGTAATGAAGCGCGCACGCTGAACTTGATGCGTGACCTGCCACACGCGGTATGTAGGTACTGCGGTACACAAGCAGCAACCGACAACTTGACTGGACTATTCAGAACTGTAAGTGAGTGGGGTCCTATTCTCCTGTAGAACGGAGTAGGCGCTCGAAGCGCCATTGGTTCTGGTCCGATAGTTTTGGTTTCATAGTTGTGGATTACGGTAGTGCACCCACTTTCACAAATTCACCGCCTCACCTTTTCCCCACTTTGCTCAAAGACAGAGGCAGCGCCACGTTTGAGAGTCTGGAAACGCAAGAATGTATGTTAACCTCTGAGCCAACCGCATTTTTTTTTTCGCTCGCTAGGTGGCATCACATTAATACAAGTTCTGTACTGAAAAAGTAGCAGCTTTTGCTTTCGTTTCAGTAGAAAAGCAAGAAAATCAGTAGATTGAAGCGCTTTATCACTGAATCAGCAGAAAATTTTAAAAATCAGTAGATCTACTGATAAATCAGTAGCCGTGGCATCACTGTCACCAACGCAGTCCACGGCCGGTCTCGAGCGGAACGCGCGTCCAGACCGGCCTTGCGTAGTCTTACGTCCTACCGTCCAAGACTTCCCAGGGGGCGCCACAAAAACAAAGCTCGATAGCGTCCAAACACTGACGCCACCTAGTGGAGATCAGTGCGTCCAAAACACGTGTGCTGTGCAGCATTGTGGCTTGAGAAAAATCTTTGGGCGGAAATATATATATATTTTTTCAGAACCTGGAGACTTTGGAAAGGTGAAAACCTAAGTTGTACACGAAAAGTATAGTCTTGGTATGGACCTCCTTCACCCCGCGACGTCACGAAGATGCGGTGGCGCTGATGTTAGCAGCGACTTTCGCATGGTAGGCAAAACAGGTTCCGCTTGCCTGTGCCTACCGCAGCTGCCGCAGCTACCGGCGGCTGCTTCAAGCCTGTGCACTGCAGAAGCAGCATGTATTGACCAGCTGCGTCACTGCTGGATCCGCGTAGTAGCATAAAAAATATTAAATTAGCCTCGATAGGTTTCTCGCGCATAAATGTCGCATTCGGAAACTGGCTAACAGGCATTGGGCCACGGTAGTAAAGCGCGAAGTCTGGGAGTCGATAGGCACTGCCACTCAATGCACTTAATAGCATGCAAGTTACTGCGTTCATTCACCTGAACTTCAGGATAGTAGGCTGATAATTGCTCAAGGAAAAAAAAGACATGTAGCTGCACACGTACTTATCACCTTGAGCCGGAGTGCACGGGTCGCCGACAGTTCACACGCCCCCAAGGAATGCGTTTTTTTTTTGTTAATAGCACACCATGGTTAAATGGCGCGTTTTGTGACATTTAATAGTTACTTGAAACTGCTTCTTGATATGACGACGTAATTATTTCATTCGAGTAGAAAGAAGTCTGGTAAGTTGTGTCAATCTTGCGCGGTCGCGTTGGTGTGCTTAGAATAGCGTACCTTAAGTGTGCTAAACGCCATATGCTTTTTCATTGGATCATGCATGTGTCATGTTTCATGAGGTAATACATGATCAGAAGCTTGTTTGGAAAGAAGCAGCCGCAGGCGTGCTACTAACAGACACGTGGCGAGATTGAGAGGGGACGCGGCATGAAAAGTGTTTTCGTTATTCATGCATGCGATATGTAACTAAACTTGGTGCAAATATGAAATTCCTACGCTAGTTTCAGTCATTCCTTTTATTTATAGCTATACCTGGTGCAGTTCTGGGTAATTATAATTAACACCGTCGTCAAGTCCCCCAAGCTAGGTCTCAAATAATTGAGTAGATAGTGCGCAGTTTTTTATGCCAGCATGTGCATAAAGCCCTGTTCTGTATGATGACGCGATTAGTTCTTTTTCTATATGATCAGTACTTATGCATGCATAGTTACATGAAAACGTTTCTTACAAAAAATAACTAACACAATACTGCACGTGTAGGGAAAAAAATCGAGAGATTTATTACGCTCCTCAACGTCTCAGGAATAGTTTGCGACAAATGGAATCATTTGATTTTCATGCGAATTACGAAGGTGCACTGTGATCCAGTCGCAGAAAATGTGAGAGGTCAGAAGAGAGAGAGAGAATGAAAAGGAAACGCAGGGAGGTTAAAAGAAAACGAACCTTAAAGTATATTCCCTCGTTTATGGCATCTTCGCTTTCGCTTTGGTCAAAATGCGGCACTGAAATCAAAGAAATTACCTCACAATTTTTGACGACCACACTTCTAAAAAGCGTAATTTATAAATTTGTACTCAATATTTTGCTATAATTTTTCGTCACGAAACTAGACTTCAGGGCTAGGAAAGAAAATAATTCTAGAAATCAAAAATTTTCACCAAATCGACCAGCTTAACAAGAGGACAAGTCAGCCTGGCTGGTGCGTGGTCATGCGGCTAAAAACACCGCTAAGCGAGACAGGAGGTCGGGGACACGACGCTGTCCCCACTTTTCGCGCAGCGCGACACGTAGTACGTATGTCAGCAGACGATAAGCGCATGTCTGCTCCGACGAAACAACGCCAGCACTTCCCCCACTACTGTCCCGAAGTAAAATCATTCCGGCTAGTGCAGAGTGTCAAAACTTGTTTTATTCAATGCCTAGCGCATAAATAAACGGCAGGAACGCTTTCTACATGCTTACTACTAACCATATATACAATACACAGTGGCAAACTATTTCTCTTTATAGGCCGCACGTGGACAACGCGAGCTCATGTACTTCGACAAATTACTAAGTTGGAAGCATCGACCATTGCTATGATTCGCAGAAACTGGAAACGCGCCTACAAGCCTTGAAAACCTGCGCACAACACCTATCCGCGACGCCACACCCCGACCTTTTGCCTACCACGAGCTCGCTAGCGACTGCAGCGCCACCTCGTTTGTTTACAAACATGCAGGAGGTCCATAGGGAGTTTGCACGAAAGCCGGCGGCGCTATGCATTCTGGGTAGCCCGCCATTTTGTCGTCCTTGTTAGCAGCCGACGCACCCAGACCAGGCAGCAGTGTTTTTGTCCGAGTGCCGTATCGTGTTCTACAGTCATCAAAACTAACAAGGGGTTGCATATTCGCCGCCCCGGCGTGCTTTGAAGATGTCGGCAGTTTCGTCAGAGACCTACGTGTCGACTCTGTTCCCGATAGACCGGGCGCGCTACGAGGAGAAAACAAAACAGTGCGGCGTGGACCCATTCACGCTACGCGCGGATGACTGCACTGTCGATTTCAACTTGTAGCCGCCCGTCGACATCGCCGATATTCACGAATTTCTAGTTCTGAGAACTAGTTTTGTTACTTGGCAGCAACTTAAGGCCAGAAAAGCTTTGGAAGGGCACAACTTCCTCACAAGTGGATAGGTACGCGAGCCATGCATGAAAACGGTCGTAGCCGACACAGTGATACTCAAAACACAGGTAAGGACATAAAACCTTTTTTTTTCGTGAAGTACTAATTCCTTTCGTCGCCGTTGTCATTTGCGCCCAGGTGAACCACTCGCAAAGTTTGAATAAGCCACCCGTGGACGTGTGGGTCCTCGCAGAAAGCGACGGTCACATAGTTTCGGCTCACTGTACCTGCATGGCCGGCAACGAAGAGGCCTGCTCGCATGTTGCTGCCCTGCTATTTTATGTGGAGTGTGGTGTGCGCGCACGTCAAGAACAATCCTGCACAGACTGCCCCAACGCCTGGCTGCCGGCCACCGTCAAGACGATTGGTGTACGAAGAGACGCGTCGCGAGGTGCCTGTTTTGCAAAGCGTAAAGCGCGGGTGCAGATGTAAAAAACAAACGCGCAGTAAGCTAAGAAATCGTTGTACGCACCTGAAACGAAGTGGAGTGCACAGACTTTATACTTGTCTGGATTGGCGTCAGTCTCACTCCTGTTAATACGTGCCAGCCACTCGCGTCGGCGTCGATGTGAAAGCTGCTTTGCTTTCTCGCACTCGTGCAGGCGTATTTTTGGAATCTTGAAGAACCGGCAGTCGGCCTGTCCTGTCTTCAGTTTCTGCGCTTTGCTTTGGGTTCTGCTGGTGCAGCCCACAACAGCACAGTACACCATAACGCCAGCACTGTTGCACGCACGTACTACGCGAGCGTAAAAACCAACGTGCGCTTCCTGCGTCGGCTGCTACCAAGAACGACAAAATGGCGGACTACCCAGAATGCATAGCGCCGCCGGCTTTCGTGCGAACTCCGTATAGAGGCTGGAAGTTTTGACTAGTGTCGTGAGCAGGCGCCCTCGCCAGCCGCCGCGCCGAAGCCTGTTTCGATGCTAGCGTAGGTGGCGCTGTTCGCGGCATGCGAGAGCATTAAACGACAGGTTAAAAACGTCGAAGGTAAAAATTGGATAGATTAAATGGAAAAGAAGCATAGTGTAGAACTATATCGATGCTGGAAAAGGCAGATCAGGAAGGAAACGTTTTATAACTCAGGAGGCAGTGCCTTCCTCTTTGAAGCTAGGTCAGGGTGTCTTAGAACGCGCAGCTACAGAAAAAAATTTAACGAAGATGACACATGTGCTGTGTGTGGTAAATCTGTAGAAACAATAGACAGAAGAAGTGGAACGGGTCGCAGCCAGGGTCTGTTGACGTGGCTCAGCTACCCAGGCTGCGGGGCAGTGGCTAAGTACCTGGCGGTGTTGCGTTAGCTTGCTAAATTTCTCCTTTTTGTCTGTGCCTGTTTGCTCCTGTTCTGGGGTGATTGGGTGCGGGACGAGAGCTTAATGTCGACTTCTTCTCCTGGCCAGGGGTTTTCCCCTTGGTCGGCATCTCTTCCTAAAGACCAGCTCCCACTTGATCTCTTTTTCCGCAGCGGTGTTTCAAGCATTCCAGTCGCATTAGTGCCTTCCGATGGAGGCGCTATCCGACTGAACAACCCGGAGGCAGTGCAGGCGGCCCTTCAGTCCACATCGAAGCACTTTATGCACATTACCGATGTCCGGCAGTTCGGCAGGGGTGGTGTTTTGTGCCGGTCGTCGGATAAAGACTGTATTGAAGATCTTCTAAAGTGCACGACCTTCGCCAGCCACCCGGTGAGCGCATTCATTCCGCCTCATCTCGCATGTTCCAAGGGCTTGGTCCGAGGGGTCGACTCTCGATTGAGCCCTGCGGAAACGCTTGAGAACCTCTCGCCTGCGGGAGTGATTGCTGTCCATCGATGCAGCAGGCTGGTTGACGGAGTAAAAATTCCTACGGAGTCCGTCATTGCCACATTTGCAGGATTATTTTGCCCTTCAGAGATTAAGGTGTGGCCATTGGTTTTTCGAGTTGATGCCTTTAACTCTCGGCCCCTTCAATGTCAAAACTGCTGGCGATTTGGCCACAGCGGCAAAGCCTGCAAATCGGCCTTACGCTGCTGTGCCTGTGGGGAACGTCATTGCAGAGAGGAATGTCCTGAACAGCAAGAGAAGTGTTGTTTGTGTAGCGGTGCTCATCCTGCTGATTCGCCTGACTGTCCTGCCTAAGCACAAGAAGTTCAGGTGCTCGAGCTTATAGACAAGCGCAGATGCACGCGGAGAGAGGCTTTTGCCGCAGTCAAGGAGAGAGCCTCAGCCTACTCTAGTGTGGCCGCCAAATGCCCACCCATAATGGATTCTAGTTTGTCCCAGGCTATTACAGCGGCAGTTGAGAAAGCTGTGGCAAATGCAATGGATCGCATTATGGAAACCGTGTCCACGTGCATTTCGCAGGTCATAGCTGCTCAGATGACCAATCTTCTGCAGGCGTCCCCCACTCCGCTCTTGTCTTCTTTGGCTTCGGAAGCTACCCCTCCTTCTGTAGTAATCGATTCCGCTCCACAGGGCCAAAAACAATGTGAGCAACAAAAGACCTCTCAGCCCTCTCCTTCGAATAGCGTTATGGACGCATCCTCTATGGATTGTATTGATATGGAGTGTGATCTCCGCGCCCAGAAACGAAGTGGGTCTCCTCTGAATATTGCAGGTCCATCTTGCCCCCAGTCAAAGACAAAGAAAAGTAACGCAAGTCAAAACGCTAAGACCAGTATTCTAGAAAAGGCAGTCGCGGCTGCGGCACTTCCGCCAAGATAGGGTTCTTAAGTGTCCTCCAGTGGAATTGTCGATCAATATTCTAAGCTTCAATAGATTTAAACTGCCTATGCAATCAGCTTCTACCAGGTTTAGTTGCTTTAAAGGAAACATGGCTAACTCCAAATTTCAATTATCATCTCAAGGATTACCATCCGTTCCGGCTTGACCGGTCATCACGAGGGGGAGGGTTGTTATTGCTCATATCTAAAAAGTTTTGCCACAGGGCATGCATTTCTTTTCAATATGCGGACAATGAATGTGAAATCCTTGCGGTTGACCTCAGTGTCCCAGGTCAACAGCCCTTTACGGTAGCTAATGCATATTTCCCGTCTGGTGTGCGTGACACTCGGCCCCTTGACTCACTCATGTCTAGTAGCCGATCTCAGGTTCTATTACTTGGCGACTTCAATTCGCACCATGTGACTTGGGGGTTTAAAACAGACAGCTTTGGTTCTAGGCTATTTGATTGGGCTTCTGGCAACAACTTGATCTGCAACAATTCCTGATTGCCTACGTTTGTTCGCAGTCAATGCCGCTCTGCCCTGGATTTAACTTTTTCCTCCCCAGGAGTCTCCGTTATGTCTTGGGCGCCTGTTGACTGTGCAACAAACAGTGATCATCTACCGATTAGTTTCAAGTTTGCGTGTAAATTAACTCTTCCTGAGCGACATCAGCGCACGTTAATAAATTACAATTGCTTTAAAGACACTCTAAAATCAGCCCTCCAAATCACTTCAGACACTCGCGCTCAGATAAGTGCCGAAAGCAAGGCTGCACATCTATGTTCAGTACTGGACCATGCAAGGCAAAAGTCTGAATTTTTGGTTAAGAGAACAAAGGGTGCAATCGCGAACAGTTGGTGGAATTCTGAGTGCACGCGTGCATATAGACGACGGAAAGCAGCTTGGAAGAAACTTCTCATCAATCAATGCCCCAAAAAATTGGCTGGATTATAAGTATGTTGCAGCAACATTTAAGCGCACTGTCGCCCGTGCAAAGGAGGAGTATAATACAAATCATTATGATTTCCTTTCCCAATCGGGCAGTAAACGAGCCTTGTTTAGTTTCATGAGGCGCAACAAGGTGATTCCTCCGACTGCCAACATTGAATCCCTCGTTCAGTCCCCTGCTGACATCGCAAAGGCCTTAGAAGATATTGCGTGTGGCCTAGAGCTTCGCTTTACATCTGCTTTACCTTCTCCTACTATATTCACATGCACCTCAAGTGATTTCACTGAGGTCTCTATGCCTGAGCTGTCGCAAATTGTTCTGCGCTTATCCCCAGCGGCTCCTGGCCCCGATAAGGTCACTTCATCTATGATCAAAATTTTGTTCAATGAATCTCCTGCAGACCTGTTGGCTCTAATTAACCATTCTATTAAAGGTCCTTGGATACCGCATGAGTGGCGTCTTGCTGAAATAGTTCCATTGCTTAAAAAGCAAGGGGAGGGCTTAACTTTAGACAATATACGCCCTATTTCGTTAACATCGAACCTAGTGAAATTGGTGGAAAGGGTCCTTCTCGGCCGTGTCATGTCATTCATTTCAGAAAATGCTGTATTGAATCCATGTCAAATTGGTTTCAGGCCGGGTTGTTCAATTTGGTGTGCTCATACTGATCTTGAGAGTCGTATTAAATTAGCTCGCAATAGAAAACAGTTTGCTGCGCTTGTCACCTTGGATATCAGTAAAGCATACGACAGCGTGGAGCACTCGACTCTATTACTAAGATTACAGGAACTCAACTTCCCAAGCTATTTTGTAGCCTGGATTTCTGTCTTTTTAGAAAATAGAGAATTTTACTGCTGCCAAAATGGTATTTCCTCAAGGAGATTTCCACAGACAAGAGGTGTTCCGCAAGGATCAGTTCTCTCCCCTGTTCTTTTAACATTTTTCTAAGCTCAATTCCATGCATTCAAAATGTGAAAACTTATGTGTACGCCGACGATATTGCATTTTTTGCATCAGCAGGTGACATTCACACTCTTTATCGCACCCTGCAAAATTACCTCAATGTTCTTGACAACTGGCTAGGAAGAATTCATCTGTCCCTTAATGTGAAGAAATGCGCATTGTTAGTATTTCCAGTTTCTGTTCCTGTAAACATCTGCCTGGTCTATAGAAATAACATAATACCTCAAGTTCAGACGGTGAAGTATCTCGGTGTAATATACGACTCTACTCTCTCCTGGCGGCCACACATTGAGCAAGTTTCTGCAAAAGGAGTTCGGGCCATTGGCATCCTGCGCAGGCTTTGTAGTGCTAGGTCAGGCATGAGAAGGCATACGCTTCTGATGATTTATAAAATGTACGTCCGCCCAATTTTGGAGTTCGGGTGTGTTTTATTCTCAGGAGCTCCTGCCTATAAACTTCGCCCTCTTGTGCTTTTGGAGCGTGAGGCGTTGCGCCTTTGTCTGGGGCTTCCAAAATATGTCGCCAATGCTGTTCTGCACCTTGAGGCGCGAATGCCTTCGTTATCAGCTAGGTTTCGCCTTTTAACAGTTCAAACATTTGTAAAATTGTGCGACTCCCCTCTTCACGCTTCCAGTATAATATTTCTTAGTCAACCTTCCGCCTTTTTTAGTGCTGCCTGGTCTCGATTTCATACCCCGCAGATATGTTACGTGCAGTCCCTCCTTGATCGCATAAATATCCATTTCACTGATGTCCGCCAAATATATAACAACTCCTCATCTGTCCAGATTGAATTCGATGACATTTTCCCATCGAATGCAAAGCTGCAGCCCTTCCCGCTTCTTCAGGGTCTATTGCAGGACCACCTAAGGTCCTTTCCCTCTCATGTTCTTATTGCTACCGATGCCTCGCAGGATCGCGAAAAGGCAGGTGTGGGAATTTTTTCACCTTCACTGGATTGGTCTTTTTCTCTCCGTCTTCCTGACTTCACTCCAATTTTTCTGGCTGAATTATTAGCAGTAATCTTAGCCTTACGAAAATTAGAATCTACCGTTTCCCAGGTCGTGGTTATGACAGACTCTCTGTCCATTTGCTCTTCCTTATCCTCGCCCACTGACTCTCGGCCATTACGCCTCTTTAAGTTCCTGATTCCGCT
The DNA here is from genome assembly GCF_052857255.1 of Amblyomma americanum. Classification (NCBI taxonomy): domain Eukaryota; kingdom Metazoa; phylum Arthropoda; class Arachnida; order Ixodida; family Ixodidae; genus Amblyomma; species Amblyomma americanum. The sequence goes on from NC_135497.1 coordinate 402,633,085, forward strand.
GCATCTAAATTCGGTAAGGTTGCTTTGGGTACCAGGTCACATGGGCTTTCACTTAAATGAGGTTGCAGATTCCTTAGCAAGAGCCTCTCTCAGCGGCCCAATTGTTGCTGTCCTACCATCGTGTGCATATACAGCTGCGGTGAGGTTTCGCAGCTACACAATATTTCAGGAATTTGCTGCCTCGGCTCTTACATCGTCTCCCGAATATCAGCATCTTCTGCATCCTTGGAGTAGCAAAGACTGGCGCTCACGCAGACTAGAGGTCTCTTTCACGCGCTTGCGTTGCCGGGTTCCCCTTCTAAATTTCTACCTTCACAGATCTGGCCTGGCAGCTTCCCCACTGTGCCCTTTTTGTGCCGAACCTGAGACAATAGATCACTTCCTGCTGTTCTGCCGCCGCTTTTCTCATTTGAGGAAGCGTCTTTTGCAAATTCCATTTCATCAACTGGGCTTGCCTGGGTCTTCCGCGGTTGTTCTTTCCATTGGCGCTTCTTTGCTTGGACGAAGCGACAGGAGTGTGCGCTCTGCTGTGCAAAATTTTCTTCAAGAAACGCAGCGACTCCCATTCTAATTTCTTTTTCCTGATCTCTGTCAGTAAGACATTGCAACATTACAGGCATTGTGTACAATTATGCACATTAAGCAATTGTCCCGTCTTCGATCTCCAAGTTAACTGGACCCCTTTCCTTCCCTCTTCCAATCTATCAGACTACATACTATTTCCACTGCTTTTCCCGTCAAAAATTTCCTGTATCCAGTAATTAACCGCCTGTGTCTTGGCCACTCCCCCGTAGTGGGTATGTGCCAGCAACGTCTGAGGCCTTCCTTCCTTCCTTCCAATAGAACACCTCATCCTAAAATGCGATGGTATTTATCCCGATGTCGATGCAGGCACAGTCACTCTTCCTGAGGCCTTAGGGTTTAGAGATGACAATAGTCATGTAAATAAATCTGCGGTGGAAATTAGCAAAAAGCGATTGGTGGTACAAAAGCAGAGAGGTGACTTAAGTTTTAAAGTGTAGGAAGACGTTTTTTTAAAAGAAATGGCGAATTGTATTAACAACTTACAGCAGAGTAAACAAAAATAAAGGAAAAAAAACGGGGCATAGTGGCAACAACCACTGCCCCGTTTCAAAGGGGATGCTCTACCTTCCATCCATCCATCTGAGTTAGGGCCGTTTCACATGCTGCGAATTTTGACGCACCGGCACTGCGAATTCGGTCCCGCCGTTGACGCCGCAATGCGATTGCCGCTCAGTCGTTTCACATGCAACGCACGGCCTGCGAATTCGTTCCGTGTGACAGCAGGGTTGCTAGATGACTGCTCATGGAACTCGTGGTTAACATGGCATTAATGCAATAAGGAATGTGGTCGTGTTGTTGTAGTCATGCGTGTTTTTAGATACAAAAAAATATTTTGAATGTTTTTTATTAAAGTAAACAGTTCTGAATTATTCAAAAAGTACGTTGGTGCGCTGAATGCACGTGACCGCAAGTGACGTCAGACCCATGAGGCGTGAGTGCAAGGACAGCCATAGCTGGCCAAGCCAAGCCTGGCGGGGAGCCAAGAAAAGGATGCTCCCTATTGGTCAGTCGCAGAGCGAACACACCGACGCTGCGAACGAATTCCAACCGGACGGAAATCGTTCGCAAGCCGTCTGCGGCAAGAGCGGCGGCCCTCTCCGCCGCAGAGCGAACGAATTCGCAGTGCCGCGCGGTGAAATTCGCAGCATGTGAAACGGCCCTTAGGCGAGCAGAAAGCCGATGCCGCCGCCGCCGCAGCTCTTCGTGTCGCTCGTCGATTGAAAGCGCGTCTTTCTGGCGTGTTTCCGCTTCGCTAATCTGTCTGCATTGCGCCCACGATATTGCTTATTGTTTTAATCGAAGTGCATTTCCATCTTTCCAGCACCGGCCCAGGAAATCAAGTGCAAGGTTCAACATCCCGTGGACAAAACAAGGAACCTTCATTTAATTTCTGATTTTCCTCACATCGTAAAATGTACAACGAATGCATTTAGTTCTAAGGGAGTCCAGATCCCAGGTGGTAATGCGTACGGCGACGTTATCAAAGAAGCGTGAAAGTTTGACAAAGACGCGCTTACATTGAAAGTCATGCCACATTTAACTTTATCCCATTTGCAGCCGAATGCACTTGACAAAATGCGTGTCTACCTTGCCTTCCAGCTGCTCAGTGATGAGGTTTTGAAAGGACTTTTTTTTTACAAAGATAAGGTAGACGAAATTTTCCATACAATTGAGCCAATAGAACAATTTGTGAAGCTCATGGAACGCTTGATATTTGTCATGACATCAAGGGTTCCCTCCAAAGGGCATTGCCCAGAGTCAGCAAGTGCGAGATTTCTAGAATTTCTAACCTTCTTGAATGAATGGGAACGGTATGCCGCTCAGCACGGCGGTGGATTTCTCAGTGCAGGGACTGCCCTCGGACTTCGTGTGACTCTGAAAAGCACACTGTCACTTGTGAATTATGTGACGTCATCACTAAAATACAAATATCTCCTGACAGCCAATTTGAGCAAAGGCAAATTGGAGAATTTATTTGGAATTGTAAGACAATCATTCGGCTGCAATGACCACCCCTCTCCAGAGCAGTTTCTGCTTATAGTAAATAACCTTACTGATGAAGAAAACATACACTCGCCAAGGTTCAAAGAAAATAAGAAGGAATTGACGTTTCGGCGCCCGTACGGGTGCCTTGATCACAAAGAAGCGAAGGACGGGCAGGTGAGCTATATATGGGCAGTTTTTTGAAGGGTGCGCAGGTATATCTCTGGGAGATTGCCACGGGTCCGGTTAATCGTGTTTGGCGTGGATCGAATGCACAATGATTCTATGAGAAGGCGTTTTGGTAATGATTTTTCCTTTGCAATTACACGTGCTGCGTCCCAGTCGATGGTATGGCCAGTTTCTTGATGATGTTGCGCCAAAGCGTTTGAGATAGATTTTCCTTTGGCGACGTCATTTTGGTGCTGTTTGAGCCTTGTCTTGAATTTGCCTGTTTCTCCGATATAGGAAGCGTCGCAATCATGACAGGGGATCTTGTAGATCACGCCTGGAAAGCTATCGATGTCAAGAGGGTCCTTGACTCGCAAGAGTCGTTGCCGAAGTTTGCACGACGGGACGTAGGCCACATGAATGTTATAATCTGAAAAGATGCGAGCAAGGTTCTCACTCACACCGTGGGCATACGGTGGGCGTACGGTGGGCGGTGGGCGTACGGGCGCCGAAACGTCAATTCCTTCTTATTTTCTTTGAACCTTGGCGAGTGTATGTTTTCTTCATCAGTATGAACTTTCCCCGCCAGACGGGATTCCGTCGAACCCTAGACTTCAGTAAATAACCTTGCCTTCTACAATTTGCAAAGCCGCCAATGACCGTAAATTCACCAGCTGAGGTTGTGAGTTCTCTTCTGCAGCCCTGTGATGCAAGGAAAGAAAAGGCGGCACAGATAGCAAGCCTAATTGATGACCTGTTTGGACGAGGGAAACCTCGCACACGCTTCAGCAGTGCTGCAAGAGCAGGACAGCATGTTTGACCATAAAGGCTGCGTAGAAAAAAGCGACAGCCGACTCATTTTTTCTGTCGCTGGCTACGTTGTCAGGAAATCACTGAAAAGATTCTCATGCCCCGCATGTGCAGCTGCCTTGGCTATTTTGCCCCTGCAGGCTGATAAAAATGAGAATGCCTCACTCACGAGGCAGGCTGACCATGGAGGTTTGGTGTACGCTTCAAAGCGCATTGAAGTGCTAACAACTAAATTAGAAAATGCATTCATTGCCTTTTTCAGCAGAAACGAGCTGCATGCTGGGAGCATGATGTCCTTTTTACATTTTCTGCAAGGGCATGAACTCCAAGAAGTCGGCTGCGACGAGCACTCCCGCGCTCTTACAAGGGATGTGATTAAGTTTTATGTATTGACGAGGTCGCATTTTTTTACTAAGGCAATGAGCAAAGATAAGGCGTCCAATCGCGAGAAGCAAGAACTGCTCAAACTGAGGCGATACCAGTGAAACTGCATCAGTGAAATGTTCCGGTAAATAAACATTGCGTTAATGTGTTCTGTTCCCTTATTTATGTGATTACATTAATGTATTCGGTGCGGTAGCGACCATCCGCGAATGGTGTCTTGCACGCGTGAGGCCGTAATTTCGCTCGGTCGTTATACAAGACGCGCTCAATCTCTTGGATGACGAGCCTTTCTTGTTTCTGCGCATGTCGTGTTGTTCATTCCCCTTCGTCACTGTCTTGTTGCGCAGTTTTTCCTTGTTCCTTTTCCCGCGAAAATGGGTCAACCAAACCATAAACAGGCAAAAATATAACCGCTCGCGGCTTCAACAGTCTGTGCCCACCTGAAGCAGTAGCTTCGAAAGTGGTTTGCTGAGAATATCGCTGCTGACCAACGCCGCATGCACCGCAGAACATATGGACACTCGTATTATATTTTGTGCTTTGGCCAGACGAATATCGCAGCCGTTACAGCGAGATGCGCGCAGCGAAATGCGTTTCCCGGCATTGCTGCCGAGCGCGCGCACAACACACCTGCTAGCTGCAGCGCCACCTGTGAGCCGTCATTGCAAATCATTTCCTCTCCACTGGCGCGTTCACGACACTAGTCAAAACTTCTAACCTCTATAGTCTTGGTCAAAAGCCGTCATTCCGCCGTGACCGTTTCTTTGGCCTCTGACCATGGCAGCGACCGCGCGCAGTCTGTTTTTTCGTTGTCTCGGACTGATGATGAGCGGTCAGGGTGCGCGTCCTTACTCCTATGATGTCACCGCATTTGGAACACGCATATGGCATGCTTTACAACACTAGAGGGGATGGTCTTGCCCTCGAAACGCTCTACGCGTACACGAATGGTTACCGTGTTGAGCGCGCAGGTAGAAAAGCAGACGGCGGAGCCAGGTTCACAGTAGCACTGAAGTATTCTCAGGCCGCAATCTGATGCAGAACTGCTCTTTGGAGCAAGCGTAGACGAGCAGGGCAGACATTCGCGTGACAGTAAAGGAATGCGGAGAGAGTGCAGTGCTCTCGATCGGGTGCATGGTAGTAGACGCTGAGAGCGAACAGGGAGGGTATAGCTGGAATGAGTTCTTGGAAATATGACGCGCTCGGAGCAGACGTAGGTACTATATGCAGCAGCTGCGCTCGGAGCAGCAGTATATGCGTTATATACCTATATACAACATTGAACGGCAGTTCTATATTCACAACCGGCCAATTTCCTTTTATAGTTATAAAGGCGTTGATCATGGCACCCCACGAGATATCAGTATTCGCCATGATAACTTTGCCGCGGCAAACTAGCACGATATGTTTGGCAAGGCAAGACTGTCAAGATATCGTGGGCGGCTGTGGTGTTGTTTGGCGCCGAAGTTACAATTAATCGGGCCAACCTGCCCACCACTGCACTAACCCTAAGTTCGGAGAGGGAGGAGCGACCTTCTCCACCCCGCGTGCGAAAGATTGTGATTCGACTGCTGACCGGCGATAGGGGCCACGCCTGATTAGTCGTTGACCAGAGGCATGAGGCGTAGGCAAGTTCCGTAGCGAATTGATTTAATTAGGCAAACAACAACCAAGTATTACAATATGCCCGACAAGGTAGCGCCGTACACTGACGTGACGCAAATAACACAAGCACCAATCGAACACGTTAACACAACAATTAACACAAAGAAAGAAACATCAGGGCGATTGCTATACAAAAATGTTACGAGACGGAAATACAGTACAAAGGATTACAACGAGAAACACAGAAAGCGAAAATACAAAGATAAAAGAGTTGAAGTGAGTGGTGAGAAACGATGGCTTAGCTGCGGAGTGGCAAGGTCCGGTCGCAGGGAGCGTCGGGCTGCGGTTGCTCGTCGCGGGGCTGATGGGGGCTTGTGGATACGGGCGAACTTGGGTCTCGCGTCTTCGGGACCACCGTCGCCGCGCTCTACGCGTCAGATCTCCGCCTAGGCTCCTTGCCGACCACTTCCCTGGCTGACCTCACTCACGACCGCACGCACCGAAATCTCCAGACCAACTGACAGCGCGCGGGGTTCCCGTCGCCCCCTTGGCATGGCAAAGAATGAAAAAAAAACAACACAGGAAAAAAAAGACTGTTCAGGAGCCACGCACAGAGGAATGCAGCTCCCAAAAAGAAAAAGAACACATGAAGGAATGTCGGAAGAATTCGACACAATGCCTTGATTCCCACGAGGAGTCATTGGGGGCCGCGAACAGTGCCGGGGCATTCAATCCGCTGCTGCTGTTCCCAACACGTGCAAGCGCTTGCCACCTGTATGGCAACAATGCTAGGAGGGGGGAGGGGGAGTGGTTTTGAGTGAACCCTCCAGCGCTATGATGAGAATGCCGTTCCCCCGCGGGGGAGGGGGAAAAAGTCGTCGACGCCGCTCCGCGACTTGTTTCTAGGAAACAAAAGTCAAAGCTGGACAGGGCAGGCATGAACTTTGTGACACAACCCCCACGAAAAGAATGATATTCTCAATAACATTCACAAACAAAACACAAATTTCGTGCATGCACACACGCTCCTGGCGGACAAGCCACCTCAGATGAAAGACGCGCACATCACTGTCACCAGCGCGCACCACCTCGTCGTATCACCAGTTTTCCACGAAGGCTCGCAGGATAGCGCACCGACACACGCCTCACGCACTGCCACACCTCACGCAGTCACGTCCCAGTTAGTCAAACAGTTCGACACTGCACATTCGGTCGTAACAGTCCAACACTGAAACACGACCACACTCAAACATCTTGCGCTGCATAACATTTCAAAACACTACGAACAATGCATAAAGTAACAATAAAAAGAAATTTCTAGCTAAGGGTGAAACTGGGCCGTCGCAACGCGTTTAGTTCACCCCATGGCTATTCACACCCGGCTGAGGTAGTCTGCGCCGACGTTATCTTTTCCCTCAATGCTCTCGACCCCGAAGTCGTACTCCTGTAGGAGCAGCGCCCAGCGAAGCAGCCGTGAATTCATAAACTGAGCCTCGTTCAGATATTTCAGTGGCTGATGATCTGTCTGGACGGTGAATCGTTTGCCGTAGAGGTAGAAATTGAAGCACATGATAGCCCATACAATGGCCAAGCACTCCTTCTCAACTGCTGAGTACGCCTTCTCTCTGGGAAGTAGCTTGCGACTCGCGTACGCGACGGGGTGCAGAAGTCCGTCCTTTTCCTGCAACAGTACTGCCCCAACCCCTTGATCTGAGGCGTCGGTACGGAGTCCAAATGGCTTGCTGAAATCCGCAACCTGTAGGATGGGGGCCTCTGAGAGCAGTTGTTTCAGGCTGTTAAAGGCTTGTTCTTCGTTATCCCTCCACCTAACGCTGTTTGGTGCGAGTTTTTTGGTCAGGTCTGTCAGAGGTGCGGCAACAGTTGCGTAACTCGGGATGAATTCACAATAGTATCCCGCTAGGCCCAAAAAGGCTCGTACTTGGCGTTTGGTTATCGGTCGTGGGGCTTGGCGGATCCTGTCCAGTGTTGATTCCATCGGGCCAAAGGTCCCCTTTCCAATCGTGTGACCGAGAAAACACAGTTGATCGACGCCGAGTTCGCATTTCTTCGGGTGTATGGTCATCCCGGCTCCCGGATTCGCGTGAAAACCTGCTCCAGTGCCTTGACATGGTCCTCCCACGACTCGGTCGCTACGAGCAGGTCGTCGTAGTAATGATAGACGTTGTCTATCCCGTCTAGGAGCTTCCTCATCAGTTTAGCAAAGACGGCTGGGGCGGTCTTGATGCCGAAAGGCATGTTCCTGAATTGGTAAAGGCCACTGGGAGCCGAAAACGCCGTCTTTTCCCTTGGGTGATCGTCCAGGGGGACCTGCCAATAGCCCTTCGCGAGGTCCATCTTAGAGAAGAACTTTTTGCCTCCCACCTCCGCGATGAGGCAGTCGGCGCGGGGGATCGGTTCGGCGTCGGCGACCGGTACCTCATTTAATCTCCTGAAATCTACGCAAAAGCGGTTCGAACCGTCGGGCTTCTTTATGAGGACTGTTGGGGCATTATACGGTGAGCGTGACTCCTCGATCACGCCCATCCGCAGCATCGCGGCAACCTCCCTCTCAACTTCCTGACGCACTGCGAAGGGAAGCGGGTACTGCTTGACCTGGATGGGCTTGTTGGTGGTTGTGGTCAAGTTGCACACGACCCACGTGGTGTATCCGGGCCGATCAGAAAACAGCTCATGTCGAGAAATGAGGGACCGCAGCTCCTGTGCCTGTGGTGTGGTCACTTTCTCGGACGCCGCGACATCGCGGTCGTCGGCTTGTTCCCCGATAGGCCACACCAGCGCCCCATCGTCTATATTGGAGGCTACCGCCGCAACCACCGGCACGTGAGAGTCGGTTTCAGGGACCCGGCTGAAGTATTTCTTCAGCATATTGACATAGAATGTTTTTGGGTTGCCGTCAACATCTACCACGTAGTCGACTTCTCCCTTTTCCTTTTAACCAAACAGGGGCCCTTCCATTTCATCGTGAGCTTATTGTGCTCGGTGGAGAGCAGTAAGAGCACCTGGTCTCCAACCTGTAATGCCCTCGATTTAGACCCGCGGTCGTAATACCGCTTGTATCGCTCACCTGCCTCTTCTAGAGCCTCATGTGCACTCTGAGAGGTCGTTTCGAGCCTCTCTCGCAGGTCAATCACATACTGGTAGGCCGTCTTGTACCCCTGCCACACGGCAAATCTAATGTCATTCCCATCGAATGACATTTGTTCGACTTAATGTCATTTATTCTGCGTGCTGCTACACGGCCAAAAGTAATGCCATTTGCAAATGATGGCGATTGCGATGGAGAAAAAGTGCAGCATAAAAACATTTCGATCTATGCTTCAATATGTTTCGAAAAGTATTGTTTTGCGAATGGAAACCGATTTCAAAATTTTAATCCTCGTTTCAATAACGCGTTGATCACTGCTATCCACCAGGAGTCCAAGCCAAGCCAAAGTTCAGCCAGCGGCGGCAGACAAATGGCGGACGTCACTACGTCGCTTTGTGCAATGGATTCGCGGCAGCGGAATGCGATCGCTGCGAGTCTATGCTTGCGAGCACAAAGACGCAGCAGGCTGGCGCTGTACAAAGGCAGATTAGCGCAGCTGAGGGTAGCCATACGCCATCAAGAAGCAGTGAGCGCTGACCTTGAGGATAGACTTATCGCCAATGCCTTCGCGATAAGTGCAGCTATTGCTGAAAGTTTGCCAGCGGTGCCTCGAGAGCGATGGACATTCCAGAGGAGCGAAAGATGGTTTGAAGAAACTTTGCCGCACTTGGGTGAACTGCATTTTCGACAGTCGCTTCGCGTCACTTTTGACACGTTCCGCTATATTGTTGACGCGCTGAGCTGTGTCCTGGAACGCGCTACGACAGATATGCGGGAAGCCATTCCGGTTGAAAAACGCGTAGCGATAGGACTCTACCGGCTGCGTTCCAGCGCTGAGGACCAGACCATCGCCCATCTATTTGGTGTGGGACGGTCAACAGTGAATCTCCTCACCAAGGAGTTTTTTGCTCCGCCCTCGGCCATCGCGGATCCAGCAAGAATAAATAACAAACAACTCCGAGCGCACAACTACCGCAGCAATTGACACAGCCAGCACTCCGAACTCCGGCAACACAACGCACGCGCCTGCCGCTGGCTCATGGGCTGGCTACGGCTGGCTTTGGGCCACGCTACACAAAAAAGCCAAAAAACATGCCTGCTCGTCCATTCCGGTTGGCTGGTAGCGAGAGTGACAGTTTTATTTTTTCTGGTGCTATTCGGTATTATATGAATAAAGGAACGACCACAGAATTATACGGGCGTTGAAATATTATAATGCTTGTGTCGCGTTTGAAATTTATGTTCGGTGCATATTCTCACCAAGTCTCTGGTGTCGAGGGAACACATTAGCTCGGAGTTTGCTGGCGAATGAGTTCCCCAAACTCATTCGATACCTAATGTCGTTTTCCTCGAATGTCATATTTTCTCGTGTGGCAGCAAACTAATGTCGTTTTGAATGAATGTCATTCGATGGAAATGACTTTAAATTTGCCGTGTGGCAGGGGTATTGGTCTCCTCTTCCAGTTTGTCCCCGGAACACAATTCCTTCAGTATAGTGAGGGGGCCTCGCACGTTCCGCCCGTACAAAAGCTCGAACGGGGAGAACCCAGTGCCTGCCTGGGGGACCTCCCTGTAGGCGAACAAAAGCGGCTCGATAAACCGATCCCACTCCTTGGGCTGTTCTGTGCACATGCGGCGGAGCATCTTCTTGAGCGTCCCGTTGAGCCTTTCCACGAGGCCGTTGGCCATCGGGTGGTAGGGCGAGGTGGTCTGCAGGCGAAGAGACAGCAGACGGCCCACTTCTGCCATGAGGTCCGAGGTGAAATTCGACCCTCGGTCGCTCAACATCTCCTCCAGAACACCCACTCGGGCGAAAATTTGTAAGAGAGCCTCGGCCACCCGCTCGGTCTCGATGCTGGGCAGGGCGACAGCCTCTGGGAACCGGGTCGCAGAGTCGACTAGCGTCATGATGTAGCGATTCCCCTTCCGAGTGGTGGGCTCGAGGGGCCCAATAATATCGATAGCCACCCGGCGAAACGGCGTGTCAACCAGATGCATTTTCTCAAGGGGCAACTTTTTGACTGATCCCCGTAGGGCTGTCTTCTGGCAGCTGTCGCACGACGCCACAAAACGACTAGCGTCACCATGCACGCCGGGCCAGAAGAAATCAGCCAGAATGCGGTCACAAGTCTTTTTGTGCCCCAAATGACCTGCCATCAGTCCGCAGTGCGCGAGGCGGAGAACCCTGTTTCGGTGCTGAAAGGGGACAACCAGCTGTAAAGTACCCGAGCCTGACTCTGGTAGGAACTGGCGATAGAGCATGCCATCTCTTAGCAGAAAGGTGTACGAGCCCCCTCCCTTGCACCGGACCTTTCCCTCTTCCCTCTGCATCTGAAAACAACGCCGGAGGGTCTCGTCCGCTTGTTGGTCTCGGCTAATCTGCGTCGGAGTGACTTCTGCCATCGCGGTTGGTACTCGTAACTTGCGGAACGTCTCCGACGATTGCTGCCTGGACTGTTGACGGGTGGTCACGGCTGCCGCGGGTGCGGGCTCGTCCGGGGTACTTGGCTGTCCTTGTACGGGATCCGATGCACTCGCTTCGGCCCCTTCGATACTCAGGGCTATTTCCCTCCAAGTCGCGTCGGCCTCGGACGGATGCCTGGTGCCGTCGATATTCGCAAGAATTAGGTCGAACAGTGGCGATTCCATACATCCGGCCAGCACCTCTTCCCTATAGTAAGGTGTGTCAACTTGAATTCGCGCCTCGGGTAGCGTTTTGACCGAGCGGTCCACCAGGTAAACGGCTCGGTGTCGGCCAGTAAGTTGGGACTTTGTTACAAGGTCTCGGTTGACAACAATGTTACACCTTGTGTCTCTCAACACCTTTATCCTCTGCCCAGCAATGAGGCCTTCAACGACGGGAAGGACCCCGGACTCTTGGGCCCTGCCGAGGTTCACCACTGGCAGGAACTGGCGATCTTTCAGCTCTAGATAGCCGTTTTGAATGCAGGCCGACACGTCCTTTGCTCCAGGGCATGCCCGGTTGCCCTGCTCAGGATTTCTCCGGCTCTCCTTGCAATGCGCCGCGACGTGCCCCGGTCGCGCGCAAATGTAGCAGCGTGGTGTGGATGATACTGCCGCGGGTAGCGGTTTTCCCTGGTGGCCCTTGCGGCCAGCGTCGGAGGACTTGTCTACGGGCCGGTACTCACGTTTCAGTTCACGCCGGCCAAAGTATGTGGACCCCCTAGCAGTGACATAGTTGCCTGCCGTTTGTAGCAGCTCATTCTGATCGCCCGCCGTTTTCTCCTTCAGGAAGGTAGCCATCGACGGCGTGCAGTTCTCTAGAAACTGCTCCCTCAAAAGGAGGCTCTTGATACCCTCGTAGGTCTGCTCGCACGAAGAGAGCTGTACCCACCGCTCCCAGTAATTCTCTAATCGGGAGAAGAACTGGGACGGGGTTTCGTGCTCGTGGGGGGCTTCTGTCCGGAACTTCTGTCGAAATCCCTCCTCCGTCAAGCGGAAACGAAGCAGAAGAGCTCGCTTGACCTTGTAATAGTGTACCGCATCCGCTCCCGGCATGCGGCCAAAAACGCTCAACGCCTCTCCCGTAAGGCACGTGCTAAGGGCAGTAGCCCACTGGTCTCGCGGCCACTTCTGTGACTCGTTCGAACCGTGTCAGGTAGGCGTCCAAGTCGTCCGTTTTATCGTTAAACGTCGCCATTAGCTTATGTGGACTGACGACCGTGAAACGCGATGTAGGTTCGCTTTGAACCGAAGCGGAATCTGAACCAGCGCTCCCGCCACCCTCGCCTCTCGCGTGGAGAATTTGTAGTTCAGCGTTCAGTTCGAGCATTCGACGAGCGGAGCGCGCCTTGTCCTTTTCTTCCTCCTCGAGCAGCCGCTGCTCTTCTTTCATTTGCTCGCGCTGTTTCGCGCGCTCATCTCTGAGGAATTCCTGGAGGGCGACCCCTCGAAGCCTAGCTGCTTCCCGAGAGCAATTATTTTTTCTAACTGCCATTGCACCACCGGTTCTTTGTTCTCAGTTCTGACAGTACGTGAGATATTACTTGAACGCTATGCCTCGCGGTCACGGCCAATCGTGGTCAGCAAGTCCTGTCGCGGACGCCAGTTTCTCAAGATATCGTGGGCGGCTGTGGTGTTGGTTGGCGCCGAAGTTACAATTAATCGGGCCAACCTGCCCGACACTGCACTCTCCGTAAGTTCGGAAGGGGAGGAGGGACAAACTTCTCCACCCCGCGTGCGAAAGATTGTGATTCGACTGCTGACCGGCGATAGGGGCCACGCCTGATTAGTCGTTGACCGGAGGCATGAGGCGTAGGCAAGTTCCGTAGCGAATTAATTTAATTAAGCAAACAACAACCTAGTATTACAATATGCCCGACAAGGTAGCGCTGTACACTGACGTGACGCAAATAACACAAGCACCAATTGAACACGTTAACACAACAATTAACACAAAGAAAGAAACATCAGGGCGATTGCTATACAAAAATGTTACGAGACGGAAATACAGTACAAAGGATTACAACGAGAAACACAGAAAGCGAAAATACAAAGATAAAAGAGTTGAAGTGAGTGGTGAGAAACGATGGCTTAGCTGCGGAGTGGCAAGGTCCGGTCGTAGGGAGCGTCGGGCTGCGGTTGCTCGTCGCGGGGCTGATGGGGGCTTGCGGATACGGGCGAACTTGGGCCTCGCGTCTTCGGGACCACCGTCGCCGCGCTCTACGCGTCAGATCTCCGCCTAGGCTCCTTGCCGACCACTTCCCTGGCTGACCTCACTCACGACCGCACGCACCGAAATCTCCAGACCAACTGACAGCGCGCGGGGTTCCCGTCGCCCCCTTCGCATGGAAAATAATGAAAAAAAAAACAACACAGGAAAAAAAAGACTCTTCAGGAGCCACGCACAGAGGAATGCAGCTCCCAAAAAGAAAAAAAAGAACACATGAAGGATTGTCGAAAGAATTCGGCACAATGCCTTAATCCCACGAGGAGTCATTGGGGGCCGCAACAGTGCCGGGGCATTCAATCCGCTTCAGCTGTTCCCAACACGTGCAAGCGCTTGCCACCTGTATGGCCACCTGTATGACAATGCTAGGAGGGGGGGGGAGTAGTTTTGAGTGACCCCTCCAGCGCTATGGTGAGAATGCCGTTCCCCCGCGGTGGAGGGGAAAAAGTTTTCGACTCTGCTCCGCGACATGTTTCTGGGAAACAAAGGTCAAAGCTGGACAGGGCAGGCATGAACTTTGTGACAAAGACCCGCCAGGCTATATGCATCCCCAGTATGCAGACCACGGGCCTGTGTAGAGATTTATACCCAGGGGAAAAAAACCATTGGGTCCAATTCGGAAATTCGCAGTTGTGTTTTTGGAACCAATTGGAAGCCTATGCAATTGGTTGCAAAAAGGAAATGGAACCAACTGGAACCTATGTATATAAGAATTAACTGTTGCATCCCAACTACAGCGGCAGCTCGAAGTGGGCTACAAGAAATATAAGCCATAGGAACACTAAAAGATTGAAGAGGTCACGTAAAACCAGAATTCATGTTCATTTATGTCCACAGAAGTAACTTTTCTTCGGGCTTATATACACCATTCATTGGACCCTCCTAACGAAGCCAGTGGCGCTGGTCCGTTGAATGAAGTTATTGTATTTAATTACGAATGCAGAGCTGGTGGAAATGATGAAAAGAATTCAGCAGATTAAGCTGACCTTTTTCCTCAAAAAACTAATTATTTTGAGTCTGTTCTGTGCTTGTACTAGCAATATGCAAATCTCAGTCATGAAAACTGTCGCCAAATGGAGCCAGTTGGAAGGTCATCAAATTGGGCTTATTGTGTGCTCCAATCAGACCTTCCATCCGAATGATCCGATTGAAACCACTTGGGCTACCCAATTGGATTCGATAGATCTGGCTGACCTATAAGCCCATTTGATTCCACACGGAAAGCCTACATGGACCCCATGTTTTTTTTTTTTTTTGCCTGGGCTGCCCCGTTTGTAACAATAACACCATTCGGCTTGAACCTAGAAAACCAATTCGACGATTCAATTGGGGTTTCAATTTCAACCTCGTATACGCCAGACGACGAGGCATGGAGAAACATGATTGGTTGAGGAGGCCTCTGTAGTAGGATACAACCTAAAAAAAGCAGTCGTTAACACTCGGCCACGGTCCGCGGCGTCCTGTATTACTCTGCTAGCAAGTTACAAAAGTAAACGAAAATCAGCTTTTAATGTTTGACTTTATTAAACAAGCCAGATATAAAAATTGTAGAGCTTACAATTTTTTTCTTGTGGTTGGCTTCTTTTTAGGCAACTAGAAAAGTTTTAACAACTGTAAGGGGGTTTATTTAAAAGAGCTGGGAGGAAGGGAGCAGCGGCGAGAACAATCCGAGGGCAACCAGGTCGGGCACAGACACACGTGGCGATCGCAATACGGCTGACGCGCAGGGCCATCTTCTTCGTCTTCACGAGTCATCTGCTTTGCCTGGGTCATCATCTTCACAATCACCCCCGGGGCGAAGAGGAGCCATCCTGGCGACTTACGGCGACTGCAATATGGAGGGGTTGCAGTAAGGCTTGAGACGCTGGATGTGAACTGTCTCGCGGCCGCGGCGGCGGAGATCGGGAGATGGCGTGAGGGGTTCGACGACGTAATTAACGGGAGATGTGCGCTCCAGGACACGGTAGGGGCCGTGATACTTGGCGAGAAATTTCGAGGAGAGTCCAGGAGTACTTGATGGTATCCAGAGCCACACAAGCGCACCGGGAGAAAAGTGCGATGTGGTGTGAGCGTTGTCGTGGCGGTATTTCTGGCGAGACTGGGCGATTTGGTGACAATCTTCTGCGTGTTGCGCGGCTTCGGAAACGGGTATATTCAGAGGCGTCAGGTTGGTAAGGCAGAATGGTGTCTATGGTAGCAGATGGATGACGGCCGTAAAGAAGAAAGAAGGGAGAGAAGCCAGTAGTAGACTGCTGGGCGGTGTTGTAGGCGAAAGTCACTTAAGGGAGGATGAGATCCCCATTAGAGTGGTTGGATGCGACGTACATAGAGAGCATGTCCCGGAGGGTGCGGTTAAATCGCTCGGTGAGGCCGTTGGTCTGCGGATGATAGGCGCATGTGGTACGATGGATTATGTTGCACTGGCAGAGCAGGGCGGTGACGACATCGGACAAAAAGGCGCGTCCGCGGTCGCTAAGCAGTTCACGAGGTGCACCGTCACGAAGGACGAAACGTTGCAAAAAGAAGGAGGCAACGTCTGTCGCTGTGGCAGACGGAGGAGCGGCGGTTTCGGCATATCTCGTGAGATGATCAACCGCAACGATAGCCCAACAGTTGCCGGCTGCAGTGTACGGAAGCGGGCCGTAGAAATCAGTTCCGATACGGTCGAAAGGGCATGGTGGGCAAGGGAGTGGCTGCAACTCTCCAGCAGAACGATGAGGAGATGGCTTGCTACGTTGACAGGTGAGACAGGCGCGTATGTATTTAAGTACGAAGGTGTACATGCCGCGCCAGTAATAGCGCAGCCGGATGCGGGTGTATGTCTTGAAAACTCCCGCGTGACCGGATTGTGGGTCAGCGTGGAACTAGGCGCATATGTTCGTGCGCAGGTGGCGAGGAATAACGAGTAACCACTTGCGGCCGTCGGTGCTGTAGTTCCGGCGATAGAGGAGGTTGTCGCGAATCACGAAGTGGGAAGCATGGCGGTGGAGGGCACGGGATGGAGAAGCAGCCGTGGGGTTGGAGAGAAAGTCGAGAAGAGAAGCGATCCAGGGGTCAGTACGTTGCGCTGAGGGCATGTCGCTAATGTGAAGGGATGACGGGGAGACGTCAGAGGTGGAAAGGCTGGCGATCTCGACTGGAAGTGGGCAGCGGGACAGGGCATCAGCGTCTTGATGCTTGCGGCCGGAACGATAGACCACGCGGATGTCATATTCTTGCAGACGAAGAGCTCACCTGGCAAGGCGGCCGGATGGGTCTTTCAAGGAAGAAAGCCAACAAAGCGCATGATGGTCCGTCACAACGTCAAAAGAGCGGCCATAGAGGTACGGGCGGAATTTGGCAAGGGCCCATACGATGGCCAAACATTTTTTTTTGCTTACGGAGTAATTAGTTTCAGCCTTCGTAAGTGTGCGGCTTGCGTAGGCAACAACGTATTCATCAAAACCACAGATGCGCTGGGCGAGTACGGCCCCGAGGCCGACACCACTGGCGTCCGTGTGGACCTCGGTAGGAGCGGTCGAGTCGAAATGGCGCAGTATGGGCGGCGCTGTGAGGAGGTGGCGCAAGGTTTTATACGCATCGTCGCACGCCGGAGACCACATCGATAAGTCGGAACTGCCGGACAGACGCGTTAAAGGCGCAGCAATCGAAGCAAAGTTTCGAATAAACCTCCGAAAGTAAGAGCACAGACCTAAGAAGCTGCGCAAGTCTTTGGTGGAAGTGGGTTTGGGAAAGTCTGCGACAGCGCGAAGTTTAGCTGGGTCGGGACGAACGCCTTGCTAAGAGACAACGTGTCCTAAAATTGTCAGCTGACGCGCAGCAAAACGGCATTTCTTCAAGTTGAGCTGCAGGCCAGCGTCAGAAAGGCAGGTCAAAACGTGCTTCAGGCGGGATAGATGGGTTTCAAAGTCGGGGGAAAAGACGACAATGTCGTCGAGATAGCATAGACACATTTTCCACTTGAGTCCACGCAAAATGGTGTCCATCATCCGTTCGAAGCTTGCAGGGGCATTACAAAGGCCGAATGGCATCACAGTAAATTCATACAATCCGTCGGGTGTCACAAAAGCAGTTTTGAGACGATCGGCCGCTTCCATGGGTACCTGCCAGTACCCAGAACGTAAATTGGGGGAGAAAAAGACCTCCGCCCCTTGCAACAGTCCAGAGCGTCATCTATGCGGGGGAGCGGATACACATCCTTGCGCGTTATCTTATTAAGGCGACGGTAATCGACACAGAAGCGTATGGAGCCATCTTTCTTTTTCACAAGGACAACAGGCGATGCCCAAGGGCTATACTTGAGGGCTGAATGACGCCGTTTTGAAGAATTTGGTCGACTTGCTCTGTAATAGTCTAGCGCTCGGTTGGAGACACACGATAGGGGCGCTGCCGCAGCGGCGCGTGGACAGCAGTGTCGATGCGATGGGTGACGGTGGAAGTTCGGCCCAAGGAAGTCTGGTGAGCGTCGAAGGAGGAGCGAAATTGATCAAGGAGGTCGAGAAGCTGTGTTCTGTGCGGCGGGGGAAGATCGCCGTCGATTGAGCGCAAGAACAATTCTTTAGAAGAGCGATCTGGCGTAGAGGCAGGAGGGCTGAGCGCGTTCATGGCGAGGAGCGGTGTATCGTCGGTCTCCTCGCGGATGAGCAGAGGTGCGATGGGCTGCACACTGCCGAGGCATTCACCAATGCGCAGAGCGGTAGGACAGGAAAACGGGTTAGAAACCAAAAGTATCGAAAGGCCAGAGGACACAGTCAGTACGGCGTATGGCAGAGGGAGACACTTGCGGTGCAGAAAAGTATGGCCTGGAGTAAAGAGGACAGTGTCGTCACCGATAGAGTCGCAAGACAAGTGTACAAGAACGGAAGAGCACGGGGGAATGTCGATGTCTTCGGCGGCGAGGGCTTTAACACAGGCAACAGGAGGAGTAGCGTCCAGAAAAGGATTGGGCAGAGAAGAGAACCCGACTTCCGCTCGAGCACAGTCGATGATAGCTTCATGAACGGAAAGGAAATCACAGCCCAGAATAACAGAATGGGAACAGGAAGGCAGCACGACGAATTCTATCGTGTAGAGGGAGCCCTGAATCACAACTCGAGCGGTACACGCTGCGGACGGCTTGATGTGCTCAGCGCCGGCCGTACGCAGCGACAGTCCAGCAATCGGCGTCTTTACCTTCTTCAACGAACTACAAAACTTTTCGTCCATAACAGAAATCGCAGCACCGGTGTCCACAAGGGCCAAGACAGTAATGCCCGCGACAGAAATTTCGATCAGATTAGCAGGGGATATGCGAGGCCTTGGAAAGTTCGACGATGACGCAGTTCTCGCCTCAGGAACTGCGGCACCTAGTTTTCCTCCTGAGGGAGATTGGGGCGACGTCGCATAGAAGAAACGGAGCGGCGCCTCGGTGAAGGTGAACGGCGTCTAGAAAGGGCTGAACGGTCAGGAGAAAAAGGACGACTAGACGGCGGCTCAGCAGATCCGGAGTACTGACTCGTGGAAGGCCAGTACGCGGGAGCTGGAGGAGGTGGAGCGTAGACTGGGAGACGGCGGCGGCAAAGCCGGGCCACATGACCAGGCAAGCCGCAATTGTAGCAGATAGGCCGGTTGTCGATGGTGCGCCAGGGATTGCTGAGTCGCGGAGCCGGCCGAAGAGAAGGAGCCACCGCTCGCGCAGGTGTTGGAGGCAAAGCACAGGTAGGCGGTCGAGGTCTGGCGACGACGTCCGCGTATGTCAGCGGAGCGGCGACAGGTGGTGGCGGATGGGCGGACGGAAGAGCCTCGGCAACCTTCTCTTGGATGGCGTGTCGAAGGGCCGGAGCCAAATCTGGAGCTTGCCCTGTAGGGTTCGGCAGAAGAGAAAGCTGACGCGCCACTTCTTCCCGAACAAAGTCTTTGATTTGTTGCAGCAGCGATGAGGTGTCAGGTGCTGGTGTCAGTCCAGCAAGCGACTCAACCTGTCGAGGGTGCTGCCGAGTCAGGAGCCTCTGCTTCCGCAGCTCCTCGAAGCTTTGGCAGAGGGTGACGACTTCAGCAACGGTGCGCAAGTCGCGCGCTACCAGCATCTGAAAGGCGTCGTCGTCAACACCCTTCAAAATGTGTTTATCTTGTCAGCTTCTGACATGCTGAGGTTGACACGCTTGCATAGGTCAATGACGTCTTCGATGTAACTGGTAAAGCTTTCGCCGACCTGCTGAGACCGTTCACGCAAGCGTTGCTCGGCGCGGAATTTCCGAACAGCAGGACGACCAAACACTTCAGAGAAGGTTGTCTTGAAAGCAGACCAGGTGCGAATGTCCACCTCGTGGTTCCGATACCACAGGTTAGCCACGCCGGTGAGATAAAAAATTACGTTATTTAGTTTGGTGCCATCGTCCCATTTGTTGTAAATGCTCACCCTCTCGTAAGACGTGAGCCAATCTTCGACATCCTGCTCATCGGTCCCACTGAAGATGGCCGGGTCCCGTTGGCGAAGGGAGCCGGCGCAGGTAACAGCTGGGCCCACTTGCACGGCTTGATGTTGAACGTCGTGAGGCATCGCAGGTGGCGGGAGAGTACGGTTGCGCAATTCCAGGGCTGTTACCCGGCTCCTCCACCAAATGTAAGGCGGGGGTTTATTTAAAAGAGCTGGGAGGAAGGGAGCAGCGGCGAGAACAATCCGAGGGCAACCAGGTCGGGCCCAGACACACGTGGCGATAGCAATACGGCTGACGCGCAGGGCCATCTTGGTTTTCACGAGTTATCTGCTTTGTCTGGGTCATCATCTTCTTCACAAAATATAATTCTTGCGTTTTAAGCATTGGAAAGCACTTTATACAATTTCTTTTTTAAACTAAAGTTTGTACGTGCGGCGTACAAACTCGCGTGGAAACGCCGGGCCGTCATTCGTTAAGATGCGGTGCTGTCGCGTCGCAGCCGCGAAAATTTCCAACTTGCCCGAACCTGGCCGCTCCAGCCGCTGGAGCTTCCTCAGAGAGGGCGTATTCGCCGCGGCGGCGGAATTCGCGAGCAGTTCGCTTGCATGTGAAGCAGGCTTTATCTTTGCGTCGAAATGGCTAAGGAATAACGACTGGCCTTCCGCTAAGCCGACGCGAGGAGCGGCTGGATATTTCTAGAATGGATAGTGATATAAAAATACCGAATGTACCGAAATCACACTTGCCTTACGAGTACCCTGGTATACGTTCGATTTCTTGCATACTTCATGGCGGCGGCGGCTGTGTCTGCCCAGGTGATCCTCGAACGCTGTTCTTCCGCGTGGTGATTCGTGTTGTCGAATACATCGCTGTATGCCTTCGGCACGGATACCTGCCTTCTTGATGTTTCATGAGCGTGCGTATAGCCGCATCCAACTTGACTAACTTAAAATGCTGAGCATGCTTACGAGTTCCCACTTTCGAAAAATGGCAGCACGTGGGTGCCTATCAGCGGCTCATTGACGACAGGGGAAGCCTATTAATTTTGCTAGAAAAGGTGTAGAAAGTGGCAGCGCGAATAATACGTTTTTGGCGGGGATTATGAAAATTTTCGATTTGGGAAGATTTTGTATTTGGGAGCTATAGCTGGTCTTAGTGCACTCCAGTTCAACCAGCTGTTTCTTAAGTGTCACCAGTTACATAGGGTTGCCAAGAGGGCATACTTTCAGTGCGATCGATGGCACGAGCGCGTATTACGAGTCATGTGCTGAGCAACTCCCATATCAAGCGGGGAGTCCTCTGATGGCGTATTTTTATTATGCTCTCTCGCAGTGAAACTACAATGACGGCGATCAGACACTCATGCAACGTTGTGCCGAGGCAGAGTAGAAAGGAAAGATTGCCAAGTGTTTGCGCTTTGCTGCGTAACGCACTAATCTCGGCGAAAGCTGTCGCTGTTTTGTTGGCTCTCTTTTGCTAATGCCTAAAACCTTCAGTAAAGTCTTAAGAACTACAGACTTTGTGGCAATCGGGGCTACCATAACGATCAGAACGGGCTTACAGTTAGATGTCCGGCGTCCGTCACGTGATTGCATATGACAGTCACGTGACTGTAGATTCCGCGACCGGTCACATGACTTTCATGTTACCAGATGCTGACTGTCTACGCGCACTCTACGAGCATCCGCCGGGAAGTGGTCTGTATAAAAACTCGCTTTGTGCGAGTTACGTTAGGTGTTCAATTACCTCGATATATAAAACAGTGCTTCAGGTGCGGTATCATACATGTAAAAGAGCCGTAAATGCAGTTATTAGGTCCTGGGAGAAGCGGCACGTGCTCGCTTGCTGGTTCTATAGACCTCCTGCATGTTTGTAAACAAACGAGGTGGCGCTGCAGTCGCTAGCGGGCTCGCGGTAGGCAAAAGGCTTGGGTGTGGCATCGGTGGCGTCGCGGAGAGGTGTTGAGAGCGGGTTTTCAAGGCTTGTAGGCGCATTTTCAGTTTCTACGAATCACAGTAATGGTTGATGCTTTCAACTAAGTAATTTCTTGAATTACACGAGCTCGCGTTGGCCACGTGCGACGTATTCAGAGAAATAGCTTGCCACTGTGTATTGTATATACGGTTATATTAGTAAACAGAAAGCATTTCTGCCGTTGATTTCTACGCTAGG
Source organism: Amblyomma americanum (assembly GCF_052857255.1). Lineage (NCBI taxonomy): Eukaryota > Metazoa > Arthropoda > Arachnida > Ixodida > Ixodidae > Amblyomma > Amblyomma americanum. The sequence goes on from NC_135497.1 coordinate 402,655,004, forward strand.
CAATGAATAAAATAGGAAGTTTTTGACACTGCTATAGCCAGAATGATTTTACTTCGGGACAGGATGTGCTGGCGTTCTTTCGGCGGGGCAGACGTGCGCTCACCGTCTGCTGACACACGTACCTGTCGCGCTGAGCGAAAAGTGGGGACAGGGTCGTCTCCCATTCTCCATCTCGCTTAAGCGCTGTTTTTAGCCGCAGGATCACGCACCAGCCAGGCCGACTTCTGTCTCCCCTTGTTAAACTCGTCGATTTGGTGAAAATTTTTGATTTCTGGAATTATTTTCTTTCTTACCCTGGGGTGATCTGTTTCGTGACGAAAAAATTATTGCAAGATATTCAGTAGAAATTTATAAATTACGGTTTCTTGATGTGTGGTCGTCGAAAATTGTGAGGTAATTTCTCTGATTTCTTTGACGCTTTCTTTGAGTTCATTGCCACATTTCTTTGACCAAAGCGCAAGCGAAGAGGCCAAAAACGAGGGAAGGTAAGGTTCGTTTTCTGACCTTTCACATTTTCTGCGATTGGCATCACTCACACCTTCGTAATTTTGTAACGCAGGAAAATAGAATGATTCTATTTGTCGCAAACGATCTCTGAGACATTGAGGAGTGTAATAAATCTCTAATTTTTTCCCTACACGTGCAGTATTATATATATGTTCGTTATTTTGTTAGAAACGTTTTCATGTAACTATGCATGCATAAGTACATGATCATCTAAAAGAAAAACTAATAGAGTCATCATACAGAACAGAGCTTTGTGAACATGCTGGCATAAAAAATAGCGCTCTTTCTACTCAATTATTTAATGCCATGGGGTGACTTGACGAGGTTGTTAATTATAATGACTCAAGAACTGCACCAGGTATACGTAAAAATAAAGCGCATTACTGAAACTAGCGCAGCAGTTTAATGTTTGCGCCAACTTTAGGTACATATCGCATGCATAAATAACGAAAACACTTTTCATAGCCGCGTCCCCTCTCAATCTCGCCACGTGTCTGTTAGTAGCACGCCTGCTTCTCCAAACAAGCTTCGCGATCATGGACCACATCATGGAACATGACACATGCGTGATGCAATGAAAAAGCATGTGGCGTTTAGCACACTTAAGGTACGTTATTCTAAGCATGCACGTGACCGCACAAGAACTTACCAGACTTCTTTCAACTCGAATCAAATAATTACATCGGTCATATTTAAAAAAAAATTTCAGGTATACATTAAATTCTATAAAACGCGTCATTTAAACATGGTGATAAGTACGTGTGCAGCATCATATGTGCTTTTTTTCTTTGCACAGCTATAAGCGCACCATGCTGATGTTCAGGTGAATGAACGCAGTAACTTGCATGCTATTAAGTATATTGGGTGGCAGTGCCGATCGACTCCCAGACTTCGCGTTTTACTACCGCGGCCCATTCTCTGTTAGCCAGTTTCCTAATGCGGTATTTATCTGCGAGAAACCTATCGGGGCTAATTTAAATTTGATTTTATGCTGCTACGCGGATCCAACAGTGACGCAACTGGTCAATACATGCTGCTTATGCAGTACGCAGGCATGATGCAGCCGCCGATAGCTAAGGCAGCTGCGGTAGGCACGGGCAGGAGGAACCTGTTTAGCCTACCATGCGAAAGTCGCTCCTGACATCAGCGCCACCGCATCTTCGTGACGACGCGGGGTGAAGGAGGTCTATATGCAACGTGAAGTGCCGGGCGGCGCTGCGATTTCGAGTGCGCAGCAGAAAAACAACCGCTAGGCGAGGACTCACTCTGGCCGAAACAGTAATAAGGTCCCTCGATACCAAGAGAGACAAAGGAAGACAAAATACTTTCTCTTAGGTAAAACAAAGACCTATAGGTGTTCCTTCCTCCATAGAAGTGGAGGGTTTAAGTAATGGGGTGATAGTAGAGCCAGGGGACTTTAAAAAAATATGTGTTCTACGTTTGCATATAGAGCGCGCGGGTGTTGGGAAAAGATTGTTCAAAGCGGTAATGGCAGCGGTTTAGACGCGCTCTGCTGAGTGATGACAGTGCTGGTTGTCCCGGAGAATGTGTGCTTGTACTGTGGTAAGAGAAGGATGGGGTGAGCGAAGTGTATGAGTGCCGAAACTGTATATAGTGTTTGAGGATCGTCTCAGAAGAGGTGTCGGACACGCAGAAAATGGTGCCACGAAAGTAGAGGGTCAGCATGGCGGAGAACACGCCACTGGATACAGTAGCCTCAGCCCTAGCCACCTTCGACTTCCTGGCCACAGAGAATTTCGACAAGGAGAACGCCGAATAATATTTTAGGTGAGCGCGATGCTGCCTTTCATGGCCAGGAAGAGAGCCGCCATTCGCTTAACTGTGTCGCGTTGTGGAAGGAAGTTTCTTGAACGGCAGCTGTGCACGCGCACCTTACATTTGTCTTGAGGGATGTTGTAAAGCTCAGCGAGGCTTCTTGCCTTTCTTTTCATTGCAGCTGGCTGTTAGCTGATGGTGGTGATACCTAGTACTCGGATGCTCACTTTGCTAGATATAGTTTGTGCGTGATTAGTATGGGCGGCGATGGCGTGGCTATTTGCGGTAGAATATCCGCCTCGATTGCAATAAGGTCATGGTTCGAATCACGTTGCTGCCGCTATTTGTTACCGTTAAAATATCCGAGTGTTGACGTAACTGAACAATAAAACCGGGAGGTGCTGCCTGTTCTCGGCGAACAGATCCTAGGGCCAATGAAGCTATGCTATAAAAGTTCAACTACAGTAGCAATATTCTCTGGTGGAACAAAGAAAAAATGTCGCCTCACCAAACCGAATTTGGCTACCCTGCTGCAGTACTTGACCGCTGTCTCCTATATGAATACACCTCCTGCCATCAGTCCCCAGTGGCTGCTGTGCAAATGACCAAAGACGTCGGTGAGATCTGTAACGCAACAGAGGACGCTGAGAATCTTTGCTTTCGGGCAGGCTGCCATTAGAAACCATACCTCGGTACAGAATATGGCTAAATCACACTCACACTCATGGCAACTCGTACTAACATCCACTCACTCACACTCATGTCTACTCGCACTCGCAACCACTCATTTACACTCGACTCATGCGCCCACACTCACAACCAGCCACTCACACTCGTACTCATGACTACTCGCACCCGCAACTACTCATTCACACTCGAATCATGTCCGCTGTCCCTCGCAACCACTCACTCACACTCGCTCGCACTCCTAATCTCTCGCACTCACAAGCACTCACACTCGCCCTCATGACCACTCAGGCTCACAACCACAATGACCACTCACACTCACAACCGCTCACTCACACTCACAGCCATTCACTCAAGCTCATGTCACTCAACTCGCATTCGCGTTCACTCACTGGTTCCTTGTCCGCTGATAACGGAAGGCATGAGACGTCTACCGCCGCGGCCGACATCGCTCATGGCTCCCCTGGCATAGAGTTGGTCACACATAATGTGGTGTTGAGCTGCCCAGGGCTCCGTCGAGATCTTTGGCTAATTTTCACAGTTTCGATGCTCGAAGGAGGTGGTTACTTTTCAAGTATCTTCCACGTGCTGAACCAGTGTTACTCACGTGTGCGTAACGCTTGCTGCTGAGACGATGAGTGCCTGTTTAGCGTCAGCTAAAATGCTCAGACACGCTTTTGAACGGCGTCCTCAGGCGTGCGCAGGGTCTTCTATTTAGGGGAACCAAGTTTCAGAGCAGCACCTCCTCCCCAATCTCCTCTCACCTATGCCCCTACCGTCAAAACGTAGCGCAAAGTTGAGGAACGCTAATAAAACATTTATTTCAATGTGATGCAATTGCACAATATACAAAATATTATTCACCAGCTGTCTTTAGTTCCATGTGTAACACCGGCAGAGGAAGGCAGTCCCTGCGCCGCTGAGGCGTCATTGTTACAAAGCGCTTCCGAAGGAATTTTCATTCTCTCTAGACTACAGAAAATATGACACATCCGTCCTTTGTTAGCTGCAAAAAAGAACCTGAACAGATTGTCTGAAGGTGAGAGAAGAGCGCGCACGCCCGAGGGTGTTCATCGCGCGTTGACACTGCTGCGAAGATTTTGCGCGCGCTCTCGTGCTTAATAAGAGAGAGAGGAGCAAACCATCCAAAAGGGCTCTGTTTTCGTCATGCCCTAGTTTTGTGCCCAGAGCGCATAAGCACGTGGTGTACGAAGTGAAAACTGAAAATAAAGCCTACCTACGAACGAAAGTGCGGCAACAATGCGTTTCGCGATTTTTTTTTCCTTCGTGTCTTCAAATTGTGCTAGCTCAGCTCGATATGCTTGCTTCCGCCGTGCGTTCTGGTGACATATTTCTGCTACCTTTTTCTTTTCGATTTCCGCGGTATTTCAATGGCTAAATTTGGCGCTAGGCTGCTCACCCAAGTGTCACAGGTGGAATCGCGCCGCGTTTAGATTTGTGCGAAATACGAAAGCGCATTTCGCGATGTCGGTGCGCATTAAAGGGACACTGAGGAGAACCCTATCAAAATTTTCTTGTTAGCAATATCTGATAGTTCGGCATTTCATGGCTTTGTTGACGCATGTCCGGGAGCGAAAGATGCATTTATTTAAAAGAAATTTGGCTTCGAAGTTGAAAAATTTTTTCCCGCTGCTCCGATTCAAACTCGAGAACTCTTATGACGACACGGAGAACTCTTATGACCACACAGAACGGAGTGACGTGAAACGTGACGTAAACGCAGACTCCGTGACTTCTGGTGGCTAGCGGTGTGGTCTAGGAGCTGCCGAAATGAAGGCTACCGCCGCTGCACGTTGAAGGCATCTATCGGGGGTCGCCACCGTCGCTTCGTTTACGTTTGCACCGGCGTCTTGCCAGCGTTACGATGGATCCCGTTCCCGAACCCGACGACGTAGTTCTCGCAAAAACTCCGGCCTGCATTTCAGCGACCTCCGCCCCACAGAGCGTGCGATGCTTTTGATGGAGCACGGTTAAGTTAGGCGCCGGCGGGTCGTTTCCCCCTTCCGCCGTGAGCAGCCGTTGCAAACTAAATATCATAACCCCAGTGCGGGGAGTCGCGAGGAGCCAGTACAAGGTCAGCGCGTTGCGCCCACCGGGGGCTGGCCGGGGCATTGTGGCCAACGGATTTTGATTCCCTGAACGGCGCGGTTGCACAGTGCAGCAGGTGGCGTCGAGGTCTCCCACGGTTGCAAGGGCCAAGTTATTTATTTATTTTTTGCCACAAAAAAAAACAAATGGGTGCTCGAGGGCGGTCGCGTTTAAAGTCGGCGGCTTGAAACCAAAGCCGGCGCACGACGCTTCAACGGCTTCCGCTAGATCCAACGAGTCCACTATATCTGGCTCTCTCGCCCACTTGCATGTACCTTCAGATATGTGCTGTGAATGGATTAAAATAGCCGAGCTCGAAAAGAACAGCTCCGCCCAACTGCCGCAGCTATTGAATATAACGCGCACCTCGCCGCGGAGCCAAATCAGTCTGGCCGGGCCGGCGGCTGCTGACGCACTCGGCGCGAAATAGATACATGCTCCAATCTCCCCGCCAGTGCGGTCAGAGTGCGCCGAAGCCGCCGAACGCGTCGGCAGTCAAGCGCAGTTGGAGTACAGAGGGTCTCGCTTTGACCGACGTGACTTCGCCGCGCAGAGAGCGCGCGCGCGCGCCTCGCCGCAGCATAAACGCTCCTTAACAGAGCCTGCGCTTAACCGCTAACCAACGTATTAAGCGGCGGCATCCATGGGAGCCACTGAAACCCCCCGCCCACTCACTGAATAAAAGAAAAGTCCGGTGTCGAGGTTCGGAATCGAACCAGGGCCTTCGACGTTTGAGGCGGAAACGCTACCGCTCCGCCACGACGGCTCAAGTTACAGCCGTCAATAAAGGCGCATCTAGTGAATGCACTCTTCTGATGCAGAAATCTCCGCGCTTTCGCTAGGTATATTCTGGCCTAACAGAGCTAGGCCATCACCAATTTTTCGGAACTGCCTTGTACCTTGTCTCCGTCCCTAATAAACGATTTCCGTTAGGTAGTTTGAAGTTGACTGGCACAGCCGGGAATGTTTCGCCGGGCAAGCGTGCGAATACACAAGTGCTGCCTTGTACGATCACCGACCATCGTGCCATCATAGCTTTACATCGACCATGACGATCATCTGACAAGCCTTAACAGGCTTCTTCAAAGGTTAACTAGCACTTGAAGCGGCACTTGGAGTTCCTCTGCTGTTCGGCGCTTGTAAATCGAAGCGCGTCAAAAACAAAACCACGGGGCACGCAAAGCTCATAGACGCGAAGCGCCATAACAAATCGAAACCTCCTGGCCGCCTGTGGCACCGCCAAGCATCCGTTTTTTTTGCTTCCAACATTCAGGTTGTCTTTTGCCTGCCTTCCTTGTGTGATAAAAGTGCACTATTGGTTTTAAAACAAAACTTACTTCAATATTGATCTGCGCAACCTACCTTTGTCAGCCTCAGAGATTCGCGAAACCAAGTAGGATGGAAAATTCCTCCAAGGTGGCGTCTCTTGTCCTATGGCGTCACCACGCTTGTACTTGCGAGATTGGCCTGTGGTGGCGATACCTGTATTTTGGTTCTTGCTATTTTCTACCTTACAAGTGCTTTGCTTTCAGTAAAGCGGCGTTTTTGTGATCAGGAGCTGGTATTCTATCGATACAAGCCAACTTCAATTTCTCCTAAGTGTCCCTTTAATGAATCCCATTCTGTTGAGCTTTGAGAGTTTTAGCACGGGCGTGCGGCTGATTTCACCAATATGGTAACGCACTGCCGTTCCTACCAGTGTCACGCTTGCCTAGCCGTTTCTGCCGTATGGTCGTATTTACAGCAGATGGCGTACAGATATGTTTTTTTTTTTCTGAAGTCGAGCAGCCGATCTCGGTCGATCAACCTCACAGTTTGAGGTTGAGGTGAGGTTGGGTGAGGTCAGCAGTAGCCTCAGGAAAAGTGAGGTGAGGGCGTTTCGGGGTACCTCAACCTCAACTGATGAGGCTGAGATTGAGTGAAGACGGCAAATTTTTTTTTTGAGGTTGAGGCGAGGTCGAGATTTTTGAGGTCAAATGCCCACCTCTGCTCAAGACACCCTCACCTCACTTTTCATGAGGCCACTGCCGACCTCGCTCAACTTCACCTTAACCTCAATTTTTGAGGTTGAGGTCGGCTGTTCGACCTCAGAAACAAACAAAAACAAAAAGCGATTAAGTTTTCCAGTTAAAAACAATTAAGAATCCTGTGAGACAGGAACGCCAAAATGATGATGGTATTATTTAATAAGGTGGGTATAGACATTACTGATGTGAACGCAGTAGGAGAAGCTTAAGACTCTGGGATGAGCCCTTGGACAGTTTATGGCCTGCGGGCAGGGGTGTCCCATACGCGATTACCTTCAGCACGCCGGTGAGTAATTTACCAGTGTCAATATTCGGCAACCTGCTTCGTGTATAGATATATACAGGGTGTCCCAGCTAACTTGGACCAAGATTTTGAAAAAAAACTTATCCGTTCTTTAGAACTGAAATCGCGTGGATGTTGTCAAAGTTTATATAAAGTTACAGTACCATTTTTGGCTCGTCCTACTTGGATAATTAGTCGAGATAAATTAATTAACTTTTTAAATATAGCTTGAAACGTTCAGCCGTTAACAGGATGTTTGTGCAGCTGTGTAAATAATGTCCAACCCAGGCACTTCCAGCGAGATAGATTTAGCGTGGCCATTTTAATTCGGGAAAAATGAAAGCCCGCAGAGTTTAAAAAATACCAAGTGACCGCGCGCTCCGTTCGCCCGAATTCGCCGCACTTACAGCGCTCTCATTCGTGCTTTGCAAAAAACATCGCTTGCTTCGCGCCTTTCGTGCTGCACGCGACAGAGCTTCGCGTTGTGCTTGGTTCCAAGATTAGCGCCAGTGGATTGGGGTGGTAGTTGAAAGAAGGCCGGCTGCTGTTCCTGCGGCGATAATTGCGCTCTCACGCTAGCAGATTGCACAAGGCGTCGCTCGGGCTATGAGGGACGCCGCAGTGAAGGGTTCCAGAAGTGTTTTTTTTTTTGGGGGGGGGGGGGGGGGGGTAGCAGTAGTTGTGGATGATTTAACAAAAAAAGTGAAGGAAAAGAGTGTTGCCAGCCACAGCAATTGCTATCTTAATATCTTAAGCTGCCGCTCGCGGAGGTGAAATGGAGAGGACAACAAGAAAGGTTGCAAAATACAAAAAGTAATCAAGTTCACGCCGCTGGCACGCGAATGCCCAAGGCTCAGTTTGAAAATGAGTGCGCGCGATAGGCCACTGCGCTCAATCATTTACAGAGAAGAAATAAACTGCGTACGCATGCATAGCCGCCTGTCTCGAACTAATCGCACGAGCGGCCGCGACCGGCCACGTACTGGACGGCCAGCGCCGCTTTCAGGGTGGAGACACCGCTCCCGTACGGCTGCATCGAGCTTAAAGCGAAAGCGCGCCGTTTCGAGGAGAAAACTGCGGCTGCCGCGTGGAATTCAGAAAATTTTTTATTCTGCCCAGACAGAGTGTTACCAGACACTGTTTAAACAGTGAATCGGAGTTTGTTAAGGTTACCATCTTTCGCAGCTAATCTGCCTAGTAAGTCGGCGCCTTATGAACAGTCGGTGCACTCATGTGTGTTGGTTCTGTTCTGTCGCGTTCCTTTTGCTCCGTGTTCCTTCATAATAGCAATCTTACAACGTGCGTAGCATATTCGAGTGCAGTCTCTTGACCCTTCATTTCGATTACTTTTCCAACAATGAGGAGTACATATTGCCGCGAATCTTTGCAGCATTCCTTATTCAAATCTGCCGCCACGCCACTTGATCGCTTTGTTTGCGACGCAAGACGCCACTAGATTTATCTCGATTGATCGCAGCCAGGCAGAGCTGATTCTACGTTGTTCCGGAACGTTCTAGTAACTTTGCACGCTTCATCTCGAAAGTTCGCTATCAGCTTTAAATTGAGCACGGCCGACAGCGGCGGGCATTCTGTTCGACGACCGCCGAGCACGCTTGTCGCTTCGCCGCCGCCGAGCGGTGATTCAGTCCATTGTGGGCGCAAGTCCGCCCAATAAACAGTTTTCTTTTAGAAGATCGTTTGTCCGTCTTCATCGCTCCTTCGCCTACCGTCACCACTGCGTGACAATATTTCGAGCAGCAGTTGTATATTCGCCAAAGACAGCCATTAAAAGCTTCTCGTTCGCCATAAAATCAGCGCGAGAAGGCGCCTTTTACGTGCTAACTTCAGTAATTAAGAGGAGGCAAAGTTGTGCATTATACCTCCGTCCCCAGCAGAAATTTTCCTGGAAAGCAAGCGTTTCGCAATGCCTCACCTCGCATACTTTGATGTTAACTGTCGGTCAGGCCGTCTGGTTTGACCTGCGATGGCCACTTTTTTTCTGCTCGCGCTGTCACGAGCAAAGCGAAATAGCCGGTGCCCTTTCATACCACGGGCAGAGCACCCGGAAACACAGCCGTCTCTCATAGCTCTTACTGCTGCATCACACACAAAACACGAGCTCACTTGAAGCAAAGGGGCGTGGCCCGACGGGCTAACTTGCCTTTTTTTTCGCCTTTGTTTTGCAAGTTTCGTGCGTTCTCCGCCGCCTTACGTCTCCCAATTAGAGGCGCCTCATTTTCGATCGCACCTTCTGCACGATATGTCAGAAGTCGCGCACTCGCGTGTGCGTGCGTGCGCGTGTCTGTGTGTTATATTAAAAACCACATTCAGCAGCTGTGAGCCAGTTGAGCACAAGAGTTTTTAGGACGGGAACAGTCTTTGTAGGAGAAGCGTTATCCCACCATGAGGCGCCATTACGAACCTGGTGGACCTGTAGGCACTTCAAGCCTGTTTCAACCTGTTTTAAAGATAATGGCCACCAGAGTAATTCACTTGGAAAATCCAGACTTGTCCGATTTCCACTTCACAGCTAGCCCACCGATATGCACAGGAGCAGACCGTAATGATATTTGTTTTCTCAGAATATGTCGTTGTTTTTCTTCACCATTCGTTATTGCAGACGACTCGCTCTATGGACACTTGTGGGCGGGAACCAATGTGTCCATATTAGCGAGGATCGACTGTACGCGAACTGTCAGCGTGCCGTGTAAAGCGGTTGTTGCCCTCGCTTCTTAGCGTGCGCAGCATTAGGAGCGATGGCGCAACAGGCGTCAAGCGCGCGGGAACGCAGGCTGCAGGCATGCAACGATGGGCTTACTTTGTCGGCGCATGGACGAAAAGTGCTTTTTTTTTTTGGAACGCGGGCTCGATACCGCACGCGCTGTGGCAGACGCAGACACCGACGCGCTTCTGTCTGCTGTCACTGGAGTGGCGTTAGCTGTTGCGGCGTCGATTACCTGAGGTTCGTGAACGTGCACACTGATGTTGCAGAGTACGCGGGCTGGTTATGTATTTCGATGGCAGTGCAAGGGAAAGAGCGCATGCGCTGCGCGGAGAAGCGAATGCAAGGGAGCGAGGACGCTCCTCACGCCTCGTGCTGCCTTCGCCGACATCGGATAGATGACGCGGTCACCCGCGATCCAGTGACCACCCTATGTGTGCTGCTCTGCATCTCGTGCTTCGTGTTTGGGGCGCGTCTCACAAAGAAACCACGCAACACCTCTGTCTGTAGTGCCGTCTGAGCCAGGACCGCTCCGCTAGCGCAGCGAACAGGAGAAAAGCGAAATTCATTAACTTCTTCATTCCCGAATTCGATAATATTTAGTGCGTCCGCAGTTCTTAAACGAGAGTTAAGGACTCTCTTTGTGCATGTTTCGTCAGTACTAAATTAAAACACACTCAAACACACATGGCATCTCTTCCGTTTAAAGGATGGTACAAAACTTACCGCACTGGGCGAGCTGTTATTTCCACAAAAGCGACAGCGGTGCGGCGCAGAGTCCCGAAGCTTGCAGTGATGCGCACATGTACGATGTTTCGTGCTACCGTCAGCAATATTCTTGGGCCGCCGTCACATGTCGTGACACTGACACAGCTGTGCCACGCTGCGCCTGCAAGTCGGACGTGAGGACGCACCGATTCGGCGACGCTTCCTGAGCGCTCCTCTCGAAGTAAAGACTGTCTCCTCACTGGCTTGCCGTAGCCACGAGAGTCGCAGGATTGAGCAAAAGTGACTGGCGATGCACCATCCACGTGTGGCGGAGCATTTGCAAAGAGCCAGGCGACGAACGCAGTCGTCCATCAAGATTGCAAGTAATACAAAATGCCGTGGTCAACAAATCTTCCTAGAATTCCCCGTATAGGGAACAACAAATAAGCTTGTACACTTAGGCGCATATTGTGCCTGTGCAGAGAAACCTTTTCTTTTCCAGAAAAAACAGCAAAATGGCATGAAAGAGGATGTGTATGCGTTTAATTCGACTTTCAAACGGCTCGCGGTGATTCAATAAAAGCGAGCTGTCCGAGAAACACGCGAGGGTCTAGGGACACCCGGTGACTGACTCTCTTAGGTAGAGCGTGTCGCTAAAAGGGGAAAAAAAGCCGGCAGTCAACTTTAGACCTTGGCAGCGCCAGTTGCCCGTATCTGCACTGCTTTCTAGCCATGGAGGCCGACAACGACCCTAGCTCTAGTTCACTCTAAGATTGCTTCATGGTGCGTCCCAGCGCGGTCTGTGCCACCGGCGGCTTGCTTGGGCCGGTTCCCTAGCCGATGTTTTAATCGGGCTACGTTTGGTATGGCGCACTTCAGTACGCTACAAATTTATCACGCGAGAGGAAATGATAAACAAACGGATTCCATATTTTGGGCGCTCATTTTCGTGCATTTAGCGTGAACATTCATATGTCTGAAATAATCTGAGCACAATTTATCACTACCTTTTCCCACATTCAAAGGAGAGAGGTAGGGGATTTTGAACGCATTCTTGCTTTGAAAGGTCCTTTAAAATATCGTTTTATCTCTGCTTGAGTGCATGCAAACTTTCTCAGGGAAGCGCGTGCGATAGAGACGCAGGGAAGGAGACAGGGTTCGCGCAAGACTGACTTGAGCTAGTCGGTTGTAGCATGACATGGTTCACGCAAAAAGTCCTGCCTTGTGTGTGTGTTGTCTCCGCCTTTAGCGCCAGTACGCTTTTTTTGCGTAAACCATGTCAGACAGGGTTCGCATACGTATCCGCTCCAGCACGGTCTCGCCTGCAAGTGCTTACATGTTTCTACAAAACTGGCTCCCATGCGGCGTCCCCATTTGATGTATTTTTTTTTGTTCACAACTTCCCAGCGTATTTTTCTAATTTTCTTTCTCTCTTTCATCTCAACGTCTATGCCTTTTTATATGTAGCCTGAACCACGGCCGCTCTCAACGCGCGGTCGATACCGGTCGTGCCTGAACTTGTGGCTCCGCTGTTTGTGCTTCCAACTTGCAGCCCTTTCCACACAAGGACTGCACAGGAATGTGGCCGAGTCTGAGGTTCAACGAGCGTGGACGATGTTCTGGCTCGCTTTCTACGCTTGCGACTGGCCGTAGCCTTACGAAATTCACAAGTTTTTTTTTTAATGTAAACTAAACATTCAGTGCTCAAAACTGGTAAGCATTTTCGGAAAACTATGCGCCCTTGGGCATTGTGAGGCGTCATTGTCGCCTCTCTGGAACCGAATATTAAAAACATTGGAAGTATGTACACGCGGATATTTCCCATTTTATTGGGCGAAAGTTTATTCATTTCCTCTTGCACAGCGCTTTGTCTACAAACAAAAACGAAGGAATTAAATTTTTCAATGATTACTTGGTTTGCGCTAGAGTTGGCAAGTGACGCGAAGGCAAGTGGTTCTAGCGGAAAGGGAAAAAGGCACAGAATGCCCACAAGACTGGCACCAAGCAAAATCGACTGAGGTTTATTGTATAACTACGCATTTTTTTAACGTCCACAAAAAACTGCATACATACAGCTTGAAAAAGAAAATGGAAAACCACATGAAGGCGCGGACGGATCACTTTTTTTAGTGTCTGTACACAGGTAGCAGTGAACATAACAACAATGTTATAAAAATGTTATGTAAGTCGCAGTAATGCCTAGGTTGCTTTGTGATGTTAAAGTAACCTTTAAAAAATTGGCGGCGGTTTTTGCTCTGGTTAAACGTGGAGTGACGCGATAACTACAGCTGGCCGAGTGGAGCTTGGTCACGTGACCCACCACGTGATCAGCCACGGCGCCGCGCCACCGGCAGCTGCTCCGCACCACGCGACAGCGTGGTAGCGCAGCCACAGGGTGGCGGCGCCGCCACGCTGAAGGCTCGAAATGCTACCGTAATGTAGCTATAGGTACAAAATTAACACATAACGTTCAAACCTAAGGACAGCACAGCAAGCTATGGAAAGGAAAATGACGGTTGTAAGGTTAAGAGACCGGAAGCGGGCAGAGTGGGTCAGGGATCAAACACGGGTTAATAACATCCTAGTTGAAATTGAGAGAAAGAAATGGGCTTGGGCAGGGCATGTAATACGAAGACAAGATATCCAATGGCCCTTAATGACAACAGACTGGATTCCAAAGGAAGTGAAGCGCAGCAGGGGTAGGGTGCCAGCAGCTGGCTCAGGGCATGTAGGGTTCATTGGAGAGATATGGGGGTGGTCTTTGTTCTGCAGTGGGCGCAGTGAGGCTGATGATAATGATGTGTCTCCTATACGTTATTATAATCTTAGAGTCATAACTATAAAATAACATTACAAATATATTTCAAGCACTGGTTACCAGAAATTTACCACTGTTCTTAGAGTAAATATGTCGTTCACATAGCAGTACTTATTTGAAACCACATCGCTTAGATAGTAGTGGCCATAGACTGCATACCCCCCCCCCCATTATTTTGTTGTTAGGAAAGTTTGGTTACCCATTCTCCATTATCACTCATGGGACACCCATCACCATCAGCAATGGTGTACTATAAACTTGACTCCATGGTATCCGCCCCGAGGTGAGTGAACGTGGAATTGCACCTTGTGCTGCACAGTGGAGGTCAAGCGTCGCCCTCATTGTTGTCTCTTGCAAAAGCGTTGTAGCTTGTCTGCTCTCACAGACGGCGGGCCTGCAAGCTTGTGCAGGGCTGCTTCACCATTTTCGAGGATGCAACATGTATGTTGTACCTAAGTTGTTTAAATGCATTATAAATGCTAGGAGAAGGTTATTGCGACGTTTACCTATAACATTAGAAAATGTTAGAAAAGAAGTAAGCGTAACAAGATTGAAATAACATTTGACCAAAACAAAGATGTAACATTATTGTAGCGTTTCGGTGCACGATTTCCAAATTATAATTGCTCCATCCCGTAACTTGTGCTTGAAGGTAGGACGAATGGCAGAAGGTTCATATGAAAGGCTGAATGTAATGAAAATAGACGACGAAAGGATAAATAGTATTGGGAGCAGGCACGTAGTCAGGAATTTTTTTCGTGAGGGGGGGGGGGGCGGGGGCAATACAAGGTAATTTTTGCTTAATTGGGCAGGGGAGGGGGTGTTATATTTTAAATCGGTTATTACATTACTGTTAATTGCTCTACATAAAAAACAACTGCTCGAGTTTGAAAGACGTCGCATAAAATGAGTTTATTCATAGGTACGAGGTAGGTTCAGCATTGCAGAAAGGTCTCTTTAGAGATGCTGCGTCTTTCAGCAATACCATGTAACATGTTTCAAATGTTTTTAATTCTTCAATTACACGAGGACCTTCAGACTTACAAAAGATAACTTCCTGCATTCCAAATATGACAAATTTTAGAAAAAAAAGATTATATTTCTGAAATCTCCAAGAATGAGCTGTGCGCACTCTGCAAAATTTGTAAAAGCGCGATAAAATTTTCAGACATCTCACTGCAATACATTTAAAGCTAACCATAAGTTCATAACCAAATTGTGCGAAAAAGGCAGTTAACAATCGTTCGTTGCTTCCGAAGTAGTCGGGAGCTTCGAAATGGGAATGAAACCCGTGTGCGGGCCTAAGGAAGCTAACCGTGGCAGGGCAAACAAGATTTATTAGACTATTAAGGAGTTCCTGGAGAAGCAGAAGCCGTGCAAACAGAAGTTGCTCTTCATGTCACCCAAGGAAACGAACAAGAGGCAAGTTCTGAAGTATTCTATTGAATAAATAAATTACAGTTGGGATATTATCTCGGCTGCCGGCAGAAGAGATAATGTGATACTTATTCCGTAAAATACATGTGAGTAGATCAGTTTCCGCGCAATACAACATTACATGTTGGCGGTTATACTTTGTAATCTGAGATAAAGCGGATTAAAAAAATTCCTGTGCCATGTTTGCGTAATTAAAAAAAAACGAAATCAATTCAAAGAACTGACATGAACAACTGCACGTACTGTACAATAATTACCTATTCACTCTCTGCAAATGTGAATGCATGTTTTCGGAACACACTTTAAGTTATTCGCAACCGAAGTTGGCAGAAACACCAGTACGCCTGAGCGTTAGAGAGTCCTTACTTAGTGAAAAACTTTGTGAAGGGAACTTAAACCAGATATGAGATTACTAGTTATGAAGTACTGACGTAAAGATAGTAAGTAAATATTAAATGTCATCCGCCCACGCAATGCGGGATATTACGTGAGAACACCTTCAGAGTTCAGCGCTTCTTCAGAGTTCAGAGCTTGTCTTGTGGAAATACGAGGGGACCAAAGCCTTTCACCCCGTCCGCACTCCCACTCCGCGGAGGCAGCGTTCCCGCTCGCTAACCGCGGATGGGGTTCGTGCTCGAGGGACAAAGGGAAGGGACGACAAAGCGTTAACACTTATATGCTATTTATTACACTTGCAATTAATACACAGAGCAGGCCAGCTAGCTACACAACATCAACGAGGCATTCCTCGGAAGTAGAAGGCAACGTAAGGACTTCCGACTTACCGGCTGGGGAAGGGGCGCGACTTCGGAGGTATCGGCGGCGAACATTTGTATGCGACAATAACGGCGACCGGGTTCTCCCGTGCGCGCCGCCTTCTTGAGGCAAAGCCATTCCCTAGCATTTGCTGGGGAAGGCGACCGCAGCGCGCGTTTGCTGCACTCGCTTCGCTGCGTGGAACCAGAAGTCCAGCGGCAAGGCACAACGGATCCCCGTGCGCCTGCCGCGGAAGGTGACGAGAGCGTGTGACTGCAACCGCTCGTCACGCTGGCCGGATCCCGAATAGAGACTCAACCTATGAGGTGGCGCTCCCGTCGCCGTTCCCTTTCCCCCATGAGGGAGACTTCCCTCCTCGCCCAGCCGGGGGTTGTCCCGACGTACACCGATGGAGATGGTCGGCCGCGTCGAAATGGAGGGGGATACAGGTTTACACACCCCTCCCTCCTTAAATGTCGGCCTATGGTTGAACCTGTTGAACACATCCATGGAGGTCAACGACGAAGGGGCCACGAGCGTTGCGGTGATGACTGCAGACAGCTCGTACAGGCGGGGTGCCGGGGTCATACGATGAGCAGCAAGGTCACCGGGCACCCGTCCCTGTCCCGCAGCAGGCATCCAAAATTAGCGTGTCGGGAGGGTGTTGTCCGCGCCGACGCGCCTTTGTTGGAAGGTAGGGGGCTGACCCCCTCGCTCTCTTAGCCGTTGCATACTGCTCGCCGGAGACTCCGCAGCTCGATGACTGACGGCCGCAAGGCAGCAGGCATGCAGGGACACATACAATGGACAGCAGGCCGGGCTAGCTTCTTTTGAACTCGGCATATCGCTCCACGCATCTCCAAAAGTTTGAATAAAAAACAATGGAGACCGCGCAAACTGACCATTTGGTAAAATGCGGAGCAATGCGAGTGCCGAACAATCCTATCCGGCACCGCCCAAACGCTCGGTTCATTTGAACGTAGCTGTTTTTCTTCGGTCGAATCACATTCGCGGTTCGCTTTCCGGTCTGGCGATGTTAAGCTCACTTGAGCTGCGTTAGCGTCTCTGGTTCCGCGAAATTATAAATTCGCTTCGCAGCCCCCAAAAAACTAACCGCCGTATTCAAGAACGACACTTAAGCTGTAAGTACGACTTAAGTGACTCTCCGGTGCTTAGAGCATTTCATAAACAGCACTTTCACTTAAGTCACGATCAAAGGCGCACTTATCGACCCGACAACTTAAGCTAGGCTCTCTGCTAGCTTAAGTGACACTTTCCGCATTTCGACATGGCCGAGTCCTACCGCAGTTTTTCCGACTTCGTCAACTTCTGTGCTCGCGCCGCCGAAATCGCCGAGGACAGAGCGTACAGGTACGCGCGCGCTCCGCGGCCAGTGCTCAGGGATCGGCAAAACCCCATGGACATATACAACGATGCCGAATTCTTGAGCAGGTACCGCTTCTCGAAGCAAGCTGTGCTGGAGCTGCTTGGGAGGCTTCCGTTGCGCGCCAACACCGACGAACGCGGTCTCCCGGTGCCGCCGCTGCTTCAGCTGCTTGTGGCCTTGCGGTTCTACGGCGCGGGGACCTTCCAGATCGTCACCGGTGATCTTGTGAACGTGTCTCAACCGACAGTGTCGCGGATCATCGCGCGCATATCGCACATGATAGCCGAGACATTGTTCGCGGAGCTCGTGAAGTTCCCGAGCGCCGCCGAAGCCCCGGAAGTTATGGAGGAATTTTACGCAGTGGCGAAGTTCCCTGGCGTGACCGGCTGCATCGACTGCACCCACATCCCGATAAAGAGTCCAGGAGCAAATGATGCAGAAGTCTTCCGCAACAGGAAAGGATACTTCTCCATCAATGTTCAGGTAAGTTCTGCGACAAAAAAAAAATTATGTTCGGCGAACTGAGAAAAAATAATGTTCAGTATTCGGCGGGAGGCACCATTTAATGCTTCGGAATGCCCTTCGCACTATAATCGGTTCCAAGGTATTGAAGTATTGAGCTAATGACTGCATGTCAGCCACCCTTCGATACCATACTTGGAGAAGCCAGCATTTCAGTTGCCCTGGCGCAAACAGGGGTCGAGGCTGCCTTACTACCGTAATTGTATTTTTAATTTTCTCTTCTCCTCGCGTTATATTAGTATTGATAACGTAAATTCGTAATTTCACCATCGTTACGTTGTTGCTGCTGATAATCACAACAATAACAGCATAACAAAAGAATATGTTGCTACTAACAAACAGTTCTGTGAAAAATGTTTAAATCGGCGATTTTTCCTGGATTTGCAGCTGAGTACAGGCCGTAGGAATATTGTGTTGTATGCAAACTTAATTCTTATTTTTGAGTAGAGTAAGCTTTGACAATAATTACCTGGTCCTATTTCATCACAAATAAGCCTTCGTTTTAACTGTTTTCAATGCAGAGGTAACCTATTACAGTAGCGAGTTGTTTTGCATATGTAGCACATGCCTTCAGTAATGACAGGCATGAAAATAACATAACAGTACGAGACAAGTGTGCATTGTTGCTGCAACTTTTTTATGCAGTGTCGAGGAATATAAATTGCTCAAAACAAGCAGTGTTGATGTTATATGCAAGTGGTTTACACAAGCACACATTTTTATTCAGCTGCCCTACACTATTTCCTTCCATATTCCAGATAAACATTCTCGCCGCAGTGCAGGTCAAGTCGATCTTACTCGTGCTAATTTATTTATTTTGCAGGCAATCACAGGTCCCAAACTTCAGTTTCTGGACCTCGTTGCCAGCTGGCCCGGTTCGGCTCATGACAGCCGCATTTTTGATAACAGTCGGGCCAGGGTGACATTCCCGGCATCCTTCTTGGTGACATGGGCTATGCATGCAGGCCATACCTGATGACTCCTTTGAGAGATGATGTTCTACCAGGAAGTCCACAGTACAAGTAAGTTCAAGCTGTAGTTTTAACAAAGGTAAAGGCAGCTCTCAATAAAGAAAACGTTTATTTTCTACAGGTATAACAAGTCACAAATAAGAACGCGATGCAGCATCGAGCGAACCTTCGGGGTGTGGAAGAGAAGGTTTCCATGCCTCGACATGACACTACAAATCAAGACGGCCACGGTGCCTATCGTGATTACGGCATGTGCGGCGCTGCACAACTTGGGCCGGCTGCTCAAGGACCCCGTCCCACCCGCTCTACTGTACGATGCCACTCGTGATTGTACTGCGCCTGTTCCTGTCTCTAGAGCAGCCCAGCCGCCAGCCACAGTGCCACTAGTGGATTCGGCAAGTGGTTTTAGAACTAGAGACAGGATCATTGCCCAGTACTTTCACTGAGGGGCATCATCATGCTGGACATACAACTTGCAGAAGTAATGTGTGAAGGACAACTATCTTTTTCCTTGCCTTGTTTCTACATAAAAATCTACATCCTAGCCTTCCCTTCAAGAGTTCACTATTACCCATGAAATATTGTTTCTTGTTGCATTGCACATGTTTCAAATATTTCTTAAAATTGGTATAAAAATTTTAAATTGTGGTGTTTAATGCCCTGATATGACATGAGTTATAAAAGAGGCTCTAATAGAAGGCTTGGGAATAATTTAGAACAACTGGAGTCGTTTAACATGCGCCGACATGGAATAGCACGACATAACATTGTGCACTCCTCTGGTTCTTGCATTTTCGCCCTTATTACCTGCGAAAAAACTGTTTCTCTTGCACCTGTGTATTTCTGTTTTCACAATATTAGTAGTGTTGTACTGAGACTGTACTGTATCATTTTCTGTATCATAATGTATCATATTGTACTGTATCATATTTCACTGTTTTTTTCATGCACTGTTGCACTACACCAGTTCCACTACACCAGTTACGCGCAGTGACCGAATGCTCAGCGAGTGCTACCTTCGCCGACTAACAGCTGGGCGCCCCCTGCAGCTGTAGTGAACATTGTACTGTGCGCGTTTTTATTGCTTCACCATGAACTAATCACGTGCGCAACCTGTACATATTTATTATTGTGTAAATAGTTTTTGTGTACATTACCTCTCCCCCCCTATCCTCTCTTCCTGTCCCCTCACCTCTTTCATTTCATTTCTCCATTCTGCCTGCTATCGTTCATTTCTGCTGGCCCAATTCAGGTGCTTCAGTATCGATGGTAGGCTAGCAAAAATATTTTCCTTTCTTTTTTTTACTATTTTAATAAACCACTTAATTACTTGCTTGTTGTACATTTGTAAATGATCCACCGAGCGTCCGGTTCAAGCCTTCAGACTTTTACAGCCTCGGCGGCATATGATTACGTATGCACCATAATTCTTCCTGCTTCTAATAAATGCCAATTTCATCCAAATTGCTTAGCGAAACCCTCTAAGGACATATAGATTTCAAGCAAGGCAGGAATCGCTGATTAGCATGCACCTACACCCTGCCACACAGCTACAAAAAATTATGGTCAGTGACTACATTCCTTCACTTCGATTGCAATACCTGACCACAGAAAGCTTTGTTGAACTCTTGAGTATGTAAATTGTTGAACAAAGCACGGATAAGTTATGACGAAGATATGACGAATCATGCAACTCACTGTGCACACAGCTGCCTCCAAGAAACCTTCAAGTTTCAATGTCACTTGGAAGAACGGGCAGTTGGAGCCTAGATTTTGTTGTTTAAAAACGCCTGTGCCAGCACTTAGAAAAACCTACTCACTGTGCACATCCATGAGTGGTGCCGGAAAATTAGGAGGTTAGACACAAGCGGTTTTTGCAAGCCACTAGCTCAAGCCCCTAATTTCAAGTGACCTCCCGGACATACAGCTTCTATGTTATGGATATGAGAAAATGCCAGTGCAAAGCTTTGTATCACACAAAATTGCATTCGTTGCGGCCAAAGGTACCAAAGTGTGAAAAGGACATTGTTCTATCTTTCTAACAGCCAACTGAAACATAAATTCATCCCGGTACAAGGACCAAGCCTATGACTACTGCCCTTTGGGGCAGTTGCTCTAGAAACCAAGCTAATCAGGATGGCTAGCAGATGCCAGTGCAAGACTGAACTGGTCAACTTGGAAATAAGAAAGGGGAAATGACGCGGTTGTCCTCGGTGAAGGCTGGCAATATGGGTCCAGTAATGTTGGCAATGGTAATCAATGAACCTCTCAAGTGGCATATCAGTGAAGAAACAGCCCAGCAATGGTCTGTTTTCACTGATTCAAAAGCAGCCCTCCAAGCGCTACAATCTGCTCGTCATGGGTTCCATGAACAACTTGTTGCCGAAATCCGAGAGCTCCACCACACAGCCACCAACAAAGGGCACGATATTGTTTACCATTGGCTGCAAGGACACAGCGGCATCACAGGCAACCACCATGCGGACGAGACCGCGCGAACTGCTCACCACGAGGGTGATTGTGTGTCCATCCCCATCACGAGACCCGACGCAGCACTGTTGCGGGACATCACGCTTGCCGCGTGGAATTCAGGCTAATTCTCGCATTTGCCTTTAAAAACCTTAGACCCAGATCTAAAGCTTTGGCTTCCATCTGGCCTACCGCGATGTGAAGCAACTTTGTTGCGTCGCCTGTGGCTTGGTGTAGCTTTCACCAAGCACTACTCCTTCTTAATAGGTATGTGTGACAGCCCTGCTGTGCCATCTGCGGGTGTGATGGGACTATAGCCCACATTCTTTGTGAATGCCCTGCCTACAGCGCCGAAAGACAGTCTCGCTGCCGTGCACTGGAGAATCTAGACCTGCACCCACTGACGGGTGCAGGTCTAGATTCTCCTCACTACTTTCCCCCCGTGCAGGGTAGCAAACCGATTATTCACTGGTTAACCTCCCTGCCTTTCCTCCTAATCCTCCTGAGAAAACCATCCCACCCATTTCTCTCATGTGTAGTTTGAGAGTTTATAGGTTCTCTTAAAATTTGTTCAGCATATGCCATGGTTTGGTGAACAGTGTTTTCCACAACTCAAGGAAGTTTTGTAAATTGCACTGTTACAAAATGAAGAAAAAACCCTGAGTGCACTTGGTGCTGCATTTTATTTGCTTATTTATGCAATACCCACAGTGGCCAACACTGGGGCAGGAACATCACACACAAGCAAAAAACTTGACAGTGTTCCCCAGCAAAAGTGCCCATAAAGTGAGTTGGCCGTAATAATGAATTGTGAAGAAAAAGAAGCAAATATTCTTTAAATAAAGCTTTATGGCTGCAGCCTGCTATAGTGGCACATGGAAATTGGGAAACACGGGAGCGTTATTGTAATTGCGAGGAGCTTTAAAACAATCAATATCAATATACAAGGGGTACAACATCTGGTAGAGGCACTTGGGATTTGGTTGTCATCCCTGTCCATAATAACAAGACAAAAATACATATGTCCCAATAGGCTATATGCATTTTCACCCTGTCCATTGTCTCGACATAGACATTGGATTTGAATGAGGCATAAATACAATCCGAAAGTTTGGTCCCAGAAAACCTGCCCCTTTCAATAGGGGTAAAATTAACATGGCATGACTGTACATTAGATTCAACAGATGATCATACATGGTACAAAGCTGTAAAGAAACCTATGCGCTATGCAAAAGAAATAATGAGAAAAAAAACATTGCTGGAAAACGACTGTACCAAACAAAGGAAGAAAAGTAGATTTCAAAACAGCATTCACTTACATATGCAGGAAACCTGGGAATTAGCAAAAAATAGCACTACGTACACTTCAAAACATCAAACAGGAAATGTAGCAGAGGTGCTTTTTAAACCAGCTTTTAGTCTACTGCCGTGGTTCCGGGAAAGAAGTGGCTGGACCACAAGAATGTCTAAAAAGTGCAGTCAACCAACCCCGTAGAAAGTGCCAAGTCGGCCTCAAAGTGGCAGTTACGTCCTCATGAAATAACTCACGGCAGGAGTGCCGCGCTCTTTTCCTCTACTGATTAATAAGAACGACAAAACATTTGGTTCAAACAGAACACATTACTAAAACCATACTGCACAACCATGTGTCAATGCGTCAACGACCGTATGAGGCAGCACCGCACTTCGCTGCAGCCAGGCAACACAGCAAATCTTCCAAGACATTGCAACCACTGCAAGGACTGCACCCCTCTGTTCCATAATGTCAACATCATAGGCCGCGGCAAAACACAGATAGAACGAGAAATCTTAGAAGCTTTTAAAATCAAGCAGTTAGGAACTGAATGCGTCAGCGACAGCTCTGTCAGGTTCACGGCAAAAGAATACACTTTCATGAATGGGACATAGGTTGCCACATGTTTCTTCGCTCGCTTAATCAGTTTGAGTTTGCTGTTTTGATAGCGTTTGTGGTGCTCACGTGCATGTTGCGCCCTGTTCTGATGTTGGCGAAGTAAAGAATTTTCAGTTGTTTCCAGCGTTGTCCTGTGTACTTCTCCTCCTTGTGATTGCGTCCTTTTCGCTGGTTTTCCTCATACCATGCACCAACTGGCCCAACAAGCTACGCTTCTTCAACGCCCGACAAGGGTGTTCGCCGGTTAAATTTCGCGGTTTTTCTCACCACGAATCGTGCGCATTTTTGTGTACATAATGCATTATCTCTTGAGGGTGAAGTAAGCTTTGTTTCTTGAAGTTTACTTTTTTTTGCACTAGGGCGCAGCACAATGTTCTCAATACTAGAGCCGCCAGAGCGTTCTCACTTGAGCACGGAACGCACGTTGGCGCGGTTCGTTGACAAGCATGGCAACGTTTTCACCGCGTGCGTTTTTCGGTGGTGCATTTAGCGAAAGCGAAGACGACTTCAGTGAGGAAGAGAATTACGTGCCTCCATCGGACAGTGATGACAGTTCTTCCACTGAAGCGAGTGACGATGACAACGGCGGCGGTGGAGACAGCACCTCTGTTGACACACAAAACAGTGCGCGACCACGTGCTGCGGACTGGAAGGTGTACGCGGATAATATGCCCGATTTCACACAATTTCCCTTCACTGTCACGAACCCAGGATCACAAGTAAGCACTTGTAATCTCAACTCTGAGCTGGAATATTTTCAGCTGTTTTTTACAGACGACCTGATGGACAATATTGTGCGCGAAACAAACCGCTATGCGCGTGAAAAGATTTCGAGTGCCGGTGAGCTTCCAAAGGACTCAATTTGGAAGGACTGGGAAGACGTGACCTTGACAGAATTCAAGGCTTTTCTTGGTGTAATCATAGACATGGCCTTGAATCCAAAACCAGAACTGAAGGAGTATTTTAGCCAAGATATTGTCAACAAGATGCCTTTCTTCCCGCACGTTTTCTGCCGGAAAAGATTTCTGCAAATGTTTTGGATGTTGCACGTTGCCCCGTGCCATGATGCCTCTTCAGGTCGGCCGGCAACACGTGGAAGCAAGATCAGGGACGTCGTGCATTACATCGACGCGAAATGCAGAGAGCATTTCAGAGCCGGCCCCAAAATTTGCATCGATGAGAGCACTGTTGGCTTCAAGGGCCGTGTCTCGTTCAAATGCTACAATCCACAGAAGCCAACCAAATGGGGCATGCGTGTTTACGCACTTGCTGACTGCCAAACGGGGTACATTTCGGCAATCGAGCCCTACTACGGCAGCACAACAACTGACAGTCTCGGCCGTCCCGAGCTGCCCTTCACCTGCAGGATTGTTCTTCACTTGCTCCAGAAAGTGCAGCAAGCTACGCCGGGGAGTGGCTACCACCTCTACACAGACAGATTTTACACTTCTCCAATGCTTGCCGAGGAGTTACTTCTACAGAGAGTACAATTGACTGGTACCGTGATGCCAAATCGCAAGCAAATGCCACAGCAGGTCAAGAAAAAACTGAAAAAGGGCGAAGTGGCAGCTTTCAGAAAAGGACGCTCCTACATGGTGCTTTAGTGGCGAGACAAGCGTCAAGTGACGATGCTCAGTTCTGCCCACAATGTATCTCTCAAAGAAATGACAAGGACACAAGCAGGTGGAAAGAAAGTGACGTTGAAGAAACCAGTGGTCATATGTGACTACACAGAACACATGGGTGCAGTTGACCGTGCGGACCATTACTGCGCCAGCTATGCATTTGGTCGAAAGACAATGAAATGGTGGCGAAAGCTTTTTTTTTGCTTTTGGAAGTTTCCACCGTAAATAGCTTTACTTTGAGGCGCACACAGCTGCAGAATCGTGGTGAGAAAGAACAGCGACACCTGCAGTACCGCCGCAACCTCATCCAACAGCTGGTGGGTGACGTGAGGGCTAGAGCCAAAAAGCGCGGCCCGTCTGCGCGGAAGGAGTGCGAGGAAAGGCTAGTTGGGAAGAGCCATTTCATATACAAGCTGCCAGGCCGAAGCAGCAGGGACTGTGCAGTTTGTAGCGATAGAAAAACAAGCGGAGGCCGGAGGGAAACTGTGTGTTTTTCTGTAAAACCTGCAGTAACAACCCTGGCCTGCACCCAGGAGAATGTTTCGAGCGCTATCACACGCTTCCGATATATCGGTAGAGAAGTTGCCAGCAAAATGCAATAGAAAAAATAAATATCCTTTGAGTTTTTCTTCCACAGTTTGTGTTTTTCTTCGCGGCGCCACAAACTGGCAAAATAGTTTCGGACCAGGACAGCCGGAAAGTGGGTAAAAGATTCGGAAAGTGGGTAAAAGTTTCGGAGTGAGTTAGCCGTAATAATGAATTGTGAAGAAAAAGAAGCAAATATTCTTTAAATAAAGCTTTATGGCTACAGCCTGCTATAGTGGCACGTGGAAATGGGGAAACACGGGAGCGTTATTGTAATTGCGAGGAGCTTTAAAACAATCAATATCAATATACAAGGGGTACAACATCTGGTAGAGGCACTTGGGATTTGGTTGTCATCGCTGTCCATAATAACAAGACAAAAATACATATGTCCCAATAGGCTATATGCATTTTCACCCTGCCCATTGTCTCGACATAGACATTGGATTTGAATGAGGCATAAATACAATCCAAAAGTTTGGTCCCAGAAAAACTGCCCCTTTCAATTGGGGTAAAATTAACATGGCATGACTGTACATTAGATTCAACAGATGATCATACATGGTACAAAGCTGTTAAGAAACCTATGCGCTATGCAAAAGAAATAATGAGAAAAAAAACATTGCTGGAAAACGACTGTACCAAACAAAGGAAGAAAAGTAGATTTCAAAACAGCATTCACTTACATATGCAGGAAACCTGGGAATTAGCAAAAAATAGCACTACGTACACTTCAAAACATCAAACAGGAAATGTAGCAGAGGTGCTTTTTAAACCAGCTTTTAGTCTACTGCCGTGGTTCCGGGAAAGAAGTGGCTGGACCACAAGAATGTCTAAAAAGTGCAGTCAACCAACCCCGTAGAAAGTGCCAAGTCGGCCTCAAAGTGGCAGTTACGTCCTCATGAAATAACTCACGGCAGGAGTGCCGCGCTCTTTTCCTCTACTGATTAATAAGAACGACAAAACATTTGGTTCAAACAGAACACATTACTAAAACCATACTGCACAACCATGTGTCAATGCGTCAACGACCGTATGAGGCAGCACCGCACTTCGCTGCAGCCAGGCAACACAGCAAATCTTCCAAGACATTGCAACCACTGCAAGGACTGCACCCCTCTGTTCCATAATGTCAACATCATAGGCCGCGGCAAAACACAGATAGAACGAGAAATCTTAGAAGCTTTTAAAATCAAGCAGTTAGGAACTGAATGCGTCAGCGACAGCTCTGTCAGGTTCACGGCAAAAGAATACACTTTCATGAATGGGACATAGGTTGCCACATGTTTCTTCGCTCGCTTAATCAGTTTGAGTTTGCTGTTTTGATAGCGTTTGTGGTGCTCACGTGCATGTTGCGCCCTGTTCTGATGTTGGCGAAGTAAAGAATTTTCAGTTGTTTCCAGCGTTGTCCTGTGTACTTCTCCTCCTTGTGATTGCGTCCTTTTCGCTGGTTTTCCTCATACCATGCACCAACTGGCCCAACAAGCTACGCTTCTTCAACGCCCGACAAGGGTGTTCGCCGGTTAAATTTCGCGGTTTTTCTCACCACGAATCGTGCGCATTTTTGTGTACATAATGCATTATCTCTTGAGGGTGAAGTAAGCTTTGTTTCTTGAAGTTTACTTTTTTTTGCACTAGGGCGCAGCACAATGTTCTCAATACTAGAGCCGCCAGAGCGTTCTCACTTGAGCACGGAACGCACGTTGGCGCGGTTCGTTGACAAGCATGGCAACGTTTTCACCGCGTGCGTTTTTCGGTGGTGCATTTAGCGAAAGCGAAGACGACTTCAGTGAGGAAGAGAATTACGTGCCTCCATCGGACAGTGATGACAGTTCTTCCACTGAAGCGAGTGACGATGACAACGGCGGCGGTGGAGACAGCACCTCTGTTGACACACAAAACAGTGCGCGACCACGTGCTGCGGACTGGAAGGTGTACGCGGATAATATGCCCGATTTCACACAATTTCCCTTCACTGTCACGAACCCAGGATCACAAGTAAGCACTTGTAATCTCAACTCTGAGCTGGAATATTTTCAGCTGTTTTTTACAGACGACCTGATGGACAATATTGTGCGCGAAACAAACCGCTATGCGCGTGAAAAGATTTCGAGTGCCGGTGAGCTTCCAAAGGACTCAATTTGGAAGGACTGGGAAGACGTGACCTTGACAGAATTCAAGGCTTTTCTTGGTGTAATCATAGACATGGCCTTGAATCCAAAACCAGAACTGAAGGAGTATTTTAGCCAAGATATTGTCAACAAGATGCCTTTCTTCCCGCACGTTTTCTGCCGGAAAAGATTTCTGCAAATGTTTTGGATGTTGCACGTTGCCCCGTGCCATGATGCCTCTTCAGGTCGGCCGGCAACACGTGGAAGCAAGATCAGGGACGTCGTGCATTACATCGACGCGAAATGCAGAGAGCATTTCAGAGCCGGCCCCAAAATTTGCATCGATGAGAGCACTGTTGGCTTCAAGGGCCGTGTCTCGTTCAAATGCTACAATCCACAGAAGCCAACCAAATGGGGCATGCGTGTTTACGCACTTGCTGACTGCCAAACGGGGTACATTTCGGCAATCGAGCCCTACTACGGCAGCACAACAACTGACAGTCTCGGCCGTCCCGAGCTGCCCTTCACCTGCAGGATTGTTCTTCACTTGCTCCAGAAAGTGCAGCAAGCTACGCCGGGGAGTGGCTACCACCTCTACACAGACAGATTTTACACTTCTCCAATGCTTGCCGAGGAGTTACTTCTACAGAGAGTACAATTGACTGGTACCGTGATGCCAAATCGCAAGCAAATGCCACAGCAGGTCAAGAAAAAACTGAAAAAGGGCGAAGTGGCAGCTTTCAGAAAAGGACGCTCCTACATGGTGCTTTAGTGGCGAGACAAGCGTCAAGTGACGATGCTCAGTTCTGCCCACAATGTATCTCTCAAAGAAATGACAAGGACACAAGCAGGTGGAAAGAAAGTGACGTTGAAGAAACCAGTGGTCATATGTGACTACACAGAACACATGGGTGCAGTTGACCGTGCGGACCATTACTGCGCCAGCTATGCATTTGGTCGAAAGACAATGAAATGGTGGCGAAAGCTTTTTTTTTGCTTTTGGAAGTTTCCACCGTAAATAGCTTTACTTTGAGGCGCACACAGCTGCAGAATCGTGGTGAGAAAGAACAGCGACACCTGCAGTACCGCCGCAACCTCATCCAACAGCTGGTGGGTGACGTGAGGGCTAGAGCCAAAAAGCGCGGCCCGTCTGCGCGGAAGGAGTGCGAGGAAAGGCTAGTTGGGAAGAGCCATTTCATATACAAGCTGCCAGGCCGAAGCAGCAGGGACTGTGCAGTTTGTAGCGATAGAAAAACAAGCGGAGGCCGGAGGGAAACTGTGTGTTTTTCTGTAAAACCTGCAGTAACAACCCTGGCCTGCACCCAGGAGAATGTTTCGAGCGCTATCACACGCTTCCGATATATCGGTAGAGAAGTTGCCAGCAAAATGCAATAGAAAAAATAAATATCCTTTGAGTTTTTCTTCCACAGTTTGTGTTTTTCTTCGCGGCGCCACAAACTGGCAAAATAGTTTCGGACCAGGACAGCCGGAAAGTGGGTAAAAGATTCGGAAAGTGGGTAAAAGTTTCGGAGTGAGTTAGCCGTAATAATGAATTGTGAAGAAAAAGAAGCAAATATTCTTTAAATAAAGCTTTATGGCTACAGCCTGCTATAGTGGCACGTGGAAATGGGGAAACACGGGAGCGTTATTGTAATTGCGAGGAGCTTTAAAACAATCAATATCAATATACAAGGGGTACAACATCTGGTAGAGGCACTTGGGATTTGGTTGTCATCGCTGTCCATAATAACAAGACAAAAATACATATGTCCCAATAGGCTATATGCATTTTCACCCTGCCCATTGTCTCGACATAGACATTGGATTTGAATGAGGCATAAATACAATCCAAAAGTTTGGTCCCAGAAAAACTGCCCCTTTCAATTGGGGTAAAATTAACATGGCATGACTGTACATTAGATTCAACAGATGATCATACATGGTACAAAGCTGTTAAGAAACCTATGCGCTATGCAAAAGAAATAATGAGAAAAAAAACATTGCTGGAAAACGACTGTACCAAACAAAGGAAGAAAAGTAGATTTCAAAACAGCATTCACTTACATATGCAGGAAACCTGGGAATTAGCAAAAAATAGCACTACGTACACTTCAAAACATCAAACAGGAAATGTAGCAGAGGCACTTTTTAAACCTTAGTCTACTGCCGTGGTTCCGGGAAAGAAGTGGCTGGACCACAAGAATGTCTAAAAAGTGCAGTCAACCAACCCCGTAGAAAGTGCCAAGTCGGCCTCAAAGTGGCAGTTACGTCCTCACGAAATAACTCATGGCAGGAGGTCCGCGCTCTTTTTCTCTACTGATTAATAAGAACGACAAAACATTTGGTTCAAACAGAACACATTACTAAAACCATACTGCACAACCATGTGGCAGCTAAAAACAGAATCTGCATGCTTTTACCCTGCATAAAACCATACTACAAACTGGATATAGCAACTGGCTATCTTTAAGGGGGTTTAATGTCCCAAACTGAGTCGGGTTACGAGGAACGCAGTAGTGAATGGCTCCGTAAGTATAAACTCCTTGGGGTTCGTTAACGTGCACTGACATCACACGGTACACAAACCTCTAGAATTTCGCCTCCACCAAAATTCAACCGCAGCAGCTGGGATCGAACCTACGGCTTTTGCGTCAGCAGCCGAGCGCCATAACCACTGAGGCAATGCGGCAGCTTGACTATCCTAAACACTACAGACATTCTGTAGTAAAAAGCAACTAAGAGAAGCTGGATGAGGTTGAAATTCAAGCAAGACTTAAAGGCGCTGTGAAACACCTTCCGAGGAGAGCACATCAACTCTCTCAATCACTGCATTTGCTTGTCATGAACATCCGAGCCAAATAATACACCTCTACACCTGCAGAGAACCCACAATCACGCGCCAAAGTTAGCCAGCACTTCCCGGAGACTTACATGCTCGCGCCCTTCTCCATCGCTCACAAATGCGTATATATGTTGAGAGATGGCTACTGGTTGCATTCTTTCAGACGTCGGGCAGCTACTATGGCCACGGCCAGTAAGCCGCGTAGCTCTGGTGGGTCAGGAAGCTTTGCACCCCGGAGGTGGGGCCGGCAGAGGAGCGCCGACCTTTCAGCGTGCAAAGTGTGATGAGAGGAGAGAATTCAAATTTTGACTGCAGAGAGCTCAGCCGCTACAAAGCGCATTAAAAAATTCTTGCTACACAATATTCGTGAACTGGCATGCTTTAACGTCCCAGGCATATTGTAACTTTACTAGAGCCCCTTTCAGAGCTCCTATAAGAGGTTACAAATTTTTCACCTGCTGCGATGGCTCAGGGGCTATGGTACTAGCCTCTTGGCTGTGGCAGCTGCATTCGTTAGGGGGCAAATTGCAGACTCCTGTGTTCTATGCGATGTCAGTGCACATTAAAGAACACCGTCTGGCATTATATCGACTTCATCTGGCTCCTTATTTGTATACCCCCCCACTTCATCCCTTCTCTCAGGCGACTTGGCCATAGTTGCAGTGCTTTCATTTTTCAGATTATGTCCCCCTGCCCCACCTCCAACATCACCCTCCTCACAGTTCCCCCTTAACTGCTTTTATCTGCAGCTCCAAAAGGATCTTTTTCGACCGTTTCAAGTCATTCTTAAGCTTAAGATTTTCCATCTCGAGCTGATGGACTGCCGCTCGCTTTGCGAGCTTGTCGCGGTGGTCTGCTCGTAAGAGTCTCATCCGCAGCCGGTGCTCTTTACACTTTTGTGCCCTCTCGGTAGAAATATCGTTAAGGCGAGCTGCTAGCTCTTGCTCGACCAGCGACTGCCTATGCATACCCGCAGTGCGGCTGGTACCTGCTGCGCTTTCTGCAGAGGCAGCAGGAAGCACTGAGGGTGAGGGTGCTGCGGCTGCCGGTGTTGCCGGAACAAAAAAACCGCTTGGCGCAGGTGGCACAGCAGGCGACTGCCTCTGTGAGCTCATGCGGCTGGTACCTGCTGCCCTTGCTGTAGAGGCAGCAGGAAGCACCGAGGGTGGTGCGGTTGCCGTTGTGGCTGATGTTAAGGAGGCTGCCATGGCCACTGGCTCCTCTTCCATTTGCTCATCTTGCTGCGGGCTACCCTCTTCATAGTGCCAGGACCACAGCGGGTCCTCTGCATCACCTAATGCGGAGAAAGTGCTTGCTATTAGACCTTGAAATGAGGGCAAATCCAATGCAATGTCGCTTTAGATCAAGAAACACTTCAATCTTTGCTAGTACTGTAGGCTACCTTAGCCTTTGAATGGTTTACAATGAAGTGGGTACTTTAAACGCATTCTGCGCTATTTTGTACGCTTGTATTCGTTGCTTTCAATGTCCTTCAGGTGACATTTTACCATTTTTGGTCGTGCAGTAACTCAATCAATGCTTCCGTTAGAGTTCGTTTATGTAACAAAACAGGAGGCATAAAACATGCACTTAGCCTGCTTCGAAGGGAAACATTTCCGGAATACATTCGTCACATACACTGCCAATCATGCTCCTTGGATGACCACCTTAGAAAATATGTTCGGCCAGTGCATTCGCACCTCTTAGCTGTAGCTTTGATAACACTGGTCACACAGGCCAATATTTTTATGACAGGTCAAGACAACACAGATGGCACAGAAAATTGGACATGGCGACAGCTGTTATGCACACTTTTAATGACAGAAGAGCTCATATGCTCAGAAAAAAAAACAAAATAATAAGCACAGAAGCAGCCTACAACAGCAAAAATGGTCCGACACAAGCGCCAGGCAGGGATGCTGCAATTCATTTTGCTGGAGTGTTTCATCTAATCCTCTAGGCATAAAAACAGAAAAGCAGTACATACACATAATATGTATTCCAAGAAAAATAATCTCATATATATTTTTTGGAGCTTGCAGTACAATATATATATATATATATATATATATATATATATATATATATATATATATATATATATAAAATAAGTCATACCACTGGCTCCTGGAATAGAACCATCTTGAGTGCGTGAAAGCAGGGCGGCCACCGATGGTGTGGGTTGGGACTCGCCGCCTGGGTCTGCTTGGTGGCGATCACTGTCGAAGGGGTTCGCCAAGCGAACCCCCATGTGGGACGCGACACTGCCAACTCTTTGCAGGTCTTCAGTGAGCTGGCTGGGGGCCGCTGAGCCGCCGCCTAGGTATTCACAGAAAGCGCTGTTACAAACACTGGAAAAATCCCTCGATGAATATTCACAAACACTAAGCACATTCGACATGAACGCCAAAGTATCTTTCAGAATTTAAGCGCTACGAAGCAACGAAAACATGCATGTTTATTCGCGCAAGCAGGAGCCTTTTTCTCTGACAGAAGCACGATATTTGCATTTATTTAGTAATACTCTCCGGGTTAAACAACCTTAAACATGCTGACTCCAAACTGCGGGTGCGTGAAAGCTAGATACTAACTGTGGCGGTGAAAACGCACAGCAAGAAAATTGGCAGCACAAGTTCCAGCACCTCACAGTTCACAATTGGTAGCGAGGTGCTGGAAGTGGCAGAGGAACAGGTCACTTAGGGCAACTAGTGACAGCTGATCCGAATCATCAACGGAAATAATAGAAGGATAAGAATGGAATGGAGTGCATATGGCAGGTTTTCTTAGATCATGAATGTCAGTGTACCACTGTTCCTCAAGAGAAAAGTGGAGGCTAACGAAAAGGGTTCAGCTTAAGTTAAGGACAACACAGCGAGCGACGGAAAGCAAAATGGTAGGTGTAACGTCAAAAGACCAGAAGCAGGCAGAGTGGGCAACTTCTTTTCAATTTTAGGGCGTTATTAATGTAGAGCACAGTGGAGCTGGGCTCACTGGCTTCATAGACAGTCTTTAAAATGCCTAATTTAAGTAACCAAAATCCATCATGTCCCAACAGAAACTGTTAACTGAGCTTTGTTCATGACCATGATTACTAGCATTGAAATAGTATGGATAAACTTTTTTTTAATGCAGTCGATCACTCCTTATGTGCTGAGGTATATATATAGCTGAGGTCAAATTATGAAAAAGGAAATTCGATCAATACCAACGAACGGGAATCGAACCCGCGGCTGCGCGAACAGATCTTTAACGGCTGTTGGGCGAGACCACTACGCTACCGTCGGAGCGAACACACCTCTTGTTAAACTGCTCCACATTCTCGCGCCGTGAATTAGCGTCGTCTTCGACTTTTATTTGCTCCGTCCCGCGGCACTGCCTGCTCACCGTCGTCTTCTACGTAGCACAAATTCATGCTTTCGCTCAGATTCGAATGTCGTAAACATTCTCTGTATTTTTTTTTTGAGGGGCGGAGTGGGAATCTAGTCATAAAATGCAGGCAGCAAGCAATCGGAACAGGTTCTGTAATCTGGGAGAGAACCTCTGAATTCGTCAGCAAAAAAGAATCAAAGATGAAAGAAAACAGGACTTACCGGTCTTAAATATCTCCCGGTTGTCGTCCGCTTTCGCCTTTCGCCACTTATTTTTCCAGTTCTCCCAGCATTTCTTCAGCTGGAGCCATGTCCGTGGGCTCACGTTGTGACTGGAGTTGAACTGGGTTTCTATAAGCTCCCACTCTTTCCTTTTCCGTGCAACTGACACTGCATCAGTTCTCTTGTTCTCTAGTACGGCCTTGTGCTTGTCGACGAGGTCGAGGAGAAGAGCTCGCTCTACTCTGGAGAAGTTAATTTTGCCCTTCTCCGTTTTCTCCATCACGCGCGCGTCGCAACACGGCACCAAAGAATGACGCAGTACAGAAAACAAAACACACTACAAATGACCACACACTATCAATAAATATAAGACCAAAATATATACGATACAAGCAGTGAATTTACAATTAAAATGCGCGATAACAATATAAAGCAGAGACAAAGAGCTGGCGATGCTGGCGATGATGCAACCGATGGACGCGCGCGAGCGGAAAGACTACGACGTCGACAGGAGCAGTACCACGCGCGCTACTATAGTGACGTCTTTGTTTGTGGCCAGACAAGTAATATTAGTTCTCCA
The DNA here is from genome assembly GCF_052857255.1 of Amblyomma americanum. Classification (NCBI taxonomy): domain Eukaryota; kingdom Metazoa; phylum Arthropoda; class Arachnida; order Ixodida; family Ixodidae; genus Amblyomma; species Amblyomma americanum. The sequence continues at coordinate 402,689,428 of NC_135497.1, forward strand.
AAGCTAGGCGAAAAAAAACTTTTTGTTGTTGTTAAAACGTTAGTTGAGACTTGTACTATGTATTAGCAGCGCTGTTTTGGCGCTTCTGTTCTTTATTTGTTCATGAATTTATTAGATATACAGAAATGTTTGCTTAGCCTCGTTCCCATGGCGCCTACTTACATCTAAAAGCGCTACTTTCATAAGTGCTGCTTAAGTGCCGCTTTTGAAACTTCCTTCCCCACTCATACTTTACTCAGAACTTAAGTCACGAACTTAAGTCACACCTTAAGTGTCGTTCTTGAATACGGCGGTAAGTTCGTTCGAACAAGGTCAGCTTTCTGTAGTTGAGCGAGACCTCTCGGCTCTAGCGAGGTTGAATATAGCGACAGGCAGCTCCCGAAGAGCCTTAGCCCTACTCGTTCTTACACTTCCGGGTGCCAACAAATGGCCAAGAGCAATAGCTAGAACACAACGCCACTGGGAGATATGATTCTGCCAAGGTGACCCTAAAGGCTGTTTCACATGGTGCGACGGGAACGAAAAATTACGGCCCGGTCGCACTGTCGTTGCGACGGTAATCGCAGCCGCCGTTTCACATGCCAACGATTTCTGTCGGTGCCGTCGGCACCCAAGCGTCGGTGCGGGCTTTCTGTGGACGAAAATTCTTCGGCTGCAATAAATGTCAAACACCGTGGCAGGCGTCGGTTTCGTAATCATGAGTAATAATAATGAGCTGTGATGTATTATTAAGTTCAACAAAACGTTTTCGAGATTATTTTTTTTTTCGCCTTTGTTACCAGATACGCAACTACGCCAACTACGCGCATCTCGCCGCAAAGTGTTGCGCGCGGGTCTGCCTCCGGCGCGCTATACACCGAGTGATCGAGTATTCAACCGTGCACCGCTTTCTCTCGCTATGGACCTGTCAGTAGCAAGTATTTTGCTTCTCGAGGAGTACTACCTCCTTGAAAAGAAAAAGCTGCTGATGAGCAAAACACCAGCCACAAGCACAGTTTCGGTTCTGGCAGACGGCCGAGCGGGCGCTCTACCACCGGATTTCAGCCCGCAGCAGCTTTTGCTATTGAAGGAATATTACCTTCTGCAGAAGAAGAGGATTCTCTTGAGCGCTCCGGTACCTAGACGGTGGTGGACGCGGCCGATATGGCAAAACCGCAAGGAAGAGTCAGTGTTCTACACAGTGGTGAGTTCATACTGTCAAAATTCATTCTGTGGCTATTCCTCTCTTGTTTGTGTTCTCATACTAGAATTTGTCTGTGCAGATGCCTTTGCTTATGTCTGGCGACCCCGAATACTTCAAAAAAATATTATAAAATGACGCCTGAAAAGTTTGAGGAGTTGCACTCGCTCCTTGAGGAGCATCTAACAAAGGCTTATGTTGTGCGTGAGCCACTGCCGTCGCGAGCACGGCTGGCAATAACGCTCAGGTACGTACACAAACATGTCAGTATGTTGAAATTATTTTGCATTAATATGTCATTCTTTTTGTTTGTTGCTCTTTTCCAGTGTCCTTTTAATTTTATGCTGTTCCCAGGTGTAGATTCCTTTTAGGCCCTAATTTGCACAACCATTAAAAACATCTAGCAAATCAGTTTTAGTGAAAGCCTCGTAATTGTCTTTTTTCTTTCAGATACCTGGCTTCAGGCATGTACATGCAGGATGTGGCCATGGAGTTCCGTGTGGGGATTTCGACAGTATCCGCTACAGTTCATTTTACATGCAGACTGCTGTGGTGAATATTGCAGCCTTTGTACCTCAAGGTATAAATTGTATCCACATTTTTATGCACAAGTAAGCTAAACTAGTTTTTTGTGGAATTGAAGACTGAGTTCTGCATGAAGGAATGCAGATTTCACCGTTTATCTCCACTGTTAGTCTCAACAAGCCGTTCGGTGCTTTAATATTGAAATGTATATAACTTAATTAGCTTCCATTTCAGGCGGCAACAACTGAAAAATGGGAGGAAGTTGCCAGAGGTTTCAAAGAAAAATGCAACTTCCCAAATTGTGTCGGAGCAGTTGACGGTAAACACGTTCAAATCCAGGCCCCTCCGCACTCAGGCAGCCTCTACTACAACTACAAAGTATGTTGTTCTTGGTAGCAGTGCGTCATATTGAGACTTGACTGTTTGCAATGCATTCTCATTAAAGAGAACATACTCCATTGTGTTGACGGCGGTTGCCGATAGCAACTTAAAGTATGTGATGATTGATGTTGGCGCATACGGTCGGCAAAGCGATGGGGGCACTTTAAACATGTCGCGGTTTGTCAAGTGCCTTGAAAGAGGTGGTCTTGGGCTCCCTGGACCAGAACATCTGCCAGGCACACAGACGGCAGCACCCCATGTGTTTGTGGGAGATGAAGCGTTCCAGCTTCGGCCGGATTTTCTCCGCCCTTATTCTGACAGGAGTCAAAGTGAAGAAAAAAGAATCTTCAACTACAGGCTCAGCAGAGTAAGGTGATTGTGGCGATTCTGCATTGCCTATTTTATAGCCAGGTGTGAAGTTATCATTTACCATTTGCTTTTCAGGAGGTGCGTGGAAAATACTTTTGGGGTTATGGTGTCGCGGTTTCGTATCTTTCGACGCAGCATCAACCTTCTGCCAAGAAATGCCGACTATGTTGTGATGGCATGTTGTGCGCTTCACAATTTTCTTCGCGACGATGTTGTGTACATGTCTGCCACTTCTGATGATGAACCTGAAGATGCAGCCATTGGTCAATTGTGTTCAGATGGTGGATCGGGTATGCTCGATCTTCAGCCACCATGTGGACACAGCTACAGCCGGACAGCTGCAGAAACCAGGGATTTGTTTTCTTCGTATTTTTCAAGTTCTTTCGGTGCTGTGCCGTGGCAGCGAACATCTGCTGGCCTGCGTAATTAGTGCATAATTGAATTGGAGCAGTTCCTATGTTTTGTACCCTTCTTTGTCCTCCGTTATTTTCTGCATAGTGAAATAATCCTCATTTTCACTGTATAAGTTCTCTGCATATAATTAATTTAACTGTGCGTTACATTCCTTCAGTATTTATCAATGTTCCGCCATGGAAACACTTCTGTTAAGATCGCCCTGATCTACAGCTATAATTAGCCTTGTACTTGACTTTTATAATAAAATTGTTTATAGCTCTTCTTTTTTTTCTCGATTATATTTCCTACTGTGCCTGTGCATACATTGCATTGCTTGTGGGTGGGTAGGCTGATAAGCAGAGGCGTACCGGGCAAGCACACGTACGTGTTACAAAGAAACAACTTACTGCTTCATATAATATGGCACGTTTGCTTGATATAATGGCACACTAGCTCATTTTATAAATAATTTATTTGTCACAGTACCCAGAGCTCCTTAAATGGCATTACAGTGAGAGAGGAACAAAAAACGGAACAAAAAGAGGAACAAAAAAACTGCAGGTCAATTGCCACGTGCACGAAAAAACATAACAAAAAAGAAGCATTGCAACAATGAAACACAAAAACAGACAGCATCAATTGCACCAAAAACACATGCCATACATCCGTAATAAAAGGAGAAGAAACAATACATGGTAAACAATATATGAGCACATAGTTATCACAGTACACATTTCATTGAAGCAAATAGGGAGTTTTAGAATAGGAGGCCAAAAATGGTTAGGTGGATATGGGAACAGCTGAGCGCCAGTGTGCACGCGCAGAACAATTACTTGAGGGCCGTAATTGTTCTGCACATTCACACTGGCTCACCGCTATTTCCCTATCCCTCCAACCGGTAGAGTCCTCATATTTTAAAGCTCTCTGATTTTAATCCATAATTTGTGAACCTGCAACAAGAAGGTTGGCAGGATACACGCCTCTAGCATAGTCTGAGACTATGTGTAGCAATTCCATCCTCAGATGGCTTTGCATTTGTTGTGGCACCCTTGACATTGCTGGGTGCAGCGACAATAAAAAGTGTTTTGCATCGTCCATAGACTGCTGAGCCGCAAAGGCGGTTCTAACAGCATCGAGCCTCGCGTCCACTGCCTCCAGTTCAGCTGCACGCTTACGTGGCCTTTGTGAAGTGCTGTGTGGCTGCTTTTGTGTGCTTGTTTGCACATGGGGCACATTGGGGGCGGCAAATATAGCCTCAAGAGGCTCCAGTTCAAATTAACGTCTCTAAAACAAGGACTATAACATTCACCATCAATAATCAGTTTCGAAATCACTGTTATTCCATGAATAGTATTCCCATTGAGAATGTCTCTACAATCAAATACCTAGGTGCTCATTTTTCGTCTGATCTAACATGGAATAACCACACCGATGCAAATGTCAGTAAATCATCTAAAGCATTTGGTTTCATCAGACGTCACTTGCCCCAAGCTGATTGTGCTACCAAACATTTAGCTTACACTACCCTCGTCCACTCAAAAATAGAATACGCATCCTTAACTTGGAACCCGCGTTAATTGCACTTAATTCACAAACTGGAGTCAATACAAAATAAAGCAGCGAGATTTATAACTGAAAATTATTCACGTCATTCCAGCATAACGGCAATCAAAACATCGCTGAAGCTAACATCACTCGAAAAGAGAAGAATACTAGCACTGTTATCACAATTTCACAGATTGTATCATAGTCACTCTTCATTCGCTTCATACTATATTAGGCCCGCCCACCGTATCTCTCAGCGCTTAGATCATGCTCTCAAAATCGAACCCATGTTTGCATGTACCCACCTCTTTAGTCATTCACCATTGTTTCTTGCCGTTCATCATTGGAACAAGTTACCAGGTGATATTTTCTTCACCTTAAATCATGACGCCTTTGTGCAAAAACTAAAGTATTTTTTACAAATAAATTCAGATTAGGAAGGCCCGATCCCTGCATATGCTCAACTTCAAATTTTCTCTACATTTTTCCATTTTGCCTGTTGTTTTGGACTTGTGTTGCTTGTACAACTATGTGCGGAGTATTGTTTATTTGTAACTGCACCCCCCCTCCTCTGTAATGCCTGAAAAGGGCCTTTAGGGTATGTGAATAACAAAAATGTCGACGACTATGATACGGGGTAATAGAAATTATCAGGGACGTGTACAAGGCCAGTTCCAACCCTTTTGATAATAATAATAATAATAATAATAATAATATTAATAATAATAATAATAATAATAATAATTGGTTTTTGAGGAAAGGAAATGGCGCAGCATCTGTCTCATATATCGTTGGACACCTGATGGACACCTGTTGCACAGGATGGCATTCACTACGGTGGTGCCACTGGTAAGAGGTTGGGTAATAGTATAGTCCGCCAGGCAACAGCTTTTTTGCGGGGACCCAGAGCTCTGAGGGAACCAGTGTAGACAAGGAAGAACCAAGGTCAAAGAGACGGTGAAACCATAGGAGAAGAAATCGACACAAGCGCCAGGGCCAAGTTAATTCAGATATAGGTTACATTAAGATTGAAGGTGGCAGGAATAGACTGAAATGGAAGGAAATAGAAGAAGGCAGGAGGAATTAATGGTATATGGTTTAGTGAAAACGCATCTTGGAGACATGGAGCAACCACCCTGCAACCCAGACTACACATGGGAATGTTGCAACAGAACAGACGGCAGCAGAAGGGCGGTGGAATTGGAGCATTCATTCATAAAATATAAATTTTAAAGTGTTTACCATGAATGCAAGGAACATTTATGGCTAAAAGAAAAAGTGGCAGTGGAGGAAGCATTCCTTGGATTTGTATACCTGTGGACAGGAGCTAACTCCAAAGAGGAAAAAAGGAAAATGTTAAAATGTATTGCAAGCGATATTGATGAGCTAGGAGGACAGGGCGAAATAATTATAGTAGGCAACATGAATGCACTTATAGTAGACCTGGATGGGTACACAGATCCGACAGGAAGCATGCTGCTGGATATGTGTGACAGGCATGATTGAGTTGTATGCAACAGTACCGAGAAGTGCGAAGAGCTCACAAAATGAGAGGCAGGGAGTCTGCACTCGACGATAGATTATGCACTAATGTCACAGAGGATGTGTAATATATTAGGAGTAATAAGCATAGATGAACATGGTTCCAGAAGTCTAGGTAGTGACCACAAACGTATCACATTGAGTTTCAGAAGGGAAACTAATGTAGGACTGAAGCGAGATGAACAATCAGAGGGAAATTTTTACTCACAAAATCAATTGGAAGCAGCAGCCAAACAAATTGAGAAAGTAATTTTTTGAGAATAGTGAAACAGAATGGACTTATACCGAATTAACTCCATTACTTGAGCAAGAGATAGCTAAGGTGCAAGTCAAGCCAAAAGGGAAAAGACGCCAACTCAAGAGCTTGTGGGATGAGGAGGTCAAGAAGGTGAGGAAGCATCCAGGGAACACAGATATTCCAAGAAGAGGGAGGAACCAGAAGCTGAAGTAGACAGAAAATGGGACACATTCATAAAGTTTAGAAGGGAAGCATACTATTTGAATTATGAGAAAATTAGAAGAAAGGGTGCCCAATAGATGTCAAAAGTAAATAAAAAGGATAGAAAAGCAGCTCAAAAATTCTGGAAACTTCTAAATACAATGAGTAATAAGACGAAGCTAAAGCAAAGGTTTATTGTTAGAGGTCAGGGGATTCGACTAGAAGGGGATGAAGCAATGAAACACATAGGAACAAGGAGGACAGAGGCATTCAAAGAAAGAAATGTTGCCCATAATTTATCGAAGGAGGATAGACTGGTTACTGCAATTGCTTCTCTTGAGCAAAGAGAGTGGGAAAGGGCAGAGAAGAAGGTTCTTAGTGGCACGTCGATAGGACCAGATGGTATTCCGATTATGTTAATGAAGAAGCTAGGACTAAAATCCAAGCAAACATTAATACAGGTAGTGAATAAGATGATAGTGGATGGCAAAGCCCTCGATGAATGGCAATTAAGTATAATGAACGTGATATATAAGAGAGTGCTCATAAAATGTAGAAAATGTATCAGGGCCTATAGAGATACAGCGGGGGCTTAGGCAAGGATGTCCTCTGTCTGTTTTGTTGTTCATGTTGTACCTGCAAGGATTAGAGACCAAGCTAGAGAGGAGCGGACTAGGTTTCAACCTTTCTTTTTTCAAGCTAGGAGAAGGGATTAAACAGTCATTACCGGGACTAATGTACGCGGATGATATACTGCTAATCGCTGACAACAAGAAAAATTTGCAAAGTTGATAGACATTTGTGGCACAGAGGGAGATAGTTTAGGTTTCAAGTTCAGTAGAAAAAATCTGCAGTCATGATATTTAATGATGAAGGCGGCGAGCACAGAATAAAGGAGCTCACACTAGAAGTAGTGGATGAGTACAAGTATCTTGGGGTGTGGGTAAATGACGGTGCTGAGAATGTGACAGAGAATGAAAAATATGCAATGAATAAAGCTAGTAGGAATGCAGCTGTCATAAAAATAGGGCACTGTGGAATTACAAGAGGTATGAAGTGGTAAGAGGGATCTGGAAAGGGGTGATGGTTCCTAGCCTGACTTTCGGCAATGCGGTCCTCTGCATAAGACCAGATGTTCGAACAAAGTTAGAAATCAAACAACGCGGCGTAGGGAGGCTAGCTTTGGGAGCGCATGGCAATACACCAAATCAGGGGGTACAGGGTGATATGGGATGGGTGTCGTTCGAGAGCAGAGAAGCTAGCAGTAAAATAGCATTTGAGGAGCGATTAAGAAAAATGGGGGAAAAACAGTGGGAAAGTTTTCAGATACCTGTACATAAGAAATGTTGACACGAAATGGAGAAAGCGTACTAGAAAATTGACAAGGAAATATCTTGACAGCAGTAGGCGGTCAAATCAGCAATTATCGATTAAGAAAAAGGTTATAGAAACAGAGAGAGCTCTGTGGAAAAAAAGGATGAAGCTGAAATTGGCACTATGAACATACAAGATCTTTAAGCAGGAAATTGCCAAAGAATATATCTATGATAATTGTAGGGGAAGCTCTTTGCTGTTTCAGGCCAGGCCAGGAGTTTTGCGGACTAAGACATATAGAGTCAAGTACCACGAGATACACACGTTGTGCGTTGCGTGCGGAGAGGAGGAGGAAACGGCTGAACACTTGATACTCTCCTGTAAAGGGCCTCACCCTACAGTGGAAAGCAGCGGGGCTGATTGATCAAAAGGTATTGAGGTCTAAGGACAGTGAAGGGAAAGTAGATTTTAAGCGGGTAGAAGTAACCAAGCGAAGGTTATCTGATTGGTGGCTAAAATCAAGACAAGAGTAAAATTTCACAAGTCATGGCTAGGTGGCTTGAACCACCGCCCGATTTAAAGGGTTCAGCCTTATCCATCCATCTACGCTGTCACTAGTCGTTTGCGCATTCTACTGTGAGTGAATGTGGAAAGATGGATGTCCACCTCTAACAGCGTGTAAACATAAAATTATGCGTGAAGCTTGGCAAGACAGCCACACGGACGTATGAGCTCTTTCGTGATGCAAACGGCAACGAGACATTATCGCGGGCAGGAGTTTTCGAGTGGCACAAGAGGTTCGTTTCGGGGAGAATGTCGGTGGTCATCCCTAGGATTCTGGACCATGCGCCTCGAAAAACCGGTCGCGCCATCTCGCGACAGCCGGCGGCGCAACGGCGCGTAACTCAATGGCGACGAAAAATAAAAATTGATATTTCGTCGCGCATAACAGTTAGAAATTAGCTCTCTCGCCTAGATGTTAAATGCATCTTAAAGTTTCATTTAGTCGAGTTTCATCGATGTAGCTTACATATTGCGTTTGTCATGAGCAATGATCTATGACAGCATGGAGCCTATGGCGAGGTCCTGAAAAATACCCCACTTGACTTCAATTTATCGCTCACTACAGCCCTATTTTAAAATATATCGACACGCTCTAGCAGGTTCACGTAGGGTAATGTCCTACCTTTAAGCAAGTATAAGGTATTTTACATTTCAATGGCGTAAAAGTCTTCCTGCGCAATTTCACTATTGATCATGCATCATCAGCTTTTTCATGAAACGTGTGGCGCCCTCTCTCGGTGCGTTGGAAAGGCACACGTCCCTGCTCGCGGCCGGGCTCGAGTAGCGGAGGCGGCTCGATTCCGGCCGTGCCCTGCTACAGTGTCCCTGCTTTGGTGGTTGCTTTGGGAGGTTGAGCCTGCCGTACGAATGCGCAGTTTTATCAAAAGTGCCCCCATCGGAGGGAGGCTCTTGCCATGGGCTGCTACATAAAATGCTACAAGAAAGCGTGTGCCTTCTATGAGGTATATAGAGGAAATTATAAGAAGACTCTTTTGCTTGACAGGTACATTTTTCATTAAGCGCGTACAGTGACCACACCGGCATAGGTGATAGTGGAATTGCGTACGCAATAACAGTGCAAAGCAATGAAGCTTCTAGGTACTTTTGTTCAAGCAGTGAAATTTGTAATTCCCGGACGCTCATACTTAGAGCTCACTCACCGATACTTGTATATGGTTCTTGCACTGTGCATTCAAAATTGTAAAATCGTGTCTTAATTTCTACATTTCAACACTCATGTTATTAGCCTCAATAGCAGAAAGCTCTTCCAATCTTTTGTCGATGTGGTGCAAGTGCAGCAAGGATGCGTTGAAGTGAATGTTGCATGTGTTGCACATAAGAGGCGGCAAACCTGATGCTGCGTTTTATGCCAGTAGGTTATTTGTCCAATGTAACAATTAGTAGTGTGGTAGTTCACATTTTTGTCTAGGTTGGTAAAGTGCTTCTCACGATTCGATCGTTCGCCGTCGAGAAGGGGTTTACCATTGTTGTAATCGATGCTAGTTTCGGCAATTCTGTCAAAGATGTACGTGAAGGATGAACCGCTAACGAAGACTTCATAGAGTGGCATGCTGGGAACTATTCTGAAGAGTGTGCCATCAGTTCGGCAAGCCAGTAACTACGCCGTTACCCAGAGCAGCAATCAAGAGTCAAACTCTAGTTAAATGTTCTTGATTATAATTTAAATCTGCTAAGAAATGAACAGAAGTTATTGTCGGATAACACGATGTTTAAAAGATTACTGGTTTTCTCTAGTACGGTGACTCGGCGCTCCACCCAACCCGTTTGTGCAATGCGCCGCTAGCGCGATTCATTAGCGACAGGACGCTACATGCTCGCGGCCCTGAATATGCAGTGAATTTACCGTGTTGCGAATATGTGCAACAATACCCATAAGCACTTTCGCACGAGTGGCGCGAACATATATATATTTTTTGCATAAGTTCCAACCTACCCTCGTTTTTTTTTCTGCCGCTCTCCTATCTACTTTTTGCTATCCTCTCTCTTTGCTTTTAATTCCACCGGTTGCAGTTCCAGTGCTTGAGAGATTAGATAGCAATCGCTGGGCCGGCAACATTTTTAGCTTCCTTTTTGTATTCTCGTCAGTTGTTGCCTCTGAATCTGTTGGCAAACTACTACTTCTTGGATGTGTGACTCCCGGGGAGTTAGCGCGGCTTTTTAAGCGCACAAACCGCGGGAGTCAGAAGAGGGAGCCGTTTCCACGGAACGATCCAGCGACTTTTAAATGTGCCATGCATCTCCATGTTCCTGGTGCTGGCTCCCTTCCCCTGTCGAGCGGACGGAGAGAATTTCAAGCCGTGGAGAGAAGGGGTTGGGGGGCGATGAAAGAACAACTTAAACCGCGAAGAAAAGTTCGGGGAACCTGAAATAGCTTCAAGCCATGAAGAAAAGAGCCACCGAGAGCCCGGCGATCCTTCCATTGTTATAAACCGGACCCCCCTTCCAACGCGTACACGAGCGCCCGCGCGCTGATGCCGACATCTAGCACGGACGCCGCACCTAGGCTTGCTGGCGTCTCCTGCAATGCGCATGCGCAGACCGGTTTCGGCTTACGCTAAGAGCGCGGACGCTGAGCGCGTACGCCCAGGAAGGGCCATTCGAGTTGGCGCCTCTAGGCCTTTTTTGGGGTGGGATGACTGTCTTTGAAGTGGCACAGGAGGCCTCCGATAATGATGTCCGGCTTGTGTGTAGTTTGCATCCCTTCCTTTCTGAGAACACTGGCCAAGGTTTCGCAGACACCCTTTACGTACTAACTGCATACGCGTTTTTGCCACCAGCGTGTCCTTAGCATAAGCATATCGAGTTGTTTTCGTTGCATCCTTTTCAGTTTTAGATGATACATCGAGTGAAGAATCTTGGGTATCCATTGCCTAGAAATGTTTGCTTTTGCTGATGATGAGTTTTAATGGCGCACTGGCAACCTCGCACCAAGCGCAATGGGTTGAAGTGTTTTCTTCAACACAATGTTAGGTGGAAGACCATTTCCCGAGCACTTCAACTCAAAGAAACCAAGCGCCAGGCTTCGAGAAAACTTCTACCCATTGGAAATCAGTGGGTACACGGCGACACTGCGGAACGAATCACACACCGTCCTCGAGCCGCATGCTCAAAGCGATGTGTCATTGCTGTTGTCGCTGATGTTAAAACAAATATGCAAGAATTGGGAATGGTCTTAACCAAAACTTGCTTGAAAATCCACCCTACCCTTAGGGCACAATTTTCAGCACTGTTCCTCCCAAAAAGGCTACGGGAACAAGACGCACAACACGCAGCATCAAACGGATGAAGAACGTGGAGAGGCGGTAACGGAAAGGGCGAAGGATGATTTGAGCAGGTGCATAGGTACGGAGAAATTCTTTTTCAAGAGCTACACGGGCAGCCGGTAGCAGGGTGGTAAGAGGGAGGAAGAAAAGGACAGTGGGGAGGGGTCTCCTGCTGTGCCTTTGCCTGCCTTTCTTGTTTTTTCTCCTTTTACTTTTCCTCGAATCGTGGAGCGCAGTCCATGGTTGCTTTTTGGATGCGCTATGTTTCTGTTCCCTATGGTGCGAAGCACGAGCTGCACGACATAGTCGGCGCCTCTGCGAAAACGGCCCGGAAAGGTCATGGACGCACTCTTGCCTCCAGGCTGTCACAAAAAAAAACTTACAACCGCTAATGTGTCAGTCCTGGCAAAGGGTTTCTCCACACGCAGACAAAAATCTCCCAAAAAAGACATCAGAATTTCTGCAGAAGATTCTTTACTGCCTTCCGCCAAACTAAGGAATTCCACCAGCCTTGTTAAAAGCACAGCGCATGGCACAGGTAGACAGTGCCACCAAAATCAATTTCGGACGAGTTAGCGTGGTTACGCCAGTTGCAACTAGGAGCGCTAGCACTTCGGTTTTCAGTGCTGTTTCAGTGTTCGGTTCCGTTGCGCATAGATGCAGCTGATGAAGACGACGATATCCAAAATACAGCGCAAGAGACTGGTATTTTATGACGCAGAATGTTTGGCTGCGGCGGTGTGGCAGTCGACGGCGGCAAAAAAGCGCTCCGCTGCCGCCGACGCCGGCGAATCGCCCGGAAAAACGCTCCATGCGGGCCACGCTTAACGCAGTAACCAGCAAAACGTATGCGTTCTCGCCGCCTTGGGTTCGAAACTCACTCGCGGCCGTAAAACATTTTCGATTATTTTATTTCAGGTCAAGTAAATTTCAGACATACAAAGAGGCCACGTCGAAATCCAAAATTGAAGCCTCAGTGCTGCAATGAAAAATGCGACCCCGTTAGCCCGCTGTTCTACCAGCTTGTGGAGGCAACGGTTGGTACCAATGCGGCCACTCGATGGAACCGCATCACCGAGTGGCCGTAGCTCTCATCTGCTCACTCACTGAAAAAGGCAGCGCGTTGGAAATGTTTTCCTTAAGCACCAACTCGATGGGCACATCCTAGGCGTACTGCAGAGCGCCTGCGCGCCCAGCCCCGCGCCGGGACGAGGCAACACAAAGCGGACGTCCGACAAATGAACCGTGACCGCAGCGCTGCGGCCGAACACTGCGAGGCATGCGACTACCGAATGGACGTTGACGGCACTAATGTACTGGAAACCGAAGCTAACCCGCACAGGAGGCTTCTACTTGAGTCGTGGCACATCCAACAGACAGGGAAGAATGTTAATCACTCCCTGGGGACACTTCCCGCTTTTTACATTCATGGTTTGCAGCCACTGACCCGGATGTCTTCAACACGAGGGCTTAAAAAGCCGAGGTTCGAACCATCCGAGGGTTTGTCGACAGCCCGGCGCCGAGATGCGGCGAGTTCCCTGTTAATCCCCGTCAGCAGGAAGCGTGCATGGCGAGGCAAGCGGGCGTAGACCGGCGAAGGCAAAGACCGAGCCAGAGGAAAGGAGCCAAGACGTTTTCCCGAAACCGCCCGCCCCCCTTCGCCCGTCTAAGGAAACCACCGCAGTGATAGCGTAGCATAGCGCATGGTCAGCGCGGACGCGGCAAGCAGACGCCGCGTCTAAGCCGCGACGGCGTCGAAGTCAGAGGATGGGGCATACCAACGGGGCCCGAGAAGCGGGCCTGCTTAACGAAACGCTGAAGCGTGTTCAGAGGCAGCAACGACAGGCTGGCGCCTCTTTCCAGATTTTGCGGGGACGCCTGTCAACAGTCGTCCCGAAGACGAGTAGTCTACTACTCGCAGCGGTAGCGATCGGTTGAATATCGGTAATTGGCGTAAAGCTGGGAGCCGCATGGGAATGTTTTGATGTATTTTCATATGTTTCTCTTTTTACTTTTTAAGGGAGAGAGTTTGAGTAATACTGTGGAAGAATGGGGCATGGCACGTAAACCTGTTGGCCCAAGCATTTCGAGGGTTCATTCCCGGAATTACATTTGCTTATAGCAATTTAGATGTGCTGTGTATTTCAGGGAGGGGGTTTGAACCTTGCCGAAATTGGAGGGCGTGCCATGAAGTTTGTAAACCAATGATGGGTTAGTTTGCTGTTGATTGGGCGATGCAAGAGGTGGGCCGGGTTTCTAGGTCTTTAAAACCAGGGTCCTGAGCCATGGGAGATCGTTCTGAGCTAGATTTAGATCCCTTGCATCTTCGGCGGTGCCAATGAAGGAAGATTTTCCCTTAGCCAGTTCCATGTAACCGCCATCGCCCCCCATACACATTGCCCTCGTCTCCCGCATCCTTTAAGCTCCTCAGGACCTGGCTGTCTCGCTACTGTCCGTCATCAGCTGCATCTGGTTAGCCAGTTCCCTGCGTCCATTGACTTTCTTCTGCTGAAGTTTTGATGTACCACCTGGTCGAGAGAGTCATTGCCAAAACGGTAACAACCTTCCCAAGCCGTTTCTTTAAGCACCTCGGTCCATGTTACGTTTTGTGTTTGTTTGCATCTCCTGATTACACAATTCAGGGCGGTCTGTAGAGCTTGTTGGTAACTTTTTTTTAATTCCTACAGCATGACAAGCGTAGAGCTTACATGCGTGTGAAATCACTGTGGATTTGGTTTGTGTGGAAGGATTGTCACGGAAATTCAGTGTGGGGTCATCGTTTCGATTAAAGAGGCTTAGGCAGAATTCGACACAACCACTAGGTTGCGAACCAAACGCGCTCGAGGCCACAAACATGCTTTGTTGTTTTGGGGAAAGGAAATGGCGCAGTATCTGTCTCGCATATCGGCGGACACCTGAACCGCGCCGTAAGGGAAGGGATAAAGGGGGGAGTGAAAGAAGAAAGGAAGAAAGAGGTGCCGTAGTGGAGGGCTCCGGAATAATTTCGACCACCTGGGGATCTTTAACGTGCGCTGACATCGCACAAAACACGGGCGCCTTAGCGTTTTTCCTCCATAAAAACGCAGCCGCCGCGGTCGGGTTCGAACCCGGGAACTCCGGCTCAGTAGTCGAGCGCCCTAACCACTGAGCCACCGCGGCGGGTAATGGTCTGGGAACAAGAACAAACAAAGGACGCGTCTTCGTTTGGAGCTATCCACGAGGGCCACGATTAAACATTAATTCTTTCGCATTCCATGATTTCACAAGCAGTCTTCAGTGTCCTCAAAATTTCTTCGTTTTTTTTCTGACATATAACTGCGAATTTGTAAAGATAATACTTGTACATAGTTCCTGACCACTCTCCCTCCTATAGTTTATGGCTATAGTTATTTCATTTCTCTAATCTGCCTGATATCCCTTTATTTGCGCTGCCCCAGCTCAGGTGCTCGCAGCAGGAAAAATCTTTCCCTTCTTTTTATTATTTGGATAAAATCACCGCTACTACTACTACATAGAATTGCCACCCATCACAGTTAGCATTCAACATTGCACATGCGACACGTGACACGCCGCCGCGGTGGCTGAGTGGTTATGGCGCTCGGCTGCTGGCCCGAAAGATGCGGGTTCGATCCCAGCCTCGGCGGTCGAATTTCGATGCAGGTGAAATTCGAGAGCCCCGTGTACTATGCGTTGTCGATGCATGTTAAAGAACCCCAGGTGGTCGAAATTTCCCAAGCCCTTCACTACGGCGTCTCTCATAGCCTGAGTCGGTTTGGTGCGTTAAACCCTCATAAAACAACGACCATAAAAATGTACAGAACGACCGGTCGTTCATGTTTATAGCATGCAAACAGCTTAAGGCCCTTGCTTACATGGTGCTAATTGCGGTTTACGTAGTGCTCTCATATTTTATTAGATAAAATTACAACATTTGGCCAGAAAAAAGCAGTACAGGGAGACGTCGGAGCAAATATATTATTATTCCAAAGGATATGCAAGGCACTGCAGATAATTTAGCGAAGCTTAAAGAGATAACATGCAAAGGTCCGAACAATGCAGAAATACAGCAGGCGCCTTCTGCTGGACATAATATTTCTGAAGTACGTAATTAACAAGTAGCGCTATCTCTCTTGTTATTCATAACTTTAGCTCAACATTTTCAACATAAATGTAGACCAAGTGAGGACTTTATTTACTAATGTACGCATGCCAGTGTTACCGGATACGTTGTCATTCACAAGTAGACATGATGCAAAGCATGCAAGGCGAGCGAATTAAAGAGGAATCGCTCGTGGGCGATGTAAAACGGTATAGCATACCTACTGACAGAGGAGTGAAGCGGCAAGATTTGACACATAAAAAAAAAACCCTGCAGCTGGTTCGCTTTCCCATCTCGAGGAATAAAAATAAGCGCACAACAATATGTTTGGATAGAACAGATGACAACCTAAACCTTGCAAGTGCAGAATATTTGCAGCGCGCGCATTTGTTTCTTCAAGCTTTCCTTAGCATTAGCTGAGCGACTCTGAATACCAGGTGTTACCTGGAAGACGTTTCAAAAATATGCGTTTTGGCTTTAAAATATGGCTTTTACGGCACAGTATTACCAGTGTGAATTGTTTCCGGTGAATCGTTTTAACTATTCAGCTGGTTAACTAGATTTTAATAATTAACTTTTAACAGTTGCAGTTAGGCGCTTAGTCGTAATTTTAGACTTGTAGCCGGTAGTTATTAATAGCCATATAAGTTTTTAGAATTTCCAAAATATGGTTACCTTTGGCCATATGGATCGACAAAATTTGGGTGTTTCGACTAGTTACGCGCACTGGAAAGGTTTCTTTGCTTGCATGCTTTCGAAAGCGCATGTATTTTGGCGCTAACTGGTTCTTGAAAATTGGCTTTTGAGGAGAGGAAATGACACAGTAACTGTCCCGCCTATCTCGGCGGGCACCCGAATTGCACCGTAAGGGAAGAGATGAAGGAGGGAGTTAAAGAAGAAAGGAACAAATAGGTGCCGTTGTGGAGGGCTCCAGAATAATTTCGACCAACTAGGGATCTTCAAAGTGCAGTGATATTGCACAGCGCAAGGGTGCCTTTTGTGTTTCGCCTCCATAGAAGCGCAGCCGCTGCGCTTGAGTGCCAACCCGGGTACTCCGGCTCAGCAGATGAGCACCTTAACCACTGAGCCATCGCATGATGTAGCCAAATTTTGTCGAGCCACTGCGATGAGGGTAATCGCGTTTTCGAAATTCTAAAAACTGATACGGATATTAGTAATCTACCTCTAACTGCAACTAGGCGCCTAACTAATAGTTAAAAGTTTATATCAGAATTAGTAAACCAGCTTCCTCCCGGTTTACTGCCTGTTAACTACTGGGTAACTACCGGTTAGCTACAGTTTGCGGCCACTGGTATACTATGCCGCAAAATCCATATTTTAAAAGCGAAAGCTTTTCCTGCTTTCGTCGGAGCGATTTCGCCGTCACCTCACGTTTGATCTTGAACGTCCTTGCTGCGCCGCTGCCATAGCAACCCAGCAAGTGACTTCGCCGCGCCGCCAAGCCTAGTCTTCGCCGTCTCTGCGCAGGGGCTCCACAGCCGTGCAGCGGCTGCTGCCTGACCGCGTTATCTAGCCGAGTATCAGCTGGATAAAAAAATATTAGCTGTTGTTCAACTACTGCTGAACCTTGTTAGAGAGCGAGAGCTGTGATGTATCGTGCAAGCAGACGCGGCTTAGCGTCTGTAGCGTTGAGTGCGTTCCGCACACTGGATGAGCAGTGCGCCCAACCTGCCACCCTGGCAGGTGGCATTTGAATTAATGGCTGATCGCGAGAGGTTGGTCAGGCTGCGGCCTATTGCTGCAGTGCCGCGTGTCTGCCACAACGTTGTCAGCGCTAATGCATGCAGCCCACATCTTTCTCTCACCACCATCACGTACCTCAAAGCGCTATTGAGGCGCCCACTTACACAGGTGGCCAGTTATATGCGCCCTTCCTTTCCACAAAATCACCAAGAAAGTTGTCAACGCCAACACCAATGAACACAATGAACGCCGACGACTTTCGCTTTGTTAGCTGAGCTAATCCGAGAAAGCTTAATTTTGATGATGACTTAGTCTTCTCTGTAACACCTGGTATGTGTTACTGCTGTTATCTGTATAAGAGAGCCCAGAAAAATTCAAACCTTTTTCTTTGGCATTTGTTTATTGATGTTTGAAAAAATGTTGTTAGCTTGCATATAAATAAGCTGCGAGGAATATGAACTTAAGAGGTGTCTTGATCACGTTTTCTTAAGGTTTTTAGGTTTTCATTGACTAAAATGTGTTAGAGAAATTGGTAAAATTGCACAGTAGGAGGCCCCAAAGCGCGGCAGTCAGGGAGACTTCCTATAACAGAATGTCTCCGCAATTGGTATACCGCCAGTTTTCACTCGGACTCACAAAAGGGACGACGAAAGGCGCGAGTGGACTACCTGCGCCGCACACACCGACAGGCACGATATGCTGTATACGTCGACGCAGCCATGTACCCCAATTCCACGAACGCGGTGGCGGTAGTTTTGGACACCAACTTCAAGGAAATCGCCAGCGCCTCTCTACGCAACTGCTCTCCCACAGTAGCAGAAACGGCCGCAATCGGTCTCGCCATCCAGCACGGCGATACCACGCGAAACGGACTAAAAATTGTTACAGACTCCCAGTCGGCGTGTCGGCTCTTCCTCACTGGCAGACTTCCACACTCCATCGCTCCCATTCTGACTACCCCACATGTTAAAAATTCCACATGCAAGCACCAAATCACTTGGGCTCCTGGGCACGAGGGGCTCGAGGGAAACGAGGCCGCGGACAGTCTAGCTCGAGATACACCAACCGAGCGACTAACCTCCCCGACGTCACCCCTCTTCCCTCTATGTACGGCGAACGCCTCCTCCTTCTCCGAACGCAAAGGCAAGTCTATCCCCCACCACACTCGAAGCTAACGGAGGCAGAGGCGAGGGGCTGGCGACAACTACAGACGAACACCTTCCCAAACGTACACAAATACCATATATCATGTTTCCCGATAGATACGACGGAATCTGCCCCTGGTGTGGCGGAATTCCAACAACATACCATGTAACATGGGGCTGCTCCGGTAGCAAGCCCCCCGAACTAGACAAACATCAATCCGAGGAACACTGGGAGTCTGCCCTGCTCAGCTCCGATTTGGTGACCCAGCGTAGCCTGATATCCCAAGCAAGAGCAACTGCGGTGGACATTGGGGTCCTGAAATAAGGACTCCACCCAAAATCTGTTTTTTTCCCGCCTCTTTATCCTACCTTTCTAGGAATAAATGTTTTCTACTACTACTACTACTACCGCCAGTTTTGAACACTCGACTTCCAAACTTAGTGATGATGCCAGAGACAAAGCATTTTTCATAAATATATTTTTTCGCGCTAAGCGGGCAGCACATCGGTGAGACAGGGAAGTTCTCAAGACGCATAAAGGACCACCAACGTGATGTAAAAAACAAAAAGCATGCCACAAATGCGCTGGCGGGTGATGCACACGACACTGGCCACCAGATTGACTGGGGCAATGCCTCCATCTTATCTAAGGAAAGAAACCTGACGACGCGCCTTCTGCTGGAATCGCTATTCATCCAAACATCACAAGCAACATTAAACAAGAACGCTGGCCCCATGCCAGGCATCTACGCCCGATCTTTACGTCATATTCTCCGGATATAAATTCGCCACCGCTCTTGTCCTGCTCACTGTGAACAAGAAACCCGTACGGGTTTCGAAACGTCTTTCTTTTTTCGACTATGGTCAGTGACTGCTACTTCACTTCATTGCATAAGCGGGCAGCCTGAGTCCAGTAAGGTAGATAACGCGGTCAAGATTTTGAGTAAACCCTTCAATCCCCAGTAACTTAAGTCCTCTAAGGCACTCATTTCGTCACAAATGGATATGTTAACATTTGCATAAATTACCATTCAAGTTCATTGGCTCTTCATTTCGTAGTGACATATCTTTCCTTTGTCTTTTCTTTGTTTCACTTGTGCTTCGTTTTGTCGTTCCTCGGCGTGTGTGAGTTTTCTTGCGCTAAATGTTTCACCATGCCATATTTTTTTTACAGAGCAAGGGATACCTTATAAAATGGAAAGGATATTCCAAGTGGCATTGCTCCGTTGAACCAAGAAAAAATCTGAACGGCGCCTGTCTCCGGGAATTTAAGCACCCAAGCAAGCCATCGCCACAACGACTGGAAGCTGCTGCTGAGGAATTAATTTACGCTGTGCAAAAGAAACTTTCCAACAGCCGTCGATCCAGCGGGCTTGTCAAGGTGAACATAGACCTGGACATCTTTAGATGGGTTTTCAGTAGGAAAGGAAGGCCGCTCGAAAGGGGTTGGATTGTTTGCAATGAGTCAGACTTTTCAAAGCTGAATCTTCCCTTTGGGTGGCATACTCGAGAAACGAAACTTGGCAGTGTAGTGGCAATTGAGTTCCCAGTGCGTGTGAAGGCTGCTGTGACACGACAGAAAGCTTGCAAGCTCTTTCCAAACGGCTATCGTGTGGAAAGTCTGCAAATGTTCCTTGTGTCGAAGGTTGTTGCATGCAGAACCTAACCCACAGAAATAGTGAGCCTTCCGCCTTTCACATATATGTTGCCAGCAAACGTTTTGGAACTTTGTTTTTTTTTTCGATATAGTATTGATTCTTGCATTTCAATTTGTGTTGTTTAGAATTTCTTAAAAATGAGTTCGGGAGCTTTGCGCTTAGATATTTATGAATGTGCAATTTCATTTACATTGACAAATAAGACAGTTCTGGAAATCTTTAGCAACAAAACGGTTTTGGAGAAATCTTATTTTGAGACAATAACATCTTTTATTCCACTGGGCATGTCCATCCCAGAGAGTTTAAAGGTTGCAGTAGAGACAAGATTTAGAAGCCTCTGCTCCTCGGAGATACTCAGGACAGAAAAATTAATGGCCGAGCAAAAGAGGGGTTCCTTAAAAAAGAGCGCCATGTAAAAATTCCCTTCGATAAGGAAAGTTCTGTTCAAAATTCAAATAACAGTATCAAGGACATCATTATTCAAGCTTTACAAGAAGAAGTGAAGCGAAAGGAGGGTGTATCAGAACTGTCTCTTTCTGAACTGCGTAAGTCCATTCAGGATTTTGAGGCAAAATGCCTTCAGCTGCAAAAAGAAAACAAAAGCCTGTCATTACAGGCAAAAAACTGCCGCTTGCTCAACAACTGCGGAAAAAGGGTCGGGGAAGGTTCGAAAAGCACCGATAGAAGAAAGCTGCATTCTGTAGGCAGCGTGATAGTTCAAGGGCTAGAAGAAATTTTGGAAAGCTATGGCTTGGACTTATGCCAGTTGGTTGTAGAAGACCTTCGAGGGCTACTGCACAAAATTACTTTTTCTGACATTGACGGAATCTCCGTGGAGCGAGGAATCAAAAAAGAATACCGCAGTAATGGTAAAACTGACTATCAGGATCTTTCTTCCCCCGAGAAGAAAAGCATCCGTGCAATCACCGCGCTCTTAGACAACCACTTTGTAAGCAATGTTTTTGGGATAAAATGTCTTCAGCTGTCCCTAATTTACCCTCGCTCCGTGTCATCAATTCATACAGGCAAAAACTAGACGAAAGCACTGCTGTGTTTAAAACCCTAGGAGAAGCAGCTGGCGCTCAGGTGTCTTTTGTGCACGAACTTGAAACTGCCGTTGCGGAGTACGCAGTGAATAGAGGTATGACAGGAGAACAGCTCAGGTCGCAGCCAATTTTGGTCAAAATAGAAGGAGATGGCTGTGTAGTCAGCACACGAACAAGCTGGACAACTCTATTTTTTCTCCTGATTGACAGCAGCCGGAGGCTGCAGAGCCATACCTTACATCGCCTGCTCGCAGTCGTCGAAGTCTCTGAAAACTATTTTCAGATTAGAGAAAATTTGAAGGATTTGATAGACGAAGTTAACAGTGTTGTGAAAAGGGGCAGTGTCAGCTTGGAAGGACAGGAAGTTCCCGTCATAGTCTGTCTGGGCTCAGATCTAAAATTCTTGCTCATGGTTCAAGGATTGCAGTCAGCGTCTTCTAGGCACCCATGTCCTTTCTGTCGTATTAATTTAAAGGAACGAAGCAGAGCTGGGGCAAACACCGAGGAGTGTAATAAGCCGCCTCTTCTGCGCACTCTAAAAAACATGAGGGAGGACGGCATTGTTGAAGAATTCGGAATGAAAGTCGTTCCCCTATTCAACATTGAACCTGCATTTGTGGTTCCAGACATTTTACACATGCGCATTAGAGTCGTTAATCGCCTGGTTGATGGATTGATTGTCGAAGCAATGGACAAAGACAACCGCGATAAAGTTACGAACTTAAACACCAAGAGCACTCACGTGGAAGCAATTGTGCAGGCAATTAATAGCTGTGGTGTAAAATTTGAACTGTGGCAGGACGAAAGAAAAGGAAAAAATTTCACCTGTATTCAAGGAGACTCCTGCGAGCGCCTGCTCGAAATGCTGCCAGAGAGGCTCACTGGAAAACTCAGCCCGGAAACAGAAAAAAAAATCATCTCACTTTGGAGAATGCTTAGTCGCATTTTTGATCATTTTGAACATAACACGACCGGCGAAAGCATCGAGCAAGAAATAGCCAAATTCCATAAAACGTACTTAGAACTTGGAGAACGAGGGCATAAGGGTTACGGGGCTGAAAGAATGACGCCATATATGCATATTCTTGTCTGTCATGCCTCAAATAAGCATAAAGAATTCAAGTGTTTGGGGTGGTTTTCGAGCGAAGGCATTGTGAAAAAGAATGATATTCTGACGCATTTGCATCATGCAAGATCCAATAAATAGAATGCGGCTGCCGATGCGCTGAAGCTGGCAAAACGCCTTGAGATTAGTGCGCACGTAACAACAAGTCGAGCGTACAAAAAACACGATCGTTCATACTGGGTTGAGGGTATGATTGAAGAGAGTCGCACAAATAGGGCTCGAAGCGCTCCTGAAATGGAGCGCGAGGATACACCTCCCGCTTGCATCGAGGATATGGACGCGGTTGAACTGCGGACCGAATTGAAAGCTGCTGGCATTTGAACGAAAGTAAAATCAGTTCCCAAACTGCGTGAAATGCTTCGCAAAGAAAGAGAAAAACGATGTTTTCAGCAGTCGACTTGACTTCTATTAGCAAAAATTGCCTGCAATTAGCAATTGCCTGCTCGCGATGTTCCACAAGTCTGTATGCCTCAGTTTTTATCATTTCTTACTTTTTTAATGAAATATCAAAAATTTTTGTAGTGCAGTATGTGCACACTTGCAGCTTGAACGGTTTACTATGTCTCTTCACTCAATGCTAAAACTGGCATTCTCGCTGGTACGACTAAACGAGAGTGAAATGCTTTGTTTGTGCTTGTGGCGACTTATATGTGCAGTAAATGTTCTTCGTTCTTCGCCATATTTGTGATAATCTTCCTTGATGTGCAATATTTACACGCTGTATCTGTATTCATGTATGATATGTTTATATTTTTTGTGTCGCGCCACGCTGTGTTGTTTTGTGTTTTTTGGGTTTCATCAAGATTAGGCCAATTGTGTTTTATAATTACTGCAGTGCACGCTTGAAATGCCTTCGCAGTGCACCTCTGGCTGCCTATGTTCCCTGCGAAACGGCGCGGTTCATGTGGCTGACCTCATTGTAGCGCGAATGTTGCACCTCTCCTTTCCTCACAACCAGCCTAGTGATGTGTGGCGGTTGCAAGTGGTACACGTCTATGTAGAAAGTGTAAAGTTTTGCCATACTTAATATTTACTACCGACACTTTCTCAAGCTGGTTCTGTGCATAAGTGCATTGTGTATTTCTAGCAAACTGTCGAAATGTATCGTTTAGACTTTTTCTGCGTCATGATGTGATGCGATAATAAATGTATTCTGTCATGTCAAGTAAACTGCCGCTTTGATTTTTTGTACGAGTTTTTGTAGCGATTATTACGGCAGCATTTCGAGCCTTCAACGTGGCGGCGCCGTGGTGGTGGCGGCACCGCCACCCTGTGGCTGCGTTGACACCCTGTAGATGCGCCGCCACCCTGTCACGTGGTTGGTCACGTGGTGCGGCTGATCACGTTGTTGGTCACGTGTTTGGTCACGTGACCAAGTTCCACTCGGGCAGCTGTAGCTATCGCGTCACTCCAGGTTTAACCAAAGCTAAACCACCGTTATTTTTTTTTTTTGCAACTTGCACAAAAGGACAGGAACAAAGAATTGAGCAAAACACTCAACAGGTTAGGAAATTCGGTAGGCTGAAGAAGTTAAACTGAATGTACGCATTGCTACATTTAATTTTCGCTATTTTCAACTTCACTCCTGAACCTAATATGGCCTCCTTTTGGAGATTCTCATTTGCGATGGCATGTTCTATCTGCGGCCGCCTCAGCATTCACAGTTGACGGCGAGGGGACCGAATTCCCGGGGGTATTCAGCGTCGGTCGTAATCGAGTCACGTCACCATGCTGGTGAGTAACGTCATGTAGATCCGGGCGTCAGGGTACGTTAGTAAATTTCAGCTTTAACATAAGTGATGTGTCTCCACTTGGATCCCAATTTAGATCAGTTACGAAAAACAACAGAAGGAACGAACAGGACCGGGTGGGACGCATTGCTGCCGTTATATGATCTCTAATCGTCTTTGAAACATTTGTCAGGCAGTGCTTTCAAATACGTGAAAAGGTATGTTTGGCGCATCACAGCTCCAGCTGCGCTGAGCGAGTTCTTACAACGTGAAAAAGCAATGCTTGCTTTCCGATCCCTCATAGTTATGTCACACCCAAAAATAATTGTGGAATCTCCTTCATCACGCTTTTCCATAAGCCGTATAATATTTCCATGCGTTTTGGTTTATGGTTTATCGTCCCAAAGCGACTCAGGCTGTGAGGAACGCCGTAGTGAAAGACTCCGGAAATTTCGACCAGCTGAGGTTCTTTAACATGCACTGAAATCGAACAGTACACGGACCACTAGCATTTCGCCTACATCAAAATCCAAGCGCTCCATAACGATCGCAAAGTACAACATTGATGACTTGACTACACAACTCCTCATTGCGGCAGCACTATGAGCAGTACTTTTGAACAAAGAAAAGAAATCGCGCTGAAATTAAGAAATTTGGGGAACACTTAGCTCCGCCTTGTTGGTATGATGCTATAGCATTAACAGGTCTTTTCTGCGGCTTGGTGTCCTCTGCATATTTTGTATTCGAAATTTCAGGCTATTTCGCATGGTCTCATGACGTAACATTTAGCCCGGCGAGCAATGAGCACTCGACCGTATAACCAGCCAACAGCCACCCGCTAGTGCACCTCCCATCTCGGACATGTGACGGCGCTTGGTCATGTCACCAGGTATCGTAATCTAGTATCTTAACCCCGCTCAGCCACAGCGTTTAATGCCGGGATGCATGAGGCGTTTTTACGGCGTGAGGCCGGCGATTTTCACCCGATGGTGAGCGCCGTTACCAATGTGGACCTACCAGATAATTTTCGCAGGTCGTCCGACGACGGTTGATGAGGCGGCGGCTGACGCGAGCGAATAGGTGCGCAGAAAGCCCACTCTTTTCCGATATGACTGCTTGCGCACGTCGCCGTCGACGAGGCCGCCATGGCCGACGAGCACGTGGCGACTTGGGGGGCGGGCATGGAAACGTGACTGTCTTGAAGATAAACGATTCATCAAGCATAGCATGTCTTTTTTTTTATGGGGACATGAATTACTGTCGTATGAAAATGGGGGCGCACGCGTTTCCTCAAGGCCGGTGGAAGAAAACCACGCGCGCAAAAAGCCTGTGTTGTCTCGAGCGTGTGGTTCTCGATATCTGGACATGTTCATGCGGAGTAATGTGATGAAAAAAAAAATCCGAGGGATCTGGTTGCATGTTACATTCTCGAATTTCCTGTTTACATTATCCCTACGTCATAAGACAGGCCGGTGATCACCCATGGAACTTAAAAGCTTCACATCCTGAGCCGGCCCTCGCCCTCCTAACCAAGCCAAACTTGCGACAACCCAAGTGGGAGCTCCGCGGTTTTTGCGCCACTGCATGCAATGGACTCTACCGTGGCGCGCGCGCGCACACCCACACACTCAGCCCAACACACACACACACACATGCAGAAAAAGGCAGTGAACTAGGGCGCCAGAATGTCACGTGCATGCAGGTACAATTCCTATACAAGCGCATCCCGAAAATGGTTACACGTTTAAATGGTATTATTCAATAATTTGTACGCTGAGCATCCTGTCACTATACTTGTGTATAAATGCAGGAAACACATGTTGTGTGCAAGCAGCCTAGGTAAAATGATCAGCGCCGTTCGTAAGTAGAAGGCAGCATATTTTCATTTTTGCGAAAGCATAGCAGCTCATAAGGAGGAAAATCAGGCGTTGTCCCCCCCAGAGGTTTGGAAAAACCACGTGACCTAATCAGAAAACGAAAAATTAAGTTTCGTAAATAAAATACTTTCCGAAGTGGGTTCCGCACCCACGAAGGGAACCCGCCGCATTGGCTCAGTGGATAGGGCGCGATGTCAGTGCACACTAAACATCCCCAGGTGGTATAAATTATTCCAGAACCCTCCACTACGGCACCTTTTTCTTCTTTTTTTTTCACTCCCTCCATTTTCCCTTTACGGCGCGGTTCAGGTGTCAGCCGATATGAAAGACAGATACTGCGCCATTTCCTTTCTCAAAAAACCAATTTTCAATTTTTACTTTCAAGGTTAGTTTCTAAAATTGGTTTTGAGGAAAGGAAATGGCGCAGTAACTGTCTCACATATATCGGTGGACGCTCGAACCACGCCGGGAGAGGACTGACCTCTGGCCCACTTGAAGGTCAAAACCGTAAGCACCGCGAAATCGTTACGAGGTAGCATAGTGAAGCTTTCGCATCAAAAGTGAAGGAAAATAATGTTGCCGGCCGTGGCAATTGCTATCTAATATCTTAACCACCCGAGCTGCAGCCGGCGGAGGAGAAAGGGAAATGATATCGAGGAGAAATATAAAGGGGAGCGATAGCAAGGAAGCACAGGATCGAGTATTCGGGTGTGGCTCAATCCCCGGTCCGCTTTCGAAGGGGGATGCCATTCACATACCTGGCTTAATATCTCATATGGGCCCTTGAGGCTTGGCTGTTACGCATATTTTTGAAAGTATGGCGGAGTGCTTGGCGTAACGCACTCTGGCACAGGTCAGCCCGGTATTGCACTGCCTCCGGGATTGGCCCGTGGCCTACGGGCTATTGCGCGCGCTTTTCTTCTGTCTCTTTACTCCCCTCTTTCACCTCCTACTATCAGCACGCAGGCAGCTGAGCGTGGATCCGCATTGAGCCAGTAAGCAAGCCCGTGCTTTTCCTTTCGTCCTTCTGTCGACAACTCAAGTCGAAAAAAGGAAGCACAGGGGCTCGAGCTGGGTTTGGGTATCGTCGCCTTCATCAACTTCCATTCGGGCGGCGTGAACTGATCAGCTTGGCTGGCCATTGCATTAGAGCAGCACGCCATCGCCGCAGCCGAACACCACGCTGCAAGCTTTCTCCTTCACAGCTCGTCAGTAGACTTAATTCTTGTCCATAATTTTTTTCCCCGTTGCGAAAAAACTTGACAATTATGGTGAGTCACGTTATAACTGCAACCTCTTTCGAAAAAATAAAAACACTGACGTGTAAACAAATGCGCAACACAAGGTTCTTACTGATGCTTATACGGCCGCTAGTTCTGTTCTGTCACCAGTCATCAGATTTTCTGTACAGCAAAACACCATTTACCATGAAGACACAGACCGTCCCACGGGGAGATGTTGGGTGCAGCGCTAAAAAAATTCTATTCCACGCATTATGCTCTGGACTCACTGAGTGATAGCTGGGCCTTGGCACAATTCTGGAACGTTTAGCCATATCTTGTGAGATGTGCATATATACCGCCAGTAGTTTTTGACAAATGGCCCCTCAAAGTCGGACAAAGACGGGGCGTGTACACCGCTTCAACCCCAACCCGACTTCTTTCTTTTCTTGCACCGCAGTAAAGGAACAGACTAGGGGAGCCGCACAGTCAGCCCGTTTCGAACACGCTGGGTGGAAAAAAAAACAGAAACGCGAAGGGTGCCCCCCTCCCGAGGAGCTTGGCTTGAGGGGAGGACACACAAAGCGGACAATGGGTGAAGCTTACTAGCGTCTCTCTCTCAAACCGGGAGGAAGAATGTAAGAGAAGGAGGAGGAGCTCAACTTCATGCGGCCTGTGGTGGCGGCGTTGTGAACTAGGAGCGGATGAACCAGAATCCTGGCCATGAGACGACACAAGGCAGAGGCGCCCTTGAACCTCACGGAATGAAAACAACGTGGCTTGGATCAGTGAGATCATACAGAAAACCACACCATTACAGTCCGCATGCTCTCAGATGATCTAGACATTAATAAGACAACATGCCACTAAATTTTGAGTGAGAACTTGGGGAAACGAAAGCTGAAGGCCAGACATGTACCGCACTCCCTCACACAGTACCAGAAGGACACGCGGGCATAGTGAGCGCTGATTTACTCTCCGACGCAGAGAAGGATGCTGCATTCGTCGATAGCATCATCGCTGAAGACTAAACATGGTGTTTCCAACACGATCCTCAAAGAGGCAGAGCGCCGAATGGTGGTCCACAAGCTCCCCGGCGTCGAGAAAGGTTGCGGCGACAGAAGACCAAAAGAAAGACGATGCTGATAGTTTTTTTCGATGCCAGAGGTGTCATACACCACTTGTTCGTCCCATAAGGGCAGACGGTGAATCGGGAGTTTCATATCTGCGTGCTCCAATGCATGCGTGATGCACTGCGAAGCCGTCGCCCTGACTTATTGGCCTCTGTACAATGGAGCCTCCTCCACGATAACGCAAGGCCGCACACTGCTTTCAGCGTGACAAAATTTCTCGCCAAGCACAGCATTACTGTACTTCTCCATTACTGTCCTGATTTCTCCCTATGCGATTTTTCCCTGTTTCCTTGCATGAAGAGAGCCCTAAAAGGTCGCTGGATGGGGAGCGTGGCGGCCATTCAAGATGCCACGACAAAGGAGCTGACAGCCCTGCCAAAAGAAACGTTTTCCAACTGTTTCCAAGACCTGAAGAAGCGTTGGAAGCTTTGTATAGATTGAAAGGGAGGCTATTTCCAAGGGGTGCTGCACAAATTATTTTAATGTTAAACGCATTTTCTTAATGAACTCAGTGTCGGAACTTTACGGACAAAGGTTGTAGTTGCTATGCAGGAGCTGGTGGCCAAGTACCGCACTAGGGTGTCCAAACCCCGTTCTGGTGAGGGAGTGCGTTGTCTTCTCTGGTCGCCCGGATCAGGCCCAACCATGTCTGGTTGTTCAATTCCATTGACACTCAGATGTTACAGCGACGGTGGTTAAGCGCCCGTTCCTGGGTTTCGCGTCGTATTAGTATTGTATGACCTCTGTTGTGCTCTGTCGTATTCTGTCGTTGTTAGCGTAACCGGTGGGTTCGTTGCCATAGGAACCACTCGGAGGGTGGTTACCACTCAAGGAGGAACGTATGACGTCAGCGGAGAAATACGTAACAGGTGGGTGGTTAGCACAAGAAACATGCGGATGGGGGTTAGCGTGGAAGAAGGAGGGCATGGCGAGAGCGTAAGAAGGCGTAACCGGTCGGCGGCTGACACGGAAACCACTAGGAGGGTATAGTTACCC
Source organism: Amblyomma americanum (assembly GCF_052857255.1). Taxonomy (NCBI): domain Eukaryota; kingdom Metazoa; phylum Arthropoda; class Arachnida; order Ixodida; family Ixodidae; genus Amblyomma; species Amblyomma americanum. Next base: position 402,718,701 of record NC_135497.1, read on the forward strand.
TGGAAGGACGCGGAGGGTTACCATATAAGGAGGTTTTATGGCGAGAGTGCACGAACACATAAACAGAGCCAAGAGAATATATGCCTCCGCTCATAACCAGAGGATGGTTGCAACGCTAACCGTCCTTAAGCTAATTACCGTTGAAGGAGTAGGGTGTGGCGAATGCGGAGAAATCCCAAACCGGAGGACGATTACCGTGGAAGGTGGAGGGTATGGCAAGAGCGTCAGAACGCGCAACCAGTACGTGGTTGCCATGAAAATCAACCGGAAAGTAGTTACCCTAGAAGAAGAAGGAGGGTTGCCTAGTAAGGTGGGTACGGCGAGATGAGGCGGCAATGGCGAGAGAGTAGGGAGGCATGTGACGGTAACCATCCAGAGCGTGGTTACCGTGGAAGAAGGAGGAACGGTTTGGCGAGAGCGGAGAAATGTAGGATGGTCCCTCTGCGGCAGATTCCGGGAAATGCGCCACCCGAGGAGGGGATCATCGGCGGCGCTGCGCTTCTAGAGCGGTGGACTGGAGAGGAGACCGGGGGAAACTAAAAAGAGCGCTCTAGAACTATGGAGGGCGCTCTCATATTCTCTACCATCGCAACAGATCGTAAATTATAAATACCTTAACAGCTGTCGCTGAATCTCGCGTTAACCAGTGGTAACCGCAGAAATTGGCAGCACACGTGCTCCCAATTTCTTTTTATTTATTCGGTGGAGGACTATGCGGCACCGGGATTTGAACCGTGGCGCTCTCGCACGTGAGGCGGATGCTCCATCTACGCCATCGCCGCTCCATCACACCGCACCGCAATATACCACACCGTAAAGCAAAAAATAACTGTCGTGGTGGCAAGGTGGTGGTGTGAATGCACAGGCGCGATTAGCGTTACAGTGACCTGTCGGCATGCAATAGACCACATGCAACACTGCTTGGTCATCTGCCAACACTGGGCACCGAAAGTCTGGTCGCCATCTTTGTTGCGGCGAGTGTTCAGCCAGTTCAGCTGCCAGCCCATGTGCCAGCGTGTTCGCCGTATTGAGGTCTATTTGTATTTGAGCGAAAGTTTTATACGATGGCAAGACCTCTCGTCACGTAGCAGCCGCTATTCTTTCCTAGTCCGAGCAGCTCAGGTTGGACGACGAACTTGACCGCCGTTCCGCATATTTCGGAGCGCACATTGGAATGGTTGTGCGACCAAAAAGGCCCCTCTGCCTGTCAACGCAAGAAGGCGTACAGCTTTGCCATCAAGGCCTACTGTTCGCCGTCATCGCTTCGCACGAACACATGTGACTCGGGGTAAGCAAACTTTTTGCTGTGGACATACTCTGCGAACGGTGTCCGACGCCAGCGTTGCTCCGGCGCTCTGTATTCTTCCATACCCAAAGTCGTAACTCGCTCACTTGATATGGAAGTTTCGTCGCAACCGAATAGTGGGAGCTTCTCTTTCTTCGTTTCAAGGAGCGTTTGTGGGCGGAAGCTTCAAGCGCGAGTAACTTTAATGTTAAGATTCGACCGGTTTCCATATGTTGAAGGGGCGGACGCCGAATCGTCGCAGAAACATTTTGCGAAACAGACGTACCGATGCAATCGAACGACCGCGTGCCCAGAGCGGTGCATATTGCTTTGAAAATCGGTTCTTGCAGTTTTCTCTCAACCACCGCAGTGGCTTAGTCGGCTAAGGCGCTCTGCTGCTAAGTGCGAGATTGGGGGATCGAGTCTCATTTGCGGCGGTTTCGTTTCGATAGAGGCGAAATGCAAAAACGCCCTTTTACTGTATATGTACTTGCGTTCTAGGGCACGTTAAACAACCCCAGGTAGTCTAAATAAATCCGCAGCACTTCACTACAGCGTGCCTTATAATGATATGGTGCTTTCGGTACGCAAAACCCCAGGATTTGATTTTTAGTTTCATCTCACAGTTTTTCAAATGGTAACGTTACTTATACAGAAACAAGTATTTGTTACCAGACCAGCGTTTATTGATTGCTAGAGCCAATTTTTAATTGCAGTTTTAATCATGAAACAAACACTGGTCTTAAGGTCTTTATGCAAGAGTTGTATCTTATGTGCATTGAGATGTCTCGGTTATTGGGCACTCTTCCATCAATGCACATACCAGTGTTACAGGATAAGTTCTGAACTTCATGAGCACCACAGCAATGTTTTGGATTTTCTTTTCAGACTTGGCATCGTTCACGTGCATTGCACATGTTTCCGCAGTCAGAAGAAAAATGGCCGTCCCTACAATGTGCAGATGTCTTTTCACATTACCACCGGCGTGCCTCGTACCACTGCCTGCGAATGCCCAGCAGGAAAGAGTGGAGCCTGCAGTCACGCCTTTGCAGCAGTACGCCTGCTAGCCCTATTGAAGTAGCAGGGATTTGCAGAACAACCACCAGAGCTTGCCTGCACGGAGCTGCCTCAGCAGTGGAGAAGCCCAAGACAGAAAGGCATCAAGCCTGCAAGTGTTCTCGGCGTGGACTGGCGAGCCCCACGAGAAGGCGGTGCGCAGTTGCCAGTGACTGCTCGCCTTTCAGGTGCAAGAGCACTTGCTGCTGGGCTAGTTGGTTTTGGTTCATAATCAAATAGTTTTAGGCGCAAAAAAGGACAAGACACATAGGGTAGGAGACAGGACGAAGCGCCAACTTCCAACTGATTTTATTGCATGCGTGAAACGTACTTAAATAGCTTGTCGTCACATGTGCAGATGGGTCACCTAAAGCTCAAGTACGACTTGATAAGGCGCGCTCCAGGAATTTCTTTTCACAGTTGTACAATACTATCGATGTGTCGCTTACGCACAGGTCGCCTTTCTTTTTGATAAAAAACGCTTCTATCAACTCCCTAGCATTAGTATTCCAGCTTTTGCCCAGAATGCGCACATCAGTGAAGCAAGGCTCACAATTGCGGGACGGGCACTTACTAAGGTGCTTAGTTAGATGTGTGCCTTCCTTTTTCTGCTCTACGTTTCTCTCATGTTCCCTCGTTCGCTCATTCAGGCACCTGCCAGTCTGGCCTATGTAGGAGTGCCCGCAAGACAGAGGGATTTCGTAGACCACCCCTTCAGCACATTTTACGAACGGTGTCCTGTGCGTTGTTCCGCAGCCTCGTTCCTTGCTGTTCTCTTTATCAGTACGGGAGCAAAGGCCACCTAGCTTTCTCGGTGCCGAAAAGGCGCCGAAAAGGCGAGCCGTACACCGAGGCATCGAGAAAGCTAGGTGGCCTTTGCTCCCGTACTGATAAAGAGAACAGCAAGGAACGAGGCTGCGGAACAAAGCACAGGAGACCGTTCGTAGAATGTGCTGAATGGGTGGTCTACGAAATCCCTCTGTCTTGCGGGCACTCCTACATAGGCCAGACTGGCAGGTGCCTGAATGAGCGAACGAGGGAACATGAGAGAAACGTAGAGCAGAAAAAGGAAGGCACACATCTAACTAAGCACCTTAGTAAGTGCCCGTCCCGCAATTGTGAGCCTTGCTTCACTGATGTGCGCATTCTGGGCAAAAGCTGGAATACTAATGCTAGGGAGTTGATAGAAGCGTGTTTTATCAAAAAGAAAGGCGACCTGTGCGTAAGCGACACATCGATAGTATTGTACAACTGTGAAAAGAAATTCCTGGAGCGCGCCTTATCAAGTCGTACTTGAGCTTTAGGTGACCCATCTGCACATGTGACGACAAGCTATTTAAGTACGTTTCACGCATGCAATAAAATCAGTTGGAAGTTGGCGCTTCGTCCTGTCTCCTACCCTATGTGTCTTGTCCTTTTTTGCGCCTAAAACTATTTAGTTTCAGGTGCAAGCCTGTACTACCAGGATGAAGCTAGCCAAGTAGCCGCAATCCAGTCACTTGGTGCTGAGCTGGAGGCACTGGGTGACCTTCCTTTTGCCGCTGTTTTGCGGGATGTGCAGGTTCCTCTGGTAAAGACAAAGGCAGGCCTTGCTCCAGTAGGCTCTCCACTGACATACCAGCAGTCGGAGAGTCCACACGATTTTAAGACCTGGATATCATCTACCATAGCACCAATTGTGCTGTCCCACGACTGGAGTTGTTTACTGGTGCAGTGCCGCACACATTTCCTGCTGTCTTCACAGCTGATGAACAAGTTCTGATGGTTAGCACATTAGTTGTTGCTTTCGTTCACTGCATTTATCGGGTGCTTTTGCAGGTTTGCCATGTGTTTGTGGTAGCAAGTGTTTTGTCCAGCATATAGCGACTTCTTTTTACATATGACAGTAAGCATGCTTGTTGAAATGCTTCTGCTGTCCTAACTGTGTCATTAGTGCATACTGTCCATTTACATTCAGGTCTGTGTGAAGAAGAGCACATACTGAGCACCATGTTTGGTAAATATTTGACATTCATTGACGAGGCCTTGCTGGCACTTACACACCATCTACATGCCAGATCATGGGAAGTGTTGCTGCTGATCTTGCTAAAAGGTTTGAAGTGTAATTTCTCAAAGTTCACTGGCTGTGATAGCACCATCCAGGCAGCAAGGCCGTTTAGTCTGGCGATGGCCATCTGCTATGATAGTGTTCAAAGCATGCATGTCTGACTAGACTATATATTTAGACCTTCTGCTCTTAATCGCTGGGCATAAAGTGCTCTTTATCTCATGAACTGGCTTACGGAACGATTACTGTTCTCGCCTCCTATGTGCACAGCTAAAACTGCTCACTTTATTGACTGATTCACAGCCAGCAGCGTGTTCTTGCTCTTTTTCTGTTGAGTTTCCAGTTTTTATTGGTGCATTTGTCATTCACATAATGTGCATTGAAAGTAATGAGCATCAGTCAGAGCTCACCTAGCTGCCATATTACTTTTGACGAGTGCCAGGGGCAGTCGTACAGGGTAAAGAACCAGCGAGGTGACCGGAATTTTAATATGCTTATTTACCAACCACAGTGATAGCCATGTTAAGCCATGTAATCAGCTCTTTGCTAAAGGCACTGTAGCCTAATGATTCACAAAAACAGCAGTTAGTAGTGAAAGTGAACTTAAATTTCATAATGAAGCAGCACTTTTCTTCTCTCTGGTTGTGGTCTTGTACTTTCCATTTACAGCCAAGGTGACCATTCAGTTCATGGCTCATGTTTTCTCTCAGAATGAAGTGTTTGAGAGCACAGTTCGAACTTTCTGTTGCCATTGTGGCAGCGAAATGCGGCACAGTGATTATGATGCCTACGACAGCGGGTGATTTATTTCTCCTGCTCCTACCCTTGTAGATGACCTAGTGTAAGGCCATGTCTTGTTAACACTTCATAGAATAGGCCAAAAATCTGAAATAACTCTGAAGCATGATATAACAACACAAACAGCTGTGCGGCGGCTGACAAAAGGCATGAAATATGACTGGATTGCAGTGAATTGTGAAAATTTCAGTTTGGCCATTGAATCGATCAACATTTTGCATGCTCACATTAGCGTCATCTGATGCATTTTTACTAGCAAAAGTCGAAAAAGACTGGATGTGCACCAAGCAGGATTATTGAGAACCGCTGAAATGCAATAAAGTGAAGACTTGCGGGAAATACATAATATCGTTTTTCTTTCCTAGCACCTTCATTTTGGCCCTGAAGAAGCCCAGGAGCTTGAAGCAAACACCAGGCAGCAGGCCCTGAGCGACAAGTGGCACTCGGCACGACGACACCGCCTCACAGCATCTACCTTTGGCAAGGTCATGAGGCGGAAAGAATGGACAGAGAAAGGTTTAAGGAATCTCTTGGACCCAAAGGATCTGTCCCGGGTACGCGCTGTACAGTATAGGGAAAAAATGAGGCTCTTGCAGCACAGCGGTATGCCGCTACAATGAGAGCTGCAGGACACAACATGAACTTGCAATATTGTGGTCTTGCTGTGCACACTGGCTTTCTATGGCTAGGTGCAAGCCCGGATAGGTTGGTTTTTGACCCGGAAGAAGGCACCTATGGTGCTGTGGAGATAAAATGCCCCTACTCTTTGAAGGACAGTGAAGCTAACACTGTAACCAGCAAAAACTTCTGTCTTGCATTTGTTGATGGTACACCTCAGCTCAAGAGAGATGAGTATTTTTACCAAGTTTTAGGACAGATGGCTGTCACAGAATGCAAATGGGCAGACTTTGTAGTCTTTTCTGAAAAGTAGATGGCTGTGGAGCGCATTTATTTTGATCAAGGGAGGTGGGAGAATGTTAAGGCACAGTTGGATTTCTTTTTCAGTACTGCTGTGCCTTACTTTGCTGCTCACAACACTTCTGTGGTATAATTCTGAGATTGCATTCATATGTGGTTTGAACACTCGTTTTCCTTCATTGTAGTGACCTACACATATTGCAGCTAGTGATTTTTTATATATAAGGCTTCTGTGCTAGATAATGGCTTCCTTTGTATTCCTGACCATACCTTATCTTTTCTTTTCATCACCCATTCTATATTTTTGCATTTCCTGAATAAATAAAATAAAGACACATGAAAGCTATTTTTGAGTTTAACTAGATCAGCAGCAAATTACACCTTCAAAAACTAGCTCTAGTTGAAAGCAGGCTTTGTGATATAGAATAAAACGGTTGATTTTTGGGCTAGTTTGTAAAGCATATTGTGCTGAAGGGGGCAGGAAATAAATGGGAAAGATGCTCACTTATTGATTACTTGAAATTTCATCAGAATCAATCAATCAAATTTATTTCAGTATTACGGATACTGAGGAAAACGCAGACAAAGAGCCACACAAGGCTTGACGAGGTCTGCGCTCCCTTATACCCTCTTTACACGGGCAGCCTTAACCGTGGTTAAGCTTAACTGCAGTTAAGGCGGTTAACCGCGGTTAGAGTTAACTGCAGTTCGCCGCGCTTAAACACAGTTTAGCCATCTCGGTTAGTGCGACGAAACAGATCATGTGATATTCACCTAATTGAAGTTAAAACGTCGCCCACTGAGGCGTATTATTAAACAGGGCTACGTTGAAAAGAACACATAAGAGGAAAAACGTTGTTTCTTGTGCTAAGGCCTGCTTAAAAACTTTTTTCTTTGTGCTTGTGGTTGTCGTTAGCCGAAATCTAAAAACAAGTTCTAAACAATGATCGAGGTCGACTTCGTAGCCGACTGCGCGTTCTACTTTGGCTACTTTAGCCTCTTCCCCGTGGCTGCCTGCTGCGACGCATCGCTGCTCACTGCTATCGTTGTTTATTTTCGTGGCTTTTCTTTCACAGTGAGTGCTGTGCTTGTGTAGTTAAGATCCTTCGGACGTCTTGTGTGTCAAGCCTATGTTGGCCTTTAGCAGGCCTGTCGTGAACGAGGGCGACGCTCAATTTTGGGCTGCGTTCGTGGCGCATCAGGCAGCGCTACAATTACGCCTGCGCGTACAGATGCTGGCGCTGAGCGCTGAAATTTGCCATGGTGGAAGAGACGAGGAAGTGACACAGGGGGCGGCCGAAGCTCTTTTTGTTGGCGGCGGCGCACCTGTCCGTCCGCGATCTGTCGGCGTACCCGCGCCCAGACTCGTGGTACGAGACCACGCTTCCGCACCTTCCGGACAGCGGACTCAGAGAAAACTTTCGGATCAACCGCGGCACATTCCGGTACATGGTGGCTGCTTGTGGAAGCATGAGCCGGCAAGATACCAACATGCGGAAAGCGATTCCACTGAAGAAACGCGTGGCGATCATCTTGTACCGCCTCGAAACATCAGCAGACGAGCGGGCTGCTGCCAACTTTTTTGACGTGAGCACTGCGTCAGCTAATTTAATATTTCACGAATTTTGCAGCGTGTTTGTGGAGCAGTTGGAAGCACGATTTGTGCATTTCCCAACACCAGCTGAGCTTCACGAGCACATGTGTAAATTCACAGCAGTCTGTGGTTTCTCTCAAGGTGTCGGTGCAGTGGATGGTTGTCATATCGAGGTGTGGCCCTCAAAGCAAGAAGCTGCTGAAAAATACAATCATAAAGGGGTGGTACAGTGTCGCTGTACTTGCTGTCGTCGACCACACATACAGGTTCCTATGCACGAATATTAGGAGCCCTGGTAGGAACAATGACCTGGCACTGTTTCAGAAGTCTCGACTGCCAGCTACTCTGGCTAGTGAGCTGTTCCGACAAGAAACATAGCTTATTGAAGGTGTGGGAGTTGGCACAATTCTTCTTGGTGATCAAGCTTTCCCCTTGAAGACGCACCTGATGAAGTTGCACCCCTTCCAGGTGCCTCTGGGTCTCCCCCACAGACCTTTAACTACCGGCTGCCCAGTGCCAGACCTGTTGTCGAAAATGCTTTTGGACGTGTCAAGGCACTCTTTAGAATGGTGCTGAAGGGCCTTGAGTGTGACGTCCACTATGTCAGTTATGTGATCCGTGTTGCTTGTGTGCTGTACAACATTTGTGAGCAGCTCAGTGACCGCTGTGATTGAAGCTAGTTTGGAGTGGTGCAGAGCGCTGATGAAAGGCGGCCTCAGCCGGTGTGCACAAGCAACCGGGAAGAGACGTCAGGTGTGGCCATCGGGAACGCCCTGGCCAAGCAACTTGCCTTGAGCTAGAACCCAGTCCGTGGGAAACTCAAGAGCAGCTCAGAAGGACACCTCTACCAAGAGGGAACAGCCCTGAACAGAGCTACGCACACATTATTGAAGGAGCAGACACTGGGTTCGGCTCGCCTTCAATGGCTACCACTGCGCGCACATGATGTATACTCCCTACTGGGGAGAAGGTTATTAGGGTTACAACGAATGTAATTTTAGTAACCTTTTAGTAACCTACATGTTCTTCATAAAATAGGTTTGGTTTATGGAGTTTAACATTCCAAAGCGGCTTGGGCTATGAGTGATGCCGTAGTGAAGGGCTGCAGAATTTTCGACCACATGAGGTTTATTAACATGCACTGACATTGCACAGTACACGAGTGTCTTGCTTTACACCTCCATTGAAATGCCGCCGTCATGGCCAGGCTTTCAGAAAATAGTCTTGCATTATATAGCTAATGTTAATTATTGGTTCTTATTAAACTACAAAACGACGTGCTTCGTACCAACTACTAGTACTCCTTATGACAAACAAGCCTTTACCTACATGCAACCATCTCTAATGAACCAATAATGAAGATTTCATTACTTCCTATAAACAAATCTCTTTCTTCAAAGAGTTTTGCTCACAGACGATAGTAAAATGCCAGCATAAGCTTTCCATTTTTATGATTCATTCTTGTTGAGCACTGCTGTTTATGTTGCTGTTTCATTGCCATTGTACTACCTTTTTCATTGCTGTGTTTGTGTTACATGGTCTGCGTATTGGCAGCTATTCTATCACTTGCTGTTTGCTTATAATTTTCGTGTGTAACTGGCCATCGTCTTGCCACATTGCCAATCAGCAACTTGTTGGTACCTTGTCAAGCAGTACAAGCTTTTAGTCTTGCGCTCATACTTCTGAAAGCAGAAGTACTTGCTGAGGCATTAGCTGGTTCATCATAAAGTTGGATGGCACAAAGGAACAAACACAGGAAGACATAGCAGTGGCGCTTTTTCTGTCTCTGTGTTTGTTCCATTGCGCCATTCAACTTTATTCTGAAGGTAACGAAATCATGTCGGTCACAGTTGGAAGCTTCATATTTTTGCACACATCATCCACACACAAAGCAAACACAAAAATGTGGCGTAAATGTGACCCAATGGTGAGGGCTTTGAAAGACTTACAGTGTGATAAATTTCATTACATTCCCATCCTAACTCGTTAAACCAAAGTACGCTTTCTGTGCACAATTTCATGTCATTACTATTTTGCTGTTGTCCAAATTCCCCACTGTTCTATAACTTGCCCCCCCCCCAAAAAAAAACAGTTATGTTGCAAGAAAGATATCAGCCTTGTAGCAAACAGTTCCTGGTGAACATGCAACAGCCATTGGTTCTGAGTGGAGAAGCAGGTGGAGTGTTACTGCGAGAGCAGCAGCAATGTACTTGCAACAGACTTGTTTGATTATTACACTTGTGTACCCCTGCAGTGTATGCATGGGCTCTGTTAATAACTAATACTGCAAGCTACTACGGTAGCCAGCCCGCACAATACAATTCACTGTTTAAAACACAATACAAAACTTTCAGCAGTAAAAGATCTTTAATCTCATCACATGCTGTAATATCAAATAACCTCCAGCTGTTTTGATCATTCTTTATTGAGCGAATCATTATTTTCTTTGTTGTCTAGAAATTTTGCTAGCAGTTGCACCATGCTTGCATTTATGGCATTCACTTCCTTCTGGAGGTGCACCATTATCTTGCGCATTTTGTGTGCCTTGCGGTCGGCCTTTGCTGCTGCCTCGCTTTCTCCTTTATGGACGGCAACTAGCTGCTCTATAGCAGATCCTTGTCGCTTGTGGCGGCTCTTTTGGGGTTCCCTTCTTTTGGCGCTTGTGCCAGCACCGGCACTGCTGCTTGCCCCTGCTGTGGCACTGCTGCTTACGCCAGCACTGGCTCTGTTTGTGTCGCTGCTGCTGCTGCCTGTGCTTTGCAGTACAGATACTGCAGCACTGGCACTGCAAATGGGGGAGCTGGCCGCAAGTTGTGCGAGGTCGTCTCTTCTGCTTCCTTCAGGCAGGCTGTCTTCCCATGACAGGAGCACTTCCGAGCCGTGTGGTGCCTCATTGACAACTGGCAGCTGAAAATGATGAAACATACAAGACAACATGTTATCATCTCAGAAAAGATATTAAATGTGTCTTCATGTAATGCAATCATCCGCTTCCATAATATATATGACAAAAACACTAACTCATGATGGCCAATCTGGAAAGAAGGCAATGGTTCAAATTTTTGTTTTTCTGAACATAACTAAATAGATATCTGAAGATCCAGACATGTACATCAGCATTCCCTAGCCCCAACTTTCACATGAACCAATGGGTTCAGTTCAGTTTTTTCCTGAATACTGTTGCGGAGTGCAATCGCCTTCCTTTAGGTTTATGTGACTCGAAATATTTTGTGAAGGAGTTGGAGGATTTTTGTACGGCTCCTAGTGTTGGTGTTGTGATGAATGTTGGATTTTATGTCCTTTAAATGACTTGTGGCTGTTGCGGCTAATGGTTTTATGGGTTTTATAATTGTGTGCCCTCCTGCTTGGGCCAAAGTTATGACTTGCAGTATGTCCAAATAAATAAATGAATGAACAGCTGGACAAGACAGTATACCAAGCTTATCAAAGTCAATAACAAGCAATATGTTAAACATTTGCAAGCATGTGGGGCATGGTTGACCAAGGGTAAATCGAGCTGATGAGGTTGAGTTGAACAGAAGTACACGGAAGGTGAGGTGCGAACTCTGGCACGACAAGGCGCTGCGATTTGAAGACGCAAGTGCCATTTCCGCTCCCCATTGCCATTAATGCCCATGGTTGTGGGAGTAGCTTACTCTGAATCCCCCCCTCCCCCGAGTCTGTCCAATGGTTCCAAAGGAAGGATTGCTGGGTCAGTTGGTTCATCATTCAAGGCTTAAAAACTGCACAAAAAATGGGATGGTACAGAAAGAAGGAATAGACAGCACTGAACCAGCAATTGAGTGTATTTTATGTGAAATGGCAATAAATACAGAAAGCATGCGCAAAGAGCTTATAGACAAAAACGCAATACAATACAGATATTACTTATATACTTCGAACGAAGACAGCGCAAAAAAGGACCACCACAGAAGAGGACACTACACAAAGAAAGCTTCTCTTCTGTGGTTGTCCTTTTTTACGCTGTCGTTCATTCCAAGTATGAATCACCAACTAGCCCACCACTTTGTTTTATTGAATTACTTGGGCATTACAGATATCACATAGAAATTTATTATCTACTTTGCTACTTCCCTTCAGTGTCCCTGTAGAGAAACAACAGTTCGCAATAACAGCTTATGATCCACAGATTGCTGTATTACTCCACTGTATTCAAGCCCAGTTGCTAATAGAATCAATGGACGATGATGAGTATCTACAAGAGAGAAGGATGAAGGTGAAGCTGCATATGCACAGGTGTGAAAGATTAATTGTCATACAGCAGTAGCAATATTAATATATCACGCAAATAAAGGCACCAAAATTCTGGTGCATATCATAACTTCATTTTACTAGAGACTTAAGTTGTATAAATCTGCAGTGTGTGCCTCTTGACACATGATTCCCACCTGAAAAACCTAAACCAGCAATGCACATTGAACTCCCTGTAGAACAAAGCGTTCTTTGCTCTGGCATGGTAACATTAAGTATATGGGGAGACAACCAGCTAACTACCGATATGTATAATTGCTAGAAAAAAAACAAGGACTTATGAACGAGCAGTGGGAGTTGCTTGGCTAGTTGGTTCCCGTTTCACGACAAAGAGCAGCACAAGGAAAAAATGTAGACGTGGAGGCCAGTGCCCATGTTTGTGGGAGTGGCTTACACAACTGCTTGAGTCGGTTCTTTATTATCTATTGTTGGCCAGCATTTTATAATGAGTATAAGTTCCGCACTGAGAAATGAGCAGCAATAGAATTCTGAAGTGATCTGAATGACAGATTGCACGCAATGGTATAAATCACAAATTACCTCTAAACTTTCCTCGACTCGGCCATCATCGTTGATGGGAAGGCAGCCGAGGAAACTGGAGCTGCCAGTAGAAAATCCATGAGACACCAGGCGACCCAGTTGAAGTGCCTGTCCGTCTCAGCTGTCTGGACAAATAAGAATGATATGAGCTATTAAATGTGTTGCTAAAAAAACATTTGAAGGCTGTGATCACAGCATTTCTCTCAGTGGATTAAGCTTCACTGTACACATTCTCAATGCAAGAATAAAATTTCATAGATGTGTCTAATGAACATGCACAGATACTGGTGAAATTAGTGCATGCAATTTACATTTGCAATGTGGCTAAACTACATCCTGCTAGTTGCTGCTTTGCAATTGAAGCCACGACTGTGCATTATGGTTCAACTATTGTCATTCTAGCAACATCTTACTTGGTTAATTTCTAGATTTATTTCTTTCATATATCTTTCCCAGGCTGCACTGTGTATACTACTTCACAAATGCTGCTAGTTCACAGTGAAGCCTGGTAAAGAAATATGAAATAAATCTAGAAATTCAATTAACTACATTGTTGCTCTAGCAGGTGGCCAGAAATAGCGACGCGTATAGCAATGCTGTCAGCGCTGCAGCTCGCAATTTGCAAATTAAAACGTCGAACAACACGTGTGTAACGAGGAAGACGAAGTTTGCATGCAGCGCCGTGCACGAGCGAAGATCCTAAGTGCTGCGTATGCTGCTCCTGCCTGAGGACATTACTCTCGATTCTTTACTACCTCAACAATGCATTCTCAAGATCGTCTTCGACACTCCAGAACTGTGCGACGACGGCGAAGAGAATCGACGCGTTGCTCCAGCGACAACACATGCTACTGTTGCACATGCGAGGCTGACGTAAGCAGTTCAGCTGCACTATGAAAACAGCGCCAAAAACCCGATGGCACGAGCATCGTTCGGTAAAGGTCGCACTTATCGTATTTCTTGTTGAGGTTTTCCATTTTCAGCTTCACTTGTTTGCTGGTGTATGGGCCTTGTCCCGGCGGCAGCCCGGCGTTCAGTTCCGCTACAATCGCAACATATATCCGAGCGTTGCGCGTGTTACCGTATCAGATCCGTATCCGATGCGTATCAGGGCCGCGGTTTTTGAATCAAGCCAAATGACACAACTCTGGGAGGACGAGCCGTTCGATGTTGCTGCTGCCACGGGCGCCGCCATCTTGACGGTTAAGGTAGCAAACGGTGGTCAGCAAGCTCGGTTTGGGTAACCGTGGTTAGGTGGCGTAACTGCAGTTTCGTCTGCCGTGTGAGCGCGGCTAACTATAGTTACGGGGAACCGTAGTTGCCTTAACTGTGGTTAAGGTCGCCCGTGTAAATGCGGTATTACAGGGCATACAGTACAACAACTACATTTGGTCATCACAATTCACAAACGGTTGACATAGATCATTGTAACTGACAAATACCCAGCTACGCTATATATATATATATATATATATATATATATATATATATATATATATATATATATATATTGTAAAGACGAAGATGTGGCAACGAGGTAGCGGCAGTGCTATCGCTGAGCGCGTGCTGGTGCCGGGCTCTAGAATAACCGCGGACGCCTAGAAGGCCTCGTTCTGCGCCTGGTTCTGCCTTCCTGGTTCTGGTGGTGCCTGAACTATTAAACCCCCTTTCAAGTGGTGGAGGTTGCTCCTGATCCCGTCCTGGAGCTCCGCAGCGGCACTGTAACGTCAGCAATGCCGAATAACGCCCCCCTGGCTCCCCAGCCACCGGCTGCTCCGCTTGTCTGCTCCGGCACACCTCGACAACGGGACCCGGTTGTCTTCAGTGGGCTCGGCGACTCTGACGTAGAGAACTGGCTGGCTTCCTACGAGCGGGTCAGCACGTACAACCGCTGGGACGACGCCATGAAACTAAACAACGTCATCTTTTACCTGGCTGATGTCGCCAACCTCTGGTTCCGTAACCACGAAGCCGATATCGCCACATGGTCCACGTTCAAGACGAGCTTCACTGAGGTATTTGGCCGTCCTGGAGTGCGCAAACTTCGCGCCGAACAGCACTTACGCGAACGGGCTCAGCAGCCTGGCGAGACATTTACTAGTTATATAGAGGACGTGGTGGATCTTTGCAAGCGCGTGAACAGCGATATGACCGAGGCTGATAAGATCCAAAATATCATGAAGGGTATCGATGAAGATGCGTTCCAAATGCTTCTAGCCAAGCAGCCCGCCACCGTGGCCCCCGTCATCAGCTTGTGCCAGAGCTACGAGGAGCTCCGCAAGCAACGCGTCCTCACTCGTCGCACCGTACAGCCTGCCGACGTCCTCTCCGCTGATGTCGAGACCGCAGGAGGGCAGCAGCTCAGGCATGACATTCAGAAGTTCATTCGACAGGAGATCGCACGCCAACTAGCGCTCATCTCTGGAGTTCGGAACCACCCGCCAGCGCTGTCTCCCACCCTTCAGCAGACGATCCGAGCCCAAGTCGCGGAGGCCCTGCCACCCCTGCCCCAGCAACCTGTGGCTGCCCCTCTTACGTACGCCGCCGTTCTTGCCAGACCACCATCCCATCCCTTGAGCCCTTTTCAAGACGCCACTCAAGCGCCGCCATCTTCGACGCCCCCGCCTGATTTCTCGTATCGGGCTCAGGTGGCACAACCGTCGCCTCGCTTCACGCTGGCAGTCTCGCACTACGGTCGTTTGTGGCGTACTCGCGACAATAGGCCTATTTGCTTTGCCTGAGGCTTCGCCGGCCATGTAGCCCGCTACTGCCGCAGACGTCCTTCTTCGCCTGCGGACGTCCTGCCACCATCTGCGTATGGGTCTTACATACAGCCGCCCCGCGTGCAAGCGGACCCATTGCCTCCTGCCTTCTCCACCAACCGCCAGGCTGCCACCTCTCATCGTTCCTCTTCTCCGCGGCGCCGTTCCTTATCTCCTATGCGCCGTCGGGCCAGCCCTTCCGCTGCGGAGAACTAATGAGCGCAGTTCCCGAGGCAAGAGCTGCGTCCCCTGAGAACTCTACAAGGCCTCTGCTCTCACCAACAAACGTTATTGATGTTTTTGTCGAAGGTGTTGCAACCTGTGCTCTCGTGGACACCGGAGCTGCTGTCTCAATTATGGACGAGA
The DNA here is from genome assembly GCF_052857255.1 of Amblyomma americanum. Classification (NCBI taxonomy): domain Eukaryota; kingdom Metazoa; phylum Arthropoda; class Arachnida; order Ixodida; family Ixodidae; genus Amblyomma; species Amblyomma americanum. Next base: position 402,734,339 of record NC_135497.1, read on the forward strand.
AATTTTGTCGAAAACTGAAGAAAGCCATGACGCCATTTTAGGGAGTTTCTCTTCGCACTGCTACCGCCGAACAGGTCGAGCCGCTCGCAACCTGCACCGCGCGAGTCGTTATTCAAGACGTCTTGTACATCATTCCATTCCTGATCCTCTCCTCTTGCTCCCATGACGTAATTCTAGGATGGGACTTTCTTTCTGAGCACTCCGCCGTCGTCGATTGTGCCCGCGCCGAAGTTACTTTCTCTGCCCTGCCCAACGCCTACCCGGCCGCACCGTCTCCTGAATATCCGGCCAAAGTACACCTGTCTCAAAATGTCGAGCTCCCGGCAAATTCCTCTGTCCTTGTATCCCTCTCGTGCGCCTCACCACGCAACCAACCTGCTGTAACTGTACTCTTTACCCCCTCCGAGTTATTTCTTCGCCGCAAGAACATGCCGCTACCCTTCGCTGTCCTCACGGTGACCTCCAGAACGACAGCCATGCTCGTCAGCAACCCTCTCTCATCTCCAGTGACCCTGATTCATGGTGAATGCCTTGGGTGCGTCGAACCGGCTGAACTTCTGCAACTTGACGACGACCGAGAAACTGCTCTCCCGCCATCGCTGGACTCTCTTACTCCTGTTCCCCTGTTACCCCCACCGCCCTCTGACATTCTATATAGCGCCATCGATCAAGATCTCACTTCTCCCTACCGTGACCAGCTGTTCCACCTGTTACACCAATTTCGTTCATCGTTTGACGCGTGCCAGTCTCCCCTCGGGCGTTCTTCACATGTCCACCATACCATCGATACCGGCTCCCATCCACCTCTGCGACAGCGCCCATATCGCGTGTCAGCGACAGAGCGTCGAGTCCTCAACGAGCAAGTGGACGACATGCTCGAGAGTGGGATTATACAGCCGTCGCACAGCCCTTGGTCATCCCCGGTCGTGCTGGTTCGAAAGAAAGATGGCTCCATAAGATTCTGTGTGGATTATCGCCGCCTAAACTCAATAACTAGGAAAGACGTTTATCCTCTACCACGCATCGATGACGCCCTCGATTGTCTGCAAGGTGCGGAATTCTTTTCGTCCCTGGATCTGCGTTCTGGATACTGGCAAATCCCCATGTCCAAATGCGATCGTGAAAAAACTGCTTTCGTCACGCCCGACGGACTATACGAATTTAACGTCATGCCATTTGGTCTTTGCAATGCCCCCGCAACATTCGAACGCATGATGGATAACGTCTTGCGCGGCTTGCGCTGGAAGACGTGTCTTTGCTATCTCGACGACATCGTTGTTTTCTCGGTCGACTTCACACATCTGACTCGTCTGCGCCAAGTGTTGACCTGCCTCACTGCCGCCGGCCTGCAACTAAATTTGAAGAAATGCCACTTCGGCGCTCGCCAACTGACCGTACTCGGCCATGTCGTATCCAAAGCGGGCATCCTTCCGGATCCGGCAAAGCTTCGCGCTGTTGCCGACTTTCCAAAGCCCTCTACTCTCAAAGAACTGCGGAGTTTCATTGGCCTCTGTTCCTACTTTCGGCGCTTCATCCGAAATTTCGCTACAATAATTTCGCCTTTGACGCGGCTTCAAGCCCAGAACTCCTTGTCGCCATGGTCCTCTGAGTGCGATGAAGCTTTTGTTACCCTACGTCGACTCCTTACTTCACCTCCCATCCTTCGCCATTACGACCCTAACGTCCCGACAGAAGTACACACGGATGCTAGCGGCGTGGGCATTGGTGTGGTGCTCGCCCAGCGAATACCTGGATTTCCAGAATACGTTGTCGCCTATGCGAGCCGCACGCTGTCCAAGGCCGAGATCAATTACTCCGTCACAGAAAAAGAATGCTTGGCCATTTTGTGGGCGATAACCAAATTCCGACCATACCTCTATGGCCACCCCTTCGACGTAGTCACCGATTATCACGCTTTGTGCTGGCTGTCATCGTTGAAGGATCCATCGGGTCTCCTTGGCCGCTGGGCTCTGCGCCTCCAGGAGTACGACATTCGAGTCGTCTATCGCTCTGGCCGTAAGCACTCTGACGCTGACGCCCTCTCCCGGTCTCCGCTGCCTTCCGACACTGCGACCATCTCGAGCATTGACTCCGAGCTGTCCTCGTTGCGCCCGGTAAACATGCTTGTGGAACAGCGCAATGACCCCTGGATTACATCTCTCGTGCACCATCTGTCTGGGCCCCCTACGGCAGCTGCCTCTCGCTCACTTCGGCGACAAGCCCGCCACTTCACTCTGCATGACGGTCTCCTCTATCGTCGCAATTACATGCCCGACGGTCGAAAATGGCTCCTCGTCATCCCTCGCCAACTACGAGCTGAAGTCTGCGCCTCTGTCCATGCCGACCCCCAGACTGCTCATGCTGGTGTTTTGAAAACCTACACTCGACTTCGGCACCGGTACTACTGGCGTGGCATGTACAGCTTTTTACGCAAGTACATTCACTCATGCATTGCGTGCCAACACCGCAAGTCTCCGTCACAGCACCTTTCTGGCCCATCGCAGCCATTACCTTGCCCTGCCCGTCCCTTTGATCGCGTCGGCATCGACCCTTACGGGCCCCTGCCCTCTACCCCTTCAGGTCACCGTTGGGTTATAGTCGCCATAGACCATCTCACGCGCTATGCTGAAACGGCGGCTCTTCCGGCGGCTACAGCGCGAGACGTGGCCTTCTTCATTCTCCGCCAGCTCATTCTCTGCCACGGCACCCCTCGTGAGCTTCTGAGCGACCGCGGCCGTGTGTTTTTATCCGAGGTTGTCCAGACGCTTCTGCAAGAGTGCCGCATCGTTCACAGAACCTGCACAGCGTACCATGCTCAGACCAACGGCCTCACCGAATGGTTTAACCGGACACTCGGTGACATGCTCACCATGTATATCAGTCCCGACCATTCCAACTGGGACCTCGTTCTTCCGTTCGTCACCTACGCATATAATACCGCCGTCCAGTCCACCACAGGCTATTCTCCGTTCTTTCTTCTTTACGGCCGCGAACCTACAAGCATGCTTGACACCATTCTTCCTACCATCTTGATGCATCTGACTGCGCAACTGCTTCTGAAACTGCCAAGTATGCCGAGGAATGCCGCCAGCTCGCCCGTTCCCTCACGTCCGCTGACCAGAATCGACAAAAAGAGCGTCGGGATTCCGGTAGTCAAACTCACGTACCCCTTTCCCCCGGCTCACTTGTCTGGCTCTGGATCCCTGCTGGCTCTCCTGGCCTGTCGTCCAAATTCCAAGCCAAATATCAAGGTCCTTACCGTGTTCTTTCTCAACCTTCCCCTGTGAACTATGTCGTCGAACCACTGACACCCTCCTTTGACCTTCGCCGTCGTGGCCGTGAAACGGTGCATGTCAGTCGCCTCAAGCCTTACCATGACCCCTTGATCTGCACTACGCCTTGAGTCGCCAGGATGGCTCCTTTCATCCCCGGGGGCCATTGTAAAGACGAAGATGTGACGAGGTAGCGGCAGTGCTATCGCTGAGCGCGTGCTGCTGCCGGGCTCTAGAATAACCGCGGACGTCTAGAAGGCCTCGTTCTGCGCCTGGTTCTGCATTCCTGGTTCTGGCGGTGCCTGAGCTATTAAACCCCCTTTCAATATATATATATACATATATATACGCACACAGTAACATTTATGGTACAATGCAAACGTAGTAAAACAGGCACGCGTGCATAGTCTGCAAGCATACATTTTGTGGCCACTTCCCAAACAAAATGAACCGAAATTCCTACCGCCATGATGGCACCAGCCCTTTTTAAGGAGCAAAATTTTGGTCATTATCTAAATGCCAAGTGGTCGCTTTCATGAGTGTGACCCATCAGTGCAGCACAGTTTAGTGCATCACTCTAGTTTCCCTTTATTACACTTCTTTTTCGTACAGGATTTCACAGAATCTGAGTCGTAATACTCTAGTCCTTGTGCCCTCTGATTGTGGGGTTGAGGGAAGTTTCTGCTCCTGTGTTATCTTGCTGCATGGTTTGAGGCATGCATAGAGGTCATCCTTTAAGTTATTCATCCATTAGCTCTGTTGGAGGTGCCAGCTGTTGCCTGCTTGGTTGTGAAGGTTTGCTCATAGGGCTTTGAAAGTTTGTGAGAATAGCAGCCACAGTGCAGATTTGATCGAGCTCTGACACAAAGCTCACTAAGCCGTTTGGTGAAACACCAGTGAGGCCTTTAAAGGTATTTGAAGTCTTGTAAGCAGAGTAGGAGCTCGACTGGAGAGACAGTGAGGAGAGCACCTCACACTTTATCTCTGTTGCATCCAAAATAACCCTTGTTGTTGGATACGTGCTGAATGCTGCAGGCATTGTTGCGTCTATTACAGCTCTTGATACCCAGAGTGGTAGTTTTCAGAGTCTTAACATGAAGTTGATCCATGACACACATGTACGAAACACTGTTGACTGAGTGATCCCAAATCTGTGTGCCAGGTCATGCTCGAAGAGGCCGAGACGAAGCCTTACAAGTACGAGGAACAGTTCATTTTCTGCCGTCAGCTCCACTGGCTTTGATGCCAGCATTCCTCAAAACATTACTCCCATTCTTTACGGGGTTGATGTAAGCCATCAATGCCAGGAAGTGCTGGTATGATGGTATTCCTGTGTAAGCAAGGAAGTCCTCATTTGAGTGTTTAAAACGGTCAGTGCCGAACCTTGTTCTAATTTCTTTTTCTTCAAGGCGTGCAGTGAGGCGGCGATTTTCTTGGAGTGAAAAGTGCAACTCTTTCTTCGTCTGGAGCGGCTGCTCCTGGAGTACTTCACATTCATATTGACACCGCCAAATCATCGTCGTCGTTCTACTAGAACCACGAGAGCGCGGAATGCGCGCGCGAGCTGGCCTTAAAAAAAGGAAGCCGAAGGGTCTGTCTGCGAAGGCTCCGCTTTTGGGACTGCTACTGACGTCCGCTGCAGTCACCTACTCCAACCGAGCTGTACCACCCGTGACATCTGGTGGAGGGCGCTGGGTAACGCATTCCATGCCTCGGACTCCCCCAGCAAGCAGGGATTCAAGTGCTCGAGGGTCATCTGCCATCGAGGTGTCGCCTGTACACCACGGCAGCCGCCGGCTCCAAGGCCTTCAACCCGAGTTTGGGCTTCTAGAGTCTCGCTCAACCCAAGCGGTTCGTTCAGCGCCATCGTCGACGACCGTCCAGCCCGAAATAGGCATGCAGACGACGATTAGTTCACCTTCTGTTGTGCTGCAGCAGCCTCGGGAGCCACCGATCTTCCAAGGTTCTCCAGGCGAAGACCCGGAAGACTGGCTGGAGAAATTTGAACGCGTGGCCCGGTACAACAGATGGGCGGAAGACTCCAAGCTTCAACACGTGTTTTTTTCGCTGGAGGGCGCAGCTCGTACGTGGTTCGAGAACCGGGAGTCGTCCATAACGACGTGGAACGTATTTAAAGACCAGTTCCTGAAGGATTTCACCACGGTGATTCGAAGAGAACGGGCCGATCTGCTCCTTCAGTCCCGAACCCAGCTACCAAATGAAAACATACTGGTATACTTCGAAGAGATGGCAAAGTTATTTCGTCGAGCTGACCCGGACATGACAGAGCAGAAGAAACTCCGGTACCTTATGCGAGGTGTCAAGGAGCAAATCTTTGCCGGACTGGTTCGCAATCCACCGAGCACGGTCGCAGAGTTTCTGTCGGAGGCAACCACCATGGAAAAGACACTCGATATGCGGTTGCGGCAATACGAGCGTCAACCTTTGGCCATGACTGCGGCAACCACGGACATCAGTAACACCCACATGCTTCGCGAAACCGTACGAGCTATCGTTCGCGAGGAGCTCCAGAAGCTGTTCCCGGCTACGCCGCCTGCGCCAACTGTTACTGCTCTATCCGAGGTTATTCGGGAAGAGGTGCAACAGGCGCTTACAACACCAGCTCCCTTTCAGCCGTCCACAGCCCCACCACAAATGACATACGCCGCTGTTGCTCGTCGCGCACAACTGCCGCCGACTCGTCTTCAGGAAACCCCGGCCTCTTTTCGGCCGCCACCACCTGCTCGTCCTGCTCCATCGTATCCCCGTAAAAGTGACATCTGGCGCACTCCCAACTACCGTCCTCTCTGCTATCACTGCGGTGAGCCGGGCCACCTGTACCGCAACTGCAGGTATCGTCAGATGGGCCTGCCGGGGTTCCCTGCAGATGCACCACGTCCGCAGCCTGGGCAGCGACCCAGAGAAATCAACGATTATCTGGCCGAATCTGCCGGTGGGACCCGCAGGTCGCCATCCCCACGTCGTCGGTCTTACGGTGACTTTCCTCGGGGAAGGTCGCCAAGCCCCCGCCAGGAAAACTAAAAGCAGCAACCTTTGAGGGGGAGGTTGCTCACCGACGAAATGTAACAGACCCTCCTACGCCGCAACTAGGTGTCCACCCGATGCCACTACCGAATGCCGTCCAACACCGTGAAACGCCGACTCGACGGGAATGCCACCTGACGTATCGAAATGAACCCGCGCCGCACCGCAGCCGTGACCGAACACCGCGCCGTACCGCTCACACGCCGTCTACGACAGCAAACCTGAGCATTTCCCTCGACGGAACAGACGTCACTGCACTCGTCGACACAGGGGCGGATTACTCTATCCTCAGTGGAAATTTCGCCGCCACTTTGAAAAAGGTCACCACTCCGTGGATGGGCCCACAGATTCGTACAGCCGGGGGTCACTTAGTTACACCGACCGGGACTTGCACATCAAGAGTAGCAGTTCAAGGCGCAACCTACCTGGCAACGTTCGTTATACTCGAACATTGTTCACGTGACGTCATTCTCGGGATGGATTTCTTGACCGAGAATGGAGCGGTCATCGACCTCCAGTCAAAGGCCGTGTGTTTCTCCACAGAGAACGCAATACACAGAGATCCAGACCATCCGACCGCACTTTGCATCCTGGATGACCACGTCACCATCCCACCTCGTTCGAGTATTATGGTTTCTGTCGGCGCCAAGACTGTGCGGAATTTCGAAGGCGTCGCGGAAGGCAACCAGATCTTGCTTTTTGCCAGGAGCCTTGCTGTCGCCAGAGGAGTCGTTAATCTCGTCGACGGAGAAACAGAAGTGCTGATAACCAATTTCGGTGGTGCACACCAACATCTGAACGTGGGAACCGTTGTGGCTCACGTTGATGCCATCGCCCATGTCAGCAGCACACCCAGTATTTCCACAATGTCGTTGTCGCAAGAGCAGAGCCCAGTCACTGGTTTCACGTTCGACGTCAATCCAGCACTCTTCCCGACGCAGCAACAACAAGTTAAAGATCTTCTTCTGCGCTACGGCGACATCTTCTCGGTATCATCGCGTGTTGGACGAACTCACCTAGCGAAGCATCGTATTATTACGGACGATAACGTGCACCCTCTCCGACAGTCCCCCTACCGAGTGTCTCCCGCTGAACGCGACGCTATTGGCCGCCAAGTCAAGGAAATGCTCCGCGACGACGTAATTCGTCCTTCCCGGAGTCCCTGGGCAGCGCCAGTCGTCCTTGTGAAGAAGAAAGACGGAACATTGCGGTTCTAAGTAGACTACCGTCGCTTAAACAAAATCACCAAAAAGGATGTCTATCCTCTCCCCCGGATCGATGACACTCTGGATCGCCTTTGTAGCGCTAAATACTTTTCTTCGATGGACCTCAAGTCAGGTTACTGGCAAATTGAGGTCGATGAGCGGGACCGTGAAAAAACAGCTTTTATTACTCCAGATGGCCTGTATGAATTTACGGCCATGCCCTTTGGACTGTGCTCTGCACCGGCAACTTTCCAACGCCTCATGGATACCGTCCTTGCCGATTTAAAATGGCAGACGTGTCTCGTCTATCTTGACGATGTTGTCGTCTTCGCCCCGACTTTCCAGGAGCATCTTCACCGCCTCGAATTGGTCCTACAAGCAATAAGGTCTTCTGGACTCACGCTCAAAAATGAGAAATGCCACTTTGCGTATACAGAGCTGAAGTTCTTAAGGCACGTTGTGAATCAAGCCGGTGTTCAGCCTGATCCTGAAAAAACAACAGCTATTGCACATTTTCCGCCGCCGCAAGACCTGAAAGCTGTCCGCCGTTTTCTTGGATTGTGCGCGTATTACCGTCGCTTCGTGAAAGATTTTGCTCACATTGCCGAGCCGCTGACGCGCCTAACAAGGTCGGACACACCTTTCACATGGGAAGCAGCGCAAGAAAATGCATTCCGCAGCCTTCAAAGTTTCCTGCAGGCGCCTCCCGTTCTGGCTCACTTCGACGTAAACGCCGACACGGAGCTCCATACTGATGCCAGCAACATCGGCTTAGGTGCTGTCCTGGTCCAGATCCAAGCAGGTCAAGAACGGGTCATCGCTTACGCAAGTCGATGTTTGTCACCAGCCGAATCAAACTATTCCGCTACCGAGAAAGAATGCCTTGCCATTGTGTGGGCCACTTCGAAATTCCGACCGTACCTTTACGGCAAAAATTTTAAGGTGGTGACCGATCATCATGCCTTATGCTGGCTCGCAAGCCTTAAAGACCCGTCCGCTCGCCTCGTCCGATGGAGTCTGCGGCTCCAGGAATACGACATGACTGTCGTGTACAAATCCGGGCGCAAGCACTCTGACGCCGATTGTCTGTCCCGCGCCCCAGTAGATCCTTCTACCGACGCCTGTAATGATGACGACATCTTACTGACTGCTCTCAGCGCCTCCTGCCTCGCTGACCAACAATGCGCCGACCTCGAACTTCGAGACGTAATGGAATTTCTCAACGGCAGCAACACGACCGCCCCACGCGCTTTCAGGCGCGTGTTGCCATCTTTATGCATCCGCAATGGTCTTCTGGTCAAGAAAAATTTCGCTCCAAACAATACGCAATACCTAATCGTCGTACCGCCTAGCCTGCGCAATGAAGTCCTCCAAGCCTCCCATGACGAACCCACTTCTGGACATTTGGGCGTAGCCCGTACGCTAGCCCGAATCCAAGAGAATTACTACTGGCCTCGTCTCCGTGCTGATGTCACTCACTACGTCAGAACGTGCCGAGCCTGTCAGCGTCGCAAGGTACCGTCAACCAAACAAGCTGGGTTCTTGATGCCCATTAGACCACCCACAAGGCCCTTCCAACGAATAGGAATGGACATGCTGGGTCCGTTCCCACGTTCGAACTCTGGCAACAAATGGATAATTGTCGCGACGGACGACCTTACCCGCTATGCAGAAACGTCAGCTCTACCCAGCGGCACCGCTTTAGAAGTCGCTAAGTTCTTCGTGCATCAGATCGTACTCCGCCATGGGGCACCTGAAGTGCTGATCACTGACAGAGGCCCTGCGTTCATGGCTGAGCTGCTGCAGGAGATCTTGGTTTACAGTCATACCGACCACCGCCGAACAACGTCGTACCACCCTCAAACGAACGGGTTGACTGAAAGACTGAACCGAACCCTTTCTGACATGATTTCCATGTACGTCGATATTGAACACAAAACGTGGGACGAAGTGCTTCCTTATGTCACCTTCGCCTACAATACGGCCATGCAAGAAACAACGCAGATGTCTCCATTCCAACTCGTCTACGGCCGTGCAGTGACGACGATGCTCGACGCAATGTTACCACATCTGGACGACTCTAACCTTCACACTGATACCTACACGTTCCTGGAACGCGCCGAAGCTGCTCGCCAACTGGCCAAAGTTCGAATTCAAGACCAACAACTTCGAGATGCAGATCGCTACAATCGGCGCCGTCACGACGTCCATTATGCGCCTGGCGACCGTGTGTGGGTGTGGTTCCCCATTCGGCGACGAGGACTGAGCGAAAAACTCCTCCATCGCTACTTCGGACCATACCGCGTGGTCAGGTCATTGGGCGACCTCAACTACGAGGTCATTCCCGATGGATTTCAGAAGTCCCGACGGTCCCCGTGCCCTGAAGTGGTTCACGTGGTCCGCCTGAAGCCTTATCACGATCGGTAGCCTCGCCCACTAACCCCGTTCAGTCCTTCCGACCTCTCCACTCACTCCCAGCATCGGGACGATGCTTCTTTTTGCCGGGGAGTAATGACACCGCCAAATCATCGTCGTCGTTCTACTAGAACCACGAGAGCGCGGAATGCGCGCGCGAGCTGGCCTTAAAAAAAGGAAGCCGAAGGGTCTGTCTGCGAAGGCTCCGCTTTTGGGACTGCTACTGACGTCCGCTGCAGTCACCTACTCCAACCGAGCTGTACCACCCGTGACAATATTTATGTCTGTCTATTTCATTTGCCTGTGCGGCAACCACACCCTCGAGACGTTCCACTTCACTGATAGGCTCACCACTACCTAATAAAGGGGTTGTACCAGAAGCAGGTGAACAGGTGGCGGTGTCTCTCTGTTTCAGGTGCTTCGGACTCTAGAGCTGCTGCAGACGATCGATCAGTAGACTGGTCACCAAAAAATTCTGCTGCACTATCTTCTACAGTCAGTGCTTTAGCAACAGCTTGATCTGAAATCTGATGTGCTTGTGGACAGGCGCTCAATGTTCGCTCCTTGGGTGATTTGCGAAGCTGTTGCTTTTTGCTAAAGCTGAACACACTGGGGCAGGCTGTTGGTCGCAGTAAGTTGTTGCCGCATGATACACCTGGAATAAAGTCTGATGGCAGGAAATGCCTTGAACACACTCTTGAGCATTTTGTCACCTTCAAGTACTTCCCTTCTTCGCGCTTGATGGCGATGATCCACTTTTTGTATAATGTGGCATCTCTTGGGAAACGATGATAAGAAACTTACAAGTTTCAAGAGTTGTACATGTAGTTAAAACCTGTATCAACAAATAATTCATCAGTAACCTATATTTGCTATACTTGAATATTTTTACCAACGTGTGACATTTAAAGATAATCCGCCTGATAATAAACATAGCTGAACCGCAACGGTGCAAGTGTTTGTTACCGAGATGTTGTGGTCAATATGCATATTTGTCCAGCGGGCACTTTCGATCGCGATTTTTCGCGATGCGGATTATTAAACAAATTGCGATCGGCCGAAATCGTAGGCGATCGTGTTGTGCGCTAGAGCTCGGCAAACTCAGTGCGGTTCGGTTAGTTGGACCGCGTAAGAGCGATAATTAATCACGATCGTAAGTCCCCGTGTGCCACCGGCACGAGAATGTGCGTCCACCGCTTTATCCGCACTACCCGGCATCTCAATCGCGGCGCGAAGGTTAGCCTGTACCCGAGCAAAGCTAGGCATTAATGCACGCCCTTGTGAACACGGGCTTACATGAGCGAGCGCCATGTCCCTAATATTTACAGCCTTTGCACATTCACAGCATCTGAATTTGCTGTAACGACATGGCTGTTAGGTAAAAAAAAGTCGTGCTGCTGTACACGCAGATAACACGGGCACATCGCGGGGTTGACGCGAGAAGGAAAGGGAGCCTTTCACAACTTTCACTAACATCGGTTAAGGTACAACATGGTACTTCTCTAACCGGTAATGCCATTTGTAGTCAACTCGAGGTTATTTATCTTTTTTTTCACCGAGACGACTAATAATAAGGGGTACCGGGAACGTCCGATGTTTCCCTACCTCTCGGGGACGGATTAACACGGGTGTGAAAGTAAATACCACGCACCTTGTTACTGCCTGGATCCTTGGGTCCTTGCTGTTTACACCAGGGGACACAGCAGTGCGTCGGCATTTTCGCTATACGATGTGGGTCGATCTGCGGCTTGTGAATCCGCGCGGGCCTTGCGCATACAGTCTCCGCTTCCCATAGAGTAATGGCGGTTATGCTGCTTCCTCGCCATTACCAAGATGGCGGACCTAACTCTCAACTTGTGAACGAGATGGCGCTGCGCATTTCGCATATGGTCTATTGCTCCGCCTGAGCAACTGATTTAAATAATTGTGTCAGTACCACTCTTCTATAAGGCTAGTGCCCTCTAAAATCTTCAAGAGTGATTGTGATACTGACCGCCGCTCGCTTCAGGAACCCTCAGGGCACCCATGCGAGAGACGTCAGATGGAACGTCCAATCTCCTAGGGTGCCTCAATGCACGCGCCCCCCTCCGCGGCGGAGGGAGGCGCCCATCACTACAATCTCCTTATCGGTGGCCGAGTAATGTCTCATACTCGGCGCGAAAACGCGGGCACGCTAACACAAAATGGTTCACATCACCAACATCAGAGTTGACGCACATAGATGAGGTGGGACGGTGAGTCTTGTGCATCCATACCGGCGTATAGGCGGAGTTCGTGCAAGAGATAGCTGTGTCGCGTGGCAAGCCTCATGTAACGAAAGGGATCGGCAGAGCAGGCTGAAGTGCAAAAAAGTGATGCCTTGCAAAGTTCTCGTCCTTTGGGGCAGCCACTGAAGCTGGATAAAACGGCTTCTTGGGTAAGAAGGTCTGCCCCCATGAATTACCAGCGGCTCCAACGTGAGATGGTACGCCCTGGAAGCAAACTGTAAGCATTTGAACTGTAGGTTTTAGACCAGGGGTAAAATTTATCAGCGGAAATCCCTCGTAGCAGACCCTCTAGTGCAGACTTGGAGTCTGACAGAATGGCGACTCTCTATGGTTTGCAGAGAGACAGACGTTCAAGTGATTTTGCAATGGCCAGTTATTCAGCCGAAGTTGACGATACAACTCTGAAGGCGCCCAACCCAAGATAAGTCAAGGTCAGGCAGTACAAATGCGGCTGTCGTCGGCTTCCGAGTCATGGTCGCAACTCAGAAGTAAAGTAAGCGGAGAGCTGTATCCTAAGGCGCATCTGTGAATTGTGTTACTGTATAGCTAAATAGGATGATGTTGATTACAAAAACGATCAGCAATGAACTCGGCGATATGAACAAGTTGTATCGCGCATTCATGGCGTACATTCTGTCATCTTCCAACCGACAATGCAGGCCGGACGGTCGTTCCGTGCTCCGCTTCGCGTTCATGCGACGTGTGTAATTATATAGTTGTTAGTGACTATCTATTAATAAAATAACAATGGAAGGAAAAGATGTTGCCAGCCGCGGCATCTGCCATCGAAACCTCAAGCACCTGAGCGGCGACTAGCGGGAATAAAAGAACAGGAAGATTAAAGGAAGAGGGAAAGAAAGGGGGCAGCGATAGTGAGAAAGTATAGACCTCCTTCACCCCGCGACGTCACTTAGATGCGGTGGCGCTGATGCCAGCAGCGACTTTCTCATGGTAGGCCACGGCCGGTCTCGAGAGGTGCGCGAAGCGCGCGCTCCCCTAGAGACCCGCCGTGGGTAGGCAAAACAGGTTCCGCCTGCCCTTGCCTACCGCAGCTGCCTCAGCTACGGGCGGCTCCATCATGCCTGCGCGCTGCAGAAGCAGCACGTATTGATCAGCTGCGTCACTGTTGGATCCGCGTAGTAGCATGAAAAAAAATTTAAATTAGCCCCGATAGGCTTCTCGCGATAAATACCTCATTAGGAAACTGGCTGACAGGTAATGGGCCGCGGTACTAAAACGCGAAGTCTGGGAGTCGATCGGCACTGCCACTCAATTTACTTAATAGCATGTAAGTTACTGAGTTCATTCACCTGAACATCAGCATAGTACGCTTATAACTGCGCAAGGGATAAAAGCACATATGTAGCGGCGCACGCATTTATCACCTTGAGGCGGGGTGCACGGGGCGCCGGCAGGTTCACCCACCCCCAATGAATGCGTTCAATTGTTAATAGCACAGCCTGTTTTAATGGCACATCTTATGGCATTTGACATTTACTTGAAAGTGTTCTTTAATATGCCCGATGTAATTATTTGATACCAGTGGAAAGAAGTCTGGTAAGTTCTTGCGCGGTCACGTTGGCGTGCATAGAATAGCGTCCCTTAAGTGTGCTAAAAGCCCCATGCTTTTTCATTTCATCATGCATATGTCATGTTTCATGATGTAGTCCATGATCGCGAAGCTTGTTTGGAAAGAAGCAGCCGCAGGCGTGCTACTAACCGACACGTGGTGAGATTGAGAGGGGACGCGGCAATGAAAAAAGTTTTCGTTATTTATGCACGCGATATGTATCTAAATTTGGTGCAAATATGAAATTGCTACACTAGTTTCAGTAATGCTCTTTATTTTTCGCTATAACTGGTACAGTTTCTGGGTAATTATAATTAACACACTCGTCAAGTCACCTCAAGGTCTTAAATATGATGATGATTATGGATTTTTATGGCGCAAGGGCAGCTATGGCCAAAGAGCGCCATGTCACAAGGTATTTTTTCTTTTTCTCAAGGTGGGGTCAGAGACCCATTTCCCAAGCATTTCACCCTAAATAAGCCGAGCACCAGACCAGGGGAAAGCTTGTACCCATTGTATCACCGGTGGGTGCCCGGCGGCACTGGGGATCGAGCCCCGCTCCTCCCGCATGCGAGGCGGATGCTCAACCACTTGGCCACCGCTGCGGTCAAGGTCTTAAATAATTGAGTATAAAATACGGAATTTTTTTATGCCACCTTGTTCACAAAGCCCTGTTCTGTATGATGACGCTTTTATTTCTTTTTTTAGATAATCATGTACTTATGCATGCATAGTTACATGAAAACGTTTCTTGCAAAAATAATGAACATAATACTGCATGTGTAGGAAAAAATATCGAGAGATAAATTGCACCCCCAAATGTCTGAGGAATCTTTTGCGACAAATAGAATAAATCTATCTTCATGCGTTACGAAATTCCGAAGGTGTGAGTGATGCCAATTGCAGAAAATATGAAAGGTCAGAAAACGAACCTTAACGTTTATTCCCTCGTTTATGGCCTCCTCGCTTGCGCTTTGGTCAAAGAAATGCGGCATTGAACTCAAAGAAAGTCTCAAAGAAATGAAAGAAATTACCTCACAATTTTCGACGACCACGCATCTAGAAAGCGTAAGTTATAAATTTCTACAGAATATTTTGCTTTAACTTTTCGTCACGAAACGAAACACCCCAGGGCTAAGAAAGAAAATAATTCCAGAAGCCGAAAATTTTCACCAAATTGACGAGTTTAACAAGGGGAGAGAGAAGTCGGCCTGGCTGGTGCGTGATCCTGCGGATAAAAACAACGCTTAAGCGAGACAGAGGAGAATGGGGACACGACGCAGTCCCCACTTTTCGTACAGCGCGACACCTATGTATGTCGGCAGACGGTGAGCGCACGTTTGCTCCGGCGAAGCAACGCCAGCACTTCCCCTCACTACTCTCCCGAAGTAAAATAATTCTGGCTAGAGCAGAGGCTCAAACACTTCCTATTTTTTCAATGCCTAGACTAAAAATCAATGCCAGAAACGTGTTATGTTTACTACTGACCATATATACAATGCACAGGTGCGAACTATTTCTCTGAATACGCCGCACATGGCCAACGCGCGTTTGATTACTTCAAGAAATTACTAAGTTGAAAACAAACCATTGCTGTAATTCGCAGAAACTGAAAACGCGCCTACAAGTCGTGAAAACCCGCGCTCAACACCTCTCCGCGACGACACTCCCTGGCCTTTTGCCTACCGCGAGCCCGCTAGCGACTGCAGCGCCACCTCGTTTGTTTGCAAACATGCAGGAGGTCTATAGGGGTAGGAGGTACTATACACTATGTACAAATAAATGACATGGAAATAAATGCGGGATGCTGCGCCGCGCATGATATGAGTACTTGGTTCAGCGGCATGCGAATGCTTGGGGGGAGGGGGACGGTTGGTCGCGGCCCACGCGATGTCTTCCACGAGGGCACAGATTGGTTGCCCTGCGCCAGGCCGAACGTAGCACGCGACCATTGTCTGCGCGTGGGAGCATCGACTATCGCACCCTTGGCCGTCACGCACCGGCCCCTCAAAAATAAATATTTATATGCCGCGCTCTTGCCGTGTCCTACCATTAAAGAGAAAAATAAATATATGGCAGAAACACACGCTCAAGGCGCACTGCACAAAAAACTGGACTTCGGGCGCCCGGCTGTAAAGCGTCCGAAGGTAGCACACGCGGAGCGTTTTGTCATTGCGGGTAGTTAGCTCGCGCGGAACAGACGGGACATCAAGGCTGTCTGTTCGAAGTTACAGTATCGCACAAAGAACGGCCCTCTACCTAACACACAAACTCACCAACTAGGATGCGGCCCGCGCCGCACGGGCGGCCCTTCCTGACGCTCCCATTACAGACATCGACCAGTGGGTAGCATCACTCATGAACGATGTCTCCACACACACTCGAACCCGTGACACCACACCAGATACGCCCTCCCTCGACACTGGCCTGGCCAACATATGGGAGGCCCACCATAGCATCCTGGAGTGCTGGAAAGGGCAAAAGCTCAATCGGACCCTTAAAAGTGGCTAGCCGCACTGCAAACACAAATTACTGAGCACTCTGAGGAGCTCTGCCGATCCAACTGGAGACAGGTTTGCGATAGTATGGTTGGCAATCTCTCCTCCAAAGGCAGTCGCCAACTCTTTCGTCCCTTAGTTGACCCCACGCAATTTAAAACAGCATCACAACACCACGTCACACGCCTTATACACAGGACCGACCTTTCTTCCGACGCACTCATCAACATACTTAGGAACACACATACAACTCCCGGTACCTCAAACCCCCTGCCCCCTATGCCGGCACCCCGAATGCCTACCTCGACGCGGAGATCACGGAAGCAGAAGTCAGAGTGTCCCTCCTGACTCTCCGCTCTAAATCCACCCCAGGAGTTGACCATATCTCCAACAGCATGCTCCGCAATTTGGGCGATCAGTAGATTGCCCAGCTCATGGAGTACTTCAACACATGCTGGCAGGAGGGCACCCTTCTGCAACCCTGGTGTCACGCCAAAATCTTATTCATACCCAAGCCCCACAAACCCCTTAGGCCTGTAAATCTTCGTCCCATCTCACTAACATCTTGACTGGGCAAGCTTTTGGAGCATGTCGCACTCGCCCGACTCACCCAACACATGACGGAGCGAGACCTCTACCCGCACATCATGGTGGGCTTCCGTCCCCACCTGTCGGCACAGGACGCCATGCTCCAGCTCACGCAGGATATTTTCGGCCGCCTCATACCGGGCCACACAATAGCTGTCCTAGCCTTGAATCTCCCCAAGGCCTTTGATCGCCTAGACCATTGTGCGATCATGGCGGCGCTCTCCCCCTTGAACATAGGTGAATGTATGTATACACCTGAAGAGGCCGCCGTTGTCCTAGCCATCACGCATACGGAGGCCCGGTATATACTATCGGACTCTAAAAGTGCCATACTAAATTTTGCTCGCGTGAGAGTTTACGTCCCTGCATTTCGCATACTGAACTCCCTCGCCGCACACCCGCCCCGCCACATGGAGCTCATTGTTACGAGGTGGCAAGCGAAGGAACGGGACGACATGATGACAGATGAAAATATGATTTATTATTATTATTAGCCCATCAAATATGATTTAATAGCTGCGGGCCTAGCGCGAGCGCTCTGTCCCGCGCCACTGTCCTCTTCTTCGCCTTCGTAACACTACCCGGGTCCTTCGAGCGATAGCCCCGATCGATTGCTTGAATTCTTAATTGTGAGGTGACGATGAGCATGATCAGAAAGGTTAGAAGAAAATGAAAGGCTTGCCACCAAGATGAACGAGATGATCTGATGAACGGTAGTCCCCAGAGCTTCAGGTCCAGCGGTAGGTCGCCCACAGCCGAAGGTGAAGGTTGAAGGACTCGCCGGACAGCTTGGGCGGGGGTGCCGTCTCGGTTCGGGTCGTCGTCGGGTCATAGTGCGTCTGGTCCTGGTCGCCGTGTCTTGTGGTCGGGGCTGGGGACGGGGCGGGGGGAAACCGGCTGGTCGGTTCTGGTCAGGTCGAGCTGATGTTGAGCCGGGCGGCGGAGTCCTGGTCCCCTCGGCCGACGACGAAGGCGGGCAGAAGGCGGCGATGCTCCGGGGACTAGGATGACGATGGGGAACCCGCACCTCGCACCAAATGTTACGAGGTGGCAAGCGAAGGAACGGGACGACATGATGACAGATGAAAATATGATTTATTATTATTATTATTATTATTATTATTATTATTATTATTATTATTATTATTATTATTATTATTATTATTATTATTATTATTAGCCCATCAAATATGATATAATAGCTGCGCGCCTAACGCGAGCGCTCTGTCCCGCGCCACTGCCCTCTTCTTCGCCTTCGTAACAATATGGGTGCCTACCCACCCCGGCAATCCCGGAAACTAGGCTGCCAACGCTTCAGCCCGAGGTTCTCTCAACCGGGCACCGGCGGCCTGCGATCTGGGGTTCTCACGGGAGCGCATGCATTCATTCAGTGAACTGACGCTCTATTCCACACCCCATCGCTCCCTCGACAATTATCACCAGACACTTGGGAGGCGGCTCCAAACACGCACCTTACCCTCCCCTTATATACGCTTGCGCTATCACCAAGTCCACACAAACCCCTACTGTACCCTCTGTCACCCCCCCCCCCCCAAAGCCACTCTCGGTCGTATCCTTTTCCTCTGCTCGGTGGATCCTCCCCCGCGGGGTCTGGGGCACCTTACCACTTGGGAGGCTTGGGAGACCCTACTGCGCTCCGAGGACCCGGCCAAGCAAACCATCGCCACAGGCCGGGCTGCCAGCGTCATGAGCCTCCAGGACATGAGCGTTTGAGTGCAGTGGGGCCGTGCGGGGGCCCAAGGACCGGCATGTGCTAAACTCTCCTGTGTCTAATAAAGTTTCCACCACCACCACCACACAGAAGCTCACCAGTTCGCTCACGGGTGCGCGCACTTAGTGTTCCTGGCGCATAAACAGGAACACTAGGCGCACTGCCGTGCGGCCACAGGAGCGCCGATACACTATCCGGGATGAGACCCTGCGCCCTGTAGGCCGCAAGCATGTCGCGACGCGGTTGGGCGAACGCGGTAGAGCGGAGCTCCAGTGTTTCAACTGCACAACAATCACCACACGCGTCGCTTGTAGCCAGCCCGTGCCGCACCCGTGCACCAATAAAACCGCGGTGCATAGATCAGCAAGCATATGTGTTGCACTAAGTAAGCCTTTACTACCTTCTTGTCTTGTAGAACCGAAGCCTCGGCTTGGCGTGATTTTTTTTTTGGAGGAGGGTGGTTTGAAATTCTACGAAGCGAATTTCAGGGCATGAACGCTTACGCAGGATCAAATCTATCCATTTTCCTGGAGGAAAACTGAAGTCCTCTGAAAGTGTTTGCTCCCAAAATTGGGCAGCGGCACCTCAGAAAATCATTGAGGATCGTACGTACCGGTGCACGGGATGCAGATCGGAACTGACCTGTAATGCAGTTCAGGCACCTCCTTGCAAAGCTCCACTCAAGCCGGATGTCACGAGTAATCCCGAGTCGAAATCCTCACGAATATATCGCAAGGCATGCCGTATGGGCCACTCTGGTTTCCGTTTTCCATTATTGTGTTCTGAGTTTTCTGAAAGAAACTCCGGTGACCACAGAGCTCTCTTTTTCCCCCTCCCCCGCTCTTCCACAACAGCAACAAAGGACTCGCGCTGACTGGTTCATACTTTCTATACTTATCCTTATTCCAAGTGCCGTACGAAGTAATTAAAGGCGCCTGTTAACCGAGCACCCGCATCACAAGAACTATAATTAACCATAATTTCATGTGTAGCATATGAGCACGCTCGAGAAGCCCGACCTTAAGCTTACTCTCTTCTTTTTTGCATCACACCAAAGGATATAATGCTTATGAAAACGAAATATATGAGTTGGCACACATTAGGGAATTGTACACTCTGCAATAACTGCGACTAAAATGCCACATATGATCCTTGCAAGTTAAAGGTCAGTTCCCCGTTTATTCCAACTCGATTCAGCTCAACTGCAAATCGTCCCTTAAACCACTTTAGGCACTTCTCCCGAGTTGAATTCCTAGTCTGGCGTTGACACGTTGTGCACAACCGCAAACATTTCTCCTTTCATCAAAGGCATCATCGCATAGAGAGGAAGCTAGTGCTGGTCACCAATTCGCCACAAAAATATTTACTGAAGGCACGTAGGTTCCCACACTTGGCGTAAACAAACAGAAAAAGACTTACGAGGCTCAAGTGACAGCCGCCATGCACATCGACGTTTTCACACAGGTTACACAGTGCCTCCGCCTCCGGCGCACCATCGCAATCCGAGCACACACAGTCACAAAAACGTGACCAACGTGACCTTTCCGAAACCGTGTCTTGGGCAATTACGAAACAATCTTGGCTACACCGCCGTTGCACTGCTTTATAGAAGCATTGTGTGTGTCCCTTATTATGTCTGCGTCCTTGTTTCTGCACTGTTTTTTTAAGAAGCAAGATATTTTTGGGGAAAGAAATGGCACAGTATCTGTCTCGCATATCGGCGGACGCCTGAACCGCGCCGAAACGGAAGGGATAAAGGAAGGAGTGAAGGAAGAAAGAGGTGCCGTAGTGGAAGGCTCCGGAATAATGTCGACCACCTGGGGATCCTTAACGTGCACTGACATCGCACAGCACACGGGCGCCTTAGCGTTTTTCCTCCATAAAAACGCAGCCGCCGCGGTCGGGTTCGAACCCGGGAACTCCGGATCAGTAGTCGAGCGCCCTAACCACTGAGCCACCGCGGCGGGGTTCCATTATGGGCGCGATTCCGATGTCGGTCTCCACGGCAGGCGTCGCATCGGTCACACCTAGTGTTCCGCTGAACGCATCAAAGAGCACCGGCGTTCTATGCAGAACCCACTTTCATTACCTGCGCATGCGATGCCGGCAGACGCTTTCCCGCGTGACCGGAGGCCAGGGTCAAAGGTCAAGGCTCAAGGTCGAAGTCGAGACATTTGGTGTAACAGCCGCTGGTGTCGCTGCTGTAGCTGACATCATGTGTCGAACCTGACTACCACCAATTATGTTCATGGTTAAAGTTTCACTCACATTCAAGGTGAACCTTGCGGCCACCGATACCTCTAGCTATATTCAAGGTCAAACTTGCGGCCCGCATACGGCTCGAAAAGCTGGCGTAGTGAAGCTTTTCGCTTCAAAACTTTGTTTGCGACAAATTTAAAGTGTTCTTGACCCTTACTGGTCATTGAGCGCCGTGGTCGATCCTTGGTTCAGGATGCCGCACTTGACAGCTGCCATCGTGGCTCGGCGTACAAGAAATCGTTGCGCTTCCTCGTCCTGGCTGCCCAGCAAGTGCTCCCACTGCATCACACTCGGGTTTTCTATTCTAGGCTCTAAGTCTGTCTTAGGGCAGGTCCATGTGACATGCTCCAGTTTAGGTTTACCATGGCACCACGGACATTCGTCTACGTATTGTGCAGGGAAAATCTTGTGTAGTTTGTGTAGGTGCGGGTAGGTAACGGATTGTAGTCTACAACAGTCTACCGCTTCCTCATTGGTAAGCCCTTTGTGTGGGGCTGGGTAGCGTTTCCGCTGACCCCTGTATTGATCGAGTATGCCTGAGTACGTAGGGTTAAACGTGCCGTGGTGCAAAGTACTGATGATGATGGTGATAAACCTTATAAACCTTTATTTGCCATCAGAATGGAGGCCCCCTACTGAGTCTGCTCGGTTGACGTACCCTCGAGCTAACTCGTCTGCTGCCACGTTGCCCCCATCCACTCATGTCCCGGAACCCATACTATGTTCAGTGTTTATGCGTCTTCTCTTCGTATGTATATCATTGGCGATGCTGTCGATTCTGCCTCTGCGTAGTTTCTTGATTCTTTTTTGGAGTCCGTCACTATAGTGAGGTTTTGTCCTGTTGCGTTGCCGTGCGATATTGCCAAAGCAATGGCGGTTTTTTCAGATACCTCTATGTTTGGGTTCTTTATCGTTGAGCTGGTTATTTCGTTTATCGTATGGTTTATCGTTGCGCTCGACGTGCCTAAAAGCGCGACTCATGCGTTCACTGCCCCAGGGAGCCAGTTATGCGCCTTCCGTTCCTCCAAACTATCGGAGTCTAGAACGTTGCCAACAGCGATAACGCAATGAACGCCAACTGTCGATAGCTTCAGTGCCACGTTCCTGCTACAATGTTGTGAATGCCAGCGCATGCAGAGCACATCTATCACTACCGCCACGTAGGTTAAAGCGCGACTGATGTGCCCGCTGCCCAACGGGCCCAGATATTAAGGCGAAAGCATTTCTAGGCTATGTCGACGGGGTCGTGTCACCAAAATGTGTCCTCAGCTGTTATGGCGTTCTCAGAAAAGATAGCATCAAGCGAATGGTTGTAATCAATAGAGGACGATGTGAGGAAGAAGCGCAAAAAATTTGATGTCTTTTGGATGGTTACTTATTATTAGAGCCAAAAGCATGGAAGAAGAAAAAAAAACTAGGAGGGAGCATGGCGTCACGCGCTCAGCCTCTGCAAGCCATCCTTCTCTGACGCCGCTGCTGGCTCTTCGGAAATAGGCCCTCCACAGTTGCCAGACTGCCAACCGGCTTGGATCGCGGTGCTTTTTAGTAAACGTCCGTGCTCCGCAACACAGCGAGAGAGCGAAACCGAAACAGAAATTCGGCTAAGAGCTACCGATTCCTTGTCACGTGAGGGCCTATTTGCCATGATGCTTACCATTATATTTCTAATGACTAGGCTGCAAGATTATGACGTCAAGCTCCCTCCTAGTTTTTTTTCCTCCATGACCAAAAGTGTCACAGATGTAGAGAATTGTTGCGAACATAATGAATCGTTGTGAAAACAAGTAGGTGGGCAGGAACGAACCTTGGCGCCAAATTTCAAAATCAATCGTGGCGCTAAAGTGGGAAATTGAAATGAGTGTATAATCAGAGTAAATGTGATTAAGGCGATGAGTACAGAAATTGGGGGAATTGATAAATTAACGTCGAACCTAACAATCAATGGAGGCAATCAACCAATCGATAACTAATCAATCAGTCGATAAGGCAAAGAAGGGCAAAGAGAACAGGAGCAAAGAGTGTGGAGGAGGCGTCAATGCTTTCGCATTCCTCCAATGCGGGTTGCCGCAGTGATCTCTAACGTTTCTTGCTTTCGAAGAGAATTGGTTAAAGCGCGAATGAGGTGTACACTGTCCCAGGGGGCCAGTTTTGTACCTTTCCTCTGCTTTCGATGAAAATTTGATTGGTTTTGAAAATTGGCTTGGTTTGGTTTATGGAGGTTTAACGTCCCAAAGCAACTCAGGCTATGAGAGACGCCGTAGTGAAGGGCTCCGGAAATTTCGACCACCAGAGGTTCTTTAACGTGCACTGACATCGCACAGTACACGGGCCTCTAGAATTTCGCCTCCATCGAAATTCGACCGCCGCGGCCGGGATCGAACCCGCGTCTTTCGGGCCAGCAGCCGAGCACCATAACCACTCAGCCACCGCGGCGGCTGGTTTTGAAAATTGGTTTTGAGGAAAAGAAATAGCGCAGTAACTGTCTCACATATATTGGCGGACATCCAAGCCGCGCCGTAAGGAAGGGAGAGTGAGTGAACAAACTTTATTGCTCTAATAAAGGAGTCTTGCTGCTTGCCCGAAGATTGCCGATGTCTTCCAGGCTGAGCGTGGTTGGCGCCCCTAGTCCAAGGCACCACTGTCCCTGGCCATCCGGCATGCGTGGCTCACTAGGTCTCTGGACCTTGAGCTGGCTGCTGGTTAGCCTGTCCTCCCACTGCTCCGCATTTGGCTCTTTGTTACCTCGGAAAGCTACATTGTGTATGCATTCCCATGTGATATGATACAGCGGGGGGGTTGCCCCGGGCCGTCCGAGGCGTTTGACGCACCAGCACGGATAGTAAGCTCGCGAGTTAGCTTGTCCGCCTTCAGATTGCCTTCGACTCCGGCGTGTCCTGGTACCCAGTAGATCCTACGTTGGATCTTTTCGTTGGTTCGCTGCGTTTTCAAGAGAATCCTTAGTGCTTTCTTGTTGATTCTTCTTACCATGTAGCGTCTGCACGCTTCTTGGGAATCTGTTATGATTGTGAGAGATTTGTTGGTGCGATAACCCTCGGCTGCCGCTAGAGGAAGGGATAAACGTGGTTGGGCTGAAGGTCGTACAAGGTAATTTTCTGGCCTACTCGATGACTGCTTTACCTAGCGTAGTGAAGCTTTTCGCTTCAAAAAATTCGGTGTGGTTTAACTAGTGTTGAACCTGGCTAGACAGCGAAAGCTGTGGTGTATCGGGCAAGTAGACGCGGCTTGGTGTTTTTAACGTTGAGTGCGTTCCGCACACTGGATAGTTACCCCCCGCGGTGGCTCAGTGGTTAAGGCGCTCGTCTACTGAGCCGGAGTACGCGAGTTCGAGCCCGGTCGCGGCGGCCGCGTTTCGATGGAGGCGAAACGCAATCGAGGGCACTTGGGTCTGCTTACGTGGAGGAATGCGAAAGCATGTGTTTTGAAGAAAAGAAAGAGCGCAGTAGCTCTCAGACCTCGACATCTCGATGGACACCTCAACACCGCGAAAGCATCACCTCTGGCTCTGGGAAGGTCAAATTCAGTGGCATGCGAAGAGCGGTTTTACCTAGCATAGTGAAGCTTTCGCTTAGAAGGGAAACGTAACGAGAGGAGACTCGGCTGAATCTGGCTTCAGGAAGTACGTCACAACCATGCAAGCCACTTGGTATTTTCTCCAAAAGCCAGAAGACGAAAGAGTGAAAATAAATGTTCTTATTCAAGCGTACAAACTTCTTGGTGCTGCAGATGATCGATGTGCGCAAAACATTAGACAATACACGCACACGAGAGAAACACACGGACACGTGTACGTGGTTTGTCTGATGTTTTGCGCATATTGATCATCTGTGGTATCATCGTGCACTACTAGGCCCAAAAGGTGTGTTATTGAAGTTCTTGGTGCTAACAACGCCACTGTTTTAACTTATTTATGAATGTGTAAGGTATTGGGAAACGTTTCCGGTGTTTTTTTTTCTATCGACGAGCCTTTCGAAGCCGTAGAATATGCCATGGCTATGGCCAGGCCAGACCACCAGTCGTCTGCACTGTTGCACCAAAACACTTTTCGCGCGTTGGACAACAGGTGAGACACGTTTTTAAAGCAATGCTGTTTGAAAAAACTGACAAAGAGTCAGCACAGGCTATTGTTGTTTTCGAATCGCAGTGAGCTGTTCACATCCGGCGTATAGCTAGACGAAGCGTTCATTGTTGACTACGCTGACCTTGCAGCTGGGCTGGTTTCAGAAAGCGAGACGAGCGCGGAGCATCAAAGATTGCACGGAAGGATCAGCTCGTGAGGTTCGGCGCCGTGGCACCCTCAGCACAACGCGGAGCTTCCGGCAGAAGGACCGTTGGGAAAAAGCTCCTGGAGGAGCAGACAGCCCGAGACAGCCGCCGCATCGGCACACTCATCAACAGCGGATGCAATTACCGTGGAGAATGGTTGACACGAGTCTGTTGGCTTTGGCCCACCGTTTACTGGAACGCTGAAATACAGGGTGTAGGCGCAGACCTGGCAGAGCGCGCTCCGCGCGTACAAAAAGAATTTCGTTTTTTTGCGCGTTTTTCTTCGGCCACAGCGTCCTGTGTAATCGCGTCTTCGAAATTCTGAAAAATGATATGGCTTTTACTAACAACTGGCTAGCAATCTCTATTTCAACCGAATACCCAGCTATAATAGCTAAAAGTTATATTACCAGGAATTAGTTATAACCGGCTACAGCTGACATTATTCTCCCGTGTTATGATGTCCTCCAACACAGGTAATATTCTGTAGAGGAACTGCAGATTGGGCTAGTTGGTGTTGATGCATAGTTGTGGTTCAACAGCGCAAACACACACAGACCAAGTAAGAGACGAGACACACAAACCAGCGCTGGTTTGTGTGTCTCGTCTCTTACTTGGTCTCTGTGTTTGCGCTGTTGAACCACCATTATACAGGTAATATTCTGCTGCAGAAACCATCGTGATGTCTCTAAAGCCTATATTTAAACATTTTTATTAGCCTTCAGTGAAAGAGGCAATATTTAGTTCGTGTATAAATCGGCATAGGTGTGTGACTAAATGGTTGGTGAAATAAATAAATAAAATAGATCAATGGATAAGTAGTTAATAGGCAATAGGAGTTAAAAAGGATTAAACAAGACGGATCGTAAAATAAAAAGAAAAGAGAGCCTTTAACAAGAGAAAGGGAACAGAAGAAAGCGTTGTACTTCAGGATACCCTACTGTACCTGGCTCATAAGGTTTCCATTCAGTAACGAAGGTTACGTTACCGAGGGCTGGCTGCTGAGATTGGGGGAGTTCGGCTTGGTCAGTGATCTGGATTATCTTTACGAGTTCTTCAAGGGCTTGATATGTGCCCTGGTGTTTGAATATGAATATATTCAAACACCAGGTGTTTGTCTTTCGTGGTGTTTGGATATTTGCGTTTCAGGAGTAGTCTTTCCTTTCTTGTTAGGGGGTAGTCTACAAGTTAGCCACGAATGTTTTGTGCAGGTTTTCCGCATTTGCAAAAGTTGCGGTCAGTTTTGTTGGATCTTAAGAAGTAGTGCCGAAATATCCAGTGATTGCCTCGCTTGTGTATTATTTTGTAGGGTAGCGCGGTGGTATGAGGGCAATATTTCTCATCTATTTTTGTGTGGTTGTTCCCTCTCCATGTGTAAGTGAATAGTCCGCCAATTTTTGTGCAACTGTTTAAGTAGTTGTGATTAAATGAAGAGTTTGGCTGCTGGTATGCTGAGTGGCGTGCCTTAATTTATGGTTTCTTAACCGGCCATCGTGCCATCGTTGTAAGCCCAGTTGATCATCAGTTTTGGAAAGCACTGGACCACACAACCACCAGTTTAAAAGTTTAACTATAGCTCTTGTCAAAAATATGCTTTCAGCGTAAACGGCCGGAAAGTGAGGGTGGAGGGGTGGGGGGAGCCTCTGAAAAAATATTTGGGGAGGGGGGCGACCCCCCCCCCTGCCCCCTGCCCTCTGCCACCTCCTCTCCAGTTCCGGAGTCTCTGCTCACATGGATGGCACAGTACACAGTCTTGCTATCTTCATCATAGCTGGCAGGAACACCGGAGCGCGACAACTCGCGTACTGTCACTGCATTCTAAAGTAGCCTGCTAAAACCCAGCCTATATGCGCAGTGCGTGTCTGACATGCACTGCGCACATAGGCGGTTTCCTCGCGCCACTACTCGTTTCAGATGGAATCGCCCTGCGGTGACAACGCTTGTGAGTTACATTTTCGAAACTGAGCGACATATATTAGGGTGGGCAGAGAAAAAGCAAAGAAAAATAATGTTGCCCAGCCCACACCGCCAATGGCACAACGGGAGCAGCAAGAAGCAGTAAAATTTTTGTGCGACAGTAGAAAGCGAACAGACAGATGGTAGGAATAGTGCAACAGGGTGCAACAAAGGCGCACCCTTCACCTCGTCTATCGCCGAATCTGCTTACCCGGCTGCGTCTGTATGCACTGTCGTGCCGCGGTGTTTGTCTAGTTACTTGTTCACATAATCGTAGCTACACGGCTGCACCCGTAGTTCTTGGTCGCTCTTGCGTCATTTCAGGCTAGCTTGTCAAAGACCGCAATTACATAATTAAGCTCCAGATGGTTCTTTGCTTCGTATTCTGCTGCAGGTGCTTCGCAGGGACAAGTGACGAGCCTCATGTTGCAGCTGCTGCCAAACTCAACACAAAGCCATTTGAAAATAGCCGAGCCGATGCAATGCGATTCACTTGGATGTAAGTCGACTTGAAATGAGTCGTGCCGGCGTCTGTCGAGCGACCGGCGTTATTTCGACCAGGTGAAAATAACGGAAAGCCAAGCCAAATCGTTATTTCGACCTGGCCGTAATAACGAAAGCTTTATTTTCACCCATGGCCTATAGATTGGCTTGGCGTCATTTGTGATTTGTGGATCGCGGTCATGCGGGCGTTTTGCATCGCTTGCTTGTTCGGTCGGCCTTTGGATGCTCTGGACGTGTGGTGTGGCACATTCGTTGTGAAAGGACGCTTTTGTGGTTTGTGTGCTCGCACTTGTGTAGTGCATGTGCCTTCGAAGGCGCTCCAGAAAAATGAAAGTCTTTTCGAAGCTTTCTAAGGAAAATCTTGTCGTTATTGACCGTATGAAAATGCGCTTTCATTTCGCGTAATTTATGGGTTGTTCGAGTGGCCATATGTACGCTCATTCGTTCCGAACTTTCGTCCTGATTTGAACAGAGTTAGTAATGTGAATTCTTTACAACGTGTGGCAATGGTCAGAAATAGGATCAGGCACGGTACGTGGTTCTGCATCCGTCGGTCGAAGCGAGCAGTGGTCCCATACGTACAGGGTCGTCCACGCTGAACACGCGAGTGCGTGGCTGCACTCACTGGAGAGCCCCTGCGTCCGACACGGCCACTCATCGCAGCCGAGTGGCGCAGGAGAAGTTGGACCAGGGCGTGGCGCTTCGCGTCATCTGCCACTTCGCTTCGATGTGCGGCCGTGTCGGACGCAGTGGCTCTCCAGTGAGTGCAGCCACGCACTCGCGTTACGACAAGAAGGTTGCTAGTGGCACGTCGACAGGACCAGACGGTATTCCAATTATATTAATAAAGAAGCTTGGACAAAAATCCAAGCAAACATTAATAGAGGTAGTGAACAAAATGGTAGTGGAAGGCAAAGCCCCCAATGAATGGCGATCAAGTAGAATGAACATGATATATAAGGGAAAGGGGGACAAAGCTGACATAAGCAAATACCGTCCTTAGGAAACGCAATGCGATGAGTCTCGGTTAGCCTGAGCAGCTGTCTGTGGAAGGGATTTAGCAATGAAGAGGGAGTATTCCTGGAGCGTGCGAAGATGCCGTACGTGTGCGCTTCTTCGCTGCTATCGCGGTGGCCGCATTAATTCCATATAATCATCGCTATATTGGAATCTAGAAATTGTGTATTTTAAAGTGCAGGCGACAAGAATAAAGCGGATGGCAAAAACAAAATTGTCGGAGCGAACCCACGCAAACGCATTTCGTACAGCGCTGTTTGTGCCGTCTGCCGCAGCATAGTTCCGTTTTTGTGCTGTCGTTCGCGCTAGCGTCGCAGCGTTGCTGTAACTGTGCCAACAGACGCACAAAAAATCACATGGTCTGTAAGTGTGTTGGCGTTGGCCTGGGTGCTTCCAGAAGTCGCTGAACGCAGCGGCGAACAAGTGCCTGTATAGAATACGTGTATACTCTCGCTTTTTCTGGCCGGCGTCGCCATTACGCGCGCATTGAACGAATTCCGGGACGGTGTAAACTACTATCCTGAGATGACTTTCGCGACGTACGGCAAGAGAATTATGCAACAATTGCATTATGTAACAGATATAGGCGATCGAGTTTCAGTTCTAGGGGCTTCTGTGGCAGCTGGACTATCTGGCTCATATGAAAAAAAAAACGTACCGGGAAAAACGCAGCAACCGCGAACGTAACGGCGGGTTGTACTGGATGTTTGTTTTGCAAAGGGAAAATTAATGCTGCCTCTTTTCATCGCGAGGGCTAGAAGCACCAGATGCGGAATTCCATCTCGTATCGATATCACCGTTTCGCTGTGCCGCATGCAAGCACTATGATCAGTGCGTTTAGTGGTAAAACCTTTTATGCGCGATCCTTCCTCAAACACACGCTCACACAGTGAATTCTCGTTGTTTTGTGCTCACTTTTATAGCTCAAACTTTCGGTCAATCTATTGGAACTGAATTAAGAGCGCCAAGAGTGAACGCGTGTGTGCGGCGGTGGTTTTGTAGCCCTGCTCCCTTTGAGCAGTCTTCTATATAAATTTGTCGCTATAATAAACATTTGAGATTTTCGATAAGTCTTTTGAAGATGAAGACAATATATTCAACGGACATTACGTTTAGGGACAAATTGTGCGCGCGCCATGGGTTGGAAATATATATATGGCCACGTACCAATGGTCAGGCATTCGACGCCTCGATACTTCAAACTATTAAGTGACCGAAAATTTGTTCACACTATGCTGATTAGAAACAAAGGGTAAGGGGACCGAAAAATAGTTCTTTACGCAGAGTTCGGAATAAAGAGAGCCCGACCAGAGGGGTTGGTACGGGTCTTTTCATTCTTATGCGACCGCTCATCAGCACTGTCAGCGGCGCCTCATAGATTCCACTCGATAGGCTCCGCATACGCTAAAATAAACTGGTCCCACGGCATGGCAGGAACAGGAGCGCAGCTTGGGAGAGAAACTGCACTTCGAAAGCACCGTGTGAAAGGGGTAGTAGACGAGTGGTTCTCCACGATGGCCGCATGCAGCACGCTGCATTGCCATGCTTCATCGGTCAGGACAGGTAAGCTGTACGGCCGTTGCGTAGGCTTATATTACCGGCAGCTTGGTTGCACTGAAATATGCGATTTTGGCGGGAGCCAAGTGCCAGTTTGCAAATACCGCCGGTTAGAATTAAGCGATTTCCCTGTCTGTCTACAGTACACACCTTACATACACCTCTGGCAATAATGGCCCTCAGCAGCTCAGAAAAGAAAAAAAATAAACTGACATTAACAGGTGATGCGAATTCACTCAGCCACCTAGCTCAGGCCACCGTTGTGCTTGAGGAAAGAT
Source organism: Amblyomma americanum (assembly GCF_052857255.1). Classification (NCBI taxonomy): domain Eukaryota; kingdom Metazoa; phylum Arthropoda; class Arachnida; order Ixodida; family Ixodidae; genus Amblyomma; species Amblyomma americanum. The sequence goes on from NC_135497.1 coordinate 402,764,786, forward strand.
AGGTTACAACAGTAAGAAAAGACTATAAATCAAATTTAGCAAATATTTAGGGCCTCTTGTTAGCAGTTAAAGCCTGATATTACCCAGTTTGTGCACCCGAAACAAAAATCACGAAAATCAGGGTAAACCCAATCCCTGCTCAAAAAGTGCCTTCAAGAGAAATGTAATTTTGCAGTGCAACAGTCGCAACAGTCTGAAGCTACCATATAGAAATTGGCAGATGTCTTGAACCTGAAGGCAATGGATAAACTGGCCATGCGATGGTTTCCATGTTAGGTTGCATGGCATGAATTACTGAGGAAGACATCGTTTTCTTTATGCTCTTTTACAGTGCAGTTTCGGGTAATGCGAATTTCAAAAACTGCCAGCAAGAGCCCAGTGCTACTGAATCCGCCTCGTTTGCAGTGAGTCGCAATGCCTGTAGCACTGCTAGGACTGTTATCTTGCCTTTGTAAAATACCTACAAAGAACATTCAATTCAAAGGGCCTCAATTACAATGCTCAGTGGGCTTCAGCACCCATTCAGCAGTTTTCTCAAAGCAGTATGTTGGCAAAATTTCTCTTTTTCATTAGCTTTGCGGAGCATTTTCAGCTGCAATGGCATAAACAGGAAGGCAATACGCGGTTCTGCAGCAGCACTTCAGACTGTGATGCGACACACGGCAAGCACTTACCTCAAAGATGAGTAGGTTACTCAGAGGAAACAATGTGGTGGTTGGGTATGGCCTTAAAAACAAAAACTGCTTTGTAACACGGTTTTTCTATACGGCCAACGAAGTTGTTACTCATTTATTCATACGCTTCATCAATTACTGACAAGGCGTGTACGTAGGAATACTTTATTTGGCAAGGAAGTCCTGACCAACGTGGGCCTAATGCGACTCTGCCTATAGGCCAAGGCGCAGACTGGTGGACCCAACCTTGAGCCAGTAACCTGGAACGGGGAATAGGTGCATTGGACCAGAGAATGCCGCGCCATGCAAGGTCGGCTGCTGCAGTCCCTCCACTAGTGTCAGTCAGACATAGGGTTGGATGCCATGAAAAGAGAAAAGTATGCAAGCTCAGAACAATAAAATGCAACTAATAATCCACTAAGAGAAACCAACAAACAAATACACAACAAATTAATGCATATGAGGGAAAAAGATAAGGACATCTCCCAACAGGCTACAGCAGCAGCTAACGCACTCCTGTAGTGGCTTTGCGTATGGGCATTAGAAAGATACTCAAAAAAGGATAAAAGGAACATTGTTCAAGATGTGCCAGAGAAACCACACACAAAATGAAGTATGTACAAGGCAGAGACCAAGAATGAATAAATAGTCAAGACAAACAAAGAAAGGGTTTCTGAAAGGCTTCTGACGCTGGCACACAGGAGGTCACAAGCTCCATATGCTAAACCCAAGACCTTAAAGGGGCGGAGACATCAAATTTTTGGTTGGAGTGTTCTTAGTTTCAAACATTGCATATTCCCACCTGGTGCGTCATACGTGCTCCGCAATTCAAATATGCACATTAAATATTACCGCATTATTTATACGGAGCGATTTCGGTTCCTGAGTGTCGAGGTGCATTATGGCGTCACTCCCGAGGAAGAGTAGCAACCCCGGTCATGTGGGCTCCAAAAGTAGTGACACAGGGACCACTTCATCGTCTGCTCTCAAACACATGCTGTGCGTATCAGGGCCTTTCGAAATTCTGGCCAGTACTGCGATATGCTTTATTTTCGAGTAGTTCAAATTATAAAACATATTTGAAATTACAATAAATACAAATAAATAAATGTGTGATGAAAAGAAACATTTCACACAAATATTTCATTCCTTTTCATAATTTATCGCATCCTAAAGCTTATTGAGCACCTCATTGATTGATGCAAAATCATGTAGAAAGGTACAATTAGTCTGAGCCATAACTGTGTTCAGGAAAAAAACATGACAGCTTGACTTTGTAAGCTGCCGAACGACAATCTTACGGCTTTTCACTTCTCGGCCTTTTGGCGAAGATTATAGAACCGAAGCGCGGCATTGTGGTAGAGCATCCGCCTCACATTCGGGAGGTGCTGTGTTCGATTCCCAGTGCCGCCGGGTACTGATATGCTTGGGTATCGGGACCGAGGTCTTCATCGCATGACGATGAACTCTGCAGACGACGGAGGGAAGCCTTCAGGAGGGTTGGTAAACTTGAAGGTTAATTTACATATTTACAAGAGAAGCAGGGAGACCAAAAGTCGATGAAGTGCCGTGAAACCAGCCAAATCGCGGCTTAAATACAGTGGATATTCCCTAGGCACCTAGCTAGGGAAACCGGTGGCTGATCAAGCGTCCAATGGGCAGACACACTCTTCATAGTCTCTTCCCTAACCCCGTGACCGCTCCGCCCCCAAAAACACGTGCACAGGCGATAAGGAATCCTGGCGCATTGAGGTCCTGGAATGCTGTTTCCGACCGGTTGACCAGGTGCATAAGGTCGTTGGCTTAGCGGGCGGTGATCTCCTCCGTGGGAAAGAGGCGTCCTGGAATGTGGTTTCCGACGGGTTGACCATGTGTGTGCATAAGGTCGTTGGCTTTGTAGGCGGTGATCCCCTCCGTGGAAAGATGCGTCCTGACGGCCCCGGGCATTCCAGAGGGTAAGATGAATCAGCCGTGTCCGCCCCCGCTTTGTCTGGCTGCGCAAGTGCAAGCGAGCGAGGCGGGTCCGGCGCTTTTGTTCGGGTCTTTCTGCTGGTCCACGTGAGGGCGCAGTTCGGGAGAAACACCGCATTCCATACTCCGGACGAAGGGATGAGAGGCCTTTCGTCCTAGCTCCCCGTCGCCAGGAGCCGTTCCTAATCCTCTTCTCCGGACGACAGCACCTTTGGTCAAACATAGTTCGATGGCGCCTGCCGGGCTCGTCTGTTCCCGCTGTCGGGGCCTCCGACCACAACAATCCGTCCGCCGCCAAGAAGACGCCACGAAGTGGTTGCAGCTGGTCGGTGCACCACGAATGGGCGTCAGAGTCCCAGTCGGCCTCGTAGTAGTCAGTCCACTTGACCTGCACAGCTGGCAAGGGTCCTCAACGGAACATTAGCGATCAGATCTGAGCTCAGCTCCTACCTCCGGCTAGGCAGCACGCGGCCAGCCTCCGAACATTGCCAGGTCTTTAATACGGAGCAGTATTGCTGCAAATTTTGGATGACTTAACCCTCGCCAACAGCTCACGCCCGGAAGTCTGCTGAACCAAAACTAGTTCCTCTTTGTTTTTCCTTTTTCCGCAAAAGACATGCGTCTGAAATTTGGTAAGAAACACTTTTTTTTCGGCAATGAGGTGGGTACGGAGAAGCAAAAAAAAACAAAAAATGATACGGTAGCTTTTCTCGAGCATTAGGGCATTTTACGCCAGATTATGCAGGAAAGCTACTACTGAGACCGTCGGCATTCCCGTTTTCCCGCCCTTATCGGTAACGGTAGCCCGACTGAGTCACTGGTAGAGGACCGACTACGTCCCCCACCAAACGACGGAAGGGTTCGCTAATCACGGGCACTAGCTTCATCGGAGCCTTCCTTAAATCCCCTGGCTTTCCGACGCGCTGACAGGTGTCACAGGACTTTACAAACTGCTTGACATCCCTGACGCAGCCAGGCCAATAAAACTCCTGTAGAAGCCTAGCTTTAGTTTTCTTCACTCCAAGGTGGCAAGACCAACCCCCACCATGGTACAATTTAAGGATGCCTGCGCGGTATTTCTGCAGCACCACGAGCTGATCGAACTGGACCCCTTTTGAGTCCTTGTACTCGGCGTCGCATCTGTTCCTGCCGCGAGCCTCTCCGCTCGTCTCAGAAGCATCGCCTCCTGGGTTTGCCCCTGCCCGACCCGTCGTGGGAGAGCCTTCGTTCTTCCTACGATTTACTTCAGCTGCAATCTCGCGAGCCTTCGCACGAGTGAGCGCCTGGACGGTTCGATCGCCGAAACTACGACCCTCTTCCTGGAGAATCTGCTCCGACCGATTTGAAAAGAGATACGGAAATTTTTCCGGCAGATTCGGTGATACCGCTGCCTCCGTTTCCAGAACGCCAAATGGGCCCTCTATTCTAACTCGTGCGATCGGCAAGCATGCGCTATTCTCTTCGGCCACCTGCCTAATCCCTGCACATTCCCCAGTAAAATCAGCTGCGTTCACATACGTGGGGTGGATTACGTCCATGGTGGCCGCGGAGTCCCTCAGAACCCGGCATGGTTTTCCATTAACCTGCATGTCTTTCAGGTATGGCTCTAGCAGGCGCATGTTCTCATCGCCCGCCTCCACCAAGGAGAGAACGATTTCCTGCTTCCTGCAAGCGTGGGCGAAGTGACCGGGCTCGTGACAACGGAAACACACTGGTTTCTTTCTGGCTTCAAAAGCCTTATCCCTCTCTTTTTCGGTCGCCCCCTTTGTGGGGTTGCTTGATTCTGCTTTGTGGCCCTCGTTCCGCTCCCAGTTGCGGCTTGCTGCCCCTCCTGTCTGGATCCGTGGAAATTTTTTTTTCTACTTTGGGGCTTACGGGGGCACGCGCACCCTCTGCTACGCGCTTGGCATGGAGCTCTTCGGCCAGCTCTGCTGCACTTTCTAGGGTTTTATTTCCCGGCCTGTCCTGCACCCACACGCGCATTTCTTCCCTCAAAGAGCCAAAAAACTGCTCCAGGCAGATCACCTCTATTACTTTACCGTGAGTTCCGTAAGCCTGTTCTCCCTTTAGACATTCCTTCAGGTCTGCCTTAAAGTTATACGCAAAATCCGGAAATGACTGATTAGGCTGTTTTCTGGCTTCCCTGAAGCGGCGCCGAAAGGCCTCTGCGGACAGACGATATTTTTTAGGAGTGCTGCCTTTACTTTAGTATAGTCTGCGCCTCTTCTTTTGCCAGACGAGCGAGTACTTGGGCCGCCTCACATGGAAGAATGGTCAGAAGTTTCTGCGGCCAAGACTCGGTCGGGAACTCGCAACTTTCACATGCCCGCTCAAAGTTCACGAGAAAGAGCCCTATGTCCTCTCCAAGTTCGTACGGTTGCAAGAGGTCCTTTATTTTTATTTTTGATGCTGCCTGGCTTGCCACTGTGTTCGGCACCTCTAGCCTAGTGCGTTCTGCCTGTGCAGCCTGAGCTATCTGTAGATCGAGCCGTTTTTTCTCGATCTCTCTTTCATGCTCTCTTTCCTGCTCTTCGCGGTTTTTTGTTCATCCTCTCGCTTCTTTAGTTCTTTTGTTCCCTTTCCTTCTCCAACTCCTCCTTAATTAGCTCCCAACATTCTACTATCTCCTCCTCGTCCGCACCGAAATCCTCAATTGTTCGAATCAATTCAGGTTTTCTACGGATCGACCCACAATCAATGCCCAATTCCCCGCATACGAGAACTAGGTCTGGTTTGCGCAGCTTCTTCCAGTCCATGACTATTTAAGCAACGGCAAGTCTCTACTCACGTGGTCAGAGGAGCCCCGGCTGCCTCTTATACCAACCTTCGATTACCTAGGCTAACAAATTTCCAAAGTTGTAAAACCTGGCAATGCTCCAAGAGAAAGACCGCGCACTTACCATACCAGAGTCAGGACCAGGCGCAGACCATCCCACCGCTGCCAACCAGTTGATATGCTTGGGTATCGGGATCGAGGTCTTCACCGCATGACGATGAACTCTGCAGACGACGGAGGGAAGCCTTCAGGAGGGTTGGTAAACTTGAAGGTTTATTTACATATTTACAAGAGAAGCAGGGAGACCAAAAGTCAGAGATGAAGTGCCGTGAAACCAGCCAAATCGCGGCTTAAATACAGTGGATATTCCCTAGGCACCTAGCTAGGGAAACCGGTGGCTGATCAAGCGTCCAATGGGCAGACACACTCTTCATAGTCTCTTCCCTAACCCCGTGACCGCTCCGCCCCCACAAACACGTGCACAGGCGATAAGGAATCCTGGCGCCTTGCGGTCCCTGAATGCTGTTTCCGACCGGTTGACCAGGTGCATAAGGTCGTTGGCTTAGCAGGCGGTGATCTCCTCCGTGGGAAAGCGGCGTCCTGGAATGTGGTTTCCGACGGGTTGACCATGTGCATAAGGTCGTTGGCTTTGTAGGCGGTGATCCCCTCCGTGGAAAGATGCGTCCTGACGGCCCCGGGCATTCCAGAGTGTAAGATGAATCAGCCGTGTCCGCCCCCGCTTTGTCTGGCCGCGCAAGTGCAAGCGAGCGAGGCGGGTCCGGCGCCTTTGTTCGGGTCTTTCTGCCGGTCCACGTGAGGGCGCAGTTCGGGAGAAACGCCGCATTCCATACTTCGGACGAAGGGATGAGAGGCCTTTCGTCATAGCTCCCCGTCGCCAGGAGCCGTTCCTAATCCTCTTCTCAGGACGACAGCACCTTTCGTCAAACATAGTTCGATGGCGCCCGCCGGGCTCGTCTGTTCCCGCTGTCGCGGCTTCCGATCACAACAGTACCCACCGGTTTTAAGATTTACCCGCCATGGTGCTCGGCTCATCTAGGGTGAGATTGTTGGGAGAAGGGTCTTCGACCAAACCGTTGCCTTGACGGATCAGAGATAAGTTTCGCCGTGAAACAACCCTAAATCCACCTCGTGCGGTAGAAGCCCCCCCCCCCTCCCTTTTAACCCGTCATGCACACCTGCCGATGCGTGTGAGCCAGCCACAACGGTAGCAAGCAAATACCGCTGCACTTTGCTCAAAGGGGGTTTGTGAGCGGAGAGGGCTATGGCACATCTCTCTTGAGGCTAGAGAAGCGAACGGTTCATGAACGTTGTAAGTTTTGTAACTGGCACAAGGCGAGAGTTTTGGACTGCGGGTTTTAACCACGTGGAGTCGTTTTTGTGCCCGCATTTGACGGGAATCTTGAGGCGCTGACTATCCTTCCCACGCAGTGCACCCCTGGAGAGCCGAGCACTAGGCCGGGGGACCGCCTGTTCCCATTGGATTGATTTGCTGGTGGACCGGAGGCCGCGGGAATCGTACCCATGACCTCCCGTAGCCGAGTCGAGCACTCAAGCACGAGGCCACGGCTGCGGTGGAGATGCTCTTGTCACAGTTCAGACACTGAAAAGGCGTATGACGTGATGTGGCATTGTTGAGATACATTAATGACACAAAAAATCGATGAACAGCAGCTTAAGCTACAACAAGAGTGAGAGCATTAACAAGACGACCTCTTCCACACTCCCTTGTGACACCTCCAGCTGTGAAATGCTGCCCCAGATGCAGCATTCTTGACGGGACATGGCCCGCTTAACTCTTGTGTATGGGTTTCACCCCACTGGAATCCCTGGCCGTAACGGACCCACAGATGCTGGCGCATTTCAACTAGGAAAATGTGCAGGAATTTCAGCAGCTGTTTACCTTCTCACTTGATGAAAAGTGCCTGGGTGATCCGGAGTCTTAGATTTGGAAGTTTGTTAAAATTATGCTCACAAGTTTTTGCTTTCTTTTAATGGTTCATAAGAGTGGTGGCCATATGTGGTGACATTGCATGTGCTTTCACAAAAGAAACAAACAACTCCACTTTGAGAAAATTCTGGAAAATTTCTAAACGGAACACTCTGCATGGTTTCAGGGGCTCCATTACACTGCTCATTGTACTGCAAAAGAATATTTCAGGCTTTCAAGAAGTAACCCTTGAACAAGAGGGCTGAAAAAGGTTGGTTTGCTCATCACTGAGAAGCACTGCCTTTTACTGCCTTTCCAATGAAGGCACACTCTGGCATCCCTTTTGATAGCAGCAATGCCACAGGAAAAGCACCAAGCGATTTCCACAAAAAGTAACAGCTTTTTATGACCTCGTCATCACTGTTAGAACCGCAGAGAAACTAACCTCTGTTTGTTTGTTTCTGCAATAGCCTACAAGATTGACGAGGCCTGAGAGCAAGAATTACAGATCGATTTTGATGTCACACTAGGGTGGCGTGGCACCTCGCATCAGTATGCTGAAAGTGCATGAATTCTGCACATTACTATGACTACGGCTTATTCCACAGAAAATACTTTTGAACGTAGCTGTGTCTATTCATATGCACCAGACCAAATTTAATGAGGAGCGTGGCAACCTGTACAGAACCAACCAGTATATACAATGCTCACTTAATTGATGACGAGAAAAAGACAGCTAAAACAGACAGGCTACCATGCCTGATACTCATTAGAAGCAAAAATATGTCATGCCAATAAGAACGGACCGTGTGCTGGACACTCACAGTATCGTTAAAACTCGCAGCAGACCTCTGCGTTAATTTCAGTACGTCCTTTTACGAGACTTGACCACTTTCTTTGCGGTATCCCTCACAATTCCCCGATTTTTCCAGGTAAACAAAATTCCTCTTGACAATTCTAGGTTGCTAGACACCCTTTAAAACCGTCACAGCCCTTCAAAGAAACACAGTAGAACCTTACTGTTCTGTTCTTGGTTCATGTAATCTGCAGTATCACAAAACCAAAAATTATGCGTGTTGTGCTATTTTTATTCACAATACAAATCCTGGATAACTTTTTGAAACGATTCCCTGGTATACATGTTCATAATTTTGCCAAATTCTGACCATATAATGCATTCAGAGACCAAGACAAAATGCCAGCCAAGGTAGTCAACATTTTTGGGTGCTTTGCCCACATGCACTTCAGCACTGCGGAGAAGACGCCGCTGCTGCCCTGAACAAAGGCAAGGACACAAAGCATCTTAAAGGGACTATGCAATAAATTAATTGAGATTACGTAAAGCAGACGAGAGATAGGCATTTCATCACTCCTCACCCCAGTGCAAGAATTTTTAAGCTAGCATCAATAACACCGAAGATATAGACGACTAAAAATTATGCTCTACCTCTCCCCCTCAACTCGTACACGCGGGGCACCAGACAAAAATGAAGAAAACAGTTCTGGGACTGGGCCCCACCTATGAATACGTCATCCGCTGATGTTCCTTTTGCAACTTCCGGTTGTCGCTCCTAGCACCCCAGCAGCAGCGCCGTGGGCGTGATTGCTGCGCGCGTCGGGTTTCTTTGCTTGTCATCTGTTGTAGTTACCAGTAATAAACCGGGACCTCGAGGCGCGACTGCTCGCTCTTACGGCCGCGATGGGCATCGAGCCCTATGCGTGCGCATGAAGAGCCGTGCGAGTGGCTCCGGAACTCCCGACAGGAGGCTGCAGAGGAAAATTGAAACCATATGCGCGAAGGCAATGCCCTGGCTCGCGCTTGCCCGAGAGGGTCGCGCGGCGGCACGAGCATACGATTTTCACGGCTACCGGAAGTGTGCCCGTGGCGTCGTGGCTGCCGTGGCTCAGCGAATGACAGCGTGTGGTGGCCTGCTGACGTCATGGGTATAGTGACGTCTATTCTCACAATTTAGTTTCAAAATCGGTAACTACGAGCACACCAGTCGGCCCGCGAAATTTAAAAAACACGGTTTTTAAGAATTCATAATAAATTGCCGGCTCAGTTCCAAAGACTCATACTTGGCGTGAACGCTTCTTAGCATCATTTCTAAGCATTGAAAACATTTACAAGCGACTTTTTATTCGTTGCATAGTCACTTTGAGAGCAGCTGCGGCTCTTCCAAAATGCACAAGTGTAACGGGACAAAGTATCTGAGAACGGTAAGAAATAGTTGACGGACTGGACATGCCATGAAACTTCACCCCTATAGAAAACAAAAATATGGAAACAACTTGCAAGCACTAGAAAAGGAGCTTTTAAAAATTTGTTCCAGCACATTCACAAAAGTTTTAATGAAGTGAAAGTGCCAGTAAATGCCAGGGACTAGGAAATTGCGCAAAACCTGGACATAGAGACAGTCACGTGCAGACCAGCAAAAAAAAAATTTTCATAGGGGCTAATTCAAGCATGTTGCTAAAACATTGCATTCATAACATCAAAAAATATGAAGGAGAAAGAAGGGGAAGGGGGCGAGACAAAAAAAAATAAAAGGGAAGGTGGCACAAACTTTTGCTTTAAAAATGCAAAAAGGCCTTGTTTCGTGCCATTTGCCGAAGCTATCATGTCAGGATTTCGCATTCATTGAAAAGCTGTGCAATCACCTTGAAATCAGTGTGTGGCAGACTAGCCAGCAAATAAATTACTGTGATATGACTACTGTAATTAAATCACTTTTGTGGACTGATAATTTAGTAATGTAATGAACTATTTTCAAGCAGTAATTTCACGGAAAGTAATTAATTACTAGCAGCATTACATTTGTTGTATACCGAGTCCATGCTTCTCGTATCTGCCATGCTTTGGCCTCGCGTTTGTGGAGATGAGCACATACAAAGCAAAGATGCAGTTTATGGGGCTTTAACGTCCCAAAGCAATCGACTATGGCTATTAGGGACACCATAGTGAAGGGCTCCGGGAATTTCGACCACCTGGCGTTCTTTAACGTGCACTGACATCGCACTGTACATGGGCCTATAGCATTTCGCCTCCACTGAAATGAGACTGCCGCCGCCGGGATCAAACCAGAGTCTTTCGGGTCAGCAGCCGAGCACCATATAACCAATGAGCCACCGCGGCGACTCCCAAAGCAAGAATAAATTACGGAGGGCACTAGAGACGACTGCCATGCTTTGAAGGCGAAAAACATTGACTTTTTAATATATACTGTTTCCTTCCTTTCTAGTGACACACCTACTCATTAGCTTATAGTCATAGGGCAACACACACATTAAATGAATCATTACTTCCCAAGGAGGAGCAACGCGGTTTTGTGGCCCATGGGTTGAGTGATCAGCTCGCAATCTGAAGGCCCTTGGTTCAATTCTCTGCACCCTTGGAAGAAATTTTTCTCTTTGCTGATGATGTCACTGGGGTAGTAGACCACTTTTCCTGGGCATCGACAACGACGCCAGGTATCGACGTTAATGTGCCACTTAAGGCACTTGCCTTAAAAGCACGCAACCAGAAATAGCCAGCATCCCAGGGAAGCGGCGCACGCGGACGAGAGAGAGGTGATGTGCGCGCAGGCGTCAGCACTACCTTTGTGAAGAGTCTGCATATTAGTCACAGGACTGCTACGCATCTTCCTGCACTGCATATGGTCGCGCACAAACGCACTGCATGGCCACCAGAAGAGCTCCATGACCAAGGCATGCCATAAGGCACCTTCACGCAGACGCACTGCGAGTGCTCTAGCAGGTACTTAGACGTCGCCGTACAGACAAGAAGTCTCAACTGACACGTCTAAGAAAGTTGGTCGTGAGTTGTCGGTTTTTGTGGCCTCATTTGAGGCCCTATTTCTAACTAAAGGGCAGCACAGGCAACAACGTCCCAGCGACATGCAATTTACTTCCACCAACTTGCCTACAGAACAAATCAATTGAACATCAGCAGAATTGGCAGCTTCTCTGCGCCCCTGTGCACTTCTGGGATGATGCGTGGATAAGCAGTCAATGTACTCCAGCTGTTTACGCGGATGACAAATTCTTCAAAATCAGGATGGTGGGACCATATTACACATTGAATGATGTACTTCTGCTTAAAGAGTGATATGAGAAAGACCATCTACATCAGCAAAGTGGCTGTTCAAATTGAGTAAAGAGGGTAAAAATTTCCAACGCCCATTTTCAAGCTCAGTGGCGGTGCAAACAAAAAGCTAGAAATTTTGCACAAACTATGACCAATGCACAACATTTTAGCATCAAAACTAAGAAGTAATTTTCATTACTTAAGGCAGGTAATTGTAATGTCATGTCATTACTTTTTGATAGCAGTAATTTGTAATGTAATTTAATTACTGCTGTGGGATTTCTAGGAAAGTAATTAGTAATGAAATTTAATTACTTTTCAAAAGTAATTTTGCCATGTATGGTGTGTGGTCAGTGGCTGCCTACTTGTCAGTGTCCTTAAGTTGTTACGCAAACGATGATACACACCCAGTTTCCTACACGTGACAATGTTCATGAGAAAAAGGAATATTGTGACAAAGACGACAAAGCTGGCAGTGGTGTGGTACAGAGCACTCGCTACAGAGCACTCGACCATTCCCTGCATGCAAATCATATCTCTGCCATCGTTCATCGCGCCTCACTCTTTGGTCGGCCACCACGTAACAATATTATACACCACACAGCATTTGCATGGAGGGAATGGCCAAGAGCATTTTCCATTTGGTTTTCATGTTAAAGGAGTATAGGCACATAATTGTGGTGGCATGTTTTCTTCTCTACAATGATGTGGAAAATGCTACTACACATGAATCACCATGTAATATTTGCCCACGGCCGCTAAATAATTTATAATTTTTTCTGTCATGCTGTTTCGGTTTCAACAGTCGAACAATGGCGGCGACATCCAAGAGTGATTTGTGTCACGTGAGGCATAGAAAAACGCCCATATAATCACTGCTTCATCGTTATAATTTACTGCAGTGCTGAAGCCAGCCTTCCTCAAGAGCCGGAATGACAACTAATGTGGAAGCAGCGATTATATTGCAGTTTTTTCATGCCTCACGTGACCTGTAGGCACACATTGGCGTCACAGTCCTCATTCGGCTGTTGAAACTGAGACCGAAACAGCACGAGAAAGAAATGCGATTATAAATTATTCAGTGGTTTTAGAAGAATACCAGGTGGTAATCCATGTTTAAAAATGCCTTACGCATCATTACAAACAAAAAACAAGCACCCGAAAGTTAGGTGTCTATACTCCTTTAATTCTTTAGACCCACCATTCTGCTCACTGATTTTGCTTTGTAGTTAATCTCCTGAGTGACTTAGCAATATCACCTGTGAATCGCAGATTACTAAGGTGTTCTCCATTAACTCTTATCCCCAACTGTTCCCAATCCAGGCCTCGTAATAGGGCAGGTATTCCTAAAAACCTGCTGTTTACAGGAGGCACTTTGTTGCAGAGGAGGCATTATGGAGACTAATTTTTTGCATGATTGGTGATGTATTAGACACCGCAGTCCAAGACTTCTTTAGCACAGTTTGACATTGACACTGTTGCTTCCATCATTGGCAAAACGCCATCCAATGAAAGTAATGCCTACATGGAAGCTGAAGACAGCTAAACCTGTACTGTTGGAAAAAACTGCATGCGTGCTAGACACTTGCTTGTTCACTCAAATACGGCCTAATAAAGCAGCTGGGACACGGGACCTGGCTTACATGCCTTCAAGGCTGCGTTAGTAGCCATGTGATTAAAAGGTTTCACCTGCGCATTCTTTGAAATGCCCCAGGTATCATCTTTTACCAGGTCAATGGATATACTCAGGCTGGTTTCAGTTTTGGCATATTATTACGTAGCGACCAGCCGAATAATAAGCGGCGATGAATGATGGCAGTGAGATGATTTTAATGGCCACTCGCCTATAACGCGACCTTTCCGTTCCCACACCACTGCCAGCTTCGTCGTCTTCGTGACAATGTTGCCGCTTTGCACATAGTTTTTCCGCAGTGCCACGAGGTACGCCTTAACGAGGTTTTACTGTACCTGTGAGTACTAAGGTTGCTGAATTTGATGCGTCTCAATGCGAAATCTGAACCGATTCATACACCTCCTGCATTCATACGCCCATGAGCCAACTATAAAATTGAAGTTCTGATCTATTGCTATGCGATGCGTTCAGAACAGGTGCTGCCCTTGATGGTCTCACAGATAACTTTGACCACAATGACAACACAGGCATCAAAGGTTGCCTCCAAACTATAGCTCCCCACCATTCATGGCATGTTTTCCGCTGCTCTACTGTATTTTCCCACAGTGGCCCACTCATAACTCACCCCAGTTCTGACTTCGGGGCCAATCCAGCAAACAAGTCTTACGCAGTGCTGTTCGGATGGACCTTATGGCCATGCCACTGCTCTAATTACACCCCACCACTTTCGCTCGGCCCCATGGCGAATGGGAAGGAGGAAGTTGGAGCACCATGAAAGCCAAATGTACAACAAGGACGTAGTAGAGTGGCCTCACTCAAAGCTCTTGCCCTGAGCTCAAACAGCACAGGTACTTCTGGTTGAGCTTACAACTTTGTCATGCCCGAGCTGACAGCCCACCAGCCACACATACCGTAACAAATTTTAATTACACATGCCAACAATGCCAGATTTATTAAGATATGAAAAAAGACGTTAAGCCAGCTATGCTCTAACCAACCCAAAATTCTTACCACTGTCAAGTAGATGACCTCGATTCTCTTCGGCAATACATCCAGCTCATTACTGTTCACAGCTATGGTAAATTGTCATTTTTACCTCTCAGATTTTTTCATCAAGAGGCACAAGGGCAATTGGTTAACTTTCTGGTTCTTGGGACCAAGTGACATTAAGCAATCACTACAAGTTCTGGGCAAACACTCCCTGAAGAGGCCACCGAAAATCTTGCACCAAAGTTGCAAATTATACTGTTTGAAAGGGCACTACTTTTTTATTTATTAACACTGCATAAGGCTTGTTAGCTGGATTGGCCCCGCAGTCAGAACTGAGGTGAGTTATGAGTGGGCCACTGTGGATAAAGACAGTAGACATGTATTAAAACCTCCTGCAACAGAGTTTTTTCAGAAAAGGCAAACTGAAGAGTTAAAAACATAACAAAGCGGAAAACGAGGACTTCAAGGGTAGAAAACACAGGACAAGCGTTTGTCCTGTGTTTTCTAGCTTTGAAGTTCCTGTTTTCCGCGCTGTTAATTTTTTAAACATGCATCATCAACTCGCCCGCGCTTGTCCTCTGTTTTCTACCCTTGAAGTCCCCGTTTTCTGTGCTGTTAATTTTTTGAATATGTATCACCAACTCGCCCGCCTTGCTATCGTGTTGAAGAGCTATACTATTCATCCACATCCTTGAGGTTTTTTTTCCTCCCATAATTCCTACTGCACTAGAAGCAGTGTGATGGTGCTTGAATCTGAATGCCACACACCCATATGCATGCAGCACACATCCTTTACCAGCATAGCATCACGTAAGATCATGTCAATGCCCCATTTGGGGGCAAGGGGTGCAAGCACATAGAACAGTAGGAACAAAACGCACACACTAATGTTGCGTGAGTCACTCCTGTGCTCTGTCTTTTGGGCTGCATGTCTCAAGATGAACAACCCCTTCCCCATTTTCCTCAAAAAGTGAAACTACAACAAATATCTACTCCTAACTTGTGAAAACAAAACGACAAACATAGAAGGAAGAACATAAACATGTATTGTCCTTGTCTTTCCTTGTATTCTTCAATTATGGGAACTGTTTATGGGGGTTTAACGTCCCAAAGCAACTCAGGCTATGAGAGACGCCGTAGTGAAGGGCTCCGGGAATTTCGACACCTGGGGTTCTTTAGCGTGAATTATGGGAACTACTTCCTCGTTTAGCTACCTGTCCTACCTACGTTCGTCTGTGACTTCTCGCCTCTCGCCACTGCTTGTCTCTAGGGGCACAAACGCTGCCAGTTTCACAGCAGGAGGCCTACTTTCAAAATTATAATTTGCTAGATCCATGACAGCCTAGTTGCTTTGTTCAGCATACAGGAAGGCTTTGTTCATTGGGGGTCTAAAGGTGAAAGCTGTTGTCTTAATAGTGAATGTTCCCACATTTCCTTTTTTTTCTTTTTCTATGTAATGGTTAGGACAAAAAACTGTTGCCAACCCAATGCAAAGGAAGTAGCCACATAATCATAAGGTCTCTTCCATTTGGCTGCACTTTCTGCACTAGTTCAAGAAGTGCAGCACAAGTTCTAGGCTGGCTTGCACTCGCCGAAATGGAAGCGCAGCTGCGGTGCAGCAATACGGCGGTGCCCATGTGTAGGTCGAAGAAGCGGAGAAGGTGACACTAGTTATTTAAAGAAATGATGACAGTTCTTTGCTGAAAGGTTTATGGCTTATGGGGGTTTAACGTCCCAAAGTGACTCAGGCTATGAGGGATGCCATAGTGAACGGCTCTGGAAATTTCGACCACCTGGAGTTCTTTACCATGCACTGACATCATAGTACACGGGCCTCTAGAATTTTGATGGAGGCAAAACTCTAGGGGCCCGTGTACTGTGCGATGTCAGTGCACGTTAAGGGAGCATAGAGACCTAATTTTGGTGGCATATTTTATTCTTTATAATGAAGCGGAAGACACTACAATGCATGAATCACGATGTGGTATTCGCCTACGACCGCCAAATAATTTATAATAGTATTTTTCTGTTATGCTGTTTCAATTTAAACAGCCGAATGAGAGCTGTGACGACAAAGAGAGGTTTTAGGTCATTAGAGGCATAGAAAAACTGTGATATAATTGCTGCTTTATCGTTTTAATTTACTGCACTGCTGAAGGCAGCCTTCCTCAAGAGGAGGAATGACAACAAATATAGAAGCACCAATTATATTGCAGTATTTCACGCCTCACATGACCTACAACCTCTCTTTAAGGTCACATTCATCATTCAGCTGTTGAAACTGAATCCGCACGAGAAGGAAATTCAGTTATAAATTATTTAGCAGCCGTAGGAGCATACCACGTGATAATCCGTGTATAATAATGCCTTACACCTCATTTCAAAAAAGGTTGGTTTGGTATGGTGGTTTAACTTCCCAAAGCGACTCAGGCTATGAGGAACACTGTATTGAAGGCCTCCGGAAATTTCGACCACCTGGGGTTCCTTAACGTGCACTGACATCGCACAGTACACGGTCCTCTAGAACTTCACCTTCCATCAAAATTCGACCCCCGCCGCCGGGATCGAACCCATGTCCTTCGGGTCAGCAGCTTCCTTAAAGAACACCAGGTGGTCAAAATTTCCGGAGCCCTTCACTACGGCGCCCCTCATAGCCTGAGTCGCTTTAGGGCTTTAAACCTCCATAAACCATAACCTAGCTTTCAGCAAATAACTCTCAACATTTCATTAAATAACACGTGCCATACCTTCTCTGCTTCTTCGACCTATACATGGAGGAGCTGAGTGAGACGACATAATGAAAACCTAAGCGGTCAAGTCGAGTCGCATGGGCAGTATTTCAGCGCTAATTCGTAAGCCGCCTGTGTGTATACATGCAACAATTTTTTTTCTGTGAAACGACGATTTCCTTGAGCAGGTTCATGGTAAGACTTCTTTGCGATTTGCTGCTTGAAAATTATTCCAAGTGTTTCAGGATTTTGGTGGTCGTATTTGTCGGCAGCATGTAGTTGGCAGCAATTTCGTGACGACAGCAAGGCTGTCAGACAATCGGGCCTGCACTCGACCATTCGTTTTGGAAGCGGCCAGTGCCAAGCTGCATTTGTAACTGTCTGAACTGATGCTGCATGCTGCCGGCACCACCGCGGAACTTCACAGAACTAGTGCAGAGAGTGCAGCCAAATCAAAGAAACCTATCATGACCACAATCTTAACAAAGTGGTAGTTTGGGCTTGTTGGTATAGCATATTAGAAGGCATAGCGCAGCACAACGGGACAAAGAAAAAGAGCACACAGGAGGAGCGCTTATCCTGCGTGCTCCTTTTATCTGCCCCATTGTGCTGTACTGTCTTTTTCTAATATCACCACAATGACCTGTCACACACTATAACAGTGCCTTGTGAACTTTATGCACCTCACAAGCTTCCAAAAAGTCAAATGACATCATGCACATTGTCCAGTGTTCATCTCTTTAAGGCCTCTTTGCAGCATGAGCTGTAAAAAGGTCTTAAGATTAGAGGCCTTAAAAAGGAAGCTTGCTTTTCCAGTTGCCTCGTGCGCTCTATGCTTGTTGGCCACCTAAGTCCAAACACCTTCCCCACGTAAAACCGATGTTTGGTGCAGGTGGCACAGCACTCATTTCAAAATTATCACAGAAGGTGGAGGGCTCACCTTGTGGCGCCTTAAAGCCTTTGCTGCCTCAGCATTTTAACGTCCCATTTGTTCAGCCTCTGCGCCAACAAGTGAACGCCGGACTCGAAGCAGGTATCGAGAAGGCTCGTGCATACCAGAAAACTGCCTGCCAGTTTTTCAAGAGCTGTTTTCTGAAATAAATATGAATGTAAAAGAAGAACATGTTTCGCTCTGCAGACACCAAAGCGTAATCGCTTATCTCGCCGCAATTTTTGCACCTGTTTTAAAAAGCGAATTGTAACAAGAGCACACAATTGTGAAGTGCAATTAAGTCAACATTCAACAAACTTTCCAGCCACGGGGTCACAAAAAATCGGACCGCGTACAAAACTCATCGCACAAACGGTTAGTTAAACTCACGACCGGCTTTATTAGTGGTTCAACTGGACTGCTGTAAAAAGTTTCCCGCCTATTTTCGGGAGCACGCAAAAGCTGGTAATGCGTGTTTTACATGACCATGAGTTACGTTGGGCTGGGTTGACAAAAAATATAAAAACACGCTCAGCGCTTGCTCTTTTCCGTAGACCCGCACAGAGCTTTTGAGCAGAACTTACGATAAAACAGATGAGTCTTTCCCTCCGGGCCTTTGGGTTCACTGGCGGGCAAGCGGGCTCCGTGCTAGTCCTGGGTTATCTGCTAACACAAAATATTCGGGCGCAAGGAAGTTGACAACGGAATGCTGAGTGTCAGATAACTGGCAATCACTCAGTATGTGCATGCCAAAAGATAGAAAGAACAAATTACTCACGTGCAACACGATCGCACGCCCATCCCGCCGACCGGCCTTAGTGCTACTGAAAAGCAATGTTCGGCTCGGCTCTAACAGCAAAAAAATTGCCAGGCGTGACGTCTTCTCTTCAAACCGGATGCGACGTCATGGGTTGAAATAACGCTTTCGTTATTTCGACCTGGTTGTAGCAGTCACTGCCCAGTCGAGCTGACTGTCCGGCTGGAAGCCGGCCGACACCACTGCAGTAGATGCCGATCGAGCCGAGGGCAACCGATTATTCTACCCGGAGTCGAGCCGAATGCATAGCCGAGCACCAAACTTCCCAGACTGCTCTGCCTGCTACACAAGTAGCTCCCGAGGCTCTCCACCCACACCAAAGGCCAGCCCGGAGGGTCCAGTGTTCACAGCACGAAGTCGCCGCAGAGCAGCAAGGTACACGGGAGTCGGTATCGACCACGGGTCACTTTATTCGAAACTTACTGGTGAACGCCTGTTTAAATGATTTCCCACAGCATGTGCCGGTCGCAGCGAAGCTTGCTAGAGGCCAATAAACCCTACAGACGTGGCAGCTTTTGGGACATTATACCACCTTGTTCATACGGGTATGCGGCCTAATGTAACGATTCCATCCCAGTTCTATTCGCTTTTCACCTTTGTTACTGGATTAAGCCCTTCCTCTCACAGTGATCGGCGTTTCGGAGCTGACGGCACCTAACGAAAAAGGTCGTCCCTCTCTACCGGCCCAAGGCTTTGCGAAGTTTGTTGCCCCACAGAAAAAAAATAAAAGAATCCAAAACTGTGCATCCTTTAATCGCGAACCGGAAAAAAGTCGCCTTGTTCACAAAGGTGAGATGTTATTCCCTTAGATGTTGGTGCGCGAAATGGTCTTCTTTGCTCGAAAATTGTTGTGCGTAATCAGCCCCCTTTTTTATGACTGGGACGCACGTACATAAGCTTGCCGGGCGCTGAGAAGTACCGTCTTTGCCAAAAGTGATCAGGCAATGACGGTTTGTTTTTTAGCCGCGTCGCGAAACAGTTATGTCAGCCCTTGTGCTCTGAATCTGCGTAAAGTAAGGCGAACCGTTGTCCTCACGTTATGACGCCTTTCGGTCTTTAGGGGTGCCGTAAAGGCTCCGTTGTACGGTTGAGAGGCAAAAACCTATTGCTCGTCTACACTTTTGACAAAGGGGATACGTAGTTGTTGACTTGTCGCGGTTCTGCATCACGTACGCCGTCAGAAGTACGCGATATAATGCGTGCACACTTTCATTAACTGAAGTCAAGAAGTTGCCCCCACCTGCACCACAGAAATGTCCTGGTAAAAGGCACCAATAAAAATGTACACAGATGGAATAGGTGTCTCAGGTATCATGCGGTACAAGTTTTTTGAAGGGTTAAGAAGTATTTTGCCGACACCTTGCACAGGTTTAAAAGTATAAAGAATTACTCTAAAGTACGAAGAATTAATTTAATTTCACAAAGTAAATGCGCAAGTACTGCTGCAGATCCTCCGTCTAAACCGTGCTCCACGCGCGCAGTGGCATGCAGGCACGCGCCCCACCTTGCTCCAAATCGTGCAACTGCGCGCGTGCAGCAGGCATGCGTTAATCCGCTATATACATACGTCTACGCTAACACGTCTCCTCTGTGCTAAAGCTATCTAAGATTGATATTCTTTTCACCTTAAAGCCCCACCACTTGTACAGAAGGCTTATCGTGCTGTAGTCTATATTTAAACTCTCAAAACAAACGTATGCGCGAAAAAAAAAACTGCCTTCATCCTGGTACACCGCGATGGGATGGCAGCGCCATTACAGAAGGATTCTCACTGTGCCTGCCGAGTGGTCTTGCTGCAACTCTGCAGTCTCCACGTCGTCCTCATCCCAACAAGGAAGACGCTGAGCACTCGTAACGGCCGCGAAAATGCCGGTGGCGCCTTCCGCCCTTGAGTGATAAACACCACGCCGTTTGATATGGCGCGCTGTTTCTAATTCTCGATACGGTATCCGTTACAGCACTTCTCTTTGCGCTGTGTAGTGTTGCGGCGAAATCACTGGACCAGCAAAGAAGCAGCGCAATTATTTCTTGACGGAGACGCTTATTTCTGTGACAATGTGACCTCACATCACGAGGGGGAGCGGACGCCGGCGTCGAGGAGAGTGGACGCATCCTATGTGCGCTCCGCAAATTTTCGATGTTTTCGTCGGTTTTGTCGTTTGTGCTCGCAAACTACTGAGCTATTTCAACGCCGGAAGTCTTCGCGACCACCGGGATACCACTCTTTCGGCAAGTGCAGCCCTCTTTTGCAATTTCTACAGACTTTTGGACTCACGCCACCCGGCCAGGCTGCTAAGCCTAACCTGGTGAGCGGCTCTTCGAGCCGCCCGCCGAGCGGACGCACAGGCTGGCTTGTCGCGGTGTAACTCAGCTGCGCCATGTCTCGCATGGAAGTAACTGTGGAAGGAGAGAGTATCCAGCCTGAAGAGCTCCACTCTCAAGTAGGTTGGTTTAAGGTTAATTATTCCAAAGTCAAGGCCCTCTCGAAGACAGGGGAGGGAGAGCAAGCTGGCGACCCGACCCGAGATGGGAGGCAAGACAAAGCTTCAGCGCACATAATGGCGATAAAGAGAGAGGGAAGGAAGCTGGCGAGGCAATCTGTTGGCACGCAGCAGACGCGCCTCTCCCCCGACCTTCATAAAATAGTGCTCAAACCGAAAGGGGGTCTCAAACTGATCATGGAACGCACTGACGCAACAGTGGCGGACGCGGTGAAGATAGCGGCAGGTTTTAAACCGGCGGAAGTTAAGGAAGATATCGTGCTCGTCAACCACAAGCAAAACTCGATTCTCATAGGCCCCCTCATAGATTCTCATAGGTTTGCTGTCTCTCTTACATTTTCATTGTCGGGTGATTGATGCTAGATGCATGCGCTGAGCATGCCCTGTTAGCCTTGCCGGGCAACGTATTTTCACCAATAAAAAAAAGCGCAGTTAACAGTCCAGTCGTCGTGTCTGTGCATTATTTCCTCATCCTTCGTCAACTCGACCGGCTCTGCTCTTAAATTTATATATGTTCTGTTGGAGCATAATCACAGTGTAGCAGCCCATTGAGTATGCCTTACGCGACACTAAAATGCCATGCTGTTAAATGAGTTGTCATTTTAGAAAAAAACATTGCTGAGCGGTAGACATTAAATATGGAATAAACTAGCCTTTTACGCTCGTGTCGTTCGAGACCTTCGCGGTTATTTTCAAGGGCTGTATTTGTAAGCTGCCTATTTTGCGTTGTTCATCTCGCGTCCGTATGGTCCGGTGTCTTTGGTCACTCAGATATACCCGTAGCTTTGAAGCGTCTGTGGAAAGCGACACGGCCATTGGGCGGTTGGCGACCGGACCGAACCATTGGCTGGCATTGACTGCGATATGCGACCACTGGTGAGGTGTATCGCAGCGCTCCGTCAACAGCAGGCGGCAGGACGTGCCCGCTGGCTGCCATTGGTTCTGATATGCATGCAGCCAACGGTGAGGCTTGGTCGCCTTCTACCCAATGCCGGGGTCGCTTTCCTCAGACGCTCGGAAGACGCGGGTATATGAGTGACCAATAACAGAGGACGACAGACGGATGCGAAATGGACATTTTAGAATGGACAGCTTATACAATACTGCCCCTGATGCTGAAACGCGGGCGCGGAATGCTTGGCCGTTTTGGCTTTCATGGCTGCGCAGGAGAGGCGGGCCACCGGTACGTTCCACGTAGCATCTACCTCCGTGTGCGCTAACGACTGATTTGACAGCCGCAATCGGCACGCAACCCCTGCCTAAGCGATTGCTGGACGAGGAAAAACAGTCGCCCGCAAGCACTAGGGAGTCGGAACTAATCGTCTTCGGCGGGCCAGAAACCAATGCGCGCAACAAGCGAGAACGGAGAGCGGTAGCTCCCTAGGAAATGATATGCGACGCGCAAGCTTGACTGAGGCGCAACGTAAAGCAGACGGACAGAATGTTGCTGGCACGAGAACCACCACAAGAAATCTCCAACCGCTGAATTTCGTCTTTGGAAAGTACCTTCGCAGTGTTCATTGTCTAGACTTGGTGGCACCGTTCAGCTCCATGAGCCTACGGCTCCACGAGTCGTAAATATTGGTATGCTGGAGGCTGTGTTCGGGCAGCGTGATTGTGTGAATGCAGCGTAACGTGTAAGCTGAGCGTGCATCGCTTCGACTGTCACTTTTGTTCCTTTGCAGAGTATAGACAAGGAACCGGGAGTTTCTATTGCTGTCATGCTGCATCAGTTATCTTCATCACTGGGGCAGCCCAGGTAGCCAAACCATTAACTCCTAGCTCGAAGAGACCTTCAAGCACTCGTGTATAACTGCAATGCAAAAGTACCCGAGGTCACACAAGAGAAACGATCCTCGGTTTAGACAGGAGGAGAGATATCCGTCCTTTTTTCTGTGATGAACCAGAATCCGAAAACATTCAAGAGCAGGGCTTCTCAAAACTTCCCAGTGCAGTTCGTGTGGAACAGCAGC
Organism: Amblyomma americanum; assembly: GCF_052857255.1. Classification (NCBI taxonomy): domain Eukaryota; kingdom Metazoa; phylum Arthropoda; class Arachnida; order Ixodida; family Ixodidae; genus Amblyomma; species Amblyomma americanum. The sequence continues at coordinate 402,787,816 of NC_135497.1, forward strand.
GGTCGCCTAGTCCCCCATTAGGGTTCTTGTAGCAGTTCTGGTGGTCTAAAGATCTGAACAAGCAAGCCGAACAGTGATCTCTGTGTAAACAGTCAAGAAACTCAACAGCGCACATACAGACTTCAATGCCAAGGTAGGTGTATAGTGGTCTCCTCGATTTGGCTGCACTTTCCGCACTAGTTCACAAAAGTGCCGTGTCAGTGTAGTGCCAGTTCTTGCGGCGCGAGTGTAGCCCGACACTAGTGCTGTCGGTGCAGCGCCCAAATCGAGTGCAAAAGTGCAGAAACTTTCGTCTGCTGCGGCCATGTACGTGTTGGTGTTTGTCGCGTGTTTTCACATATGCGCGAGATTGTGCTAGCTGCATTGCACGCTGTGTATTTGCTCCAAGTGGCACATCTCGTGGAGCGGCTATGAACTTTGTTAATTCCAAAAGTGGTGAAGAATTTGACACCGTTCATTCCGTTGCGTTGTTTAAAGGGGCGCAGGCCGGTCGACCGTCACTGATTCAACGGGTACTTCGAAGAGGCAACAATTAATTAGACAGGTTATTCAGACTACCGCTCGAGACGATCTTTTACAGTCCATACGCGTGATTCAGGCTGCTTCCGTCCTATCGAAAAGTGACTACGGTTGTCCGCCAAGAGTTGCCTGATCTATATTTGAACTCAATCGCGTTCACTTTCGGCGGACGGTGACGGCGACGTGACTGTCAGAGGCTAAGTGGCAGGCGAAGGTGTGGGCTAATGGCGACCTCAAGCCCAGTCGCTCTCGTAAGCGGAGGTACTGATGTCGCAGCGAGCCACAAACGTTGCGATCGCCCACGTATTATAAAACATCTCACAATCTGCCTCTTATGGAAGCGCTCCGTCGTGCTACGTCTATAATAATAATTGCACACAAAAGAGAAATGGTGTAAGCAACGTGCGAGGCTGGACAGAAAGATGCGAACCCATACTCAGTACGTACTTCCGTACGTGCGCCATGCCAGCCAGCCGCTTACGCGCGTACACAGACACGCGCACACGCGCGCGCATACACACACGTATACGCACACTGTCATTTCAGCTGTTTGGTGAGGGCCCGGCGCAGATGCCGCGTCTGTCACGGGTACGCGGCCGTCTCAAACATGGTCTCAACGCCGCTCACAAATCAAGCGGCCGCGGAGCTGTCTGCTACGGAGCGCGCCAAGCACCTTGCGCTATACTTGCACGAGAAGAGAACTCGCCGGGAGGCTAGTGCAGCAGTGCAGAAGAACTCGTGCAGCACGAGGCCAAATCGAGTGCCGAAGTGCAGGTGGCACTAGCTGCACTGTCAAATCGAGTGCGAGAGTGCCGCACTTCCTGAACTGGTGCAGAAAGTGCAGCCAAATCGAGGAGACCTAAGGGCAGCAGGTTTCTGGCGCACACGCAGGCAGCTTTCTAATGGCGTCTTCGGCTGGTCGCTTTGAGGCTCCAAATCAGAGCAACCCAGGAGCAAACCAATCTGCGGGCGGGTCGTGATCCGAGCCGGAGGTACGGCGCCCCAGCCGAACACAAGGGTGCATTTCGGAGCGGCCGGAAGCGCTCGACAGCAGCGCCAACATTTCGCGGTTTCGCCATGGTTTCGCCGCTCAGCAACAAACAACATGGCGTCCGTTTACGGCGGCGGGGATTCGAGTCCGTCTACGGCAGAACAGCTACTGTACGCAATGCTGGACGGTAAGTTTACAGCGACTGCAATGCATTCATTTTAAACTCAGCACCAGTTGCTTTGATGTAAACGTGCAAACACGAGTGCTGGCACCAAATTTCTTACGTGTAGCAACAACTCGCTGTGGTGTTGGCGCCTAAATGGTGGGCTATTTTCAAGAAAGATGTTCTGCGCAAGCGACATACGGAAGGTTAATTTGCATCTAAACCCCAGTCGCATATGTTTGCGTTTGGATGAATCATTTTCGCTCTCTTCCTACTTTGCCGCTGTTCGCCTGCGCTTCCACTTGCGTGCTCCGTAGCACGTTATATGCAGGCGCATTTCGTCAAGCTCTCTGCTTTTCAGTTTTTGTTGACACTCCTCAATGACGTGGCATATTAGGGCCTCCACAACGAACTGGTCGATGATAGATACAGTTGTCAGCGTTAAACATAAATTACGAAATAATACTTATCTAGCGGTTACAGTGACAAGAGCGCTGCGTGGGAAAGCTAATGACCCCGCTTGTATTTCCTCGTCAGCATCTAATTTTCGTTTGTTTTCGCTTTATTTTTTCTTAACTGCTCACCCAGTTTCTTTACGCGCATGAAAATATATTTGGAAATAAAAAAAAAATCGTGCTATTGCCTTAAAAAGTGGCCACTTTGTGTCGTTCACATCGCTAAAAAAATGTATCAGATTTGTTTTCTTCAGCTGTATTGATATCAACTTATAGGCATATTTATAGGTCGGGACCAATTAATGCTGCTCTTCCTCACACACTGATGTTGGTAAACATAGAACACGGTGTGGGTGAGGGTCGTCGCATTGAGCGATCATATGATGACTCTCCTGCCTTCTTTATGTTCTCTCAGGTAGCCAGCCAAGCATATCTGATGAGCCTCAGTACTCAAGCCCAGAGCATGGACAGCCAAGTAGCATGGATGCTCCACCAAATGGTATGCTGAAGCGTCTGCATGGTCTAGCCTGTTTCCACGGACTTCATTTGCTAATATGGAGATTGTGGAATATTTCAAATGCAAGCACTAGTGCGCCCTTCCCCACGTTTACTTCTTCGTCTATTTGTGTTATCTATCGTATTAGGCATCTACTTCCACTAAAGGTTAGAAGAATATTATACTTTGCCCTTGTTCATTCCCATCTTGTATACTGCAACCTAGTGTGGGGAACTTGCAACAAGACTGATTCGTATAAATTTCTTTCTCTTCAGAAAAGAGCTCTATGCTCATTATGTTCAAGCCCAGTTGTCGAAAATAATCTTTTCGAAACATTTCATGTTCGCACTTTCTTTCATTCCTACAATTTGAGTTTGGCTGTTCACATTTTTTATAAAGTAAAGCATAATTTCAGGTCTTTCCAAAATGCTTATAATTCAAGAAATGTTACGTATGGTTTACGTGCGGTCGCCTTATCCACTGAAAGACCTAGAACAAACTATGGAAAACAAACTATAGATAACCTTGTAACATTGTGTAATGCTTATCAGTCTCTAATAAAAATCGCCGTAGAAAGTCATAGTGTATCTGGTTTTAAGAAAAAACTGAAGATTCTTTTTCCTCTATAAATTCAGCTAACTTTGTATATTTTGTCTTTTGCATTACTTCCTTTACTGCCGAGTGTGCGTATCATGTTTTCTGCCAATTGCTGTTTATTATCTTTGCATCGTTTTTTCAGTGTTTGCTATTTCTATCGTATAACTTTTGTTGCTTGTTTTGAAAGTGTTTTTTTTTTCATGCGGCCACTGTTCGATGCATTATTCGGGGTGTAGGCCTCGTCAGGAGGTTTTCCTCGTCTTCCTCCTTTTGCCTTACCTCGAGGGCATATTGTATTATATGGCCAAATAAAAATACTACTACTACTATCTATTTAATATTTTCCATGGCCATTTTATAGCAGTTGGGCATTGTGCGCTTAAAAAGTTGTGCATTGCAGGGAGTAATGTGAAGCTGCTGTGCATAAAATCGATTTTATTGTACTGCAGTAGCATTAAGCATGTACTGCAGTAGCTGGCATTAAGTAGCTGTTCAATTTCTGCGTCACTGTTTTGCCGAGGCCCGCAAGTACACCCAAATGTATTAGTATTCTCTTTGTTTTCCACACAGCGCCCTGGACCTCTGGGGAAACGAAGTACCTCCTTGACAAATATGCGCTGTATACGCCAAAAGTGGGTCCACTGATGAGGTTCCGGACAAAGCGCGCCATGTACGAGCAGATTGCTCGTGAGATAGAGGAGGTCCTTGGAACCAAGCGCACTGCAATACAGTGTGAAACTCGATTTAAAACCGTAGCTAAAAGAAAGAAGAGCGAAGAGAAGGTCAACAAAACGTCGGGACAAGCTCCCTGTCGGCCAACTTTTGAAGAGGAATTTTCCGCTATAAGGGCCATTGATGATAGCTTGGAGCCCGAGGTGCTACGAGGCATTGGAAATGTCCATTACAAAAACACAGCAACACATGTGCGAAGTTCATCCCATAGTAGTCAGGGCTCTGCAGAGCTTGATACTGCATCTGAGGGTTTGTTAGCCGAGGATCTGTGTCAAAGTAATTTGGAGGAACCAGATACAGTCAGGCCGTGCAAAAAGCGCAAAGCAGATAGAAGCATGCGGCCAAGTACTTCACGAGCAAAGCACATGGACTTATTTTTTGAGAAAATGAGAGAAATTGTCCAAGAAAATGAAGCCAAAAAAGAAGAAAGAGAGAAGAAGAGAGAAGAACGTCATAAGGAATTGCTTAGGGCACATGCAGAGCACATGGAAACGTTGAAGAAAATTTTGCATCACGAAGACTGAGAAGACATCGTCACATCTTGGCAATGTTTACACTACTAGTCTACTATTACAATAGTCAGCATATTTATCAATATTTTATTTATTGCTGTTAAGCTGCAGCTGTGTTACTTTATCATTTTCTTGTTTACACAGAGTTGTGGAGCAGTTCACAGCTGTTTTTAACTTTTCCATCCACAACCATATGTTACGGATTCCTACTTTATTTTTTACAGCTTGTTTTGTTTGTGTTTGGAGCACAATGGAATATTGTCATTTCACCTCTTTGCAATAAAGTACTGTGAAGCAGAAAGTGAGTTGAATAATACACTGCAACTGCATTGCTAAGAATGAAACAGCCAGGTGCAATTTTATTGACTGCAATTTCTAAGCTCACAGTGTGAAGTCAAATGTAAGGAGCAGAATATAACAGCTTGCACAAAATAAGATAACATTTAACTCAAAAATAAAAGTGATAAAGTAATGCCTTAATGAATGTAAAGAGAAAGCCACAGCTCTGTACACGGTTGCAAACAAGGGGAGCATTGCCTAGTTTGCATCATGCTGCACCCTCATTCTAGCACGTCTTAGGAAGAGGTCGGCTAGCTTCTCTCGTTTCAGCTCCCCCAGATGACGTAGCACACTTTCACGTGTCGTCTGACCCGCTCTACATTGCTCAGGGTCCACTTCATTTTGCCATGAGTGCTGGGCAAAGTGTAGTGCTCTTTCTACCACCTCCTCCTCTGTTAACAGATCATCTGTAGAGTCTCCAGCATCAATGCAAACATTGTGAAGGACACAGCATGCTATTATAAGCTGTGTTATCTTGTCAATCGTGGTTAGCTCAATGTATCTGAGTTGCCGAAACCTCTGTTTTAGCAGCCCAAACGCATTTTCTATTTTCACTCTCGTGGCTGTGTGGCGGTTATTGTAAGCAATTTTTGCTGCAGTAAGGTTGCCATAGTCTCTATATGGGGTGAGCAAATGCTCCCTGACAGGGTAAGCCGCATCACCGAGCAGATGATATTTGTTTACTTCACAAATTTTTGGAAGATCACTACTGATAGAGGATAGCCTTAGCACTCTAGCATCGTGAATTTTTCCAGACGTGCCAGTAAACACATCTTCAAATCTTGCATTTGCATCACATATGCCTTGCATAGTGAGAGACACCTGGTCGTGCCGGTTTCCATATGTGGACCGCACTTTGTTCTTTGGGCAGCGCATGGGTATGTAGGTGCCGTCTACACATCCTATCACATTGGGGAAGCCAGCAACCTGGAAAAGGTGAGAAAATCAAGAAGATAAAAACGATACCTTGTGCTATTACGCATGCAAATATTTTTCATCCATAATGTAATTGCGGTACCTTCAAATGAAGCGTTGAAGGCGTTTGCATATCAGTGCTGCTCTAGAAAGTGATTTTTGCGCAAGATAGGTCGTTGACTACACTAGATACTTTGAGCTACCTCAACCTTCACCAGGCTGTCGTCTACTGCCTGCGCTTGCATAGTGCTACTCAATAGAACAGTAAGTGTACATACTTTTTCAAAATCCTTAGCGATGGCATCCTTGTCGGTTCCGAAGTTGATGACTTCTGGTGCTATATGACAGAGAAACTGAAGAACTCTGTCTATCACTGCCATCTGTGTTGATTCTGCCATGTTAAAGAGTACTGCAACCTCTCGCATGGATGCTTTGTTACTTGCATACCTGAAAAACAAGAGTAAAGCCATTATTATACCGCATTCTTGAGTATGTTGATGCATTGCAAGTGCTACATAGAATTAAGATTGCTTTGATGCGATTACAATTATAAAGCAATGTTACTCATGCATGTTGCACGTTTTATGAATTGTCAATGTAAAAGTAACCCCTTTAGTGTCGATGTGTGGGCTGTTTAACTGGGTTGGATTCAGGAAAGCAGTGCGCTAGCGACGAAAAATTCTAAACACTGCAGTACCAACTAGTCAGCTGTAGATTGACCACTTTTAAACATAGCCAACCGAGCAAATGACACAGTCCAAGAAATTAGCTACAGACAAAGAATGCTTTAAAGATGTTTTCAGGCGGCAATTCAGCTCGAACCCTGCAAGAATGCCTAGTTGTAAATTCAAATCGCGTGGAGCAAGAACACTGTTTCACTACTTATCATGCTGGGGAAATTTCAGAAAACTTGCCAAAGAGACGAAAGAAGATGCTCCTCTGCCGTCTTGGCGGGTGAGCCACCGTGATTTCTGCTTGAAGGATAGAAATTGGAGCCCTCGAACTTGGAGACAAGCTCGTAGCAAGCCTTGCGCGGAAGGCGAAAATTCCTGCGGAACTGTTGAACATGTAAATTAGAGCTAGCAATATTGACCGCACCTTGGCGCTTACCTCTGATTCAGAATATTGTCGCACCGTCGTGTCCACGTAACTTGTCACTTTGGGTATTTTAGCCGGCACAGTGAACAACTCTGTGAACATCGCTGTATACACCTGAGTGTCATCTTCGTCGGAACTGCTGTCGGTGCTGTCATTTGCAGCTAACAAAAGAACTGATGGCTTCGCTAACGCCACTAGGCGCTTCCGCTTCGACATGATGCTGCGAAACTGCGTGCACTCAGCAGAGCTAAAACAACCAAAAAGTTTAGCACAGCGGTACCCGGTATACAACTTCGGTGCAGAGGCAACTCGATCTGTTCGTGCGTTGGCGCCAAATTTTTCAGCAGGTTACGGAACTGGCTTGGCCTGGCTTGGCGCGGATCCCAACACCGGAAAACGTGGCTATCACGTGATGCGATCTCCAGCCGAGCTTTCGTTGCTCCGTCGGGAAAGTGAGAGCAACTCGGAGCCCTCTGGCACAGAGCGCTCCAAGTCAGAGGCGCTCGAAAAGAACCAGCCGAATACATGCCAATTGCTCTTTTTCGACCAGCCGAATACAACCACCCGTTTCGTAGCGCTCTAGAGCGCTCAAAAACGACCAGCCGAAGACACCATAAGGAGGCGATGGTTTAGCGTACGCACGCAATTTTCTGGAAATAGCGTATCGTCTTTGCAGGGCTTACGAAGGCAACATGGCGGCACCCTGCTTGCCCACTTCGGTTCTAAAATACCTCTTCATTGCGTTATTCGGCGCTCAACTGGCTTTAAATGGTTGCATTGGCTTCCGATTCTTGTTTTCTCACTCGGACACAATGCTATATGTGATAAGTTGTCGGTAATTTTGAGATAGCAGTCTATTTTCAAGCCTGTAAGCCTAACAACAGACTGTTTATGCTGTCGTCATGGCAACGGTCGTTTGTGCCATGTTTGTATGGCTATTTATTCAGAAGTTTCGGTTTCGCACATGTGTGAGAACTGAAACTGAAGAGCAGTACAGCGAGAGGGAAGTTCTAAAGCCCCTAGATACGCTTTGCTTTTTTTAGAAAAGCTCATGAAGGGACTTTAGGAAGTTCTTTTCTGACGTGCGGTGGCACTAGGTGCTTACTCAAACGTGGCTGAACTTGGGTTTTGTTTGGCCACTGAGTGCCTGTTGCGGAACGGTCCGCAAACGCTCATCTAAAAGCGTCGTTCACGGCTTGGATTTAGCGTGCGCAACCGTCTTGCGTGTTGCGTACGCAAATGTTATGCTAAAACTGTCTATTGCTTCCAAAATTACGGTCGTGATCGCTTCTGTATCGAGTTTCAAATGTAGTACTTGCCCATAAGATGGCACGGTCAAAAAAAGGGATATGGCAAATGGAGCATAAAGAGAACATTAAAAAATAATCGCTTCACTAGCAAGATGGGCAGTGATAAACCGGCACGATGAAGCGCAAGCTTCACGAAACCTGGTGAGAGGATCAGTGGTGAATCCTTTGATGTAGACGGCTCAAGTACGACTGGCTACAGTCTGATCAACTTCGCCATTCTCCGCAGCTTGTTGCAAGACGTCGCTTGAATAAATAGCGCAAGGGAGGAATAACTTTGGAAGAAGCTATTGACAGGTGAGGCAGTTTGGCATCCTCTATAATTGTCACCTACAGCGAAAGCGATGCTCTAAATGCGCTCCAGACGTCCAGGCGTACTGCTGGACGCCTTTGAGGTAAATTAAAAGCTAGTTTATGCACTTCGTATTTGGGGAAAAAGGGTGGCATCTGGCCGCACCATATGTGTTTTGTAATATTGCCCTCGACAGAATGGATGGAAAAAGAGCGTGTTGACTGGACAGAATTCTCTCTGCTGACAGCAAGGAAGACTGAATAAAAAGAAACACTAAGAAGGGTTTGACACGTGCAAAAAAGTCAGTAGTGTGCAAACATAAAGCTTCATTTATCTCAAATTGCGTTTTTTATGAATTGCTCAGACCCAATGTACCTTTTCTCATGAAGCATTCATCCGATTCTAGTGAAACTTTGCACATCTGTACCACATCCAATCCTATATATTCTGAACTAAAAAATATCACCGATGATATGCGTAACACTGGCAAAAAGTTACACTGAAAGACACCCTGCTGTGGCTCTCTGCATGCAGAGATATTTTAGCAGCACGAACTTCAAACAGAATACGATATGTGTTTAGTTAAGATTTAGTGTATGGGTATTTATAATAACTTTACCGCATATCATCTCATTCCTCATTGTGGCTGCAAAGAAAAGGTACACTGAATAATTAAACACCTGAAATTTTGGGAGTGAGACTCAGGAAAGCTAAACCATCTAGACATAAACAAAGTGTTTCATTTCATTCTATACCCAAGGGCATCTTTTGTGAGCACATGCAATTTAATGCAAATATCTGCACTCATTTCTAAAATATTACGTTCAAACTAATATGTGCCATTTACCCTACCATACCTCCTTAAAGTGTGACCATCGGTCAGTAAACGTACTTCAACAAAAATTCTTTTCTATTAGCAGTAGGCATTTACTTCTGGGAAATTGCATAGTTCTACTCTTAATGGTCATGTTTTCTGGGCTACATTGTACAGGTGCTAACTTGGAGCGTGAAGGAGGAACAATCTGCCACATTTATTGTGAACAACTACACAATGGTGTTTGGGCAAAAACCAGTGGCCCTACTAGCTCGCAGAAATGCTCAGCACTATGTGCTAGAAACAGCAAAAAAAGGGCCCTGGACTGAAAAACTAAATAGTGGTGCCAGCACTGACACAACAAATTCATCAAACGTCTCAAGCAGGTATCAATACAGATGTTTCAAAGAATCTCAGGCCAAGAATTTGAAGAGGCAGCCCAAGATGGAAAGCAGCCAGCCTAATATGAAACCAGAACTTGCATGAAACCACTGAAATTAAGGAATTCTATGAGACTTTCAAAGGTTCTCTGTTGGTGTCAATAAAACACCATGCACAAAACATTTATAAAATTTCCCTGCTAAATTTGTCTGACAGGGAAAGGCAACCAAGAATAACATTTGTTTCCAGAACGTATACATACTCTAGCGTTTCTAGCATGCCATCCCCTCTAGTCATGAGAGACAGGCTAGATGCGATGTTTTAGATGCCATGATGGGGCACAAAAGAACCTTTAAAATCAGACAGGTTGGAGGAAATGCAGGAAAACGCAGAGCTAGGTACTTCAGGACCACCTAGGGTGCCGCTTAGAAGCAATCACCGTGGGCTCGAGGTTCGGAAGAGGAGGAGCCTTTAGGATGTGGTGGTAAAATCTTTATTGGATGCACTGGGGTGGTTTTTAGGGGAGAGTGGAGGGTTTCACTGCTACATTGCCTAGGTGGTAGTCATTATTCCGGGACACCATTGACGGTAGCTGCTGACCGTGCTCTTTGAAGCAGAGCCCTCTGGGACTCCAGGTCCAAGCAGAAGACAGCGTCACCTCCCAGCCCTCTCTCATTGGCTCATTTATTCTCTTAATCAGATTTTTCTGGCAAAGTCCATACCATATGATATGTATCTGTCCACTTCACAAAGCTTGCAGTACCCAGAAAAAGTCTGGTCAATGTGTTTTAAAATTGCGGGGCTTAGAAATGACAAAGTTTGCAGCTTTCTACAGTGCCGTTTTTCAGTTCTGTCCTTTATATAATGTACAGCATCAAGTATTTTCTCTGCAATGGTCTGTAAAACAATAGTAAACATGCATCACATTGTAGAATTTTCCCATACATGCCAATAATTTACAACTGAATGTCTCCTCCAACTCAGTTTGCATTTTGGGTTCAGCAGCTGAACCGCAACTACATGTCACAAGTAGGAATGCGGTCATGTGAAGCACAAGAAAACTGCAATGCAGTAACTGTCAGCCAACTTGCCATCTTCCAGTCTCCTACAGCAAGTTGATAAAAGAGGAGAGAAATTTAAAACTTCGAAGCAGTAGTTCTTGTATGCCCCAGTGATGACATCGCTGTTCTAAATAAAGCGAGCATTAAAATTTCATACCCACTGTGATGGTCTAGTGGCCCAAGGGCAGGGGACCGAATACTGGCGGCCGCATTTTGATGAAGGCAAAATGCAAAATGTGCTAATGGGCTGTGCGATTTCTGAGCACATTAATGAAGCCTAGGTGTTCGAAATTAATCTGGATCCCTCCACTATGGCTGTCATAGCTACATTTGCAGCTTCACCATACAACACCACACAATACCATACCATATCATACCAAGATTGGGTGTCCTTGCCTTTAATACCAATTATGACTATTTGGAAGATAAAATTAAGTGTAAGGCCATAGAATATGTTGACAGTTGTCTAGACGATCTAAAAACAATGGCCAGAAAGAATAACTACACCTGAAGGCCTTTGTTGCCGAAAATTCCACCCAGCCGCCTAAAAACGCTAAGGCACTAAAACACAGCCAATACTAGTAGCCACCCGTGCTGCAAAGAATAACAAGTACTCAGTTGTTGCCAACAGCTGTACTTTTATTTCAATAATTAATTTCGAATTCCGTCATGGTCAGCCTTTCATGCTCCATAAACATGGAGCACGGGATCAGCAAACAGCTCCTCCCTCTGCAAAGAGAGGAAAAGGAAAAGAGGTCAAAACAACACCATGAAGGCAATATTATAGTATGCGTTTGCAATACAATCCTGGATGCATTGCAATGGACGATTTCTCTTTCCCTGCTGATTTCAGAGCACACGCCACTTTTGCAGCCAAAGCGCCACTCGAAATCGCAAAGCACTAGACCTAGAGCCATCTGCATAATTTTTCAAAACAACCAAAAGAGGGGCAAGACCCTCTGTACGGTCTTTGAATATGGCTACTTGGGCACCTGACACTTCACTCAGCAGCTAAGCAGTGCCAAGTCTGCTGCACTTTACAAATGAATTGTTTCACAGTAAGGAAGTAATTACTCATTGGCATCCACCCAAGCACAGCCAAATGGCAAAGGGAGTAATTACTCCCTTATTACAAATTTAACCACCTTGGGGGATTCCCCTAAACATTTGACCAAGGATTGTTTGGCAGCTTTCATCTAATGTATATTACCACCCACAAGTTGACTCTGAATATCAGTCGGCCTCTACCTACTACATAGTTCACGCCAGCAGAAAAAGTTTACAAAAAGAACAGTGTATACAACTTTTGTCAAAAATGCACAGCGCACACTACTAGCTTCCTAGCCTTGCTCTGTGGCTAATGGTGCAACCCCAAAGCACCAGACCTCTTGAAAATGGGAGGAATTCTCGTCCTCACCCCTGCAAAACTTGGCCCTTTCATGGATGCTTGCACTACGGCAAAGACCTCTGGTTGTACATTTTTGACAAAGCCTGCGATACTGTTCACAATACACCATGTATAATTCATTGTCACACGACTATGCAATGGTTCGTCTCGATTTCTTAAGTCAGGGCCTCAGTAACATGTCACAACCTGAAGGTTTGCACCAAGAAATGGTGCAGTGTTCTGATAAAACCCATGTTTGTTTGTTTTTTCTCTAAACTAGCAAAGCCAAATATACGAAGTGTTCAAAGCTCGGCATTCTTACACCTGACTACCTCTCGATCTCTGCCAAAATGAAATGAGCAGCTTTTTGAGCCAAGCCCTGCTTAATACCAGGGCATCAATAAGTTAAATATGTCAACCAAACGACTGACAAAATTTGGCCCGAGAAAACAGAAGGAATGCAGATCCTTGCATGCAATTAAAACCTAAACCAATAGGTACAGCAAGGCAGTGCATTTCATCATCCCAATTTCATTTCAACAGTGCAGCACTTGCATTACAAAGAAGACAAAGAAGTCCACATGCGACTTGCCAGAGCAGTGGTGCCGTGGATGGTCGAGCAGGTGGTCTCTTCCGAGCAATCCGTCACCGTACGCAAGCAATGCCTCGGAGCCAAGCGCACTACTGGACTAACCCGGGCCCGGGTCAGCAGATGGGGAGGAGATGGAAATTGCGGAGATGTGGTGGCACTGTCCCACACCTCTGCTGGAGCTGGAAACACCAACAGCACCAGCAGTAGGTGAGGTGAGACCCATTATGTTCTGAAGGAGAATATCAGCGATAAGAATTTTCTCACTAAACTGCACTCTACAGCACAAAATTTATGGTGTTCCAAACACTTAATACTCCTTCATACACTTCACACCCCTTCACTATGCTGCGCAAACTACATTCTTCTTCTCATTCACTTGTGGCCCTTCCAGCAGGTGCTATGCCCAATGACAATCTTCTCACAGCCGCACCAAGCTGAAGCTTCCCAAGCATCGAGAATGTTCATATGAGGTGGATCAGCCCAGCTTTACAGCGTCCAGAATTCCCTCCCAGTTGGCCATGGGAAAAACTCAGCAAAATATGTGCACATAAATAATCTTCAGCCGCAAATACAAAAATGCATTTCTCATACTTGAACTTATGGATTTTGTTAATTTCTGATGCTAGGAATTTCATTTCAAAAGAAGATTTTTGCAGCCTGGTGGGTTGTGTCAATACAGTACACTCCCTTTAAGACCACCATTAAAATTTTTTCGCGTTCTCAAAAGTGCCCCAAACAAAATAAGAGAATGGCAATTGTGTCCGAATAAATAATTGCCTTGCAGCGAGAATATATTTGAAAATGGAACATTTATTGCCTCATGCATCAAGTGAGCTAGAGAGTGAGGGCAGAAGAAAATCTCATGCCATCCTACTTACAGTAGAATGTCGGTGATACGAACACAGTTGATAACAATTTCGCGATATGAATTCGCAAAATTTCCCGACCAGAGTGCATTGTGTTTGATGTGCGGATTTTGCGAACTCTCTCCCAATTGCCTCTACGGATGATACGAACGCGCGAGCCGTGATCACACCCTCGAGCATTAAGCGCTGCCCGCACATTGCCGACTTCGCGATCGCTAATCCCGCGGTATGCACAGAGCACAGTGAGTGGCGGTGCATGGTCCACACACATCGCTGAAGTCGCGATCGTTAATCTCGTGGTACGCGCCGCGTGCATACAGTGAGTGGCGGTGCGCGGCCCGCAAAAATTGCGAAAGTAGCAATCGCTAATCGTGCGGTATGCACCGCGAGTAGTGAGCTGTGGCTGCAGAGCAGCGAATAAATGCCGTCGGCCATAAACAGACCGGTGTGAATACATTTTTTGTGCTTATGCATACGAATTTTGTTTGTTTGGATACAAAATTTTGGATGATACGAATTTTTTTGCGACACCGTGAGATTCGTATCACCGAGATTTTACTGTATAAACAGCACTGGTCATTTTTTTTACTTTCTCTCATCTTTTTTAGCCTCTTCCGCCACAAGCGATGGTATTTGTGTTCAGAGCACTCTGAAGGTTCCCAGCTCACCAGCTGGGCACATACCTTCTGCAGCATGGCTGTTACCAACATTACGACCAGGTGCACCACGCGTATTTCTCAATGCCACAGGCAATGCATGTACAGTGCCCAAATCTGGTCGCCTCTGCGCCGCACTGAATGTGTGCTGCGGCAGCACATGCAGCTCGACCAAAAGGTCCCCTGCCTTCATCAAACCAGCATGAAAGCTTCTCCCAAGTCAACTTGTTCCCAAGAAAGAGCACTCTCCGCAGTTACGGGCAAAGGTGCATGGAATATCTTAAACGGAGACGCAGCTTTCAAATCCCAAAATCTGGATACAAAAATTAATTTGTTGAAAACTGTATCTCTTTATATGCCTAGTTTCTATGCTGTCTCGAACTTTCGCTGCTGAAATTGATCGGGAAGGACACTAAAAAAATTGTTTCGTTAACTGCGGTGGCTTTGCATTGCAAGGAACAATGGCCTTTTGCTCAGTTACTGTTTTCTGCCTAGATACTCACCTTGTGGAGCATATTTCTTCATGACAGTTTTGTCCATTTTGACCCCATTTGTTTTGTTGCACTCCTAGGACCATGGTGCAGACCAAGACATTCTTTGCTTTTCAAATTTGGGAATTTTAAACATCTTGTCTGAAATTTGCTTCACTCTAGATATATCTAAACGTACACTGCATCACAAAAATTCAAAATAAAAATTTCTGCTTAGCGAAGAATAATTCTAAGAATGTCTCGACCTGTAGCATGCTAGTAGAAACGAAGTGAATATTGAACCAGCATTCTGCCACATTTTCCTAACTCAGTAGTGTTTTCACAAGGCTTAGAGGAATAATTAAAAAGCAATTTTGGGGAGATATAACAGTGAAATTTTGTAAGAGTAGACATGAAATTATTTCTAAAGTGCCCAAAAAAAGGATCAACATAAAGTCAGAGAACTGGAGGGTGTAGGTGGGAGACTCGACCAGATCAACTTGCCAGAAATCTTGTGAACTCTCATTAAGCAGTGCATGTCAGCTACAAAAACTACAACTAAAAAGAACCGGTGTTGTGCTGAGTCCTGATTTCTCTTGTGCCTTCATATCTGTAGCCCTTGAATATACATGTTGCTGAGGGAAAAGGAGGTGCTCCCTCTTCCATGTGCATCAGCCAAGAGAAGATACTTGAGCATGGTGAAGAGAAAATGCGGATTTGACCACCATTTATTTAAAGCATTCAAAAAAACATGGCCACTACAGATGCTTTTCGGCGGCACAGAATTGTAGTATTCGACAAGATTTAGGTTCGCAAAGAGATGGCAGTCCAGTTAAAAGCAATTTCGTATTCATGTTTTGTAGACTACGATTAGGAAGCCCCATTAAGAAAATAATTGGCCGACCATAGACTGGTGTTCATGTTTGGCTAATTCGGACACGAACTTTCACAACCAATCGCCGTTTTCACTAGCAAATGTCTGATCCGAGGAACCATCCTTGGCCAGCTAATAATGAAGGCATTAGTCTATTTGGAGGATGCACGCGTCTTTGTAGACTCGATTACGTGTGACAACGCTGTGAGGAACTGCCGCATGTGGGAACAGTGCAATATTAGCGATGATCTTCAAACTACCTGGAACTCCATTGCGCACTCCCTTGATGAAAACCTGAAAGTGTTAGTCTTCTCAGATGCTAAAATCTAGTGAGATATGTTCAAAATAGCCTGCTGGCACAAAAATTCTGAATATCAGCGGTGAAACGAATATTGTGGACCCATTATAACAAGTTTCATATGGCAGACACCAAGGACCCAGGGTGTCTAAGAGTATGCCCCAAGCTTTATCTCAACACAAAAACTGCCGAGATGAGATGATGCAACCAGACTATTCAGCAGGAGTGTTGAGGATGAGGACGAGGAACTTGAAAATGTTAAAAGGGACAACGGAATTCACGCGTGTTTAGCGACCTCTTTGACGCACCCAACTGAAATTTTCCACTAGAAGGGATAAAATCAGGAAACTGTTACAGTGACACCCTGCATTCATTTTTAAGGTGGCTAGACATATGGAAAAGGGAAGTGCCTTCAGGGCAAGTTTTTGAAGGACACCTCCAAACCTTCCCAAGTTTGGGAACTGAAGTGCGATATGATAGTAGTGAACAGTGGGTTTTGTCGCTTTCTGAACTGAAGACTTTTTTCAGCTCAAATCTGGTCAAAGAGACCAAGCTGCAAGAGCTTAAATAAAGTGACTGATTTGTTGAAACCGAAACTTAATGTGAAAAGGTTCTCGATCATGACAACACTAAGTCAGAAGAGATGGATTGCATAATTTATTATGCGACAGGATACCTTTGCCGCCAGCTGCTCAAATTAACACCGTGTGAAGAATGTCGACGGGGAGAGCGTGAAAGCAGTATTCCGAAAACATGCTGCGAAGCCTGATTACAATGAAGCCTGATTACAATCTCACGATTGACAAAAAGTTATATAAGCATGCATTGCATCAAAGTTATGGCAGCGCATCTTCCAAACCATTATGTTGCAATTAGGATGCGGCAGTTCAGTAAACAAAGAAGATCGAACAGCTGCGATTTGCTCAAGTTGAGAAAGCTAGCGAAGCTCAAGTAGGCCAACATGCTGTTCTGGCATCTGAGGAGTCAAATATAAAGGCAATCTTGGTGCAAATGGACCACCGTCAACTGACAGAATGAGGGCGCATCTTTTGTGAATTCTACGAGGCTTCAAATGTCTGGCGGCGCAAGATAACATGAAACTTAACAGCTGCACAGCAACTTTGATAGAACCGAAGGCTTGTGCTCGCTGGCAGTTTATACGGCCCATGCTTACTGCCACAGTGTATAAGTGCGTCAGCCAAAGGGAACAAAGACATGCAGTGCTGTTTGTGTTTCTGTGTTGTAGTTCTGGCTTTTCAGCATTTCAATTTTTGTTTTCGGCTTTCAAGCAGGCAGATGCCGGTTTCCTTAAACGATACTAGCGACTTATTTATAGTGCTTGAGATTACGTTTCTCACAATAAAAAGAAAAATTGACTACAAAGTTTTCTTTGGTCATTATATCCCATATATCATTCAGAAATAGACTATAGCATTGTTCAAATTGTGCCGTAATGCGGGACGCCTGACAGGCTTGAGCAAAGCACAGCTTGCACATGTTTGCAGCTGTGGGGGCGCATCTGCTCTCGTACTTCTTCGACTGCTTTTACATGCCACTTACTTGAGTGTTTTCAATAAATACCACTATCATGCATGTTTCTAGTAAACTTCAAATTTGCAGTCTAATGCAGCCAAATGCCTAGAAGACAGCTGCTAGCGCTGTGAATTAAGCGGTCACTTATGCGAGACATAAAGGGACATCCCTCCAATTAAGAAGAGCCGTTTCAAGCAGGCGAACATCATATATGCATCGAAATCAAGACCCTGTGCCAAGTGCGCCCATAAAAACGCCAGCAAGACGAGCAACCAAAACGGCCCCCAGCACTGGTGCTCCCTCTTACTGCTGCGTCATGCATAAAAGTAACACTAAATGAAACTGCCTTGCTCACTTCTTCCACCATGCTGCTGGCTTTGCACAAGTATCGCTCCGAGTTTAATGCTTTTAACTGCACACATGCTGTCATGCTATCACATATATTAGTGGGGGCAGGGAAAAAGAAAGAAAAATGATGTTGCCCAGCCCACACCGACTAAGGCACAACGGGCTAATCATGCTATCACATGGGGAACTACATACCGTAAGTCTGGGATGGGTGCAAGGGGAAGGGGGGTATACATAGACTTACTTTTGGAGTCAATCTTTTGGCCAGCGAGAAGCGCGAGTAGAGGAGTTGAATATACACAACATATCATGTACATTATGAGTTATGACCTTTGTAGAATTTGTAGGACATTTTTGCGAAGTTTCCATGTAATTTGCACACCCCCTATCTCAAGCCTTAATTTTAGAAAAAAAAGTGCACAAATTACTCCAGTAAATACAGTAGCTTGTTTGTGATTAGAGCTTAGCTGTCAGTTGGTACAGGCCCATTTGAACTTGTCTAAATGACCCTTTAATTAAAATACTGCTTAATTCACAGGGTAAATCACTTTAAACACTCTTCTCTTCAGAGGACTGATACAGAGTTGAACACTAAGTAATGATGTTGCGATGCAGGCATATCATATGATGAACACTTTAATTGGCTATTGTTAATTAGCGTCCTGTGGTGTTGCCATTGCCGATTCTTTTTTTAATGGAAGTTTTTTGTGTCACCTGAATTTTTGTATTTTTGGCACAGCTGTGTTCCGACCTGCTATGAACAAGTAACACGATTGCTGTGACTGAAGAAAAATAAATTTTCAGTCTCCTTTTAATTTAGGTTACAGGGATTCGATATTGCAGCTGCACCAAGCATCTTTTTTCATGGCTTTAGTCATGCCATTGTTTATAGTCATTAGTGAAATCAGTGGATGAAGTAGCGGTACACTGTATGACACTGACTTACCCTGGCGATGCATTTGGAGTGGACTGCAGCGCCCTGTAGTTACTGCTAGCCTTGTATGTCCTGGACCCATCTGCATAACAAACAGCAACGCTGGTCACGCCATCTTCTCTTCACTCCGGGGCACAATTCACAAGTTTCATACACACGTGCACTTTCGATCATCTCCAACAAAATGCCCCTACTGGCTGACCACACCTCAGCCAGTCAAACAAAACACCACAAGACACACTCAGCGGCAAGTAATGATGTGTTGGAATAGTTTGAGCAGCACGAGAAATCCCGCCATGGTAACCGCTCAAGTGATGCTATTTTCAGTTTTTCACAGAACAGCCTTCAGTGAGGCACTGAAGGAATTCTAGCCGTTTCCTTTAAGGAAATCCTAAATGAGCCCCTGAATTTTTGAGCTATGACCTAGCAACAAGATTGCTGTGACTGAAGAAAGACAAATTTTCAGGCTACTTTTAATTTCGGTTGCTGGGATTCGATATTGCAGCGGCACCAAGCATATTTGTTCACGGCTTTAAGCACGCCATCACTTACGAGTGATTAGCGAAATCAGTGTAAAAATGCAGTTTTTGAACTATGGATGTCAAATGTTGCCTGATGAATGCACTTCTGAAACCAGCGTACCATGTAGTATCATGATGACAAGTTATTTACTCAGAAATCATGAATTTTCCAGAGACTGACAATTTTTTTGTGCTTCACAACATAGCTTCCCGCAAGGGCTTTTCTTGCGAAACATAGCTCACACATTTAGTGCATGATCTACAAGCTAATCTTGATTGTAACATTCAAACTGATGCCATTTTTTATTATTCTGTAACAGCCTTTCACACCGTACCTCATCTACATTTGCTCCTAAAGTCAGAGCAGCTAAATTTACATCTTTGCATGAATCGAGGATTTTCTAACTGGTCCCAGTTTTTTTTTTAACAGCCAAATTTCTACCTCACTCGCTATAACAGGCATCTGACAAAGCTCTGTCTTTTTTCCACTGCTGCTGTTAAAGATTTACCATTGCATAGCAAACATGTAAGGTTTGCATGTTTGCACTGCCGGCTTATCTATTGCACAATAACACATCCCCTCAAGCAGCTATTCAAAAATGATCTTAATCAATTTCAGCAGTGGTGTGACCAATGCCTCATATAACTAAAAACTAATAAATGCAAACCTGCCTTCTTTCTCAGTCACCAACAGCCCCTCCTGTTTGTCTACATGGTCATCACCTCCACAGGTGAACTTGTACAACCTTATGCTAAATACCTTGGCAAAACCTTAAGCAGTGATCTTTCTGGGTTTAATCTGTGGCAATGTGTTTGAGTGCTCGCCTCGGCTTCGGTGGGCCGGGGGCTCGATATCCGTGGCCGCCGGTTCACCCGGCACCTCCACCAATAATGTAACATGAAGGCGTCTAACACAAACACGGAATATACTTACAGAGGGAAAGCACACAGCGCGGCACAGCCAAGCAACCGGGGAAGCTGGGCTCAGCACTACCAACGCGCTTTGTTATCTTCACGTTGCACACCCGAGCGGAGCATGTGGTTCACGTCTATGGCCGTAACAATACCACTAACGTCATATTATTTGAAAACAAATATGCACCGCAGCAAGTAAAATTACTAGCATATACACCACTCATCAGGTTTAGACTAGAATACGCACATCCATGCCAAATAAAACTTAACTAACACACCTAAAGCTTAACAAAATCATGCCGTAAGATTCATTCACTCCAATTACTCTTAATACCAGCCTAACAGCAATAAAATTTCAGTCCGAACTTTTGAACCTTGGCACTGATTGCCACATCTCTAGCCTTTGCTTTCTTTATAAGGCATTTCACAGCTCGCTCAATCAACTTCCATACATAACCCCACCTTGATGTACAGTCTTTGCCAAAAGTAACCGAGCAGCCGCGACGGCCACTGCAGTGGGCTCTCAGCCTATTAAATATTCTGAGACAGTGACGTGCCCCCAAGGTGTCTTCACGGCACAACATTGCAAGCCACCCACTGTGTCTGAGGGAAGGACGCCTCGGCCGCTTCCAAGAACAGTTGGGAAGCGCCCATTAGTCCCTCCTCAGAGGAAGAGCGGTGTGGATGTGTGACAACTATTTATGTGTGTGAGGGCTGGTTGTGCGAAGGGACAATCGCGTTGCCAAGGTCAGCAAAGCCAGACACCCAGCGACCCCGGAGAAGCGAGGCTCTCATTTCGACACTCTCCGGCCTGTGTTTCTTTTCTCTTTATGTAGTGGCAAATAAATCCTAGTTCGTTGTTTTCAAAGACATCGTTCTCCCGTACGTCACTGAAAAACGAACACAGCCAAGCGGCGACGCTGCTGGTCCCCGGCACTGGCCACTGCTGCCCGGCTACGAGCGTAAACTGGGTGACTTTAGCCTGTGCTCTCTCCCTCCTTCCTTGGAATATAAGAAGTGAGCAGGTAGTATGTGCGGCGAGCAATTTCACGCCTCCGAAGTGCTGTCATACTGAGCACGAGCGCAGGCTTACGTCAGCCAATTTACACTCGCAGCCAGGAAGCAGCGGCCAGCGCGAAGATAGCTGGGTCATCGCTCGGCTGCTTGCGCAGCTGCTCGGTCACTTTTGGCAAATGCAGTACATCCTATTGCATTGTGCATCCTTTTCATATTGCTTGACCACTTCTTGGAACCGCTGTATTGCTGGCTGATTTTATCCCTCGAACAACTGTTGACTTAAATGGCCTTCCTCACGTCATTGCTGCCGTCACCAGGCCATTGACATATGTGACGACGACTAATCATACTGAAACACTGCAATCATCACAGACATGGAATCATACCCCTTACACCTCGAAAGGGGTGTTTATAAAATGGATCGAAACAAAGCATGTCCACGCAAGCTGTCCAACCTCCTAGAATGGACTTCAGATACTGGTAGAGAATGCATGCCTTCGCGCATGCTATGCACCGCTCTTTTCATATCACTCAAAGTGGTGGTGCCTGGCCGGAGCACAACGACACACACTTTCTTCAAATTTCCACCTTTCCTGACCAATCATATGTGGAACCTGGCAGGAGGGTGAGATAGCATTTATACGATGCAGGTTGCGTTTGTGCACGTCCTGTCTTGAAAGCAAGTAACGAACAGATGCAGCATATCCATACTGCATTGCATACATAGCAGGCAACGCTGCCAAAGCTAGCATGCCTGTTAGCACATACAAAGTCCGCGCCAAAAAAGTAGTTCACCCTACAACCAAAGTGAACACAAGCATATTTCGTTGCGACATATTTTAAGTGTCTTGAATGGCAATCTCCTGGACTTCGCATCACCTCTTGCCACATTTTCATCCTTCAACTCGTCAAGACTTTGAGAACTAAGAATGACTGGTGGTCTGATACATGGCAGGCAGGGCGAATCGCCCTTAGTCCATCCGCACCTAAAAATTAGTTCACACTCGGTGACAATTACAGAGGGTTCAAGTCCTCAGCGGCTCACAGCTTCCAACATAATTTTCAGTGCTACCACTTCGTTTTATATCGCTCTTTGGTTTCGTTAAAACACTCCAGAGTTTTCGAGAAGGATGAATGATAGGTGGGGGAGAAATACAGGTTAGCACATGCACTACTTCTGCAGTCTCTGCTGTGTTGCCTGCTACGTATGAAATAGAGTACAAAAAAAGGGCACTTAGGGCTAACAATTGGCCCATGCCTTAGAAATGCCGTTTTCAGTTGTTTTGAGGGAAGTGCTACTGCATAACTCCTGGCGTCAACACCACTGTCATTCAGCCAGCAGAACAGCAAGCGAACATGCACCAGCCTTTGACATGGCCACTTCAGTCGTCCAGTTATTGGGCAGTCACAGTGCCCAGTGAACAATTTGTGTTTTTGTTTGCCTCTGTTGTATTAGTGCACTGCTGATGTAGGATCTCTGTGTATCGTAACCTCCCTGCAGTGCTCTGTGGTAAAATAGTTTCGTGAACTTTCGACTCCTACCCAACCCCTCCCTGCCTTGCAACCGCTGGAAGCTGGGCACCAAACGGCCATCTCTTTTTCTTACTTGGTAGTTCGACTTAAGCTGAGCTTGTTGCATAAGTCGAGGACATCATATGTGAGACTGGAACAGCTGCCCCCCCTCCCATCCCCCACACTCTAAGAGTCTGGGTACACGCCATTAATGTGTATGTCACAATGAACTAGTTTTTAAGTTTCTTTCCAAATGTTCATTTGGATGAGCAGTGGGGCCTTGTTAAAATACACCCATCTAAACCAGACCACTGTTTATGAATTAGCCACTCCCAATACAAATATTTCTTGTCGAGGTACGGAAGTACAAAATTTAGGCAGCGACACGATGCTTCACTGCAAATTCCAATATTTTCAAAAGTTAACATGATTAGATTAAATGCAAAATCTTTCTTCAAGACATGTGGCCATGCATAGTAAATTTATTGTACAGTAAATATTTCACACGCTGTTTTTACTACATAGCTGCACTAAAAAAAGGCGATCTCTCAGTTTGTCTCCATGGTTGACTGACAGGTGAGCTTACTGAACTTTGTGGTTACAGAATGCGAAGTGTTTAAAATGTTCTGCCAGCAGATGAGTCATTCTGCTCACCAAATTTTGTTTGCAAAGTAGAAAAAGTCATTTCGTAGACATGACAGTAGCTCTTGCAGCCACTGTCATGCAGCCAGGCCTGGATGGCACGATGGTGCCCAAAGCGTCGCCCTGTCGTCTCAGCAACATGGTAATGATAGTGCCATTTTACAGGTGGAGGTGATGAGGGTAAAAAGACTGATTAAAATTTAGTGCACTTCCACTGTGTGCACCTCATTCTGTGATGCATCCGCTGCGCGGCATGGTGCTACTGGGAAAGAAAAGTGACAATCGGAATGGGTGTTTTTCTAGTAATCTCCGCTGTTTTTACAACATGAAGTCACCGTTCAGATCTTTCCACGAATGGCATCTCATCCAGCAATGGTATGACAAACTGAGGCTTGTGATGTACTAAGTCCAAAGCTATTATCTTCCAAGCATATGAAGTTGCCCACATGTAGTTCCCGCCTCAACACAGAAAGCACAGTCTGGTTCACTGCCATCTTTGAGATGGAGATTAAATGGATAAGTGCAGCACTAACAGTGTACTGCACAGCAGGTGTGCCCACACCTGGTGAGTACATCTGTTTGGGTTAGATGACGCCAGCACAGTTGCAAGCTATTTCCCTGAAGCAAGACCACACCATCACTGCATGCAAAGAAATTTTTCACTGCACGGGGAAGCTGACTACAGTCGAGCCCGCTTATAACAAACATAGCGACACGCGGCGTCCATTCATTATATCCCGAAGATCGCAGTAAGTGGACCACAGCTTTAAAGACAGTTGCTTGTCAAAACACAAATTTTTTTCTTTGCGAAAGTCCGTTATAGACATCTCTTTGCAGCGCAGATGCGATGAGGGAGGTTTCCAGTCTATTTAAAGCAGAAGTGTACTCTTCGCCGAGGCCCTTGGCATAGACAAGTTGTCTGAGGCCCTCTATTGCTACAGGTGCGCTTATGTGTGCTGGCTCCAAAGTTTCGTCCTCAACCGCGTCACTCTCGTTCGTCCCGCACTTTAGAAACCATGTGCTCGTCCGTGCATGGTTCCGCGGTGTCGGCATCGTCATCGACAGAAATAAAATCAATCCACCCAATGTCATGGTCACCCACGTCGGAGTCGACAACCCGCTGCCACAAATCGCCGCCGGGCTGGTCATCTTCCGAAGCATCAGGCTCAGCATCAGACAATCGACGAAGCCGGCATTGCGCAGAAGCAGTTCCGCTTGCCAGTGGCCGTCACCTCTGCCTAGGCTGCTTTCATCATTTCTACCGCTGAATACAATGAAAATAGGCACGGTGTTCCCGTCCGCCATCCCGAATTACCACGGCCCGAGATTTTAACGAAGCCAACGAAACGTCCGCACCGCAACAAGAGAGAGAAAAGCGTGCGATGGGGTAGACGCGCAATGCATACAGGCGGCAATCAAGCCAATCAAGCTGTAGATATAGATGCACAGTGCCAGCAGAGAGACCAATGAGGGGCATTCATGAGCGTCAGTGCAGCCACCTCTTGGCTCCCACAAAAGGCCTGCTTCACGGAGCGTGGCCTCTGCAATGGGCACATTTGATTGCTGAGGCCACGCGCGGATTTGCAAGAGAGTGACGAGAGGGGAGCGGAGTAGTGAGGAGGGGCAGGAGGATGATCTTGGAAGATGCATCGGCGGGGAAGTGTAGCTCGCTTGAAAGCGGCACGAAACAGGGCGGGCAGTCCGCCTGCGATGAGGCTCGGCCCGAAAACATACCGCGCGCCAGGCGCACAAAGGGGTCGGAGGCAGGTTATCTCGCATCGCGCCGCTGGGTTTACGCCGTCCATTCACTGTAATCGATCAGCAGGGATTAATGGCGTTCGTTATACGTGTGATTTTGTGCCATTGAAACAATGTGTAGTTTGATGGTCGCGCAGGTCTCGTTCGTTATAAGCGAAAGCTCAAGTGGGGCCATTATATGTGGGCTCGACTGTAGTGTGTGCGTGTGTTGGGTTTTATGGCGCTAAGCAGCTGAGGTTTTCATGCGCCAAACTAGGGGTAGTCAGATCTCCCTGTTGTGCTGGCAGAATAGTTCTTAAAAAATCCACAATTTTCTGATGACATTTCCTTTTTTTGGGAATGAACCACTCGTTAAAAGTCTACTATTGCATTCTCTCCTAAGAGCAAGCTAGGGTGGAAAGGGACATGTTTGTGGTAAAATATTGTAAAGCACTTTTTTCTTCAGTTTTCTATTTTTCTACATGAAAATCAAACATGGTTTACTATGACCACTTTGACTATGAAGTTGCGCAACGCGCATATGTCCAATGCGAGGATGGCATCACATTACTTCA
Organism: Amblyomma americanum; assembly: GCF_052857255.1. Lineage (NCBI taxonomy): Eukaryota > Metazoa > Arthropoda > Arachnida > Ixodida > Ixodidae > Amblyomma > Amblyomma americanum. Next base: position 402,813,365 of record NC_135497.1, read on the forward strand.
ATAAAGCATTCTTGGTATTGACACGACTTCCATACGCCAAAGATGTGCTTCACCACTCATCATCCCAAGTGAACTGCCATTTCTTATTAGTTTACTCTTTACTAGTTTTAACCAACCATTGTGCGGAGTGTTTACATTGTCTAGTTTGCTTTGGTGAGCGCGTGCCGCACAACTGCCAGCTCTTTCATTATCGGATTGGCTGACATGGCTCGGGACCTAGCATAATTTTACTGTTAGTCTATTTTTGGCTGCTGCTATACTGTGGATTATATCTTCTATTAATGGTTGTACTGCGTTACTGCAGTGTAGCCCTTTTAGAATGCTTACAGAGTGTGTGTTAGACCTCTTGTATTATTTTCCCCGTTGCAACGCAGACACCGTAGCATTCGGCTTTGAAGAATGATGAGCTCTGCAATAATCTTATCGTCTACCAGTTGTCTTGTACAACTGCGCTTCCAACATAAACTGCTGTTTTTAACCCGTCTATGTCGAATTCAACGCAGTTCTCATACAAGTGTAAGGTATTCTCACAGGATGTGCTTCGGTGGGGTTTGATTCTTATGAAAGCGTGTCAGAGAAAGATCCCACACTGCAGGGAGGTTGTAACATGGAGGGAGTGCACGGTTTCAGCTTGTGCACCGTACCTGGCTATGTTTCCATAATTCCAGTTCGATGCATTTATCCTCAAATCGCATTAGTAATGGCCTGACTGCTTGTTGTTTATTACCGACTATTGTTCTGGACGTGCACTGGATGACTATGGGCTAGCAGAGGTGGTGTAAAAGTTTGGTCTATTTGGTTTATGGGATTCAACGTTCCAAAGCGACTCGGGCTATCAGAGAAGATGTAGCGGAGGACTCCGGAAAATTTCGAACACCTGGGGTTCTTTAACATGCACTGACATAGCACACTACATGGGCCTCTAGGATTTCGCCTTCATCGAAATGTGACCGCCACGGCCGGCATTGAACCCGGTCTTTAGGGTGAGCAGCTAAGCACCACAACCACTGAGCCACCGCGGCGGCCGGTGCTCTAGAAGTGATCGAATTGTAAGGATGTATGCGCATGTCAGCATAGTTCTATATTCAAGGGGTGGCTCAATCGTTTCGACATAAAGGCTAGTTATGGGTGATGTTCTGTGCGCGCCTGTTGCAAGGCACAGTCCCAAGTTGTGCACCGGGTCTAGCTGTTTTAGGCAAGACGACGTCGCTGATCTGTAAATCGTACACCTTTAATCTAAAGCAGAACATACTAGGGAAGGGTAAGTATGTATAAGGCAAGTCTTGTGGGCACTGAAGTGCACTTGAGTTGAGCAGAGCGAGTCCTTTGAACTAGCAGACATTATGGCCAGTAGCCACGGGCTGATATTGCAGTTTCTAGCAGCATTTGTTCTTTTCATGCGCTTTTTTCCTCACTCGAAGTCATAAAAGTTGTTTCTGGGTCCTAATGCACTAAAACATATCTGACAGATAGGTGGCAAGATCATCATCATCAGCAGCAGCAGCACGACTACACCAACTGAAGGGCAAAGGCCTCTCCCATGCCTCTCCAATTAACCCGGTCCTTTGCCAGCTGCGCTCTCCCTATGCCTGCGAACTTCTAAATCTCGTCCGCTCACCTAACCTTCTGCTGTTCCCTGCTACGCTTACCGTCTCTTGGCAAGCGTAGCAGTTTGGAAGTGCCACATCGGCCACAAGCGCAGATGAATAGTACAATTTTTTAAAAATACATACAAAATTCGAGTGCTGCTTTCAGAGACGATGTAGTAGAGGACTCCGGTGCAACTTGACTCAAATGTACGGGACCATTCGCAGGTTATTCTACATTTCATATATTTAAACGCACACCACAAATTTCCTGAAACGTGTCGTGCAGAGCCCAATTTTACCCGATTAGATGACACAAGTACTGCTCGCAAGAATGGTCACCAAGTCTCTCGGGCAAAAGCCTTGCTGGACTCGCAGCATGATAGCATATCTGCGTGGTGCTTGTGACACGGGAAAGACCGCGTTGTCTGACACTTACGTAGAGTCCTCCTTTACTTCCTTTATGGGTATGCAGTAAGCAACAACCAAAGGTCGCTCAGGGTAGCAGGGTGCAGTCAAAGAATACAGGCATGGCAGGGGAAGGCATTCTAGTCCCCAGGGGCAATGGTATCAGGCATTTTACGTGGATGGGGTGGCTGTAGCTGGCCCTAAGCACACCTAATTAGAGATCAATAAGAAAGGTTCCATACCAGACAAATCCTGCCTGTCAGTGGCGATTATCATCATGTGTCTCTACAACATCTCTCTAAATAGCATCAGAACAAGCTCAACTTGCACTTCAACTGGCCGTTTGCTAGAGGGGACCCACTACTGTGCATGCGCATCACCATTCATGCTTTTGCCTGCACAGTCAGCAACAAGACTGCACTGAATGAGATGGCGCACAGTGCCGTGTGGAGGCTACACGTGCATGCAGAATGCCAGAGCTATTTTATCAGTACACTGGAAAAAAGCTCTGCCTCCCCACCCTCCCTTAGAAAGTAATGAAACAATTCTACATTTTCGAGGCTGGCTCTGCAGGTGGAAAAGAAAATATTCTCGTGACGAAGGAAAGAAGATTACAAGATGAGTGGATGAGAGTGGCACAGATGAGGAGAAGATGGACCTTAATCTGAGCTCCTACAGTAAATGACTTGCACCGAACTAGTGGACATGAGTGAAAACAGCTTCACTCCCAATATAACAGCTATTTGCAACAAACAATGAAGCAGTGATTCTTTAGCTGAGGGAGTCTGAATACTAGCTCTTGGTTTTCAATTAAGGGGTGCAGAGACCGATAAATGAAAGTGTTAACGGACCCCGCCCATGTTTCGTCAGCAGCACCTAATACTTTTGTGTTCTTGTGTTCCCGCTTCAGTTAGTCTGTTCATATGTTTCATCTGACACTGATGGCACAGGTTTGAACTTTTCCACTGCACAAGTAGCACACAAGTCTCAGGGGGTAAATAAAGCAGGCATGCATAGCCTTCACTTCAATGTGTCCTACTGCATGGAGGCTTACAAATGTACCAGACACAGGCTATCCCAGATCAAAAAACCCTGCTTAAAGGTCCCTCTGGGAATGCCAGGCGGCTGCTGAGGTTGCACTGGACATTCAGGTCTAACGTGCACCTTAGGAGAACCACGACCACTGTAAGCATGGCCGGCTAGAGAAAAGAAACCCCACTTAATATGAACCCATGCCAGACACTCCTTAGCTCAGCATATGGCGCACATGGACTTGGAGCCTAACACGTGCATGCCCAACATGTTTGGCATGCACATGTTGGGCATGCATGTTGCCCAACATTGCATGTGCAAGCAAGACAAGCTCCCAACTCTAGCAGAGTGCAAGAGAGATACGAGAAAGGGCAAGAGCTAGTGCTCTTTAATAATAAATACAAAAATATTAGAAATCTCACTTAAGCAGAAACACAACAATGCCAGAAATGTGGTACCAAAATTTGGCCCCAAAAAGTGGTGCCGTAACAAAACTTGCAATTGGTCAAGAGCGGGAAAATACAAAATGAAACCAGTAGTTATTACTAGTACTTGCAACCCACCCACCACAAAGGAATAGAAAATAATTTCAGTGGACTGAGAATATAATTATAACGGAATTGCAATGCTTTCGCATTACTCGCATGCTCCTTAAGTGCCACTCAGTAATTTTTTTTCGGTTTTACCGTGCCAATGTGAGGAACATGCATAATGAAGAGAACAGAAATACTGCTGGAATGGAGAGTACGCCACACGATTTATTCTTTTTGCAGGCATGAGACATGGCAGCATGTGATTGATCTAGGGGGTATACAATATGGGTAGAACAGAGGGCACAGCCTGCACAGCAAAACAAGCCATGGAGCAAAGTGGACATGCACTGCAATGATGGACTGGATGGTGTAATGGCTAGCAGGCAGCATTTAGAGCCAAAGGTGCCAAAACCACTAAAGTAACACGCACTACGATACTCGGGGTCAACTTTTTGGCAATGCAGCAGAGGCTAGGTAGGAGAGGGAAAGAGATTGACCTTTGTCTCCGTGTTGTGGGGAGTGGACTCCTGAGGCGTAGTGACCCGTACCATCTCTCCCATTCCTCCCTTTTCACCCCTCCGCCCAACAACAAAACCCCACCACCCATGGCATGCGGACAAATGCCAGTCTGTCTGTTTCCTACCTAGCCTCTGCTGCATTGCCAAAAAATGTTGTCTGTTAACATAGTTCCTTGTGCCAGCCACACATGGCCAGACATCTTTTCACTGGGTCATTGCTACAAGAGATTGATTCTCTCCAGTGATCACTCAGCAGTGAGCAGTGAGGTCAAGGCTTGCGGCCTAGGGATGCGGTCGGTCACGTGATAAACGGCAGAGAAGGAAGGGGATAGGTCCTCTGTATTGTTTTCAAGTAATTTTTAACTTGATAGTTGGCTAAATTGGCCGGATATTGTGCTCTTGCAATGGTCAAATTTATTAAAGTTTTCACGGTATACGATCGCTGGCGAGTATTCGGGAATCCACGAATATCAATTTTCGAATAACAATACGAATCGAATATCAAACATATTTGATTAGTATTCGAAATTTTGAATATTCGCACACCCCTATTAAAGAGCTCACAGTGCCTACTGGTTTCACTAACAGCCATCATGAGCCTAACAAGTGCAGCGCTTCCTCCAGGCTACTCAAGGCCTGTACAAGTAACCTCTGCAGGAAACTTCCAATGACCTTTCGTATAGAGCGGTACGAGAGGTTTACAGTCGTGAAGCACCTCCACTGAATGCAATCGCCAACAGCAGAAATGAGCAAGCGTAAAGGCTCAGGTCATATAAAGCATTGAATGTCACATACCAAGCCTGTAGCCATCTGTGCTGTCTGCTGCTCCTGCAGACCTTGGACTGTGGACTGCAGCAATGACAAGGTGGATACGTTGGCTGCAGCACATTCATCCACAAGTTTCCTGGCTTCTGAGGTGTGTGCCACAAATGCAGCCTGGTGTTGCTGAATGAGACTGCACAGTGGTGCTGCAGGCCAAAAGAAAGTATGCGGTCAGATGGAGAGTTCTTATTCATGGCTTAAAAAAATGAAAAAAACCTGAAGGAAACTCAATGCTAGGTAGTCAATCTTTGCAAGCCAACCTTTATAAAAGCCATTCTCTCCTAAAAAGTACCCAGGTTTTCTCTATAAATTCAGTGCGTGGCAGGTAAATTAGACCTGCTTATTTGTATGCTTCATGAAGAATTTCATTCTTTCATGACTGTCATAGGGCAAGTGAATTCATGTTTTGGGATAAAGTCTAGGTAATTGTGCTCTTTGACCAGCTATTCGAGACAATGCCGTCACAACCCTGTGCAGCCTGTCAGCCACGCAAATTAGCATACTTTCCGTGCACAAAATACTACAGTAGTGCCTAAAAGGGCCCTGCCACGGAAGTCAAGCATTAGGTATTTATTCTTTATATGCAAAGCATGTGACATTTTGATGCCTTAAAGGCCAAAGACATCGCCGAAGTCACAATATTGAACATTTTATCTTCTCCAGAAATGCTGGTTTCGAGCCGATTGTGTCGAAACACACTGGCAATTTTCGGCGGTGGAAATAAGGTGGCAGCCAGATTGGGTGTTCCCTTTCAGACTGGCTAATTCTCAGATTGTTTTCTGCTCCTCTAGTGAGTTCCAGCCATTGACCTAATGTCAAAGCATTTCACAACTCGCATCACACAACCCACTGAACAGATTATGAGCAAAAAGATATAGAAAGGTATATAACAACTTCAAGGATACAACTACAGAAAAAAGCAGCAAATGGCCCTTAGTAGAGGCCCCTTCCAACAAATGGCACTGACCTATTGCCACAACATCACAGTCAACTGCCCAGCACCTGCTAGCATAGCACTGCAGGTGGCTACCAGGAACAAAGTAGTTGACCATAGTGTCACACATTAAACTAACATCATTGGTTGCAAAGCCTCCTTTTAGGACCAATCCCTTGTTCGTTCTCGAAATGCATCTTACTATATTCTGAATGCAAATTGTCTGTTAAGCTCGAGAGGAGTGGATTATTATTACAGATCAAATATTTTGCACTCTTGTATACCTATAGCCCTCCAGCAACACCACTGATCACTAGTTAGTACACACACCAAGGCTTGCAAGCAATGAGACAGGTTTCGAGTGTGGTGCAGAAAAATAATGCGTGAACATTGCATGTTTCAATTAGAGACACGTCAAAAGAACATCGCCACAGCTGAAATCAGACAGGAGGACATGTCATGCAGAAATACTGCATGGTACTTTAAAAAGCCTGGTAGCGCACACATCACAGCACACTTAGGCTGACCACCGGGGGCTGATAAATTTCTTAAACCATGATCAACACACGTGACCATCTGGAGTATAATCTAGTGAACACTTGGCAGTTGCTCAACTCTGCATCTTTCCACTGTACAGTTTCAGAGGTTAAAAAGATTGAAAGGACCACTTTAGACCGCAACCTAATTTCCAATTCCGCAATAGAAACAGTCCCTTTACACTACACTATCATAAGAAGTCTACTTCAGTTTTAGGGACCCCAAAGTGCTGACTACACCTCCGTTATTGTTCGATGCAAAATCCAAGTGGTAGTGAATTGGGCAAGCAAAGGTACTGTCGAGTGAACCACCTAAAGCTGGTGTCCACTTGAACCAGGAGAAACAGAGAGAGAGACTGCAATGCAAATGCAAAGGCGGCTCTGCTTACTGACTGCTCCAGTGATGTCAGATGGCTGCAGACCTACTGGAGGTCTTGATGTAAGCACCTCAAAACAGCCATGGTCTGTGTCAGCACGGCCCGCTGGAACAAATCAATAAGCCGTACTTGATGTCACTGATGCCAAACAGACTTTTGATGAGCCAAGCACCCAAAATCAAGATTAGCCAAAGGCACACTTATACTGCACAAAAATTTCTTATGCTCCTTTCTTGCTACAAGCAGAAAGAAGACAGAGGATAAAACAAAGGCTTTTCAGCTTCCTCCAGGGCAAAGCTAGCATCAGTGCTCTCTCCACAACGCAGAAGCTGCAAGATACGAGAGTCACAGCTGCGGCATATTGTGTTTACAGCAATATAGCCCTAGTTTTTTTTTTTTTTACACCGCGAGCTGTATCCGTCATGAATTACAAGTGGTGTCTGGTGGCGGTTCAGGGAAGCTTATCCGGACCAGTGTGCAGCTGGCATGACGTTGCTAGTCAAGCGCGCATTACGTCACACCTCAGAAGCAATAGACTGGAATAGGCAGCCGCTGCTAGATCCCCTCAATGAACTAAAGGTAATGACATCTCCTCCCTCCTCCTCCTCCTCCTATGCTGGTGCTCCTTCTCTCAACTCTTCTTGGACACCAACAGTGGCAGCAGCTAGGCCGGGTGCGCATAGTGGACGCACCCAACGCTCCCGCCCGTGGTCGAGCCCGCGACAGTGGATACCCTCGAAGTGTTTTTCGGATGGTGCCTTCTTCCAAATCTCACTTGGAACTTAACGCTGCCAGAATAATTGGAACGACATGCACTCTGGGTGTGAATATTTAGCTTTTAGTTTTGTTAGAGACACGTACAGTCTAGGCTTTATATGAACCGGTGGTGGTGTAATGCTTCCGTAACATATTCTAAACTCAAAGGCACGTTTTCAAGCATAATCTGTTGTGCCTTTCAGGACGTAGTTGCCCACTAGTCTTAAATTTTATTTCAATTTTTTAGTTCTGCAAAGCTCGGCAATTGTTTTGCAGTGACTATGCCCCAGATACATCACAGGCTAAGGTTGAAAGGATCTGAGTGGCTGTAGTTACTTGTGTTTGTGTGTAGACTGGTGAACACGATGCCCTTTACATGGCTGTGATCAAAAGAATTTTTATGTAGGATGAATTGTCTTAGTTGACTGTTGTAGTTACTTGTGTTTGCGTGTAGACTGGAGAACACGATGCCCTTTACATGGTTGTGATCGCAAGAATTTTGATGCAGGATGAATTGTCTTAGTTGACTAACGGCAACCACAAAAGTCTTAACCATAGCTATGCGCGAAGCAGCAGCACTGCGTGACTCAATAGAATGCTGTTCGCTAGGGTGACTGAATCTTGCGTCAACACAGGCAATATTAGCTGATAAGAGGACACTGGCTTCTGCTGTGTAATTTTCATGCATAACGTGAAGCAGCCAGCCAGTTTTGCACCTCTAATCTGTGGCCACGACGACGACTGTGAATATGTTTGCGAGTACATTTAACGAGGGTCCTCGCTTGCATACTCAAATGTTAACTGCGAAGATCCAGTGCATTGAAGAGAGCTGCTGTTATTGTGCCTAGGCAGAGTAATGGCTGACTTTCATAACCCCGCCAGAGGAAATACATTCAGCAATAATAGCAACATCACAGCTAGACCTGCACTGCGAGCAGCATGAACAGTGGGGATGCAATATTGAGAACCGCTGCTTTAGTCTCGAATTTGTGAGTGAATGAATCCAACTACAACAAAAGAAATACGTCCCGCAATGCACGCAACGTCACAGCTAGACCTGCACAGTGAACATAGCGTGAACGGCGAAGCTCTAACATGAAACGAAACTTTTGAGACGAGCCCGCCAACGGGTCCAACTACAACCTAACGAATATGCCAGACAATCCCCGCAACATCAATCCTTGAGCTGCAGAGCCAGCAGTGGGAACAGCAGGGCTCAGACAACACGACGCGTGGTTTTTGTAGTCAGCACATCATCATCCTCATCATCAGCCTGACTACACCTAGAGCCAGAGCAAGGCAAAGGCCTCTCCCATGTCTCTACAATTACCCCGTCCTTTGCCAGCTGCGCCCACTTTATGCCTGCAAACTTCCTAATCTTGTCCGCCCACCTAACCTTCTGCCGCCCCTTCCCATGCTTGCCTTTTCTTGGAATCCACTCTCTTACCCTTAAGGACCAGCGGATATCTTCCCTTCGCATTACATGCTCCGCCCAAGCCCATTTCTTCCCCTTGATTTCGACTACGATGTCATTAACACGCATTTGTTCCCTCACCCACTCTGACAGCTTCCTGTCTCTTAGCGTTACACCTATCATTTTTCTTTCCATAGCTCACTGCATTGTCCTTAACTTGAGTTAAACCCTTTTCATTAGCCTCCACATTTCTGCCCCGTAGGTCAGTACAAGTAAGATACAGCTGTTTTACACTTTTCTCTTGAGGGATATTGGTAAACTGCCATTCATGATCCGAGAGAACTTGCCATATGCACTCCACCCCATTCTTATTTTTCTAGTTATTTCCCTCTCGTGATCCGAATCAGTGGTCACTACCTGCCCTAAGTAGACTGATTCCATCACCGCTTCCAGCACCTCGCTACCAATTGTGAACTGTTGTTCCCTTGCTAGACTGCTGAACATTACTTTGGTTTTCTGCATGTTAATTTTTAGGCCCATCATTCTGCTCTGCCTGTCTAACTCATTGATCATGCTTTGAACTTCATCTCCTGAGTGACCCAGCTAGGCAATGTCATCAGCGAATCACAGATTATTTAGGTATTCTCCATTAACTCTTACTCCAACTGTTCCCAATTCAGGCCTTGGAATACCTTCTGTAAACAGCCAGTGAATAGTATTGGTGAGATCGTGCCTCCTTGCCTGATGCCCTTCCTTATTGGAATTTTACTGCTGACTTTATGGAGGACTATGGTAGCTGTGCAGTTCCTATATATATCTTCCAGCATTTTGACAAAAGGCTCTTCTACCCCCTGATTACGCAATCCCTGTATGACTACTGATGTTTCCACTGAGTCTAATGCTTTCTCGTAATTTACTTCAAAGAAAGACTGCATTCGCTCGTGCTTCACACCAAATCTGTTTAAAAAACACTAATGAGTAGTGAAGATGGTCACTTGGCTCACAAAGGCGCAGATCCAGCACGTTAACCAAGTTTGTCCAGCCTATACTGTGGAGCCAAACCATTCAGTGAGCCGCGTGCTTTCTCCAAGATGGTATAACGAAAAGTATTTTGATGTTGACTCCTTGGCTGTTGCGCCATAAGCACAACGAAAGCTAAGAAAGCTCAGTGTCATCGCAATATGCAAACACTCTCAACTCAGGCAAAACCCTTCCCGCTAAAATTCCGTCGCACAAAAACAAGAGGACGAATGCCTGGGAATGCCGTTGGCATCTGCTATGGAGCAAAAAATGCTTTAATACATGACTATGGCGCTTCGACCAATGGCAGGATCAGCTCTCCCAGGGCGTGGTAGGTAAGTGGGAAAGCAGCAAAGTTCAAAGGTCATACTTGCTTTCGATACATTCAAGGCTTTTAGCAGCTGCACGCTTGGTGCGGTTATTCCAGCTGTATTATCACTGGCATGGAGCATGCATCAGCCGCTACTGTTCAGTATAAGTATAGATGTAGAAGAGACTCATGTGCATGACCGTGAGCGAAAGCGACGATGAAGACTAAACCCAGCTGTGCTCGCTGCTAAGCAGGAAACTATACAGGAAATCGATGCAGAGCTCAAACTGAACATCGTCACACAATGAAAACCAAGTATCAATAGCAGAGCACAAGCCACCCGGCAGAGCATACAAGATGCAGCAGTTGGACAACAGCACCCCGAAGCCACCAACCAGTGATCAACATCTAAGCAGAATCACCTAACTGCAGTTTCATTTTATTGCAGTAGCATGTGCCAGTGCACTGTCATTATTGTATGCGCCACCGAGCGCAGCCCATTTTTTTTTTCGTTTATTCCCGGAATCATTGTTTAAAGAGATACTGCATTAAATTGCAGGTGCGATTATCCAAAGTTGCAGTCTTTATTTCATGTATTTTTGCACAAATGGTGTTATTTCGTACGCTTTGTACGTGCACGCCTACCAGGCGGGAGGCGGGGGTGACGTCACATGTCTCATGGCGGCCTGCACCCCGTCGCATCGTGCTGGCATCACTTAAGATGTCGCGCCTGTAAGCTCAGCGTTGGCGGCATGAAAGCGTGAAAGACAGAAAATTACAGCCTGGAAAGTAACAGTGGGAGTAACGATTACAGTAAAACCTCGTTGATACGTTTTATTTTTTAACTGCGGGAAAAACGTATTATCCGGGAAAACGTATGATCCAAACCGCCTGATTTTGAGAAATGTAACTGTAGGATGGGGTAATAAGACATTTATTGACACCTTCACTTTATAAAAATGTCGATTGGCATTTCTCGGCATAAGAGCTGAACAGATCCCATTCCAGTGTTCACTGAATTCAGTCCGCGTTCGCGCTGTCTTTAGCGCGGAAGGAAATTCGTAATGCATCCGGTCCGTCGACGGCAGTGAAGAAAGTAACTAAAATCTCTTCGTCATTTTTCGGATGCCTCGCCCCTTTGCTTCCAAGTATTGTGGAAAAGCCACCGCGGCGGCTGATTGTCGAAGTGTTTCTGCTTTTTAAGCCGCGTTTCACAGACCCGGCCCGTTCGTATATATGCGCATCGCTGTAGCTCGTAAGAAGCTTCGCCTCCTTTCCCTTATGCACCGCGAAGAAACTTCATACCGCGTCCCCGCAGAAACGGCCGTCGAGAATGCTAGCGCGCCGTTTTTATATTTTGCCCTTGGTAATGGTGCTTCACCTCGTGGCATCAAAGTGTTGCAGAGAAGCCACCACAACGGGTGACTGCCGCAAAAACCATGTTGCGTGCCCTCTCGTTCGGCCCACTTGTATGTTTGCACATGTGCGGTTGGTCAATAAACGTATTATACGACCGCAGTTTGTCGAAATTTCAAACGCAGTAGCCTGGAAATCGTGTTTTCCGGGAACGTATTAACCGGGAAATAATATAGTGCAACTCTATGGGGCTTTTTTTAATGTCCGCGCTGTTGAGCGTACGAACCGGGAAATCGTATGAACCGGGATCGTATCAATGAGGTTTTACTGTATATCATTCAGATATCGAAATGACTATGGACCAGAGACATGGATAGGACCCCGCCGAGTAAAATGAGCCTTGAGGATGACATATCGCTCAGTCGGGCGCCGCGAAGTGGTAGCTGTGATATAATAATCCAGTTTGATATGACCCAGACAAATTTTCTTGAGTTAGGTATTAAAAGATTTCCTTTGCCAAAGGCAATTCAATGTATCACCTTCATGAATTGCTCCAGCTACACAAAAAGAGCAGCCGCAGCGCTGGGATGGGGCGGGGAGGGGGTTTTGAAATAGGACTTGTATATCACGTAAGCAGCGCGAACAGTGGAGTTACTGCACGATGTATAAAAGCAGCCAACTTAATTGCATCGGCACAGCGAAAATATCAACTCGACGCTGAGGCAGCATCCGAATATCGAGCGCTAGCACACCGAACATAGGTCGCCGGTGTGAATCCGTGCCGCGAGCTAGGCTCCAACTAGTAAGTTTATGCTGTACAAAACGCTTAATCGTATGACACCATCTGGAACATTCTGCGGCAAATGGTTGGCCCACAAATTTTACATGAACATCGGGACTGAGTGTCCAGACTGACTCCTGCCAGACAGTAATATATATATTGGATCGACATAGTTTAGTCTCGAGTTGGGGTGCTAGGGTATCACGTTGCTACCTGTTATTTTATTCCATTACGTAACCACCTCGGTTACCATGGCAACCACTGGGTTAACATTTGTGTTTATCGATGACACCTGAAACGCTAAAAGTAGAGCTTAACGCTCTAAAAGTATCCAGCATGCAGTTTTTGTGAATGGAGCACTGTTACTACGCTGCCAGACTTGCGTGCCTAACTACCACAAACGGGGTCCGGTGCGTGATGCTCGTGGCACTGGCCTTTTAGTAAACTGCCAACGTTGTTACTTTCTGAAGGTCTCCGATATGAGCAAAGAACCTCTCCGCTCATTTTTTCTTATAATGGCGCATGCTCGCATGAAAACACTATAACACGATATATTTTTTTTCTGCCCATTCAAGCATGCATATATATTGCCTGCTGGCAGTTTGTTTGGTGAATTTGCTGCTAATTCGGAATAAGGAAGCTAGAGCATTTATAATGTACATTTCTGTTCCGCCTGTCATCCGAGATGATTTTTCATCAAAGGTTGAATCAGCGAAACACTGGAACCAGTGAAAATATTTGGAAATTGTCTCTTGACAAGAAAAATACGCCTGTAACAAATGCTGCATGTTTTAGCCTTCATATTCTCTGTAATTATGTGCACTAATATGTGCTAAAGAGTCACAGTTTTTCAGTAAACAGTGCTATATATAAGTTACCTGTAATTTTCTTCTAGTTTGGGTCCCTTTTTCGCTAAAGCACGGCAGTCATGCTTTCGGTTTGTACTTTCTAGGGAATATTACTGCCTTGTATTGCGAGGTGGCGCACAGCTGAACTGGAAGACGGTGATGTAGCGCTTTCGCACTTGCGCTATAGCTTATCAACCGCCATTACCGTGGTATTGAGGACAACAACAACTGCTTCCTCCTGCCTCGCTCCAGGTCTTCAAGAATGTCTCCCTCACAAGTATACTTCACATTATATATGGCAAAGCGTCAGGTTTGAGGCACTGTTGTTTCAGTGGGATGAGGATTCGCAACAGAGAAAGATTTATGTTGCAGTCACTGTCGATTAAATTGCTGCGATAAAAATTCGAACCTAGAAGGTTTGTCGCGAAGGTTCGCCTGCGCCACATGGAACCATTCTTCAGAGCTTAGCATCCTTTGGGAAAGCATGACATTGCGTGTCTCTTCCCCCACTGCACTACTGTTACAACCTTTAGCGGAATAATACTTCAGCACCCCGAACCCTCAGTGGCCTGCGCAGCAGCGTGAATCAAATTCGAGTTCAAACGACTCCGGACACAAGCGGTGGCACTCGCAGCGCATCTCCTACGCAGCGCGTAGCATCCACGCAGCTGCAGCAGGTGCATGCTGCGACATAAGCGGCCAAGCCGGCTGGGCGCAGAGGCATGGAGACATGTGAAGTCACAGCTTCCCAGGGCGCCACCGCCAGATGCACCAGTTTAAGGAAAAAATGAGGGGAAAAAGTGCTTTCCCCTGGCTTCGTGCAAAAAAACGATGAGGTTTCAGTCGACTTAGGAACGCCAGCTTTCATTCGAATACAAGCCGCCACGGTGGCTCAGTGGTTATGGCGCTCGTCTGCTGACCCAAAGGACGCGTGTTCGACCCCGGCCGCGGCAGTCGAATTTCGATGGAGGCGAAATTCTAGAGGCCCGTGTACTGTGCGATGTCAGTGCACATTAAAGAACCCCAGGTGGTCGAAATTCCCGGAGCCCTTCACTACGGCGTCCCTCATAGCCTGAGTCACTTTGGGACGCTAAACCCCTATAAACCAAACCATTATTCGAATACAAAATTAGACCGCCTGAAATTTTATGCAGTATCCCTTTAAGAATGCACCTCATGTTATTAGTGAGCTAGCACTAGATGGGTCATAAGTGAAAAAGACATGTCCAGGTGAAGCCTCCACCTGCCAGCTGTGGCCGGCAGTATTTAGGGGGATTTCCCTTCTCCACCTGCCAAAAGAGAAAAGGAAATCCAGCTCTCCACTTGTAGGCAAGAGGATAGACAGAATGTCTGAGACAGACTGAACCAAGAACAACTGAGTAAGAAACTGAAGAAGACAGTAAAGCTCAGCCTTAATACTATGATGCAATAGCGTTAATATGTTAATACCCCTACATGTGGAAATGGTAACTTGATTTTAGATTCACAGATCGCTGCAAGTCATCCTACCAGTCCTGGTGCAATGGTGTAGCGGTTAACTGCTGGGCTACTGTGTCAGCAGTGGTATGAGCATTCTTAGCGATCAGTGAATGTGAAGTCAAGAATTATAAACGATCTGCCACTGCCCTGCGATGGCAGGTACTGCCCCCGGTGGGGCTTGTGCGATTCAGGTTGCTCTTCCCGGGCAACCTCTCGTGAACAATCATTATTTGTCACAGTGGTCACTTTGCTGTGACAAATAATGCCACCCCGCCAACCCGTCAAGTGGGAACTTTGCTCACAATCCAGTGGGCAGGTTGTGATGGCTGCACAAGGCCACATGACCTAGGTGGCCCACCTAGGTCGCCAGAGCGGCCAGTTGCTCCGGATGCTCTGGCTGCGAGGCTTCAAACAGTCGCCGATGCAGACACCAGACAATTTTTCCGACATTGGAATATTAATGCTCTCGTGTTAAAATGAAAATTACTCACAATGGGTGAGCAAAATTAAATGCATCTGACACAGGCAGCTGAAATTGTCGAGGAGAAGCAATGACGTGCGGCCCTACACTCCAGCTTATCGACCTAAACAAGGACGTAAATGCTAGCGCACCTAAGCCATGTTTAGCTAAACCTGGTAAATGGGGGCCATTTTTGTTTTTGAAACCAAGGTGAGAGTAAAAAGATCCCTTTTCCGCTGCCCCTCAAGAGAGCTACAGCAACCTTCACCACACAACTCGTAAGACGCTGGCAGAAGCCGCCTTTTAGAAGACCCTAGAGCCATGGAGCACTCGCTGATAAGAGAACGCCCTGAGTGAAGCAGGGAAAGAAAAGGAGGGAGAACGGGCATAGGAATGGGCTGCACGAAACAGAATCAACGCTGACAAGGTAGTGACGGCATGAAAGAAAGGGCTCTGAAATACCTTCCGAGGAGAGCACATCAACTCACTCAATCATTGTATTGTTTTGTCATGAGTACCAGAGCCGAATAATACACTTCTGCATACAGAAGAGTACCCACAATCACGCCCGAAAGTTGGCAAGCCCTTTCCGAATGCTTTTTCATGCTCGCACCCTCCTCCATTGCACCGCTCCAATGTATAGCTGTTCAGAGATGGCTATTGATTAGTCTTCCAGACATCACGCAGCTACCATGGATGTGACCAACAAGTGGCATAGCTCCAGCGAATCACGAAGCTGCACCTCCGGCTATGGGGTCGGTGGAGGAGCTCTGACCTTTCAGTGTGCACAAGGTGACAAGAGGCGAGGAAAAGGTGCGAAGACACTGAAATTCAAATTTTGACAACAGATAACAAAGCTTCCACACAGCACATCAAAAAAATTTTTCCTGGAGGACATTCATGAAGCAGCATCTTTTAACATCACAGGCACACGTAAACTTTCTTAGAACCCGTTTCAAAGCCCCTTTAAGATGTCAAAAGGCTTTGCTTCGCCCAATGGTGCCACATGTATTTTCGTACCTCACAAATATGAACAAATTCATTGCTTCCGTGTATTTTACCAATCTCATTTCCTTTTTTTCCCCAAGTGTTTGGCTGTATTGGTTTGTAATTTATAATCAACTTGTTTATTTTGCGAGAACTGTAACTTCCTCATCCAGTTACATTTCATTGCAACGTCGTACTTGTGTAAACAAGTTAACGCTGGTGCCGCTAACCCCCAGAGAAACGTGGCTACCTGGAACAGTTTGTACCTATTTAGCACGGAAGAAAGCAGCAGCAGAAGGAACGTGCAAAAAGATCAGTGACGATTTTTATAAGTGAATTTGTGTTCCTGAAGAGCAATCTCTATTCCCACACAAGCAATGGCACCAATTTTTCTGCAGTGGTCGCATGATAGGTTTGTGCTCTTCACAATGATGCACACATGTGTGCTCTGCTATACTGGACGAATAATCCGTTGTGCTCCAGCAATCTCCTTGTGTCGTTTTTTTTTGCATGTGCATTCTTTGTCGCACTACTTTTTGCTCACGCAATCGGTCATTGCAAAAGACTACACAAAGCAGAAGGAGATGGAACGCAGCACCTTAACAGTCATTTCAGAAAACGACATGCACTCACCAGCTTTTGGCGTGGTGTCATCAGCACATGTCACCTGCAATAAAAAAATGCACAGACATCAAAGCTACACTAACGAATGCAGGGCACCCCTTTTCTGCTCACCCACAACGGTGGCGAGAGCATGAATGCAGAGCCTATAGTGCATCCCATGACTAACTTGCAGCACTACCAAAGGCAGAGACCTCCTCACCCAATCAAGAGGGTGCATTAAATGTGTTCTTGCGTGCTTAGCAGTCTGTGTGTCGTCTGCTTGCAGTGTACACAGATATGGTTAGGAGTATAAATCGACGCTATGTACCGTATTTACTCGCATAATGCTCGCACTCGCGTAATGCTCGCACCCCCCACATTGGCTATCAAAAATAGGAAAATTTCTTTTTCCCCGCATAATTATCGCACCCCCAAAATTACTGCCGCGAGCCGTCTGCTTGTCATAGCGATCGCCATCTATTGACTGCGGCCACAACTAACTGCCATGGTTGGGCGCGCGTGCTACTAGGCGGCGGTACTGTGCTATCATCCGCTGCCACCACCGCTACCGCTCATCCACTCACCACCGCTACGCCATTTTGCGAAGGTGTCTCCAGCTCTCCGGTGTCTCGTAGGCCTCGTTTGCCTTGTGTGCGTGTTGCACCGTGCTCTTTGTGCCGCTTCGCCATGGGACGCTTCGCAAGCTACACAGCTGCTTTTAAGCTAAAAGCTATTGAGTATGCGTTGGAACATGGCAACCGCGCCGCCAGCAGACACTTCGGCATCAACGAGTTTTGCGTCCGGTATTGGAGACGGCAGCACGACGAACTCAAGACGACTGGTAAGACGCGCCGGGCCTTCCGTGGACCGAAGACTGGGAAATTTCCTGCCGTCGAAGCCTCTTTACTGGAATATATCAAGGCTCGAGGAGCAGATGGGTGTGCTGTGTCGATTGATTTGATACGGGACCAGGCGCTCGTAATCGCAAGAAAGGAGGGCATTCCGGTGCAAGACTTCCGCACTAGTAACGGGTGGGCCACACGATTTATGCGGCGCAATGGACTCTCGCTCAGGAGGCAAACGACGCTTTGCCAGCGCCTGCCCGCAGCCTATGAAGAGAAAATAGTGGACTTCCATCGATTCATTATCAGGATCCGGCAGTAGAAAAACTTCTTGCTCTCCCAGATATGGAACGCGGACCAAACTCCGCTGAATTTCAATATGCCCAGCAGCAGGACAGTCGAACAGACAAGTGCCCGGACTGTGCACGTCAGGACTACAGGTGCCGAAAAACAGAGGTGCACGGTCATGCTAGGCATGACGGCGGACGGGCGGAAGCTCCCACCGTACGTCAATTTCAAGCGGAAGACCCTCCCGAAAGGAAAGCTCCCCCCGGTATACACGTGCACGTCCAAGAAAAGGGGTGGATGACCTTATGGTGGACTGGGTGAAGACTGTGTGGGGGCGGCGACCGGGAGCGCTTCTTTTTCCGTCGCTCCTCGTGCTTGATAGCTTTCGGGGCCATCTTCAAGAGTCGGTTCGGGCGAAGTTCAAGGAACTGCGCACGGACCTGGCTGTTATACCCGGCGGCCTCACACCAATGCTACAGCCTCTTGACGTATCTTTGAACAAGCCATTTAATGATAACGTCCGGAGGCTGTACGCAGAATGGATGGCCGAAGGTGAACATGCTCCGATGCCGGGCGGCAAGATCAAAAGACCGTCCGTGGAGCTGCTGTGCAGCTGGGTATCAGAGGCATGGGGGATGATTGATGTAAACATGGTGGCCAGAAGCTTCAAGAAAACAGGAATTTCGAATGCCCTGGATGCGACCAAGGACCACCTAGTGTGGGACAACGAAGAAGCATCGGAAGATGAAGAAACCATCGATTCCAGTGTCGGCACGGACTCTGATGAAGAGTAGGATTGCCTGCAGGACGTACGCAACGCGAGTAGTGACGGGGAGGTTGCGCGTGGCAAATAAAGTGCTTTAGCAGCTTGAGCTTACGTTCACCCTGTACTTTCATAAAGAAGGTAAGTTATGCTTGAAAGTAATGTTTTTGTTATATTTACAATTGCGGACCTGACAATCCTGATCTTGCACCCATTCATCTTTGCATTTAACACTCCGAAACATTTGCTTGAAAATTTTCCCCGCATAATTATTGCACCACCAAACTTCGCGTTGATTTTCAGGGAAAAAAAGTGCGAGGATTATGCGAGTAAATACGGTATGTACCATAAGCGTAAGCACGCTTACATCACCTAACGACAAGCATTTTGCAGGGCGTTATGCCATTTGTCACATTTGCACTTTTAATTCAGTGTATGCAAACGCAGACTCAACAATAAGTCCAGCCAAGTGGTGCCATCTGGTTCTTAAAACACGAACCATTTTTGTTAACGCACTTCTTTTCAGGATTACAAACGGCACAATTGTCACTCTAAAAAATAAAAGCCAATTCATCGCTCATACGTTTTGTGACTGGAGTGAGATGAGATGAAGAGAAAGCTTGGTGCCTCATTTATGGCTAAGGAATGTACAGAGAACTGCAGTAACAATGATGAATTTAGTCTGAGGCAAAGGATCCTGCTTCGAAGGGTATCGCCATTTTGAAAACAATGTTTTAAAGCACGTGAGAGTCGCAAACGTTAAACTCTGAAAAAAGTATATGTGACGTGAGCGTACGTTAAGTCTCAATATGAGAGTGTCTGGCACATGCACACTTAAAGAATGCTATCCCATATGCCCGTATGCTTACCTGCTACTGGTGCTACATTCCGCAGAGTGAGAAAGTTGCCTGTGCACTCATCACAGCTTTGATAGTGCTGCAAGGAACTACTGGCATGCAATATATTTTGTGGTCAGATGGAGCCAGAAAAAAAAATGAGTCGCTCCAAAATAACCCCCAAACTCTGCCCGCATAACATGCACAGCTACTGGTGCATTGCATCTTGCTTGCACCAGATAACAAGAAATTTTGCAATGCAGACACCTGTTGATGACTGCTCTTAATCTTTCATTCCAGAATCGGTGGAATGCATTGTTTTATGTGTTGAGATGCTCATTGCCTCATGTGCTATTCTGGGTTATTACCCAACAAAAAAAAGTTCGCAAATCTACTACTGCAAGAGTGACATGACCATGTGCTACCAAACCCCATTCCATCACAGCTCAAGAAAAAAACTCACTTCTTGTGCGCAATAGCACTTTGCATGCATCTGGTTCTGAATAAAAAATTGAACCAGGCAGTAAAACTAAAGCAAGAAAAAAAGCACACAGGAGCGTATCGCGCTCCTTGCCAAGGCTCTCATGTCATTTAGAAGCCACTCGAAAGAGTGAAGCGATATGATCATGAGGGAACTGGATGATTGACGAAAAGATGCATGATGTTTATATAGAAGATACAGAAACATTGGCTGAAGTTGATTCCTCAATGCCCTGCTGGGCCAGTACCCAAAATGCAAAAATGGGAGCACGCGGTTTGGAAAGAACTGCGAATTTGGAAGCAGGCAGACAAGAAATGTGCAGTGACACCAGTGAGAAGCTGAGAGAGATGCAGAATGCAGGAGGCAAACTGAGGGGAGAGACAATAGAACAGTGAAATTTTAATGCAATGTCTGGAACAAGATTTCAAGGCACGGCAGCAAAGACGGGAGGCAGGACCTGAAATATGGCTTGCTCGAGAGACAATTTAAGTGGTGTACATTCTAGCATGAACAGCAGTACATAGTAGCCATCGTGTTATGCATGTGCTGTTGAAATGCAATTAAATGGGCTTCATAAATTTTATCTTTACCATTTGTTTGTTCATTCATACTGGTTGTTAATTATATACAGCCAATGCCACCAACAGCAAACTATTTAATGCGTCCACAGGCATCACCACACTAACAGTACATGAAAGATGGTATGATATTGGGTACGGTTCCCGTTCCTGTTGGAAACAGCTGCGTGCAACACTTGCCCGATTTCACTGCAAAACTAGCATTTGTGGCAACATGCCAAGTGCAGATTCTGTGGTGCAGTTAGGTACTGTGCAGCTGGTGCAGCATACCACCACTGTTTCCTGCATCTGGAAGCCAGTGAGGAAATGCTACCTTTCTTCTTTTTCTGTATAAATCCAGGGAGAGAGCTCGAACAATCAATGGAGCGGAGGCCAAGTGCAAACAACTCACAGGTGCATCGGGACACGGAAAGAAGCGACAAACCTCTGAGTTCTCCTGGCCTTGTGGTGAAGGTGGTGGTGAGGCAGGACTCTGCAAAGCTGGATGGCAGAACTGCACCAGAGAAAGAAAGAAACAACTTTCTTGCCTGCAAGTGAATGCTAAGCTTAAAGCAGACGTGCATAAACTGCACAAAACAGACTGTCAGTCGTGTGTAAGCATAAAACGAACATCCACCAGCGTTTCAAATGAACCAGCAGCCCACCAAAGGGTAAGTGAGTGCCTGCTCTATGACGTCCAACAAGAACTCCAAAGCAAAGCTCCAGCGGTGGCATAAAAGTCTCACTACAAGGATGACACAAGCGCTTCTTTCTGGTGCAGAAACACTCACCCCAAAAATTGTTTGGTTTTAGTTATGGGGCTTGACATCAAAAAGAGACTCAGGCTATGAGGGATGTCGTAGGGAGGCCTCCAAACAGTCTCGACCAACTGGGGTTCTTTAATGCGCAGCAACAGGCCTCCAGCATTTCGCCTTCATCGAAATGTGACCACCGTGGCTGGGATTGATGGTGCGTCTTTTAAGATCAGCAGCCAAGCACCATAATTACTGACCAACAGCGGCAGCTTAGCACAATAAAAAGAAACAGTGCCTTGGTACACCTTATACAAAAACATCTTTCCCACTTTCCCGTTCCTGACAAGTCTGCTACAGTCTTGATAAAGCCACCAAAGCATGCAGGCTATCTGAAAAGTGCTAAATTCGACCAAATAAAAAAAAAACTAAGGTTTCCTTTAAGCAACTCATGCCATCATGCAGACACTCAATTTCTACCCGAGCACAAGGATTCTCACGAGATTTTGAGCCTCTTTCTTATTTAAGAAGATTTCGTGCAAGTTACTGTCTCAAGCGACCGAACCCCATAAAATGCTACAACATTTGTTGACCAGATTTTTGTCATATGCTGTCAAAAGCTACTACATTTGCTATTCCCTTCCTATGAACGCTGCAAGGAACATGGAAAAGCCAAATTATTGAGGAAAATGATGAACTACACCTCATAGAAGACTTCAAATTTTAGTTCAGCATTTCATGGAGCTTCTATTGCATTTCTCGCATGCCAGCAGTACAAGGAGACAGGCAGGACATCCAAAAAATCTGCCCTCTTCACATGGGTGTAGTGTGGTGCCTTTGCCGGTTGCCAAATGGTTTGGTTTGGTTTATGGTGGTTTAATGTCCCAAAGCGACTCAGGCTATGAGGGACGCCGTAGTGAAGGGCTCTGGAAATTTCAACCACCTGCGGTTCTTCAACGTACACAGACATCGCACAGTCCACGGCCTTCTAGAATTTCACCTCCATCGAAATTCGACCACCATGGCCGGGACCAAACCCACGTCTTTTGGGCCACCAGCCGAGTGCCATAACCACTGAGCCACCACAGCGGCCAGGTTGCCAAATGCCTCAGCACAACTGACTAGAACCTACCGTTGCATCTAGAATACTAGAATAGTTAGCCAGGTGCATTTCCTACTATGCACATGGTTACCTTGCTCTTGTGGGTGGTAGGAATGATCAACGGCCTTAAAGCATTCCCATAGAAAACCCACAACCTGAGGTTTACATCAAAGTTGCCAAAAACTTTGTAGCTTTTCGATAATCATTACTCTTTGACAAAGATGTGTTGTGTCATAAGTAACGCAGAATGTTGCCTCAAAACTTTAACCAGGCTTGTGTTAGTACCACGTGCTCATTTTCCTCAATGACCGATAACCACGTGTGCTTGTGGATTTTTTTAGAACAGAAATGGTGCAGTAACTCTCACTTCTCGGCGAACACCTCAACAGCCCCATAAGGGAAGGAAGGAAGGTGGGAGCAACAGAAGAGTAAGGGCTGCCGTAGTGGAGGGCTCTGGAATAATTTGACCACCTGGGGATATTTTATGCACTGACACTGTTCAGCACAATGTTACATGCACTGCTTTTGCATTTTTTTCACTGCGTGGTTCAAGTGTACACCTACAAAGTGAGCCAGTCATGAGTCTTTCCTTTCCTCAAATCCAGCGGGGAACCTAGATTGCAAATAAGGAATAAGGCTAGCGCCATGAGATAGAAACACGAACGCCGACTAAAAGCTTGTTTCCAACTAGAGATCCTATTTTTCACTCCCGGCATGTTTGAATTCTCCACCGGGAAAGTGAGTCAGTTAAGTGCTTTTCCTTCACTCAAATCCAGTGCAGGATCTATCTAGCCCACTTCTAGCAGCGTGGTTAAGACTGCGAATAAGGCTGGAGCTGGTAACCAGACTGTCTAACTTTCTTCAAGCAAGTGCGCCGTGGCCTGTGCCAAGGATGATTGAAAGGGGCAGTCCACGATGCAGAATCAGGCATGCATCTCAGGTTGTGCACACTGCTTTCTAGTCCCGTCCTGCACTGCACCCGCAAGCAACGCTATTTCAGTCCCGGCCGTGGCAGCCTCATTTCGACCTTCCCATCTTTTTTGGTGCTGCACGCTTGAGGTGTCCACCAAAAAAATGAGCCAGTTTTTGCCTTTTCCTTACTCAAATCCAGGGGAGGATCTCTACTGTTGTGAATAAGGTTAGACTGGGAACTCAATAGTATTATTTGTTTCGTGCAAGCGGGCCCTCGAGACCATGAAGTGCGCAGAGAACACAATCGATCTGAGACTGCTATCTATCATAAGAAGACAGAGTATGCACGTGAGCATAGAGGTGCCCAACAAGACAGTCGCCCGTGAAACGTCGAAAGTGGCCTGCAGCTCCAGGTATCTCGACCACTAATGCAAGTAGGTAAGCTTAGCTCTACTAATTATTTCACCTTTCTTGAAAAACTTCTTGAAATAAGTGTGACGCTACTACATCTCTTTCCCCATTTTCCCGCTTACTTTAACAAAGTAAGTTCTACAGAGAAACCTTGTTATTGAGAGAAAGTAAAAAGTGTTAAAATAGTTCGCTATAGCTGAAATTTTTAATATAAAATTTCATCAAAAACACTCCCAACAGCGGTGAAATTTAGTCATTGAACAACCCACAAACCTCGCGATCTTTACTACAGAAACGAAGAGACGTTTTGTCAGGTTTTGGCGGCATTTCGAAGGCGCTCGCGGATCCTAAGGCCGCAAAAAACCCCCCGCACAGCACAAGCGCAGATTGAGCACCGGCTATGGTGGCTTTCTGGCATCACAGCAGTGTCGCGTGGAAAGCGGTATGTCAGAGTGAAAGCTATCGTTTTCACCACTTGTGCGACAGCAGACATGAGTGCAGAGTTGTTACTGCAAGCTTACAACCACTTGCGCTGTTTTTTCCAGGGTGCTAACAATGGATGCCAGAGGTGTGAATGTCTGCTGACTGCAACCCACAATCCGCTGTTGGCAAGGGCGAGATAAAAGTGCAAACCTTGGCACGAACGCTTGCCACATCGCCGCCAGTCACTTTTGCAGTGCGGCGAAGCCTGCTGCCTGCATCTGAACGGGCAGTTCAATATATTATTATTATTTATTGATACCTCACAGGCCCCGAAAAGCATTGAGTGAGGGGGACATCAAGGAAAAGGCATATACTGAAATAATAAACAACAATAACATTACATTGGACACGGTACAATATTCATTTCATGGCCAACCACGTTCGATATATAAAGTAGAAATTTTGTGTGCTTGTCAAAAATATTTACGAGGAAATCAATATTGCCAATAATTAGCAATATTCATGCTCGTTATATCAAGATTTAACTGTATATGTTTCTACTAGGGAATGATGTTTACCCCACCCTGTCTTAGCCCATGTGCATTTTTCTAATAGGATCTGTGCTGAGCGGTGCCATGAGCATCTAGTAATTTATTCATTGTGCATAATGGTGGCCGGTCAGTACTTGCTGCTTTACAAAGGTATAAATTATGGCAGGTAGTGAACTCACGTGCACAGGTGGGGTAGGCTCAGGAGCCACATCCCGTCGAACGGCTGTGGCCTGTGGTTGACTGTGCCTGTGCACCGACCCGAATCGCCTGAAACGACATAGCAGAATGAACCAACTCTTCTTTTGAAAGATATCAGCTCAGAAGACAACACACTTATGTGATCGATGTTCACGAACTAGAGTCAACACAAAGTGCAAGCTTTTCTTGTCGTCGCCATAAACAAAACAAAAACAGAAGACATGTAAAACAAATTCCCAGACTTCATGCCCTGGGCCGAAGAAGTACCAGCGATAGCAGCACTGCCCTCTCCCTTTCTCTGGTGGGCAATGTCCACGTGACTTCAGCAAAGTGGGATCACATGAGAAAAGGTTGAAAGTTGACACAAGCATTGATTTCTTTGAAGTTAGTCCTTCAAAACACTGGGTTCAATTGCAGGAGTGCACGTTGCCCATTCAGTAATTAAACCAGCCATAATTCCACAAAAAATGCGTTCTTTGATTCCGAAATCTGATGAAATGGCGAGGTGTTATCAGGAATGATTGTAGCAAACCACTAGCGATCGGAAATGTCAAGTCCTTCGCATCTGCAAAAAGCTCCGGCCTGCAGCGTGTAGCATGTAGCAGTGGGCCCGTAGAGCGAACAATGGGAGATGGTGAAAACGCGAGAAAAACAACCAACCACACTGCACAGGACCGAAAGCGACAATGCAACACTCAGTGAACCAAGGTTACGAGTGGCTAACTTGCACTATTTCACAAACGGAGCATACATCCATAATGGTGCCATTTCTGCTACCCTTCCCTACAGTTCTTTCTTTGTGAGGGTTTTCTTGTTTTTAGGCATGCGCAAATCATTTGAAATTTTGAAAAACCAAATCAAATATATTCTTTGAATGAATCGAATAATCCAGGTAAATAGTAATCGAAATGAATCTAATCCATTTCCAAGTTTTTGGATAGTTTTCAAATAATTGGCACGAAATTCGAACATCACACAGCAATTTTTTCGACAATTGTTTCAAAAACAAGGCACACTCCAGCATCACACAGCATGCTCCCGCAGTTGGTTTTGTGCATGCTGGAAAAAGTCGTCCAGTGGGAAGAAGGGCTCCGCAACAGCACTCGGTCCATTCGTATGGCGTTCATAATGCTCATACATCAGATCTTTAAGATTCAGCGACCCATATGGGTTCAGCCAGGTTAAGCAAACGTTCCCTTCATGACCAATATTGGGGGCATAAGGTTGAAATTCATCTCTCTCAACAACTCGGAATTTCCACTAGTCTGTTGGCAAGTTGCCTTCAGTAGCCAACAGCAATTTTCTTATGCGTACAAGATGACCGTCATAGAGTGAACCCTCACTTCGCTATTTGTGTAAGCTCTTGGATATCAGTGTTGAGTCTTCTGACAGCTAGAGCCTTATGTCCATGACTTATTGCGCCACCTATAGCGCTTTGTTGTTCCACGCGAATATTCCTTTTGTTTAATAATCACTCAAGCAACAAATATACACAGATACATTCAAATTGTATTAGATTCGGTTATATTACTAACCCAATTCATGCAGGATTCTGTTTTTAAACACATTCTTTCCTTAGCTTCTCTATTCCAGTGCAAACTATTGGGAATAAACTAGTCTGAAAGCGGAACCCATCGCAAGTGCATCGTTCCTTAAGGCCTCTCCATGCAGTCTGGTGGGCCATAATACTAGCTCTGTGGTTCCATGTGGCAAGCCTAAACAGACAAATAGTTTATAGATTATGGGGTTTATCATCCCAAAGAGACTCAAGCTATGAGGAACACTGTAGTGGAGGGCTCCGGATATAATTTCAACTGACTGGGGGTTCTCTAACGTGCTCGGACATAACACATTACACTGGTCTCTGGCATTTTGCCTCCATCGAAAGGCAACTGCCACTGACAGAATCGAACCAGTGTTCTTCGCGTCCGCAGCCAAGCTCCATAACCAGTGAGGCACAGTGGCGGCTAATCAGACAAATGTCATTTTCAAAGTGTCATTCCATTATCTCTGGAGTTATTACTGCACTGAATGCACCAGTACCACGGGCTCCTATGTTTGCTATAATGGCTTTTTATCCGGTAACTGAAGAAGACAGATCAAGCGTGGGCCAGGCTACATCTCTGTTATCTTGTGACCCTGCAGCCTCCTCTTCAGGAAGTGCTTGCCACGTCATTTTCGTGCATGCACAGCTGCCTATTTGGCAGCAAGCATGCAACGCTTTTGTTTCTCGGAATTCATGCGAGTGGGAATGTTATGTGAGGACGCTGCTTCGTGCTAGTAGCAAAATGAAGACGGATTCCACGAATGTGGCGCCAAGCGCGAAACCTTGAGAGACTCTCGGCATATGTCGCCATAGGGGCAAGCTTCTCGGCATATAGGTACGGTACTGAAGAGTCATTTTCCTCATAAAATCAGTGAACGGGAAAGTCGTCATTGAGCGTGCATTAAATAGACGTGTTAAAAACGGCCTCGGCAGAGCATTGCCTGGCCTCTATACAGGGTGTTTCACCTAACTAAGCCTTTCCAAAATTAAAAAAAAGTAGGCTTTTTGACTTTGAAGAGCACTTTTTCAGCACAGCATTGTCACCAGTGTAGTACATCAAAATTCAACTAAGACATGCTAACTAGCAGGCTGGACAACTAAAACTGATAGTTCAACTTTTTAACTACAGATCGGCTCATTATTTATTGAGAGGTATGTAGCCCACTATAAGCAATATCCATATCAGTGTTTATAATTTTGAAAATGTGGCTGCCTTTGCTACTATGGCCCAAGAAATTTTGGCTGCATGACGAGAAAATACATGCGCATTCGAGAAGCTTGTAGGCAAAGCAACCCCTCCTATGCATCTAACTTGTCGAAATAGCCAAAATTGTTTGGCCCACAGCATCGAGGGTAACAGTTTTCTGATATGGATATTACTTACAGAGGACTACCCGCCTCTCAATGATTGAGGATCCTAACAGTAATAGCAGTTAACTATTCAATATCATTAACCAGCCTGCTAGTTAGCAAGTGTTAGCTATATTCTGATGTACTATGCTGAAAAAAGGTGCTCTTTAACTCCAAAAGCCTATTTTCAAAATTGTGGAAAGTGAAACCCTCTGTATAGAGGCCAGATCTAAGTGATTCAGCCAATGCACGCGTAGTACGATTGTTCGCGGAGGTCGCTGTAGAGCCGGCGAGCGCTATGGGCATTCAAACAGCGAAAGGAACCTTACGAATGCGCCAAGCAGCGTTGCACGCGCCAGCTTCGCGAATAATAAGCGACTGCAGTCTGCGGCGCCTATAGCAGCTGTAGCGACCCTCGTGACTAGCGCGGGATACGTGCCGGAGAAGAGCAGATGGCGCCCACACGCGGTAAGGCTGCTTCGACGCTGGCGTCTACTGAACGGCAGAAGCGGCGTCCGGCAGAGGGCAAGGCCCCACACCGTTCTGCGCAGGGTGTGCTGGCGCCACCTCTTCTTCGGCACGCGACGCTCGTCACGCGGACCGCTACACACAAAGAGTGCCCAAGGAAGCCGAGCGCGCGGTCCAGCTTACAAAAATGGCCGATGACGGAACTTCCTCAAAACCCGAGTGCGGCTACCACCATTTATCAGATGTCCTAGAATGGGCTACGCCTTCTCTGCGTAAAGCATTTCATGCTTACATGTGCTATTGACGACGAGATAACTTATTTCCGGGCCTGTCCACTGAAGCACAACATAAACGATGCTTGGGTCATTACTGAAAAAGACAGCTTGCCTGTTAGGGTTGCAACTCTCGCCGCGCATGTAGTCGGCGCAGATGCAAATCCCCTGGATCGTCACCTTGCAGTGGAATTGAATGCTGATGAGAGGCAGCTGCAGTCCACTCGATTGCCAGCGAGCGTCGAGCCAGTTGTTTCGAAGCCGACCGACGCCAGACACTCCGAATATATGCGCGCGTAGGAGATCGCCTTGCGGTGGAAATGAATGCTGATGGGAGGCAGCTGCGGCCCACCAGATTGCCAGTGAGCGTCTAGGCAGCTGTCTCGGAGCCGACCGACGCCAGACACTCCGAATATATGCGCGCGTAGGAGATCGCCTTGCGGTGGAAATGAATGCTGATGGGACACAGCAGCAGTCCACTCGATTGCCAGCGAGCGTCGAGCCAGTTGTTTCGAAGCCGACCGACGCCATACACTGCGAATATATGCGCGCGAACAGGTCTCAGAACAGCCCAGCCAGCCACTTCGATTCTCGGCTTACCTGGCTGCTGGGACGAGGCCGACCAGACGGCTTGGGCTCCCGCTTCGGGGACCCTGCCC
Source organism: Amblyomma americanum (assembly GCF_052857255.1). Classification (NCBI taxonomy): domain Eukaryota; kingdom Metazoa; phylum Arthropoda; class Arachnida; order Ixodida; family Ixodidae; genus Amblyomma; species Amblyomma americanum. Next base: position 402,842,536 of record NC_135497.1, read on the forward strand.
TTTGTCTCCGATCTCGATGGATGCCGGACATAGCCGGAGCTCATGGTATCAGCGGAACAAGGCTGCACAAAATGCCTGCGCGCACCTTAAACAGAAGGCATAATAAGGCATCACGCCACTGTGCAATGCAGGCACCCTCACACTGTGGTGGCGACAAACATGTTTACCTGACGTCCAGATGAGCAAGCCTTGGATCCAGGACGCCCACAGTTCGCCGAAGAGCGTCCCTGCAACCAGCCACGACGACAAACGTGCTCTGAAAGAACGCCAGCACACGAGATGATCAAAGCCGAGAGCTCGCGACTTTTTTATTTCTTTCTCGGTGCTTCGATTACATGATGATGATAGTCGTTCGCTGAAATCCGGTTGTGTGGCGCCCACATTCGGCGCTGGCCGAAATTAATTCCGTAACTGACCCCTTTGCGCTTGACTTGTTCCTCGTGTGCCGCAGCTGTTTCGACTGCGAAAGAGCAGCAGTTATCAGTGTCATGTTTTGCTTTACGCCGTTGGCAGACGAAACAAGCTACGAAGATGTGTTGTTGTTGGGCTCATAAAATGGCACATGCCCCCAGGGGGATTGGCCAGTGGTAGGAAATTCCGGCTAGTTTCGGTTTCAACTACTTGACTGCACCTGGCGACTGGAGATGAACTGATACTTAAAAGTGAATGATTCCTGCCCACGCAGGTAGCGCGCGAAGGCTGCTGCCGTCGCCGTGTGGTCTGAGCGGCCGCTGTATGCGGCTGCTGTTTTTTCGATGGTGGTGGTTCTAATCCGTCACGGGGACGAAGTTTTTTCTGCTGGACACCGGTCATGGCCACGATACCTATGTAGCACCGAACACTAGAATAGTGTTATAAAAATTGTATATAAGTAACAGTAATGTTGCATGTTCCATTTTAATGTTACATTAACATAAACAATTAACACATAACGTGTGTTAAATAGAAAGCGCACTTTAACGCAGTCAACAAACATTGTTTTAATATAGCCTTCAAAATGTCATTATAATGTTAGTCATAACTATAGAACAACATTGCAAATATATTTCCAGCAGTAATTTCCAGAACTTTTCCCACTGTTTTTGCAGTAAAGATGTTTCTCAACTAGCAGTACTTTGCAACCACATCTCTTTGATAGTCGCCATAGACTGCATGCACAGCCTCATTTCAGAAACTGAGTTTCTGGAATGGAACTTCAAACAGTCGCCTTTTTAGCGATGAGGAACGACGACAATAGAGAAGCAAGTGATCTATGCTGTTTCCGTCTCAGCACAATACGGATCGACAGAATGGCAAGATCGCAAGACTAGGCCTGTAGAGGTAAAACTTTAGTTGCGGCACCGGGTAATTTTTATGGAGGAAAAACGCTAAGGCGCCCGTGTGCTGTGCGATGTCAGTGCACGTTAAAGATCCCCAGGTGGTCGAAATTATTCCGGAGCCCTCCACTACGGCACCTCTTCTTCCTTTCTTCTTTCACTCCCTCCTTTATCCCTTCCCTTACGGCGTGGTTCAGGTGTCCAACGATATATGAGACAGATACTGCGCCATTTCCTTTCCCCAAAAACCAATTATTATTATTATTATCTCCGGGTAACATAGTCATGCCAAGGAAACTTCACGTTTGCGAGATCTCTGGCGATCAGGGAGTTTGCGAGATCGCCAAGCTTTAAGGCGGGTTTCTCTCTGACGAGTCGCAAACGTCGCGCGATCAATTTAAGGCAATTAGTTACGGTTTCTGAAGTACTGCAAAGCGGGGAAGGAGCGTAGTAGGTCGATTTAAACCTGTCGCGCGACCTCCGCGACTCGCCAGTGTGAATCCGCCTTTACTTCTCCAAGGGAATATGAGATGCCGAAAATCGTCCAAGGAAGTAAGCGCTGATGCGCCATATTCTCACATTAAAGTGCATGTTTGAAACTGAGCCGCCGTAATAAACGCTAAGGTTGGATTTAGGGGGTAATCGATTGGATCACTCAAGGCTGCCTTCGTTAAAGTATCAGCTGATTCATTTAAATAAAGGCCGCTGTGTCCAGGAATTCACCCAAACAAACCGAATTGTTTGGACATGCGGAGGGATCAGAAATGTGAGTGTTCGAAATGGCTGCGACTCAGTAGACGCGGATAGGGAAGTGCATAAAGATGATGAGTCAGCAGTTATCACCGCAGAAAAACAGTTGGGTAGCAGAGCGAGAACCACCGCTAGAAACTCAGGCAAATAAATAAGGGTAAAATCTGGAAGGCGAGAGAAAAAACACCAGCCAATGGATTGGAATAAAATGCCCACGCCTGCCTTTTCTTCACACACCGACCGAGGCATCGGTCGCAATTGCAACATGCGAGCGAAGATCATCGGGTAGTATTGCAGCAACATGCTATTTAACAAGGGGAAATGCATTAATTTGACATTGCGTGGATAAAAATAATCGAAGATGATGTCCACAAATGAGGTGATGGACCAAACCAGAACAGTTTCCGGTATTCGCACATTGAGTGCTCCTAGCAAGGATTCAAACAGACCGAGTTGGGGAGTTTGAAAACAAGAGCATCCGGCACCCATGCAGGCACACCGCCGGCTGACCAAACAAAATAAACTGGGACATATGCTGCTCCGAATCGCATAAACTTAAGAATGTTTGTACCGTCAGGAGGCAAAACCTTGCGGATAGAGATCGCACCCGCGCTTCAAGATACGAAACACTGTTGGTCACATATTTAGGGAGACCCACACAGAGACGCAGTGCTTCTCGCTCTAAGAGCAGAAGAGGGCGCAGTTGGTATGCAGCCTCTCCAGAAAACAGAACGCAGCCAAATTCTAAGATAGCGCGGATACACAATTTATCAATCATCAGAAAAGCGTGTCTGCGCATACGCATACCGCAGCGGGGGCTAAGTACTCAGCCCGCGCAGCAGATCGACCGCTCGAGTACCTTTCGCAGCAACCTGATCTATATGTGTGTCCGCAAAGAGAGATCTAGAGATGTCATATGCTACCCCGAGATACTTTACAGAACATACTTGTGGAAACAGATGTGCCTCAACGGAAGGAGTCGCAGCACTGAGTCAAAGCGATTGGCATCACCTTGTATGCGTAATTACGGTGACTGAGGCGGGAATTTGGAAGCGAATAACCCGAAACACGGGCGTGCAACGAGAATTGTGCCTGATGAAATAGCCTTTAAAAATTCGACCGCCACTATAGTTGCCGTCATAAACATATATCACTACAGTGACTAAAAAGTTTACTAAAAGATCTTTATTATTCAGGTGATTGGTGACTTTGATCCTCTAACTAAAAGTCCGCGTGGTGCAATTATCTGCGGGCAGTAACGTCTTTCTTGTTTGTTTTAAAATCGCTTGGTTATTAATATCTGAAGAGCCTATATACGGAACATCCTGTATATATCTCTGCTTTTGAAGTAAAGAGGAATTTTAAGTGAGAGCTGTGCTTCTGTCAGGATATTGTGGGCGGTTTGATGGTTGGTTGGCGCCGAAATCATAACTGATCAGGCCAACCTGCCTCTGATCTCTGATCTCTGCGTTAAGTTTGGAGAGCGGTGGAGCGACAAACTTCTCCACCTCGCCTGCAAAAGATGACTCGGACTGGTGACCGGCGATAGGGGCCACGCCTGGTTAGCCGTTGACCGGAGCCATGAGGCGTATAAAAGTTCGGTAACGACATTTAACTCACGTAAACATCAACTATGAAATGTTACAGAACAAAGCCCAGCAAAATAGTGTCGGTACACAGGCGCGACGCAAATACCAAGCACAATGAGGCCGCAGACAAACTATTAACACGAAGAAGGAAACACGAGGGCGATAACTGTACAGCAACGTTACAAGATTAAAGCGATGCTGTACGAAAGATTAGGACGAGCAACAGTGGGAGCGACAAGACAACGAAAAGAGTTCAGGCGAGAGGGGAAAAACGGTGGCTTAGCTGCGGGGTGGCAAGGTCCGGTCGCGTCGGGCTGCGGATGCTCGTCGCAGGGCTGATGGGGTGCTGCGAACATGGCCCACGAGTCTTCGGGGCCGCCGTCACAATAGGCGACAGATCCCCGCCTAGGCTCGCTTGCCGACCACTTCCCTGGCTGACCTCACTCACGACCGCACGCACCGAAATCTCCAAGCCATCTGCTCGGCTCGCGGTTTTCGCGCCGCCGCGTTCTCGTGGCAAACAAACAAACAAGCAACCAAACAAAGCTCAAGGCACAGCGCGCCAACGATTCGCAGACGTGAGAGAGAAAAAAATATCAGCGGAAAGGAACGCAGAAGGAACGCGAGAGAAAGCCACGGTCCTAACGAGGAGCGTACACGCAAACTTGCGAAGGTCGGGAAGGGTGCGGGGCGTTGAACCCACAGCTCCCCGCTCCTACAACGTACAAGTGCTTGCGTCCAGGCGGCAATATGAGGGAGTAGCCTTGACTTCCCCTCCAGGGTCGCCAGAGGTTAACCGTCCACGCAAGGGGGCAAAACCTTCGCCGCCGCGTCGGGACATGTTTGCGAAAAACAGAGTCGCCGTGGTACTTGGGCCCAAAAGTAAAAGGCAGGCAGACATGAACTTTGTGAGTGTTTCTTTCCGTTTTTTCAATTGGTCTGCAAGAAGTGCAAAGATTCAAAAAATTAGCTGCGGTTTAACTACTGCTGCACCTGGTTAGAGAGCGAAAGCTGTGGTGTATCGGACAACTAGACGCGGCTTAGCGCCTGCAACGTTGAGTGCGTTCCGCGCACTAGATAGGCAGCACGTTCACCCGGCCGCCCTGGCAGTTAAATTGATGGTTGATCGCGAGGGGTTGGTCAGCCAGTGAACGCTGCGGCCTATTGCTGCAGTGTCTGCCACAACGTTGTCAGCGCTCATGCATGCAGCCCACATCTCTTTCTCACCATGGCCACGTACCTCAAAGCGCGATTGAGGCGTCCACTGACCCGGGGAGCCAGTTATGCGCTCAGCCTTTCCTCAAAATCATTCTAGAAAGAAGTCAATGCCTACGCCAATGAACACAATTAACGCCGACGGCCTATAGCTTCAGTGGCGCGTTACCGCCACACCGTTGTCAATGCCAACGCATGCAGCGCACATCTGTCTACCGCCACGTAGCTTGAAGCGCGACTGAGATGTCCACTTCCCGAGGGGGCTGCTATGCGCGTTTCCTTTGCTTTCGAAGCTCCCTTTCTTCATCCGTGTCAGAGCAGCTTCACACGCGCCTCGCGCTGAAGGTCGCTTGAGGTCAAAGCGACGGGGTCGGCGAAGCTCGCCTAACATGCCCTTGTAAAGGTTTCGCTTCAAAACATCCAGCAGCTCAGCAAATTACGATTCACACAAAAGAGCATCAGCTGGACTCTGATCCGAGTGCTCATAATCCTAGAACTTCATACTTTTTTTTTTTTAGTGCCTCCGCTAACGAAGCGAAAAACGAAGGTGCAAGCCAACTCGTGTAGCTGTGAGCCGACCGACTGAACCCTTAAAAAAAAATGCGTGACGAGTTTCTTATTTAAAGTAAATAATTTTGGGCGTCACATTTATCACCTATTTCTGATTACTTAGGAGTCAAGTTTTATTTATTTGCAGCAGACCTAAACAATACAGGGCCAGGAATTGTGGCAACCGAGGAAGGAAGGTGGTTCCAGTCATACGACGTGCGAGGAATAAAAGAATCCGAGAATGCTTTAGTTTTGCACGTAGAAATGCCTACCTTATGTAATCTGTGCGGCGTGAAGTATATGAAGGGGGAAGAAGTAACTCGTAGCGAATGGAGTCATTATGAAATATTTTGTGAAAAAGGCACAGGCGTGCAATTTTGCGTCGTGATGCAAGTGAAGTTAGGCACAGGGTAGTTTTCATAGCGGTTACGCTTGATGTACGCCGAAAGTCATAGAGAATAAACCGCGCTGATTTGTGTTGTACCATCTCCAGTAGATCGCTCAAACTCTTAACACCAGGGTCCCAGATTCATGAAGCATATTTTAGTTGTGAACGTACGAGTGTCGTATAGAGTGGAAGCTTGATGTTAGTTGGGGCTGCGTGGAAGTTACGTCTCAGATATCCGAGCATGCGATTAGCTTTGCTAGTGATGTGCTAAATGTGCGCATGCCAGCTAAGGTCAGACGTAATATGAATTCCGAGGTACTTATATCTTGTAATTGTATCAAGTAACACATCACTAAGAGTATATACGGGCAATTCACTATTAACGCGATAAATGCGCATTAGTTTGCACATTTCAGCATTTAAGGTCATATATTCCAAGTTTTGCACCATGTTGAGATAGCGTTAAGGTCAGACTGAATCATGTGCTTGTCACTATCATTTGTTATTTCCCGAAAAAGGGCGCAGTAATCGGCAAAAGGATGTACAGAAGAAAGGTTACTGGGTAAGTCGTTGATAAATATAAGAAAAAGCAAGGGCCCCAAGACGGTGCCTTGGGGCACACCGGAAAGAACAGGGTGGAATTAACGTTGTTAACGGCAACAAATTGCTGACGATGGGTAAGAAAAACTGTTAGAAAAGAATGTTAGTGTCTAATCCTACCGTGGTTGCGCAGTTTTAGTAACAAAAGATGTTGGGAAACCTTATCAAATGCCTCCGCGAAATCTAGGAAGATGGAGTCGGCGGTCGAGCGGCAATCTGAAATTGCGTGAAGTTTGTGCGTGAATAAGAGTAACTGTGTTTCGCATGAATAGGATTTCCTAAAACCGTGCTGAGAAGGATGGAAAAACGAGTTTTATTCAAGGAAAGTGACAATATGTGAAAATAGTATGTGCTCTAAGATTTTGCATGGGATGCTGGTAATAGATATGGGCCGGTAGTTAAAAGGCGAATTTTTATTTTCAGATTTATGCACAGGAACCACGCTACCTATCTTCACATCGGCTGGTAGTTCACCGTTTTCCAATGATTGCTGAAATATTTCAGTTAAGGCAAGCGAAGAATACATTTTAGTACTTTTCAGGAACTTTGTAGTAATGCAATCAACACCAGCACTGGAGAATATCTTAAAATTATCAATTATTTTAACTATACCGTCAGGATGGAAGCCGACAGGGTACATTGGGAGGAAGTTGAGGGAAATCCGTTTCACCACTTGAAAAAAAAGCTCGAAAATACATCATTCAGTACATTTTCACTTGAATTCGTGAGTGTTATTCTAGCCGTTTCAGAGGGGTTAATGACGCTCCAAAATTTTTTGGAGTTATTGAGCAACATACCCGGTATAGTGCTATTCTGGTAATTGGCTTTAGCGTTCTTGACCGCAGAATTGTATGTGTAAGCTGCAGAGCGATAACGGGGCCAATGATGTTCAGTGCGTGATTCTTTAGCTGAACGGAAGAAGCGTTTCTTACGGTTAGACAAGCGCTTAAGATACGCGTTATACCATGGCGCATGCTGCTGATAAGATATTACGCGAGTGGGTATGAAACGGCTGGTGAGATCTAAGATTTTCTTCTTGAATAAGAGGCAGTTTGCGTTCACCGATCGCGAGTCGAATTCGTCCAAAAGGGTGGCCAGGAAAGAACCTATGTTCATAATTAACTTTGTTGAAATCAGCGCGATGATACATGCGTATTATTTTACTGTGACTAGCCGATTTTTGTATGGGAATGTTCACAGAAAAATTGCGCAAAGAATGGTCGCTAAACTGGGGCATGTAGGTTATTTCTGAGCACAGTTCTGGGCATGTTGTTAGTACGAGGTCTAATGTACTTGTTGTAAATTCAGTAATTCTTGCAGGCTGAGTAACAATTTGGGTGAGATTAAACAGTGAGCATAAATTAATGAATTCCTTGCATAGTGTCGAAGAGGAGGATGGTTGCACCGATGACCAATCGATGCCCGGAAAGTTAAAATAACCCAACAGAAAGATCGATGACGAAGGGTAACGCGTTACTAAACATTATGGTATCATGAAGGTCTGCAACAAATGTAGGAGATGCATTAGGCGGTCGATAGCATGCGCCTAGGATTATTCTCTAGTAGCCTCGTTGAAGAGATGCCCATATAATTTCGATGCTTGATGTTATGTGAAGTGAATATGATATTTTTTACTGACTGCTATTTGTACGCCACCACCTCGCCGATCTTTCCTGTCACAACGATAGAAGTGGAAATGATATGGTGAATCGAATATTTCAGATTCACGTATGCATTCATGCAGCCAAGTTTCAGTTAGGGCGACGATGTCAGCGGAGCACGCACTTATGGCAGAGGAGAGTTCTGTATGTCTTTTGATGACGCTTCGGATGTTAGTAAATAAAACTGATGTTTGAGCTGCGCTTAGACAACGGTCACTGCCCCTCGGTAACCGTTAGGCAGATTTACAAGTGCTATAGATGCAGCGGAGAGAGACGAAGGCGCATGATGGGTTTTCGGCTTGGCGCGTTCTGCGTAAATCTCAAATGTTTTATCGTTTACAGGGTCATACATGTAGGATCTGTCGTTCACGACCAACTTATTGTATTTTAGCTTAAAAGATCGGGAGCCGGGCAGTGATTTGGCGAAGCCAATCAGTTTTTTGCGTGATTGGCGTGTAGTGTTGTGATCGGGCTTCCTTCCTGCTGTGGAATTCGGCGAAGAGACGTGACTGCAGGACTGCCAGAGGGAACGACAACAATAGCGTCCCCACGTGTTCGAACAGGAATGCCGGAAGCAGCGACGATAGCGTCCCCATAGCAACGATAGTGTTCAACAGGAATGCCAGCGACGACCATAAGCGTATTCGTTCCGGTCACCAGTGCAGGATCTTTCGACACCTGCGGGGAGACAGCCTGCATTCCTGTGTCATGCAGCTGCCCTTCGGACGCAGGTGCGCGGCCACCTGGAGGCTGCGGGGACGACAACGTGACCGGGTCCTGATCGCTTTCCCTCGACCGAGCTACGAAGAAACATCAGGACAGCCATATACCGTGGGTGGTATCGTCAGTGGCATCGTGTGATTGGACATCATTCTTCGAACTGCATTCCCCAGCTAGGGATCTGGGGAATACGAAGAGTATTTAAGGAGCTGCTGGTTTGATGCCAGAAAGAGCCCCCCCCCCCCCCCCCCCCCCTTCTTGAGAGGTATCAGACTCCCGACTCATAAGAATCTCTCTATACCAAGATGCACTCTGCAGTTGTCCGTACTTTGTACATACTGTAAACAGTCCTTGTATAAAGTTTTCCACGTTTTCTTCCTCCGATCGTCCTCGTCTCTTCTCCGGCCCAGTCACGCTACCTGGATCCCAACAACTGGTGGCAGCGGTGGGATGCTGCTACCTGAGATCCAACAGTCGCAAACGAGTATTCTTCGGTCACTTGAACGTCTTCTTCTTTGAAGTGTTTTGTACACTTCAGAATTTTTTCTCTGGTTTTGAAGTTGTTGAACTTCACAATCACCGGACGGCATCCAGAATCGGAATACCGCCCTAATCGATGGGCCCTATGTCATTCGGCGAGAGTTCGGGGTCAGTGTATTTTGACAGGACGTTTAGAAGCTTTTTTTTTCGTTTCATTCCATGTTTCATGGTCATTCTCATCGGCGATACCATGAAAAACTAGATCGTTTCTACGACTCTGGTCTTCTAATTCATGAATTCGTGCCTGCAGCAGTTGATTTTGTTTGCGAATATCTAAAGCAGTGCATTAGAAACCCTGTTTTACTTCGTCAATTGCTTCAAGTGAGTGTTCAACTGTCGTAAGCCTGGAATTCATACTGGCGAGGGTTGAATTAATACTCTGCTGTCCACTCCGTAGTTATTCCATGGTTTTCTATATATCTTCGTTACTGGCTGAAAACGCGGCTGACTGTGCCTGCAATGCTTTCAAGATACGAAGTATTTCCATGTTTTGCTCCGATTGTGCTAATACGACATTAGCGGCAGGGTTACTCTCCTCGATCGATATGTGTCTGCGCTCGAATCACCGCCGATTATTTTAGTGCGCGTGTGAAAAGGACCTGGATTTACTTCCACATCTCCCGACAATAGCAAAAGAAGACAGCTGTTGAAGCATTCAGTCAACACGCCCAAAAATACCCGTAGGCACGGGAGCAGCAGTAAGCATCGATTGTCACATTTATTAGCATACAAAGGAATGCATAGTTACGCCCCTGCATGGCAAACAAAGGCGGCCTTTTAGCCATTGTCGCTGCAGCGCTGCTCTCGTGCCCACTGAAGCGGTCCCACGGACACCAGCGCTTAAAATACTGGCGTTGAACTTGCTGTCGATCACCATGCCGCAGCCTTGGAGTGATGAGAACTGTTCACAAATCTTGAGGGCGCCGCCTGATGAACGAATGGAGGCAAATGACAGGAAGCAAACTGCGTCACTTGGTGCAGAGAAGCCCTGTCACGGGCAGGGTGGCAGATGTAGTTGCTGTGTGCCACAAGTGGAAGCAGCACCTGCATGGCAAACAAAGGCGGCCTTTTAGCCATTGTCGCTGCAGTGCTGCTCTCGTGCCCACTGATGCATTGCTGATTAAAATTTGCCACCGAGTTTCATGGTTAATGCGTGAGGTGTTTTTTTCTTGTTGACATCCTCATGCATTTGGAATCTGTACATGTTAAAATCCAGGAGAATTTCTGCATGGTTTAAGATGCGTCCGACTAGTTTGTTGTTAAAAAAACAACTTGAATGCCATTTTTTGTAAAGCTTCTTTAAGCTCACACAGAGAGGCTGCGGCAATGCTCTCTTAGACGTAATGTGAACGTGCACTAATAATTAAATACGCAGCTTTGGCTGATGTGTGGCACAGTCCAGTCCAAGTCCTGCACTGTCATTTAAGCGAACCGCTTTCATTAACCAACTGCAAGAACCGAGTAACAAAATCAATATATGGCACTAGCTAGTCCACAGTGTGAGTCTATCGAAGCAAACAACATCGTGCCGAATAAATACGCATGCGCGCGTCATTGGCTTTTCCATACACCGTTAAAATATACTTTAGGGCAATGGTACTGCGCCTCAGATACAACGAACAACCATGGCGGCGTAACTCGGTTAGTACGAACGAGGGGGCGCCGTAAACTCGGTCCCACGGTATAAAAACTCAGGCAAAATAGAAGAGCACCGTCTCGGGGTGTCCTTGACACCCTCTCACGAAAAAAACCGGGGGACCTAGAAACTCAATAAAAAAAAAATGTCGATACTGGCAGTCCAGCTGACAACACGGTGCCTTCCACACCGGAGACGCACACACCTCTCCGCCACACAGCCACATCGGCCACCGAACGACCCGTCACAACAGACGGCCCTGCTGCAAGCGCTGCTCAAGCTTCCGGTCAGGACTCCTCAATGGGGAAGCCCCAGACACCTCCGGCATCGCCCCCCCCGCCTCCCAGCCCCGTGCTGCTGCAAAGGGCAGCTCCCAACAAACAAGCCCCGCGGCCACAGCTCCTCCAGCGAGCACCATACAGCACAGCCACAGCGACAACGCCTCTGCTACCTCTGCCGTTCTCACCACCTCCAGTCAAAGCGCAGCAAATTCTGCCGTGATCCCCAAGCACGACGCACAGCCAGAAAACGAGAGTGGAAATTATTCGAAAATCGTTGCCGCTCCCTCTCCGGCATCCCAAAGAGCATCTAGCCTCTACCAACTCATTACGGAAGCATTCACTGAAGCTAACTACGCGCGCGCTGCGCACGCTTATGCAAACAAAAAGCCACGCTCAACGCCCCGCCGCAGCTCCCCCTCCCCTCACAGGGCAGAGACAGCTGGGCAAGCTACAACCAGCCCCTTCCGCCGGGGAAGCCGCACCGACGGAACCGCCTCCGCTCCACCCCTGCCGCGTCGTCTGCTACGCGCTCGCCCAACCTCGGCCCGTCTGCTGCACGCTTCTCTGGACGGCCGCACCAAACCAAAACAAGTAGCTCTTTTTAAGCTCCATCGACGAGTTCGGGCCCGACTCCCTCGGCCACTACAATGCCTACACTGCGGCGTTTATGGCCACGCTACTGCAGCCTGCACAGCTAAACCCCGTTGCCTTCGTTGCGGGGCGATCACCACGCGTCGCGCTGTGACGCAGAGAATCCGCGATGCGTCAACTGCCGCGGCAACACATTTCGACCGAGCCACGCTGCGTGCCCCCGTTTGCAGTAAGAGGGAGCGATTGCGATTGCTCTCAGCAGCTCCGAAAAGCCCATAACAAGGCAAGAGGCTGCAGCAGCTGTCGTCAGCTCAAGGAAGACGGACACCCATGCTGAAAACCAGGCAAGCGCCGAGACAGCCAACGGGAACGTTGCACCCATCTCCGCTCACTCGTCCAGCGGCTCAATGCGGGTGCCCTGCAGCGCTGCTGCACACAACTATTCTCCGCCTGCCAGCCACGGCTTCCGCTCCTACCGCGACATCATCGCGCTGGTCACCCACCCCCTGCGTCCAATGCACAGGACGAACCTGATCAGCGGGATGCAGTGATCACTGCCCTCACTGCTGCCCTTCGCGCCCTTATGGAGCAGCTTCCGCTGTCATCACCAGAACGAGAACTGTGCATCGTGGCCCTCGCCGCTCAGCAAGCACTGATCCATCATGGCTAGAGACCGGCGCGAGTGCCGGCCGTGAGCAGCGGTGGGCAACCTCATGAGGTCGACCTCAACCTGACGTCGTGAGGTGAGGTCGGCGACGGCTCGAAATTTTGTGAGTGAGGTCAGGAAATCAGACGTCAACCTCACGCGTGAGTTTGAGGTTGAGTGAGGTCGATCCTTTTTGAAGATGTCGCGTCTTAATCCGACGAGTGCCGTTTCCGAAGCGGAGTTGGAGCACATGCAGTGAAGCTTGTTATTCGGTTTCCCCTGTTTGGACAACCGGATGCGGCAGTCCGCTCTTCGCTTTTGGTGCTGCGCCGTAACGTTTGTTCAGCCGGAGCCTAGAGGAGTCGACGCACCCCTGAAGTCTTCCTGGAAGGAGTGCTGCAACTGCCGGCAGCGCGCTAAGCATATAACTCACGTTGATCTGGATGAGCTTTGTCTGATGCCGCAGACAAAAATCAGGGGGCACTTCGTGATCTAACGCGCGATGAGGCGAAGCCTTTTGCGCGGTGTTGCTTCCCCTGCCACATTTTGTGTGCTGAAACTACTAATCAAAGACTGTGCGATTGTAGACTGAAGAATCGTCTGCTGGCGCCTTGCGCATGCGCAGTGCATTCAACGTGCCCCTACTTTCCAGTTAAGGCATACTACACCGCGCGTCTAGTGTATGACAAGCCGGGAACAGAGCCAGCTGCGAGCGGGAACGTCAGCCGGCCGCAGGGGCACGTCGTTTATAAATGGTTCATTCCATAAGCTTCGAGGCAGTCTATCCCTTTGCTGCGGGCTCCACGCGCTCGCGTGGCATACTACACCACTACGTCACTGATGACGTCATCAGTTTGATTAACAGCTACAGTGTGACAGAAATGCGACCTGACATGATGGCGAGTCATGAGCCTATAAAAGCTTTCGCCTTAATAAGTTTATAGTCCAACAAGCACTCAATAAATTGGTTTGCTTTGGTTTATGGGGGTTTAACGTCCCAAAGCGAATCCCGCTATGAGGGACGGCGTAGTGAAGGGCTCCGGAAATTTCGACCACACTGGGGTTCTTTAACGTGCACTGACATCGCATGCACAGTGCACGGGCCTCTAGAATTTCGCCTCCATCGAAATTCGGCCGCCGCGGCCGGGATCGAACCCGCGTCTTTCGGGCCAGCAGCCGAGCGCCATAACCACTCAGCGACCGCGGCAGCACAATAAATTCGTCGCAGCGCGGATGGCCCAAAGAAAGACTGCTTCGTTTTCATGCTCATTGCCAGCGCTGACTCCACGGCTGTTGCCTTGCAGTCGAGTAAAGGCGATCCTGCTATACACTACACGGTGACTTAACTGGCGAGAGAATGTGATTCAGGCAGTTCCTAACAAGTACGCCTGCAAATTTCATGAAAAAAAAAAAAAACACGAAGCCAGAAAAACCTGTATAACACCGTCGAAGGTTTTGATCGGTGTCTTCTCCTTTCGAATCTCAGACTAGTTCTCTATATTCCCGTTTCGGAATGCAAGCATATATGCAAAAATAATTTCAGTGTTATATCCTTCCGAATAACCTGGCTTTTGTCTTCTGTTCCTTGTTCCTTCTCGGAAATTCATGTATTATGCCGAAACACCGCAGCACGGGGAGATCGTACCAGCATATGATGTTATAGCGGTAAAAAAATGCAAAACTAAACTAATGTATGATCATGTGGTAGCTAATTCCTTTTACTTTCTTTTTATGAATAAAGATGTGTGAACAGAACTTATTACGTGCATGGTGCTGTACTGCTGAGTCTCTGTTCCATACCTTCTAATATGATTCTTAATGCGGCACACTGTTAGCTTCTGTTTTAGTGTGCGATTTCGGCTGTAAGTTTTTAATAATTCGCATTTTTTTTTCTTTTCTCGTGTGGATCAATTAGGTTGGCGGCCTGCCTTGCAGACGACCAGGCATATCTTTCATTTAACTCTTTTGCAGAGACCCATCGATCACCACCTTAAACGGCTTCGCGGAATGCTCGCGCGGTGCTCGCGGGTCAAAAAACGTCGATGATGCCGGCGTAGCATTCATTAGTTCAGTTTAGAAGGAAAACAAGTGATTGACTTAAAACACCTTGTCTCAAACTGGTTGACGAAATGGTACCCAGAATTCTGTTCAGGTGTATGGGTATTTAGGTGGTGCTTTCTTTCTTTTATTTTGTCCGGGGGGGGGGGGGGGGGGGGGGGAGGTCGGAAATGATTTCGCTGTGGCGAAATTTGAGCGGAGCGCCATGGTGCACTTGGCAGACAGAGTGGTTCACGCTCTGCACTCGAGGCCACTTGTTTTGACCTGTGTGATTTTAATATTCGGCAGTGTTGAAAGACGTAACCTAGCCCATTCTTCCAAAGTGCCGCGAGATCGCGGAGTCATCGGAGAATTGCCAGTATTTCGAAACCAATACCACCGCCATCTGGAGGGCAGTGGCGGAAACGTGAGAGGGCCTTGACCTCCCGAGAACATCAGCATCATTTATTATTAGCTGCAGGTATTCCTGCTTTTATCGCAGAATAATTGTTTTCGGTTGCTGGGTAATGCGCAATATTTAATCAATATTCTGGCAACCTTTAATTTGGTTGCGGTATATCAGACTTCGCTGGGGTCATAAAGATACATTATTAGCGTCATCATCATCAGCGCCATCATCGCGAGGATCAATGGCATGTGTCGTTGCATGATGGTTGCAGCATGTCATACATGAAAACTGGCGCGTTTCCCTGCTGGACAATCCGAATGTCATTAATGTGGACCGGGTTGTGGGCACTCTGCAATGCGTCATGCGCGCACGTGAGTAATGTGGGATCCATATGGATCTTCAAATGTGGATGGGTGGGTACCTGGTACGACGTGAGATTACATTATTGTCACGCGACTAGGTGTGACGTGTGTGTGTGCTGCTAGTTTTATTCTCATTAATTGTGCCAGTGCTGTCCGCGTCTTCCTTTGCTCTCACTCACGCGGAAGACGTAGCTCATTTTTCTGTCTCGATGCATTCTTGGCGGCTCGCTGCCGTAGCAGAGACAGAGCAAAGATTTTGTCTTGCTTCGTTGCGGCTGTCAACTGAGAGGCTTAGGGCGCAGCACAAGGTACGTCATCTGAGCTGAAGAAACGTAGACATGGACGGTAACAAAGTCTGCCTTGCTTCAGTAGTAAAACATAGCCCTGCATCAGAGAAAAAGTATTTCGAATCCTCACCCGCTCTCGCGCACTGCCAAAAGAGTCTCCCTCTGAAACGGCCGCAGGAAAGAATGGTCATGTATATATATTAACAATTCAGTCATACCGAAGGGTTAGCCGCCACTCGTTTAGAGGCATTTTTAATAAAAGCGCATGTACAGCATGTTTCAGCTAACTTGCACCCAGAAACGACTAAGCGCTGAGCTAATTTTCGACTAGTGCAGGCTTCCCGGCAATGATCTTGTCAAGGGAAGCACATTAAATTATGCCTGCTCTCCCTGTTACACAGCTAAAGGAGTTGACATTTGTGGGGTACAAGACTACCGCATTTTCCTCCACCAGACGGTGGCCAGTGTGCGAACGCCTCAAGCTGGTACGCTCCAGAGACCACCCGCACTTCTTTCACGATCAATCCTCTATTTTATTTTGTGCGGAATTAGGGTTAGGGGAGGGGCTATTTTTCGAGCTCAAATCGGGTGGAAGCCACTGCAGAAATCTTGTACGGAGGACCGCAGCCACAATCCGCTCGGGTCTCCTTTTTACAAATAAATGTTTATTCCCTCTCTCCCTACTCCACCAGCTGGTGGCGAGTGCGCGAACGCCACAAGCTATATATAATTGTTTTTTTGGGGGGAAAGGAAATGGCGCAGTATCTGTGTCATATATCGTTGGACACCTGAACCACGCCGTAAGGGAAGGGATAAAGGAGGGAGTGAAAGAAGAAAGGAAGAAAAGGGTGCCATAGTGGAGGGCTCCGGAATAATTTCGACCACCTGGGGATTTTGAACGTGCACTGACATCGCACAGCACGCGGGCGCCTTAGCGTTTTTCCTCCATAAAACGCAGCCGCCGCGGTCGGGTTCGAACCCGGGAACTCCGGATCAGTAGTCGAGCGCCCTAACTACTGATCCGGAGTTCCCGCCACAAGCTGATATACTCTAGACTAATATGCACCACCCGGTGTTCTTTAACAACTAGCGCCCTTTATTTTCGGTTATCATTTTTTCCCGTAGTCGGGCGGCAATATCGGTGCTGTGTTTTGAAGGATCAAATCGTGTGCATGGAGGAAACATTTGCCATAGATCAGATATTTCTCGGGAATTTTTTTTTTGCATCATAAGACAAGTTAGTACAGCAGATCGTTTTACTGCTGCACATCAGATGTCGTGTTCTTTGCCCCTTCTCTCTTAAACAGCCTGGAAATTGCGGACATCACTTAAAATGTGTTTGGCAATTATGATATTTTTGCTAATCTCTTACAAATATCTCTTCGTGTGCGTTAACAATCTCCTACGGAGCACTGCCGCGTCTGAGCAAGTCCGGCCCGACTATATATTGTACAGTGTGAAAATATCCAACAGCACAACAAAGATTTTAAACGCGCAGGGTCCTTGGAGCGGCGTGTCAGTAGCGGGGGTAGCGCTTAATACAGCGACTCCGATAAGACGTCGGGTCGGTAGCCATGTTTTGGCCTCTCGGTTCGAAATCACTCTTTTCGTAATTATCGTCAACTTAATTCGCCTTATGAAAACTGGCGTTAAAAGCGGTTTAAGTTGATTTGACTGAAGGCAGCCCTCTGGGGTGTGATCTATCGATAGCCATAAATGTCTCTAATTACGTTGCTATCAGCTTGGTGAACTGCAAAACGAACATATTCTAGAAAACTAATTTTCGGCGACAAATCGAGTTTGACCGCATTTTTAAGAAATGTGTTCTGGGAGCGACATCTGGTAAAATCGGCTATTAACCAAAAACGAAAGGCCCTGTCCAACGTACGCGGCCATTTCACTCAGTGCACGGGCGTTTTTTCATCTCGCCTCCATTGAAATGCGGAAGACGCATGCCACATTCGATCTCGTGGCCTTGGGATCAGCTGCTGAACGCCAACGCCACACCGTGGTGGGTGGGAGGGCACACCCGCTGCTGCTACCGCTTCTGGATGCCCGCTCCCGCAACAGAGAACCGCACATGGTCCTTGGCACAGCCAGCCCTAACGGTAATACGTCGATTTGCGGGAAGACGTCTTTATCTCTCTACGAAAGTCGTCGGACGGCCGACGACTACGGTATGCCTCCCACATTTATTTTTCTCAGACTGAGTATTAATCCGCATAGGGCTGTTTTCAGTTTGTGAGAGGAATAAAGAGTTTCTAACAAGCTCTGCCTCGGCCCATTTCGGCCAAACCGCCGTATACTTGCGACTTATTGTTCCACTGCTTGGGGAACACGTGCAACGCACAGTCGCAAGTAAAAAAGGATGAGCACAATGACCCCACTTGGTCGCCAAAATCGCCTAGTGCGGTTGGCGGGGCGCCGTGCTTTGCAAACACACCTTGCACTTTTGTTATCGGCGTGTTCGTAACCACAGTGCCAAGCGTTTCTATCTGCCCCTCCTGTGGCACGTTACTCGTGGTAATCATTTTTACCCACGACTGTACAAGTAGCGCCTGTATGCAGTTAGCACGGAGATTTGCCTTCCCTGCCGGTTGAGCACAGTGTCACCCCCATCCATTTATATGCTCCACTATTGCGCAAAAATGTTCATTGTGAAAGTTCCAGAGCGCCCTGCAAGAGGCCCACTAGATGTATTTTCTTCCTAAGAAGATCAGAGACTTTCCATTTATTTAACTGAATATCAAACATACCGCTATTGACGGAACCCAGCTACGCTAATCCACAATCAATGGCCATGCCATCAGTTGCTCAGATTGTAAGACGATGCGCGTAGGCATTTCTCATTGTTAAATCATGATAATGAACGGGGAGCGCGACTACGCCGTTGCCGTTGCATGGCATAGCACCGATAATTTCGAACAAAACAGCAGAGTGGCGCCTATGCTGCAGCATCATGGTTATATCTCCTCCTATGCGTCGACCAGCTGCAACGAGTACGAGCTTCAAAAGCGTGTCGGGCTCCATTTCGCCGCTCTTAAGATCGAACACCTCCTGATCATGTCATCAGTTCGGCGACGGCATCTCTCGAGAAGTGCAGGCAGACAAGACAACACGGATGCGACAGCACGGCACCTAACAGCTCCGTGTCGCGGCGGCGTCCATTCTCTACTGTTCAAGGGAAGCAGGGGTGCGTGCTCCTTTTTCGCCGACGAGCGACTGCAAGGGTAGACTGTAAAAGTCAACGCGAGACCACGCTCGGCTAATCGCTACAAAGGAGACGGACAATGACTGGGGCGCAGGTAGCGTGGTACATGGCAACCAGCGACGTACCATCGACAACGACACAATCTCCCCTTGTTCCCTTTGGCGGACAGCCAAGCCAGAAATGAAGAACCCATACTGACAAAACGATGCTTGCCCTAACGACGGCCAGACTTCTCCCAGAAATTATGGAGGCTTCTACTCCTCGATGGCCACCCTGGAGCACTGCCAGCAGATACCCTTTCATGAAAGAGGAGCGGCTGGGCGAAGACCGGGTTCATGGCGCTGTGAGGTGGTCACACGCAGACGCCGGCAGGAGGGACACATACCGATGTCGAATACCGGTGCCCTTGTTCCGGTCGAACCGCCAAGCCCCCACGTCCAGCTGACTTCGCCCAGAAAAACTGGAGCCTTCTACTCATCGACGGCCCCCCTTGATCAGTGCCAGCAGATACTCTTTCTGGAAAGAACAACGGTTCGGCGAAGACGTGGTCCGTGGCGCTGTGAGGTGGTCGGACGGCAGCCCCATGAACCGCGAGCAGGGTGACATCGGACACCGACGTCGAATGCCGCTGTCCTTGCTGATGACTACGGTCTTGTGGGCGGTTACCTTGATACGTCCCAACAGGAGGCGGCCATGGCCAGTGACTACCGCTGAACGTGCCACGGAGCTGGTTGGAGGTAAGAATAAGGACGGGCACCTGGGCGACGTGATCCAGCCGGCGATCGGCTGCTTGCACGAGGGCATGGATCCAGTCGTGCTGTTTTTGTTTGGTGGTAGACCAGTGCAGCACTTGAGGCTCGTTAGATGATGTCTGAGGGTCGCCGGAGGAGGCATCAGAAAAGCCGAGAAGCGGCAACCGAAAGAGGACAGGCATGATTCCACAGCCATCTGTTGTTGTCGTTCCTCTTCTTCTGTTGCTCGCGCCACGTGTGGGTGTCACGGGACTCGTGAAGGCGAATTTGTTTTCTTTTCTTGTCGTTTAGCATCTGAGGTACGAGAAAAGTGACGAACTAGCGATCGTGTTGGGAAAACTTGCGTGCGAACGAATATCTGATAGGAGTGTTTCGGTTTACACTTCATAAAATGAGTCACCTCTACAGATCTCAAGTGAATAAATTTTCCGTGCATCAGTTCGCGCCATTCACACCCTCAGAGTGGCTACGCGCTTGTTAAGGACTTCACAATAATACTTTTACAACTGACATCTACGCTAGAAAATTATTCAATGAATTTTGGTCCCGTTAGCATAAGGCTGCTGCATTTTTGGGCACATGTTTGGAAATTTGTAATATATTTCCTTCGTGTGCTCGATGCTCTCGTGAAAGTACCCCGTGCGGAGGTTTGAAGTGGTTCTACTAAGCGGTAAAGCCCCGTGGTAAAATTCTTAACCCTTTCAGGCTTTTAGGATAATGGAAAGTTGGTCCAGTTGGTTTTGCTTCGAAAACAGCGGTAATTGTAATGTCATGTCATTACTTTTTGATAGCAGTAATTTGTAATGTAATTTAATTACTGCTGTGGGATTTCTAGGAAAGTAATTAGTAATGAAATTTAATTACTTTTTAAAAGTAATTTTGCCATGTATGGTGTGTGGTCAGTGGCTGCCTACTTGTCAGTGTCCTTAAGTTGTTACGCAAACGATGATACACACCCAGTTTCCTACACGTGACAATGTTCATGAGAAAAAGGAATATTGTGACAAAGACGACAAAGCTGGCAGTGGTGTGGTACAGAGCACTCGCTACAGAGCACTCGGCCATTCCCTGCATGCAAATCAAATCTCTGCCATCGTTCATCGCGCCTCACTCTTTGGTCGGCCACCACGTAACAATATTATACACCACACAGCATTTGCATGGAGGGAATGGCCAAGATCATTTTCCATTTGGTTTTCATGTTAAAGGAGTATAGGCACATAATTGTGGTGGCATGTTTTCTTCTCTACAATGATGTGGAAAATACTACTACACATGAATCACCATGTAATATTTGCCCACGGCCGCTAAATAATTTATAATTTTTTCTGTCATGCTGTTTCGGTTTCAACAGCCCAACAATGGCGGCGACGTCCAAGAGTGATTTGTGTCACGTGAGGCATAGAAAAACGCCCATATAATCACTGCTTCATCGTTATAATTTACTGCAGTGCTGAAGGCAGCCTTCCTCCAGAGGAGGAATGACAACAAATGTAGAAGCACCAATTATATTGCAGTATTTCACGCCTCACATGACCTACAACCTCTCTTTAAGGTCACAGTCATCATTCAGCTGTTGAAACTGAAACCGCACGAGAAGGAAATTCAGTTATAAATTATTTAGCAGCCGTACGAGCATACCACGTGATAATCCGTGTATAATAATGCCTTACACCTCATTTCAAAAAAGGTTGGTTTGGTATGGTGGTTTAACTTCCCAAAGCGACTCAGGCTATGAGGAACAGTGTATTGAAGGGCTCCGGAAATTTCGACCACCTGGGGTTCCTTAACGTGCACTGACATCGCACAGTACACGGGCCTCTAGAACTTCACCTTCCATCAAAATTCGACCCCCGCCGCCGGGATCGAACCCATGTCCTTCGGGTCAGCAGCTTCCTTAAAGAACACCAGGTGGTCAAAATTTCCGGAGCCCTTCACTACGGCGCCCCTCATAGCCTGAGTCGCTTTAGGGCTTTAAACCCCCATAAACCATAACCTTTCAGCAAATAACTGTCATCATTTCATTAAATAACACGTGCCATACCTTCTCTGCTTCTTCGACCTATACATGGAGGAGCTGAGTGAGACGTCATAATGAAAACCTAAGCGGTCAAGTCGAGTCGCATGGGCAGTATTTCAGCGCTAATTCGTAAGCCGCCTGTGTGTATACATGCAACAATTTTTTTTCTGTGAAAGGACGATTTCCTTGAGCAGGTTCATGGTAAGACTTCTTTGCGATTTGCTGCTTGAAAATTATTCAAGTGTTTCAGGATTTTGGTGGTCGTTGTTGTCGGCAGCATGTAGTTGGCAGCAATTTCGTGACGACAGCAAGGCTATCAGACAATCGGGCCTGCACTCGACCATTCGTTTTGGAAGCGGCCAGTGCCAAGCTGCTTTTGTAACTGTCTGAACTGATGCTGCATGCTGCCGGCACCACCGCGGAACTTCACAGAACTAGTGCAGAGAGCACAGCCAAATCAAAGAAACCTATCATGACCACAATCTTAACAAAGTGGTAGTTTCGGCTTGTTGGTATAGCATATTAGAAGGCATAGCGCAGCACAACGGGACAAAGAAAAAGAGCACACAGGAGGAGCGCTTATCCTGTGTGCTCCTTTTATCTGCCCCATTGTGCTGTACTGTCTTTTTCTAATATCACCACAATGACCTGTCACACACAACAGTGCCTTGTGAGCTTTATGCACCTCACAAGCTTCCAAACAGTCAAATGACATCATGCACATTGTCCAGTGTTCATCTCTTTAAGGCCTCTTTGCAGCATAAGCTGTAAAAAGGTCTTAAGATTAGAGGCCTTAAAAAGGAAGCTTGCTTTTCCAGTTGCCTCGTGCGCTCTATGCTTGTTGGCCACCTAAGTCCAAACACCTTCCCCACGCAAAACCGATGTTTGGTGCAGGTGGCACAGCACTCATTTCAAAATTATCACAGAAGGTGGAGGGCTCACCTTGTGGCGCCTTAAAGTCTTTGCTGCCTCAGCATTTTAACGTCCCATTTGTTCAGCCTCTGCGCCAACAAGTGAACGCCGGACTCGAAGCAGGTATCGAGAAGGCTCGTGCATACCAGAAAACTGCCTGCCAGTTTTTCAAGAGCTGTTTTCTGAAATAAATATGAATGTAAAAGAAGAACATGTTTCGCTCTGCAGACCCCAAAGCGTAATCACTTATCTCGCCGCAATTTTTGCACCTGTTTTAAAAAGCGAATTGTAACAAGAGCACACAATTGTAAAGTGCAATTAAGTCAACATTCAACAAACTTTCCAGCCACGGGGTCACAAAAAATCGGACCGCGTACAAAACTCATCGCACAAACGGTTAGTTAAACTCACGACCGGCTTTATTAGTGGTTCAACTGGACTGTTGTCAAAAGTTTCCCGCCATTTTTAGGGAGACCGCAAAAGCTGGTAATTATGCGTGTTCTACATGACCATGAGTTACGTTGGGCTGGGTTGACAAAAGATATAAAAATACGCTCAGCGCTTGCTCTTTTCCGTAGACCTGCACAGAGCTTTTGAGCAGAACTTACGATAAAACAGATGAGTCTTTGCCTCCGGGCCTTTGGGTCCACTGGCGGGCAAGCGGGCTCCGTGCTAGTCCTGGGTTATCTGCTAACACAAAATATTCGGGCGCAAGGAAGTTGACAACGGAATGCCGAGTGTGAGATAACAGGCAATTGCTCAGTATGTGCATGCCAAAAGAAAGAAAGAACAAATTACTCACGTGCAACACGACCGCACGCCCATCCCGCCGACCGGCCTTAGTGCTACTGAAAAGCAATGCTCGGCTCGGCTCTAACAGCAAAAAAATTGCCAGGCGTGACGTCTTCTCTTCAAACCGGATGCGACGTCATGGGTTGAAATAACGCTTTCGTTATTTCGACCTGGTTGTAGCAGTCACTGCCCAGTCGAGCTGACTGGCAGCCGGTCCGGCTGGAAGCCAGCCGGCACCACTGCAGTAGATGCCGATCGAGCCGAGGGCAACCGATTATTCTACCCGGAGTCGAGCCGAATGCATAGCCGAGCACCAAACTTCCCAGACTGCTCTGCCTGCTACACAAGTAGCTCCCGAGGCTCTCCACCCACACCAAAGGCCAGCCCGGAGGGTCCAGTGTTCACAGCACGAAGTCGCCGCAGAGCAGCAAGGTAAACGGGAGTCGGTATCGACCACGGGTCACTTTATTCGAAACTTACTGGTGAACGCCAGTTTAAATGATTTCCCACAGCATGTGCCGGTCGCAGCGAAGCTTGCTAGAGGCCAATAAACCCTACAGACGTGGCAGCTTTTGGGACATTATACCACCTTGTCCATACGGGTATGCGGCCTAATGTAACGATTCCATCCCAGTTCTATTCCCTTTTCACCTTTGTTACTGGATTAAGCCCTTCCTCTGACAGTGATCGGCGTTTCGGAGCTGACGGCACCTAACGAAAAAGGTCGTCCCTCTCTACCGGCCCAAGGCTTTGCGAAGTTTGTTGCCCCACAGAAAAAAATAAAAGAATCCAAAACTGTGCATCCTTTAATCGCGAACCGGAAAATGTCACCATGTTCACAAAGGTGAGATGTGTGGGTTTCTCAGTAGGCACAGGCCACTACCCACCGCGGGTTCGAGCTTAGCGCGAGCCAAGGGCCCCGATCAGCCGTCACCACACGCACCCTGGGGCACCGCTGCGGCGGCGTTCAACCTCTGCAGAGAGGAGAGCGGCTCGCCGCAAGAAACAGGCCTCCAAGTTCACAAAGGAGACGTTTATTGACGCCGTCCTCCAGCGGTACAAACACACACTCAACAGTCACCCCGTCCCGGGGCGCGCTCAGAGCAAGTCTCCGGTGCGCGCTCGGGGCAACAAGAGAAATGCGCGCCGCTAGCACGCCGCTGCAGGAGATTGTCCCCGCGGCAGTGCTGTGAACTCTCTCGTGTCGGCCGATGGGCCGTTTGCGAGAGAGAGTGGGCAGTCAACGCAAGGTGCGCCTGTCAGAGGTCGTTGGACCCCTGGACAGGCTCGAGCCGCGGCGGATCGAGGACCCACGCTGGCGAGCTCGAGTATGAACTGGTCCGAACGGCAGAGGCCGGCCCGGACGAACAGTAACGTACGCACCTTACGCTGTCTCGGAGGGCTCCTCTCTCTGGGCCCCGCTCGGAAGGTCGCGCGACCACCCCAAACGGGTCCCGAATTCCCGCCAAAAGTCACCAATGGCAAAGGCCCTTGGGAAGCCGGGGGCGGAGCTGCGGCCGAATGACAGCGATTAGCCACCAGCCGTCTCTCCGCCGCCCGAGGCGGGAGAAAGGGAAAGAGGGCGACGCGGGATGCCGCGCAGACGCCACGGCGGGAATCTAGCAGGCTTCCCACAGATGTTATTCCCTTAGATTTTGGGGCGCGAAATGGTCTTCCTTGCTCGAAAATTGTTGTGCGTAATCAGCCCCCTTTTTTATGACTGGGACGCACGTACCTAAGCTTGCCGGGCGCTGAGAAGTACCGTCTTTGCCAAAAGTGATCAGGCAATGACGGTTTGTTTTTTAGCCGCGTCGCGAAACAGTTATGTCAGCCCTTGTGCTCTGAATCTGCGTAAAGTAAGGCGAACCGTTGTCCTCACGTTATGACGCCTTTCGGTCTTTAGGGGTGCCGTAAAGGCTCCGTTGTACGGTTGAGAGGCAAAAACCTATTGCTCGTCTACACTTTTGACAAAGGGGATACGTAGTTGTTGACTTGTCGCGGTTCTGCATCACGTACGCCGTCAGGAGTACGCGATATAATGCGTGCACACTTTCATTAACTGAAGTCAAGAAGTTGCCTCCACCTGCACCACAGAAATGTCCTGGTAAAAGGCACCAATAAAAATGTACACAGATGGAATAGGTGTCTCAGGTATCATGCGGTACAAGTTTTTTGAAGGGTTAAGAAGTATTTTGCCGACACCTTGCACAGGTTTAAAAGTATAAAGAATTACTCTAAAGTACGAAGAATTAGTTTAATTTCACAAAGTAAATGCGCAAGTACTGCTGCAGATCCTCCGTCTAAACCGTGCCCCACGCGCGCAGTGGCATGCAGGCACGCGCCCCACCTTGCTCCAAATCGTGCAACTGCGCGCGTGCAGCAGGCATGCGTTAATCCGCTATATACATACGTCTACGCTAACACGTCTCCTCTGTGCTAAAGCTATCTAAGATTGATATTCTTTTCACCTTAAAGCCCCACCACTTGTACAGAAGGCTTATCGTGTTGTAGTCTATATATTTAAACTCTCAAAACAAACGTATGCGCGAAAAAAACTGCCTTCATCCTGGTACACCGCGATGGGATGGCAGCGCCATTACAGAAGGATTCTCACCGTGCCTGCCGAGTGGTCTTGCTGCGACTCTGCAGTCTCCACGTCGTCCTCATCCCAACAAGGAAGACGCTGAGCACTCGTAACGACCGCGAAAATGCCGGTGGCGCCTTCCGCCCTTGAGTGATAAACACCACGCCGTTTGATATGGCGCGCTGTTTCTAATTCTCGATACGGTATCCGTTACAGCACTTCTCTTTGCGCTGTGTAGTGTTGCGGCGAAATCACTGGACCAGCAAAGAAGCAGCGCAATTATTTCTTGACGGAGACGCTTATTTCTGTGACAATGTGACCTCACATCACGATTGATACCATGGTAGCTAGTCATAAAGTGTCCCCGTTAGGGAGCACCCTTGGGGCCGGAAAGGGCATCGATGTTTTTGGAGCTAACTTTGTTGCATGCATAGTCCAAGTGTACGACTATTTTCAGTGTTCACGAAACGCGAAGTTTGGCTGCCGAGCTCACGAAGCCTTCGCCTCGCCAAGCGCGAAAACGCAACATACTGGCACTGTCGTCTTCTGAGTCCCGGATGGAGCAAAATTACACGGCCAGTATTCCTCTTTCGCCTTCTATTTTTTTTTTTTCCATTTCAGTCGACGACGAGTTCCGAGCCTATTCGGTCGTTCCGGCGACGGTGGCCACGCCACGCGGCCTCTTCCTGAAGCGGCGAGCCGGTGATCGCTCTGCGCGGCGCGTGCAATCGCAGTGGTTAGGAGCGTAAGATACGCGTCAAAAATCAGCATATTCTGTTATTCTACGATGTACGAACATTCCAAACAGGAAGCATGTCGTTTCTTCCAAATACGTAAACAGTTCAAAAAGCAGTGATTAAGTGAATTCTGCAGTTTGGTAACGAGTTTCAGCCCAATGACCTGTCTCAGCGGCGTACTCTGTTGACGCCACGACACCGTGTCGTCAATGCATTCCTGTTCGGAGTTTTGTTCATGCGACCAACGTAGCGTGTTACAGCTGCATGAAAACCGTGCAGTGCTTAAACACTGAGCTGATATGAAGAATATTGGTTATATTTTAAGGCGGACGTTTGCAGCAAACAATGATTTTTCATTAAGCTTCAGTCCATTCTGGTCTGGATTACACACGGATTTCTGGCCACAACGTGACTGCTAAATGGCAATATGAATGACAAGAACTCCACAATTGTACCTTCAGTTCTCGGACATATTGCGCGAAGTGGATGAATAACCGCAAACGCTTCTTGGCAACTGTTGTCTGCTCACTCGATCACAGTGTTTTTCCCCGTTAGTCAAAAACACATTTTGAGCGCTAATTTCGACTCTATTATAAAGCTCGAATGACCCCTTGGCTGCCGCCTCAAACAACAGCTACATTGCCTCTTGTATTACAGCATATATGCGACCAACGTACGCTAGAATTAAGTCTGCAATAAAGCTCCGCCCACATTCAGGAGCACCGAACAGAGTTCCTCCATGAAAAATGGTAAAATTTTCTGTTTACCTAAATAAGCACCCAATAACGAGCCGAAATTGCAGGCTCAAGTATTTTGATCTTTCTGGCTTGTTTGATGCAGCCCAACATAAAAAGTTAATTTTGATCTTTGTTGTAATTTTTTAAGCGATGTTTATTACCTCGGGGCATAAAAGGATATTCTCTGATTTTTTTTTCAAATGTGTCCTTATAAGATCAGCGCGCAATCAATACACATACCGTATTTAAGTTGTTCTAAGTGCGCTTTATATAATTTTTGAAAATGAAAAACCAACTAGCTCAGATGTCAATTCTGCACCAAATATAGCGTCAGACTGTCTTGGTCAATAAAGTAGTTTCTTTCCGTTTTCGGGTGAGCGCCGAAAGAACAAGAAACTGAACGCGCAAAAAAAAATGCAGTTCAAAGTGTTTGTCGCACTTTACTATGCTGAGTTCTCAAGCTTCAACGCCGACGGAGTTTCTGCGGCACTTGCACACTAGCGATTCCATGCTCATATCGATAAAAATTTATTTCTAGCCTGTAATGCAGCCAAACTTAAGCGTAGGATCTTATTAATAACCTAAATCATTTACTGCTGCTTATATAGATTCTAAAAGTCACACGAAAGGTGCCACAACGTCAAGAAGCCGATTTGCTTATGTAGAGACGCACGTCATGGCATCGGCGCCATCACCGCCTCGTCCTCCATGTCGTACATCCGCCGCGCCACCTATAGGAGCTGGAATGGCTGAATAGCCACAAGGGTCCGGAATCGGGCAATGCATCTGCAAAGTCCAGCGACTCGGGCGCAGCGAAAGACGCGCCCAGTGTACGTCCGGCCGCCGGCGAGCATGAGCGACAGACGGCCGGCGCCGACTCCAAAGTGCCTCGTTCTGAACCGCGAGTCAACGCCACAACGATGGAAGCGGCCGCGCAGAAGACTGATGGAGCTGCGCCAGTAGAGGAAACCGCCCATGTCAAAGGTCTGCCGAAGCCATGCCCGTCCAAGGCGCCCAGGAAAGTCAAGGCGAGAAAAGTCTCCAGTGCACCCGAAAGGCGATTGTTAGAAAGGACGCTTAAGATTAAATTAATGTTGCAAATACGCGCTGAAGAAATGAAACGATTCAACATTCATGTGAAGGAAATACAAAAGGATATATTTACAAAAACTTATATACACGCCAAAATACATACTCGCAAATTCGCACACCGCTCGCGCACTCGCACCGTCGAGCATCGCACACACACTGTCGTCCCTTCTCGTCCGTCCCTTGGCTGAGTCGCCTCCCAGCGCCGCAGGGTATACCGCGCACTTGCAGTACACCGGAAGCACACACACACACACACACACACGCAAACACACACGTGCACACGTGCACGGGCCCACTTGAAAGGAGACGCCGCGCGGCTCTCCAGTTCGTACTTCGGGTGGCGGGGCATTGACCGCGGCCCATACGACTACACCAATAGGCTAACGAAGCGGGCGCTCATCGGTTTTTCGCAGAACGGAGGGTGGCGCCAAGGACGCCCCCGCACCGAAAGCACACATGTGGACACAAAAGAACGCTCGCTGCACGGAAAGACACTCGCGGAGAAAAACATGTATATGAGAAATGGCCCTTACACGAACTAGGCGAGAAACTGCGATGCAGTATGCGAACGATCGCCTGATTCCGCTAGCATGCATTGCAGAAAACAAGTCCAACTTTCACCTCCACAAATGTGTTCTCGAACTTCCGGGCGACAACAAAGTTTTGGTTGCCGCGCGCATCCTGGAGGTTCGCCCTCGATAGTATATGTAAGGCTAGCGGAAATGGAGGTGGCGCCGTCCAATGAATACAGTAGGGATTGAAGTTCCAGGAGCCTGGTGGAATGGTGGCTAGGAAGTTCATGGCTGAATATGAAAGCGTGTGATGAAGCTCAACCACAGGCTAAAAGTCATTAGCTGAATGCTTTAAAACTATCAAAACTCGTGAACGTTAACAAGGTCACTTTCAAGCAGAGCATTTCGGCTTGTGCTCGTGTACTTCACTAGGCGGGCCAAGGGATCCTGTGCGTACGACGCAGCATGAGAACTTTTACACGACATGTGGCACGCATGTGGTGTACAACATTCCTCACACTGTTTGGGATCTACTGACGGAGCAAACTTGCCTCGCCACTGCCGTGAGTGTGGCTGCTACTACCCGCTGTTAAGCAAAGTAAGCTTTCTTGGCAGAGGCAGGGGCAAAGAAGAGAGCGAAATTCTGGAAGCATACTTCCTCTGTGTGCATCGTGATGATTGCATTAGCGTAACTTCGGTCTGCTTGCTCGAAAAATAATTTGGGTTTTAGATAACTGGCGATAGGTTTGCTGTCTCTCTTACATTTTCATTGTCGGGTGATTGATGCTAGATGCATGCGCTGTTAGCCTTGCCGGACAACGTATTTTCACCAATAAAAAAAAGCGCAGTTAGCAGTCCAGTCGTCGTGTCTGTGCATTCTTTCCTCATCCTTCGTCAACTCGACCGGCTCTGCTCTTAAATTTATATATGTTCTGTTGGAGCATAATCACAGTGTAGCAGCCCATTGAGTATGCCTTACGCGACACTAAAATGCCATGCTGTTAAATGAGTTGTCATTTTAGAAAAAAACATCGCTGAGCGGTAGACATTAAATATGGAATAAACTAGCCTTTTACGCTCGTGTCGTTCCAGACCTTCGCGGTTATTTTCAAGGGCTGTATTTGTAAGCTGTCTATTTTCCGTTGTTCATCTCGCGTCCGTATGGTCCGGTGTCTTTGGTCACTCAGATATACCCGTAGCTTTGAAGCGTCTGTGGAAAGCGACACGGCCATTGGGCGGTTGGCGACCGGACCGAACCATTGGCTGGCATTGACTGCGATATGCGACCACTGGTGAGGTGTATCGCAGCGCTCCGTCAACAGCAGGCGGCAGGACGTGCCCGCTGGCTGCCATTGGCTGTGATATGCATGCAGCCAACGGTGAGGTTTGGTCGCCTTCTACCCAATGCCGGGGTCGCTTTCCTCAGACGCTCGGAAGACGCGGGTATATGAGTGACCAATAACAGAGGACGAGAGACGGATGCGAAATGGACATTTTAGAATGGACAGCTTATACAATACTGCCCCTGATGCTGAAACGCGGGCGCGGAATGCTGGGCCGTTTTGGCTTTCATGGCTGCGCAGGAGAGGCGGGCCACCGGTACGTTCCACGTAGCATCTACCTCCGTGTGCGCTAACGACTGATTTGACAGCCGCAATCGGCACGCAACCCCTGCCTAAGCGATTGCTGGACGAGGAAAAACAGTCGCCCGCAAACACTAGGGAGTCGGAACTAATCGTCTTCGGCGGGCCAGAAACCAATGCGCGCAACAAGCAAGAACGGAGAGCGGTAGCTCCCTAGGAAATGATATGCGACGCGCAAGCTTGACTGAGGCACAACGTAAAGCAGACGGACAGAATGTTGCTGACACGAGAACCACCACAAGAAATCTCCAACCGCTGAATTTCGTCTTTGGAAAGTACCTTCGCAGTGTTCATTGCCTAGACTTGGTGGCACCGTTCAGCTCCATGAGCCTACAGCTCCACGAATCGTAAATATTGGTATGCTGGAGGCTGTGTTCGGGCAGCGTGATTGTGTGTATGCAGCGTAACGTGTAAGCTGAGCGTGCATCGCTTCGACTGTCACTTTTGTTCCTTTGCAGAGTATAGACAAGGAACCGGGAGTTTCTATTGCTATCATGCTGCATCAGTTATCTTCATCACTGGGGCAGCCCAGGTAGCCAAACCATTAACTCCTAGCTCGAAGAGACCTTCAAGCACTCGTGTATAACTGCAATGCAAAAGTACCCGAGGTCACACAAGAGAAACGATCCTCGGTTTAGACAGGAGGAGAGATATCCGTCCTTTTTTCTGTGATGAACCAGAATCCGAAAACATTCAAGAGCAGGTCTTCTCAAAACTTCCCAGTGCAGTTCGTGTGGAACAGCAGCGGTCGCCCAGTCCCCCATTAGGGTTCTTGTAGCAGTTCTGGTGGTCTAAAGATCTGAACAAGCAAGCCGAACAGTGATCTCTGTGTAAACAGTCAAGAAACTCAACAGCGCACATACAGACTTCAATGCCAAGGTAGGTGTATACGCCTTTTCACGGGCTCATAGCCGCCAGGGGGAGCCACAGCGCCGCAAACCGGATGGACACCCAGGAAACTTCCGGTCTCCCCGCGAAGCGAGCGAGCGAGCCGCAGGGTCGAGGCGAGTTTTTCTTTTGTGTTTGTAGCACGGCCAAAGTACGGCGCGGTCGCCCTGTTGCATTATGTTTTCGGGTGGAAAAACATCTTCCGTGACCCCATCACGACGTGGACCGTGCTGTTGTGTGCCAGGTTGCAGCTTGCGACCTGGAACCAACCTCCTGTCGCAGGTGCGCACTTTCAGGTTTCCGGCAGACGCCGAGCGTAGAAACGCTTGGATAGCAGCAGTTCGGCGGGACCGATGGATGCCTACGAAAAGCTCCCATGTTTGTTCTGCTCATTTCGTTCAAGGTGAGAACAGATTTATGATGTCTGCTTGTGCCGCAGCTAATTCCTGCACGTCTTATGTGCGCTTTGAGATTGAACGTTGACTGGATTGAACGTTGCGGGTTGGCAATCGTCGCGACCGCATTCGCCTAATCAGCGGCTGCATCTCTAGCAGTAAAAATTGCACCGTGAAGTTAGGAAACACTGTTTTGCGGTTAGTTGTGCGTGCAAGGCGTCGCTTAGCCATTTCCAGGGCAATTAGCCAGCTTGTGACGCTTGCAGTGCAGTTTCGATCATGCAGCAATGCGAGTGTGTGTGATTTACGGGCATTTAAAGTCCCGAAGTAACTCAGCCTATGATAAACGGCGTAGTTGAGTGCTCCAGAATAATTTAGACCACCTGAGGGTTTTGAATGTGTACTGAATTTGCACAGCACACGGTCGCTTTCTAGACGCGTGTCGCGTCAATCAAAACTCTGCCGCTATGGCCGGGATCGAACCCAGGTATCCCGGCTTAGTAATCGAGCGCTTAGTTGATGCTTAGTTTATGAGCGGCAGTTTTTGCTGCGATGCGGGCCCAAGCATCTTATTGTTGTAATGCCTAACTCGGTTGGTGTTCTTTTATGCGCATATCTGGCGCGATTGCTCAGGCGTCAGTTGCTAACCTTCTGGTCGTGTGTTCGATCCCGTTCGCTGCATCAACTTTTCTACAGGGACGAAATCCAAAAACGCTGGAGTATCATTCGATGCACTTTTTGTTCTACTATTCTCAGCGGCTGGAGAAATTAATTCGATCGCCTGCAAGTGCTGGTAAAAAGAGTGAAATGCTTCCAACTTGCTTGATTCAATATTTTTGTGCAGTTTCTTACTTACAAATGCAGAACGTAAAGTATGTAATCATACCAAGGAACCCTTAGTGTTTCTTCCTTTTCCTAGAGAAGTCCTGGGCAATATTGCTTTGGTGCATTTCAGCCAGTTTTTTTTTTGTTTTTTTTTTTGCATTTGAGAGTGCACATGTGGCTACTAATTTTCAAACATTCTTTTCTTTCTTTAGGTAAACCATCATCTGACCCCACACATCCCGACTATGTCCCCTCCATATTTCCTTATCGTGCCTCGGGAAATGTGGCCCAGAAAATTTCTAGGTTCCAACGCGCTGCTCGAAAGGATGGATTGAAGGAAGCATCCAGACCTGCTGCATGTAATCCTGGGCCAGGTGTGCTTGACTGTGGGCTCAACACGACTGGCGCAGGACAAGACGCGGATAATACTGCACTACCTGCGACTGCAACTGTTTCCGTGGTAGAGAATTGCCACATGGAAACAGAAACTGATCTCAGCATGCAGAATATATCCCATCTTATTGAAGAGAATGGCAGGCTTAAGCAGCGTTTGGCCTCTCTGGAGGAAGAGTGTTCAGCAGCTAAGCAAAAGGCTGGTGAACTTGGAAACAAGCATACAAACCATGCTATTATAACCAAAGAAGTGGTAATGCAGTCAGCCAAAACAGTAAAGTTTTACACAGGGTTTGTATCTACAGCCATGTTCACTGCTTTCCTGCAGTTTGTGCTGTCAGCATGGAAGCCGTCATGTGCCACATGGCTTGATGCAGAAACACAACTCATCATGGTACTCATGAGACTTCGTTTGGGTCTCCTTACCCAAGATTTGTCATGCAGATTTGGCATCTCAAATGCCACTGTCAGTTCAATTTTTCATGCATGGCTTGATGTTCTTGCTGCAAACATGACAAAGTTGATAATCTGGCCTTCCCGACAGACACTTCAAGCTAATCGGCCAGCGGCGTTTCAGGACCCTTTTTTTGATGGTGTAACTGGCATCATTGATTGTACTGAAGTATTCATACAAAGGCCGATATTAATGACAGCAAGGAGCCAGACATATTCTCATTACAAACACCATAATACAGTAAAAATACTAGTTGTAATATCACCTTCAGGAGCAATAACTTTCGTATCAAAAGCATGGGGAGGCAGGACGCCTGACAAGGAGATTACTCTACGCAGTGGTCTCCTAGACAAGGTCAAGGAAGGGGATGTTTTTCTTGTTGACCGAGGATTTAGATGCGGTGAGATGTTTGCTGCACGAGGTGCAACACTTCTCATGCCATCACTGACTAAGAATCGTGCCCAGCTACCTGGTGCTGAGGTCACAACGTCTAGGAAAGTCTCTAGCGTGCGCATCCATGTTGAAAGGGCCATACAAAGATTGAAAGTTTTCAGAATTTTCCAGACTGTGCTGCCTTTGAATTTCGTGAAGAGGACTGGCGACAAGAACCTCGCAACCATAGATAAAGTGGTGGTGGTGTGCTCCGCTTTAGTTAATCTGCAAACCCCTATCATTAAGAATTCTCAGCGCAGAAGTGCTTCATAACTCTCTTCCACGAAAGTGCGGTGCTGTGAGGAAACATGAATACAGACATGCTGTGATGGAACAGCAAATGCTCATGTGTGTGTGACCATACTGACAATCATTGCATATAGTTTCATAGTGTGTACTTATGTTTTCGACTACTTCCAGTGTGTCTGCACTACGTGTACACACACTGTGATAGAACAGCAAGTGCTCATGTGTGTGTGACCATGCTTTTCATTGCATGTATTTATCTTTTCTACTACATCCAATGTGTGTGCACTGTGTGTACACAATAATTCATGTTGTTGATGTTGCCCACATTGATCTTTTCACATTTGTTTATTCTATTTTCTTGCACTCTCTGCAGTCAATTACAGCATATTGTTTGACTCAGTTTTTAAGTATTTCCTGTTGCTTGTTTTCACATGTTGAGAATTGGGCTGTTTGTTTTCTGCTTGTATAGTTATTCTGTCCTCAGAGCAGGTGTTCAAATTTTTACTTGCTGTTTGCTTCTGTATCAGTTTTTTTTATATGTTCCCTGCTTGGGACGTGAAGGCGTACTGTATTTAAAATCTATTATATTTGAGTTTGCACATCCGACAAATGCATCCGACATTAGTCCTTGAAGTGAACATATTTTGTCAAACAAGCAGTGTTTATCTGCCTTTCGAATGTGATAAAATATAACACTTGGAGTGTTCAGCAAAAAAAAAAAAAGCTTGTGCTTAAGTTGAGATGCTGTAAGCTACAGGGTTAGCCTTGAGGTTTCTGCCTACAATTGCTCCACCGTAGCGGCACCTACAGTAACTAAATTACATAATCTAGCGCGAGCGCAACCTGTATGCGAGGCCACCCATTGAACATTGGAAGCGTATAGAGAAGCCTCTGCTGCTCAGATTATGCAACAAACTTTGACCGCTAAGACACAAAGCATCAGTAGGGAACCCACACTCTAACCTTTGAAGGGCAGATTTTTATTCATCCGACAGGATAACAACAGGTTGAGCCGTACAAGACCCTAGCTTCTTGAGAGCTGCCTGAATGGCAACGCTTTCAGCTGTTGTGGAGGACACGACTTCAGTAAAGCGAACAGACCCTGTACACTTCAAAGAGGGAATGTGAAAAGCAGCAGCACTAGCTCCTCTGGCCTTGTCCTTACTCATCAGCAGTCTGCCCATTATGTTGACATGCAGTGCAAATCCATTGTCGAGGTGTGCGTCTAAGTTTTACACACTTGAGGTGAAACGTTGCCTCACAGAGTGAGCATTCCACAATGTGGCCCAACTTGGTGCCTCGGCAGTGACATGTCTTCTTTGCACGTTCGATTTGACTGAAGATGTGCATTGACTGTAGTTCCGGGAATATGTAGGTGAAAAAAAAGTTTGCTGCCTTGAGTTTAGTAGCTGCCCAAAATGTCTCGTCAAAGCTTATGATTTCTTTTGTTAGAGAGGAACCTGTAAATACCACAAAATATGCCTGACACAGCCCAGTTAGAGCCATTTGAGCCTGAATTTGTGTGTAATAGGCATGGTTATGCTTGAGCTGCAAGTCTTCATTCAGATATGCCAGTTTAGTTAAGCCCTTCGTCAGTGAAGCATCTTTCATAGTTGCAGGGCATTTCACTTCTATAGTACTGATTTTGGACAGCATGAACAAGACACTAGTGCATCTGGAGATGCTCCAATAAAAGGCATGCTCCTTGCAATAAAAAGACCACAGTCTCGAAGACTGAAGTCCACATGTTTTTGAGACTCCGTTTCTATAAATGCCTGCACAGCTTTCTTCTCTGTTTCGGAGCCCCACCGCAGGTTGGAAACTTGAGGCGTCTTCACGTATCCCATAATCTCCGCAACAAGGCCTGCTGCACCTGTGCTGCATGCTGCGACACGGTGCATTACAGAGGCAGTGATCCTCCCTCGACGTTCTTGTAACCATCTTGGTGACCTTGCTTGGCCTCGAGTAGCTTCCTCAATTTCACTACAGCATGCAGCTGTCAGTTCCACTTTTTTTCCCTCGTCTATGTCGAGGTCTTGGTATATTTCAGCAAGGGGCGGTTTCGCAGAGAGTTGCTTGCATCTGCCCACTCGTACAGGTTCCAGGGCAGCTGTCTCAGGGGCAGAATCTGTGTCCTCGCTGTCAGAGATTGAAGTCAGGATCAAAGTGTTTGGTGCAATTTCCTGAAAAAACAGTATTGGAATTAGTGCCCTATTTGCAATGTCAGTGGATCTGGTTCTTTACAGTTGCACAAACAGTGAGCATTTTTTGTGTGTGTCCTTTCTCTACGTATGTATCAAAATTTATTTAATGAGAAGTCCTTACCTTCACTTGATGAAGAAACCTTGACACTTGCTCATCCGTGAGCACTGGTACTGAGTAGTCTGGTGCCTCGCTGACTTGGGGTGGTGCACGGCCTATTTTGGGCTTAAAAAATTCAATCTCCGAGACTGGTGCTGCCTGTGGAAAGTTCAGTGTCAATTACAATTTTGCTCACAACTCTGTTCATGGCAGAATGAAAACAAAGACTTACTGTGCTTCCCTTTGATGCCTCAATCCATTTACATGCAACATCAGTTGGGGACGGGTCATTCAGGCCATACTGCGCAGTTGCCTCAACTCTAAACAAGAGTGCAGCCACGTGTGTGCAGCATTACCCAAGGCTGAAAAATAAGTAGGAAACATGAGAAATAAAAAGTTCACAAACAACTGTAATTATTGGTGAGAACTGTGGCCCTTGAAAAAGTTTAAATGCCTTGTACAAAAGAATGCTGCAGGGTGAGATTTGACGACTTTTGTCATCCACAAGGCAACTCGATTAGGATGAATGCAACATCATGCAGTCAAGCATCGACAAATGATCTGGCTAACTATGACATGAATATTGTCGCAAAGTAGTGGCTTTAATAAAGCAGACTTGCATGGAGACCAATAACAGCTGCCTGAACAAACGGATTATTGGGCTGAGTTGCGCCCCACGAATGAATAATATGCGTCGGTGATCACAAGCGCTCTCGGCGATCCTCGAAATAGACAGTATGGAAAGTTACAGATAACATGTTACAAATGACAAGTACAATCTAGAACAGCCCAGATGCGGCAGCGTGTCACAAACAAAACGAGATAATTCTGGACAAATCTGCATGCGGCGAGCAAAGCGATAAAGCCGCGCTCGGGCGGCTGTTAGCACAGGAAACAAAGTTTACAATGACGAATTACGGCAGTATGGCAAACATTTCATTACACGCGCATAGTTAGGCGAACAGTAGCGCTTTTCTGCGCTGTAACGCAACTAGTACAGAATTTTCGAAAACGGGAAAGTCTCCATTCTTTGTGGTTTGATTCATAAAAATGAAAAATAAGGCAAGGTAAAGGCTCATGGCATTGTAGCTCTTATTATGATTCGCCTACTTACCCGGCCATGCAAGTGCAATGCGCACTTTCGATGGTTCCATCCTCCTTCACGATGCACCACGCCTTGTAAGACTTCGAAAGCGTTTGGCTGGCTTCCACAGTCGCCGCAATAACAACAACGCCGTCTCCGTGCGCTCCCGCCTTGAAAGATTTCACTTGCTTCACCTTCCCGCATATGAATGCGTTGTACGCATCTTCAAGTTTGTAAGACTTAAACTGTTCGTTCGTGTAAAAACACACGCCTTCCACAAGATACAAATAAATATCTGCTACTGTCACAGGCGGCAGATTTCGTGGGCCCGATGTAAAGGCGAACCGGACAACGTCGTCGTCGAGAGCATCAGGCAGCTCCTCACCTCTGAACGAAAGTTTCGCGCGGTACCGCACTTGCGCCTCGGTGTCCAGCTTCTTAAAATAATCACTTGACATTATTTTTGTACAAGCGACGCACAATGAACGTAAGCACAGCCTCAAAACACGCACGGATAGTCGGGGTCTCCGTATCGCGCCGCCTGAAAAACACTGCCGGAAGTTCTTCGCCGGAAGTTTAGTGGGAGCAGCCAATGAGCGCCAGAGGCGCGTGTTTGTAAACAGTGAAAAGGCGTTATTATTAGTGCCTGCACACAGGCGCTCGCGCGCGCATCGGAAGCGGGGTCCGGTTTGCAACAATCGAAGGACAGGGGCTTCTCGGTGACTCTTTTTTTCATGGCCTGAAGCTCTTTTAGGTTCCCGGAATTTTTCTTCACGGTTTGAGTTGCCCTTTCAGCGCCCCCCCCCCCCTCCCCCCAACCAACACCGGCAGATGCCGCGGCTGTTTTCCTTTTTCCCTTTCTTTTCCTTGCGCTGTTTTTTTTTTCTTCAATAAATAGCCACTAACATGACAACTCGAGAGGGGGAGCGAGCCAGCACCAGAAGCATGGAGATGCATGTCTGTTTTCGACGCCCGTTCCGCCGCGGCGCGCAGGTTGGTGCTTGTGCGCATGTGTTGCAAGCGGCCGCCACAAGGATCGCTAGCGACCACCTGAATAGAAAGGAGGAAAAAAAAAAAGGTAAGGGCAGCAGGTTTCTGGCGCACACGCAGGCAGCTTTCTAAGGAGGCGATGGTTTAGCGTACGCACGCAATTTTCTGGAAATAGCGTATCGTCTTTGCAGGGCTTACGGAGGCAACATGGCGGCACCCTGCTTGCCCACTTCGGTTCTAAAATACCTCTTCATTGCGTTATTCGGCGCTCAACTGGCTTTAAATGGTTGCATTGGCTTCCGATTCTTGTTTTCTCACTCGGACACAATGCTATATGTGATAAGTTGTCGGTAATTTTGAGATAGCAGTCTATTTTCAAGCCTGTAAGCCTAACAACAGACTGTTTATGCTGTCGTCATGGCAACGGTCGTTTGTGCCATGTTTGTATGGCTATTTATTCAGAAGTTTCGGTTTCGCACATGTGTGAGAACTGAAACTGAAGAGCAGTACAGCGAGAGGGAAGTTCTAAAGCCCCTAGATACGCTTTGCTTTTTTTAGAAAAGCTCATGAAGGGACTTTAGGAAGTTCTTTTCTGACGTGCGGTGGCACTAGGTGCTTACTCAAACGTGGCTGAACTTGGGTTTTGTTTGGCCACTGAGTGCCTGTTGCGGAACGGTCCGCAAACGCTCATCTAAAAGCGTCGTTCACGGCTTGGATTTAGCGTGCGCAACCGTCTTGCGTGTTGCGTACGCAAATTTTATACTAAAACTGTCTATTGCTTCCAAAATTACGGTCGTGATCGCTTCTGTATCGAGTTTCAAATGTAGTACTTGCCCAGAAGATGGCACGGTCTAAAAAAGGGATATGGCAAATGGAGCATAAAGAGAACATTAAAAAATAATCGCTTCACTAGCAAGATGGGCAGTGATAAACCGGCACGATGAAGCGCAAGCTTCACGAAACCTGGTGAGAGGATCAGTGGTGAATCCTTTGATGTAGACGGCTCAAGTACGACTGGCTACAGTCTGATCAACTTCGCCATTCTCTGCAGCTTGTTGCAAGACGTCGCTTGAATAAATAGCGCAAGGAAGGAATAACTTTGGAAGAAGCTATTGACAGGTGAGGCAGTTTGGCATCCTCTATAATTGTCACCTACAGCGAAAGCGATGCTCTAAATGCGCTCCAGACGTCCAGGCGTACTGCTGGACGCCTTTGAGGTAAATTAAAAGCTAGTTTATGCACTTCGTATTTGGGGAAAAAGGGTGGCATCTGGCCGCACCATATGTGTTTTGTAATATTGCCCTCGACAGAATGGATGGAAAAAGAGCGTGTTGATACTGGACAGAATTCTCTCTGCTGACGTCAGCAAGGAAGACTGAATAAAAAGAAACACTAAGAAGGGTTTGACACGTGCAAAAAAGTCAGTAGTATGCAAACATAAAGCTTCATTTATCTCAAATTGCGTTTTTTATGAATTGCTCAGATTCAATGTACCTTTTCTCATGAAGCATTCATCCGATTCTAGTGAAACTTTGCACATCTGTACCACATCCAATCCTAGATATTCTGAACTAAAAAATATCACCGATGATATGCGTAACACTGGCAAAAAGTTACACTGAAAGACACCCTGCTGTGGCTCTCTGCATGCAGAGATATTTTAGCAGCACGAACTTCAAACAGAATACGATATGTGTTTAGTTAAGATTTAGCGTATGGGTATTTAAAATAACTTTACCGCATATCATCTCATTCCTCATTGTGGC
The DNA here is from genome assembly GCF_052857255.1 of Amblyomma americanum. NCBI lineage: Eukaryota > Metazoa > Arthropoda > Arachnida > Ixodida > Ixodidae > Amblyomma > Amblyomma americanum. The sequence continues at coordinate 402,882,882 of NC_135497.1, forward strand.
TGCAAAGAAAAGGTACACTGAATAATTAAACACCTGAAATTTTGGGAGTGAGACTCAGGAAAGGTAAACCATCTAGACATAAAGTGTTTCATTTCATTCTATACCCAAGGGCATCTTTTGTGAGCACATGCAATTTAATGCAAATATCTGCACTCATTTCTAAAATATTACGTTCAAACTAATATGTGCCATTTACCCTACCATACCTCCTTAAAGTGTGACCATCGGTCAGTAAACGTACTTCAACAAAAATTCTTTTCTATTAGCAGTAGGCATTTACTTCTGGGAAATTGCATAGTTCTACTCTTAATGGTCACGTTTTCTGGGCTACATTGTACAGGTGCTAACTTGGAGCGTGAAGGAGGAACAATCTGCCACATTTATTGTGAACAACTACACAATGGTGTTTGGGCAAAAACCAGTGGCCCTACTAGCTCGCAGAAATGCTCAGCACTATGTGCTAGAAACAGCAAAAAAAAGGGCCCTGGACTGAAAAACTAAATGGTGGTGCCAGCACTGACACAACAAATTCATCAAACGTCTCAAGCATGTATCAATACAGATGTTTCAAAGAATCTCAGGCCAAGAATTTGAAGAGGCAGCCCAAGATGGAAAGCAGCCAGCCTAATATGAAACCAGAACTTGCATGAAACCACTGAAATTAAGGAATTCTATGAGTCTTTCAAAGGTTCTCTGTTGATGTCAATAAAACACCATGCACAAAACATTTATAAAATTTCCCTGCTAAATTTGTCTGACAGGGAAAGGCAACCAAGAATAACATTTGTTTCCAGAACGTATACATACTCCAGCGTTTCTAGCATGCCATCCCCTCTAGTCATGAGAGACAGGCTAGATGCGATATTTTAGATGCCATGATGGGGCACAAAAGAACCTTTAAAATCAGACAGGTTGGAGGAAATGCAGGAAAACGCAGAGCTAGGTACTTCAGGACCACCTAGGGTGCCGCTAAGAAGCAATCACCGTGGGCTCGAGGTTCGGAAGAGGAGGAGCCTTTAGGATGTGGTGGTAAAATCTTTATTGGATGCACTGGGGTGGTTTTTAGGGGAGAGTGGAGGGTTTCACTGCTACATTGCCTAGGTGGTAGTCCTTATTCCGGGACACCATTGATGGTAGCTGCTGACCGTGCTCTTTGAAGCAGAGCCCTCTGGGACTCCAGGTCCAAGCAGAGGACAGCGTCACCTCCCAGCCCTCTCTCATTGGCTCATTTATTCTCTTAATCAGATTTTTCTGGCAAAGTCCATACCATATGATATGTATCTGTCCACTTCACAAACCTTGCAGTACCAAGAAAAAGTCTGGTCAATGTGTTTTAAAATTGCGGGGCTTAGAAATGACAAAGTTCGCAGCTTTCTACAGTGCCGTTTTTCAGCTCTGTCCTTTATAAAATGTACAGCATCAAGTATTTTCTCTGCAATGGTCTGTAAAACATTAGTAAACATGCATCACATTGTAGAATTTCCCCATACATGCCAATAATTTACAACTGAATGTCTCCTCCAACTCAGTTTGCATTTTGGGTTCAGCAGCTGAACCGCAACTACATGTCACAAGTAGAAATGCGGTCATGTGAAGCACAAGAAAACTGCAATGCAATAACTGTCAGCCAACTTGCCATCTTCCAGTCTCCTACAGTAAGTTGATACAAGAGGAGAGAAATTTAAAACTTCGAAGCAGTAGTTCATGCCCCAGTGATGACATCGCTGTTCTAAATAAAGCGAGCATTAAAATTTCATACCCACTGTGATGGTCTAGTGGCCCAAGGGCAGGGGACCAAATACTGGCGGCCGCATTTTGATGAAGGCAAAATGCAAAATGTGCTAATGGGCTGTGCGATTTCTGAGCACATTAATGAAGCCTAGGCGTTCGAAATTAATCTGGGTCCCTCCACTATGGCTGTCATAGCTACATTTTTCAGCTTTACCATACAACACCACACAATACCATACCATATCATACCAAGATTGGGTGTCCTTGCCCTTAATACCAATTTGACTATTTGGAAGATAAAATTAAGTGTAAGGCCGTAGAATATGTTGACAGTTGTCTAGACGATCTAAAAACAATGGCCAGAAAGAATAACTACACCTGAAGGCCTTTGTTGCCGAAAATTCCGGCCAGCCGCCTAAAAACGCTAAGGCACTAAAACACAGCCAATACTAGTAGCCACCCGTGCTGCAAAGAACAACAAGTACTCAGTTGTTGCCAACAGCTGTACTTTTATTTCAATAATTAATTTCGAATTCCGTCATGGTCAGCCTTTCATGCTCCATAAACATGGAGCACGGGATCAGCAAACAGCTCCTCCCTCTGCAAAGAGAGGAAAAGGAAAAGAGGTCAAAACAACACCATGAAGGCAATATTATAGTATGCGTTTGCAATACAATCCTGGATGCATTGCAATGGACGATTTCTCTTTCCCTGCTGATTTCAGAGCACACGCCACTTTTGCAGCCAAAGCGCCACTCGAAATCGCAAAGCACTAGACCTAGAGCCATCTGCATAATTTTTCAAAACAACCAAAAGAGGGGCAAGACCTTCTGTACGGTCTTTGAATATGGCTACTTGGGCACCTGACATTTCACTCAGCAGCTAAGCAGCGCCAAGTCTGCTGCACTTTACAAATGAATTGTTTCGCAGTAAGGAAGTAATTACTCATTGGCATCCACCCAAGCACAGCCAAATGGCAAAGGGAGTAATTACTCCCTTATTACAAATTTATACCACCTTGGGGGATTCCCCTAAACATTTGAGCAAGAATTGTTTGGCAGTTTTCATCTAATGTATATTACCACCCACAAGTTGACTCTGAATATCAGTCGGCCTCTACCTACTACATAGTTCACGCCAGCAGAAAAAGTTTACGAAAAGAACAGTGTATACAACTTTTGCCAAAAATGCACAGCGCACACTACTAGCTTCTTAGCCTTGCTCTGTGGCTAATGGTGCATCCCCAAAGCACCAGACCTCTTGAAAATGGGAGGAATTCTCGTCCTCACCCCTTCAAAACTTGGCCCTTTCATGGATGCTTGCACTACGGCAAAGACCTCTGGTTGTACATTTTTGACAAAGCCTGCGATACTGTTCACAATACACCATGTATAATTCATTGTCACATGACTATGCAATGGTTCGTCTCGATTTCTTAGGTCAGGGCCTCAATAACATGTCACAACCTGAAGGTTTGCACCAAGAAATGGTGCAGTGTTGTGATAAAACCCATGTTTGTTTGTTTTTTCTCTAAACTAGCAAAGCCAAATATACGAAGTGTTCAAAGCTTGGCATTCTTACACCTGACTACCTCTCGATCTCTGCCAAAATGAAATAAGCAGCTTTTTGAGCCAAGCCCTGCTTAATACCAGGGCATCAATATGTTAAATATGTCAACCAAACGACTGACAAAATTTGGCCCGAGAAGGCAGAAGGAATGCAGATCCTTGCATGCAATTAAAACCTAAACCAATAGGTACAGCAAGGCAGTGCATTTCATCATCCCAATTTCATTTCAACAGTGCAGCACTTGCATTACAAAGAAGACAAAGAAGTCCACATGCGACTTGCCAGAGCAGTGGTGCCGTGGATGGTCGAGCAGGTGGTCTCTTCCGAGCAATCCGTCACCGTACGCAAGCAATGCCTCGGAGCCAAGCGCACTACTGGACTAACCCGGGCCCGGGTCAGCAGATGGGGAGGAGATGGAAATAGCGGAGATGTGGTGGCACTGTGCCACACCTCCGCTGGAGCTGGAAACACCAACAGCACCAGCAGTAGGTGAGGTGAGACCCATTATGTTCTGAAGGAGAATATCAGCGATAAGAATTTTCTCACTAAACTGCACTCTACAGCACAAAATTTATGGTGTTCCAAACACTTAATACTCCTTCATACACTTCACACCCCCTTCACTATGCTGCGCAAACTACATTCTTCTTCTCATTCACTTGTGGCCCTTCCAGCAGGTGCTATGCCCAATGACAATCTTCTCACAGCCGCACCAAGCTGAAGCTTCCCAAGCATCGAGAATGTTCATATGAGGTGGATCAGCCCAGCTTTACAGCGTCCAGAATTCCCTGCCAGTTGGCCATGGGAAAAACTCAGCAAAATATGTGCACATAAATAATCTTCAGCCGCAAATACAGAAATGCATTTCTCATGCTTGAACTTATGGATTTTGTTAATTTCTGATGCTAGGAATTTCATTTCAAAAGAAGATTTTTGCAGCCTGGTGGGTTGTGTCAATACAGTACACTCCCTTTAAGACCACCATTAAAATTTTTTCGCGTTCTCAAAAGTGCCCCAAACAAAATAAGAGAATGGCAATTGTGTCCGAATAAATAATTGCCTTGCAGCGAGAATATATTTGAAAATGGAACGTTTATTGCCTCATGCATCAAGTGAGCTAAAGAGTGAGGGCAGAAGAAAATCTCATGCCATCCTACTTACAGTAGAATCTCGGCGATACGAACACAGTTGATAACAATTTCGCGATGATATGATTTCGCAAAATTTCCCGACCGGAGTGCATTGTGTTTGATGTGCGGAATTTTCGAACTCTCTCCCAATTGCCTCTACGGATGATACGAACGCACGAGCCGTGATCACACCCTCGAGCATTAAGCGCTGCCTGCACATTGCCGACTTCGCGATCGCTAATCCCGCGGTATGCACAGAGCACAGTGAGCGGCGGTGCATGGTCCACACACATCGCTGAAGTCGCGATCGTTAATCTCGTGGTACGCGCTGCGTGCATACAGTGAGTGGCGGTGCGCGGCCCGCAAAAATTGCGAAAGTAGCAATCGCTAATCGTGTGGTATGCACCGCGAGTAGTGAGCTGTGGCTGCAGAGCAGCGAATAAATGCCGTCGGCCATAAACAGACCGGTGTGAATGCATTTTTTGTGCTTCTGCATACAAATTTTGTTTGTTTGGATACAAAATTTTGGATGATACGAATTTTTTTGCGACACCGTGAGATTCGTATCACCGAGATTCTACTGTATAAACAGCACTGGTCATTTTTTTTACTTTCTCTCATCTTTTTTAGCCTCTTCCGCCACAAGCGATGGTATTTGTGTTCAGAGCACTCGGAAGGTTCCCAGCTCGCCAGCTGGGCGCATACCTTCTGCAGCATGGCTGTTACCAACATTACGACCAGGTGCACCACGCGTATTTCTCAATGCCACAGGCAATGCATGTACAGTGCCCAAATCTGGTCGCCTCTGCGCCGCACTGAATGTGTGCTGCGGCAGCACATGCAGCTCGACCAAAATGTCCCCTGCCTTCATCAAACCAGCATGAAAGCTTCTCCCAAGTCAACTTGTTCCCAAGAAAGAGCACTCTCCGCAGTTACGGGCAAAGGTGCATGGAATATCTTAAACGGAGACGCAGCTTTCAAATCCCAAAATTTGGATACAAAAATTAATTTGTTGAAAACTGTATCTCTTTATATGCCTAGTTTCTATGCTGTCTCGAACTTTCGCTGCAGAAATTGATCGGGAAGTACACTAAAAAAATTGTTTCGTTAACTGCGGCGGCTTTGCATTGCAAGGAACAATGGCCTTTTGCTCAGTTACTGTTTTCTGCCTAGATACTCACCTTGTGGAGCATATTTCTTCATGACAGTTTTGTCCATTTTGACCCCATTTGTTTTGTTGCACTCCTAGGACCATGGTGCAGACCAAGACATTCTTTGCATTTCAAATTTGGGAATTTTAAACATCTTGTCTGAAATTTGCTTCACTCTAGATATATCTAAACGTACTCTGCATCACAAAAATTCAAAATAAAAATTTCTGCTTAGCGAAGAATAATTCTAAGAATGTCTCGACCTGTAGCATGCTAGTAGGAACGAAGTGAATATTGAACCAGCATTCTGCCACATTTTCCTAACTCAGTAATGTTTTCACAAGGCTTAGAGGAATAATTAAAAAGCAATTTTGGGGAGATATAACAGTGAAATTTTGTAAGAGTAGACATGAAATTATTTCTAAAGTGCCCAAAAATTTTCACGTATATATAACAATAAATAATAAAAAAAGAATGTGCATAGCCGCATCCCTCATTAAGGGCAGATTTCTCAGTTTTGTGGCATTGTTGGTTTAACATGTAGGAGAAACGAGAAGTAGAGAGGAGTAAAGTCATTCGTCATTCTACGGATTTGGGCATCCTCCGTGCACAGTGGTAGGAGTGTAGCGCCAACCAACGCTGTGCCATGCTGACACTCAGTTCGGCACTCCCAGGTGATGCCTTGGTGCAGGCGGCGCCATTCGCTAGAAGACGAAAATGAAGTGGAGCAGGGCGTATCAGGAGCACAAGCCGAGCATGTGCAGGTTCGTCCTAGAAACCTGCTTTGTTGCGACTCAAGTTTTGACGCTCCACTGCAACTCTACAATTTCCTGACAGGAGCTACTCTTTGTGCCGTACGTGAAGCTGAGCAATGAGCAGCCATGGCTGCGTCAATGAATGCTGCATTATACAATTGTGTTAACAAAAAAGGAAGCTTTTTCAACAATATACTGTTGCACAATTTAAGAGTTCAAAGACCAGATGCACTGAAAGCAGTATCCATACAGTCAAGGTCTCTGTCTTGACATCATTGCCAGAAGACCCACCGACTGCAGTGACTAGGAAGCGGACAGAGTTGTGATAGAACTCTAGAAGATCCTGGTGGAACAGTTCCCAGTAGTTGGTGAAGTCCGGTGAGAACAAGTCTGGCACCACAGGCAAGCGGCTGCATTGACCACCACTTGAGGTGCTGATGTCAACATTGCCAGTGGTGCCATCTGTCTCGCGACTGCCCATGGCCGTGAAGTTAGCGCCCAGCATGTAATGAGCGCGGAAAGAATCGAGCATTGCTGTTATGAAAAGAGGGCTCTTGAAGATAGCAGCCAGCAGAGTGATAGCACAACAGGTTAGTTAAAGCACAATGCAAAACTTTCAAGTACAATAACGCTGTGTGTTTGTGTGCACATGCATGTGTGTGCAATGTCAGTTCACATTGACCCCATAACACCCAGGTAATGAAAAATTGTAAAAACGTTATGAACTCACAGGCTTTTTATCCCAAGTGGTCTATTGGGAGACTTACCAAGAAAAAGATGGTAAATGCACAATTTTAAATGTCTAAGGGAATTAAACCTGTGCACCAAATAGGCAGGCACATACAATAAAATGAGAAAATTTGAAAGCTGCTCTGTCACCAGCCACTGCAGTATTAAGATACAAATTTTGGAAGTTTTGATGTTAGGTTTAGGTTTCCAAACCATTTATTTTTCAGCAGACCTCATGCATGTCTAGCAGCAGGTATATTTCTTTGATAAGTATGTTTGAAAAGGCAGTTTCTTCAAATTAGCGACTCGATCATGTAGTTCTGCGAGCACAGCTGAAAATTATTCAGATTTTTACACCCTGTAGCATAGGTGCTAGGTCGAGGATTAGAGGTTTAAAAACACCAGGTGGTTGAAATCTTTACAGCAATTTTCACTATGGCGGCCTCCGCCTGTTTTTCGCTCCCTCACTCTTTCCACAGTACGGTCGAGGTGTGAAATGAGAAGTGAGACAGTTACTACACAGTTCCTCTCCACAAAACCTATTCTCAGTGCAAAAAAATGCATTTATCCAGGAAACTAATAAATGAACAAAAAATTCATACTCCTGGCCACAATGGCTGAACTTATGACACTGAGGATATTATGAAACTGCACTTGCTAAGCACTATTCACCATGGCAATCAAGTGCAAAATTATTTTGGAGGTGTGGTTTTCGCGGTCCTCCTGGAGCTCCCCATTACCAATTTGGTGTCTGCTCACACCCCTTACTGCCAGCTCCACTCCATATACACTGCCTTGCCACCATCATGGAAAAAAACGTACATATAGCTAGCTGGTAAACTGGACGCAGTGTCAGTTTAGTGCCACAAGATATTGCCACAAATCTTTATTGTTCACGCTCAAAAGTGCCGACACTCGGCTTTGCCATTTGTTTGTGAGGCAAGATGTAACCAGACTTATCTCGAATGATCGCACCAACACACAATTGCTTCCACATTGTCCCAGTTTGTTGCAGTTGCTTTGGTGCCTTATCTCAATTGTTCCTTGCAAGCTTTAAACTGAGCAAAGTGGAGAGCAGGACGCACTGTGTCCGCTGACTATGGAGCACACTTGCCACAGCTGTTGCCGAGCTGCTCAGTTCTTTGCAAGTGCAAGTCCACCCACTTTGTTTGTGAGGCAAGATGTAACCAGACTTATCTCGAATGATCGCACCAACACACAATTGCTTCCACATTGTCCCAGTTTGTTGCAGTTGCTTTGGCGCCTTATCTCAATTGTTCCTTGCAAGCTTTAAACTGAGCAAAGTGGAGAGCAGGACGCACTGTGTCGGCTGACCATGGAGCACACTTGCCACAGCTGTTGCCGAGCTGCTCAGTTCTTTGCAAGTGCAAGTCCACCCACTAAAGAGAGAGTTTTATGTCACTTTGCTCACTCATTGTACATGGCATTGTCACCACTAAGCGACATCTAGTGAATGTTCTGGGCAATACTACATGCACCAGGCACCTCCCTCAAGCCGCGATGCCAGCCCTGTTTCTCACCAGAAGACCTGTCACCAGCCCATCAAGGCAACAGGCATCTGCAGGGATCCTAGCGGAGAGCACCCGAAAGTGAAAAGCTGCCTCAGCATCTACATTGAGCCCGCCACCAATGTCGACCCTGACCGTCCTGCATCAGCCACGGACGCCGCCAACATTCAGTGGCACCCCAGGCAAGGACCCCGAGCCGAGGAATGGTTGGAACAATGCAAGCGCATGGAATCCTTCAACAATTGGGATGATGTGACGAAAATCAGACAATTCTTCTCATTGGAGGGCTGAGCATGTGCATAGTATAACCACGAGTCTTTCCCAAAGACATGGGAGCAATTTAAGAAGGAGCTTTGTTAAAGGCATTCACGAGCGTCGAACGACTTCGACCTCAAGTCCAATGACCAGCTTCCCAACGATTTCACCCTTTGTTATGTTGAAGAAATGAAGCACCTCTTTTGCTACACCAACCCCAAGATGACCAAGGAAGAGAAAGTGAAGTGTCTAATTTGCGGCGTCAAGGGCCAACTCTTTGCCGGCCTCATACAACATCTGCTGAAAACAGTCGCAGAATTCACCAAAGAAGCCTCCATGATCGAGAAGACCTTCAACACCCAGACTCGGCAGTACAACCACCCACCTCAAGCCAGTGCAATTCACCTGGACATAACCACCACCACCATAACCAGTAATAGCTTGCGAGAAGTTATCCGCGAAATCATCCGCAAGAAACTGAGACAACTGCTGCCATCTTCCTCACAGCCTCAAGTAGCGACTCTCGCATTTCCGTCTCGAGCATTTCCTTCGACTGTGACTGCAAAGAGGTGCCCTGATCACTGTCTTGTATGTTTTTGTGCATTTGGCAATTGCAACAAGTGCTTAATTATGGACTAATATGGGCAAGAAGTGCTTTGTACATGGCTGATATAGTGGCTACACATCCTGCAAGGAGCAGGTATCGCTTTTCAGCGCTCCGAAAGACAAAGCTTGCTTAGAAGTGTGGTGAAGGGCCATCTGTGCAGTGACAGTGTTGTCCAATCCACTGCCCATGTATGCGAAAAGAATTTTGACACCGGTTACGTCAGCAAGTAGTGGTCTGCAGTGCACGATGATATCATGTTGGCCAGCACAACTCGTGATTCTTGCATCGGATGCAGTTCCAACGATCTTACCGAACGGTCCCAGCTAACTGTCAAAACCCGTGAAGAGGAAGAAAAGACCCGAGAGCAGGGAACCAAAGGGTGCCCCTGAGAAAAAGATGAGTGTCAGAAGGTGAAGCCTGCTAGATGATAGCGTGCAAGGCATACATGAAACCGATTCAACGCCTGCTATCATTTGTGACCAGGACACTGAACGTGCTGGCTCGCCATGCCATGGCTCTTCGTACGGCAGGAGCCACAGTGATCACAGAGAAATGAACTTCATGAATGTCAATGTTCGCGATGCTGATGCTGCTTTATGCCATGGAAGTCATAGCGAAAGCGACGGTTTTGAACGTCTTTTCCAAAATCCATCCTTTCACAGCTACTGTCCAAATATTGGTCGTGGAACAGGGTTGACCTGGGAGAGCAGACGACACTTGTATTTCATCCAACGCAAGCAAAATCAACTGCACCTGACCAGCCAAGCAGGCTTGTTCATGTTCTCATCTAGTTCGAGGCCTTCATGAATTCGAAAGGAGTTATAATGAGGAAAATCATTACTTTGGAAGCACTCGGTCTTGCTCATGAACTGTCACTTAAAGATATGCAATATGCTGAACGCAAAGAGGTGAGTGCATACCCTGACGTGCGCCCGCACAACTCAGTGATGTTCACAGGAACTGGCATCACAAGTAATGCTTTTGTGCGCATCGAAAGCAGCCAAGCAACGTGCAGTCGTTGCGTGTAATTGGAGTAGACACTTCAAATTCATCAAAAAAGGGTTCTTGCAAGGAGAGAGCGGCACAGACCGTATAAGCGAATCCGGGTTTCAGGCCCTGAGAAAATACCTGCCATGATGACTGCAAGTTATTCAGCGTGTCCAAAAGCAGAAAGAACAAGTAAAAAAAGGATCAACATAAAGTCAGAGAACTGGAGGGTGTAGGTGGGAGACTCGACCAGATCAACTTGCCAGAAATCTTGTGAACTCTCATTAAGCAGTGCATGTCAGCTACAAAAACTACAACTAAAAAGAACCGGTGTTGTGCTGAGTCCTGATTTCTCTTGTGCCTTCATATCTGTAGCCCTTGAATATACATGTTGCTGAGGGAAAAGGAGGTGCTCCCTCTTCCATGTGCATCAGCCAAGAGAAGATACTTGAGCATGGTGAAGAGAAAATGCGGATTTGACCACCATTTATTTAAAGCATTCAAAAAAACATGGCCACTACAGATGCTTTTCGGCGGCACAGAATTGTAGTATTCGACAAGATTTAGGTTCGCAAAGAGATGGCAGTCCAGTTAAAAGCAATTTCGTATTCATGTTTTGTAGACTACGATTAGGAAGCCCCATTAAGAAAATAATTGGCCGACCATAGACTAGTGTTCATGTTTGGCTAATTCGGACACGAACTTTCACAACCAATCGCCGTTTTCACTAGCAAATGTCTGATCCGAGGAACCATCCTTGGCCAGCTAATAATGAAGGCATTAGTCTGTTTGGAGGATGCACGCGTCTTTGTAGACTCGATTACGTGTGACAACGCTGTGAGGAACTGTCGCATGTGGGAACAGTGCAATATTAGCGATGATCTTCAAACTACCTGGAACTCCATTGCGCACTCCCTTGATGAAAACCTGAAAGTGTTAGTCTTCTCAGATGCTAAAATCTAGTGAGATATGTTCAAAATAGCCTGCTGGCACAGAAATTCTGAATATCAGCGGTGAAACGAATATTGTGGACCCATTATAACAAGTTTCATATGGCAGACACCAAGGGCCCAGGGTGTCTAAGAGTATGCCCCAAGCTTTATCTCAACACAAAAACTGCCGAGATGAGATGATTCAACCAGACTATTCAGCAGGAGTGTTGAGGATGAGGACGAGGAACTTGAAAATGTTAAAAGGGACAACGGAATTCACGCGTGTTTAGCGACCTCTTTGACGCACCCAACTGAAATTTTCCACTGGAAGGGATAAAATCAGGAAACTGTTACAGTGACACCCTGCATTCATTTTTAAGGTGGCTAGACATATGGAAAAGGGAAGTGCCTTCAGGGCAAGTTTTTGAAGGACACCTCCAAACCTTCCCAAGTTTGGGAACTGAAGTGCGATATGATAGTAGTGAACAGTGGGTTTTGTCGCTTTCTGAACTGAAGACTTTTTTCAGCTCAAATCTGGTCAAAGAGACCAAGCTGCAAGAGCTTAAATAAAGTGACTGATTTGTTGAAACCGAAACTTAATGTGAAAAGGTTCTCGATCATGACAACACTAAGTCAGAAGAGATGGATTGCATAATTTATTATGCGACAGGATACCTTTGCCGCCAGCTGCTCAAATTAACACCGTGTGAAGAATGTCGACGGGGAGAGCGTGAAAGCAGTATTCCGAAAACATGCTGCGAAGCCTGATTACAATGAAGCCTGATTACAATCTCACGATTGACAAAAAGTTATATAAGCATGCATTGCATCAAAGTTATGGCAGCGCATCTTCCAAACCATTATGTTGCAATTAGGATGCGGCAGTTCAGTAAACAAAGAAGATCGAACAGCTGCGATTTGCTCAAGTTGAGAAAGCTAGCGAAGCTCAAGTAGGCCAACATGCTGTTCTGGCATCTGAGGAGTCAAATATAAAGGCAATCTTGGTGCAAATGGACCACCGTCAACTGACAGAATGAGGGCGCATCTTTTGTGAATTCTACGAGGCTTCAAATGTCTGGCGGCGCAAGATAACATGAAACTTAACAGCTGCACAGCAACTTTGATAGAACCGAAGGCTTGTGCTCGCTGGCAGTTTATACGGCCCATGCTTACTGCCACAGTGTATAAGTGCGTCAGCCAAAGGGAACAAAGACATGCAGTGCTGTTTGTGTTTCTGTGTTGTAGTTCTGGCTTTTCAGCATTTCAATTTTTGTTTTCGGCTTTCAAGCAGGCAGATGCCGGTTTCCTTAAACGATACTAGCGACTTATTTATAGTGCTTGAGATTACGTTTCTCACAATAAAAAGAAAAATTGACTACAAAGTTTTCTTTGGTCATTATATCCCATATATCATTCAGAAATAGACTATAGCATTGTTCAAATTGTGCCGTAATGCGGGACGCCTGACAGGCTTGAGCAAAGCACAGCTTGCACATGTTTGCAGCTGTGGGGGCGCATCTGCTCTCGTACTTCTTCGACTGCTTTTACATGCCACTTACTTGAGTGTTTTCAATAAATACCACTATCATGCATGTTTCTAGTAAACTTCAAATTTGCAGTCTAATGCAGCCAAATGCCTAGAAGACAGCTGCTAGCGCTGTGAATTAAGCGGTCACTTATGCGAGACATAAAGGGACATCCCTCCAATTAAGAAGAGCCGTTTCAAGCAGGCGAACATCATATATGCATCGAAATCAAGACCCTGTGCCAAGTGCGCCCATAAAAACGCCAGCAAGACGAGCAACCAAAACGGCCCCCAGCACTGGTGCTCCCTCTTACTGCTGCGTCATGCATAAAAGTAACACTAAATGAAACTGCCTTGCTCACTTCTTCCACCATGCTGCTGGCTTTGCACAAGTATCGCTCCGAGTTTAATGCTTTTAACTGCACACATGCTGTCATGCTATCACATATATTAGTGGGGGCAGGGAAAAAGAAAGAAAAATGATGTTGCCCAGCCCACACCGCCTAAGGCACAACGGGCTAATCATGCTATCACATGGGGAACTACATACCGTAAGTCTGGGATGGGTGCAAGGGGAAGGGGGGTATACATAGACTTACTTTTGGAGTCAATCTTTTGGCCAGCGAGAAGCGCGAGTTGAGGAGTTGAATATACACAACATATCATGTACATTATGAGTTATGACCTTTGTAGAATTTGTAGGACAGTTTTGCGAAGTTTCCATGTAATTTGCACACCCCCTATCTCAAGCCTTAATTTTAGAAAAAAAAGTGCACAAATTACTCCAGTAAATACAGTACCTTGTTTGTGATTAGAGCTTAGCTGTCAGTTGGTACAGGCCCATTTGAACTTGTCTAAATGACCCTTTAATTAAAATACTGCTTAATTCACAGGGTAAATCACTTTAAACGCTCTTCTCTTCAGAGGACTGATACAGAATTGAACACTAAGTAATGATGTTGCGATGCAGGCATATCATATGATGAACACTTTAATTGGCTATTGTTAATTAGCGTCCTGTGGTGTTGCCATTGCCGATTCTTTTTTTAATGGAAGTTTTTTGTGTCACCTGAATTTTTGTATTTTTGGCACAGCTGTGTTCCGACCTGCTATGAACTAGTAACACGATTGCTGTGACTCAAGAAAAATAAATTTTCAGTCTCCTTTTAATTTAGGTTACAGGGATTCGATATTGCAGCTGCACCAAGCATCTTTTTTCATGGCTTTAGTCATGCCATTGTTTATAGTCATTAGTGAAATCAGTGGATGAAGTAGCGGTACACTGTATGACCCTGACTTACCCTGGCGATGCATTTGGAGTGGACTGCAGCGCCCTGTAGTTACTGCTAGCCTTGTATGTCCTGGACCCATCTGCATAACAAACAGCAACGCTGGTCACGCCATCTTCTTTTCACTCCAGGGCACAATTCACAAATTTCATACACACGTGCACTTTCGATCATCTCCAACAAAATGCCCCTACTGGCTGACCACACCTCAGCCAGTCAAACAAAACACCACAAGACACACTCAGCGGCAAGTAATGATGTGTTGGAATAGTTTGAGCAGCACGAGAAATCCCGCCATGGTAACCGCTCAAGTGATGCTATTTTCAGTTTTTCACAGAACAGCCTTCAGTAAGGCACTGAAGGAATTCTAGCCGTTTCCTTTAAGGGAATCCTAAATGAGCCCCTGAATTTTTGAGCTATGACCTAGCAACAAGATTGCTGTGACTGAAGAAAGACAAATTTTCAGGCTACTTTAGTTTCGGTTACTGGGATTCGATATTGCAGCGGCACCAAGAATATTTGTTCACGGCTTTAGGCACGCCATCACTTACGAGTGATTAGCGAAATCAGTGTAAAAATGCAGGTTTTGAACTATGGATGTCAAATGTTGCCTGATGAATGCACTTCTGAAACCAGCGCACCATGTAGTATCATGATGACAAGTTATTTACTCAGAAATCATGAATTTTCCAGAGACTGACAATTTTTTTGTGCTTCACAACATAGCTTTCCGCAAGGGCTTTTCTTGCGAAACATAGCTCATACATTTAATGCATGATCTACAAGCTAATCTTGATTGTAACATTCAAAGTGATGCCATTTTTTATTATTCTGTAACAGCCTTTCACACCGTACCTCATCTACATTTGCTCCTAAAGCCAGAGCAGCTAAATTTACATCTTTGCATGAATCGAGGATTTTCTAACTGGTCCCAGTTTTTTTTTAACAGCCAAATTTCTACCTCACTCGCTTTAACAGGCATCTGACAAAGCTCTGTCTTTTTTCCACTGCTGCTGTTAAAGATTTACCATTGCATAGCAAACATGTAAGGTTTGCATGTTTGCACTGACGGCTTATCTATTGCACAATAACACATCCCCTCAAGCAGCTATTCAAAAATGATCTTAATCAATTTCAGCAGTGGTGTGACCAATGCCTCATATAACTAAAAACTAATAAACGCAAACCTGCCTTCTTTCTCAGTCACCAACAGCCCCTCCTGTTTGACTACATGGTCATCACCTCCACAGGTGAACTTGTACAACCTTATGTTAAATACCTTGGCAAAACCTTAAGCAGTGATCTTTCTGGGTTTAATCTGTGGCAATGTGTTTGAGTGCTCGCCTCGGCTTCGGTGGGCCGGGGGTTCGATATCCGTGGCCGCCGGTTCACCCGGCACCTCCACCAATAATGTAACATGAAGGCGTCTAACACAAACACGGAATATACTTACAGAGGGAAAGCACACAGCGCGGCACAGCCAAGCAACCGGGGAAGCTGGGCTCAGCACTACCAACGCGCTTTGTTATCTTCACGTTGCACACACGAGCGGAGCATGTGGTTCACGTCTATGGCCGTAACAATACCACTAACATCATATTATCTGAAAACAAATATGCACCGCAGCAAGCAAAATTACTAGCATATACACCACTCATCAGGTTTAGACTAGAATACGCACATCCATGCCAAATAAAACTTAACTAACACACCTAAAGCTTAACAAAATCATGCCGTAAGATTCATTCACTCCAATTACTCTTAATACCAGCCTAACAGCAATAAAATTTCAGTCCGAACTTTTGAACCTTGGCACTGATTGCCACAACTCTAGCCTTTGCTTTCTTTATAAGGCATTTCACAGCTCGCTCAATCAACTTCCATACATAACCCCACCTTGATGTACAGTCTTTGCCAAAAGTAACCGAGCAGCCGCGACGGCCACTGCAGTGGGCTCTTAGCCTGTTAAATATTCTGAGACAGTGACGCGCCCCCAAGGTGTCTTCACGGCACAACATTGCAAGCCACCCACTGTGTCTGAGGGAAGGACGCCTCGGCCGCTTCCAAGAACAGTTGGGAAGCGCCCATTAGTCCCTCCTCCGAGGAAGAGCGGTGCGGATGTGTGACAACTATTTATGTGTGTGAGGGCTGGTTGTGCGAAGGGACAATCGCGTTGCCAAGGTCAGCAAAGCCAGACACCCAGCGACCCCGGAGAAGCGAGGCTCTCATTTCGACACTCTCCGGCCTGTGTTTCTTTTCTCTTTATGTAGTGGCAAATAAATCCTAGTTCGTTGTTTTCAAAGACATCGTACTCCCGTACGTCACTGAAAAATGAACACAGCCAAGCGGCGACACTGCTGGTCCCCAGCACTGGCCACTGCTGCCCGGCTACGAGCGTAAACTGGGTGACTTTAGCCTGTGCTCTCTCCCTCCTTCCTTGGATTATAAGAAGTGAGCAGGTAGCATGTGCGGCGAGCAATTTCACGCCTTCGAAGTGCTGTCGTACTGAGCACGAGCGCAAGCTTACGTCAGCCAATTTACACTCGCAGCCAGGAAGCAGCGGCCAGCGCGAAGATAGCTGGGTCATCGCTCGGCTGCTTGCGCAGCTGCTCGGTCACTTTTGGCAAATGCAGTACATCCTATTGCATTGTGCATCCTTTTCATATTGCTTGACCACTTCTTGGAACCGCTGTATTGCTGGCTGATTTTATCCCTCGAACAACTGTTGACTTAAATGGCCTTCCTCACGTCATTGCTGCCATCACCAGGCCATTGACATATGTGACGACGACTAATCATACTGAAACATTGCAATCATCACAGACATGGAATCATACCCCTTACACCTCGAAAGGGGTGTTTATCAAATGGATCGAAACAAAGCATGTCCACGCAAGCTGTCCAAATTCCTAGAATGGACTTCAGATACTGGTAGAGAATGCATGCCTTCGCGCATGATATGCACCGCTCTTTTCATATCACTCAAGTGGTGGTGCCTGGCCGGAGCACAACGACACACACTTTCTTCAAATTTCCACCTTTCCTGACCAATCATATGTGGAACCTGGCAGGAGGGTGAGATAGCATTTATACGATTCAGGTTGCGTTTGTGCACGTCCTGTCTTGAGGGCAAGTAACGAACAGATGCAGCATATCCATACTGCATTGCATACATAGCAGGCAACGCTGCCAAAGCTAGCATGCCTGTTAGCACATACAAAGTCCGCGCCAAAAAAGTAGTTCACCCTACAACCAAAGTGAACACAAGCATATTTCGTTGCGACATATTTTGAGTGTCTTGAATGGCAATCTCCTGGACTTCGCATCACCTCTTGCCACATTTTCATCCTTCAACTCGTCAAGACTTTGAGAACTAAGAATGACTGGTGGTCTGATACATGGCAGGCAGGGCGAATCGCCCTTAGTCCATCCGCACCTAAAAATTAGATCACACTCGGTGACAATTACAGAGGGTTCAAGTCCTCAGCGGCTCACAGCTTCCAACATAATTTTCAGTGCTACCACTACGTTTTATATCGCTCTTTGGTTTCGTTAAAACACTCCAGAGTTTTCGAGAAGGATGAATGATAGGTGGGGGAGAAATACAGGTTAGCACATGCACTACTTCTGCAGTCTCTGCTGTGTTGCCTGCTACGTATGAAATAGAGTACAAGAAAAGGGCACTTAGGGCTAACAATTGGCCCATGCCTTAGAAATGCCGTTTTCAGTTGTTTTGAGGGAAGTGCTACTGCATAACTCCTGGCGTCAACACCACTGTCATTCAGCCAGCAGAACAGCAAGCGAACGTGCACCAGCCTTTGACATGGCCACTTCAGTCGTCCAGTTATTGGGCAGTCACAGTGCCCAGTGAACAATTTGTGTTTTTGTTTGCCTCTGTTGTATTAGTGCACTGCTGATGTAGGATCTCTGTGTATCGTAACCTCCCTGCAGTGCTCTGTGGTAAAATAGTTTCGTGAACTTTCGACTCCTACCCAACCCCTCCCTGCCTTGCAACCGCTGGAAGCTGGGCACCAAACGGCCATCTCTTTTTCTTACTTGGTAGTTCGACTTAAGCTGAGCTTGTTGCATAAGTCGAGGACATCATATGCGAGACTGGAACAGCTGCCCCCCCTCCCATCCCCAACACTCTAAGAGTCTGGGTACACGCCATTAATGTGTATGTCACAATGAACTAGTTTTTAAGTTTCTTTCCAAATGTTCATTTGGATGAGCAGTGGGGCCTTGTTAAAATACACCCATCTAAACCAGACCACTGTTTATGAATTAGCCACTCCCAATACAAATATTTCTTGTCGAGGTACGGAAGTACAAAATTTAGGCAGCGACACGATGCTTCACTGCAAATTCCAATATTTTCAAAAGTTAACATGATTAGATTAAATGCAAAATCTTTCTTCAAGACATGTGGCCATGCATAGTAAATTTATTGTACAGTAAATATTTCACACGCTGTTTTTACTACATAGCTGCACTAAAAAAAGGCCATCTCTCAGTTTGTCTGCATGGTTGACTGACAGGTGAGCTTACTGAACTTTGTGGTTACAGAATGTGAAGTGTTTAAGATGTTCTGCCAGCAGATGAGTCATTCTGCTCACCAAATTTTGTTTGCAAAGTAGAAAAAGTCATTTCGTAGACATGACAGTAGCTCTTGCAGCCACTGTCATGCAGCCAGGCCTGGATGGCACGATGGTGCCCAAGGCGTCGCCCTGTCGTCTCAGCAACATGGTAATGATAGTGCCATTTTACAGGTGGAGGTGATGAGGGTAAAAAGACTGATTAAAATTTAGTGCACTTCCACTGCGTGCACTTCACCTTGTGATGCATCCGCTGCGCGGCATGGTGCTACTGGGAAAGAAAAGTGACAATCGGAATGGGTGTTTTTCTAGTAATCTCCGCTGTTTTTACAACATGAAGTCACCGTTCAGATCTTTCCACGAATGGCATCTCATCCAGCAATGGTATGACAAACTGAGGCTTGTGATGTACTAAGTCCAAAGCTATTATCTTCCAAGCATATGAAGTTGCCCACATGTAGTTCCCGCCTCAACACAGAAGGCACAGTCTGGTTCACTGCCATCTTTGAGATGGAGATTAAATGGATAAGTGCAGCACTAACAGTGTACTGCACAGCAGGTGTGCCCACACCTGGTGAGTACATCTGTTTGGGTTAGATGACGCCAGCACAGTTGCAAGCTATTTCCCTGAAGCAAGACCACACCATCACTGCAAAGGAATTTTTCACTGCACGGGGAAGCTGACTACAGTCGAGCCCGCTTATAACGAACATAGCGACACGCGGCGTCCATTCATTATATCCCGAAGATCGCAGTAAGTGGACCACAGCTTTAAAGACAGTTGCTTGTCAAAACACAAATTTTTTTCTTTGCGAAAGTCCGTTATAGACATCTCTTTGCAGCGCAGATGCGATGAGGGAGGTTTCCAGTCTATTTAAAGCAGAAGTGTACTCTTCGCCGAGGCCCTTGGCATAGACAAGTTGTCTGAGGCCCTCTATTGCTACAGGTGCGCTTATGTGTGCTGGCTCCAAAGTTTCGTCCTCATTCAATTCCTCCGCGTCACTCTCGTTAGTCCCGCACTTTAGAAACCATGTGCTCGTCCGTGCATGGTTCCGCGGTGTCGGCATCGTCATCGACAGAAATAAAATCAATCCACCCAATGTCATGGTCACCCACGTCGGAGTCGACAACCCGCTGCCACAAATCGCCGCCGGGCTGGTCATCTTCCGAAGCATCAGGCTCAGCATCAGACAATCGATGAAGCCGGCATTGCGCAGAAGCAGTTCCGCTTGCCAGTGGCCGTCACCTCTGCCTAGGCTGCTTTCATCATTTCTACCGCTGAATACAATGAAAATAGGCACGGTGTTCCCGTCCGCCATCCCGAATTACCACGGCCCGAGATTTTAACGAAGCCAACGAAACGTCCGCACCGCAACAAGAGAGAGAAAAGCGTGCGATGGGGTAGACGCGCAATGCATACAGGCGGCAATCAAGCCAATCAAGCTGTAGATATAGACGCACAGTGCCAGCAGAGAGACCAATGAGGGGCATTCATGAGCGTCAGTGCAGCCACCTCTTGGCTCCCACAAAAGGCCTGCTTCACGGAGCGTGGCCTCTGCAATGGGCACATTTGATTGCTGAGGCCACGCGCGGATTTGCAAGAGAGTGAGGAGAGGGGAGCGGAGTAGTGAGGAGGGGCAGGAGGATGATCTTGGAAGATGGATCGGCGGGGAAGTGTAGCTCGCTTGAAAGCGGCACGAAACAGGGCGGGCAGTCCGCCTGCGATGAGGCTCGGCCCGAAAACATACCGCGCGCCGGGCGCACAAAGGGGTCGGAGGCAGGTTATCTCGCATCGCGCCGCTGGGTTTACGCCGTCCGTTCACTGTAATCGATCAGCAGGGCTTAATGGCGTTCGTTATACGTGTGATTTTGTGCCATTTAAACAATGTGTAGTTTGATGGTCGCGCAGGTCTCGTTCGTTATAAGCGAAAGCTCAAGTGGGGCAATTATATGTGGGCTCGACTGTAGTGTGTGCGTGTGTTGGGTTTTATGGCGCTAAGCAGCTGAGGTTTTCATGCGCCAAACTAGGGGTAGTCAGATCTCCCTGTTGTGCTGGCAGACTAGTTCTTAAAAAATCCACAATTTTCGGATGACATTTCCTTTTTTTGGGAATGAACCACTCGTTAAAAGTCTACTATTGCATTCTCTCCTAAGAGCAAGCTAGGGTGGAAAGGGACATGTTTGTGGTAAAATATTGTAAAGCACTTTTTCTTCAGTTTTCTATTTTTCTACATGAAAATCAAACATGGTTTACTGTGACCACTTTGACTATGAAGTTGCACAACGCGCATATGTCCAATGCGAGGATGACATCACATTACTTCAATAAAGCGTTCTTGGTATTGGCACGACTTCCATACGCCAAAGATGTGCTTCACCACTCATCATCCCAAGTGAACTGCCATTTCTTATTAGTTTACTTTTTGCTAGTTTTAACCAACCATTGTGCGGAGTGTTTACATTGTCTAGTTTGCTTTGGTGAGCGCGTGCCGCACAACTGCCAGCTCTTTCATTATCGGCTTTGCTGACATGACTCGGGACCTAGCATAATTTTACTGTTAGTCTATTTTTGGCTGCTGCTATACTGTGGATTATATCTTCTATTAATGGTTGTACTGCGTTACTGCAGTGTAGCCCTTTTAGAATGCTTACAGAGTGTGTGTTAGACCTCTTGTATTATTTTCCCCGTTGCAACGCAGACACCGTAGCATTCGGCTTTGAAGAATGATGAGCTCTGCAATAATCGTATCGTCTACCAGTTGTCTTGTACAACTGCACTTCCAACATAAACTGCTGTTTTTAACCCGTCTATGTCGAATTCAACGCAGTTCTCATACAAGCGTAAGGTATTCTCACAGGATGTGCTTCGGTGGGGTTTGATTCTTATGAAAGCGTGTCAGAGAAAGATCCCACACTGCAGGGAGGTTGTAACATGGAGGGAGTGCACGGTTTCAGCTTGTGCACCGTACCTGGCTATGTTTCCATAATTCCAGTTCGATGCATTTATCCTCAAATCGCATTAGTAATGGCCTGACTGCTTGTTGTTTATTACCGACTATTGTTCTGGACGTGCAGTAGATGACTATGGGCTAGCAGAGGTGGTGTAAAAGTTTGGTCTATTTGGTTTATGGGATTCAACATTCCAAAGCGACTCAGGCTATCAGAGAAGATGTAGCGGAGGACTCCGGAAAATTTCGAACACCTGGGGTTCTTTAACATGCACTGACATAGCACACTACATGGGCCTCTAGGATTTCGCCTTCATCGAAATGTGACCGCCACGGCCGGCATTGAACCCGGTCTTTTGGGTGAGCATCTAAGCACCACAACCACTGAGCCACCGTGGCGGCCGGTGCTCTAGAAGTGATCGAATTCTAAGGATGTATGCGCATGTCAGCATAGTTCTATATTCAAGGGGTGGCTCAATCGTTTCGACATAAAGGCTAGTTATGGGTGATGTTCTGTGCGCGCCTGTTGCAAGGCACAGTCCCAAGTTGTGCACCGGGTCTAGCTGTTTTAGGCAAGACGACGTCGCTGATCTGTAAATCGTACACCTGTTATCTAAAGGAGAACATACTAGGGAACGGTAAGTATGTATAAGGCAAGTCTTGTGGGCACTGATGTGCACTTGAGTTGAGCAGAGCGAGTCCTTAGAACTAGCAGACATTATGGCCAGTAGCCACGGGCTGATATTGCAGTTTCTAGCAGCTTTTGTTCTTTTCATGCGCTTTTTTTCCTCACTCGAAGTCATAAAAGTTGTTTCTGGGTCCTAATGCACTAAAACATATCTGACAGATAGGTGGCAAGATCATCATCAGCAGCAGCAGCAGCACGACTACACCAACTGAAGGGCAAAGGCCTCTCCCATGCCTCTCCAATTAACCCGGTCCTTTGCCAGCTGCGCTCTCCCTATGCCTGCGAACTTCTAAATCTCGTCCGCTCACCTAACCTTCTGCTGTTCCCTGCTACGCTTACCGTCTCTTGGCAAGCGTAGCAGTTTGGAAGTGCCACATCGGCCACAAGCGCAGATAAATAGTACAATTTTTTAAAAATACATACAAAATTCGAGTGCTGCTTTCAGAGACGATGTAGTAGAGGACTCCGGTGCTGACTCAAATGTACGGGACCATTCGCAGGTTATTCTACACTTCATATATTTAAACGCACACCACAAATTTCCTGAAACGTGTCATGCAGAGCCCAATTTTACCCGATTAGATGACACAAGTACTGCTCGCAAGAATGGTCACCAAGTCTCTCGGGCAAAAGCCTTTCTGGACTCGCAGCATGATAGCATATCTGCGTGGTGCTTGTGACACGGGAAAGACCGCGTTGTCTGACACTTACGTAGAGTCCTCCTTTACTTCCTTTATGGGTATGCAGTAAGCAACAACCAAAGGTCGCTCAGGGTAGCAGGGTGCAGTCAAAGAATACAGGCATGGCAGGGGAAGGCATTCTAGTCCCCAGGGGCAATGGTATCAGGCAATTTACGTGGATGGGGTGGCTGTAGCTGGCCCTAAGCACACCTAATTAGAGATCAATAAGAAAGGTTCCATAGCAGACAAATCCTGCCTGTCAGTGGCGATTATCATCATGTGTCTCTACAACATCTCTCTAAATAGCATCAGAACAAGCTCAACTTGCACTTCAACTGGCCGTTTGCTAGAGGGGACCCACTACTGTGCATGCGCATCACCATTCATGCTTTTGCCTGCACAGTCAGCAACAAGACTGCACTGAATGAGATGGCGCACAGTGCCGTGTGGAGACTACACGTGCATGCAGAATGCCAGAGCTATTTTATCAGTACACTGGAAAAAAGCTCTGCCTCCCCACCCTCCCTTAGAAAGTAATGAAACAATTCTACATTTTCGAGGCTGGCTCTGCAGGTGGAAAAGAAAATATTCTCGTGACAAAGGAAAGAAGATTACAAGATGAGTGGATGAGAGTGGCACAGATGAGGAGAAGATGGACCTTAATCTGAGCTCCTACAGTAAATGACTTGCACCGAACTAGTGGACATGAGTGAAAACAGCTTCACTCCCAATATAACAGCTATTTGCAACAACCAATGAAGCAGTGATTCTTTAGCTGAGGGAGTCTGAATACTATGGTTTTCAATTAAGGGGTGCAGAGACCGATAAATGAAAGTGTTAACAGACCCCGCCCATGTTTCGTCAGCAGCACCTAATACTTTTGTGTTCTTGTGTTCCAGCTTCAGTTAGTCTGTTCATATGTTTCATCTGACACTGATGGCACAGGTTTGAACTTTTCCACTGCACAAGTAGCACACAAGTCTCAGGGGGTAAATAAAGCAGGCATGCATAGCCTTCACTTCAATGTGTCCTACTGCATGGAGGCTTACAAATGTACCAGACACAGGCTGTCCCAGATCAAAAAACCCTGCTTAAAGGTCCCTCTGGGAATGCCAGGCGGCTGCTGAGGTTGCACTGGACATTCAGGTCTAACGTGCACCTTAGGAGAGTCACGACCACTGTAAGCATGGCCGGCTAGAGAAAAGAAACCCCACTTAATATGAACCCATGCCAGACACTCCTTAGCTCAGCATATGGCGCACATGGACTTGGAGCCTAACATGTGCATGCCCAACATGTTTGGCATGCACATGTTGGGCATGCATGTTGCCCAACATTGCATGTGCAAGCAAGACAAGCTCCCAACTCTAGCAGAGTGCAGGAGAGATACGAGAAAGGGCAAGAGCTAGTGCTCTTTAATAATAAATACAAAAATATTAGAAATCTCACTTAAGCAGAAACACAACATTGCCAGAAATGTGGTACCAAAATTTGGCCCCAAAAAGTGGTGCCGTAACAAAACTTGCAATTGGTCAAGAGCGGGAAAATACAAAATGAAACCAGTAGTTATTACTAGTACCTGCAACCCACCTACCACAAAGGAATAGAAAATAATTTCAGTGGACTGAGAATATAATTATAACGGAATTGCAATGCTTTCGCATTACTCGCATGCTCCTTAAGTGCCACTCAGTAATTTTTTTTCGGTTTTACCGTGCCAATTTGAGGAACATGCATAATGAAGAGAACAGAAATACTGCTGGAATGGAGAGTGCGCCACACGATTTATTCTTTTTGCAGGCATGAGACATGGCAGCATGTGATTGATCTAGGGGGTATACAATGTGGGTAGAACAGAGGGCACAGCCTGCACAGCAAAACAAGCCATGGAGCAAAGTGGACATGCACTGCAATGATGGACTGGATGGTGTAATGGCTAGCAGGCAGCATTTAGAGCCAAAGGTGCCAAAACCACTAAAGTAACACGCACTACGATACTCGGGGTCAACTATTTGGCAATGCAGCAGAGGCTAGGTAGGAGAGGGAAAGAGATTGACTTTTGTCTCCGTGTTGTGGGGAGTGGACTCCTGAGGCGTAGTGACCCGTACCATCTCTCCCATTCCTCCCTTTTCACCCCTCCGGCCAACAACAAAACCCCACCACCCATGGCATGCGGACAAATGCCAGTCTCTGCCTCTTTCCTACCTAGCCTCTGCTGCATTGCCAAAAAATGTTGTCTGTTAACATAGTTCCTTGTGCCAGCCACACATGGCCAGACATCTTTTCACTGGGTCATTGCTACAAGAGATTGATTCTCTCCAGTGATCACTCAGCAGTGAGCAGTGA
Source organism: Amblyomma americanum (assembly GCF_052857255.1). NCBI lineage: Eukaryota > Metazoa > Arthropoda > Arachnida > Ixodida > Ixodidae > Amblyomma > Amblyomma americanum. The sequence continues at coordinate 402,908,328 of NC_135497.1, forward strand.
GGTCAAGGCTTGCGGCCTAGGGATGCGGTCGGTCACGTGATAAATGGCAGAGAAGGAAGGGGATAGGTCCTCTGTATTGTTTTCAAGTAATTTTTAACTTGATAGTTGGCTAAATTGGCCGGATATTGTGCTCTTGCAATGGTCAAATTTATTAAAGTTTTCACGGTATACGATCGCTGGCGAGTATTCGGGAATCCACGAATATCAATTTTCGAATAACAATACGAATCGAATATCAAACATATTCGATAAGTATTCGAAATTTCGAATATTCGCACACCCCTATTAAAGAGCTCACAGTGCCTACTGGTTTCACTAACAGCCATCATGAGCCTAACAAGTGCAGCGCTTCCTCCAGGCTACTCAAGGCCTGTACAAGTAACCTCTGCAGGAAACTTCCAATGACCTTTCGTATAGAGCGGTACAAGAGGTTTACAGTCGTGAAGCACCTCCACTGAATGCAATCGCCAAGAGCAGAAATGAGCAAGCGTAAAGGCTCAGGTCATATAAAGCATTGAATGTCACATACCAAGCCTGTAGCCATCTGTGCTGTCTGCTGCTCCTGCAGACCTTGGACTGTGGACTGCAGCAATGACAAGGTGGATACGTTGGCTGCAGCACATTCATCCACAAGTTTCCTGGCTTCTGAGGTGTGTGCCACAAATGCAGCCTGGTGTTGCTGAATGAGACTGCACAGTGGTGCTGCAGGCCAAAAGAAAGTATGCGGTCAGATGGAGAGTTCTTATTCATGGCTTAAAAAAATGAAAAAAACCTGAAGGAAACTCAATGCTAGGTAGTCAATCTTTGCAAGCCAACCTTTATAAAAGCCATTCTCTCCTAAAAAGTACCCAGGTTTTCTCTATAAATTCAGTGCGTGGCAGGTAAATTAGACCTGCTTATTTGTATGCTTGATGAAGAATTTCATTCTTTCATGACTGTCATAGGGCAAGTGAATTCATGTTTTGGGATAAAGTCTAGGTAGTTGTGCTCTTTGACCAGCTATTCGAGACAATGCCGTCACAACCCTGTGCAGCCTGTCAGCCACGCAAATTAGCATACTTTCCGTGCACAAAATACTACAGTAGTGCCTAAAAGGGCCCTGCCACGGAAGTCAAGCATTAGGTATTTATTCTTTATATGCAAAGCATGTGACATTTTGATGCCTTAAAGGCCAAAGACATCGCCGAAGTCACAATATTGAACATTTTATCTTCTCCAGAAATGCTGGTTTCGAGCCGATTGTGTCGAAACACACTGGCAATTTTCGGCGGTGGAAATAAGGTGGCAGCCAGATTGGGTGTTCCCTTTCAGACTGGCTAATTCTCAGATTGTTTTCTGCTCCTCTAGTGAGTTCCAGCCATTGACCTAATGTCAAAGCATTTCACAACTCGCATCACACAACCCACTGAACAGATTATGAGCAAAAAGATATAGAAAGGTATATAACAACTTCAAGGATACAACTACAGAAAAAAGCAGCAAATGGCCCTTAGTAAAGGCCCCTTCCAACAAATGGCACTGACCTATTGCCACAACATCACGGTCAACTGCCCAGCACCTGCTAGCATAGCACTGCAGGTGGCTACCAGGAACAAAGTAGTTGACCATAGTGTCACACATTAAACTAACATCATTGGTTGCAAAGCCTCCTTTTAGGACCAATCCCTTGTTCGTTCTCGAAATGCATCTTACTATATTCTGAATGCAAATTGTCTGTTAAGCTCGAGAGGAGTGGATTATTATTACAGATCAAATATTTTGCACTCTTGTATACCTATAGCCCTCCAGCAACACCACTGATCACTAGTTAGTACACACACCAAGGCTTGCAAGCAAAGAGACAGGTTTCGAGTGTGGTGCAGAAAAATAATGCGTGAACATTGCATGTTTCAATTAGAGACACGTCAAAAGAACATCGCCACAGCTGAAATCAGACAGGAGGACATGTCATGCAGAAATACTGCATGGTACTTTAAAAAGCCTGGTAGCGCACACATCACAGCACACTTAGGCTGACCACCGGGGGCTGATAAATTTCTTAAACCATGATCAACACACGTGACCATCTGCAGTATAATCTAGTGAACACTTGGCAGTTGCTCAACTCTGCATCTTTCCACTGTACAGTTTCAGAGGTTAAAAAGATTGAAAGGACCACTTTAGACTGCAACCTAATTTCCAATTCCGCAATAGAAACAGTCCCTTTACACTACACTATCATAAGAAGTCTACTTCAGTTTTAGGGACCCCAAAGTGCTGACTACACCTCCGTTATTGTTCGATGCAAAATCCAAGTGGTAGTGAATTGGGCAAGCAAAGGTACTGTCGAGTGAACCACCTAAAGCTGGTGTCCACTTGAACCAGGAGAAACAGAGAGAGAGACTGCAATGCAAATGCAAAGGCGGCTCTGCTTACTGACTGCTCCAGTGATGTCAGATGGCTGCAGACCTACTGGAGGTCTTGATGTAAGCACCTCAAAACAGCCATGGTCTGTGTCAGCACGGCCCGCTGGAACAAATCAATAAGCCGTACTTGATGTCACTGATGCCAAACAGACTTTTGATGAGCCAAGCACCCAAAATCAAGATTAGCCAAAGGCACACTTATACTGCACAAAAATTTCTTATGCTCCTTTCTTGCTACAAGCAGAAAGAAGACAGAGGATAAAACAAAGGCTTTTCAGCTTCCTCCAGGGCAAAGCTAGCATCAGTGCTCTCTCCACAACCCAGAAGCTGCAAGATACGAGAGTCACAGCTGCGGCATATTGTGTTTACAGCAATATAGCCCTAGTTTTTTTTTTTTTTTACACCGCGAGCTGTATCCGTCATGAATTACAAGTGGTGTCTGGTGGCGGTTCAGGGAAGCTTATCCGGACCAGTGTGCAGCTGGCATGACGTTGCTAGTCAAGCGCGCATTACGTCACACCTCAGAAGCAATAGACTGGAATAGGCAGCCGCTGCTAGATCCCCTCAATGAACTAAAGGTAATGACATCTCCTCCCTCCTCCTCCTATGCTGGTGCTCCTTCTCTCAACTCTTCTTGGACACCAACAGTGGCAGCAGCTAGGCCGGGTGCGCATAGTGGACGCACCAAACGCTCCCGCCCGTGGTCGAGCCCGCGACAGTGGATACCCTCGAAGTGTTTTTCGGATGGTGCCTTCTTCTAAATCTCACTTGGAACTTAACGCTGCCAAGAGTAATTGGAACGACATGCACTCTGGTTGCGAATATTTAGCTTTTACTTTTGTTAGAGACACGTGCAGTCTAGGCTTTATATGAACCGGTGGTGGTGTAATGCTTCCGTAACATATTCTACACTCAAAGGCACGTTTTCAAGCGTAATCTGTTGTGCCTTTCAGGACGTAGTTGCCCACTAGTCTTAAATTTTATTTCAATTTTTTAGTTCTGCAAAGCTCGGCAATTGTTTTGCAGTGACTATGCTCCAGATACATCACAGGCTAAGGTTGAAAGGATCTGAGTGGCTGTAGTTACTTGTGTTTGTGTGTAGACTGGAGAACACGATGCCCTTTACATGGTTGTGATCGCAAGAATTTTGATGCAGGATGAATTGTCTTAGTTGACTAACGGCAACCACAAAAGTCTTAACCATAGCTATGCGCGAAGCAGCAGCACTGCGTGACTCAATAGAATGCTGTTCGCTAGGGTGACTGAATCTTGCGTCAACACAGGCAATATTAGCTGATAAGAGGACACTGGCTTCTGCTGTGTAATTTTCATGCATAACGTGAAGCAGCCAGCCAGTTTTGCACCTGTAATCTGTGGCCACGACGACGACTGTGAATATGTTTGCGAGTACATTTAACGAAGGTCCTCGCTTGCATACTCAAATGTTAACTGCGAAGATCCAGTGCATTGAAGAGAGCTGCTGTTATTGTGCCTAGGCAGAGTAATGGCTGACTTTCATAACCCCGCCAGAGGAAATACATTCAGCAATAATAGCAACATCATAGCTAGACCTGCACTGCGAGCAGCATGAACAGTGGGGATGCAATATTGAGAACCGCTGCTTTAGTCTCGAATTTGTGAGTGAATGAATCCAACTACAACAAAAGAAATACGTCCCGCAATGCACGCAACGTCACAGCTAGACCTGCACAGGGAACATAGCGTGAACGGCGAAGCTCTAACATGAAACGAAACTTTTGAGACGAGCCCGCCAACGGGTCCAACTACAACCTAACGAATATGCCAGACAATCCCCGCAACATCAATCCTTGAGCTGCAGAGCCAGCAGTGGGAACAGCAGGGCTCAGACAACACGACGCGTGGTTTTTGTAGTCAGCACATCATCACCCTCATCATCAGCCTGACTACACCCAGAGCCAGAGCAAGGCAAAGGCCTCTCCCATGTCTCTACAATTACCCCGTCCTTTGCCAGCTGCGTCCACTTTATGCCTGCAAACTTCCTAATCTTGTCCGCCCACCTAACCTTCTGCCAACCCTTCCTATGCTTGCCTTCTCTTGGAATCCACTCTGTTACCCTTAAGGACCAGCGGATATCTTCCCTTCGCATTACATGCTCTGCCCAAACCCATTTCTTCCCCTTGATTTCGACTACGATGTCATTAACACGCATTTGTTCCCTCACCCACTCTGACAGCTTCCCGTCTCTTAGCGTTACACCTATCATTTTTCTTTCCATAGCTCACTGCATTGTCCTTAATTTGAGTTAAACCCTTTTCATTAGCCTCCACATTTCTGCCCCGTAGGTCAGTACAAGTAAGATACAGCTGTTTTACACTTTTCTCTTGAGGGATATTGGTAAACTGCCATTCATGATCCGAGAGAACCTGCCATATGCACTCCACCCCATTCTTATTCTTCTAGTTATTTCCCTCTCGTGATCCGAATCAGTGGTCACTACCTGCAATAAGTAGACCGATTCCATCACCGCTTCCAGCACCTCGCTACCAATTGTGAACTGTTGTTCCCTTGCTAGACTGCTGAACATTACTTTGGTTTTCTGCATGTTAATTTTTAGGCCCACCGTTCTGCTCTGCCTGTCTAACTCATTGATCATGCTTTGAACTTCATCTCCTGAGTGACTCAGCTAGGCAATGTCATCAGCGAATCACAGATTATTTAGGTATTCTCCATTAACTCTTACTCCAACTGTTCCCAATTCAGGCCTTGGAATACCTTCTGTAAACAGGCAGTGAATAGTATTGGAGAGATCGTGCCTCCTTGCCCGATGCCCTTCCTTATTAGAATTTTACTGCTGACTTTATGGAGGACTATGGTAGCTGTGCAGTTCCTATATATATCATCCAGCATTTTGACAAAAGGCTCTTCTACCCCCTGATTACGCAATCCCTGTATGACTGCTGATGTTTCCACTGAGTCGAATGCTTTCTCGTAATTTACTTCAAAGAAAGACTGCATTCGCTCGTGCTTCACACCAAATCTGCTTAAAAAACACTAATGAGTAGTAAAGATGGTCACTTGGCTCACAAAGGCGCAGATCCAGCACGTTAACCAAGTTTGTCCAGCCTATACTGTGGAGCCAAACCATTCAGTGAGCCGCGTGCTTTCTCCAAGATGGTATAACGAAAAGTATTTTGATGTTGACTCCTTGGCTGTTGCGCCCATAAGCACAACGAAAGCTGGGAAAGCTCAGTGTCATCGCAATATGCAAACACTCTCAACTCAGGCAAAACCCTTCCCGCTAAAATTCCGTCGCACAAAAACAAGAGGACGAATGCCTGGGAATGCCGTTGGCATCTGCTGTGGAGCAAAAAAGCCTGCTTTAATACATGACTATGGCGCTTCGACCAATGGCAGGATCAGCTCTCCCAGGGCGTGGTAGGTAAGTGGGAAAGCAGCAAAGTTCAAAGGTCATACTTGCTTTCGATACATTCAAGGGTTTTAGCAGCTGCACGCTTGGTGCGGTTATTCCAGCTGTATTATCACTGGCATGAAGCATGCATCAGCCACTACTGTTCAGTATAAGTATAGATGTAGAAGAAACTCATGTGCATGACCGTGAGCAAAAGCGACGATGAAGACTAAACCTAGCTGTGCTCGCTGCTATGCAGGAAACTATACAGGAAATTGATGCAGAGCTCAAACTGAACATCGTCACACAATGAAAACCAAGTATCAATAGCAGAGCGCAAGCCACCCGGCAGAGCATACAAGATGCAGCAGTTGGACAACAGCACCCCGAAGCCACCAACCAGTGATCGACATCTAAGCAGAATCACCTAATTGCAGTTTCATTTTATTGCAGTAGCATGTGCCAGTGCACTGTCATTATTGTATGCGCCACCGAGCGCAGCCCATTTTTTTTTTTTTCGTTTATTCCCGGAATCATTGTTTAAAGAGATACTGCATTAAATTGCAGGTGCGATTATCCAAAGTTGCAGTCTTTATTTCATGTATTTTTGCACAAATGGTGTTATTTCGTACGCTTTGTGCATGCACGCCTACCAGGCGGGAGGCGGGGGTGACGTCACATGTCTCATGGCGGCCTGCACCCCGTCGCATCGTGCTGGCATCACTTCAGATGTCGCGCCTGTAAGCTCAGCATTGGCGGCATGGAAGCGTGAAAGACAGAAAATTACAGCCTGGAAAGTAACAGTGGGAGTAACGATTATATCATTCAGATATCGAAATGACTATGGACCAGAGACATGGATAGGACCCTGCCGAGTAAAATGAGCCTTGAGGATGACATATCGCTCAGTGGTAGCTGTGCGAAGTGGTAGCTGTGATATAATAATCCAGTTTGATATGACCCAGACAAATTTTCTTGAGTTAGGTATTAAAAGATTTCCTTTGCCAAAGGCAATTCAATGTATCACCTTCATGAATTGCTCCAGCTACACAAAAAGAGCAGCCGCAGCGCTGGGATGGGGCGGGGAGGGGGTTTTAAAATAGGACTTGTATATCACGTAAGCAGCGCGAACAGTGGAGATACTGCACGATGTATAAAAGCAGCCAACCTAATTGCATCGGCACAGCGAAAAAATCAACTCGACACTGAGGCAGCATCCGAATATCGAGCGCTAGCACACCGAACATAGGTCGCCGGTGTGAATCCGTGCCGCGAGCTAGGCTCCAACTAGTAAGTTTATGCTGTACAAAACGCTTAATCGTATGACACCATCTGGAACATTCTGCGGCAAATGGTTGGCCCACAAATTTTACATGAACATCGGGACTGAGTGTCCAGACTGACTCCTGCCAGACAGTAATATATATATTGGATCGACATAGTTTAGTCTCGAGTTGGGGTGCTAGGGTATCACGTTGCTACCTGTTATTTTATTCCATTACGTAACCACCTCGGTTACCATGGCAACCACTGGGTTAACATTTGTGTTTATCGATGACATCTGAAACGCTAAATGTAGAGCTTAACGCTCTAAAAGTATCCAGCATGCAGTTTTTGTGACTGGAGCACTGTTACTACGCTGCCAGACTTGCGTGCCTAACTACCACAAACGGGGTCTGGTGCGTGATGCTCGTGGCACTGGCCTTTTAGTAAACTGCCAACGTTGTTACTTTCTGAAGGTCTCTGATATGAGCAAAGAACCTCTCCGCTCATTTTTTCTTATAATGGCGCATGCTCGCATGAGAACACTATTACACGATATATTTTTTTTCTGCCCATTCAAGCATGCATATATATTGCCTGCTGGCAGTTTGTTTGGTGAATTTGCTGCTAATTCGGAATAAGGAAGCTAGAGCATTTATAATGTACATTTCTGTTCCGCCTGTCATCCGAGATGATTTTTCATCAAAGGTTGAATCAGCGAAACACTGGAACCAGTGAAAATATTTGGAAATTGTCTCTTGACAAGAAAAATACACCTGTAACAAATGCTGCATGCTTTAGCCTTCATATTCTCTGTAATTATGTGCACTAATATGTGCTAAAGAGTCACAGTTTTGCAGTAAACAGTGCTATATATAAGTTACCTGTAATTTTCTTCTAGTTTGGGTCCCTTTTTCGCTAAAGCACGGCAGTCATGCTTTCGGTTTGTACTTTCTAGGGAATATTACTGCCTTGTATTGCGAGGTGGCGCACAGCTGAACTGGAAGACGGTGATGTAGCGCTTCCGCACTTGGGCTATAGCTTATCAACCGCCATTACCGTGGTATTGAGGACAACAACAACTGCTTCCTCCTGCCTCGCTCCAGGTCTTCAAGAATGTCTCCCTCACAAGTATACTTCACATTATATATGGCAAAGCGTCAGGTTTGAGGCACTGTTGTTTCAGTGGGATGAGGATTCGCAACAGAGAAAGATTTATGTTGCAGTCGCTGTCGATTAAATTGCTGCGATAAAAATTCGAACCTAGAAGGTTTGTCGCGAAGGTTCGCCTGCGCCACATGGAACCATTCTTCAGAGCTTAGCATCCTTTGGGAAAGCATGACATTGCGTGTCTCTTCCCCCACTGCACTACTGTTACAACCTTTAGCGGAATAATACTTTCAGCACCCCGAATCTTCAGTGGCCTGCGCAGCAGCGTGGATCAAATTCGAGTTCAAACGACTCCGGACACAAGCGGTGGCACTCGCATCGCATCTCCTACGCAGCGCGTAGCATCCACGCAGCTGCAGCAGGTGCATGCTGTGACATAAGCGGCCAAGCCGGCCGGGCACAGAGGCATGGAGACATGTGAAGTCACAGCTTCCCAGGGCGCCACCGCCAGATGCACCAGTTTAAGGAAAAAATGAGGGGAAAAAGTGCTTTCCCCTGGCTTCGTGCAAAAAAACGATGAGGTTTCAGTCGACTTAGGAACGCCAGCTTTCATTCGAATACAAGCCACCGCGGTGGCTCAGTGGTTATGGCGCTCGTCTGCTGACCCAAAGGACGCGTGTTCGACCCCGGCCGCGGCGGTCGAATTTCGATGGAGGCGAAATTCTAGAGGCCTGTGTACTGTGCGATGTCAGTGCACATTAAAGAACCCCAGGTGGTCGAAATTCCCGGAGCCCTTCACTACGGCGTCCCTTATAGCCTGAGTCACTTTGGGACATTAAACCCCTATAAACCAAACCATCACTCGAATACAAAATTAGACCGCCTGAAATTTTATGCAGTATCCCTTTAAGAATACACCTCATGTTATTAGTGAGCTAGCACAAGATGGGTCATAAGTGAAAAAGACATGTCCAGGTGAAGCCTCCACCTGCCAGCTGTGGCCGGCAGTATTTAGGGGGATTTCCCTTCTCCACCTGCTAAAAGAGAAAAGGAAATCCAGCTCTCCACTTGTATTCAAGAGGATAGACAGAATGTCTGAGACAGACTGAACCAAGAACAACTGAGTAAGAAACTGAAGAAGACAGTAAAGCTCAGCCTTAATACTATGATGCAATAGCGTTAATATGTTAATACCCCTACATGTGGAAATGGTAACTTGATTTTAGATTCACAGATCGCTGCAAGTCATCCTACCAGTCCTGGTGCAATGGTGTAGCGGTTAACTGCTGGGCTACTGTGTCAGCAGTGGTATGAGCATTCTTAGCGATCAGTGAATGTGAAGTCAAGAATTATAAACGATCTGCCACTGCCCTGCGATGGCAGGTACTGCCCCCGGTGGGGCTTGTGCGATTCAGGTTGCTCTTCCCGGGCAACCTCTCGTGAACAATCATTATTTGTCACAGTGGTCACTTTGCTGTGACAAATAATGCCACCCCGCCAACCCGTCAAGTGGGAACTTTGCTCACAATCCAGTGGGCAGGTTGTGATGGCTGCACAAGGCCACATGACCTAGGTGGCCCACCTAGGTCGCCAGAGCGGCCAGTTCCTCCGGATGCTCTGGCTGCGAGGCTTCAAACAGTCGCCGATGCAGACACCAGACAATTTTTCCGACATTGGAATATTAATGCTCTCGTGTTAAAATGAAAATTACTCACAATGGGTGAGCAAAATTAAATGCATCTGACACAGGCAGCTGAAATTGCCGAGGAGAAGCAATGACGTGCGGCCCTACACTCCAGCTTATCGACCTAAACAAGGACGTAAATGCTAGCGCACCTAAGCCATGTTTAGCTAAACCTGGTAAATGGGGGCCATTTTTGTTTTTGAAACCAAGGTGAGAGTAAAAAAATCCCTTTTCCGCTGCCCCTCAAGAGAGCTACAGCAACCTTCACCACACAACTCGTAAGACGCTGGCAGAAGCCGCCTTTTAGAAGACCCTAGAGCCATGGAGCACTCGCTGATAAGAGAACGCCCTGAGTGAAGCAGGGAAAGAAAAGGAGGGAGAACGGGCATAGGAATGGGCTGCACGAAACAGAAAGCAACGCTGACAAGGTAGTGACGGCATGAAAGGAAGGGCTCTGAAATACCTTCCCAGGAGAGCACATCAACTCACTCAATCATTGTATTGTTTTGTCATGAGTACCAGAGCCGAATAATACACTTCTGCACACAGAAGAGTACCCACAATCACGCCCGAAAGTTGGCAAGCCCTTTCCGAATGCTTTTTCATGCTCGCACCCTCCTCCATTGCACCGCTCCAATGTATAGCTGTTCAGAGATGGCTATTGATTAGTCTTCCAGGCATCACGCAGCTACCATGGATGTGACCAACAAGTGGCATAGCTCCAGCGAATCACGAAGCTGCACCTCCGGCTATGGGGTCGGTGGAGGAGCTCTGACCTTTCAGTGTGCACAAGGTGACAAGAGGCGAGGAAAAGGTGCGAAGACACTGAAATTCAAATTTTGACAACAGATAACAAAGCTTCCACACAGCACATCAAAAAAATTTTTCCTGGAGGACATTCATGAAGCAGCATCTTTTAACATCACAGGCACACGTAAACTTTCTTAGAACCCGTTTCAAAGCCCCTTTAAGATGTCAAAAGGCTTTGCTTCGCCCAATGGTGCCACATGTATTTTCGTGCCTCACAAATATGAACAAATTCATTGCTTCCGTGTATTTTACCAATCTCATTTCCTTTTTTTTCCCCAAGTGTTTGGCTGTATTGGTTTGTAATTTATAATCAACTTGTTTATTTTGCGCGAACTGTAACTTCCTCATCCTGTTACATTTCATTGTAACGTCGTACTTGTGTAAACAAGTTAACGCTAGTGCCGCTAACCCCCAGAGAATCGCGGCTACCTGGAACAGTTTGTACCTATTTAGCACGGAAGAAAGCAGCAGCAGAAGGAATGTGCAAAAAGATCAGTGACGATTTTTATAAGTGAATTTGTGTTCCTGAAGAGCAACCTCTATTCCCACACAAGCAATGGCACCAATTTTTCTGCAGTGGTCGCATGATAGGTATGTGCTCTTCACAATGATGCACACATGTGTGCTCTGCTATACTGGACGAATAATCCGTTGTGCTCCAGCAATCTCCTTGTGTCGTTTTTTTTGCATGTGCATTCTTTGTCGCACTACTTTTTGCTCACGCAATCGGTCATTGCAAAAGACTACACAAAGCAGAAGGAGATGGAACACAGCACCTTAACAGTCATTTCAGAAAACGACATGCACTCACCAGCTTTTGGCGTGGTGTCATCAGCACATGTCACCTGCAATAAAAAAATGCACAGACATCAAAGCTACACTAACGAATGCAGGGCACCCCTTTTCTGCTCACCCACAACGGTGGCGAGAGCATGAATGCAGAGCCTATAGTGCATCCCATGACTAACTTGCAGCACTACCAAAGGCAGAGACCTCCTCATCCAATCAAGAGGGTGCATTAAATGTGTTCTTGCGTGCTTAGCAGTCTGTGTGTCGTCTGCTTGCGGTGTACACAGATATGGTTAGGAGTATAAATCGACGCTATGTACCGTATTTACTCGCATAATGCTCGCACTCGTGTAATGCTCGCACCCCCCACATTGGCTATCAAAAATTTGAAAATTTTTTTTTCCCCGCAAAATCATCGCACACCCAAAATTACTGCCGCGAGCCGTCTGCTTGTCGTAGCGATCGCCATCTATTGACTGCGGCCACAACTAACTGCCATGGTTGGGCGCACGTGCTACTATGCGGCGGTACTGTGCTATCATCCGCTGCCACCGCCGCTACCGCTCATCCACTCACCACCGCTACGCCATTTTGCGAAGGTGTCTCCAGCTCTCCGGTGTCGCGTAGGCCTCGTTTGCCTTGTTTGAGTGTTGCACCGTGCTCTTTGTGCCGCTTCGCCATGGGACACTACGCAAGCTACACAGCTGCTTTTAAGCTAAAAGCTATTGAGTATGCGTTGGTACATGGCAACCGCGCCACCAGCAGACACTTCGGCGTCAACGAGTTTTGCGTCCGGTATTGGAGACGGCAGCACGACGAACTCAAGACGACTGGTAAGACGCGCCGGGCCTTCCGTGGACCGAAGACTGGGAAATTTCCTGCTGTCGAAGCCTCTTTACTGGAATATATCAAGGCTCGAGGAGCAGATGGGTGTGCTGTGTCGATTGATTTGATACGGGACCAGGCGCTCGTAATCGCAAGAAAGGAGGGCATTCCGGTGCAAGACTTCCGCGCTAGTAACGGGTGGGCCACACGATTTATGCGGCGCAATGGACTCTCGCTCAGGAGGCAAACGATGCTTTGCCAGCGCCTGCCCACAGCCTATGAAGAGAAAATAGTGGACTTCCATCGATTCTTTATCAGGATCCGGCAGTAGAAAAACTTCTTGCTCTCCCAGATAGGGAACGCGGACCAAACTCCGCTGAATTTCAATATGCCCAGCAGCAGGACAGTCGAACAGACAAGCGCCCGGACTGTGCACGTCAGGACTACAGGTGCCGAAAAACAGAGGTGCACGGTCATGATAGGCGTGACGGCGGAGGGGCGGAAGCTCCCACCGTACGTCAATTTCAAGCGGAAGACCCTCCCGAAAGGAAAGCTCCCCCCGGTATACACGTGCGCGTCCAAGAAAAGGGGTTGATGACCTTATGGCGGACTGGGTGAAGACTGTGTGGGGGCGGCGACCGGGAGCGCTTCTTTTTCCGTCGCTCCTCGTGCTTGATAGCTTTCGGGGCCATCTTCAAGAGTCGGTTTGGGCGAAGTTCAAGGAACTGCGCACGGACCTGGCTGTTATACCCGGCGGCCTCACATCAATGCTACAGCCTCTTGACGTATCTTTGAACAAGCCATTTAAAGATAACGTCCGGAGGCTGTACACAGAATGGATGGCCGAAGGTGAACATGCTGCGACGCCGGGCGGCAAGATCAAAAGACCGTCCGTGGAGCTGCTGTGCAGCTGGGTATCAGAGGCATGGGGGATGATTGATGTAAACATGGTGGCCAGAAGCTTCAAGAAAACAGGAATTTCGAACGCCCTGGATGCGAGCGACCAAGGACCACCTGGTGTGGGACAACGAAGAAGCATCGGAAGATGAAGAAACCATCGATTCCAGTGTCGGCACGAACTCTGATGAAGAGTAGGATTGCCTGCAGGACGTACGCAACGCGAGTAGTGACGGGGAGGTTGCGCGTGGCAAATAAAGTGCTTTAGCAGCTTGAGCTTACGTTCACCCTGTACTTTCATAAAGAAGGTAAGTTACGCTTGAAAGTAATGTTTTCGTTATATTTACAATTGCGGACCTGACAATCCTGATCTTGCACCCATTCATCTTTGCATTTAACACTCCGAAACATTTGCTTGAAAATTTTCCCCGCATAATTATCGCACCCCCAAACTTCGCGTTGATTTTCAGGGAAAAAAAGTGTGAGGATTACGCAAGTAAATACGGTATGTACCATAAGCGTAAGCACGCTTACATCACCTAACCACAAGCATTTTGCAGGGCGTTATGCCATTTGTCACATTTACACTTTTAATTCAGTGTATGCAAACGGAGTCTAAACAATAAGTCCAGCCAAGTGGTGCCATCTGGTTCTTAAAACACGAACCATTTTTGTTAACGCACTTCTTTTTAGGATTACAAACGGCACAATTGTCACTCTAAAAAATAAAAGCCAATTCATCGCTCATACGTTTTGTGACTGGAGTGAGATGAGATGAAGAGAAAGCTTGGTGCCTCATTTATGGCTAAGGAATGTACAGAAAACTGCAGTAACAATGATGAATTTAGTCTGAGGCAAAGGATCCTGCTTCGAAGGGTATCGCCATTTTGAAAACAATGTTTTAGAGCACGTGAGAGTCGCAAACGTTAAACTCTGAAAAAAGTATATGTGACGTGAGTGTACGTTAAGTCTCAATATGAGAGTGTCTGGCACATGCACACTTAAAGAATGCTATCCCATATGCCCGTATGCTTACCTGCTACTGGTGCTACATTCCGCAACGTGAGAAAGTTGCCTGTGCACTCATCACAGCTTTGATAGTGCTGCAAGGAACTACTGGCATTCAATATATTTTGTGGTCAGATGGAGCCAGAAAAAAAAATGAGTCGCTCCGAAATAACCCCCAAACTCTGCCCGCATAACATGCACAGCTACTGGTGCATTGCATCTTGCTTGCGCCAGATAACAAGAAATTTTGCAATGCAGACACCTGTTGATGACTGCTCTTAATCTTTCATTCCAGAATCGGTGGAATGCATTGTTTTGTGTCGAGATGCTCATTGCCTCATGTGCTATTCTGGGTTATTACCCAACAAAAAAAAGTTCGCAAATCTACTACTGCAAGAGTGACATGACCATGTGCTACCAAACCCCATTCCATCACAGCTCAAGAAAAAAACTCACTTCTTGTGCGCAATAGCACTTTGCATGCATCTGGTTCTGAATAAAAAATTGAACCAGGCAGTAAAACTAAAGCAAGAAAAAAAGCACACAGGAGCGTATCGCGCTCCTTGCCAAAGCTCTCATGTCATTTAGAAGCCACTCGAAAGAGTGAAGCGATATGATCATGAGGGAACTGGATGATTGACGAAAAGATGCATGATGTTTATATAGAAGATACAGAAACATTGGCTGAAGTTGATTCCTCAATGCCCTGCTGGGCCAGTACCCAAAATGCAAAAATGGGAGCACGCGGTTTGGAAAGAACTGCGAATTTGGAAGCAGGCAGACAAGAAATGTGCAGTGACACCAGTGAGAAGCTGAGAGAGATGCAGAATGCAGGAGGCAAACTGAGGAAAGAGACAATAGAACAGTGAAATTTTAATGCAATGTGTGGAACAAGATTTCAAGGCACGGCAGCAAAGACGGGAGGCAGGACCTGAAATATGGCTTGCTCGAGAGACAATTTAAGTGGTGTACATTCTAGCATGAACAGCAGTACATAGTAGCCATCGTGTTATGCATGTGCTGTTGAAATGCAATTAAATGGGCTTCATAAATTTTATCTTTACCATTTGTTTGTTCATTCATACTGGTTGTTAATTATATACGGCCAATGCCACCAACAGCAAACTATTTAGTGCGTCCACAGGCATCACCACACTAACAGTACATGAATGATGGTATGATATTGGGTACGGTTCCCGTTCCTGTTGGAAACAGCTGCGTGCAACACTTGCCCGATTTCACTGCAAAACCAGCATTTGTGGCAACATGCCAAGTGCAGATTCTGTGGTGCAGTTAGGTACTGTGCAGCTGGTGCAGCATACCACCACTGTTTCCTGCATCTGGAAGCCAGTGAGGAAATGCTACCTTTCTTCTTTTTGTGTATAAATCCAGGGAGAGAGCTCGAACAATCAATGGAGTGGAGGCCAAGTGCAAACAACTCACAGGTGCACCGGGACACGGAAAGAAGCGACAAACCTCTGAGTTCTCCTGGCCTTGTGGTGAAGGTGGTGGTGAGGCAGGACTCTGCAAAGCTGGGTGGCAGAACTGCACCAGAGAAAGAAAGAAACAACTTTCTTGCCTGCAAGTGAATGCTAAGCTTAAAGCAGACGTGCATAAACTGCACAAAACAGACTGTCAGTCGTGTGTAAGCATAAAACGAACATCCACCAGCGTTTCAAATGAACCAGCAGCCCACCAAAGGGTAAGTGAGTGCCTGCTCTATGACGTCCAACGAGAACTCCAAAGCAAAGCTCCAGCGGTGGCATAAAAGTCTCACTACAAGGATGACACAAGCTTCTTTCTGGTGCAGAAACACTCACCCCAAAAATTGTTTGGTTTTAGTTATGGGGCTTGACATCAAAAAGAGACTCAGGCTATGAGGGATGTTGTAGGGAGGGCTCCAGACAGTCTCGACCAACTGGGGTTCTTTAATGCGCAGCAACAGGCCTCCAGCATTTCGCCTTCATCGAAATGTGACCACCGTGGCTGGGATTGATGGTGAGTCTTTTAAGATCAGCAGCCAAGCACCATAATTACTGAGCAACAGCGGCAGCTTAGCACAATAAAAAGAAACAGTGCCTTGGTACACCTTATACAAAAACATCTTTCCCACTTTCCCGTTCCTGACAAGTCTGCTACAGTCTTGATAAAGCCACCAAAGCATGCAGGCTATCTGAAAAGTGCTAAATTCGACCAAATAAAAAAAAAACTAAGGTTTCCTTTAAGCAACTCACGCCATCATGCAGACACTCAATTTCTACCCGAGCACAAGGATTCTCACGAGATTTTGAGCCTCTTTCTTATTTAAGAAGATTTCGTGCAAGTTACTGTCTCAAGCGAGTTAACCACATAAAATACTAGAACATTTGTTGACCAGATTTTTGTCATATGCTGTCAAAAGCTACTACATTTGCTATTCCCTTCCTATGACACTGCAAGGAACATGGCAAAGCCAAATTATTGAGGAAAATGATGAACTACACCTCATAGAAGGCTTCAAATTTTAGTTCAGCATTTCATGGAGCTTCTATTGCATTTCTCGCATGCCAGCAGTACAAGGAGACAAGCAGGTCATCCAAAAAATCTGCCCTCTTCACATGGGTGTAGTGTGGTGCCTTTGCCGGTTACCAAATGGTTTGGTTTGGTTTATGGTGGTTTAATGTCCCAAAGCGACTCAGGCTATGAGGGACGCCGTAGTGAAGGGCTCTGGAAATTTCAACCACCTGCGGTTCTTCAACGTGCACAGACATCGCACAGTCCACGGGCTTCTAGAATTTCACCTACATCGAAATTCGACCACCATGGCCGGGACCAAACCCGCGTCTTTTGGGCCACCAGCCGAGTGCCATAACCACTGAGCCACCACAGCGGCCAGGTTGCCAAATGCCTCAGCACAACTGACTACGACCTACCGTTGCATCTAGAATACTAGAATAGTTAGCCAGGTGCATTTCCTACTATGCACATGTTTACCTTGCTCTTGTGGGTGGTAGGAATGATCAACGGCCTCAAAGCATTCCCATAGAAAAGCCACAACCTGAGGTTTACATCAAAGTTGACAAAAACTTTGTAGCTTTTCGATAATCATTACTCTTTGACAAAGATGTGTTGTGTCACAACGCAGAATGTTGCCTCAAAACTTTAACCAGGCTTGTGTAAGTACCACGTGCTCGTTTTCCTCAATGACCGATAACCACGTGTGCTTAAGGATTTTTTTAGAAGAGAAATGTGCAGTAACTGTCTCGCTTCTCGGCGAACACCTCAACAGCCCCATAAGGGAAGGAAGGAAGGTGGGAGTAACAGAAGAGAAAGGGCTGCCGTAGTGGAGGGCTCTGGAATAATTTGACCACCTGGGGATATTTTATGCACTGACACTGTTCAGCACAATGTTACGTGCACTGCTTTTGCATTTATTTCACTGCGTGGTTCAAGTGTACACCTACAAAGTGAGCCAGTCATGAGTCTTTCCTTTCCTCAAATCCAGCGGGGAACCTAGATTGCAAATAAGGAATAAGGCTAGCGCCATGAGATAGAAACACGAACGACGACTAAAAGCTTGTTTCCAACTAGAGATCCTATTTTTCACTCCCGGCATGTTTGAATTGTCCACCGGGAAAGTGAGTCAGTTAAGTGCTTTTCCTTCACTCAAATCCAGTGCAGGACCTAACTAGCCCACTTCTAGCAGCGTGGTTAAGACTGCGAATAAGGCTGGAGCTGGTAACCAGACTGTCTAACTTTCTTCAAGCAAGTGCGCCGTGGCCTGTGCCAAGGATGATTGAAAGGGGCAGTCCACGATGCAGAATCAGGCATGCATCTCTGGTTGTGCACACTGCTTTCTAGTCCCGTCCTGCACTGCACCCGCAAGCAACGCTATTTCAGTCCCGGCCGCGGCAGCCTCATTTCGACCTTCCCATCTTTTTTGGTGCTGCACACTTTAGGTGTCCACCAAAAAAATTAGCCAGTTTTTGCCTTTTCCTTACTCAAATCCAGGGGAGGATCTCTACTGTTGTGAATAAGGTTAGACTGGGAACTCAATAGTATTATTTGCTTCGTGCAAGCGGGCCCTCGAGACCATGAAGTGCGCAGAGAACACAATCGATCTGAGACTGCTATCATAAGAAGACAGAGTATGCACGTGAGCATAGAGGTGCCCAACAAGACAGTCGCCCGTGAAACGTCGAAAGTAGCCTGCAGCTCCAGGTATCTCGACCACTAATGCCAGTCGGCTTTCACTGATTAGTGTGGTAAGTAGGTAAGCTTAGCTCTACTAATTATTTCACCTTTCTTGAAAAACTTCTTGAAACAAGTATGATGCTACTACCTCTCTTTCCCCATTTTCCCGCTTACTTTAACGAAGTAAGTTCTACAGAGAAACCTTGTTATTGCAAGAAAGTAAAAAGTGTTAAAATAGTTCGCTATAGCTGAAATTTTTAATATAAAATTTCGTCAAAAACACTCCCAACAGCGGTGAAATTTAGTCATTGAACAACCCACAAACCTCGCGATCTTTACTACAGAAACGAAGAGACGTTTTGTCAGGTTTTGGCGGCATTTCGAAGGCGCTCGCGGATCCTAAGGCCGCAAAAAACCCCCCGCACAGCACAAGCGCAGGTTGAGCACCGGCTATGGTGGCTTTCTGGCATCACAGCAGTGTCGCGTGGAAAGCGGTATGTCAGAGTGAAAGCTATCGTTTTCACCACTTCTGCGACAGCAGACATGAGTGCAGAGTTGTTACTGCAAGCTTACAACCACTTGCGCTGTTTTTTCCAGGGTGCTAACAATGGATGCCAGAGGTGTGAATGTCTGC
The DNA here is from genome assembly GCF_052857255.1 of Amblyomma americanum. Taxonomy (NCBI): domain Eukaryota; kingdom Metazoa; phylum Arthropoda; class Arachnida; order Ixodida; family Ixodidae; genus Amblyomma; species Amblyomma americanum. The sequence continues at coordinate 402,927,317 of NC_135497.1, forward strand.
TGACTGCAACCCACAATCCGCTGTTGGCAAGTGCGAGATAAAAGTGCAAACCTTGGCACGAACGCTTGCCACATCGCCACCAGTCACTTTTGCAGTGCGGCGAAGCCTGCCGCCTGCATCTGAACGGGCAGTTCAATATATTATTATTATTTATTGATACCTCACAGGCCCCGAAAAGCATTGAGTGAGGGGGACATCAAGGAAAAGGCATATACCAAAATAATAAACAACAATAACATTACATTGGACACGGTACAATATTCATTTCATGGCCAACCGCGTTCGATATATAAAGTAGAAATTTTGTGTGTTTGTCAAAAATATTTACGAGGAATTCAATATTGCCAATAATTAGAAATATTCATGCTCGTTATATCAAGATTTAACTGTATATGTTTCTACTAGGGAATGATTTTCACTACAGTTCCTAAATGTTTACCCCACCCTGTCTTAGCCCGTGTGCATTTTTCAAATAGGATCTGTGCTGAGCGGTGCCATGAGCATCTAGTAATTTATTCATTGTGCATAATGGTGGCCGCTCAGTACTTGCTGCTTTACAAAGGTATAAATTATGGCAGGTAGTGAACTCACATGCACAGGTGGGGTAGGCTCAGGAGCCACATCCCGTCGAACGGCTGTGGCCTGTGGTTGACTGTGCCTGTGCACCGACCCGAATCGCCTGAAACGACATAGCAGAATGAACCAACTCTTCTTTTGAAAGATATCAGCTCAGAAGACAACACACTTATGTGATCGATGTTCACGAACTAGAGTCAACACAAAGTGTAAGCTTTTCTTGTCGTCGCCATAAACAAAACAAAAACAGAAGACATGTAAAACAAATTCCCAGACTTCATGCCCTGGGCCGAAGAAATCCCAGCGATAGCAGCACTGCCCTCTCCCTTTCTCTGGTGGGCAATGTCCACGTGACTTCGGCAAAGTGGGATCACATGAGAAAAGCTTGAAAGTTGACACAAGCATTGATTTCTTTGAAGTTAGTCCTTCAAAACACTGGGTTCAATTGCAGTAGTGCACGTTGCCCATTCAGTAATTAAACCAGGCATAATTCCACAAAAAATGCGTTCTTTGATTCCCAAATCTGATGAAATGGCAAGGTGTTATCAGGAATGATTGTAGCAAACCACAAGCGATCGGAAATGTCAAGTCCTTCGCATCTGCAGAAAGCTCCGTCCTGCAGCGTGTAGCATGTAGTAGTGGGCCCGTAGAGCGAACAATGGGAGATGGTGAAAACGCGAGAAAAACAACCAACCACACTGCACAGGACCGAAAGCGACAATGCAACACTCAGTGAACCAAGGTTACAAGTGGCTAACTTGCACTATTTCACAAACGGAGCATATACATCCATCATGGTGCCATTCCTGCTACCCTTCCCTACAGTTCTTTCTTTGTGAGGGTTTTCTTGTTTTTAGGCATGCGCAAATCATTTGAAATTTTGAAAAACCAAATCAAATATATTCTTTGAATGAATCGAATAATCCAGGTAAATATTAATCGAAATGAATCTAATCCATTTCCAAGTTTTTGGATAGTTTTCAGATAATTGGCATGAAATTCGAATATCACACAGCAATTTTTTCGACAATTGTTTCAAAAACAAGGCACACTCCGGCATCACACAGCATGCTCCCGCAGTTGGTTCTGTGCATGCTGGAAAAAGTCGTCCAGTGGGAAGAAGGGCTCCGCAACAGCACTCGGTCCATTCGTATGACGTTCATAATACTCATACATAAGATCTTTAAGATTCAGCGACCCATATGGGTTCAGCCAGGTTAAGCAAACCTTCCCTTCATGACCAATATTGGGGGCATAAGGTTGAAATTCATCTCTCTCAACAACTCGGAATTTCCACTAGTCTGTTGGCAAGTTGCCTTCAGTAGCCAACAGCAATTTTCTTATGCGTACAACATGACCGTCATAGAGTGAACCCTCACTTCGCTATTTGTGCAAGCTCTTGGATATCAGTGTTGAGTCTTCTGACAGAGCTTTATGTCCATGACTTATTGCGCCACCTATAGCGCTTTGTTGTTCCGCGCGAATATTCCTTTTGTTTAATAATCACTCAAGCAACAAATATACACAGATACATTCAAATTGTATTAGATTCGGTTACATTACTAACCCAATTCATGCAGGATTCCGTTTTTAAATACATTCTTTCCTTAGCTTCTCTATTCCAGTGCAAACTATTGGGAATAAACTAGTCTGAAAGCGGAACCCATCGCAAGTGCATCGTTCCTTAAGGCCTCTCCATGCAGTCTGGTGGGCCATAATACTAGCTCTGTGGTTCCATGCGGCAAGCCTAAACAGACAAATAGTTTATAGATTATGGGGTTTATCATCCCAAAGAGACTCAAGCTATGAGGAACACTGTAGTGGAGGGCTCCGGATATAATATCAACTGACTGGGGGTTCTCTAACGTGCTCACACATAACACAGTACACTGGTCTCTGGCATTTTGCCTCCATCGAAAGGCAACTGCCACTGACAGAATCGAACCAGTGTTCTTCGTGTCCGCAGCCAAGCTCCATAACCAGTGAGGCACAGTGGTGGCTAATCAGACAAATGTCATTTTCAAAGTGTCATTCCATTATCTCTGGAGTTATTACTGCACTGAATGCACCAGTACCACGGGCTCCTATGTTTGCTATAATGGCTTTTTATCCGGTAACTGAAGAAGACAGATCGAGCGTGGGCCAGGCTACATCTCTGTTATCTTGTGACCCTGCAGCCTCCTCTTCAGGAAGTGCTTGCCACGTCATTTTCGTGCATGCACAGCTGCCTATTTGGCAGCAAGCATGCAACGCTTTTGTTTCTCGGAATTCATGCGAGTGGGAATGTTATGTGAGGACGCTGCTTCGTGCTAGTAGCAAAATGAAGACGGATTCCACGAATGTGGCGCCAAGCGCTAAACCTTGAGAGACTCTCGGCATATGTCGCCATAGGGGCAAGCTTCTCGGCATATAGGTACGGTACTGAAGAGTCATTTTTCTCATAAAATCAGTGAACGGGAAAGTCGTCATTGAGCGTGCATTAAATAGACGTGTTAAAAACGGCCTCGGCAGAGCATTGCCTGGCCTCTATACAGGGTGTTTCACCTAACTAAGCCTTTCCAAAATTAAAAAAAAGTAGGCTTTTTGACTTTGAAGAGCACTTTTTCAGCACAGCATTGTCACCAGTGTAGTACATCAGAATTCAACTAAGACATGCTAACTAGCAGGCTGGACAACTAAAATTGATAGTTCAACTTTTTAACTACAGATCGGCTCATTATTTATTGAGAGGCATGTAGCCCACTATAAGCAATATCCATATCAGTGTTTATAATTTTGAAAATGTGGTTGCCTTTGCTACTATGGCCCAAAAAATTTTGGCTGCATGACGAGAAAATACATGCGCATTCGAGAAGCTTGTAGGCAAAGCGACCACTCCTATGCATCTAACTTGTCGAAATAGCCAAAATTGTTTGGGCCACAGCATCGAGGGTAACAGTTTTCTGATATGGATATTACTTACAGAGGACTACCTGCCTCTCAATGATTGAGGATCCTAACAGTAATATCAGTTAACTATTCAATATCATTAACAAGCCTGCTAGTTAGCATGTGTTAGCTATATTCTGGTGTACTATGCTGAAAAAAGGTGATCTTTAACTCCAAAAGCCTATTTTCAAAATTGTGGAAAGTGAAACCCTCTGTACAGAGGCCAGATCTAAGTGATTCAGCCAATGCACGCGTAGTACGATTGTTCGCGGAGGTCGCTGTAGAGCCGGCGAGCGCTATGGGCATTCAAACAGCGAAAGGAACCTTACGAATGCGCCAAGCAACGTTGCACGCGCCAGCTTCGCGAAGAATAAGCGGCTGCAGTCTGCGGCGCCTATAGCAGCTGTAGCGACCCTCGTGACTAGCGCGGGTTACGTGCCGGAGAAGAGCAGATGGCGCCCGCACGCGATAAGGCTGCTTCGACGCTGGCGTCTACTGAACGGCAGAAGCGGCGTCCGGCAGAGGGCAAGGCCCGACACCGTTCTGCGCAGGGTGTGCTGGCGCCACCTCTTCTTCGGCACGCGACGCTCGTCACGCGGACCGCTACACACAAAGAGTGCCCAAGGAAGCCGAGCGCGCGGTCCAGCTTACAAAAATGGCCGATGACGGAACTTCCTCAAAACCCGAGTGCGTATTTTATGTAGTGTACTATTTACCCCCCCCCCCATGTCTTTCTTCTGTCCCCTCACCTCTTTTATTTCATTTCTCCCACCTGCCTGCTATCCTTTCTTTCCGCTGCCCCAGCTCAGGTGCCGCCGCACGTGATGGCAGATGCCGGGGCTAGCAAAAATCTTTTACCTTCCTTTTATGTTATTTTAAATAAACCACCACTACTACTACTACTACCACCATTTATCAGATGTCCTAGAATGGGCTACGCCTTCTCTGCGTAAAGCATTTCATGCTTACATGTGCTATTGACGACGAGATAACTTATTTCCGGGCCTGTCCACTGAAGCACAGCATAAACGATGCTTAGGTCATTACTGAAAAAGACAGCTTGCCTGTTAGGGTTGCAACTCTCGCCGCGCATGTAGTCGGCGCAGATGCAAATCCCCTGGATCGTCACCTTGCAGTGGAATTGAATGCTGATGGGAGGCAGCTGCAGTCTACTCGATGGCCAGCGAGCGTCGAGGCAGTTGTTTCGAAGCCGACCGACGCCAGACACTGCGAATATATGCGCGCGTAGGAGATCGCCTTGCGGTGGAAATGAATGCTGATGGGAGGCAGCTGCAGCCCGCCAAATTGCCAGTGAGCGTCTAGGCAGCTGTCTCGGAGCCGACCGACGCCAGACACTTCGAATATATGCGCGCGTAGGAGATCGCCTTGTGGTGGAAATGAATGCTGATGGGACACAGCTGCAGTCCACTCGATTGCCAGCGAGCGTCGAGCCAGTTGTTTCGAAGCCGACCGACGCCAAACACTGCGAATATATGCGCGCGAACAGGTCTCAGAACAGCCCAGCCAGCCACTTCGATTCTCGGCTTACCTGGCTGCTGGGACGAGGCCGACCAGACGGCTTGGGCTCCCGCTTCGGGGACCCTGCCCTTTGTCTCCGATCTCGATGGATGCCGGACATAGCCGGAGCTCATGGTATCAGCGGAACAAGGCTGCCCAAAATGCCTGATCGCACCTTAAACAGAAGGCATAATAAGGCATCACGCCACTGTGCAATGCAGGCACCCTCACACTGTGGTGGCGACAAATAGGTTTACCTGACGACCAGATGAGTAAGCCTTGCATCCAGGACGCCCACAGTTCGCCGAAGAGCGTCCCTGCAACTAGCCACGACGATAAACGTGCTCTGAAAGAACGCCAGCACACGAGATGATCGAAGCCGAGAGCTCGCGACTTTTTTTTTTCTTTCTCGGTGCTTCGATTACATGATGATGATAGTCGTTCGCTGAAATCCGGTTGTGTGGCGCCCACATTCGGCGCTGGCCGAAATTAATTCCGTAACTGACCCTTTTGCGCTTGACTTGTTCCTCGTGTGCCGCAGCTGTTTCGACTGCGAAAGAGCAGCAGTTATCAGTGTCATGTTTTGCTTTACGCCGTTGGCAGACGAAACAAGCTACGAAGATGTGTTGTTGTTGGGCTCATAAAATGGCACATGCCCCCCAGGGGGATTGGCCAGTGGTAGGAAATTCCGGCTAGTTTCGGTTTCAACTACTTGACTGCACCTGGCGACTGGAGATGAACTGATACTTAAAAGTGAATGATTCCTGCCCACGCAGGTAGCGCGCGAAGGCTGCTACCGTCGCCGTGTGGTCTGAGCGGCCGCTGTATGCGGCTGCTGTTTTTTCGATGGTGGTGGTTCTAATCCGTCACGGGGACGAAGTTTTTTCTGCTGGACACCGGTCATGGCCACGATACCTATGTGGCACCGAACACTAGAATAGTGTTATAAAAATTGTATGTAAGTAACAGTAATGTTGCATGTTCCATTTTAATGTTACATTAACATAAACAATTAACACATAACGTGAGTTAAATAGAAAGCGCACTTTAACGCAGTCAACAAACATTGTTTTAATATATCCTTCAAAATGTCATTATAATGTTAGTCATAACTATAGAACAACATTGCAAATATATTTCCAGCACTAATCATCCCCAGGATTCTGGACCATGCGCCTCGAAAAACCGGTCGCGCCATCTCGCGACAGCCGGCGGCGCGGCGGCGCGTAACTCAATGGCGACGAAAAATAAAAATTGATATTTCGTCGCGCATAACAGTTAGAAATTAGCTCTCTCGCCTAGATGTTAAATGTATCTTAAAGTTTCATTTAGTCGAGTTTCATCGATGTAGCTTACATATTGCGTTTGCCATGAGCAATGATCTATGACAGCATGGAGCCTATGGCGAGGTCCTGAAAAATACCCCACTTGACTTCAATTTATCGCTCACTACAGCCCTATTTTAAAATATATCGACAAGCTCTAGCAGGTTCACGTAGGGTAATGTCCTACCTTTAAGGAAGTATAAGGTATTTTACATTTCAATGGCGTAAAAGTCTTCCTGCGCTATTTCACTATTTATCATGCATCATCAGCTTTTTCATGAAACGTGTGGCGCCCTCTCTCGGTGCGTTGGAAAGGCACACGTCCCTACTCGCGGCCGGGCTCGAGTAGCGGAGGCGGCTCGATTCCGGCCGTGCCCTGCTACAGTGTCCCTGCTTTGGTAGATTGCTTTGGGAGGTTGAGCCTGCCGTACGAATGCGCAGTTTTATCAAAAGTGCCCCCATCGGAGGGAGGCTATGGCCATGGGCTGCTACATAAAATGCTACAAGAAAGCGTGTGCCTTCTATGAGGTATATAGAGGAATTTATAAGAAGACTCTTGCTTGACAGGTACATTTTTCATTAAGCGCGTACAGTGACCACACCGGCATAGGTGATAGTGGAATTGCGTACGCAATAACAGTGCAAAGCAATGAAGCTTCTAGGTACTTTCGTTCAAGCAGTGAAATTTGTAATTCCCGGACGCTCATACTTAGAGCTCACTCACCGATACTTGTATATGGTTCTTGCACTGTGCATTCAAAATTGTAAAATCGTGTCTTAATGTCTACATTTCAACACTCATGTTATTAGCCTCAATAGCAGAAAGCTCTTTCAATCTTCTGTCGATGTGGTGCAAGTGCAGCAAGGATGCGTTGAAGTGAATGTTGCATGTGTTGCACATAAGACGCGGCAAACCTGATGCTGCGTTTTATGCCAGTAGGTTATTTGTCCAATGTAACAATTAGTAGTGTGGTAGTTCACATTTTTGTCTAGGTTGGTAAAGTGCTTCTCACGATTCGATCGTTCGCCGTCGAGAAGGGGTTTACCATTGCTGTAATCGATGCTAGTTTCGGCAATTCTATCAAAGATGTACGTGAAGGATGAACCGCTAACGAAGACTTCATAGAGTGGCATGCTGGGGACTATTCTGAAGAGTGTGCCATCAGTTCGGCAAGCCAGTAACTACGCCGTTACCCAGAGCAGCAATCAAGAGTCAAACTCTAGTTAAATGTTCTTGATTATAATTTAAATCTGCTAAGAAATGAACAGAAGTTATTGTCGGATAACACGATGTTTAAAAGATTACTGGTTTTCTCCAGTACGGTGACTCGGCGCTCCACCCAACCCGTTTGTGCAATGCGCCGCTAGCGCGATTCATTAGCGACAGGACGCTACATGCTCGCGACCCTGAATATGCAGTGAATTTACCGTGTTGCGAATATGTGCAACAATACCCATAAGCACTTTCGCACGAGTGGCGCGAACATATTTTTTTTTTGCATAAGTTCCAACCTACCCTCGTTTTTTTTTTTCTGCCGCTCTCCTATCTACTTTTCGCTATCCTCTCTCTTTGCTTTTAATTCCACCGGTTGCATTTCCAGTGCTTGAGGGATTAGATAGCAATCGCTGGGCCGGCAACATTTTTAGCTTCCTTTTTGTATTCTCGTCAGTTGTTGTTGCCTTTGAAGCTGTTGGCAAACTACTACTTCTTGGATGTGTGACTCCCGGGGAGCTAGCGCGGCTTTTTAAGCGCACAAACCGCGGGAGTCAGAAGAGGGAGCCGTTTCCACGGAACGATCCAGCGACTTTTAAATGTGCCATGCATCTCCATGTTCCTGGTGCTGGCTCCCTTCCCCTGTCGAGCGGACGGAGAGAATTTCAAGCCGTGGAGAGAAGGTGTTGGGGGGCGATGAAAGAACAACTTAAACCGCGAAGAAAAGTTCGGGGAACCTGAAATAGCTTCAAGCCATGAAGAAAAGAGCCACCGAGAGCCCGGCGATCCTTCCATTGTTATAAACCGGACCCCCCTTCCAACGCGTACGCGAGCGCCCGCGCGCTGATGCCGACATCTATAGCACGGACGCCTCACCTAGGCTTGCTGGCGTCTCCTGCAGTGCGCATGCGCAGACCGGTTTCGGCTTACGCTAAGAGCGCGGACGCTGAGCGCGTACGCCCAGGAAGGGCCATTCGAGTTGGCGCCTCTAGGCCTTTTTTGGGGTGGGATGACTGTCTTTGAAGTGGCACAGGAGGCCTACGATAATGATGTCCGGCTTGTGTGTAGTTTGCATCCCTTCCTTTCTGAGAACACTGGCCAAGGTTTCGCAGACACCCTTTACGTACTAACTGCATACGCGTTTTTGCCACCAGCGTGTCCTTAGCATAAGCATATCGAGTTGTTTTCGTTGCATCCTTTTCAGTTTTAGATGATACATCGAGTGAAGAATCTTGGGTATCCATTGCCTAGAAATGTTTTCTTTTGCTGATGATGAGTTTTAATGGCGCACTGGCAACCTCGCACCAAGCGCAATGGGTTGAAGTGTTTTCTTCAACACAATGTTAGGTGGAAGACCATTTTCCGAGCACTTCAACTCAAAGAAACCAAGCGCCAGGCTTCGAGAAAACTTCTACCCATTGGAAATCAGTGGGTACACGGCGACACTGCGGAACGAATCACACACCGTCCTCGAGCCGCATGCTCAAAGCGATGTGTCATTGCTGTTGTCGCTGATTTTAAAACAAATATGCAAGAATTGGGAATCGTCTTAACCAAAACTTGCTTGAATTCCACCCTACCCTTAGGGCACAATTTTCAGCACTGTTCCTCCCAAAAAGGCTACGGGAACAAGACGCACAACACGCAGCATCAAACGGATGAAGAACGTGGAGAGGCGGTAACGGAAAGGGCCAAGGATGATTTGAGCAGGTGCATAGGTACGGAGAAATTCTTTTTCAAGAGCTACACGGGCAGCCGGTAGCAGGGTGGTAAGAGGGAGGAAGAAAAGGACAGTGGGGAGGGGTCTCCTGCTGTGCCTTTGCCTGCCTTTCTTGTTTTTTCTCCTTTTACTTTTCCTCGAATCGTGGAGCGCAGTCCATGGTTGCTTTTTGGATGCGCTATGTTTCTGTTCCCTATGGTGCGAAGCACGAGCTGCACGACATAGTCGGCGCCTCCGCGAAAACGGCCCGGAAAGGTCATGGACGCACTCTTGCCTCCAAACTGTCACAAAAAAAATTACAACCGCTAATGTGTCAGTCCTGGCAAAGGGTTTCTCCACACGCAGACAAAAATCTCCCAAAAAAGACATCAGAATTTCTGCACAAGATTCTTTACTGCCTTCCGCCAAACTAAGGAATTCCACCAGCCTTGTTAAAAGCACAGCGCATGGCACAGGTAGACAGTGCCACCAAAATCAATTTCGGACGAGTTAGCGTGGTTACGCCAGTTGCAACTAGGAGTGCTAGCACTTCGGTTTTCAGTGCTGTTTCAGTGTTCGGTTCCGTTGCGCATAGATGCAGCTGATGAAGACGACGATATCCAAAATACAGCGCAAGAGACTGGTATTTTATGACGCAGAATGTTCGGCTGCGGCGGTGTGGCAGTCGACGGCGGCAAAAAAGCGCTCCGCTGCCGCCGACGCCGGCGAATCGCCCGGAAAAACGCTCCATGCGGGCCACGCTTAACGCAGTAACCAGCAAAACGTATGCGTTCTCGGCGCCTCGGGTTCGAAACTCACTCGCAGCCGTAAAACATTTTCGATTATTTTATTTCAGGTCAAGTAAATTTCAGACATACAAAGAGGCCACGTCGAAATCCAAAATTGAAGCCTCAGTGCTGCAATGAAAAATGCGACATGTAACCAGTAACGTTTTTTGGTTCTTACGTTTTCCGCTTCGGTTCTATTTTATGCATTATTTGGGCTTGGTATTTGTTATTGCGCGTTTCTCTTAGTTTTATGGCACGGCTGTGCCTTGAAGCTTCTACTTTATCACCGCGCTTTTCTTTGGCGCGCCGGGCATCTTCCCGGGCGTTTGCTAGGAGCATGCTTTGTTTGAGTCGTTTATTGTTCGTAACTATTTCTTTTTGTCTTCTTAATGCTGCATATTCACAGGCTAAGTGTACTTAGCTGTGACGGTTACGGGTCTTCTCATGTGTGCATAACTTTAACAGAAAGTTTGTCTTTATGTTGATTTGTATCTGCTGAGCTGTTGATTTTCTGTTAATCGTCCATGACTCCAATGATTTTTATGGAAAAGCCTAATGTCTATACGGCACTCTTGTAATAAAAGGAAGTTGGTGCTGCATGGGTGTGGTGTAGTCTTCGCTGCAGCATGTCTCTCCACGATGGCGATGCTGTAGGACTGGAAGATATATTTCCAGCATGTGTAGAATTATTTGGTGATCCTAAACATCTTCACAAAAACAGCGCGTACGAAAGTGCGGATGGCAAGGGCACGCTGCATGCTATGATCCCGTCAATATAGTTGTTTGAAAATACACAGACATACTATCGGTTAGCAAAAGACAAAAACCAACGCAAATTTGGCTGCTGCACAATGAAAGACATTTAAAACTAAAAAAAAACCTCTCATTTACGGCAAACGTTATCACGACTGCGGCTTTCAAAACCACTGAAGGATTTCTGTGCTAGGACAGGCTTAGTTAGGCTTTTTTCTGGGCGCTGTACAAAGTGACACTGAAAGGCACGCACTAACGGTGCTACTGTTCCCTAGTCAAAGGTGATTCGGCCAAGTCCGGGAAATCAGCTGCGAAGGCGCAGCAAAGGTGTCTGCATTGGTGGAAGGGGTGGGTGGACAATTTTCAATTCTCAGAAAATAAGAATGGTTTAGCCGGGGCGAACACATGTGCATGTGCATGGAAGAAACACACGCCAGAAGTGGAAACGTTTTGCATTCCATACGTGAAAGGCGTGAGCGAGACGCTGGCACGCATTCTCGGTAAAGAAGGGTGCTAACAACGCACAGTCTATTGAGTGGCTTTACGACTACCACCATCGGACGCCTTCTTCCCCCCAAACGGCCGTCACCCAAAAGAAAGGGCCCAAGAGGTTGTATACCAAATGTCCTGCTCGGTCTTCCCGGAATCGTACATAGGGGAAACGAAGAACTTCGCCGAAATAATGAGGCAACACAAAGCGGACGTCCGACAAATGAACCGTGACCGCAGCGCTGCGGCCGAACACTGCGAGGCATGCGGCCACCGAATGGACGTTGACGGCACTAATGTACTGGAAACCGAAGCTAACCCGCACAGGAGGCTTCTACTTGAGTCGTGGCACATCCAACAGACAGGGAAGAATGTTAATCGCTCCCTGGGGACACTTCCCGCTTCTTACATCCATGGTTTGCAGCCACTGACCCGGATGTCTTCAACACGAGGGCTTAAAAAGCCGAGGCTCGAACCATCCGAGGGTTTGTCGACAGCCCGGCGCCGAGATGCGGCGATTTCCCTGTTAATCCCCGTCAGCAGGAAGCGTGCATGGCGAGGCAAGCGGGCGTAGACCGGCGAAGGCAAAGACCGAGCCAGAGGAAAGGAGCCAAGACGTTTTCCCGAAACCTCCCGCCCCCCTTCGCCCGTCTAAGGAAACCACCGCAGTGATAGCGTAGCATAGCGCATGGTCAGCGCGGACGCGGCAAGCAGACGCCGCGTCTAAGCCGCGACGGCGTCGAAGTCAGAGGATGGGGCATACAAACGGGTCCCGAGAAGCGGGCCTGCTTAACGAAACGCTGAAGCGTGTTCAGAGGCAGCAACGACAGGCTGGCGCCTCTTTCCAGATTTTGCGGGGACGCCTGTCAACAGTCGTCCCGAAGACGAGTAGTCTACTACTCGCAGCGGTAGCGATCGCTTGAATATCGGTAATTGGCGTAAAGCTGGGAGCCGCAGGGGAATGTTTTGATGTACTTTCATATGTTTCTCTTTTTACTTTTTTAAGGGAGAGAGTTTGAGTAATACTGTGGAAGAATGGGGCGTGGCACGTAAACCTGTTGGCCCAAGCATTTCGAGGGTTCATTCCCGGAATTACATTTTCTTATAGCAATTTAGATGTGCTGTGTATTTCAGGGAGAGGGTTTGAACCTTTCCGAAATTGGAGGGCGTGCCATGAAGTTTGTAAACCAATGATGGGTTAGTTTGCTGTTGATTGGGCGATGCAAGAGGTGGGCCGGGTTTCTAGGTCTTTAAAACCAGGGTCCGGAGCCATGGGAGATCGTTCTGAGCTAGATTTAGATCCCTTGCATCTTCGGCGGTGCCAATGAAGGAAGATTTTCCCTTAGCCAGTTCCATGTAACCGCCATCGCCCCCCATACACCTTGCCCTCGTCTCCCGCATCCTTTAAGCTCCTCAGGACCTGGCTGTCTCGCTACTGTCTGTCATCAGCTGCATCTGGTTAGCCTGTTCCCTGCGTCCATTCACTTTCTTCTGTTGAAGTTTTGATGTACCACCTGGTCGAGAGAGTCATTGCCAAAACGGTAACAACCTTCCCAAGCCATTTCTTTAAGCACCTCGGTCCATGTTACGTTTTGTGTTTGTTTGCATGTCCTGATTACACAATTCAGGGCGGTCCGTAGAGCTTGTTGGTAACTTTTTTTTAATTCCTACAGCATGACAAGCGTAGAGCTTACATGCGTGTGCAATCACTGTGGATTGGTTTGTGTGGAAGGATTGTCACGGAAATTCAGTGTGTGGTCATCGTTTCGATTAAAGAAGATAAGAGGCTTAGGCAGAATTCGACACAACCACTAGGTTGCGAACCTAACGCGCTCGAGGCCACAAGCACGCTTTGGTGTTTTGGGGAAAGGAAATGGCGCAGTATCTGTCTCGCATATCGGCGGACACCTGAACCGCGCCGTAAGGGAAGGGACAAAGGGGGGAGTGAAAGAAGAAAGGAAGAAAGAGGTGCCGTAGTGGAGGGCTCCGGAATAATTTCGACCACCTGGGGATCTTTAACATGCGCTGACATCGCACAGCACACGGGCGCCTTAGCGTTTTTCCTCCATAAAAACGCAGCCGCCGCGGTCGGGTTCGAACCCGGGAACTCCGACTCAGTAGTCGAGCGCCCTAACCACTGAGCCACCGCGGCGGGTAATGATCTGGGAACAAGAACAAACAAAGGACGCGTCTTCGTTTGGAGCTATCCACGAGGGCCACGATTAAACATTATTTCTTTCGCATTCCATGATTTCACAAGCAGTCTTCAGTGTCCTCAAAATTTCTTCGTTTTTTTTTCTGACATATAACTGCGAATTTGTAAAGATAATACTTGTACATAGTTCCTGACCACTCTCCCTCCTATAGTTTATGGCTATAGTTATTTCATTTCTCTAATCTGCCTGATATCCCTTTATTTGCGCTGCCCCAGCTCAGGTGCTCGCAGCAGGAAAAATCTTTCCCTTCTTTTCTTTTTATTATTTGGATAAAATCACCGCTACTACTACTACATAGAATTGCCACCCATCACAGTTAGCATTCAACATTGCACATGCGACACGTGACACGCCGCCGCGGTGGCTGAGTGGTTATGGCGCTCGGCTGCTGGCCCGAAAGATGCGGGTTCGATCCCGGCCTCGGCGGTCGAATTTCGATGCAGGTGAAATTCGAGAGCCCCGTGTACTATGCGTTGTCGATGCATGTTAAAGAACCCCAGCTGGTCGAAATTTCCCAAGCCCTTCACTACGGCGTCTCTCATAGCCTGAGTCGGTTTGGGGCGTTAAACCCTCATAAAACAACGACCATAAAAAATGTACACAACGACCGGTCGTTCATGTTTATAGCATGCAAACAGCTTAAGGCCCTTGCTTACATGGTGCTAATTGCGGTTTACGTAGTGCTCTCATATTTTATTAGGTAAAATTACAACATTTGGCCAGAAAAAAGCAGTACAGGGAGACGTCGGAGCAAATGTATTATTATTCCAAAGGATATGCAAGGCACTGCAGATAATTTGGCGAAGCTTAAAGAGATAACATGCAAAGGTCCGAATAATGCAGAAATACAGCAGGCGCCTTCTGCTGGACATAATATTTCTGAAGTACGTAATTAACAAGTAGCGCTATCTCTCTTGTTATTCATAACTTTAGCTCAACATTTTCAACATAAATGTAGACCAAGTGAGGACTTTATTTACTAATGTACGCATGCCAGTGTTACCGGATACGTTGTCATTCACAAGTAGACATGATGCAAAGCATGCAAGGCGAGCGAATTAAAGAGGAATCGCTCGTGGGCGATGTAAAACGGTATAGCATACCTACTGACAGAGGAGTGAAGCGGCAAGATTTGGCACATAAAAAAAAAAAAAACCTGCAGCTGGTTCGCTTTCCCATCTCGAGGAATAAAAATAAGCGCACAACAATATGTTTGGATAGAACAGATGACAACCTAAACCTTGCAAGTGCAGAATATTTGCAGCGCGCGCATTTGTTTCTTCAAGCTTTCCTTAGCATTAGCTGAGCGACTCTGAATACCAGGTGTTACCTGGAAGACGTTTCAAAAATATGCGTTTTGGCTTTAAAATATGGCTTTTACGGCACAGTATTACCAGTGTGAATTGTTTCCGGTGAATCGTTTTAACTATTCAGCTGGTTAACTAGATTTTAGTAATTAACTTTTAACAATTGCAGTTAGGCGCTTAGTCGTAATTTTAGATTTGTAGCCGGTAGTTAGTAATAGCCATATAAGTTTTTAGAATTTCCAAAACATGGTTACCTTTGGCCATATGGATCGACAAAATTTGGCTGTTTCGACTAGTTACGCGCACTGGAAAGGTTTCTTTGCTTGCATGCTTTCGAAAGCGCATGTATTTTGGCGCTAACTGGTTCTTGAAAATTGGCTTTTGAGGAGAGGAAATGACACAGTAACTGTCCCGCCTATCTCGGCGGGCACCCGAATTGCACCGTAAGGGAAGAGATGAAGGAGGGAGTTAAAGAAGAAAGGAACAAATAGGTGCCGTTGTGGAGGGCTCCAGAATAATTTCGACCAACTAGGGATCTTCAAAGTGCAGTGATATTGCACAGCGCATGGGTGCCTTTTGCGTTTCGCCTCCATAGAAGCGCAGCCGCTGCGGTTGAGTGCCAACCCGGGTACTCCGGCTCAGCAGATGAGCACCTTAACCACTGAGCCATCGCATGATGTAGCCAAATTTTGTCGAGCCACTGCGATGAGGGTAATCGCGTTTTCGAAATTCTAAAAACTGATACGGATATTAGTAACCTACCTCTAACTGCAACTAGGCGCCTAACTAATAGTTAAAAGTTAATATCAGAATTAGTAAACCAGCTTCCTCCCGGTTTACTGCCTGTTAACTACTGGGTAACTACCGGTTAGCTACAGTTTGCGGGCACTGGTATACTATGCCGCAAAATCCATATTTTAAAAGCGAAAGCTTTTCCTGCTTTCGTCGGAGCGATTTCGCCGTCACCTCACGTTTGATCTTGAACGTCCTTGCTGCGCCGCTGCCATAGCAACCCAGCAAGTGACTTCGCCGCGCCGCCAAGCCTAGTCTTCGCCGTCTCTGCGCAGGGGCTCCACAGCCGTGCAGCGGCTGCTGCCTGACCACGTTATCTAGCCGAGTATCAGCTGGATAAAAAAATATTAGCTGTTGCTCAACAACTAATCAACAACTTATCACTTGCCACAGGGGAAATACCACATGACTGGAGGAAAGCACGTGTGGTTCCCATTTACAAAAATGGTGATCGTTTATCTGTGTCAAATTACCGCCCCATTTCAATAACGAGTACGTGCTGTAAGCTCTTTGAACACGTCATTGCCACCTACATCAGAGATTTCCTAGAAAGCCGCAACTTTCTATCACAGTATCAGCACGGTTTTAGGAAGCACATGTCAACTGTTACCCAACTTGTTTGTACTGTTCATGATTTCGCACAAGCTCTTGACATGAATGGCCAGCTGGATGCGCTGTTTTTAGACTTTTCGAAGGCCTTCGATAAAGTGCCGCATGGAAAGTTGCTGTACAAATTGGAATGCATTGGTCTTCCTTCCTGCGTTTTGCAGTGGATAAGGGCGTACCTTAGAGATAGGCAGCAGTTCGTTGAAATTATGAATTTCTCGTCAAAAACGCTTTCTGTGACTTCTGGTGTCCCCCAAGGCAGCGTCTTGGGGCCGCTATTGTTTTTGATATACATCAATGATTTGTCTGATGTCGCTCATGGTGGCGTTGCTATCCGATTGTTCGCGGATGATTGTGTGCTTTTTAAGAACATCACAGCACCAAATGACCATACAATATTACAAGCAAACCTAGAGGCTATTCATGAGTGGTGCATACGATGGGGAATGCAACTAAATGCACAAAAAACAGTTCTGTTGCGAGTTACAAGGAAGAAAAATATCAGCACCTATTCTTACTTGCTTAACAACAATATTATAACAGAAGTAGACACGCATAAATATCTTGGTGTGACGCTAACAAATAAACTAACTTGGTCTCCGCACATATCCGCCATTTGTTCTTCCGCTATTAGTAAGCTGTGGTCCCTAAAGAGGAAACTTAAAGGTGCACCTGTCGAAGTTAAGCTATTAGCTTATAATGCCTGCATTAGAGCCAAGCTCGAATATGCCTCCATTGTATGGGATCCGCACAATAAGAAGGACATATTGCAGCTCGAGCGAGTCCAAAGAAAGGCTGTCCGGTTTATTTTTAGCAAATATAAAAGGCACGATTCTCCTTCCTTATTGATGCGGCAACATAGTATAGGAACATTGGAATCCCGTCGAAAAATTAGTCGGCTCGCTTTTTTGCATAACTGCGTCTCAGGTACGCTGAGGTTAAACATGCCAGACTGTGTTAAGCCACATTGCACCAGGAAAACTCGACACACACACCCTCACTCCTTGGCCCCAATTTTTGCACGAACCAATACCTATAAGCATAGTTTTTTTCCCAGGACTACCAGTGAATGGAATTCCCTGCCTTCGCACACTTTCGCAGCCTGTGACTTTGTTAAAGAATTGGAACGTCAATTTTTGCGCTGTTAATTGTAGTTCGCTCGTTATGAAATTTTTGTGTGAAATTTGTTTCTGAACAGCTGTATGCTTGTTATATGTGTACTCATGTTTTTGCCGCGGATGCCCCTCCTGCCTGGGCCATGTATATGTATGGTCTGCAGTATCTGAAAAAAATAAATAAATAAATAAATAAACTGCTGAACCTTGTTAGAGAGCGAGAGCTGTGATGTATCGTGCAAGCAGACGCGGCTTAGCGTCTGTAGCGTTGAGTGCGTTCCGCACACTGGATGAGCAGTGCGCCCAACCTGCCACCCTGGCAGGTGGCATTTGAATTAATGGCTGATCGCGAGAGGTTGGTCAGGCTGCGGCCTATTGCTGCAGTGGCGCGTGTCTGCCACAACGTTGTCAGCGCTAATGCATGCAGCCCACATCTTTCTCTCACCACCATCACGTACCTCAAAGCGCTATTGAGGCGCCCACTTACACAGGTGGCCAGTTATATGCGCCCTTCCTTTCCACAAAATCACCAAGAAAGTTGTCAACGCCAACACCAACGAACACAATGAACGCCGACGACTTTCGCTTTGTTAGCCGAGCTAATCCGAGAAAGCTTAATTTTGATGATGACTTAGTCTTCTCTGTAACACCTGGTATGTGTTACTGCTGTTATCTGTATAAGAGAGCCCAGAAAAATTCAAACCTTTTTCTTTTGCATTTGTTTATTGATGTTTGAAAAAATGTTGTTAGCTTGCATATAAATAAGCTGCGAGGAATATAAACTTAAGAGGTGTCTTGATCACGTTTTCTTTAGGTTTTTAGGTTTTCATTGACTAAAATGTGTTAGAGAAATTGGTAAAATTGCGCAGTAGGAGGCCCCAAAGCGCGGCAGTCAGGGAGACTTCCTATAACAAAATGTCTCCGCAATTGGTATACCGCCAGTTTTCACTCGGACTCACAAAAGGGACGACGAAAGGCGCGAGTGGACTACCTGCGCCGCACACACCGACAGGCACGATATGCTGTATACGTCGACGCAGCCATGTACCCCAATTCCACGAACGCGGTGGCGGTAGTTTTGGACACCAACTTCAAGGAAATCGCCAGCGCCTCTCTACGCAACTGCTCTCCCACAGTAGCAGAAACGGCCGCAATCGGTCTCGCCATCCAGCACGGCGATACCACGCGAAACGGACTAAAAATTGTTACAGACTCCCAGTCGGCGTGTCGGCTCTTCCTCACTGGCAGACTTCCACACTCCATCGCTCCCATTCTGACTACCCCACATGTTAAAAATTCCACATGCAAGCACCAAATCACTTGGGCTCCTGGGCACGACGGGCTCGAGGGAAACGAGGCCGCGGACAGTCTAGCTCGAGATACACCAACCGAGCGACTAACCTCCCCGACGTCACCCCTCTTCCCTCTATGTACGGCGAACGCCTCCTCCTTCTCCGAACGCAAAGGCAAGTCTATCCCCCACCACACTCGAAGCTAACGGAGGCAGAGGCGAGGGGCTGGCGACAACTACAGACGAACACCTTCCCAAACGTACACAAATACCATATATCATGTTTCCCGATAGATACGACGGAATCTGCCCCTGGTGTGGCGGAATTCCAACAACATACCATGTAACATGGGGCTGCTCCGGTAGCAAGCCCCCCGAACTAGACAAACATCAATCCGAGGAACACTGGGAGTCTGCCCTGCTCAGCTCCGATTTGGTGACCCAGCGTAGCCTGATATCCCAAGCAAGAGCAACTGCGGTGGACATTGGGGTCCTGAAATAAGGACTCCACCCAAAATCTGTTTTTTCCCGCCTCTTTATCCTACCTTTCTATGAATAAATGTTTTCTACTACTACTACTACTACCGCCAGTTTTGAACACTCGACTTCCAAACTTAGTGATGATGCCAGAGACAAAGCATTTTTCATAAATATATTTTTTCGCGCTAAGCGGGCAGCCTGAGTCCAGTAAGGTAGATAACGCGGTCAAGATTTTGAGCAAACCCTTCAATCCCCAGTAACTTAAGTCCTCTAAGGCACTCATTTCGTCACAAATGGATATGTTAACATTTGCATAAATTACCATTCAAGTTCATTGGCTCTTCATTTCGTAGTGACATATCTTTCCTTTGTCTTTTTTTTGGTTCACTTGTGCTTCGTTTTGTCGTTCCTCGGCGTGTGTGAGTTTTCTTTCGCTAAATGTTTCACCATGCCATCTTTTTTTTACAGAGCAAGGGATACCTTATAAAATGGAAAGGATATTCCAAGTGGCATTGCTCCGTTGAACCAAGAAAAAATCTGAACGGCGCCTGTCTCCTGGAATTTAAGCACCCAAGCAAGCCATCGCCACAACGACTGGAAGCTGCTGCTGAGGAATTAATTTACGCTGTGCAAAAGAAACTTTCCAACAGCCGTCGATCCAGCGGGCTTGTCAAGGTGAACATAGACCTGGACATCTTTAGATGGGTTTTCAGTAGGGAAGGAAGGCCGCTCGAAAGGGGTTGGATTGTTTGCAATGAGTCAGACTTTTCAAAGCTGAATCTTCCCTTTGGGTGGCATACTCGAGAAACGAAACTTGGCAGTGTAGTGGCAATTGAGTTCCCAGTGCGTGTGAAGGCTGCTGTGACACGACAGAAAGCTTGCAAGCTCTTTCCAAACGGCTATCATGTGGAAAGTCTGCAAATGTTCCTTGTGTCGAAGGTTGTTGCATGCAGAACCTAACCCACAGAAATAGTGAGCCTTCCGCCTTTCACATATATGTTGCCAGCAAACGTTTTGGAACTTTTTTTTTTTTCGATATAGTATTGATTCTTGCATTTCAATTTGTGTTGTTTAGAATTTCTTAAAAATGAGTTCGGGAGCTTTGCGCTTAGAAATTTCTGAATGTGCAATTTCATTTACATTGACAAATAAGACAGTTCTGGAAATCTTTAGCAACAAAACGGTTTTGGAGAAATCTTATTTTGAGACAATAACATCTTTTATTCCACTTGGCATGTCCATCCCAGAGAGTTTAAAGGTTGCAGTAGAGACAAGATTTAGAAGCCTCTGCTCCTCGGTAGATACTCAGTACAGAAAAATTAATGGCCGAGCAAAAGAGTGGTTCCTTAAAAAAGAGCGCCATGTAAAAATTCCCTTCGATAAGGAAAGTTCTGTTCAAAATTCAAATAACAGTATCAAGGACATCATTATTCAAGCTTTACAAGAAGAAGTGAAGCGAATGGAGGGTGTATCAGAACGGTCTCTTTCTGAACTGCGTAAGTCCATTCAGGATTTTGAGGCAAAATGCCTTCAGCTGCAAAAAGAAAACAAAAGCCTGTCATCACAGGCAAAAAACTGCCGCTTGCTCAACAACTGCGGAAAAAGGGTCGGGGAAGGTTCGAAAAGCACCGATAGAAGAAAGCTGCATTCTGTAGGCAGCGTGATAGTTCAAGGGCTAGAAGAAATTTTGGAAAGCTATGGCTTGGACTTATGCCAGTTGGTTGTAGAAGACCTTCGAGGGCTACTGCACAAAATTACTTTTTCTGACATTGACGGAATCTCCGTGGAGCGGGGAATCAAAAAAGAATACCGCAGTAATGGTAAAACTGACTATCAGGATCTTTCTTCCCCCGAGAAGAAAAGCGTCCGTGCAATCACCGCGCTCATAGACAACCACTTTGTAAGCAATGTTTTTGGGGAAAAAATGTCTTCAGCTGTCCCTAATTTACCCTCGCTCCGTGTCATCAATTCATACAGGCAAAAACTAGACGAAAGCACTGCTGTGTTTAAAACCCTAGGAGAAGCAGCTGGCGCTCAGGTGTCTTTTGTGCACGAACTTGAAACTGCCGTTGCGGAGTACGCAGTGAATAGAGGTATGACAGGAGAACAGCTCAGGTCGCAGCCAATTTTGGTCAAAATAGAAGGAGATGGCTGTGTAGTCAGCACACGAACAAGCTGGACAACTCTATCTTTTCTCCTGATTGACAGCAGCCGGAGGCTGCAGAGCCATACCTTACATCGCCTGCTCGCAGTCGTCGAAGTCTCTGAAAACTATTTTCAGATTAGAGAAAGTTTGAAGGATTTGATAGACGAAGTTAACAGTGTTGTGAAAAGGGGCAATGTCAGCTTGGAAGGACAGGAAGTTCCCGTCATAGTCTGTCTGGGCTCAGATCTAAAATTCTTGCTCATGGTTCAAGGATTGCAGTCAGCGTCTTCTAGGCACCCATGTCCTTTCTGTCGTATTAATTTAAAGGAACGAAGCAGAGCTGGGGCAAACACCGAGGAGTGTAATAAGCCGCCTCTTCTGCGCACTCTAAAAAACATGAGGGAGGACGGCATTGTTGAAGAATTCGGAATGAAAGTCGTTCCCCTATTCAACATTGAACCTGCATTTGTGGTTCCAGACATTTTACACATGCGCATTAGAGTCGTTAATCGCCTGGTTGATGATTGTCGAAGCAATGGACAAAGACAACCGCGATAAAGTTACGAACTTAAACACCAAGAGCACTCACGTGGAAGCAATTGTGCAGGCAATTAATAGCTGTGGTGTAAAATTTGAACTGTGGCAGGACGAAAGAAAAGGAAAAAATTTCACCTGTATTCAAGGAGACTCCTGCGAGCGCCTGCTCGAAATGCTGCCAGAGAGGCTCACTGGAAAACTCAGCCCGGAAACAGAAAAAAAAATCATCTCACTTTGGAGAATGCTTAGTCGCATTTTTGATCATTTTGAACATAACACGACCGGCGAAAGCATCGAGCAAGAAATAGCCAAATTCCATAAAACGTACTTAGAACTTGGAGAACGAGGGCATAAGGGTTACGGGGCTGAAAGAATGACGCCATATATGCATATTCTTGTCTGTCATGCCTCAAATAAGCATAAAGAATTCAAGTGTTTGGGGTGGTTTTCGAGCGAAGGCATTGAGAAAAAGAATGATATTCTGAAGCATTTGCGTCATGCAAGATCCAATAAATGGAATGCGCCCGCCGATGCGCTGAAGCTGGCAAAACGCCTTGAGAATAGCGCGCACGTAACAAGTCGAGCGTACAAAAAACACGATCGTTCATACTGGGTTGAGGGTATGATTGAAGAGAGTCGCACAAATAGGGCTCGAAGCGCTCCTGAAATGGAGCGCGAGGATACACCTCCCGCTTGCATCGAGGATATGGACGCGGTTGAACTGCGGACCGAATTGAAAGCTGCTGGCATTTCAACGAAAGTAAAATCAGTTCCCAAACTACGTGAAATGCTTCGCAAAGAAAGAGAAAAACGATGTTTTCAGCAGTCGACTTGACTTCTATTAGCAAAAATTGCCTGCAATTAGCAATTGCCTGCTCGCGATGTCCCACAAGTCTGTATGCCTCGGTTTTTATCATTTCTTACTTTTTTAATGAAATATTCATCAAAAATTTCTGTAGTGCAGTATGTGCACACTTGCAGCTTGAACGGTTTACTATGTCTCTTCACTCAATGCTAAAACTCGCATTCTCGCTGGTACGACTAAACGAGAGTGAAATGCTTTGTTTGTGCTTGTGGCGACTTATATGTGCAGTAAATGTTCTTCGTTCTTCGCCATATTTGTGATAATCTTCCTTGATGTGCAATATTTACACGCTGTATCTGTATTCATGTATGATATGTTTATATTTTTTGTATCGCGCCACGCTGTGTTGTTTTGTGTTTTTTGGGTTTCATCAAGATTAGGCCAATTGTGTTTTATAATTACTGCAGTGCACGCTTGAAATGCCTTCGCAGTGCACCTCTGGCTGCCTATGTTCCCTGCGAAACGGCGCGGTTCATGTGGCTGACCTCATTGTAGCGCGAATGTTGCACCTCTCCTTTCCTCACAACCAGCCTAGTGATGTGTGGCGGTTGCAAGTGGTACACGTCTATGTAGAAAGTGTAAAGTTTTGCCATACTTAATATTTACTACCGACACTTTCTCAAGCTGGTTCTGTGCATAAGTGCATTGTGTATTTCTAGCAAACTGTCGAAATGTTTTAGACTTTTTCTGCGCCATGATGTGATGCGATAATAAATGTATTCTGTCATGTCAAGTAAACTGCCGCTTTGATTTTTTGTACGAGTTTTTGTAGCGATTATTACGGCAGCATTTCGAGCCTTCAACGTGGCGGCGCCGTGGTGGTGGCGGCACCGCCACCCTGTGGCTGCGTTGACACCCTGTAGATGCGCCGCCACCCTGTCACGTGGTTGGTCACGTGGTGCGGCTGATCACGTTGTTGTTCAAGTGTTTGGTCACGTGACCAAGTTCCACTCGGGCAGCTGTAGCTATCGCGTCACTCCAGGTTTAACCAAAGCTTAACCACCGTTATTATTTTTTTTTGCAACTTGCACAAAAGGACAGGAACAAAGAATTGAGCAAAACACTCAACAGGTTAGGAAATTCGGTAGGCTGAAGAAGTTAAACTGAATGTATGCATTGCTACATTTAATTTTCGCTATTTTCAACTTCACTCCTGAACCTAATATGGCCTCCTTTTGGAGATTCTCATTTGCGATGGCATGTTCTATCTGCGGCCGCCTCAGCATTCACAGTTGACGGCGAGGGGACCAAATTCCCGGGGGTATTCAGCGTCGGTCGTAATCGAGTCACGTCACCATGCTGGTGAGTAACGTCATGTAGATCCGGGCGTCAGGGTACGTTAGTAAATTTCAGCTTTAACATAAGTGATGTGTCTCCACTTGGATCCCAATTTAGATCAGTTACGAAAAACAACAGAAGGAACGAAGAGGACCGGGTGGGACGCATTGCTGCCGTTATATGATCTCTAATCGTCTTTAAAACATTTGTCAGGCAGTGCTTTCAAATACGTGAAAAGGTATGTTTGGCGCATCACAGCTCCAGCTGCCGCTGAGCGAGTTCTTACAACGTGAAAAAGCAATGCTTGCTTTCCGATCCCTCATAGTTATGTCACACCCAAAAATAATTGTGGAATCTCCTTCATCACGCTTTTCCATAAGCCGTATAATATTTCCATGCGTTTTGGTTTATGGTTTATCGTCCCAGAGCGACTCAGGCTATGAGGAACGCCGTAGTGAAAGACTCTGGAAATTTCGACCAGCTGAGGTTCTTTAACATGCACTGAAATCGAACAGTACACGGACCACTAGCATTTCGCCTACATCAAAATCCAAGCGCTCCATAACGATCGCAAAGTACAACATTGATGACTTGACTACACAACTCCTCATTGCGGCAGCACTATGAGCAGTACTTTTGAACAAAGAAAAGAAATCGCGCTGAAATTAAGAAATTTGGGGAACACTTAGCTCCGCCTTGTTGGTATGATGCTATAGCATTAACAGGTCTTTTCTGCGGCTTGGTGTCCTCTGCATATTTTGTATTCGAAATTTCAGGCTATTTCGCATGGTCTCATGACGTAACATTTAGCCCGGCGAGCAATGAGCACTCGACCGTATAACCAGCCAACAGCCACCCGCTAGTGCACCTCCCATCTCGGACATGTGACGGCGCTTGGTCATGTCACCAGGTATCGTAATCTAGTATCTTAACCCCGCTCAGCCACAGCGTTTAATGCCGGGATGCATGAGGCGTTTTTACGGCGTGAGGCCGGCGATTTTCACCCGATGGTGAGCGCCGCCACCAATGTGGACCTACCAGATAATTTTCGCACATCGTCCGACGACGGTTGATGAGGCGGCGGCTGACGCGAGCGAATAGGTGCGCAGAAAGCCCGCTATTTTCCGATATGACTGCTTGCGCACGTCGCCGTCGACGAGGCCGCCATGGCCGACGAGCACGTGACGACTTGGGGGGCGGGCATGGAAACGTGACTGTCTTGAATATAAACGATTCATCAAGCATAGCATGTCTTTTTTTTATGGGGACCAATTACTGTCGTATGAAAATGGGCGCGCGCGTTTCCTCAAGGCCGGTGGAAGAAAACCACGCGCGCAAAAAGCCTGTGTTGTCTCGAGCGTGTGGTTCTCGATATCTGGACATGTTCATGCGGAGTAATGTGATGAAAAAAAAAATCTGAGGGATCTGGTTGCATGTTACATTCTCGAATTTCCTGTTTACATTATCCCTACGTCATAAGACAGGCCGGTGATCAGCCATGGAACTTAAAAGCTTCACATCCTGAGCCGGCCCTCGCCCTCCTAACCAAGCCAAACTTGCGACAAGCCAAGTGAGAGCTCCGCGTTTTTGCGCCACTGCATGCAATGGACTCTACCGTGGCGCGCGCGCGCACACCCACACACTCAGCCCAACACACACACACACACACACATGCAGAAAAAGGCAGTGAACTAGGGCGCCAGAAAGTCACGTGCATGCAGGTACAATTCCTATACAAGCGCATCCCGAAAATGGTTACACGTTTAAATGGTATTATTCAATAATTTGTACGCTGAGCAACCTGTCACCATACTTGTGTATAAATGCAGGAAACACATGTTGTGTGCAAGCAGCCTAGGTAAAATGATCAGCGCCGTTCGTAAGTAGAAGGCAGCATATTTTCATTTTTGCGAAAGCATAGCAGCTCATAAGGAGGAAAATCAGGCGTTGTCCTCCCCAGAGGTTTGGAAAAACCACGTGACCTAATCAGAAAAAGAAAAATTAAGTTTCGTAAATAAAATACTTTCCGAAGTGGGTTCCGCACCCACGAAGGGAACCCGCTGCATTGGCTCAGTGGATAGATCGCGATGTCAGTGCACGCTAAACATCCCCAGGTGGCCTAAATTATTCCAGAACCCTCCACTACGGCACCTTTTTCTTCTTTTTTTTTCACTCCCTCCATTTTCCCTTTACGGCGCGGTTCAGGTGTCAGTGGATATGAAAGACAGATACTGCGCCATTTCCTTTCTCAAAAAAACAATTTTCAATTTTTACTTTCAAGGTTAGTTTCTAAAATTGGTTTTGAGGAAAGGAAATGGCGCAGTAACTGTCTCTCATATATCGGTGGACGCTCGAACCACGCCGTGAGAGGACTGACCTCTGGCCCACTTGAAGGTCAAAACCGTAAGCACCGCGAAATCGTTACGAGGTAGCATAGTGAAGCTTTCGCATCAAAAGATATCGTAACCACCCGAGCTGCAGCCGGCGGAGGAGAAAGGGAAATGATATCGAGGAGAAATATAAAGGGGAGCGATAGCAAGGAAGCACAGGATCGAGTATTCGGGTGTGGCTCAATCCCCGGTCCGCTTTCGAAGGGGGATGCCATTCACATACCTGGCTTAATATCTCATATGGACCCTTGAGGCTTGGGTGTTACGCATTTTTTGAAAGTATGGCGGAGTGCTTGGCGTAACGCACTCTGGCACAGGTCAGCCCGGTATTGCACTGCCTCCGGGATTGGCCCGTGGCCTACGGGCTATTGCGCGCGCTTTTCTTCTGTCTCTTTACTCCCATCTTTCACCTCCTACTATCAGCACGCAGGCAGCTGGGCGTGGCTCCGCATTGAGCCAGTAAGCAAGCCCGTGCTTTTCCTTTCGTCCTTCTGTCGACAACTCAACTCAACTCGAAAAAAGGAAGCACAGGGGCTCGAGCTGGGTTTGGGTATCGTCGCCTTTATCAACTTCCATTCGGGCGGCGTGAACTGATCAGCTTCGCTGGCCATTGCATTAGAGCAGCACGCCATCGCCGCAGCCGAACACCACGCTGCAAGCTTTCTCCTTCACAGCTCGTCAGTAGACTTAATTGTTGTCCGTAATTTTTTTCCCCGTTGCGAAAAAACTTGACAATTATGGTGAGTCAGGTTATAACTGCAACCTCTTTCGAAAAAATAAAAACACTGACGTGTAAACAAATGTGCAACACAAGGTTCTTACTGATGCTTATACGGCCGCTAGTTCTGTTCTGTCACCAGTCATCAGATTTTCTGTACAGCAAAACACCATTTACCATGAAGACACAGACCGTCCCACGGGGAGAAGTTGGGTGCAGCGCTAAAAAAATTCTATTCCACGCATTATGCTCTGGACTCACTGAGTGATAGCTGGGCCTTGGCACAATTCTGGAACGTTTAGCCATATCTTGTGTGATGTGCATATATACCGCCAGTAGTTTTTGACAAATGGCCCCTCAAAGTCGGACAAAGACGGGGCGTGTACACCGCTTCGACCCCAACCCGTCTTCTTTCTTTTCTTGCACCGCAGTAAAGGAACAGACTAGGGGAGCCGCACAGTCAGCCCGTTTCGAACACGCTGGGTGGAAAAAAAAACAGAAACGCGAAGGGTGCCCCCCTCCCGAGGAGCTTGGCTTGAGGGGAGGACACACAAAGCGGAAAATGGGCGAAGCTTACTAGCGTCTCTCTCTCAAACCGGGAGGAAGAATGTAAGAGAAGGAGGAGGAGCTCAACTTCATGCGGCCCGTGGTGGCGGCGTTGTGAACTAGGAGCGGATGAACCAGAATCCTGGCCATGCCCAAGATGGCGGCTGTCCGGTTAGACTTCTAAGTAGCCGTCTACTTGGGAGTATTGGAACGCACCCCAGTTGTTCGGCCATTAGCGATGGCCGGCGAAGCCTGCAGACAAGCCACTCTGGCGATCCGTTCCCACGCTGGTGCTCTGCCCGTGAGGCCAGGGGTAGCCGGGTCGGTGGAGACGTCGGGGAAAATCGGAAGACAGCCGGCACCACTTCGCGGCCGGCGACAGCGACTCCTTAAAGGGATTTTCGCAGAACCTTGCTCCCCGCTTGTCCCACGCAGCAACGACCGGGCGAGCGCGGTAAATTCACCCCGCAGACATCTGACGAGATATTCTGTCTTGGTGGCAATCCTCGAGACAACGACCGGGTGAGCGCGGCAAATGCATACTGCAGACACATGGCGAGAGATTCTGTCTTGGTGGCAATCCTCGAGACATGTTGGCGCCAATCCTAATACCAGCTGGCGGCCATTCCTAATAGGGTGTTTCCATTCATGTTCGGGAGCATCATCGGTTTGAATGTTTGCCAGATTTCACATGCGTGAACAACGAGTTTGAAACAGTTGAAACTGTGTGTCGTAATGTACTCGTTGTTGCAGTTCACCGCCATCCCCACGGCATCCTTGATAATTTTATTAGTCTTGTTGAAGGACTGCTGGTTCTTGCAAATGTCAAAAAATGGCATGCAGCTAGTTGTCGGCGACTTCAATGTTGACCTGTTTTCAGCTGAACAACCGAAACGCCAACTTCTAGAGGCTACGCTCGCAAATAGTTGTGAAAACCTAATTACCGATGGCACTAGAGTAACTGCTATTGAAACACTTCGATTGATTTGCGTTTCACGAACATTCCAAAGGATACAACTTTGTCCGGTGTCCTGTGTTCTGATATTAGCGACACCTATCCATATTTGCAGCACTTCCTAAGATGGAAATTCTCAAAGTATAAAATACACTAGAAGACATATTAATCACCATATGTCAGTTTGTTCGCGTCTTTAGTTGCTAGCTCACAATGGGTAAATGTGTACTCTGAATGTGGTCCCTCTGAGTCATACGATGCATTCATTTCCACACTACAACATTACTATAATGTTGCCTTTCCTTTATCAACTGTGCCTCGGTACAAAAAAGCCCGGAAACCATGGATAACTGAGGATCTTTATAAGTGCATCAAACAAAAGGAAAAATTTTTTTGTGCTTCTAAAAACCTGTGACGTTGAAACACCGCACGAATTTAAACGCTTCAGGAACAGGTTAAAACCAGATTTAAAAATAGCCAAATTCGTGCTTTTTCAACATAAGCTTGAGAACTTAGCGCGAAATAGCAGCAGAACGTGGAAAGTTTTTCGTGAGTTGACCAACGCCCCGACAGCAGACTTACCGTCTGAACTACAAATAAATGGAAAAATATATTCTCGCGAATCGTTAGCCTGTCTGTTTAATAATTATTTCATAAATGTCTGAACTCCAGAGGCCGTGCACGATAACCAACCAGTGTGCAGCCCTTTACATTATATTAATGATGTCGTAAATGACAGTGTATTTCTTGTCCTACATCTGAAGATGAAGTTGTTTCTCTGTTGAGCTCCCTTGACAACAAATCCGCAGCTGGCGAAGATGATACTAAACCTTACCAATTAAAGTAGTTGCCAGTGTTATTTCAAAGCCCCTAACCCATATTTACAATCATAAGCTATCCCTTGGTGTTTTTCCACAAAGATTAAAAATTGCTCGTGTTACATTAATGCGCAAAGGTGTTAAATACTGTGAGTTAAACAATTCCAGACCAACCTCAGTCTTATCACTGTTCTCCAAAGTTGCATAGCGTATCCTATATAAACGATTTAGTACTTTTTTATTGTCAAAGAAAGTTATCGTCGAACAGCAGTACGGATTTCAAAAAGGAAAGTCAACTGAAACGGCCCTACTGCGCATTAAAGACAATATCATTTCTGATATGGAAGGTAAGTTTTTTACATTTGGAATTTACTCAGATTTTCGGAAGGCATTCGATTCTATACAGCACCATATTTTTGTTCAACACGATCGAAACATATGGCTTTAGAGGCATCACACAAAGTCTTATACGAAGTTATCTACATGCGAGGTCCCAGTTCACATCCATCCATACACGGCATTGCATCGGCGAAAGGTGACATCAAATACGACGTTCCTCAGGGCTCTATCCTAGGCCTGTTATTCGCTCTGTACACAAATTACCTCGTTAACACTTCGACAGCGGGAGAAGTGGGGCTGTATGCTGATGATGCAAGTGTACTTTCTTTCCGGAGGGAGCCTCGAGGAACTTGAGGCCACGTCAAACGGCTGGCTGCATGAGCTCAGTTTATGGGTATCAACAAACAAGCTTCAAATAAATGCAAAGAAAACAAAATACATATTTTTTTTCAAAAAATAAGCCCAATGTCTTTAATAGAAACCTGAACTTTAATGATGCATTGCTTGAGCGCGTAGATCGTAATTCATTTTTAGGTGTTACTTTTCAGTCGAACCTAACGTGATCCTACATGCAGAAAATATACGAATGAAAGTAGCGAGATGTATTGGAATGTTATGCCGCCTTCGTAATCTTGTCCCTCTCAGGCTCAAAAAGCAGCTTTATTTTTCACTTGTACACTCACACTTTAATTACTGCGCCTTAGTATGGGGAACCGGAATTAAGACTGATAATGATAGACTGCAGCGAAGGGCAATTCGAACACTATATAAAGATAATGTACACCGTGTAACCTTAATGAGAACCCAAAATATTCGACCTTTTCACGATATATACATGAAGAAATTATATGCGTGCATATTTTCTGAAGTATCAAGCAATTACAGTCGATTTGTTAGTCATTATCTAAATAGAGATACTGGTCACAATTTGCGTAGGACTTTCATTGTTATAGAAAAGCCAACGACAAATTATGCTAAACAGACAATTGATCAACAAATTATGAAATTATGTAATAATTATCCAGACATTCTCGAGATCGCAAAAACATGTAGAAGTCTCAGAACTTTCAAACGCAGAATGCGACTTCTGTTCACTTCAAATAGAAGGCCAAACGCTTACGAATAATGATCTCAGACTGCATAGTTATTGTGTTCTGATTTCTATATTTGCGTACAAAGTGTTAACAATAACATGTGTTTCTCTTTTTTTTTAACTTGCCACATGCTTCATGTGCATTTTTGTACGGTGATGATTGTTATGTCCAATTGTATATGCACTGTCTACATATATTTTGGAACCGCTGCTGTTGCACCCAGTGGGGCCAGGGCCTCGTTAGGAGACTAATTACCTCCTTTTGTCCTCCCCAAGGGCAGTACCATGTATTGCCCATGCAAAAAGCAAATGAATAAATAAAAGTCAGCTGGCAGTGGATATCAGTGGCCGAGTATGTTCTCATGACTTTATTGCAGATCAATGTGACCAACATGTGCGGCGGTCCCATGAAGCGATTCGCTGTCGTTGATTAGTGACGGATAGGTTTGCAACATTGCCAGCTGTTCTCCCTCGTCATCTCCGTTTTTCCTTTTTGTTTTAGTCCTCGATAGGCATTTAGCCCTGGCCGGAGTTTCCTTCTTCTTCTTCTGTGATTCTATTCTTGTTGGAAATAGTTCTGTGCAGCGCGTGCAACTGTCTCTCTCAATTCAGAGATCACCTTCGCTGCGCGGCACATGGGGAGGGGGGAAAGGGGGAGAAAAGAGACAGAGTAGAAAACGGGTCTGGTCGGGGGAAACTGACGAAGGGAGAGGGCACAAACAGCCCGGGGTCAACGCACGGCGGTGCGAGGGGGGCAGCGGGTCTGCTGGCATCCGAAGAGGGGGCGCACGGGCTTTGTGTCAGCGCTGGCGGGCACAATATGAGGAAGTGGACTGCTGTCAAAAGCGTCTGAGGAGACCCGCCTTGTCAATGTGGCGAGCCAGCGCGCAAAGTGCACTTTTCGCCTTTTGGTGCGGCGCTTGGGGGAAGGTCAGAGCCCCTACGTTGTCCGAAGGGAGTCCTAGTTCTTTGAATGTCGCGGTCATTTCTGCTCGCGCACTCGCGTGGATGGGGCACGAACACAGCAGGTGCTCCACAGTTTCTGTTGCACCGCAGTCCGCGCAGAGTGGGTCGCCCTCCTGGGTGAGGCGGTGTCGGCGTTCTGCTGTCCAAACGCAGCCGATTCTCAGCCGCAGGAGAGCAGAGACAGCGCGGTTGCCGAGGGCGAGGAATGGGAGCTCTTCCCGATGCCACTCGTGGGTCCGGGTGGCACATGTTTATCTTGTAGCGGATGATGTGGCGTGCCACATCGAAGGCTGTGATATTTGCGCAATATGGCACAGCCGGGACACCGTGCGCAGCCTTCGCTAGTCGGTCGGCTGCCTCGTTGCCAGGGGGCCCCACGTGTGCTGGCACCCACTGCAGCACGATGTCGCAGCCTCGCGCACTTAGCGAACACAGCTTATGGAACAGCCACTGCACACACATCGCGGCGCGGTAGGGACGCTGCAGCTGCACGAGAGCTGTCGCTGAGTATAGCGACGTGCTTCAGGTCTGGCGTCTCGGCGATCACATCAGCTGCCAGATGTAGCGCAGAGATTTCCGCCGTTGTTGACGACGCAAAGAAGCGCACGCGGCACTGCTTGGTGATGCCGATCGCGGGCGCGGTGCAGGCAGCTGTGGCCGAGTTGCCATCCTGTGAGACGGACCCGTCCGTGTAGAGATGGACACGGGAGGCGTAGTCCAATTCCACTCGCTGAGCGGTCTCCTGCCGGATTGCGCAGTGCGGCGTGCGTTGCTTGCTCTGCACTCCCGGGATGGTTGTCTCGATTCGGAGCGCCGGTGCTCGATGGGGCGGCTGGCGAGGTGGTGCTGGGGCTGGCTTCGCGCGAACAACAAAGTCCAAATCTCGTCGCGCCTGTCCCATGCGTGAGCGCGGCGACGCTCTCAGGTCGGCGATGATTTCTGCCGTGCCAGTTGCTCGATGCAGGCGCTCGATATGATTGAGCGCCGTGCGCTCCGCGCGAAGCGAGACCGGCCAGACACAGAGTTCCGCGTGAGTTGGACCGATGTTGAATCCCTTCGGGAGGCCCGCGAATCTCCGCACTGCTGTGCGCTGGTCGCGGTCCAGTTGTTCCCACTGCGCGGGGCGAAGCTGCAGGAGCGGCAGCGCGTATAGTACGCGCGCCGATGCGGTACCCTCGTACAGGCGAAGGGGAAGGGTGGGCGTGGCTCCCTCTCCGCGCGCGAGCAGACGGGACGCGAAAGCGGCGACGCGCTTGTTGATCAATCTCAGCTCACCTACCGCAGCCTTGTAGCTGAGCTTGGAGTCGATGCTCAGGCCCAGGTACTTTCCTCTGTGCTGCCATGGGAGGGGAGTGCCTTGTAGCTGCAGGGGCGGTGTGGTGTTGGTTGCCAGTCGCCTCGGGCTGAACAGCATCGCCACAGTCTTTTCCGGGGAGGCTGATAGGCCGATTCCCGTCAGATACCGTGAGATGGCATCCAGCGACGCCTGCACCTCTCTCCGAAGCTCGGGTCCATGCAGGGTAGGGGCCGTAGCGACGATGGCGATGTCGTCGGCGTAGATGGCCACCCGGATGGAATGCTTGGAGCTCGGCAGAGAGAGCGGCAGCCGTGCGAGCGCCAAGTTGAACAGAAATGGGCTGATGACGCTGCCCTGCGGGACTCCCTTGGTGACCGCTCGCTCGGTGCTGCAGGTGCTGCCCACTCGCACTTGGAATGTGCGGCCAGTCAAAAAGGCCTCCACGTAGCGGAGTAGCCGCGCGGAAACGCCCAGCCAGCGGAGTGCGTCCATGATGGCCTCGTGCGGCAGCATGTCGAAAGCGCTGCGCACATCGAGAAGCACCAGATATGCCTCCTGGCGCTCTGCCTTTGCCTGTTCCAGCATACACACCACTCGGGCGATGCAGTCCGCTGTGCAGCGTCCGGCGCGGAAACCGCTTTGCTCGGGAGACAGGGCCTCGCGAACGGCGGCTATCCATTCCAGTCTGTGGAGCGCCACCGCCTCCAGGATCTTGCCCCCCGCTGAGGTAAGCGGCCGGTACGAGGAAGTGACAACACCCTGTGGCTTGCCCTTCTTGTGGATGGGGACCACGATCGCGCTCCTCCACTCGGCCGGAATGTCTCCACTGCGCCAGATCTCGTTGTACGCCGCGAGCAGAGCTGGCCGCTGCCCCCTGTCGATGTTTAGCAGCATCTTGTATGTGATGCCATCGGCACCGGGGGCACTGCGGCGTGATTCGAGCGCACGCTCCAGTTCGTGGGCAGCCAAGTCTGCCCTGCACAGCCTCGCGATGGTGACGCCCAGCCGGCTGTTGACAGGTGGCAGAGGGAGGTTGGGGGGAGCGATGTTTTGCGCCCCGCAGTTCGGTGCAGCGAAGCTGTCTGCCAGCGTCTCCACGAGCGTCGCGGTGTCGTAGCCGTGGGCGATGGCCAGTGCAGGGCAGCGCGTCACACGGGGGTGCAGCATGGCGTGGAGAATTCGCCACGCTCGGTCAGGGCGGCGAGTGTCTCCCAGGGCAGCGCAGAGGCGCTTCCAGCTCTGCTTGAGGCACTGCGTGGCGACGACAGGCCGCGTCCAACCGGTTGCAGAGCGTCCAGTGCTCCGGTTTGCGCGTCCGGATCGCGCTGCGCGGCTCGCCTTGCAGCCCGAAGGTTGAGTAGCTTGACGTCAGGAACCGGGGCGCCGATCGGTACCGTGCACCGGGCTGTCGCCGTGCGCGCAGATTGCGCTGCGTGAGCGAAATAGTCCTTCCCGACGGGAACCGGGGCACTGGATAGTTCGCGGAACCCACCTCACCACACTGTAGCAGCGCGTTGCTGCTCGATCACGGTAGGAGGGGATGAGGGTCATCGGGTAATGATCCGACCCCTGCGTGTCAGCTTCGCGCTCCCACAGGTAGGCGCCAGTGACGAGGGAGAGGTCGATGGCGCTGTGTTGCCCCACGCGCTGTATATGCGTGGGGCTGCCATCATTGATGATGTTCAGGCGCGCCGCCTGAGTCGCGGCCAGAAGCTCCCTTCCCCGTCGGTTGGTTCCCTGGCACCCCCAGTGTGTGTTGTGGGCGTTAAAGTCCCCGCAGATGACGGCGTCCTTGCCCAGGCGGTCGCTTAGCTTTTCCACGAAGGCCGCATTCCAACTCACGCCGGGACGCACATACACACTTGCCACAGCTGTGTCTGTGTTACGCACCCGGACGATCACCGCACAGCACTCGACGACCAGGTCACCCACGAACACAACCACATGTGGTAGGGACGTTCTCACATAGATTGCCGTGCGAGGGGCCCCAGTTCGGTGAGCGGCGTCGTAGCATGGCACAGCGCTGCAGGACGTAGTGGCGCAACTGGTTGGTCCGCTGTAGCCAATGTCTCCTGGTATTTTAATCTCCTCCGCGCGCACGTGCGTTTCTTGCAGAGCAAACACGTCGCAGTCGATACGCGGGAGGAGTTGGACCAGATCAGCGTGGCGGCGGCGCAATGAACGACAGTTCCACTGCCTTATGCGCGGCCTGGGCACGTTTCTCTCACTGGCCATCTCGGTTCAGGGCTTGGTGGGCCGCCAGGGCTGCGTCGCATAGCTGACGCGCTGGTGAGTCGACTGGCAGGAAGTCTGCCAGTGCCCTGACGGCTGCCGAGAGGGCGGCGATGACTGCGTCCTTGCGTTGTTCCGTCGTTTGGCTGCGCACCTTCGTCGTCGCACCGGTCCGTCCTCGCAGGGCGTCGCTGTAACTTGGCCCCATCTGCTGCAGTTGAGGGGGTCTTGTCGCGCCGTCTGTTCCGTTGGACGATGGCTGCCCGGTGGTGGTGATTGTGGCGGGAGGTGCCGGATGTTTTGCCCTCACCGCTCGTAGGGCTTCGCGGCGTGTCATGGAATCACTCGCGGTGGCGAGGAGTGACGCAACCTTGCGCTCCTCCTGTTATCGTGGGCAGCGCGGCTCACTTGATGCGTGGGCGCCGTTGCAGTTCACGCACCTTGGAGATTCGGCACTGCAGTCATTAGTCTGGTGACCGCTGCCGCATCGGAGACAGCGCGCAGGAGATGTGCACGCCGCCGTCGCGTGTCCAAGAATCCCACACTGTCGGCACTGCACCGGGCGCGGGAGACAGGCGCGCACAGGGCGTCGGAGTTTATAGAGTGCCACTTCCTCGGGGGGGGGGGGGGGGGGGGGGGCACAAAGCGCAGGACAAGGTTTCGGCCTCTCCTTGTGCATCCGACGACTGGCACTCTGCTCTGTATGTTGGCCGCCAGATCGTCCTCCGAGATGGTGGGGTCAACGCCGTATAGCACTCCCGCGCATGTGTTCGTGCGAGCCCGCACGCCGCACACCGTGTCAACAGCCAGGAGGGGCTGCAGGTCCGTTGCGTTGTTGGCATCCACCGCCACTACATTGCGGCGGTGGTTGACGCGCACGGCCTGTACTCCCGGCAGCTTGGACAGCTCGGCAGCTATTGCCTCCTTTGTTGAGGAAAGGAAGTTCCCCCTGCTGCCGATGGGTCTATATAGCACTGTCTCAGAGCCACGGGAGACTGCTGTCTGCCGAAACCGTGCAGCGAAGCGGGCGGCTACGGCGGCGAACGGTGCGGCGGGCGCGCCTTCGCTAGCAGACGACGCTCGCGGGGAGTGGCCGCTGCTATCCGGCTGGCGCTGCTGTTGCGAGAGCGTTGGAGAGGGGGAGGTGGCTGCGCCTGGGCAAGGTAGTCCGCCTTGTGTACTGTGCGATGTCAGTGCATGTTAAATAAGCCCAGGTGGTCGAAATTTCCCGAGCCCTACACTACGCCGTGCCTCATAGCTTGAGTCGCTTTGAGACGTTAAACCCCCATGAACCATAACAAACCTTGCATTCCAGGTTCGTGGCAGACGAAAGAATGCTGTAAGTACGGCACGGTATACTCTGCGGCGCTGGGAGGCGACTCAGCCAAGTGACGGACGAGAAGAGACGACAGTGTGTGTGCGATGCTCGACGGTGCGAGTACGCGAGCGGTGTGCGAATTTGCGACTATGTATTTTGGCGTGTACATAAGTTTTTGTAAATATATCCTTTTGTATTTCCTTCACATGAATGTTTAATCGTTTTATTTCTTCAGCGCGTATTTGCAACATTAATTTAATCTTAAGCCTCATTTCTAACAATCGCCTTTCGAGTGCACTGGAGACTTCTCGCCTTGACGTTCCTGGGCGCCTTGGACGGGCATGGCTTCGGCAGACCTTTGACATGGGCGGTTTACTCTAGTGGCGCAGCTCTATCAGTATTCTGCAAAACGCAGCGAACCAACGAAATGATCCAACATAGGATCTACTGGGTACCGGGACACGCCGGAGTCGAAGGCAATCTAAAGGCGGACAAGCTAACTCGCGAGCTTACTATCCGAGCTGGTGCGTCAAACGCCTCGAACGGCCCGGAGATAACGGTAGAGCTCACGTACGCAGCTATCATCTTCATCAAAGGCAGAAGGCGCAAATATCCCCAGCCACATCCTCTGCTAACACAATATGAAGCGACATGTTGGAGAAGACTCCAAACAGGAGCCTTCCACAACCTTCACATTCTACATAAGATGTATCCGGAGCAGTATAGGGATACATGTCCGTGGTGCGGGGCAACCCCCACGCTGTATCATATCACATGGGAATGCATACACAACGTAGCTTTCCGAGATAACAAAGAGCCAAATGCGGAGCAGTGGGAGGACCGGCTAACCAGCAGCCAGCTCAAGGTCCAAAGGGACCTAGTGAGCCACGCATGTTGGATGGCCAGGGACAGTGGTGCCTTGGACTAGGGGCGCCAACCATGCTCAGCCTGGAAGACATCGGCAATCTTCGGGCAAGCAGCAAGACTCCTTTATTAGAGCAATAAAGTTTATTCACTCACTCGCTCTAAGCACGGCAATGAATCCTCCAAAGCAAGCACGAGAAATGAGCACAATAAACAACAACGACAAAAAAAAAAACGACTCCCAAGCGCATGACCGCACCTACTTGTGCCGCGGCGACTACAGTGTTCGGAACGGCGCCGTTACCTAGCGCGCAAGCGGGAACTAAAATTGTCGACACCGGCGGCTTCACCTCGGCCTACGGAGACGCGGCGCAGTGAGCACACTACCCAAAATTCTAATTCACTGTAGCTAAGGCGAACGACACGCTGCCGCCGCCACTTCGCCGCTCGCGGTGTACACAGGTATGGCTCGAAAAGAACGTAAATTGATTCTGGCTGAGTACAATAAGTGTATGCATGCTGATGTGTGCTAAACGCAGGTATTTTGAGGGAGGTTACACCATTTCTCACATTTTCCACATTTAGTTTAGTGCATGTAAGAAGTAGTAAGTGGTTGTTTATTAAAAGAATAATAAAAAGGAAGGAAAAGATTTTCGCTTGCGCCGGCATCTGCCATCGATACTACTGAAGCACCTGAGCTGGGGCAGCGGATACAAAGGATAGCTTGCGGAATGGAGAAATGAAATGAAAGAGGTGAGAGGACAGGAAGAGAGGATATGGGTAGAAAGCGTATGTAAACACAGGCGCAAATATTAAAAACACCAGCCTAATGGCGCCATCTGGTTGTTAGGACGTGAACGATTTCTGTCAACAATTATACAGTCTTCTAAGCCAAGGAGCGGCAAAATCGTCTCTAAATAAAAATAAACGAAATTTATCACTCATACGTTTTCTTATAGGCGAGATGAGACCAAGCGAAAGATCTGTGCCCCATTTATGACCAGTGAACGCTACAAAAAAAAATTTTGAGGACGCTTAAGCTGTCTTTAGTGAGGCGGGACAGCGTGTTGCAGCGTTGCCAAAATGTCCACGGAATGGCACCGCCCGTTCATTGCGACGCGTGGCCCGTTGCACAATTTAAGGAAAGCACGCCTGTCTCACATATCTTAGTGGAAACCGAACCGGGCCGTAAAGGAAGGAAAATGATCTGAAAATTGGTTTTAAGGAAAGGAAATGACGCCTGTCTCAATTCTCGCTGGACACCTGTACCGCGCCGTAAGGGAAGGAAAATCTCTTCCCTTTCGGCGCGGTTCAGGAGTCCACCGAGATGCGACATATACTGCGCCATTCTTCGCTCAAGTCCAACGCCTACGACACCGGCTTTTCTGCGACACGGGGCCCTTAACGTTGTCGCGTTAAAAGGCAGTAACAAACGACGAATTGAGTCCGAAGCGAGGGGTCCTGCTTCGAATCGCGTCGCCATGTTTGTTGATTCCTGCTTGCCGCGGCAGAAATCGGTCCCGGAGCGATCGAGCTTCCGCTGGGATTCCGCTTGCTTTAGCCGCGAAATGCCGAAGCGTGAACGCGCCATGAGAAGAGCGCTACTGCAAGCGGATAACAGACCTTTGACGTCGGGAGTATACCACGCCTTGTCGCCTGCTCTTTTGGTCCGTCGTGTGGATGCTGTCGACGGCCAGGACACGCGCGGTAGACCTCACGCGACCGGTCCTCGGTCTCGTCCGTGGCCCGCCGTCTGGATACGCCTTTACCATCTGTCAGTCCTGCTTAGCGAACAGGATTGCTTGCTAGGCTGAAGCTCTCACGTCATGACTTCACAAGTCGCGGCTACCAATTGTAGACGAGGAAAAAGTTGAAGCTGGAAAAAAAGCTGTTCAAAGTGCGACTTTTGGCGAATGCTCCTTAATTGTCACCACCCGGGCTGTGCGAACTTACCTTGCTTCACTGTTTAGGCGAGTCCCTTTCAGCTCAGGTGAACACTTAGAGCGATACAATTACCGTAACTCACCCTACTCCATCGCCTCTTACACACTATAGCGATAGGGAAGAAGGCTACGAAAATAACAAACGGTCGCCTCTAATCGATAGACCGACTATATGCAAAATATGTCCCTCCCTTGATTCTTATCAGCAATAAATGCAACGCATTAATGCCACAAATGCCCGTAGGGCTTAAACACGTTAAAAGAGCACTAACCCCTTTACATCGGTCCATAGAGAAAGAACTTGCAAAAACAGCTGGAGAGCTCATTTTTAGCCCACAAACTCGGATGTGCAAAAAATTTATAGACACTAAATTATAAAACAGAATAACAAATGAATAACCTACAAAATGAACTATTATTACCCATTGGAACTTATACATATAGGAGTGCTAAAGTGCACCTCCTTATATCACAGAAAAAGCACATGGAACTCGAAGTGCAGCGGGTTTTATTTAGCAGGCAAGTATCGGCAAGCGACCGGAGCTCAACGACGGCTGTGGATTGACTACATTCGAATAGACGAAAGCTCCGCGGAGAGACCAAGAATTTGCGCACAATCTCGGCTACGACGTCTTCGGCCCCACCATTTCTGTTACTGCCAAAGTTTCTGCCACCACCTAATGCATATTCAACAATCCGCAGTGGTCAAAATAATTGCACACTATCAACATGCAAAACCAACAAGCTTCAAACAAACAAATTACAGCAAATCACATCATTGAAACAGACGCTGTGAAATATACAAAAGGAGCAACCAGGGACAGTACATATGAAAAATCCACAATGGCGCGAACCCCAATAAGAAAAAATACAGCAAATCACATCAAAGAAACAAACACACTGAAGCTACATGCGCACTACCAACATGCAAACAAACTGGATGCACGAACGCTTGAACCGAGGCATTTTGTTACACGTAGACTTCAACATCGAAGGAGCCTGCGGTGTAAAATCTCGTACACAATACGCCTGCGCAAGTACGGTATGTGCCTCTGCTTGAACAAAATGGGTGCGTCCCGGGTCAGGCACTCGGCGTACCGACATATAAAGACACCACAGTCGCTGGCGTTCTTCTGGAGCGGCACTGTGCGAGGGTAAAAACGCCAGCCGCCCCAGTCCAGGTCACGGCCACGCAAGTGGCTCTCCTCTTGCAGGTATTGCGCCAATGCATCAATGCTTTCGGCATGCTTCTCGCTTGGGCCCAGACTGTCGTAGATGACCATTTCGTGCGTCCGGAAGTCCACCACGGCGAGACACCAGTGGGAGGCGTCCGCAAAGTTCACGGGCACCAGCAGAATTTCGTAAGCGAAGAGGTCGACGCCTCGCGTCCAGCGTTTCACGCCCTCATATCCACAGCGGTACAACTTGGTGAAGAAATGTGTACTGAACGCGTACACGCGCGGACCCCCTCGCTTCTCTGAGCGTTCCGCGATCAAGGCCAGGTAAAAGTTCACGACAGTGTCATTAAGCCACTGTCCTTCCCTTAGCGTGGCTACGTCACGCCGACGGACAGCAATAGAGAAGGCCTCGACCAGCACCTGTTGCGGCGGGCCCGGCTTCAACGCTTCCGACACTTCTTCTTGCATGGCAAAAGTGAGTCGGCTATGGTGCTTGACGTCTCCCTCCAAGTG
The DNA here is from genome assembly GCF_052857255.1 of Amblyomma americanum. NCBI lineage: Eukaryota > Metazoa > Arthropoda > Arachnida > Ixodida > Ixodidae > Amblyomma > Amblyomma americanum. Next base: position 402,968,409 of record NC_135497.1, read on the forward strand.
GGCGACGATGGTTGACGTCTCCATCTTGCTCGTGCGCGTTTGTATTACACGGGCGCTCAGAAGACTAGATCACTCTCCAAACAATCGATCCTGAACGGCCGTGGGTTCGAGCACTGGTCGACGGACACACGCGTGCGAGGATAAAGGCTCCGAGGACTCGCAAGACGTGAACCTAGTCCGCCCGCAAAATCTCACTAAACGCGGCTCGGGTGTCCACCGAAATATGCAAGACAGGAGGCCATATTACGCAACTGTCGATTACGAAAACTCAAAAAGGTGCCAATAAGCCTCGCTCCTATTGGTCGGTCGTGGCCGGCGGCCATTTTGCATTTTTGCGCCATGAGTGGCTGCAGATTACGTCACGGATGTGGCAGAAGTGGTGACGTTGCACAACTAATTGTGCAAGCGCTGACAGTTTTTTGACAGTCTCGAGGCGGTCAATTTCACCGTTGCGTTTCTTACAGAAAATGGGGGCGGTGTACGCGGCCATACGACTGAGGCGGTGCGTCGGCGCGAGCAACGGCGGAGGAGGGCGCACGAAGACGCGTTTGACTTGCCGGACGAGCTGTCAGTGCTGTGGCATGTTGCAAGTTGCGCGTCCGCGCCGTAAGTGTCGCCACGGTCGGAACGATTGCAGCGATCCTGGTATCTGGCGGCTCATGTGTTCTAGGTTTCCATAATGGAATTTATTAATTTTGATTTTTAGAACGATTGTCACTGATATTGCAATGCCCAAGATGCCTAAAATCACTTTTGTACATCGATTGTCACTACTGATGTTTCCTTTAATAAACTGTTCTTTGGAGAAAACTATTTACGTTTTTGGTACTCGAGCGAGCGCCCTAAGCAGCTGCTAATCAGCCGCGCTGGCCGCGCCGCCAACTCCCAGGCACCGCCACCGTCGCATTTCAAAATCGTCCCCATTGGCTCTACGGGAATGTCACACCCTTGGAGCTGTTTCGACGCCTTTTTCGACTGGAGAAGCAGACGGTGGAGTGGCTATGCGACGAAGTCGCCGATGAACTGGGAGATTTGCGTGCGAGTGCGCTGTCGGTGCGGCGGCAGGTGCTGTGTGCACTGCGGTGCACACAGCGGTTCTTTGCTACGGGCGGCTTTCAAGCTGCCGTTAGTTACGAGGCGCACGTCGGCATCGCACAACCGATGGTAAGCAAATGCGTGCGGCAGGTGTTGGGGGCAATGTGCAAAGTTAGCACGCACAAGGGGTGGGCTCCCGCGGTCACCTCTGTGCCACAGATGAATAAATAAAGCACGCTTATGCTGGCAAAGCACTTTATTTGTCCCAGGAAATCGCACTTCGTGGTCGTCTTCTGTTTCCCGAGGGAAAAGAAACAGACGACCACGCATCACATACTGCAACATCTCAACTTTTGGCATTTTTGTCATCGATCGAAAGAGCCGAAAAACGCAGACTTCAACAAGTTGTCTTCCTCGACTTCGCACCAAGTGCTTCTTGCAAGTTCGCTCGGTAGGCACGTAGCCTTCACTGCAATCGTTCAAATTTTTCTGCACACTTAGGTCAACTGAGCAGTAGCTTAATTGATTTCAGACGCCGCGTAAAAAACAATAACAGGGCGTGGAATCGGTTGCTTTCTTGTTTTCGTGTGCTGTGCGATGTCAGTGCAGGTTAATGATCCCCAGGTGGTCGAAATTATTCCAGAGCCCTCCACTACGGCACCATCCCTTACGGCACCCTTCAGGTGTCCAACGCTATATGAGACATACTGCGCCATTTCCTTTCCCCAAAAACCAATCATATAATTCGTGCAAAGCGGCTTGACGTTTTACCGCCGTCAGCGCATCCCCGCGGGAGCAAAAGTTGCCCAAAAGCAAATTTAAAGTACATCTTCGAACGCTTTTGAAGCAAAAAGCTTCACTACACCTCGACACTTGTACTCTTAATCCCTTCCCGCGTTATTTCAACTTTATTTTCGCGATATATTTCCCGTAGAAAATCAATTACCTCGTGACCGATACCTTCATCTTTCAATATGTTCCCCAGGAGTTCCCTGTTAACGTTGTCGTATGCACCGCTTATGTCCAGGAAGGCTAAATACAGACGTCTGTTTTCCAACTTAGCTATTTCTATGCATTGGGTAAGCACGAACAAGCTATCATTTAAGCGCCTACTTCTGAACCCGTCCTGAAGTTCTCCGAGTATTCTATTACATTATACCCATGACTGCTTTTTCAATTTCACCGCCTGCATCGCCAGGTGGTTCATAACTGTTATCGTAATTGGTCGGAAGGATTTTATGTTCATCTTATCGCCTTTCCCTTTATAAATGAAATTCATTTTACTCTGTTTCCAGCTGTGCGGGATTTGCTTATTTCTTATGACTGCCTCCAATGCTTTTATCAGCGTTTTCTTGCCTCTTGGGCGAAATTCATTAATGAGCTTGATTGGAATTTGTCTATTCCTGCGGATGTGCATTTTGGAATATTTGCTTCTGCCTTTTTCCAGTTAAGACTGGTCAGTTCTAAACTGTTTTCAATTGTGCAGTCCTGTGTTGCTCCCTCGTTTGGGGAGATTACCCTTTCATCGCTCCTAAATGACTCAGCTATATATAACTGTGCAATTTACTTCACAGCATCGTCTCCCTCTAAACATTTTCCCTCAACATCTTGAATCTGTTCCTGGTTTCTTTGATTTGTTTTACCCAGCCAGCTTATATGGTTCCAGAACTTTCTTGACCCCCCCCCTTTAGTTGCATCGCGAACTTCAGCCAGCCAGTGATCAGAGGAGTGCTTTATTTTAGCCTGGACGAGGACCTGCACTTGCTGTTTCTTTTGTCGATAAGATTCCCATTTTTGGCCTATTTCCTCTTCATATAACTCAACCCTCCTTGCCTCTCTGTGTTCCCTTGAAGCCAACCGTTGTTGTTCGATGGCCTCCCTAATTTTCTTATTACACCAACTTCGTGGCTTCCTGTTTCCACTCCAACGGTTTACTTCTTTTACTCGTTTTATTTTTGTACTAATGAGTAGTTCTAACTGATTATAATCCCACTTTTCCATGGGGCGTTTCTCGATTGCTTCCTCTACGCCGGCCGCCATTAACGCTATTTGTTCATCATTTAATTTTGCGTTCTCTTTTTGACTTCTATGCATTTGTCTTTTGATCAGGGCTCCCAATTTTAGACTAATACGCTTACAATCACTTCCCAAGCTGTGCTTCCCCTCTCGTCTATTGCCATTATTGCGAGCTTGCTAGATCTTCTGCGACATTAGGCAGTAGTCAATGGTCGTCTGCCTGTTACGAGATTCCCACGTGATTTGTCCCTCACACTTAGTTTCTCTATTTATAATAACTAAGTTGTATTGCTCACAGAAGTCTAGCATTAACTTCCCGCTACAATTTTCCGCCGACTGGCGCGCCGTGGTGCGGGCGTTTCTTTGAGGATCGCGGGACTGCGGCGGCTCCGCGACGATTTACTGCCCTTAGGGCGCTAAAGAAACATTGCCGAGCATACTTCCACAGCGCAGTTGTATTGCAGAAGTCTTTGTGTTATCAAAAGGATGAAACTGATGCGTTAATCAGGACATTCAGTTTGACATTTACGTTTATTGTGCCGGCACTTAGCATGTGCTCGTGCTAAGCGCCTTGGTGCTCAATCGCAGAGAAAGCTCTTTTGGTCAGTATCAAGCATTAGGTGCATGACTAGCCTGCAGTTTCAATTTTAATGCACTCTTATCCTTTGCGCGGGCCATAAACCCATCCCCCACAAATAGGGCTTTGTTGTCACCTTCGTAGTGGTGAGCCAGTTACATCAACAAATTATCGTTGTGAGCTCAACTATGGTGGCTAGAAGCTTCCAGCCACCATAGCTCAACTGAGTTGCAGGGTTATCATCAGGCAACAAATTTTGACAGTTTATGCTATCTGGCGGATAAAAAACGTATTTTCGCTTAATTTATCAAGCTTGAATCAATATTCGCAGAGAAACCAGGTTTCATGAATTCTGCAGCCTGAAGCCGCATTTATTTTATTCGGAAGCTCTCGGTGCGTGTGACAGCGTCACGTATCCGTTTCGCTAATTGTCAGATTGTAAGAAAATCGTGCGTATTTTACTGTGATTCCAGCAGATACGAACTGCAGAAAGATACTACAGGCAGTCCTTTGCTCCGTCAATCCCCCTGACACGAACACGGAAATAGCAACTTAAATAGGCAGCGGTCGTGCTTATATTCACCTACATGAAATGTGCTTAATGGGAACAATGGCAAGCTCTGCGCATGGATGCCAGAGACATACGGTGATCGAAAACATGCACTTCGCCAGGACAACCTTCAGTCTGCAGCTGGCCGATCTGGTTACTGCTTGCACATCGCTACACCACCGAGTCAAACCAATAAATATACATGCTGATGCATAAAATTATCGCAGACGGCAGTGCACGTAAAATACAGCAACAAACGACACGCCAGTTCAGAAATCTGCTTGTAAGCATTGGTTTCCAGTCCACAACCTACCTGGTCGACTACCCTCGGATGTCGCCTTAACGAGTAAAAATGCACATCATATAAGCACAGAACAGTTTGGTGGAGGGAAAATGTGAGTAATGATGCACAGCACAAACATAGGTTAGGTGACGGAGCGCATCAACGACGGAAGTAAAGAAGACGTAAGCATGTATTCTATGCGTGGCACCGGTGCAACCCGCAGTCCACCGGGCCGCGCGCACCGACAGATGGCAGTTGGTGTCAAAGAGTAGGAGCGCACCCAAAGCCTGCATGTGAGGGTAAAAGAATGTGGTGCGTGTCGTAGTAAGTGAAACGCAGCCATAGTGGGAGTCCAACAACCTAACTGCGCGAAGATCTATCCACTTTTCATTGACAATTGCTTTTTTTCAGTTAGTCCTCCAAAAATTTTCTAAAAACGTGTTCTATTGTCTCTGGTTGTTTCTAAGTTTAAAAAAAGAGCCTCCATGGTACAAACAAGCCCGTTTCCACAAAGAATGTTTTCAGTGATAATTTTCCGCAAGAAAAAGCAGTTTACACCCCTGGGGGAACTAGCAGTTTACGATTCGCTTTAATATGTTCTGACCTGGGGCTCTGCTGTACAGTTATGTGCAAAGGAAAACCCCTTTTTCCTTCTAACACCTAGAATTTAAATTTTGCTCCAAAAAACTCGCACACAAAAACCGGACGCTGCTTACCTCTTCAAAGAAACAAACAAGAAAAGAGAAAGTCCTTCTGCAGTGTTTGTAATGGTGACTGCAAAATTGCGGAAGGCCTTACTCGGAAAACCATGCAATATAGTGTCAGTGACATCGCGACAAAAAACAAATCCGTTTACAGTATGGCTCAATAAACCTGGCTTCCCTTCCCAACATCGAAGCTCTAACATGGAAAAAACTCCCTGTAACTATTGCACACTCTTATCCTCGAAGAGTACAGAATTTGCATGACACATTAGAGCTTTACTAAGCAGGTTGGTTAGGTCTTCAAACACTTTATGACAGTGCTTTTCAGCCTCCTATCAAGATATGCACGGTAGACTTTATGCCTGAAATCAACAAGAGCTGCTTACTTTAGTCACCTGTGAGAACAGCTTTTCCAAGCAAAAAGTTGCTGACAAGCGCGGTTGTCTGAAATGCACTGTCTGACCACTGCAGCTGCACTGACAGCATCTTGTAGAGCATCGCAGAACAGACGAAGCCTGGGAACCATATATACGGTACCGTTCAGTCAGTGGAGTGGGAGAAGGGGCGGTACCCTGATGATCCACTGATTTCCCTACACAACTGCGGGGTGTACAGGCCTCCTTGTTTTTGTGAAGGCGCCCCCTTAATTCGTAATGATTTTTTTTTACACAAGACGGGGAATTTTTGTCCTCTTTGTCAGGAGTGCTCCAGTCATAAACATTGCTAGTCCTACGCGACGCATTCATGACACAAAAAATTAAAAATGACTACCGCTTCTGCTCTACCCTCAACACACCGTCCCATGTAGAAATTTAGACATCCTTCCTAATCTCAATTCCTGGGGAAACTCCTGAGTCTGTCCCACACTAAAGAAGTGTGTCTCAACTGGTAACGTCGCTCACACTCGCAACATCTTGGGGATCCAAGCTTTCTGATACTGTACTGGGCAGGCCTCATATATGTGCCTTCGGTGTAGTAGAACGTCAGGGAAACTGATTTCCCCCCTTTATACTGAGGGAATCTCAGTAAGAAGGTCCGCTGGTACTGGACGCCACTCACCAAACACGGTCCTGCAACGCCTCGGCGGTTGGCCGCGCCGCCTCAATCACAATCACGGTGTGCATGGCCAGCGCTCCTGCTCTGAACACCACTGGTGGGCCGATCTCTTCACCGTTATGCAGCCACTGCTGCGGTCACACGTGCATTCACCTCGCTCCTGGTGAAGAACTTTCCATACATGCCCAGTGGTGTCGCACCTGAGCACACATGCCTGCCCCCGAACGCTTCCGAATCCGCGCACGTGTTGCGCCCAACACATGGGCCCCACAAGGCCCACATGAAGATTTATGAATGAATGAATGAGGCCGGATCTGCAGCCTCCGATCAGGTTACGCGTGCTATATACATGCATGCAGTCACCACGAGCGGCTTTTATGGAACTTCCAGACATAGTAAAAATATGGATTGCAGAAACGGACACCTTTGTATCGTGAGGTGCCAATCATATTCTATGCTGAAAGCCAAATGATATTGAACATGTGCTTTTAGATTGTTGGGACAGGGTGTTCCTTTGAAGCGTTATTACACTGTGCTTTACAATGATTTCTCTCTAAATCCTTAGAGAATTGGATTTTTACCTGTGCAAGGTGGCGCGCAGTGCTCCATATGATTTTGTAACGCCAATAAAGAGGTGATGCTGACCACACAGAAGATAAGGAGAATCAGGTTGAGGCGTCTCGCGCTAAACTGGGCCCAGCTGATTTCAGTCACCGGTTATGGACTCAATGAACCCCTGCTTCTAACAATATGTTAATGCCAATAGTGTTACCTAACACGTGGGAACGCCAAATGGCTATTCGGCGTGGTGATGGTGACGTGATTTTAGCGAATCCGTGCACAAACTAAAAGTGAGGAGATTTCGTTACATAAACCTTACATAAAATGTGCGTGAGAAAATTACAAATTTCGAGCAGCTCTAATAACACTAAGTTACCCGTAATCGGCTGACTGTTGCGATTTGAACATTGTTTTGATTGTTTGTTTCCTGTGTAGGCAATAAAAATAAGAGGGTGTAATTCAGCAGTAGAGCGTTCGCTTTGCACGTGAAAGGACTCGGCTTCAATCCCAGTCACCTCCACGTGGCGTGCACTCTTTTTTTGTTTCATCATTGCCCATGCGTGAAGAGGAGGAGGAAAATCATTTATTAAGGGTATAAATACTGGGTGGGTTCAGTAGGAGAGCCCATTTGTCACCGTCATAATCCGGCCCCTCTCAACCAATGATTTCTGGTCGAGGGGACTGTGGTTATGAAGGGTTGCCTCCCAGCGCTCATATGTCCGATCGGCGATTTTGAAAGAAAGAAAAAATCACAAATGCTACAAATTAATGTATACCGCCTTTGCCGAAAGTAACCAAGGTGTTGCGACCGCCGCCGCCCCGGGCCTGCTCTCGCCTGCTGCAATAGCCAAGGTAGATTGGAATAACATGGAATAACACAGCATTTGCCATACAAATTTGCTGGGATTCTCCTCATACACGTGCATTTCGAGATGATCGCCTCGAAGGTTTCAACTCAACAAGCATAGTTACGCATGCATGCATGGTGGTGGCGATCGACGTCGAAACTACTCCCTAGTCTGAGGCAGCTGTTGTGTAGTGCCTTGCACAATCACTCCTTGTGAGAAGGCAGTTAAGACGGTTCAGGGAAACGAAATGTAAGCATGCATAGGTTACACCACTGAGGCATTTTCAGCGTGTTGCCCTCCACGGGTTCTGCCACCGTCGTTGGGACGAGCCGGTGGAGTGCACTGATTCACACACCATATCTTACAATGCTGCGTCGAGGAATACACATTCTTCACACAATGGGGCCATCACCTGAGGACGGACTGGATCAAGCTTCGATCTGTGCAAGGCACACAGCCTGCTCCGTTCTTGTGATGCGTTGGGTGAGCCACTAGGCCCAGAAAACCGGTCCCGCTCGCATTCCACGTCCAGCAATAGGTCTTCGTCCGAAGAGCCGCCACCACTGCAGCAGGGACTACGAACCCCGTGCTTCAGTGCGCGTCTTTCGGCCGAGGAAACGGCCCCGACAAGGGCGGAGGCGTGGCTGATGGCCACGCTAGACCGCGCCCCGACAGAGACGGACAACGCTTGAGGCAGGGGCGTCGAGAATGCAGGCGGCAGAAGTGAGGGCAAACTGGCCACTACCAGCATGCCGGGAGCTGAAGTGGGGTGGCAGGGCACCTGCGGCCACAGCTGAACGGCAGCCGCAGCTGGTGGTCCCGCCGCGTCCTTCTGCAGCGCCTCCTGGACAGCCAGGAACTGGACTTCAAGTCGAGCTGCATCAGAAAGATCCAATGGGGGTCGGCCAAACTTTCGTGAAACGTTTCTCAACTTTCTGAACAGTGTGTCTAAAGAGAGTATTAACACTCCTCTTGGTCGGGCTCATTTCGCTGTAGGCAAAATGCAAGGACGCCTGTGCACTTCGCGATGTCAGTCAAACCTCAGGCGGTCGAAATTGACCAGCAACCATAGAACACGCAGTCTGTTATAGGCCCCATGTGTAGGTTCGGGGCGTTAAACCCCACACATCAATATGAAATACTCTACTAAATGTCAAACAGCATTTTTGTGAAGCGTAAACTGTCCAAAGAGACAGGTGGCCCTTTATAAAAATGTTCTTTGAAGAAACCACTTGGCAGTGTTCATTCTAACCCTTTCAGACAGACATTATTTCCTATTATTGACAAACACCTGAAAATTTACGCGCATGTTTAGAACCTTATGTTTCAAAAAACGAACATGAATGGCTCAAGAACTTTAAGAATTCACGGACGCCGCACACTTGCACGCTCACGGAATGCCAAACTTATTCTTCTATGGAACACAATAATGCCCCAAAATTATTTTCCTTATTATCCAAAGCTGGTTCCGGAACTAAAACTCAGCTTCAGTGTCCTTTAGTAAAACATTTAACCGCGTAAGAGAAGCAATAAGTGAGAGCAACAGACAGCACGTCCTCGGCACTCCGTAGAACTTTGCGACGTCTATCTGTATTCCATGTTTGCAAAAGCAATCCTTTTTTGCAGACCCGAAATGGCCCTGCTGTTCTGTCCAGTATGGATTTCAAATGTAGCCGGCATCAATTACTTCGAGAAAACAGCGCTAGACGCTTAGAAAAAAAATTATAAATCATGTGCACAATCATAGACGCCATTCCACAAATAGATAAGGAGCATATTTGCTTGTCTAGGCAAAAATTTGCTTCCCTGTGGAGACACTGAGTTAAGACAGTAACAAAGTGATCAAGTCATACTTTGGTTCTGGCTAGCTGGTTCATATTTTTAACGGATTGTGAAGGCGGTGTACATAAGAGAGAGTGGAACAGAGAAGGCTCGAAGGCACCAGTCCCGTCGTTTCTATCTGCCTTCTTGTCCCCTTTTGTGCAGTCTTCAGAATCCATTAGAGACTGAGTGAAACAAGAATGTGGTGATATAAATGCAACGAGAATAATTACAATATTTCGGTTCATGAAGAAATCAGCGGTTTGGTTTGCTTTCAGTTATTGTGCGAGATCGGAGGATCGGTACTTGTTCTCAAATTTGATTTGCGGCCTTTTCGGGTTTTATTACTTTAAACGGATTTATATTTGAAACGAGGAAATGGCGCAGAGACGATGCAAACTAAGAAGAACAATTCCTCACTTTTAATCTTTAGACTTGTCTCAATGCAGAGACTCCGTTTTAAATATAATCAGCAAGCCAGCACTTCCTAGCTGCCTTCAGCTACGTGTAAGTCACCTGTAACAATGAGAGGTTTACCAAGCTGTGAAAAATAACCTGCGTTCAATGAAACATAACATCTATTATGCCTGAAGGTGGCCTTTAAATAACTACAAGCATAACATTGGCACATTCGATAATCAGAGATTCGTAGTCTTCATGTATAACAGAGACATCAGGAATGACATCAAAGCACAAGTTGCATTTGACCCTAAAAGGCTACACCACCTTCTTTTTTATTTTTTGCGGACAGTGAAGAGCACCTATACCCCGAGAAGTGCACAGCATAGTAATTATCTCGAAACAAAGTCTCAGAGGAAGCTAAAATGTCAAATTCAGGATCTAATTCACCTAGGAGCATGCAAACAGAATTGTGCTACTTTTTAAACTTTGTGCATTCAATTAGAACAAGAAGAACTGGTTATTGTGACACAAGGCTCTGCTCTCTCTAAAAGAATGCTGACCGTAGTACTTGCATCCTTGACAAAGGACTTAATTTAAGAGATGAGTAAGCAAATAACTAAAACTGTTGAGTCCCTCTATCATATTTTGTCGAAGTCATCCATGGTGACAACTCTAATAACTCAGGGCCGAGGACAGCGGCGCATGAATACTTGATCATTTTTGTGCCAGAAAAGTTTTTTGTAGCGTAAGCTACACTGGCCGAGGCTGACCAGTTTCGCGTGGCTCCTGGAGAGCCATGCTGCGCTTGTGCGAGGAGCAGTGACGTCACAAAGTGCACAGCTGGCGTGTCGGAGCCGCCACCGCGCGCGCCTGGCCGGTCTGCGCATCCTCTGGAAACTGCACCATGTGGCCAACCATGTGACTGGTTACGTGACCAACCATGTGACAAATCACGTGACCAGCCACGGCGCCGCGCCGGCGGCAGCTGCTCCACACCATGTGACCAACTACGTGGCCAACCACGTCATCAACTCCCACCGCACACTCACTGAATAAAAAAAACCCTGTGTCGAGGCTGGAAATCGAATCAGGGCCTTTGGCATTTGAGGTGGAGACGCTGCTCTTTTTTCTTTATTGCATGGAAATAGTGCCGAAAAAGAAAGTATAATCATGCTTACGCCACAAAACACCAGGCCACCTTACCCCTGCAGGACCCCTCCTTCTAAAACATCAAAAGTCTGGGAGGCACAAACATGCATCCAGATAGGGGAGCCAGCTAGGCAGCTCTTGCAGGGTAGCATACACTCCTCGTGTCAAAGTGCAATGTTCATGAAACAAAGATTTTGACGACAGTGGTGATTCGGCGTGGTGGTCCTTCATGCGGCTCTTCCAGAGAATAAATAGTCCCAGCAACATAAATAGATCATACCGCACAACACTGTTTTTCTCCACAGGCAAAAAACGAATACTGTAGGGTGTGATGTCAATGTCCTTCTTAATTGTTCGTTGTGAAATGTCCCAGAAGAAGATAGCATCAATGCACAGAATAAAAAAATGGTCAATTGTCTCTGGTGTATTGCAGAGGCAGAAATTCACCATCCATGGCGCAAGCATCTCCTTAGCATGAAGCCATGCCTTCACAGGCAGCGTTGACGCGTGCAGCTTAAAAAAGAATGTTTTCACAGCAGAAGAAATGCACATTCGCCTAACAAGTTTTAAAATACCAGCGTCAAGGAACTCCAGAAAAGGTTTCTGATACAACGGTACAGGGAACAAATACTCTGTAAGTGCCTGAGTCATCTGCCGTCTGGAGAGGCTACACAGGTAGTCTAAAAAAAAGTGGACAGTGAGGAAATTGAAGGTGTCAGCAACTTCCTTAAGGAGTCCCCATAAAGGCCCCTCAAGAGTGTGTCCCATCGGTGTGTATAGGAAAGGCAAATGAGCACTGAGACGCCTAATAAGCACAGCTACTAAAAAAGGGTGGTTTGACGATTTGAAAAAGAAAAAACACGAAACAAGCTGACGCACGATTAAGTGAACAAGGCCGATTCCACCAGATTCTAGAAAAAAAATAGGTTATCGCAACAAGAGTTCCGATTGGGAACGCCATACGAATGTAGCAAATATTCTGTGCATCACCTGCACTTTCTTCTTCGCACAGTGGAGAACCTGCAACACACAGGCAAATTTTGCAAATAAAAACTGTATCAGACTTAAGCCCAAGCAAACACTCATAGTTCCCTACCCATCCAAGCCAGGGTTCGTCACCTCATGGAGACTATCTGTGAATCCCAGTAGGTGCCACTGTTGCAAATTTGATGAAGGGGAACTCCCAGGTAGTGAAGGGGCCTGCAGTCCCAGCTTATGCTACCATAATGACTTGTCATTGTACCCCAATGACCCAACCAAAACCCCTTGGATTTATCTAGATTAAGAGCCGCACCTGAAACCTTGCAAATCTGTTCAGTCAAATGCAATGCCTCAAGCACGCTCTTTCTGTCAGAACAAAAGAGGGCGACATCATCGGCATAGGCTAAAATCTTAATTTCACACTGCGCCAGGGAGAAACCACGGATAGATATGCAGTTAATAATACTGAGGCAAAGGGATTCAAGGCAAACAACAAAAGCGATAAGGGACAGCCTTGGCGAACAGATAATTTCAATAGAATAGGTTTTGTTAGCCCTTGGTTAACAAATAGCATTGTATGAGACTCCTTAAAACACAGTCTTATGCCCCGAAGCAAAACATCTCCAATATTTGCATGCTCTAAGACCGCAAACAAGAAATCGTGACGGACTTTATCAAAGGCCTTGGCAAGGTCAATCTGAATTAGAGCTACTTGTCCGATCTCATCTGATACTGTCTCCACTACTGAACGTGCAGTATGAATAAGGGTTTGGATGCGGTGGCCTCTGATACCGCAGACCTGATGCGTGCCTATTAAGTGAGCGACAACTAGCTGCAGACGATTGCAAAGAACCTTTGAAAAAAGTTTGTAATCTACACTACAGAGGGAAATCGGACGATATCCCTCAACTGTTTTCTACCAATTTGAATCTGTGCTTTTTGGAATCATTATAGTATGCCCAGAATAGAAAGTGGGGGGCAAAAAACCAACATTGTAAGAAGCCTGGAAAACCTCCATCAAGACAGGCGCTAGGCAAGTGGAAAATGTTTTATAGAACTCGCTAGCTATGCCATCTGGCCCAGGAGATTTCTGAGCCATCAGGTAAGAAATGGCAGCTTTAATTTTGTCCGAAGTGATAGGCCCCTCCACTACAGCACGCTGCTCATCGTCAAGTCGGGGCAAGGCTTCGAATAAGTGACTGTAATCTGATGTTGCATTTGTCCCCGCACAACCACCAAACAGCTTCCAATAATAGTCAAAGAAAGCCTCAATAATACCAGGACTACCGCTGTATGTGCAACCACCATACTGAATTTCCAATATTTCTTTAGCTAGAGCAGTCTGCCTTTCATCACTCAGGGCCCGACGAGATGGTTGCTCATCCAGAAATCTATGGGTCCTAGATCTTATCAAGGCCCCTTTGTATCTTTTGGTTTCAAACTGCTGAAGCTCTGCTTTTATGGCAGTGACATCTTCTACATAGGCACCTGGGCTAATCCTCTCTAACTCATGTAGCTCAACCAAAGTATGGCTGAGCTCTCGAAGGTGATGTCTATTCAAAAACACGATTCTTGCTGAGGCTTCAATAGCAATGTTTTTTGTTTCTTGTTTAAATAAGTCACATTTTTGCAAAACTGAGAGATGAACGCGTGACCACGTGTTCTTCAAGCAATTAGATACAGCACGTTGAAGGTTTCATCTGAGAGTAGGCAGCTATTCAGCTTCCACAGCTCCCATCGAGGATGGAGTATGCACCGACTGTACCTCCCTATCTGAAGAGACACCATGCAGTGATCACTGAAGAATATTGGTGGCATCCAGTAACCAAAAACGCTGGATAACATGTCTGCTGAAACGTAAATCCTGTCAAGCCGAGCACTAGAGGAGCACTGAAAGTGAGTGAAATGGATGTTATGTCCCTTATCTTGCCCAACATCCGGCAGGTTGTATTCGCATGCCAAATCAGTGAGTAAAGCAGCACTAGGGTCATATCGCTTACTTAACACTGCTCGGTCTTCATCCCTACAAACACAATTGAAATCACCCAACAGCATAATTTTACGATACGCGGACAAATGGTCGACTAATGACAAGAAAAATAGCCTTCTATCACTCTGCATTAGAGGGGCATATACACAAACAATTCGTCACTGTACACCAGAAACTTCGAAGTCACAGCAGATAGGTCACCCGTCATCACCTTTGCTATACGCAGTAATTGCTATATTGCAGTAATCCCCAAAGTGTCAGCCAGGAATAGCATGCACCCACCTGATAAGCCTCTCGAGTGACTAATGATAACATTGAATTTTGACATGAAAGGCTCGACAGCAGCTTCAGTGACAGCTTGGTTTCAGAGGACAGCTTGGTTACCTGGATGGCTGCCATTGTCACACCCCATTTCTTTAAAAGATGCCGTAACTGATGTTGCCTTCGACGACTACGCAAACCCCTAATGTTAAAGGGGCTGCGAAACACTGCTTGAACGGATGCCGGATACACTACAAATGAATTCTTTATGTCACACAGATGCTGACTCAAAAAGAATTACGAGAATCGATGCATAGGAACATGAGTTATTCAAAGAAATTTAAAAATACAAGCAAACAAAATGCTGCCCTCAACTCGATTTTCGCACAGCTTCCCATTTCACTCTCCCAATGACGACACTTAGTGCGACCAATCAAGACATCCTATCTGAGCACGTGGCGGAAGTCTGCACTCCATGGTTGCCTGTTCTCTGTAACTCGCTCATGCCAAGGCTGGCAGCGCCGTTTGCATGGTTACAAGAACCGTGTGAAAGCCCGGCTGGCACAGCGCTGCTTCATCGTCACATCGACGGAGCAGAAGGGAACACTATCAGTGACGTTCCCTTATGGAATTGAACACGAGCGCGAGATACTGCAACGGTGTGACAGCCTGTGCAAGATATCAGCCACATTTAGCATATCGTGTACAGCTACTGCTTACCGCCTACCATCGCTCGTCACTCCTAGCGCACTGGTTGGTCACGGCGAGCAAGGAGCGCGCGCTGTTGACTGGAACGTGGCGCCATCTGGCGCCGCCGCCCGGTGATCCTCAACAAGCTGACGATGCGCACTGTCTGCTAAATGTGAAATGAACGCATCCTTCCTTGGGACCGAAACGAACACTTATAGAGCGCAATGGCTTGATCCGATCGATTCTGCAAAGCCGCTCCCAAATATATAGAGTTCCATAAGTGTTGAGTGCTAGGTCGTAGGATGTTTACAGAGGCGCAAAGTCCTTTGATGCAAAAAGTAGCCAGAGCCTCTGGTGGTGTATTTTTGTTTTACTGGCTTAACAGTGATTTTATCTAAGACAAACAAGTTGGTTTTGTTAATGTAATATAAAACACAAAACTTGACAAAACGTATCTCTAGTTATTAACACAATTTGTGGTATATTTAATCTTTGTCCAATCATCAAGCTCCCACTAAGTGATGTCATATCCGCTGCTAAAAACCGCCACTGTATGCTGACACCGTCAGCGCCACGAATTTGTTTTTGCAAGCTAATTAAAATATTAAAACCGCAGTATACATGGTACAAACAATGCTAATAGCATCACTATAACTCATTCTATGCAACCAACAGGCAAAACAATGCACTGAAAATGTGTTTCGGGGCCCCGTTAAGGGCAGTGACCTGAAATGCTGTGACGCCCGCCAGTTTTGGTGCTTTTCTTATTGAAGGCCATCCCCTGTACTGCGGTGGCTGGCCTGCAAATCGGCGGCTTGTAGGGCAGACGTCACCCTTCGTTTTGACGTGACCTTTCCCAATGCCACCACACCAGGAGCCTTTTGCACATCGCGACCTCATCATCTGCAGGACGCTTCAAAGGTGCACTGTTGTCCATCGCCTCTTCTGAGACAGCCAAGGCTTCGGCCTATGAAGCCGAGTGGACCACGTCCCTTGCAACCACGCTGACAGCCGACGGGGCACCGAACATACTAGAAGCTGACAGTTCAGGCAACACACTGCTGCACTCTGGTGACGAAGGGGCATCGCCAGTGCAGAAGGCATGTCGCACATTCACTGGCTGAAGCGCCTCCACTGACTCTACAGCAGGCGTGTTCTGCTCTCGTGATGGTTGGGTGACAGGTGGCTCCTGAGCAGCAAGCACAGGACTCACCAAGTAGCAGACCCGGGTAGACACGGGTCCGGTGGCTTTGGGTCCGGAGACGGGGATTCCTGTTTGTCCGTACTCGCAGGCGGGCCCTTGCCATTATTCGGTGCAGAAGCCTTTGGTTCATCTTCTGTTTGGAGCTCATGAGTCAGTTCACCCGACGCTTCCACAACATCCGACACATCCATAATGTGCTCTGACACCACTTTATCCTCATGTGCCCAGATGCCTTGGCGTAACCTGTCAGCATAACACATAACACAATTGTCTACTGCGTGCCCAAAGTGTCGGCACTGGGTGCATCGAGGCACACGACACTGACGCCGTACATGGCCCACACAATTACAACGAAGACACAGCGGAGGCCTGCCTGGGATCACAACGAAAGCTTGTACCCCGAAAAAGTTGAGCGTGTGAGGAATTGAACTCGCTGACACTCCGTCCTGGAGCGTGAGCGAGATTTCATGGTTCGCTCCAGGGCGCCGCCATATTGTACAGTTCCAAAAGGCTCCAAAGCTTCCACAATCCTCCGGTGCTCCATTTAGCACGGGAGCCAAAGAAGCTTAAACTTCACCTTTGTGGCGTCCGGGTCAAACACGATACATTTTACACCTTTGACGTTTAACTATGCTTTGTCAATAAGCTTCTGTTTTGAGGAACTGCTCTCGCAGGTAAACATCCAAACGTGGCTCATTTGGTACTGGCCAATACACAGAATTTCACGGAGGTCCACAATCTGCACAAGCGTGTCTCGGAAGTCGGGAGCATGGTATGGGCGACCCTTGAGGTCAGCATACAGAAGGAAGGTGTTGAGGACAACATTACTGGTAGGTAGTCGAGGGAGGACAAATTTGTACAAGTCCGTGGCAACTTCAGGTGTCAGGAGACCTCGGCCTATGGCCGATACGCTGTTTCCAGCTAGAAGAATTTCAACACACAGGCCGTTCAGAACGGCTTCCTCTTCCCCCACAATGGCTTAATGTTTAACCGGGAATAAAGGCGCAAATAAATAAGCGCAAGATATTTGACATAAGAAAGTTTAATATGGAGAGAATCGAGCATGCTCTAAAGAACGGAGGTAGCCTGAATACGGTGAAGAGGAAACTACGCATAGAGAAAAACCAGATGTATGCGTTAAGACGCAAGGAGGGCAATGCCATTAGCAATATGAATAAGACGGTTAAAGTAGTCAAAGAGTTCTACACAAATCTATACAGTAACCAATGTAATCAGAACGTTAATGATAGAGATAGTAGCGCACAGCAATGCGTCATCCCGCCAGTAATGAAAGAGGAGATAAAGAAAGCCTTAGTGGCAATACAAAGGGGAAAACCAGCTGGTGAGGATCAGGTAACAGTAGATGTGTTGAAAGACGGAGGGGAGATTCTGCTAGAAAAACTAGCCGCCATGTATACGCAAAGCCTTATGACCTCAACCGTACAAGAAGGTTGGAAGAACGAAATATAATCTTAATTCATAAGAAAGGAGACACCAAGGACTTGAAAAATTACAAACCGATATGCTTACTGTCCGTTGCCTACAAGATATTTACTAAGGTAATCGCTAATATTTACTAAGGTAACATTAGACTTTAATCAAGCAAATGATCAGGCAGGCTTTCATAAAGGATATTCCACAATAGATGATATTCACACTATCAATCAGATGATAAGAGAAATGCGCAGAATATAACCAACCCCTGTATATAGCCTTCATTGATTATGAGAAAGCATTTGACTCAATGGAAACCTCAGCAGTCATACAGGCATTGCGGAATCAGGGTTTAGATGAGCCTTATGTCAAAATACTGAAAGATATATAGGTATAGGAACTGTACAGCTCCTCCATAAAGTCAGCAATGAAATTCCAACAAGGAAGGGCGTTGTTGTGTCTGCACTTCATTTATTGCACAACTAAGAACATGGTACAATACTGACACACAACATGGAAGCCATGCCGCCGGCACAACACACACACACAGCGTCAATACGCACGCATGCAGCTTGTGTCCACAGTTGCCAACACACGCACGGTACGCCGCTGCTTTTGGCACACAACACTTCCTCCCTTGTAAATTTTTTACAAGTCCAGTTTCGATGGTGGTCGACGTACCCTCACTGGGCGACCTGTGATAGGATCAGGGAGGCTCACGGGAACTGCTACCCGAGGAGTATTAAGTTTGTCTTCTGGTGCACTCACACATGGATCACGTTGAGGTGATGCAGATTTGTTTTCATCTGGAAACACAAGCAGGTGATGTCTCGTTGTCCGGGGAGGTTTGCATACTGGGTAGGAATTCAGGTTCCGGATCCAGATGGCGTTTGTCGTCCGTGTAACCCTTGCGCAGTTGATCAGTGTGACATTTCCAGGTTGTTCCTCCAACTTCCACTTCATATGATAGAGGCCCTGTTCTGGTTGTGATTGTTCCGGGCACCCATTTACTCGTACCCCTATAGGAGTGCACAGAAACTTCTTCCCCCTCAGAAAAGGAGCGCTGAGGCTTACTTGGTTGAGATGACCCTTGTTTCTCACACGTACGTCCACTGAGTTGTGGGCGTAATAGTGCTAGTCGAGTGCGTAGCTCGCGCCCGAGATAAAGGTTTGCTGGTGTCTCACCAGTAGCACAGTGGGGTGTCATACGGTATGCCAAAAGGAAGTTTGTCAACTTCTTGATGATGGATCCCTCTCCTTTCATGGCCTTCATACTGTGCTTGAAGGACTGCACGAACCTTTCTGCAAGACCGTTCGTCGCCGGATGATATGGCGCGCTAAATGTGTGTCGTACACCATTCTGCATGAGAAAGGTCCGAAGCTCTTCCGATGTGAATTGAGGACCATTGTCCGTGACAATGCGTTCTGGAATGCCGTGAGATGCAAACATAACGCGCAGTGCATCCACGGTGTGCTCTGCCGTAGTTGAACTCATCACATGTATTTCAGGCCATTTTGAGGATGAGTCAACAGCAATAAGAAACATTTTGCCCAGGAATGGCCCTGCAAAGTCTAAATGAACTCGGCGCCATGGTCCACTCGGCACTTCCCACGGGTGCAGAGAGACCTTTGGTGGCATGTTGCTCTCGCTGGAGCACCCTGCACATTTCTTAGTGATGGCTTCGATATCGGTGTCAACAGATGGCTACCACACAAACGAACGTGCAAGCGCTTTCATTTTTACAGTGCCTTGATGTCCAGAGTGCAGGTCGCTGAGGACTGCTTCTCGCAATACAGCTGGAATGACAGTTCTTATGCCCCAAACAATGATGCCGTGGTGTAAAGAGGGTTCATCTCTACGCCTGTAGAATGGAAGGATTTCGTTGTCTTGTTTGCACGGGTCCCACCCGTTCACAACATGGTAGCGGACTCTCAATAGCAGACGGTCAAGCTCTGTGGCTTGTCTGACTTGATGAGCTGTCACAGGTAGTTGCTCCATTTGGTTCAGGTAGAAAAGTTAAGCTTCATCTGGTTTGTCTTCAGGACTGTCTAGAAGAGGAACGCGTGACAATGTATCTGCATTGGCATTATCCGATGACTTGCGGTACTGTATCTTGTAGTCGAGCCCAGCTAGAAACAAGGCATAACGTTGAATGCGTGCTGTTTGCATCGCACGAACACTGCTGGTTGGGCCAAAGATATGTGTCAGAGGCTGATGATCTGTGATCAGCTTGAAGTGTCTTCCATACAGGTATGCATAGAACTTTTGTATACCCCAGACAATGGCTAGTGCTTCTTTATCTATCTGAGAGTACTGCTTTTCCGAAGCCTTCAAGGTTCGAGATGCAAATGCGATGGGTCTTTCACTCCCATTAGGCATTTTGTGCGAAAGGACTGCTCAGAGTCCGTGGGGGCCAGCATCACATGCTAGACGTACTTCCAGGTTTGGGTTGTAGTGCACAAGGACAGTTTCTGAGGCTATAATCTTCTTTGCTCGCTGAAATGCCACCTCACATTCTTTTGTCCACTTCCATGGTGATTATTTCTCCAGAAGCGCATGCAGTGGTCTGAGAAGATTAGCACTATCTGGAATAAAATTCCCGTAATAGTTCACAAGGCCAAGGAATGACCTCAACTCAGACGTGGACTTGGGTGTAGGGGCACGTATCACTGCTTTGATCTTGTCCTGACTTGTGTAACCCGGTTCCATCGAGCTTGTAACCACAGTATGTTACAGAGTCTTCAAAGAACGAACATTTCTGGAGGTTAGCTCTGAGCCCATACTCTTGCAGTCTTCTGAGCACTAGCTCTAGGTTTTTGAGATGAGAATCTTCTGACTCACCAGTGACAAGAATGTCATCTTGAGTAGCATGGCACATTGGGATTCCCTGCAGGATTTGATCTATTGTTCTCTGCCACACAGCTGGTGCACGAGAGAGCCAAAAATCATTCTGTTGTACTGATACAGCCCTTTTTCTGTGTTGATGGTCAAGAGCGGCTTGGACTCATCTACTTCCATTTGTAGGTAGGCTTGTCTCAGATCTATCTTTGAAAACTTCTGTCCTCCTGCTAACTTTGCAAAGATGTCCTCAATGCAGGGTAAGGGATACTGGTCCACCACCAAGTGAGGGTTGATTGTGGTTTTGAAGTCTCCACATATGCGAACAGTTCCATTTGCTTTCACTACAGGCACTATGGGCGTGGCCCAATCACTGTGATTCACTTTTGCCAGGATGCTGACTGCTTCCAACCGTTCAAACTCAGTGTTCACTTTCTCCTTCAAGGCATAGGGCACTTGTCGTGGCCTGTAGAACTTCGGTTGCACACCACTTTGAAGACGCAGTTTCAGTTTGATGTGCTTGAGTTTTCCAATGCTATCATCAAAGACGTCCCTGTATTCTGCGAGGATCTTGTTCAGTTGATCTGCACGTGGCCCCAGTTGGTTGTCGATCCTCAATACACTGCTCAGCTCGAGAAGGTTGAGTTAGTTAGTTATATTGATTTTAATGGCGCAAAAGCAACTGAGGCTATGATGCGCCAAACACACGGTTAGAGCTCTTCTTAAAGGTTACGCTTTTTATATCTAAAGTTTGTTTAAAACATTAGCTTCTCTGAGAAACTTAAAAATGCTTGAAAAATCAACCAGTGCTTTATCTCCTAAAAGTAACATGGGGTGTAGTGTGATGTATTCATTGTAGAATGTTGTGAAATATTTTTTCCTCAGTTGCTCCAGTTTTGTGCATACAATTAAAATGAGGTTTACCGTGAGTTCATCACCACACATTTCGCAGAGAGGTTTGTCTTTTTTTGTCAGTAAGAAGTTGTGTGTAAGGTGTGTGTGTCCAATGCGTAGTCGACACAAAATAACATCTGTAAAACGCTCCTGATGTTTACATGATCTCCATTCTCCCAAAACAAGTTTTATAGAATGTAGTTTGTTGTTTGTCTGTTCGTCGCATGCAACCTGGCACTTATTTCTGAGTTTACTGTGCAGTAATTTAGAAAAATCCCTCTGTGGTATGCTAACTTGTTTCATATGACCAATTCGAGCTTGTGCTACGCAAGTATCTGCTCTCTCATTACCTAAAATTTTAACATGGCTAGGGACCCAGCAGAATATAATGTTATGTTTTTGCTTCGTGATTTTAACTATGTTATGTATGATTTTTCCTATTATGGGTTCAGCAGCATTTGTAGAGTGCAGCGCTTTGGGCATACTCAGTGAATCGGTGTAAATGATGCTATTTTTTATATTTTGTTATACTATTTGTTCTACGGCTACGAGTATGGCATAACACTTCGCAGTAAATACCGATGCATACTGTGGTAATCGTATCATTTTTTCGTTTTTTCTTTGAATTACTGCACTTCCGACATGACTCTGTTTTTGAGCCATCAGTGCAAAAATTCAGTGTAGGTGTCATATTTTTCTTGTAAGGCAAAGAACTCTTGCAGTATGTGCTCATGTGGCATTTGCTCTTTGTTTACGTGTGTTAGTGTGAAGTCACACACCGTAGGAAGGCTGTACCATGGTGGCAGATATTCATGTCCTTGTGCAATATTCGGTATGGCGTCCAGCACTGCTAACTCTTCATATTTATCTTCAAAGCGCATTATTAGTGGCCTGATGAAATGTGGTTTATTATTGAATAATCTTCTCAATGGGCACTTGGTAACAATGGGATAGCAGAGATGTTTAGGAAGAGAACGGGTTTTAAGGATGTACTTGCATGTAAGTGTGACTCTTCTATCCTCTAGTGTGGGCTCATTAGCTTCAACATAAATACTATTTACCGGGGATGTTCTACATGCTCCATTTGATAGGCGCAAACCAAGATTATGAACAGGGTCCAGTCGTTTCAAGTAGGATGCTCTTGCCGAACCATATACCACACACCCATAGTCCAGCTTGGAGCGCACCAAGGAGCGATATATTTGCAATAGGCATGCTCTATCGGACCCCCACCGTTTTCGCAAGAGTACCTTTAATACATTGAGGGCTTGGGATGCTTTCTTTTTAAGGTTGTTAATGTGTGGTAGAAATGTAAGTTTCTTGTCATAAGTGACGCCTAAAAATTTATGTTCCTGTTTGACTGGCAGTGTGGTTTGATTCAAGCACAGATTGGGATCAACCTGTAGACCTCGTCATAATGAGAACAGGACAGCTACTGTTTTTTGAGGGGAGAACCTGAATCCATTTTTCTCTGCCCAAGCAGCCAGTTTATTTAGTGATTTGTATTTGTCTCTCGCAGGACAGTATGCTGGAAGAAGTGTATGCTATCTGTAGGTCATCTACATAAACTGAATACATTACGGACTTGGGTATTACTTTGGCCAAAGAATTCATTTTTACTGTGAAGAGTGTCAAATTAAAATGCATCCCTGGCGTACGCCATTCTCTTGGGTGAATGTCATTGACAGAGTTGCTCCCAGACGGACTCTAAATGTGCGGTTGGTCAGGAAGTTGTTCAAGCAGTTCAGCATCCTGCCGCGGATCCCTAGCTCTGTTAGGTCATGGAGGATGCCGAACTTCCACGTGGTATCATAGGCCTTCTCCAAATCGAAGAAGACCCCGACACAGTGCTGTTTGTGGATGAACGCCTCTCGGATGGTGTTTCCTAGGTGGACAATGTGATCAGTGGTCGAGCATGCTTTCTCAAATCCAAATTGATGTACATCTAAGAGTCGACGAGATTCAAGTGTGAAGGTCAGTCTAATGCTTATTATGCTTTCGAAAGATTTAGCAATGCAGCTGGTGAGGGCTATCGGTCTGTAATTGTTAGGACTTGTTGGTGGTTTTCCGGGTTTCAGAAAAGGTACTATTATTGCTTACTTCCACTCCTCAGGTATACACCCAGTTGTCCATATTTTGTTAAAGAATTTCAACAATGCCTGCACGGCAGCCTCAGAGAGATGGGCGAGCATAGTGTAATGCACACTGTCTGGGCCTGGTGCTGTCTTTTTACCCGAAGATAATACCCTATTCAATTCCTGGAGTGTGATGGGTTGATTTTAGTCCTCGTGCATACCTGCTGCCAATGGAAGTTTTTGTTTTTCTGCTATTGCTTTGTGCTTCTGGAACGTGTTTGTGTAATTGGACGAACTGGAAACTTCAGCAAAATGCTCACCCAATATGTTGGCCTGTTTCTCTAATGATGTTTGTGTCCCGGGTGTAGTCAATAGAGCAAATGTGAAAGGGGTATGGTCACTACTGAATCTACGAACTTTTTCCCACATCTTTTTTGAGGTTATTGAGCTGTTTATTGAGGACACATATTTCTGCCAAGAGGATTTCTCGGCATTTCTTCGAATGAATCACGCTCTGGCCTTGGCCCTCTTAAAGGCAATCAAGTTCTCCGCTGTTGGATACCGACGCAGAGAGCCCCAAGCTTTATTTTGTTGTTTTTTTGCTAATGTGCATTCTTGTGTCCACCATACTTTATGTTTTTTGTGTACGAGTCCTGTTGTTTGTGGTATGGCTAGTGTAGCGGCTGATATTATGCATGTAGTAAACCTTTCGTTAATTTCGTCTACGGTGAGGTCTTCACAAAATTTCTTTTCTAGTGTGGCATTAGCTGTAAAAAGTGACCAGTCAGCGAGGTGAAGTTTCCAGCGCCATGGTCTTGTGGGTGTGAATGGAGTAGACGATGAGAGGCTGATGATAATAGGTAAGTGAACACTTCCCAGAGGGTCATTTAAAATATCCCATTTAAAATCGTTAAAAAGCGATGGTGATGCGAAAGCTAAATGAGGAAGCTCATTTTTGCCGAGCTTGGGCAACAATAAGTGGCTTTTCCTGTATTTAAAAGACAGATGTTATTTGAGAGGATAAAATCTTCGATTGTTTGCCCCCTAGAGTCGCAGCGCTCGCTTCCCCAAAAAGTGGAGTGAGCGTTAAAATCCCCAACTACCAGATATGGTTCTGGAAGTTCATCTATCAATTCTTCTAGATCATGGACTGTTAATGTAAAATATGGAGGAATGTATACGGAACAGATTGTTAGTGTTTTATAGCTGACAATGCTGACTGCAACCGCCTCAAGTTTTGTATCGAGCTCGATTTCTCGAGCAGGGACGCCGCTTTGGACAACAATTGCGACGCCTCCCGAGAGTCGATTTGCCTGCTCGCGATTGCGTCTAAAAGTTTTATAATGTTTCAGGATATGCACATGTTGTGGACCAAGATTGGTCTCCTGAAGACATAAAACTATGGCTAAGTAGAACGTTCATTTGGGCAAGTTGGTATAGATGCATCTTTAGTAAAACAGCGCGAACAACGTAGGACAAGATGAAGGAGGACACAGGACGGGCGCTGACTCTCAACTAAAGTTTATTAGGCAACACCTGGTGTTTATAAAGAAAAAATCACATAGACAAAGTACATGACATGTCACACTAAAAGCGATAAAACAAGAGGCAGAGATGCATACGACGCTCAAATGCCACCAAGAAAGGCTATCTCTTTGTCACAAAGAATGACTGACGGTTTGCTGACACAACTGGCCTCTTGACTGATATAAAAGGCTTCCATTAATTCCCGCGTGGTCTGTTCACTGTGCGTATAAAGCACCTTCGTGCTACGCCAGATGGCCGTGCATTTTTTCTTTTTCTTTTTCATTACCTCACACTTTTTGCAGTGGCTGACCAAGTAAGAAAGATCCTTGTCATTTTCCAGATTATTTTTGTGCTCCTGTAACCTTTTATTTAAGCATCGTCCTGTCTGCCCAATGTACTGGGCTCCGCAGGAGAGTGGAATTTTGTACACAACTCCTTTGCGACAAGCTTGTTCCTGTGCTCGGTGCCACAACCTTTCCTTTTTCTCGACCGTTCCTTCTCCCTTTGGATCGCCGGACACAACTGTTTTAGTTTGTTGGGAGCTGATATTGCTACATTAACCTTATATCTATTTGCCACATTTTTTAGCCCATGGGTGATACGATGTAAATAAGGAAGAATAGCAACTTTTTTCTTTTTTTCCTGTTGGTTGTTACGTGTATGCTGAGTGTCCTGCTGTTTCACCCACTTGAGCAAACGAGAGCAGGCGTCGCTTACCGTAAAACTTGGGTACCCGGCAAGCCTAATTCTGGATAGCTGAGATTGGAAACTGTCGCTGAGAGAATGGTGACAGGATTTTGTCAAGGAATTACGGAGGCAGGAACTAATAATACCATTTTTTACAAGTTTGGAATGACCTGAGTGGGAACTAAGGAGCGGTTTAGTAGATCCTGGGTTATACTTCCAGCAGACATGATCGTGACTGAATCGCAGGCGCAAATCTAAGAACTGCAACTCTTCCTCGGAAGGTGCCTCGAAGGTGAATTCCAGCCCTGCTCCCCATTTTCTGAAAACCTTCAAAATGTCAGCCATGCGCGTTGTTAAGCGATCGCGTTCAGTAAACACCAGGTAGTCGTCCACATACCTAACGGTCTTTAGGTGCATTCCCGATAGTTCCCTCTCGAGGTCCCTATCCACGTACATCAAAAATATTTCGCTAAGGACCGGGGCGACGCTTGACCCGATACATACTCCTGCCTTCTGTGAATACAGTTTGCCCTGCCAACCTACGACGGTCGAACACAGGTAAAAACGGAGTAGCTCTAGGAAGCTTTCAACTGTCAGACCACACAGGGAGGACACAGGACGGGCGCTGACTCTCAACTGTGTCAGCAAACCGTCAGTCATTCTTTGTGACAAAGAGATAGCCTTTCTTGGTGGCATTTGAGCGTCGTATGCATCTCTGCCTCTTGTTTTATCGCTTTTAGTGTGACATGTCATGTACTTTGTCTATGTGATTTTTTCTTTATAAACACCAGGTGTTGCTTAATAAACTTTAGTTGAGAGTCAGCGCCCGTCCTGTGTCCTCCTTCATCTTGTCCTATGTTGTTCGCGCTGTTTTACTAAAGATGCATCTATACCAACTCGCCCAAATGAACGTTCTACTTAGCCATATTTCTTGTGCAACGGGCTCTGTTATTTGTGGGAACTTACCTTTCTACAACCCGGCAGTGATCGCGCCGCTCATCGCCGTTTGTGTCTGCCAAGCCAGGAAAGCATCTTGGTATGGGAAGCTAGGAGTGGCTCCCCCAGAAGCCCTTGCCGCATGCGGGTTTTTGCAACCATCCGTCGGGCACAGCAGAAGGTTGTGCCGTATCTTGGCCTCGGAGTACTGGTAAAACAGGCTCGACATTTCAAGGATTGCTTGCTGGTAGCCTGCGGACTTACGGACAGACAAAGAGCAGGGAGATCGTTCCGTGGATGGTGCGCAACGTCGGACCGGCTCACCGAGTTCCTTTGGAGTACAGTGCGTCCCCGACCGCCGCCCAAGAAGAAAAGGAACTACCCCCAAGAAGGCAAGGTTTTCATCTTTTGCGATGAACAAGTCCCGCCGGACTTAACTGACGTTCTGAAGCTCGGCCCCAAGCATGCCTTCGAGCCTAGACTAGACAAGGCGGAAAAACTTTCAATGTCAAGATCAATTGCAAGACAGGTGGAGGATAATGAAAGACATCGATGTATCACAGAGTGTGTGCAAGTCCTTGACCGCATGAAGGAGGAAAAGAAGAAGCCTAGTCCGGTACATGCCATTGCCAAGTGGATGTGTTCGAATGACTTAAGGGCGGTTCAATTGGATAAAGAAGGCGGCTTTGCTGTTTTTTCTGAACAGCAATTCCAAGAAAAAGCGTTAGCAGCAGTGGTCAAGAACTTCGAGGTATCACCATTGAAGGAAGCGGAGACCAAGAAGCAAGCCGTGACGCTTAACAACCTTGGCCTTGAACGGCTGTGCACACAGGTTGGCAAGTGCAAAAAACTCCACCTAGAGTTATTTTTCAATGCGAAAACGCATAAGGTCGACGTCCCGTTTCGGGCAATCGTCTCGGAGAAGAACACGTGGCAACAACATGTGCCACTTTTTCTGCAACGACACCTTTCGTCCCTGTGCCTGAATGATCCATTAAGGATTCCAAATTCCGCTACGCTTGTTTCTTTCCTGAAGGATCACAACCCAGGAAGCCGTGTCGCCTTCAGTATTGATGTCATAGACTTATATTACAGCCTCCCGCATGACAAACTGTTGAAACGTGTAAAAATGTGCATTACAGAAGATAATGATGAGCTATAAATTCGTCATGAAGTGTGGTCTGACAGTTGAAAGCTTCCTAGAGCTACTCCGTTTTTACCTATGTTCGACCGTCGTAGGTTGGCAGGGCAAACTGTATTCACAGAAGGCAGGAGTATGTATCGGGTCAAGCGTCGCCCCGGTCGAGAGGGAACTATCGGGAATGCACCTAAAGACCGTTAGGTATGTGGACGACTACCTGGTGTTTACTGAACGCGATCGCTTAACAACGCGCATGGCTGACATTTTGAAGGTTTTCAGAAAATGGGGAGCAGGGCTGGAATTCACCTTCGAGGCACCTTCCGAGAAAGAGTTGCAGTTCTTAGATTTGCGCCTGCGATTCAGTCCCGATCATGTCTGCTGGAAGTATAACCCCGGATCTACTAAACCGCTCCTTAGTTCCCACTCAGGTCATTCCAAAATTGTAAAAAATGGTATTATTAGTTCCTGCCTCCGTAATTCCTTGACAAAATCCTGTCACCATTCTCTCAGCGACAGTTTCCAGTCTCAGCTATCCAGAATTAGGCTTGCCGGGTACCCAAGTTTTACGGTAAGCGACGCCTGCTCTCGTTTGCTCAAGTGGGTGAAACAGCAGGACACTCAGCATACACGTAACAACCAACAGGAAAAAAAGAAAAAAGTTGCTATTCTTCCTTATCTACATCGTATCACCCATGGGCTAAAAAATGTGGCAAATAGATATAAGGTTAATGTAGCAATATCAGCTCCCAACAAACTAAAACAGTTGTGTCCGGCGATCCAAAGGGAGAAGGAACGGTCGAGAAAAAGGAAAGGTTGTGGCACCGAGCACAGGAACAAGCTTGTCGCAAAGGAGTTGTGTACAAAATTCCACTCTCCTGCGGAGCCCAGTACATTGGGCAGACAGGACGATGCTTAAATAAAAGGTTACAGGAGCACAAAAATAATCTGGAAAATGACAAGGATCTTTCTTACTTGGTCAGCCACTGCAAAAAGTGTGAGGTAATGAAAAAGAAAAAGAAAAAATGCACGGCCATCTGGCGTAGCACGAAGGTGCTTTATACGCACAGTGAACAGACCACGCGGGAATTAATGGAAGCCTTTTATATCAGTCAAGAGGCCAGTTGTGTCAGCAAACCGTCAGTCATTCTTTGTGACAAAGAGATAGCCTTTCTTGGTGGCATTTGAGCGTCGTATGCATCTCTGCCTCTTGTTTTATCGCTTTTAGTGTGACATGTCATGTACTTTGTCTATGTGATTTTTTCTTTATACACACCAGGTGTTGCCTAATAAACTTTAGTTGAGAGTCAGTGCCCGTCCTGTGTCCTCCTTCATCTTGTCCTCCGTTGTTCGCGCTGTTTTACTAAAGATAAAACTATGGGTAACATTGACCCTAAAATATGTGTTTCTGAAAGAAAATGAAAGGGGATTTACTTATGTGGTGGGCCCGTTATGAGGGGCCTGTCTTTTTTTCGCTCAAGAGAGCTGTTCCGCCGTTGTAATGGAGGCGGAGTGGGTGTTGTATTCATCACCTCAACAGAGGTGCTGGAGGACCGCGCAGCCGCGGTTAGTTTCAGGCTTCTCCCAACGGGGGGATGTCCTGCGGGATGCCGACCCATGGAACGGCAGTCCCTGCTTTGGCAATGACAGGGCAGCTTTCGCTGACCCTGCCTGGGGCGTGGATGGCCTTGCCATAGGCTCGGTAGCACCGGCCTTGGCAGGTGCCGGAGTGCTGTGTGGTGCTACGCCCCTGCACACCACATCAGCGAAGTTTTGTTTTGCTGTGAAGGAAAATGTGTTTGTAAGTGCAAAACGCCTTCTCGCTTCTTTAAATGAAATGTTTTCTTTTGTCTTTATGGTGATTATCTCTTTTTCTTTCTTCCAGGACGGACACGCCCTGGAGTATGCAGCATGTTCTCCTTCACAGTTTGCACAGCGCAAGGCTGCGTCACATACATCAGACTGGTGATCATTCGAGGCACATTTTGCGCAAGTTTTGCGACCGCGGCAGCTCTGTGAGCCATGAGCGAACCTTTGGCAGTTGAAACATCTGCGAGGGTTTGGTATGTATGGTCTTACATTGATTTTCAGATATCCCACGTCGATTGTGTCGGGCAGGGTGCTGGTGTTGAACGCCAGGATCATGTGTTTTGTGTCTATTTCCTTGTTGTCCTTCCGGATTTTGATTCAGTGGACATCTGTGACGTCTTGGTCGATGAGCCCTTCGAGCATTTCTTTTTCAGTTATGTGAAGAAAATCATTTTCCGATATTACGCCTCGGACAGTGTTAAGTGAGCAATGAGGAGTCATGGAGACCGGGATTTCCCCTATGGACGTTAGGTTGGAGAGCTTAGAGTGCTGGACATTGTCACACAGTTCGAGAAATAAGTCGCCGCTGGCCATTTTTGACAGCTTATAGCCAATGCCTAAGGTTTCAGTCAAGCACTTTGCCACAAGGAAGGGGGATATTATTCTTGCCTGTTTATCTTGTTGTTCACTGTGGATCACATGATATTTGGGGAAAGTTACTTTTCTTTTTTGAAAGAAGTTGTCTGCCTCGTTCCACCCTCTTTTGAGAGAGCGATCAGGTTTTGAAAGTTGGGGAGCCATAAAAAAATTTTGTTTTTCGGTCATGGTGCCAGCCACCCACCACGGAGTCCAACAAGGGGACGGGACAGGAACTTGATAGCAAGTCCTGCCCACGCCAGCTGTACAGCTCAACTATAACCAAATATGACGCAACTCAGGGTAGTTGGTCACACAAGGTTAACCCTCGCCGCCAGGAAAAAAGGAAAAACCAAGAAGCGAGTAGGAGATAGCAGAGTTGTGAGAAAGACATAGGAACGTGAAAGATGGAGGGGAGGACAGGAAAAGGCGACTACCCATTCCCCCCGGTCGGGTCAGGCCGGAGGTGCCGTCTACAGGAAGCTGGGGCCAAAGTGGTGTGTTGCCTCCGCCGAGGGGCCTTAAAGGTCCAAATGCTCAGCATCGGCTCAACCACCAGGATCCCCTTTTCCCCGGACACGGTGATGCCACGCACGGCTAGGTGCGGGTGCTCGGGTCCATGGTGATGCACGGTTCACCATCATCCCCTTGTGGGGATGTCCCTGCGGATGCTCGAGAACCCGCGGTGTCGCCACTCACTGACGCCTGCAAGCTGCCGGTGCCCTCCAGCGGGGTTAAGATCAGTGCATCCAAACAGCACAGGTTATGCCCTTGAAATATTGGTTTTAACTTGAAGCACCTTAACTTGAAGCACCCTACGCAGTGAAGCTTAAAGGGGCTGTGAAGGGGGCTCTAATAAAGTTGCGGCATGCCTGGGATATTGAAGCACACCGCTTCGTGAATAGTGTCCAGCAAGGATTTTTTAAATGCGCTTTGTAGAGGCTAAGTTATCTGTAGTTAAAATTTGATTTCAGCGCCTTCGCGCCTTTCCCTCTCCTCTCGTCACCTTTTGCATGCTGGAAGGTAGGTGCACCGACCCCCCTCTGGGAGCGGAGCTTCCCGACCCACCGGAGCTAAGCGGCTTATTGGCCGCGGGCTTCGTAGCTGCCTGACGTCTGAAAGAATCTAACCAATCGCCACCTCTCACCTTGTTTACGCAGATGCGGGGGACGGACGAGGGTGCGAGCATAAAAATGTCGCCGGGAAGGGCTCGTAAACTTTGACGCATGATTGTGGGTCATCTCCTGCATGTAGAAGAGTATTATTTGGCTCTGGTTTTCATGGCAACACAGTGCAGTGATTAAGTGAGTTAATGTGTTCTCCTCGGAAGGCATTTCAGAGCCCCTTTAAAGGACCGTATACGTGCCCTACAAGCATCAACCAACAGGCAGGCCTTCCTTGCTTGCCCAACAACGTGCGGTTCCTGTGCTTAACGGGAGCAATTTATTGGATGATGACGAAAAGAAGTAAAGCTTAGGGACAGAGAAAGAATTACAGGTTAAATCCCGGCCCGATATGTGCGCTTCCGCCATGCAGACAAGGCCGAACTGGCACGCACAGTCGTCCACACACCTGTCTGTCAACGACAGCGCTCGAATTCTGTGCCGTCTGCACTCGACTGCGTGGAGAGCGACGTCTAGCGGCAGTGCCTGGTTCAAGATAGCGCATCTTTCTCAATATCGTCTGAGCATCAAACACGCCCTATCTCGAACCAGGCGCGCCACTAGACGTCGCTCTGACCACAGAGGAGAGCAGACTGCATGGAGTTCGAGCGCTGTCGTTGACGGACAGGGCTGTGCATGACTGTGCGTGCACTGCCAGTGCCAGCCACGCCGGCCAGCGGGCAGGTGTGAGTGTGGGGTAGTGTGAGGAGCTGATGGACGACTCCTTTTCATTCCACTTAGAAGCTGGACACAGGGAGCGAGGATGAATTAACATATGGCATGAACAACTGAATGTTCATTCTGCACACAACGGAATTTAAAGAACGAATTATGACAGGAGCTTTTGAAATCATCGCAGAATAAATTTTGGACCTGGGTTCGTCAGCGTCACTTTTAGACGCATAGTAAGTTCTCATTATGGAAGCAGCTCACTGTTGGAAGCCATCACTTTCTATGCACTATCCCATATGCAAGCATAACCAAAAATGCCTTGGACTTCAAAGTATGCACCCTTGTTCCGCGTAAATTATCATGGCACATGACCAACGCAATAATCATATGTCTCTCACTTTACGAAATACACAAAATAAATCAGCATTATGCAGTATCAGCGCCTCTACCTAAAGTGCGCTCCTAGCGTTGGGCCGAGGTCACCAGATGCACGCAGTGACTGCCCATTGAGCACAGTGTTCCCAAATGGCCAGCGTGAGTGCTTATTACAGAATTCACATATTACTTCAAATTTTTGGAATTATTTGTTTGGCTCAGCAAGCCTATGCCGTAGTGAACACTCAAATCGACTATGAACGTCAGCTCGGTTGCCGTCGATGACGGGTGGGGTTGGAAAGCGACAGGATTTTGCCATATTAAGATACCGAGACTTGAGAAAACTGGAAACACTGAGTGCGCTTCTGTTGGGCTAGCTTAGACTGTCTTACTATTACTTAGAAGGAAAGCTGGTGCCCCGTCTATGGGAATTCGCATGGAGCTTCCTCGAGACCTCTTCAGCCACCATGGGCGCTCTAAGCATCATGGGACGGAGAGCTACCGACTGCCGAACAAACGTTTATTGTGCGGAACCACAACTTTTGGCCAAAAAATAATGCAAAAATAAATGTTCTTCTAACATTCAATATCCTGTCAAATTGCAACAAATGGCCACAAAACCATGTAAATGCAAAGTTTTCCCAAAATAAAAGATGGCTTGCTCTCCTATTGACCAAGTACTGCACACCACAAAAAACAATATTTCGGGCTTAACAGGAACATAATGTTGTTACTTAAACATGTCAAGACGTTTTTTTAAAGGGTCTTCTGAAAACAAATTTTTATTGGCGTCATGTGCTGTTGCGTTTTCGCTACTATGGCCTTTGCACACTACGTTCGCGCCAAAGTTGCCTGCGTGCGGGGCACGCCATGGACGGAATGACACATCTCAGTAACGCCACTGTGCGTTTCCGAAAAAATCCAACTGTCCCGCATTAGGTAGCTCACCGGCCCACGATGCTTTGAGTGTCCATGGTGGCTGAAGTGCATCGCCGCCAGCTGTCCCTCTAGTTAATAGTAAGAAACTCTATGGGGCCAGCCTCCTAAAAACAAGCTTGACGCAAGTTCCCAGCACATGGTTTGAGAACTCAGTAGTACTGAGTGTAGCGTTGCTCAAAGAGCATAGAAAAAAAAAATCCTCTTGCCTTAATCGCTCGCTTCGTCAGGATGAAATTTCGCACAGAGGTGTTATTTGGTGGTCAGTTTTGTTTTATACTGACTACCAGCGCACTAAACTCTCGAAGGCCTTAGGTATGTTAAGGAAGTGCATGTTTTCTCTACCTGTCCACCAAAACCGTTAATATAAGTAGCCCTGTTTGAATCACATTAGCGATACTGCCATCTAGGGGAAACGGCACCAAGAAGGCAATGTTAATCTAAAAATAATGCAAAAAAAAGCACTACAAGTGGTTTCAAAGCAGCCTTATAATGACCACACATCTCCATTGTTCACTAAACTCAAAATTGTGAAATTACAGAAGTTGTATGACTAAGCAACTGTCAACACTTAAAACTGATATACGTAAAGACACGGATACTTTGAAAACATTAGCGAATCTAAAAAGTAGCACATCTTTATGCTCAATGAGGCACAATGAACTCTGGCATGTTCCAAGATCTTGCACAAATTATGGATTTCAGATGGTTCAGTATAGCACTCCACAGGCTTTAAATAAATACCACTTCACAATAGACAAATTGCGTGCGCTTTCTAAGCTTGACTTGTATTCGCTTTTTGTATAATGCTTGCTAATATTTTGCTGTTTACTCCAATTTGCGAGGTAACAGGGTTGCTTGCATTTTATGTCAATTGTTTACAAACTAACATCGCAGTTGTGATATTTGTAGTGTGAATCTGTGCTACTCATCTCTGTCAAAGCATCCGCTGTCAGTTATTGGGAGGTGGGGCTAGTCAAGCTACTTGTATGTAGCTTTTTCTCACCTCCCCTACCACATCTCATGTATCATTTTGCTTTGTGGTAAAACAGACTTCAAACAAGAGAGGGCGCCGGCGTCACAGTGACAAGAACATCACGGACGGCGTGACTGCTGCATGCACACATGGGAGAGGACTCTCTCCGGCTCAGGAACACTGCGTGCACGGACTGTTTGGCGCGGCTCTCCATTCTCCACCAGCGGTGCGAGGCCCTGTGGTGGGAACATTTCCCTGCCAGCTTGTCCCGTCCAGCCTCGGAGTTTCTCTCTTGCCCTAACATGGGCGAACGTTCGCTCGTAACCGTGCTGGTCAGTCGGACGAACTCGATTCCGTAGCGTATTTTGTTGATAGCTAGTGCTGTTGTAGCAATAAATGCCTGTTTGTGTCAGCCAGAGTGTTGTTCTTTTGCCTCCCTCAAAGCAAGGGCCGCCGTGGCCATCATGCACTCGGTAGCGTACGCGATCATGGGGTGGGGTCTGGCACTACTGAACTGTGTCAGTCATGGTTAAGCGGGGAGAACATATTTATCCTCCCTTATAAAAACCCCACAGCTCATACGTGCCCATTAATTCTGATTCCACACGGAATGTCAGCTGCACTATAGAAACTGTCTTTAACAGCCGTTTTTGGTGAAACCCAACAAGATACATAGGCATACGTGGATGCAAAAAAGAACAAAAAATCAGCCACTTACTCAAAAATTTTCTTGATGCGGAACCTCACTCTAAAAATTGTTCATTGTCTGGGGAAATAATTGCGTTTCCTTGTATGGTTTGCTGACGGGGATTCGAAAATACTTGGTTGTGGCAGAAATTTCGCTGTCGTAGCGTTCGTTGTAGCAGGGGTTTGACTGTACAAGCTTTTACTGTACATAGAGGAAAGATTAGTCCAGCTGCTTTGCTCTGAGCAGAGAGGTTTAATATGCAGGAAATTAAACACCTTCATTGCACAGTTAAATGTGAATCATTCTGCTTGTTGCACTGTGTGCACTCAAACTGGTCCCTCTGCCTGCGAACTGCCAGGTGCGTTGACTCCTGTTTACACAGTTTCTAAATGCCAGGCAGGACACTTCTCTCTGGTGTTTGATTTTGCTGCCAGTGAGGTGCCAACAAAGCCTTGCTAGCTCAAGTCTCAGGCGCACGTTGGTCACATTACACAAGCGCACCACAAGTGCTCTCAAGACCAAGCTGCAACCACAGTCAGAGGTGGCCACTGACCAACAACAACATTTGCAAGCACTCGCACTTCTGTGCAGTCAAAGTAGTCCATCTGCAGCACTTGTCTCGCCACAACTTCAAAGGATGCACTCTTGGGTAACCAGGTGTCAAACCTCACAATGGCCCTCTTTTCAGAGCTGATTCACACTTGAGAGTCGGATGCCAACAGTCACCTGCGACTACACCGCAGTTTGACAACACCGATGTTCACACTTCCAAGGGCGACCTGCGGGTCGCCTTCTCGTTCGATTCTCGTTTGAAATGAGAACTCTTGGGAATGATGCCGTTCGCACGCTTTCGAGAGTTTCGTCTGCTTTGGCCGCGTCTCCTGTGCTTGTGCTTGGCCCTCGAAAGTGCTCTGGTCCCTCGGTATTAGCAATGTGCTGCGACCACCTGAGCGAAGAGGGAGATATAGCGGCAACGTGCACTGCGGCCGTATGTACAAGCGGCCTGCCAGCCAGCCTGGACGCCAGCCGCTAGCGTGAGAAAAGTTCGCTACAATGTGGTTTGCTCGTGTTCATACGATGCTCTGGAAAGTAGAAATTCAAAAATGAATCAGTTTTGGGGGTCGTTGGCCAATACCGAGCTGTTGGATACAAGCAAATTTCTTCTCATAGCAGCTTTGCTGCTATTGCCCAAAGCGGCTCGATCGCCTGGCGTCTGCTTTATCCGCTGCAGAAGGCGTTGCGGAAATCGAGCATATTTTTATATAATCATGAGACGGTGTTCGCAATAAAGCCGTGACAAAAGTAGCATCTTGATTACAGCGCTGGTCATTTCCGAAACACCCTCAGCTGTGGCATCGATGTGAAACCGGCTTGGCTTAGCGATGACTACAGCAGCCAAGGAGCGGATAGCGGAGCTCGTCGCTCGGCGCACCCGCGAGCGGCATCGTTGCTGAAAGCTCAGCTTGCTCGCTGATTGGTTCAGCGGTTTGCGACTCGCAGTCGCTGGGCTGCAAAATCGAGCAGCGAGCGACTGGTCCGCGACTGTCGCTTTTCGACCAACACGACCGATTGCGACTGTCGCTTTTCGACCAACACGACCGATTGCGACCTCTGCAACTCTCAAGTGTGAATGAGCCCTTAAAAGAAGAGAAATGCATTACTAACAGTGTAACTGAACTCTCATCTCAGAAGAGTTATTCTATATTGGCCTTGGAACAAAGGCACCCTTCAAAAGGTCAAGGCCTTGCTTTGAAAGCTCATCCATGCATGTGCTGACTGTGCAGCATTAAGAGGGTTCACCAGTGACAGTGTCCATAGCAAATACATGAGAACTTTCAGAAGCTATAACGTGTCTGAATATAGTTCAATTTTCATGAGGCTTGTAGCATCGTTTTCTTCTTTAGTGAATAGAGGAAATGATATGGACAGATTTTATTTTTTCAGTTTCTTTTTTTACAAACCAGAAGTAAATATCCAGAAAAATTGTGCTTTTACATATGTTAGTCTTTCATGTCATCTCGTAAAAAAATAAGCTAAATATCAAGATTTCACCCGCAACATTTCTTCTTTTTCTTTCGTGACTATTTAGCCGGAATTTTCATCCATATCGAACCTAGTGTTTGCATTTTACAGGCTCTAAAAGTTATGTATTTTCTGCGGGGATTTGAAATTCGCAGCAAATTTAACTGGTGCGATGTGGCTCCATATGTTATCAGCCTATTTTGTCGCTACTACACTATCACCAACATCATGCTTGTCCGTGTGTTCGTGTGCACAGGTGTTTCTCAGAATTTCGACGAACTTGACTTCTTTCCTTTTCTTCTTGCTTGGGCTGTATTTCTAAAGCATTTCTGCCTTCCTTTTTTTGCTCGACCTTGTGGTGTGATTTCCCATCTTTTCTTCTATGCAGATTGCAATTATTATTATTCTTAACCATTAATAGCAACCTCGTCGAAAACAGTAGGAACTCGCTTGTGCAAGGGCGAAACTTGCGTCCAAAATCACCATGAGTAGCAACAGGATGATCTCAGTGCTTTTAAAAACCACACCTCTCCCCCTTTTACCCAACTTTGATTTCTTTCGTTATGAAATTATAAGCACTGAAGGAGACATGAAAGAAAGTATTTCTGCTGTAATTCAGTTAAATGTTGTCACGAGGTGGTGACAATCCAGTGAATAAACAGATGAGCAGAGAACTGAAACAAACTTGTTATTGGGCTCACCAGCACCCATAAATAAACTGAAGAAATCGGCGGCGGCGATAGCAAGAAATGTGCTCGGCGGTCATCGAAGAAAACGCAGTCAGGTTCGTCACGGAATAAACATATGAAGTGCAGAAGGAGAGGTGTGTCCAAGGTGTGTCAAAAGATGACCCACACTTACCTGCTCTGGCTAGGTGAAACCAGCATTGCTCTTAGCTGCAGCCTGTATGCCCCACCCTACCACTGTAAATGAATTTTCACAGAAAAGATGCGAGGGAGCTTAGGGGACCCAAATTGGAAAATGTATTTCCTCTATAGGCAGACAGAATGGTGGCGACTGGAAAATGGTCCATTCTCTGACCCCAACCACTTTTTTTTCTTTTCTTAATGGCTTGAGAGGGGTTAATTCTTAGGTGCTTCAGTCCCCAGCTTTGGCTACATATCTACAAAGTTCTCAGCTCTGCTTTTTGTGGGCAGAAAAACTAATACTTTCGTGTCACGGTGAAATTTACATGCCTATAGGGGAAATAGAAGTTGCTTCCTTTTTGTGATACTTAAGTGCTGCCACCTATCGACACAAAAAGTTGAAATCAGATTTGTCTTGTTGCTGGTGAGCCCCCTTAAACACACAAAACACTAATGATAAGGACTAGCGCCAACCACCAAATACATTTATTCATTTGACCATACGCAAATTTTTAGGAAGGCCCCATGACGGCCACCTCGACACCATCCGAGAGAGGATCAGCGCTTCAAAAGAAGTCAAGATTTAAAATGTTTTGGGCTTCAACAGTAATAATTTGTGGCCGTCCTCTGCCTTCACACCAATATTGTATAATACGCATCAAGATATGGTAAGTTTAATTGCTTAAAAACTTTCGTTTAGCTTGTGGTGTCTGATTTCATGCCATCAGTTTGCCTTCGGCCAAACATATTTCACGATTTGTTGGATTCTCTGCCTTTGACACGTTATTGAATGCATGGCCATTTTCAGGTGGACTATCTTAAAAACAAATCAAATGATAGCCTCTTGTTGCTTCAGAACACTTAGTACAGTCAAGCCTGGATATATCGATCCACGATATTTAGAATTATTGGCTCTATCAAACACAGAAATTAACCCCCTGAAAATATGTGTCGTACAAATTATCCCCTTCAAAATACTGCATAAAAGTGCTGGAAAGTTGTGTAGTACATTGAACTCCAATTTCGACGGTCGTTAGATATATCAAACTTCGTGCCATCCCCCTGGAAATGGCACTTTTCCTAACAGGATTCTTCGATCACTTTTTGCACACAGAGACAGGTCGGCTGCACGGCATTAGGCACCTGCCCATGTTAACGAGGTGAAAAGGGCACTGTGCTGGAGGGTGGCCTTCATTCTATGGTACTCATTTTTCACAACACATCGCTGTCCTGTAACAAAGCCAACATATTTGACAGAAGCCTAGCGGCAGACTTCACCTGGCATGCTTCGTTGCCGAAGGTGTTGCGGGAACCAACTGTGGCTTAATTTTAATGAGCAATTATGCTATTTGTACTGCACTGGTAACAGGACCGTCATCTCATGATAGGCAATGGCTAGCCCCAAAGGACAGTCTGCTGCAGCTTCGATGCTAAGCAGGTTAGGCCTAGCAACGCTTACTGAGCGCTATGTGCTGCCCGCACACCAGAAGACTGCAGGCCGCTGTAAAAAGCGCGTCACTAGCATGGGTGCAACGCAGCGCATTCTTGCTCCTAGCTTACAGATAAGCATATCTATAGCCATTTTTATATGTATCGAATTATGAATACATCGAACTAATTCATGATCACCTTCAAGTTTGGTATATCCGGGTTTGACTGTACACGATTGCTTACGTTTGCCATATTAAGATGTTTTCCTATAACCTGGTGTGAGGTTCAAAGAATAAATTTAAGGAGGTTCGTACAGTAAAACCTCTTCAGACAGCCTATCCAGTCCCACCAACCACATATACTATTCTATTTACGTACACCTCCCGTTAATCTGGACAAATTTGGCCGTCCTTCGGTCAATTCGGACATGTGGCAGAGCTTGCATGTGTACAGGCATGCCATGAGTGCAGTGGAGGTGAGCTGCTGATGATGATACTGGGAGCAGCGCTGGTCTTAAACCGAAATGTAAAGGCGCCATCCGCATCGCTGTAAACATCAGCCAAGAAGACAGAGGATGGGTTATTTTTTGTTTTTTGTTGGGCTGCGCCGCTGCGCCTCGACAATTTTTTTTTTCCTGTATGCGCCGTGGAGCAAGATGTGCAGGTGCTGGAGGTGGTGTGTGAACAGTGTTCTTCTCTGCAACAATCCCATTACCTGCGTTCTTCGGCTCCTGCGATGGTCACCAGCAAAGGGGCCGAAGTATGTGGCGAAGGACTTTGCAGGGAAGGTCGAAATATTGAAGGCTATCAAGGAAGGAATTCCACGACAGGCCATCATGACAAGATTTAACGGAGCATGCTGAGCTCATACATGAAAAATGAAGCTCAAATTTTGCAAGCTTACGATGGGCAACAGTTCTCCGACAAGCGGAAGGGACACCGAACGGCAGTGCAATCGAAGCTGGAAGAAGCACTGCTTCGATAGATTGTGAATGCGCGAAATTCACAGCTGCCCTTGAGCGGAACTCTCATCTGCGCACAAGCAGAAAACTATGCCCTAATGATGGACATCAAAGGTTTCAGTGCATCAGAAGGGTGGTCTGACCGCTTCAAGAAGAGGCATAACTTGGTCTTCCGCAGTGTCTGTGGCGAGAAAGGTGCTGTGGATGCAAGTGTGGAAAACAATTGGAGGACTGAGCTGCCAAGGCACCTTGCTGCTTATGAGTCCTGCAACGTATTTAATGCCGATGAGATGGCACTTTTCTACAAGGCCCTGCCACAGAACACACTCGCTTTTAAAGAAGACCCTTACATCAGCGGCAAGCAAAGTAAGAACAGGGTGACAGTTTTGTTTGCTGCGAATGTGGCAGGCACAGAGCGGCTGCCCGCGGCTGGTTATTGGAAAATCGCAGAAACCGCAGTGCTTCAAGAATATAAAACAGCTACCCACAGACTACCGATCCAACAAAAATGCTTGGATGACATCCGAAATATTTCAAGCCTGGCTATGCCAACTAGACCGCAACTTTTGTGCGAAAGAACACAAGGCACTGCTTGTCCTTGACAGCTGCAGTGCACACAACGTGTCAGGGCTGGAGAATACCGAGCTTCTCTTTCTGCCTCCTAACACCACTGCTTCCCTCCAACCCATGGATAAGCGAATAATTCAGTACCTAAAACCCTGTACAGCAAGCAGGTGCTTGAACACATGTTGTTATGTCTGGAAGCTGGTCAAAAGTATGACATCACTCTTTTTAGTGCAATGCATATATTAGTGCATGTGTGGCGCAATACACCACCTGCAGTAATTCAAACACAGTGGTTTCACTGAGGGCACTGGCACCACCTATGTGGATGAACCAGACGCCAACTACAAAGAAGAGACTATAAAAGCATTCTGCCACCGAATGTTCAGCTGTGCGATTATGCCGCAATTGACAGTAACGTTGCTGTTGCCGACCATCTCACCGACAGCGAAATCGTTGAAGAAGCTTTAGGGAGTGAACAGCAGAGTTCCGAAGATGCCAACGCGTGTGATCTTGGGAACTATGTGCAGCTGGCAAAGAATAGGGTTAATTGGAGAGACATGGGAGAGGCCGTTGCCGTGCAGTGGGCATAGTCAGATTGATGGTGGTGATGGCTCTGAAAGGCTTTATGAGGCCCTGAGCGTTCTGGAAGACATACAGTAAACCCTCGTTAATTTATTCAAAATCCCGCGTAATTCGAAGGTTTGCGGTGGTTCCAACATTTTCCATGCGAATTTTGCCGGACAATTGGAACAGCCAGCACGCCCCTACCTGGATAATTCTTCTGTTTTGATCGTGACCTCCGAGATTTTTTGATGCCTCAGTGATCAGCACCAAGCATTGCCAGTCTCGAAGGCCAGTTCAGTTGCAGGAGCAGTAGCTAGGTGGCAGTCTAAATCAACTTTCTGTTTCTGGTGCTTTGTTGTGCCTCAATGACCCCGCATTCAGATCATACCAGTCTTGAAGGCTAGCTTTAGTTGATAGAGCGACAACCAGGTGACACTAGGTCACAATTTTTCTAGTTACGTTTTTGTTGTTTCTTTGTCTAGCTTGTGGCAGGCAGTGCTCATGGTGTTTTGATTGTTAGGTTCTGCACCCAGACGTGTTCTGTGCTCTGCTAGTTATTCTTGACCACAGGTGCGGTATTGGTGTGAAGAAAATGACGAAGTACAAAACTCTGACTCCCTACCAGAAAGTGCGCCTAAATGATGAGGCTGAAAAAAAACGAGCTCCAAAACACAGCTGGCAGAAAAGCACAAGGCGCCTCTATCGACCCTTTTGATGATATTGAAGAATAAGACAAAGATCCTCGAGGCCTATGGGAAGACGCATTCAACGAAGCAGACAAGGATTCGTTTTCCAAAGTATCTGGATGTTGAAGACGCCTTGATAAAGTGGCTTCAGCATGCAAATGCAGCACGCCTGCCTGTGAATGGCACGCTGCTGCGCGAAAAAACCAACGAGCTTGCACTGCGGCTGCGCCATGAAGAATTCACATGCAGCAATGCCTGGCTGTCAAGATTTAAAGACCACAATAACCTCACGTTCGTGACAGTGTGCGGCGAAAGTTGAAGCGTCGACACCAATGTTGTCGACATTGGCTCCATTGCTTCAGCAGTACGCGGAGGACGATGTTTACAACTTGGATGAGGCCGCATCATTTTATAAAATGCTGCAACAAAGACACTTGCCCCAAAGGATGCTATAGTCACGGGAAAAAAACAACCTAAGGACAGAGTAACCGTTCTGTTTGGCACAAATATGTCCGGCAGTCAGAAACACCCACTGCCGATTATCAGAAAAGTGGAGAAACCTTGGTGCTTAAAGAATGCATGACGTCCTCCTAAGGATGACATGCTGCACAGGGGCTGTATTCTGTACCGCTGTCAATCATAAAACACTACTAAAACGCTCATAATGCTGCCATATTGCCCGCTCCTATTGGTCGGCCTTGGCCGACGATTTTTGCGTCACCAGCGGCTTCTATTTACGTAGTGAACACTGCTGAAGTGATGATGTTGCGC
Organism: Amblyomma americanum; assembly: GCF_052857255.1. NCBI lineage: Eukaryota > Metazoa > Arthropoda > Arachnida > Ixodida > Ixodidae > Amblyomma > Amblyomma americanum. Next base: position 403,011,190 of record NC_135497.1, read on the forward strand.
GCCTAATTATGCAGACTTAAAATTAAAAGTGAAAAAGGTAGCTCCTAAACTGTTCACAATCTTTGTGAGCGAAAATGGCGGCTGTTTACAGCATCTAATACGCGGGTGGCCCAGCGAGCAACGGTGTAGGGGGGTGCATGAAGACGATTTTGACGCATGGGACGAATTATTTTGACGCTTCGACTTAGGAAGGAGACTGCAGAGTGGCTATGCGACGAACTCGCTGTTGAACTGGGAGGTGTGTGGATGAGTGTGCTGTCAGTGGAGTGGCAGGTGCTGTGCGCGCTGCGCTTCTTTACCACTGATGGGTGTTAAGGCACTGTACGAAATGAAGAAAACATCGGTGCAGCCGAACCAACTGTAAACAAGTGTTTGCAGCGGAAGGCGGAGACCAATGTCAATGCTGCATCACAGAAGGGGTGTGTTTGCTTTCTGGGAGACCCGAACAGAAGGCGGAGGCGAAGGAGAGCTTCCTTTGCCTAAACTTTCGCCGTGGCAACATCCCCGGCATCGTCGGGTGTGTCGATTGCACACTCATCGCAGTCAGGGAGCCACGAGGCAGTGCTACGTACAAGCCGCAAGGGGTTCTATGCTGCGAACATGACAGTGAGTAGACCATAGCCACTGTTTTTGACCGCATGAGTTTGGCTACAAGTGCAGGCCTCGAAAACGGGAGAAAGTTCATGCTGTGCGTGTTTTTTATCAGATCTGTGGCGTAAACATGCGCATTCTGGCCGCGGACACGCGCTGACCCGGATCCTTCCATGACGCGTTCGTCTGGCAGCACTCCAAGGCAGAGGGAGGCCGGATAGACGACGGTGAGTTTTTTCTGGGTAATGGAAAAAAAGAAGTGTCAACCTTCGGGCCACCTCCGTCACATATATTGAGCTCCAGCACTATGCATTTACCCGGATCTGCTAACGCTACAAGAATCAGTCTGGCTAGTTACACCTATGCAATCACGTTACAGTATGATACAGTGTATCATCCCACTTTTGTTTATAATTGCAGCAGAAACACAGGACACACATAACATTGTTGATATACATGTCTTAGAAACCAAGACAAAATGCACCTGACGGCCCTTGTGTCGTGCAGGCAATCATAGCACATCATTTATATCAGTATAATGGTAAAGGTCTGACCTTACAGCAGTGCTCACTTATACACCTCAATCATGCGTTGCCCGGCTGTGGGCTACTTAGCACGAATCTCTATTTTATAGTAGAACTTCCTGTAATGCTGTTGAGATCACCGAGAAAGGACATGCCTATCTGCGTCATTTTTTGTTATGCAGGAGACGATTTCAACCCACTGCAGCCATGGCTGCCTGCGCCACACGGTGCCATATACACAACCTCTCAATGCTAAGGCACACCATGGTGCTTTGGATTCTCACAGCACATAACTGCAACTGACTGCATGAAGTATTATGCAAAAGCAAACAACAAGACGCACAGCTGCGAATGCAAAATTAAGGCCGATTTCATAGCGTGCCCTACCTGCAGTCTTTTGCAACACACATTAAATTGGCACTCAGGAACTCTGCCAGTAAGTATCACACTGCGTCCCAAGCATATATTCAGGCAGAGAGCAGTCCCACGAAACCAGTGGCCCCGAGACACCCACCTGGGAGATTCTGTACTCAGCCAGCCAGCAGACCCACAGGCGGCCAGGTGCAGCTGGTCTCTGGCCACAAATGGAAACTCCGTGACCACCACAGCTGGCCAGCGGCGTGCAGAGCCCAGCCGGGCGCACACCAGGGCACCCACCTGCATGCAAAGATTGCTCACGAGGGGCCTCTGAATACTGCAGGCATGCTGTGTCAGTTCCACTGTATCGAAGATAAACCTTTCCCCTGGGCTGATTGATTGGTGACTTTGCCATCCTGGCAGTACAAAAAGGTTGGGATCAGGCAAAGACATACACACAAGGATGGCACTCAGCTTTCAAGTGCATTTTGTTTCATGCATTTATGTGCGTTCTCTGACCAACCTTTAAGCATGCCCACTGAGTCATATCAAAATGGTATAACTGCAATAAAAATCAAAAGAAAACAGTGCCAGGAAACAGACAGTACGAAAAAAAATTATGGGAAGGCCATACATCTGAAGGGACAATTCTGCAAAGCAGCTGAATTTATCCCCAATGATTACTTTGATGGTTTTACCCACACTCTGTGACTCAGCATCTACGATTCTGCACGCAACTGTTGGAACTTTTTTCGAAGCGTCTAGAGCTGTTTTCACGATGTCAGTGATCAGGATGCTGAAACATTTGGAAGACCTGCTCGACAGATTGGTAGGGCCATTTCGTGCCTAGAAAAAAAGAATCACTTTACAAAAACAAGAAATAAAGACTGACATGAAGAAGTTCTATGGTGCGCCTAGCAAGTGCTGTCTGGTGCTGTAACTTTTTTCTTCTCTCGTGCAGTGGAATGTTTTATTTTTTCAAAAACACTGTAGTTGATTTTTTGTCGCTGTAGCTACTGAAAAAAAAATAATTAACTGGGCATAAATGTTTTCTTTAGGATAGGCCTGGAATCGCATGAGCATGGAAGTGCGTGGTGTGCATGAATTTAAAAAATTTTTGAGGCATTTCTGTTATCTCATTATAGCAAACACATAAAGAACTGCAATAGTCTGATATAGCCACAGTTCATAACATAACATTTCATCAAAAACACGCACAACAGCAGAGCAGTTCAGTTAGTCAAGGCATCACAACACAGACGATGTTACTAAAGAAACAGGGAGACATTTTCGCAAGTTTTAGTGGAGTTTCTGAAGGCATTCTTGGTGATTCCACAAGCCGAAAATGAACTGAGCGCCAGTTAGGTTGTCTTCCCCACATAAAAATGCCAGTTGGTCAAAAACCAGCTAGAGTGGCATCCCCACACAGCTCTACCAGCTGGTCAAGAGCCAGCTATGGTGGCTTTCCCGCTTCACAACTGTGTTGCATGAAAAATGGTACGTCAAAGCGAAAGCTATCGGCATTTTCATCACTCACTCCTGTGACGGCCGATAAGAGTACAGGACAGTTACTGCAATAGCGCAGCTGTCTACACCACTCTTTCCGGGGTAGTGTCGACAAACGCGAGAGGTTCAACACATGCTGACCTACCAACCTTCCATACCGCTCTATCTTCCCTGGCGCAGCTGGCGAGTGCGAGATTTCAACACTAGCATGAGATCAAAGCGTGAACCTTGACATAAACTCTAGCCGCACCACCTCCGGTCAGCTGTGTAGAGTGGCGAAGTGTGCCACCTGCCTTTGTGAGTGGGTGCCGCTTATTACTGGGGGGTTAGATATATTCGTTTTAGGGCCAACCGTGTTTGATATATCAAGTGAAAATTACATGTGTCTATTGAGAATTCACAAAGAGTTTGATATAGCCAATAAATTGTAATATCCATCTTCGTGATATCAAGGTTTGCCTGCATACAAACAAATTTTCAGATTTTCCTGGATAGCAGAACATAATGCAAGTCTGAAAGGGCTCATGAATGCTTTTCTCAAAGATGAGGCTTCACACATGCAACAGAATTTTTCTGAAGGCTGGGGCCGACGGAGATGAGTGGGTGGGTGGTGGACGGCAATTCGGGAGGGTGGAAGTGGGGTGAGAAAGTGGAGTAAGGGTGGTGGTACAGTGTTCTAGAAGGTTGTGTAGGGGCAAAACCAGCGCTCTCCCCATGAGGCTTTAGAAGCGGTTGCCGCGCCGCGGCGCTGCCGTAGACTCCTGGAGCAGCAACAGCGCGTCGTCAGTACGCATGCTGCAGTGCTAAGAGGGGCCAACAGGACAGTCACGCTGTTTTTTTATGGTGTTATCACATAGCTATCCCATTTTTTTAATGCATCACCACTTGGCTGCCAATGAAGATGCAAAAAATGAATGGAAAATTATTTTTAACCTTTCAAAGGGAAATCAGTGGCACTGTTTCAGTGACAGCCCCAACGGAAGGCAAGGGATGGCGGCCGCTACCTCGAAAATTTGCCCGGCGCTCCTTTTTGTCACTGGAGGAATTGATTTTGTTCGCTCACAAGCACCTAAGCAATTTAATCTTTGTGTTACGTTATGTGAAACCAATATATCGCTGTCTCAATGCTGCAATTTGTTCTTTTTATTTTGTCTTGGAGAGGAACAATGCCCAAAAATTACCTCCCCCTTTAACGTATGTCACTCCCGTATGATATCCTGGGCAGCCCTTGGAATGGTAAAACCATAACCTACAACTTTTGGCTGCAGGTTTGTTCTATTTGAAAAAAGGCAACTCCCAATCTTGATTTTTACGGGGAATTGTTTCATTACTTTTTTTTTCAAGAAGGTCAGGTGGAATATCTTCCGCACGAAATAGGATAGTGCTTGAACGACCAGTCCGCAAGTGCCTTTTACTGTTTCGCTCACTTGTTGAGGTTCACAACACAGGACACTGGATCCTTGATTTTTTTCCTATGCAATAATTTACCACCATTCTGAATGTCTTATGCTACGATGTATTAAGTTCATGCTATCTTTTAATGGAATATTTACTTTCTTTATTTGCTTGTCACGTCCTTGAGCAGCACAGAAGTCTGCTCTCTCGTTGCCTCTAATTCCGATATGACTCAGTACCCAGCAGAGTTTTAGGTCTTGTCCTTTAGCTGTGGCTATTACTATGTTGTGTATGATATCACCAAGCATAGCAATGACTGCATTTCTAGAGTGGAGAGCTGTAAGTAAACATAGGGAGTCTGTGTAAATAATGCTGTTTGCGAGGTTCTCTTACTATTTTTTCAATCGCTACAGACACGGCGTAACATTCGGCGGTGAAGATTGATGCACACTATGGTAGCCTCACTGTATGATTGCAATTACCTTGTACGACTGCACTTCCAATGTAAAGATCTGTTTTTGAGTCATTTGTATAAAAAGCTGTGAAAGTACTGTATTTATCCTGAAGTGCAAAAAATTCTTGTATTATATGCTGTGGTAGAGTTTGTTTTTTGCTGAAATGTGCAAGAGTGAGATCATAGATTTCCGGGAAATTGTACCATAGCGGCAGTGAATCTACTCTTCCAGCAATGCCAGGCAATGTGTCCAGTACGCCGAGATTTTGGCACATCTCTTCAAAACGCAAGAGCGGTTTGTTGTTAAACAGTATTCTGGATGGGCACTTTGTGACTATTTGGTGACAGATGTGTTTGGGTACCGAACGGATTTTTAGAATGTAGGAACACGTGAGCATCGTTCCTCTGTCTGTAAATGATGATTCGTTCGTTTCTGCATACAGACTGTCTATGGGTGACGTCCTGTATCCATCAATGGAAAGACGCAAGCCTAAATTATGTACTGGATCTGGCCGTTTAAGGTACGATGGCCTCGCTGACCCATACACTATACATCCGTAATCCAGTGTGGAGCGGACTACAGAGCGATAAATTTGTAAGAGGCATGTCCTATCTGCTCAACAGTATATTCTCGACAGCACTTTGAGTATGTTTAGGGATCGAGAAGCCTTCTTTTTCAATGCATTTATGTGAGGTAGGAAAGTGACCTTTTTGTCAAATGTTATACCAAGAAATTTATGCTCATTTTTCACTGGTAACTCTATTTCGTTCAGGCAGTAGGGTGGGATCTGTATGTATGCCTCGTCTGAGTGAGAACAGAATTGCCACCGATTTCTGTGGGCAAAACCGGAAGCCATTTCTCTCCGCCCATGCTGCCAGTTTATTTATTGTTATTTGTATTTGTCTTTCACATGTTGATACATTGGAGGATGTACAAGCTATTTGAAGGTCGTCCACATAGACTGAGTACATAACGGAGCTTGGTATTATTTTTCCAACAAAGAGAGTTGTGCTTAAAATACACCCCTGAGGTCCTCCATTTTCCTGAATGAAATTCCTCGAAAGGGTTGTACCCAGGCGGACATGAAATGAATAACGGTTAGATAAGAAGTCTTTTAGGCAGTTCAACATTCTTTCTCGGATGCCAAGCTCGGCAAGGTCTTGAAGAATTCCGAACCGCCAGGCCGTATCGTATGCCCTTTCTAAATCAAAAAATACAGCGAGACAGTGTTGCTTATGAACGAAAGCTTCTCAAACAGTATTTTCAAGACGGACTAGGTGATCTGTTGCGCAGCAATCTTTTTAAAACCACACTGATGGGCATCAAGAAGTTCAGAGGATTGAAAGACTAACGTTAATCTTATATTAAGGACACTTTCAAAGGATTTTGCGAGGCAACTAGTCAGGGCGATGGGTCTATAACTGCTGGGAGAGGTTGGGGGTTTTTCAAGTTTAAGGGACGGTACAATAATAGCTTTTTTCCAGGCTTGAGGTATTTTCCCCGAAACCCATACTTTGTTAAAAAATCTTAAAAGTGCCTCTACAGCAGGCTTGGAAAGATGGGCAAGCATTTCATGGTGTATTTCGTCAGGTCCTGGAGCAGTTTTCTTACCAGCAGACAGTACAGTGTTGATTTCTTGGAGTGTAATAAGACCATAATATTTTTCATTAGCACCTCCACTTGTTGGGAGCCTTTGTTTTTCGCCTATACTTCTGTATTTTAGAAATGACTGCATATACAGTTGAACCTCGTTATAACAAACACTGACATAGCGGACATCATCCGGACGTGGAAGCGGCTTCGCTTTCATGGTTTAACGACGTGAGGGCACGAAACTTGCCAGTATCGGGAGCACTTCTTCAAACGAAGGCCGTCAGCCTGGCCTGCGCACTAAGGCATGAAGATTTTCGTGCGAGCAGCGGTTGGCTGCCACGTTTTCAAGACAGACACGAGATCGCGTGCCACATATTGTCTGGCGAAGGGGCTGCTGTCGACGTGGAGACATGTGAAAAGTGGCTAGAGGACTTTCGGCCTCTGCTCCAGGAATACGACCAGCGCAACGTGTACAACGTTGACGAAACCGGAGTGTTTTTCAAGTTGTTGCCAGAGCGGTCACTGGCAGTAAAGAATGAAACCTGCCATGGAGGAAAAAAGAACAAAGACCGGGTGATGGTTGTCGTTGCCGTGAACATGGATGGCTCAGACAAAAGACGACTCACCGTAATCGGCAAGTCTGCACGTCCCAGGTGCCTGAAAGGAGTCCGTAATTTGCAGGTTGTTACTTGTCTAACAAAAAGGCCTGGATGACGTCCAAGCTTTTCGAAGACTGGCTCAAAGATTTCGACCAGGACATGGAGAGGCAGCACAGGAAGGTCCTGTTGCTCTTGGACAACTGTTCGGCGCACAAAGTCTCGATCGTGCTGAAGGCAGTTTGTTTGGTGTTTCTGCCACCAAATGCAACTTCTGCTTTGCAACCGTTGGACAAGGGCATTATCCGTTCGCTCAAGTGCAATTACCGGAAGCGTTTGATGATGCAACTGGGTTTCGATATCGATCGACGCAGATCAACAACCATCAACATCAAGACGACGCTTGAAATGTTGTATGGATCTTGGAATGAGGTGAGGCAGTCAACAATAAGGAACTGTTTCGCGGATGCCGGTTTTGTTTTGCCTGCCGTCGAAGACGAAGTTCAGCCTGATGAAAGCCTGGTAGAGCTGCACAAACTTGGGATCGACTGGCACTCCCAGGCATCGCATTTGACAATTTCGTTTCGGCCGATGAGAACTTGGCCGTGGCGCCTGAGATGACGGATCAAGAAATTTTGGATCGCGTCGTGGTCCCCGAGGATAACAGCAGCAGTGATAGCGAAGGTGACAGCGAACGTGATGAACCACCAATAAGCAGTACGGATGCCGCGGACATGGCCAGGAGGCTGAAAGGCTACTTAGAAAAACTGCCGACGACCAAACTGCTGAGGTAGAAAAGACCCTCTTGTGCATGGACACTGTGGAAAACCTTATTCTGCTCAGTGTTGTGAAAAGCCACCACACAAATATCACATCCTTCTTGAAATAAACGAATGCAGACCTGTTTTGTCGAACCTTGTTCTTTTGTAATTCGACTTTCCTATACTACGCTCTATTTTGTTTTAAATGCCACAAACCATACGGAGACAGGTAAGGATTACCTCGTCTATAGTGGGTTCGAAGCCCTGAATAATGCATTTTAGTATTTAGAATATTTGCGCGAGCCAAATTGTGGATTTGTCAGAGCCGATATTTATGCATACTGTTACAACGAATATCGAGTATAACAAACTAATTTACGGTCCCGATGGTACTTCGTCATAACGACGTTCGACTGTAGTGGGATGAACTGGAAACTACAGCGAAGTGCTCCCCCGATATGTCTGCCTGTTCCCCTAAACTCGTTTGTGTACCAGGTGCAGTGAAAAGAAGATTTGTGAAAGGTGAGTAGCGGCCATTTAATTTTCGAACTTGCTTCAACATTTTTTTTGATGTGGTTGAGCTGTTTATAGAAGAGACACAAATTTGCCATGATGTTTTCTCTGCCTTGCACCAGATACCTCTCGCATGTGCTCTTGCCTTTTTGAAAAAAAATAAGGTTCTCATGAGTTGGGTATCTGCGAAACACTCCCCAAGCATTATTCTGCAGTTTTTTTGCCTCCTTACAATCCCGTGTGTACCAAATTTTGTGGTTCTGGCACACCACTCCTGTGGATTTTGAAATTGATACATGTGCAGCAGAAAGAATGCATGTTGTGAACATTTCATTTATCTCATCTATGCTGTGGTTTTCTAAAATTATATCCTGTAAACTGGACTTTTTTTTTAAAACAATGCCAAATCAGCTAAATGTAGTTTCTAACGCCGCGGTTTCGTTGAAATAACTGTTGCCGAGGATGACAGAACTATTATAACAGAAAGATGATCGCTTCCATATGGATTGTCTAAAACACTCCAGTTCAGATCGCTAAAAACAGGCGGTAAACTAAAAGACAAATCTAAAACACTCATTCTCCCCGAGGATGGGGAACAGTATGTGGGTTTACACAAATTCAACAAACAGACATTAGTGGATAGAAAAAAATCCTCGATGAGCTGCCCTCTGGCGTCAGTTTTCTCGCTTCCAAAAAACAAGAATGTGCATTAAAGTCGCCAACCACCAGGTATGGCTCTGGTAGCTGCTTTCAAAGACCCTCTAAGTCAAGCAGTGTTATTTTCAGCTGTGGCTCAATATATACAGAGCACATCGTAATAGTTTTATGTGCAAACAGAGTGGTTGCTACAGCCTCAAGTCTTGTTTATAGTTTAAAATTATAGTTTAAGCCAGGACACCATTTTTCACTATAATTGCCACACCTCCTGACAGCCTGCTCGCCTGTTCTCGGTCGCAGCGGAAAACCGTATAATTCTTAAGAAAATTATTGTCTTGAGGCCCTAAACTTGGCTCTTGTAGACATAACGCAACAGGAGCGTGTGCTCCTAGGATATCTTTTATGTCACTGTAGTTATTCATAAGTCCTCTATAGTTCCATTGCATTATGAAAGCCATCTTAATTTTGTTTTCCTATGTAGTTAAAACTAGATCAAGTTATTTATGGCCCCTTGATTCGGGGCCTGTCTGTTTTTGACCAATCCAGACAGCTCCGCCGACCACCCGACGTGGATGGCACGGGGCTACCGTGGGTCGTGTCCATTGCCTCTGCAGAGGCGCTGGACGACCGTGCAGAGGGCACGTGGACGTTAGAGTTGGACCTCGACCTGTGGGAGGAGGTCTTGGGAGCCACGGACACGGGGGTCTGCGAGGCCTCTTCTTGGCTTGGCGGGGTAGTGTTACCTACTCCACCTGGGGGCGCGGATGATGGCCTCGCTACAGGTTCACTGCGAGTGGCCTGGGCAGGTGCCGAAGCCTGTTGTGGTGCGCCGCGCCCACGCACCACATCGCCGAAGTTTGTTTTTGCTGTGAAGGAGAATGTGCTTGTTTGTGTGCATCGCCTTCTTGCTTCTTTGAACGAAATGTTTCAGTAGTTTTGAGTGTGATTCTTGCTTTTTCTTTCTTCCAGGACGGACACGCCCTGGAGTATGCAGCATGGTCTCCCTCACAGTTTGCACAGCGTCGTGCGCCGTCGCAGTCATCAGAAGAGTGATCTTTTAAAGCACATTTTGCGCAAGTTTTACGACGGCGGCAGCTCACTGAACTTGGGCCGAACCTTTGGCAGTTAAAGCATCGTCGAGGGTTAGGAATGCAGGGTCTCACATTTATTTTTAGATGACCCACTTCATTTGAGTCTGGGAGAGTACTATGTGCAAATGTCAAGACTATGTGCTTTGTTGGGATTTCTTTGCCCTCTTTTCTTATTCTTATCCCGTGGACATCAACGACGTTTTGTTCAGCAAGCCCTTCTTTGATTTCTTCTTCAGTGAGGTGGAGAAAATCATTCTCTGAATTTACACCACGGACTGTACTGAGGGATCGGTGGGCAGATATCGATACAGGGATGTCACCTATAGACACAATGTTGGAAAGTTTTGACTGTTGGACGCTTTCTTGGAGTTCCAGTAAGAGGTCTCCACTAGCCATTTTTGTAAACTTATAGCCAAAGCCCAAGACACCCGTCAAACATTTTTCTACAATGAATAGGGGGATTATTCTAGGAGATTTATCAGTTTCCTCACTATGAATCACCTCAAACTTAGGGAAACTTTGTTTCTTTTTTTAATGAAATTCTGAGTTACATCGGTACTCCCTCTCTTGTTAGGGCGATCAGTTGCTGAGAGAACGTTAGCCATAGAATAAATGTGTTTTTTGGATACGATGCCAGCCACCCACCATGGAGCCCAACTTGGGGACGGGACAGGAACTTGCAAGCAAGTCCTGCCCACGCCAGCTGTACACCCCAACTATAACCCAATATGACGCAACTCAGGGTGGTTGGCCACACAAGGTTATCCCTCGCCGCCATGAAAAAAGGAAGAAACTAGAAGTGAGTAGGAGCCAGGAGACTTGTGAGAAAGGGGTAGGAAAGTGAAAGATTGAGGGGAGGATAGGAAAAGGCGACTGCCGATTTCTTCCAGTCGGGTCAGGCCAGAGGTGCCGTCTACAGGAAACTGGGGCTAAAGTGGTGCGTTGCCTCCGCCGAGGGGCCTTAAAGGTCCAAACGCTCGGCATCGGCTCAACCCCAAGGATCCCCTTTTTCCCAGACACGGCAATGCCATGCACAGCAAAGCGCGGGTGCTCGGGTCCGTGATGATGCACTGTTCACCATCATCCCCCTGTGGGGATGTCCTTGCGGATGCTCGGGAACCCGTGGTGTCACCACTAATCAACGCCTGCAAGCTGCAGACGCCCCCCTGAGGGGCCCGGGAGACTGTTTACGCCTCCTGGCAACCTCGATTTTAGATGTTTTTAATTGTTGTTCTGCAAGCCTTAATTTTACCCTTGAACTACCTCAACTTGAGTCACTGCAGTTTTTAGATATTCGTTTTTATTTCAATGACCATGGGCATGTATGCTGGACGTATGCGCTGCGTACTAAGACGTCTTTGCTTCCTTTTGTCTCAGCCCATTCAAAGCTAGTAAAAAGAGGGATAGCCATGTCATGCCTTCATGCAGCACCCAAGTCAAGCGTCTAGAAAATTCTGGATACCCTCTTGACGTGATTGTCACCGTGGCGGAAACGCTGATAAAAAAGATAAAAAGACCCTTGCAAAGGCGCACAGAAGAGGAAAAGAAAAGAAGTTTCATTGTCACGCCGTACATGCATCATGTGTCCCATAATCTCAAGAGAATTGCAGCAAAATTTGAAGTCGATGTCGTTTTTAATGCGCCGTGCAGACTATCGATGCTTTGTCGCATGGTGACAGGCGAGGGCCAAAAGAAATCTGGGTGCTGTAAGAGTCATGCAGAATATTTTGTTCTGTGCAACGAAGGTCAGAGGGAGAGAGAGCTCTTTATTGGAAGGCATAGGATTTAGCCTCGCTGGCATGCTACTCTGCATGGCGATGAGAATGTGGGAGATAAATACTGACGAAGAGCATTGCAGGAGAGGCTAAACTAAAGAGAAAAAAACAGAAAGAAGGTGTTGTTTATAGTATCCCTCTGAGCTGTGGTCAAGTCTACATCGGTCAGACGGGCCGTTGTCTAAACGACCGATTAAGGGAGCATGACAATTCCCTAGGTAATGGTAACGGCTCTAATCTATCGCCCCATTGTAAGGACTGCAAATGCCACCCTCTGCTGACAAACACTTCGATAATCGGCCGGCACGAAGGAAGGCTCGAACGTGAGCCGTTTCAAGTGGCAAAGATCGCTCAGAGCGGCAGATGTCTCAGCACGCCCTCAGTACTTGTGACCCAGAAAGAGCAGCGTTTTCTGACTTCTTAACAATCTGTTATCTATTCATTGTCTCCACCCTTCCCATTACTCTTGCCCTTTAAGTTTATTTTCACCATTCTTACGAATGAGGCTTTGCGCATGCGTGACGGCTCCTGTGAGGTACTGCGTACTTCAATAAATCTCTTGAAAGTTTACGCTCGTCCCACCCACTTCTCTGCTGTGTCCTTGCGTCTTCGTGCTACCAACACATCATCATGACCTACCAACAGGCCCAAATTGATGCTCTATAAAAATGTTCAGTCACAACTGACCATATTCGTTGGCAACGATAACCTAACTTTGTCTGAGCAGTGTAATCAAGTATGCGATCACTGCAATAAAGTGATGTGGGGCATGCTCCAGTGTGCAAGCACCGCCAGCCAAGTGCACATCTCGCGTCGTGGAAGCAGCTTGTTTTTCTCTTTACCATGAGAGAATAAGGAGCTCGTCGGGTCGTCTGGAGGTGTCACCATCTCATGTCACGTGTCATGGCAAGCATGCCTGTGGCGTGACATGACTTGTCATGACTGAACAAGCGACACATACCACGTGACATCACTGTGATGATGTGGATTATGCCACTGTGTGGTTCCAGGCGGACAACGAAAGAGTGTGGTCACGTGCGCTGCGAGCCGGTGTACATGCAGAATCGAATGTCAGAGCTCGGCTTCGAGATAGTCGTGGCAGTGTGTAACTGAGTGGCGGGATGTTCTTTTTGCACAGCACCACAGTACCCTGCTGCAGACTCACGCCTGCTTTTCCATGGCCAGGCAGCCTACCAACAAGCACCTGCCTGCTGATGCAGGTCTGCCGTTGGCCAGGCTGTTTCTGCCACCTGGCTGCCTGCTGATACCGGCCTCCTGGTATCCAGGACGTTACCGCGAGCCGATTGCCTGTGGATACCTTCCCCGGTGACCAGGCTGTACCTGCCCTGGCGTGTGTTTCGTCGCCGACAACGACTTCGAAAGTCATCTACCTGCAGCACATGGTGGCAGCACAATGGAGCAGCACGCACCGGAACCCACAGTAGGACATTGGTGTTCCTCTTGTCGAACCCCTCTAGGTTGCTTTAAGTGCCCCGTAGTGTATGTGTGTGTGTGTTGGCGTGCTAGTGAGCTAGGTATGCGGAATTTTGTCCTCGTTGCTGAAGAAAAACAATGCTGTGATGCTGAATGCGACCTTGTCGCATATATTAAGGAGCCTAAATTAAATTTTAAAGGAAAGGTGTGAAGAAGACGACTTGGGTTACACCGAAAAATAAAGAAGGTGAAGAAGCATTCGGTGAGGTGGAAAGAGATGATTGGGGGAGAAGCATTCGGTGAGGTGGAGAGAGATGATTGGTGGCAAAGCATTCGGTGGGGTGGAGAGAGATGATTGGTGGAGAAGAGAAGCAGAAGAAGAGGACGAGTACTAAGGCCAAGGCTATAAAAGGGCGAAGGAGAGCGAGGCACGGGGGGAACACCAGAGAAGCAGAGGCTCCGGCGGGTCAGGGACGCATCGGCTGGAAGACAGCGACGCCGGCTACTGCTCCGGTGAGCTCGCGTTCTACGGCTTCGCATCGCGGACTTCCTGCCATGCCTGAGCCCGTTCCGGGGAGTCAACAGAGGACGCTATCACCTGCTTCAGCCAGGGGTGTCTCCAGCGCTGTTGGCACCCATCCGGGTGGTGCCCCCGACGCCAACAACACTGGCATCACCTCCACGGGCGCTTGGACCGGGAGCTTGTACTACGCAGCCAGCGACGCCGCCAGCGACGCCAGCCCAAGCGCGTTGAGCGCCACCTCGACGCCGGCTACTGGATCCATACAACGCCGCCGCCGCATCGAACCAACCGTGAGCACGAATGTCGACCACTAATAGTAGAATGCTAGTAGTTGATGCTGGTAGCAGTGTGCCCGGGTCGTGTGTATTTATAGTCTGTGTTTTGTGTTAGTTTTGTGTTCTAGTGTGTGTGTGCCATGTAGGGGGTATTAAATGTGCGTTTGTGTGAGTACAACTGTCGCGTAGTCCATTCTTTCGGTCCGAGTGTTCTCCGGGGAGATCTGTGACAGACCTGTTTATTGCCCAGAGTTCCTGAACGGACCTGGGCCCTTAACTACATCACAATATGGCGAGCCTGCCAGGATTCGTCAGCGAGAGGGCCGAGTAACAGACCCATATTCACGCAGAGCGCTAAGCTTGAGCGACGATGGACCTAGAGCATTTAGCCACGTTGGGCACGCAACTGGGTTTCTCGGGTGTTGAGCTGAGGGAGTGGATAGACAATGAACGTGCAGTGCAGACGGCAGAACGGGCTGCGGAAAGAGAGGAAAGTCGGGCAGCCACTGCGAGAAAGAGATTCTGGAATTGAAACTCAGATTCCAAGAAGAAACTTGGAGTAATGAGACTGATCATGTCGAAACCCTTCCAGCATCAAACCATGACATTTCTCTCAACCCACAAAAACTGTTACAGTTGTTCGATCAGTAGCACGATGATTTGCATGCATACGTGCCGCGTTTTGAGCATGCAGCAATGGGACAGGACTGGCCTCAAGATAAATGGGCTTTGGCCGTAAGCATGTGCCTCACAGGCGAGGCGTGAACTGTGATCGGTCGAATGACTGCCACTGAGTCGGCAGATTATCAAAAAACAAAGAATGCGCTCCAGCAGCGATTTAGATTCACTGCTCAAGGTTACAATGGCAAATTTCGGAGGGCTTGAGCTGAGGATGGCGAGACAGGAAAACAGTTAGCAGCATGGCTTTCTGGTTACTTCGACCATCGGATTGAAAAGGCGAATGTTACCAAGACATTCGAAGGCCTGCGCAACCATATGATTGCTGAGCAGTTCCTCCGATGTTGCCATCCAAAGCTCGTTATCTTCTTGAAAGAGCGAGAGTGCAAGACACTTGATGGGATGGCCGACACAGCTGATGGCTTCCAGGAAGCGCACAACTTTTCTAATCCCAGCAAAGTCCCTGATGTAGCGCAAACCCAGTAAGATCTCTGTCGACTCGCTGAAGAAGGCACAATTAAGGTGTGCATGCTATGCAATCGTCCGGGGCATCGGGCTTCCGATTGTCACAGCTCCACAAAAGAGGCACCCAGATGCAATTCTTGCGGCAAGATCGGGCACAGGACGGAGAATTGCAGAAGTCGGCACCCGAAGAAAGAGCAGAGTGCCGCTTCCCCTCTTACTCGTGCTCTCCCACCTGCCCCGTCTGCCAGCACTAAACAGCCAAAACATGTAAAACAAAAAGGCTCCGTTCCTAGTGGTCATGACCAGAACATGGGGAACGCGCTTCAGCCTACAACGGGAAGGATGCGAGATGCGGAATGATTAGCGACGAGAAAACTCGTTCACTTTTTTCAACACAAGGGCAGTAATGCTGTCGTTATCCGCCGGAGTTTGGTTCCAATGAACTGCTTGGCAGGATGCACAGGGACACAATATCTCCTTGACGGTTCCGTCACCCAATTAGCCGAGGCAAGAGTGCAAGTGCATACGCCATACTACTCTGGCGAGGTGACAGCACTTTGCATGAAACGCCCCTTGTACGACCTCGTGCTCGGAAACATCCCAGGTGTCAGGGAACCACACGACCCGAACCCAGACTGGATGAACGCATGTGTTAGCGTCCATGACACGGCACCAGTTCCCCAGGAACACCTCCTGCCGGGAAAATCGGAACGTTGTGTTAACGCCGTGGCCAAGACACAAGCAGACAAGATATCCCCATTGCACGTGCCACGAATCCAGTGCTGTTAGCTGAAAAGACCAGTTAGCTAAAGAGCAGCGGAAGGATGCAACACTCATATGGCTCTTCCCTAAAATCAGTAAGGAGTTTATATCCGGTAAGGGTCATAAATACTTCTTCCGTGAAGAAGGAAATATTCTTTACCAGCATTACTCCATGTCGACTGGCAGGAATTTCGAACACGTTGTTGTACCCCTTGCGTTCAGGTCGCAAATTCTACACAGTGCCCATGAAAGCATTATGGCCGGCGCCAAAGAATACGACGAACGACCGATCATGTACCAAAGGATTTTTATTGGTTAGTTAGTTATATTGATTTTAATGGCGCAAAAGCAACTATGGCTATGATGTGCCAAACACAAGGTTAGGTTTTTGTTAAATGTTACGTTTTTTATACCTAGAGTTTGTTTAAAACATTGGCTTCATTAAGAAACTTAAAAATACTTGAAAGATCAACCAGTGCTTGATCACCTAAAAGCAACTTGGGGTGCAATGGGATGTATTCATTGTAGAGTGTTGTAAAATATTTTTTTCTCAGTTGTTCCAGTTTTGTACATGAAATTAAAATGTGGTTTACAGTGAGTACTTCGCCGCACATTTCGCAGAGAGGTTTGTCTTGTTTTGTCAGTAAGAAGTTGTGTGTAAGGTGAGTGTGCCCAATGCGTAGCCGACATAAAATGACTTCAGTGAAACGTTCTTGATGTCTACATGATTTCCATTCTCCTAAAACGGGTTTTATATAATGCAGTTTGTTGTTTGCCTTTTCTTCCCATGCAGCCTGCCACTTAATTCTGAGTTTACTGTGCACTAATTTCAAAAAATCCCTGTGTGGTATGTTATCTTTTTTTATTTGATCAATTCGAGCTTGTGCTCTGCGCATGCATCTGCTCTCTCATTACCGACAATTCCAACATGGCTGGGCACCCAGCAGAATATAATGTTATGTTTTTGTTTTTTTATTTTAATTATGTTATGTATTATGTTTCCTATAATGGGTTCAGCAGCGTTTCTACAGTGCAGCGCTTTGAGCATACTCAGTGAATCGGTGTAAATGACGCTATTTTTAATGTTTTCTTTTACTATTTGGTCTACGGCTACAAAGACTGCATAACTCTCGGCAGTAAAAACCGATGCATACTGTGGCAGTCGTATCATTTTTTCATTTTTTTCTTGAATTACTGCACTTCCAACGTAACTTTCTGTTTTTGACAAATCAGTGTAAAATTCAGTGAAGGTGTCACATTTTTCTTGTAGTTCAAAGAATTCTTGTAGTATGAGCTGATGTGGCATTCCCTTTTTATGTAAGTGTGTCAGTGTGAAGTCGCACACTGAAGGCAGGCTGTACCATGGTGGTAAATTTTCATATTTTTGTGCAATATTCGGCAGGGCATCCAGTACTCCTAACTCTTCACATTTATCTTCAAAGCACATTATTAGTGGCCGGATGGATTGTGGTTTATTGTTGAATAATCTTTTGGGTGGGCACTTGGTAACAATGGGATAGCAGAGATGTTTAGGAAGAGAACGGGTTTTTAGGACGTATGCGCATGTCAGTGTGACTCTTCTATCCTCTAGTGCAGGCTCATTAACTTCAACGTAAAGACTGTTTACCGGGGATGTTCTATATGCTCCAGTTGATAGTCGCAGACCAAGATTATGAACAGGGTCCAGTCTTTTCAAGTAGGATGCTCTTGCTGAACCGTATACTATGCACCCATAGTCCAGCTTGGAGCGTACCAGAGACCGATAGATGTGTAATAGGCATGTTCTATCGGACCCCCACCGTTTTCGCGAGAGCACCTTTAATACATTGAGGGCTTGGGATGCTTTCTTTTTAAGGTTGTTAATGTGTGGTAGAAATGTGAGTTTCTTGTCAAAAGTGAGTCCTAAATATTTATGTTCTGGTTTAATTGGTAGTGTGGCTTGATTCAAGTATAGGTTGGGATTGAATTGTAGGCCTCGTCGCAATGAGAACAGAACAGCTACTGTTTTTTGAGGAGAGAACTTGAACCCATTTATCTCTGCCCAAGCAGCTAGTTTATTTAGTGTGATTTGTATTTGTCTCTCGCAGGACGATATGCTGGAGGAAGTGCATGCTATCTGTAGGTCATCTACATAAACCGAATACATTATGGACTTGGGTATTACTTTGGCTAACGAATTCATTTTTACTACGAAGAGTGTCGTGCTTAGAATGCAACCTTGGGGTACGCCATTCTCTTGGGTGAAAGTCATGGAGAGAGTTGTTCCTAGGCGGACCCTAAATGTGCGGTTAGCCAGGAAGTCGTTCAAGCAGTTCAGCATCCTGCCTCGGATACCTAGCTCTGCTAGGTCGCGGAGGATGCCGAACTTCCACGTGGTATCGTATGCCTTCTCCATGTCGAAGAAGACCCCGATACACTGCTGCTTGTGGATGAACGCCTCCCGTATGGTGTTCTCTAGGCGGACAAGGTGATCGGTGGTTGAGCATGCTTTTCTGAATCCACATTGATGTACATCTAATAGTTGCCGAGATTCGAGTACAAAGGTGAGTCTAATATTTATTACACTTTCAAAAGATTTAGCAATGCAGCTGGTGAGGGCTATTGGTCTGTAATTGTCAGGACTTGTTGGTGGTTTTCTGGGTTTCAGAAAAGGTACTATTACTGCTTTCTTCCACTCCTCAGGTATTCTGCCAGTCATCCATATTTTATTGAAGAATTTTAACAGTGCCTGTACGGCTGTATCAGAGAGATGGGCAAGCATATTGTAATGCACATTGTCTGGGCCTGGTGCTGTCTTTTTACCGGAAGATAATACCCTATTTAATTCCTGGAGTGTAATGGGCTGGTTGTAGTCTTCCTGCATGCCTGTTCCGAATAGAAGTTTTTGTTTTTCTACTATTGCTTTGTGCTTCTGGAATGTGTTTGTGTAGTGGGATGACCTTGAGACTTCAGCAAAGTGCTCGCCCAATAAATTGGCCTGTTCTTCCAACGATGTTTGTGTACCGGGTGTTGTCAAAAGCGGAAGTGTGAAGGAAGTACGGTCACCAGTGAATTTACGGACTTTGTCCCACATTTTCTTTGATGGTATTGAACTATTTATAGAGGACACATATTTCTGCCAGGAGGTTTTCTCAGCATTCCTGCGCACGTACCGCGCTCTCGCCTTGGCCCTCTTAAAAGTGAGTAAGTTCTCTGCAGTGGGGTACCGACGCAGGGTGCCCCATGCTTTATTTTGCTGTTTTTTTGCAAATGTACATTCTTCTGTCCACAATACTTTGTGTTTCTTCTGTACGAGTCCTGTTGTTTGTGGTACAGCGAGTGTTGCAGCAGATATTATGCATGTAGTAAACCTGTCATTAATTTCATCTATGCTGAGGTCTATAGAGTGGCACTTTCTGTAAAAAGTGACCAGTCGGCGAGGTGAAATTTCCAGCGCCGTGGTCTTGTGGGGATGACTGGAGTGGAAGACGAGAGCCTGATGACAGTGGGTAGGTGATCACTTCCCAGAGGATCATTTAAAACATCCCATTTAAAATCGGTAAAAAGAGACAGTGATGTGAAAGCTAAATCAAGGAAGCTCATTTTTGCTGAGCTTGGGCAACAATATGTGGCCTTTCCTGTGTTTAAAAGACAGACATAATTCGAGAGTAGAAAATCTTCGATTATTTTGCCCCTAGAGTCACAGCGTTCGCTTCCCCAAAACGGGGAGTGAGCGTTAAAATCGCCAACTACCAGATATGGCTCCGGCAATTCATTGATCAGGCCTTCTAAATCTTGTATTGTTAATGTGATGTGTTTGGGGGAGATATAAAGAGCAAATTGTTATTGTTTTGTAGGTAACGACGCTAACTGCAACTGCCTCAAGTTTTGTGTAAAGTTTGATTTCTTGAGCAGGGACGCCGCTTTGAAGGACAATCGCGACGCCTCCCGAGAGTCGATTTGCCTGCTCGCGATCGCGTCTAAAAATGTTATAATGTTTAAGGATATGCACATGTTGTGGACCAAGATTGGTCTCCTGAAGACATAAAACTGTGGGTAACATTGACCCTAAAATATGTGTTACGTCGCTGTAGTTCCGCATAATTCCTCTACAATTCCACTGAATTAAGAAAGCCATGTTTATTTTTGGGGTGAGAACGCTAAGGCGTTTACTTATGCTCAGGGCCTGTTATGAGGGGTCTGTCTTTTTTTCGCTCAAGAGAGCTGTTCCGCCGCTGCAAAGCGGGCGGACTGGGAGTTGTATCCATCACCTCGCCAGAGGTGCTGGAGGACCGCGCAGCCGCGGTTGTGTTAGTTTCAGGCCTCCCCTGATGGGGGGAAGTCCTGCGGGATGCCGACCCATGGACCGGCACTCCCTGCTGTGACAATGGCAGGGCAGCTTTCGCTGACCCTGCCTGGGGCGTGGATGGCCCTGCCATAGGCTCGGTGGAAGTGGCCTCGGCAGGTGCCGGAGTGCTGTGTGGTGCTACGCGCAGCGCAGTGCTGCGTCACATTCCTCTGAATTGTGGTCCTTAGAAGCGCATTTCGCACAGGTTTTGCGGCCGCGGCAACTCTGAGAGCCGTGCCCGAATCTCTGACAGTTGAAGCATCTGCGTGGGTTAGGAATGTAGTGCCTGACATTAACTTTAAGGTATCCGACTTCGATGGTTTCAGGTAATGTGCTTGTGCTGAATGTGAGTACCAGGTGTTTAGTATCTATTTCTTTGTTGTCTTTGCGGATTTTAATTCGATAAACATCTGTGACATTTTGGTCGCTGAGACCTTCTAGCATTTCTTTTTCTGTTAGATGAATGAAGTCGTTTTCTGAGATGACACCACGGACGGTATTGAGGGATCTGTGGGCTGTTATGGAGACTGGGATGTCTCCAATAGAGAGAATGTCTGAGATCTTGGAGTTTTGGGTATGGTCACGGATTTCTAGTAATAAGTCGCCACTGGCCATTTTCGATAGCTTATATGCATCTGTTAGGCACTTTGACACAAGAAAGGGGGATAGTATTCTTGCCTGCTTTCCTTCTACTGTACTATGTATGACATAGAACTTTGGGAAGGTTGTTTTCTTTTTCGGGAAAAAGTCTGTTGCTTCGTTCCGCCCTCTTTTCAGAGAGCGATCAGGTTTTGAAAGGGGGGGAGCCATAAAGAAAATTTAGTTATTCGGTCATGGTGCCAGCCACCCACCACGGAGTCCAACAAGGGGACGGGACAGGAACTTGAAAGCAAGTCCTGCCCACGCCAGCTGTACACCTCAACTATAACCAAATATGACTCAACTCAGGGTAGTTGGTCACACAAGGTTAACCCTCGCCGCCAGGAAAACAGGAAAAACCAAAGAGTGAGTAGGATATAGGAGAGTTGTGAGACAGAGATAGGAAAGTGAAAGATGGAGAGGAGGATAGGAAAAGGCGACTGCCGATTCCCCCCGGTCGGGTCAGGCCGGAGGTGCCATCTGCAGGAAGCTGGGGCCAAAGTGGTGTGTTGCCTCCGCCAAGGGGCCTTAAGGGTCCAAACGCTCGGCATCGGCTCAACCACCAGGATCCCCTTTTCCCCGGACACGGCGATGCCACGCACGGTGAGGCGCGGGTGCTCGGGTCCGTGGTGATGCACAGTTCACCATCATCCCCTTGCGGAGATGTCCCTGCGGTGTCGCCACTCACCGTCGCGACGCCTGCAAGCTTGCAGGCGCCCCCCTGCAGGGGATTTTTATTGGCCTGACCTACACGGAGATGTCGCCCGATTTGTTAAGTCGTGTCATAAATGCCAAAGAACAACACCAAAGGACAAGGTTGGCATTGCACCACTCGGCAACATGCCACTGATCACTACTGCTTTCAAACGTGTTGCCATCGACCTCATCGGGCCTTTCTCACCCAAGTCCGATAAAGGCAACTGATATATGCTCATGCTGATGGATTTTTTGACACGTTATCCTGATGCCGTCGCGCTTCCTGCCATTGACGCTGTGCACGTTGTAGAAGCGCTAGTCAAAATGTTTTCCCGCATTGGTATCCCAAAGGAAATTGTGACTGAGCAGGGGGCCATGTTTACCTCCGACCTCATGAAGGAAGTAAGCAGACTTCTCTCCATCAAGCTGCTCAAGAAGTCACCTTATCACGTGATGTCGAATGGCCTGGTGGAGAAATTTAATGGAACTTTGAAGACAGTGCTTAAGAGAATGTGCCAAGAAAAGCCTCGATCATGGGATAGGTATTTGGCACTGTTGCTCTTCACTTACCGTGAAGTTCCACAGTTCACTTACCGTGAAGTTCCAATTGATCTATGGATGCCATGTGCGAGGGCCACTGACAGTACTCAAGGAGCTCTGGATCAATAAGATTATCGATGGAGAAACTTGCTCAACATACCCTTATCTCATCGACCTCCAAAACCGCATGGAAGACACATGCAAACTTGCTCACGAGCAACTGCAGAAAGCAAGCCAAAAGCAGAAAACATACTATGACTGGAAGCGTCACACCAAAAAGTTAAGTCCGGGCGACAAGGTTCTGATTTTTCTGCCCACAGACTCCAACAAGCTGTTCATGCAGTGGAAAGGTCCATACGATGTCCCTAAACGCAAAAACGACATGGGTTACCTTGTGGAGCTAGGGCACAAGAGCAAAGTTTTTCACATAAATATGCTTAAGGAGTACACAGAGCACAAACAAGCCTGTGGTGATGCAGCAAGTATCGGCCACATCCGAAATCGACCAACTCCCATAGGACCTTGAAGCACCCGATGGTGAGTGCTCGATAGAACTGTCTTCTGTGAGTCTGCGTCAAACACAGTGCTCAGCAGACGTCATGTTGGCTTCAAGTCCTTCAGAGGCACAGATTGAAGAAGTACAGGGCTTATTCTATGAATTCGATGAGTTTATTCTTGCAAGAGTACACTTACACCATTGACTACATAAATGAACAGACAACGTGGATGCTGATATTCTTAGCCGCGTTTGATTGACCCACATTATCGTGTCAAATAGGAATTCCTGGTGCCTCAAGAGTTTCGTTGTCATGCCTGATCAGATAACAGTGTTGGTTCCCTGTCTCCTCCTTGTGCATGCTGACAACTGTATCACGTGGACTCGCATTTGTGTGTACCTATGAACGCAAGTCTGTGACCAAACATCCATTGTGAACATTTCCTCACGTGGGACTATCCTGTTCTATTTCTTCTACTCCTCCTCCCTGTGGTTCCAGAACAGCTGCAAACCACTGCCTTGAAACTGGGGGAGATTTTGATGATGTGGATTGTGCCACTGTGTGGTTCCGGGCGGACAACGGAAAAGTGGCCGTGTGCCGGGCGAGCCGGTGCACGTGCAGGATCGAACGTCAGAGCTCAGCTTCGAGACAGTCGTGGCAGTGTGTGATTGAGTGGAAGGGCGTCCTTTTTCGGAGCTCAGAGTTTTCACCCAGGCCAGCTAGCCTGCACTGGTCGGACACCGAGGTCCAAGGTATGGCTGCCCGTGCAGCACCACGCTACCCTGCTGCAGATTCATGCCTGCCTTTCCGTGGCCAGGCGGACTACTGACAAGCACTTGCCTGCTGATGCCAGCCACCCAGAAGTCAGGCGGCCTGACAACAAGCACCTGCCTGCTGATGCCAGCCTCCCTGTAGCCAGGCAGCCTACCGACAAGCACCTGCGTGCTGATGGCAGCCTCACGGCAGACAGGCAGCCTACAGACGCACTCCTGTCTGCTGATGCCGGTCTCCCGTTAGCCAGGCTGTCTCTGCAACCCGGTATTCTGTTGGTACCGGCCTCCTGGTATCCAGGACCTTACAGCGAGCCGATTGCCTGTGGATACCTTCCCCGGTGACCAGGCTGTACCACCACCACCGAGAACTTGCAAGGCCGGCGCGCCACCTCCTCTCACAGCCGCCTACGTCACGACCGCGGGATGGAGCCGGGAATAGTCAGGGGATGAAGCTGCTCACGCTGACGAGTTGAGCCGTTGAGTTACTACCGGTTGAGCCGGTTTGGCTGTCACCACACAGAACTTCTACCGGGTCGGCCGAGTGGCGAGGCGACGGCATTCCTTCGGTGGCTGTGCTGGTGCAAAATTGTCGTCGAATTCTCTCGTGTTGGTTGTCAATGGTGACGAAAAGGTGCTGTTGGAAATAGGAGCCGTGCGCAGGCACAGATCAGAATGCCTGGCTCATGCTGTGCCCCAAATTGCAAGTCTAACTACGATCTGAAAGTCTCAAGTGTCCGCGTCTACAGGTTTCCGAGCGACCTGCAGCAGAGAGCGGCGTGGACAAAGGCGATTTCTCGTGAAAATTTCACGCCAACAAAGCATACTGTGGTAAGCATCGTTTTTTTTTTTTGGTTATGCTCTATGTATACGTAACATAAAACAAGCGGTTTTCCTTACGTTTGTTGTGCTTATTGCGGCACACTAGCTCTCTCGCCTGTAGGTATTTGTTAAGTCTGTGTTCATGCTCGCTTCGATCCGTTTCCCGTAAGCGTGCATAGAACTACACATTACTCTTTTTTTTTCAGCTGTGCGAGAAACATTTTGTCGAAGCAGACTTCGTTAGAACTGCAACATACACAGATGCGCAGACCGGCAAGGTGATTGAAGTGCCGCTGGAACGCGTTCGCCTAAAGCAAACAGCAGTGCCCAGTGTGTTCGCCGACTGCCCGAAGTATCTATCTCGCCCGACAGCGTCCGGCCGGGAGGCACCAGAAGAAAAGAAAGCTCGATTAGAAGCTGCGTCGCTGCGAAAAGCTATTGAGCTTTCTGTTGCCGCACAAGCAGAAGAAAACCGGAAGAACAAAGTAGGCAGTTTCAGGGAGTTTTGCGATGCAATTTCAAACTCCTCGATTTCCGACTTCTGGACTGTGATTGTCAAAGAGTCAAAGGTCCTATTCTTGGATCTGTCATTTGATCGTGCTCCCGCTGTGCGTAGTTCGGTGACAGTGTCAGCAGAACTGTGCGTTGAGGTGTTTATTGGAGAATCGTGCATCAAGAACCTTTCCACTGTGAATGTGCCTTCACACTTGCAAGACCTCAGGCAGCTAAATGAGGTATTGCAGTCTGTTGAGCAGCTACAAAGTGGATGCTCTGCGGATGGAAACCGAAAGGCTCACCATCTTCTGGAAACTGCGTTGCTACTGCTTCATGATGTGTGCGAGGAGTACCAGCAACAAGAAAATCAGGGATGGCACTTGGAAGTTCTCAAATTTGTAAGCAGTCAAGTAGAGCTTGTTTTGAAAAAATGCTTTACGTTACTCTTCAGACATGCTTGTTTTTGCGGGACTGCTGTACACAATATCACCGCATGCATATAAGTTTATCCGAAGTTCTATGAAAGTGAAGTGGCCCCACCCTGTAACCATAAGGCGCCTCTGCTCTTCATATCTGGTAAACCCTGCCCTAGAGCAGCACGACTCTTCCTTCCTGAGCTATACGAAGACAGTGTTGAGCGTGATGAAAGAGCATGAGCGGACTGTTACTCTGATGATGGACGAGATTCATCTCCAAAGCTACTTTGATTATAAAGGTGGCTTTATCACAGGCGCTGCAGTAAGCAGCTCAAGTCCAGCCAAAACAGCTCATGTTTTTATGATACAAAGCCTTCTTTGAAACCACAAAGATGTTGTTCACATTCTGCCCGTAGCTCAGATTGATGCAGAAACTCTTCATAAATTCTTACACAAACTAATAGGGAATCTTGAATCACTTGGACTGAAAATTATAGCAGTTGTCTCAGACAATAACTCAATAAATCGAAAGGCTATGAAATTTTTCGCAAGTCCGCCAAAGGCCAGCATTGTCTATCAGCATCCAGCTGATTCTTCTCGGCCACTGTTTTTCATTTTAGACCCAGTTCATGTGTTAAAGTCGGTGCGAAATAACTGGTTGAACCAGCGTAACATTGGCAAATGCATGTATTTTCCAGATCTGAACAGCGCTGAACCAAATCCACCGATTCTGACAGCATGATTTAAAACTTTGCGGGAGCTCCACGATGCAGAGAAAAATGAGCTATTAAAAATAGCACCAACCCTATCATTCATTAAAGGCACTAGACCCATCGAATATGGAGCGGCAAAACGTGAATCTTGCACTTCACATTTTCAATGACTCCACAGTGGCTGCACTGAAATCTACCAACATACAGCATGCAAAAGAAACTGCTGGTTTTATTGCTACAATTCTGACTTGGTGGCGGATAGTCAATGTAAAGACGCCAAGGAAAGGTCAGCGCCTGCGGGATGAGATGCAGTATCCTGTGAGTTCCACGTCATGCCCTCAGTTGGAATTTTTGAAGAAGATAACAGAGTGGCTTGACTACTGGGCTAGCCTAAAGCATGATGCAGGGCGTTTCACACCAGAAACACACATGGCTCTCGGACACACAAGCCACGCTCTGCATGAAATTTCACTTTACTGTTTAGAGGAGCTTGGGTTTAAATATGTCCTACTTGGAAAGTTTCAGACAGACTCTCTAGAAGAGAGGTTCGGAAAATATCGCCAGCTGAGCGGTTCCCAATATCATGTCTCGGTTCGGCAGATTTATGAGTCCGAGAGCAAACTGCGGCTGCAAAAAGTCCTAGATCTTCCCGACTTAGATGTCATAGGACGGCCGGTGTCGAAGACAACTGCCAGCTCATTTCACGAGCAGTTTCCAATAAAAGTTTACAACGGAGACATTGAAAAAAAAACTTCAAGGATGCCAGCTGTGACATCACAAAGTTCTATGGTGCGCCTAGCAAGTGCCCTCTGGTGCTGTAACTTTTTTCTTCTCTTGCGCATTGGAATGTTTTACTTTGTTAAAAACATTGTAGTTGATTTTTTGTTGCTGTAGCTGCTGATAAAAAAAAAATTAACTGGGCATAAATGTTTTTTTCTTTAGGATAGGCCTGGAATC
This sequence comes from Amblyomma americanum, assembly GCF_052857255.1. Classification (NCBI taxonomy): domain Eukaryota; kingdom Metazoa; phylum Arthropoda; class Arachnida; order Ixodida; family Ixodidae; genus Amblyomma; species Amblyomma americanum. Next base: position 403,038,013 of record NC_135497.1, read on the forward strand.
GCATGAGTATGGACGTGCGTGGTGTACATGAATTTAAAAAATTTTTGAGGCACTTCTGTTATCTCATTATAGCAAACACAAAAAAAACTGCAATAGTTTGATATAGCCAAGGTTCATAATATAAAATTTCGTCAAAAACACGCACAACAGCAGAGCAGTTCAGTTAGTCAAGGCATCACAACCCAGGTGATGTTGCTAAAGAAACTGGGAGACATTTTCGCAAGTTTTAGTGGAGTTTCTGAAGGCATTCATGGCGATTCCACAAGCAAAAAAGAACTGAGCGCCAGTTAGGTTGTCTTCCCCACATAACAATGCCAGTTGGTCAAAACCCAGCTAGAGCGGTATCCCCAAACAGCTCTACCAGCTGCTGGTCAAGTGCCAGCAATAGTGGCTTCCCCGCTTCACAACTGTGTTGCATGAAAAATGGTGCGTCAAAGCAAAAGCTATCGTCATTTTCATCACTCCTGTGACGGCCGAGATGAGTGCAGGACAGTTACTGCAAAGGGCAGCTGTCTACTCCACTGCTTCCGGGGTAGTGTCGACAAACGCGAGAGGTTCAACACGTGCTGACCTCCTAGCTACCAACCTTCCATACCGCTCTATCTTCTCTGGCACAGCTGGCGAATGCGAGATTTCAACACTAGCATGAGATCAAAGCAGCGTGAACCTTGACACGAACTCCAGCCGCACCACCTCCAGTCACTTGTGTAGAGTGGCGAAGTGTGCCTCCTGCCGTCCGAGTGGGTGCCGCTTATTGCTGGGAGGTTAGATATATCCGTTTTAGGGCCAACTGTGTTTGATATATCAAGTTAAAATTACATGTGTCTATTGAGAATATTCACGAAGAGTTTGATATAGCCAATAAATCGTAATATCCATGTTCGTGATATCAAGGTTTGCCTGCATACAAACAAATTTTCAGATTTTCTTCGATAGCAGAACATAATGCAAGTCTGAAAGGGCTAATGAATGCTTTGCTCAAAGATGAGGCTTCACACATGCAACAAAATTTTTCTGAAGGGTGGGGCCGACGGAGATGAGTGGGTGGGTGGTGGACGGCAATTCGGGAGGGTGGAAGAGGGGTGAGAAAGTGGAGTAAGGGTGGTGGTACAGTGTTCTAGAAGGTTGTGTAGGGGCAAAACCAGCACTCTCCCCGTGAGGCTTTAGAAGCGGTCGCCGCGCCGCGGCGCTGGCGTAGACTCCTGGAGCAGCAACAGCGCATCGTCAGTACGCATGGTGCGCGGCTAAGAGGGGCCGACGTGCTTGAGCAGCACAAAAGTCTTCTCTCTCGTTGCTTCTAAATCCGATATGACTCGGTACCCAGCAGAGATTTAGGCTTTGTCCTTTAGCTGCGGCTATTACTATGTTGTGTATGATATCACCAAGCATAGCAATGACTGCATTTCTAGAGTGGACAGCTGTAAGTAAACATAGGAAGTCTGTGTAAATAATGCTGTTTGCGAGGTTCTCTTTTACTATTTTTTCAATGGCTACAGACACGGCGTAACATTCGGCAGTGAAGATTGATGCACACTGTGGTAGCCTCACTGTATGATTGCAATTACCTTGTGCGACTGCACTTCCAACGTAAAGATCGGTTTTTAAGCCATCTGTATAAAAAGCTGTGCAAGTACTGTATTTTTCCTGGAGTGCAAAAAATTCTTGTATTATATGCTGTGGTGGAGCTTGTTTTTTGCTGAAATGTGCAAGAGTGAGACCATAGATTTCCGGGAAATTGTACCATAGCGGCAGTGAATCTAGTCTTCCAGCAATGCCAGGCAATGTGTCCAGTACGCCGAGATTTTGGCACATCTCTTCAAAACGCAAGAGCGGTTTGTTGTTAAACAGTATTCTGGATGGGCACTTTGTGACTATTTGGTGACAGATGTGTTTGGGTAGCGAATGGATTTTTAGAATGTAGGAACACGTGAGCATCGTTACTCTGTCTGTAAGTGATGGTTCGTTCGTTTCTACATACAGACTGTCTATGGGCGACGTCCTGTATGCACCAGTGGAAAGACGCAAGCCTAAATTATGTACTGGATCTGGCCGTTTAAGGTACGATGGCCTCGTTGACCCATACACTATACATCCGTAATCCAGGGTGGAGCGGACTACAGAGCGATAAATTTGTAAGAGGCATGTCCTATCGGCTCAACAGTGTTTTCTCAACAGCACTTTGAGTAAGTTTAGGGATCGAGAAGCCTTCTTTTACAATGCATTTATGTGAGGTAAGAAAGTGACCTTTCTGTCAAATGTTATACCAAGAAATTTATGCTCATTTTTCACTGGTAACTCTATTTCGTTCAGGCAGTAGGGTGGGATCTGTATGCATGCCTCGTCTGAGTGAGAACAGAATAGCCACCGATTTCTGTGGGCAAAACCGGAAGCCATTTCTCTCTGCCCATGTTGCAGTTTATTCTTCTGTTTGGTGATTTTAATTATCCAGGAATAAACTGGCTCAACCGTTCTCATTCACAGCCAATCAGTGCAGAATCAAGGGATTTTCTAGATGTTTGTTTGAACTTTAATCTTTACCAACTAGTAACCAGCCCAACACGCACCGCAGGCGATTCGAGCAACATTTTAGACTTAATACTAAGCTCTCATCCTGACAGTTTGTCATCCATTACATACTTAGAGCCCATTAGCGACCATAAAGTCATTCAAGCCGATTTTTCCTTCCGCACCGAGCGCCATGAAACACAAAAGAAAACAATCACCCTGTATGACAAGGGTAACTACAATGCCATTAATCATGAACTGAGCATTTTTTTCCCACTCTTCAAAGCCGGTTATAACCAGAGATCTGTTAACGAGAATTGGCTAATATTTAAAAATAAACTTCATGAACTAACGCAAAAATTTATCCCTAGAATAACTTTTCGTGAAAATCGCTCTAAACCCTGGTTTTCTAAGACACTAAAAAGACTGGAGAATAAAAAGAAGCAGCTTTTTCGCGCTGCCAAATTTAAAAGCAATTCCGAAGCGTGGGAGAAATACTTTTCAGCCGAAAAAGAATACTTGACATCCGTCACCAACGCTAAACACTCATTTTTTAACAGCGACCTACCGCGCATGCTATGCGATAACCCCAAAAAATTTTGGCGCGTTATCAATCCCGCACCATCACACTCAGTCACTCTCACTCATGCATCCGGTATTCAAGCCTCCGACACAGAATGCGCTAACATCTTCAATACGGCGTTCTCGTCAATTTTCACCCAGGTGCGCAACCCGCCTCCAAGAATACCTCCTACTAATGCCACCTCACCGATGGACGCAATAACTTTTTCTTCAACTGGCATCTCGTCTTTAATCGAGAAAATGAAACTTTCCTCGTCAGCCGGCATCGACGAGATAAACACTAAACTACTAAAAAACACAAAATGTATCAGTGCAGTGTATCTTGAATTGTTGTTTTCGCAATCACTCTCTACAGGTCTCATTCCGGAAAACTGGAAAGTTGGGAAGGTCGTTCCACTCTACAAATCAGGTGACAAAAATTCCCCTCTGAACTACCGTCCTATTTCTTTAACTAGCGTCCCCTGCAAGATCATGGAACATGTCATATACTCTCAGGTAATGGACTTCTTAGACGCTAACAATTTCTTCCATCCATCCCAGCACGGTTTCCGCAAGGGGTATTCATGCGAAACACAACTAGCCATGTTCCTCAACGACTTACATACTAACCTGGACGCTAACCTTCAAGTTGACGCCATCTTTCTGGATTACGCTAAAGCATTTGATAAAGTTCCACATCAACGTTTAATACAAAAACTTTCTATTCTAAACATTCATCCTAACGTGCTAAACTGGATCAAGGCCTTCTTAAGAAATCGCTTTCAGTCAGTCATTATAAATAACCAGTCTTCCAACCCTCTCCCTGTAACATCCGGCGTCCCACAAGGCTCTGTTCTTGCATCCCTATTGTTTTTAATATATATTAATGATCTCCCTCAATACGTATCCTGCCAAATTCGAATGTTCGCTGACGACTGCGTAATTTACCGCCAAGTAACAAACATAACTGATCATGAAGCCCTCCAGCAGGACCTTAACCAAATTGAACAGTGGTGCGCAGATTGGCTTATGACCCTCAACCCTAGCAAATGCAAGCTTCTTTCCATCACCCGTCGCAAAAAGACTCATGCCTTCCAATACAAAATCGCTAACGAGTTCGTAGAATCTGTGCCCACGTGCCCGAACAGTTACTTTTTCAGCCTCCTTCTTCCCACGTGCAGCTAAAGATTGGAACGGCCTTCCCCAGCATATCGTCGACATCACCTGTCCTTCATCATTTGCAAGCAATCTAAACAACATTTTTTGTTCATGATCACTAATGGCATTGTTTTGTGCCTTTTCTGCTAATCCCACCCCTTATGTAATACCCCGCGAGGGGTCTTTAAGGTAATAAAATGAAATGAAATGAGAAATGAAATATATTGTTATTTGTATTTGTATTTCACACGTTGATACATTGGAAGAAGTACAAGCTATTTGAAGGTCGTCCACATAGACTGAGTACATAACGGAGCTTGGGATTATTTTCGTAAGAGAGTTCATTTTTCCAACAAAGAGAGTTGTGCCTAAAATACACCCCTGCTGAGGTACTCCGTTTTCCTGAATGAAATTCCTCGAAAGGATTGTACCCAGGCGGACATGAAATGAATAACGGTTAGATAAGAAGTCTTTTAGGCAGTTCAACATTCTTTCTCGGATGCCAAGCTCGGCAAGGCCTTGAAGAATTCCGAACCGCCAGGCCGTATCGTATGCCCTTTCTAAATCGAAAAATACAGCGAAACAGTGTTGCTTATGAACGAAAGCTTCTCGAACAGTATTTTCAAGACAGACTAGGTGATCTGTTGCGCAGAAATCTTTTTAAAACCACACTGATGGGCATCAAGAAGTTCAGAGGATCGAAAGACAAACGTTAATCTTATATTAAGGACACTTTCAAAGGATTTTGCGAGGCAACTAGTCAGGGCGATGGGTTTGTAACTGCTAGGAGAGGTTGGGGGTTTTTCAGGTTTAAGGAACGGTACAATAAGAGCTTTTTTCCAGGCTTGAGGTATTTTTCCCGAAACCCATACTTTGTAAAAAAAATCTTAAAAGTGCCTCTACAGCAGGCTTGGAAAGATGGGCAAGCATTTCATGGTGTATTTGGTCGGGTTCTGGAGCAGTTTTCTTACCAGCAGACAGTACAGTGTTGATTTCCTGGAGTGCAATAAGACCATCATATTTTTCATTAGCACCTCCACTTGTTGGGAGCCTTTGTTTTTCGGCTATACTTCTGCATTTTAGAAATGACTGTATATACAGTTGAACCTCGTTATAACAAACACTGACATAGCGAATTATCGGTTATAGCGAACTAAATTCGAACTTTTGTTGGTCATGCTTCAGTTTTACGACATTTATTCTTTTATAACGAAACCGAAAATGCGAGATCCACCGCGATATCGGCAGTAATGAAGAAATATTAGGTTTACGCGAGGCTCAAAACGCTAAAGGCAGCATAAAAAGAGCAAAATAAATATTGGAAGCCAATTCACAAGCACACTTTTTTCTTTATCGTTTCAAAAGGTTGCAGAAAGTTCCGCGGCCAGGCACATAAATCGCTTGTTTGACTGGTCACGCCACCTATGAACAGAGTGCAAAAACTCTGAAAGCTCATAGACGACACAGATCCAAATGGCGGTGCCACTTGTCCAGCGGTGAAGACAAGCGCAGCAACACTGGCAACAGCGAGGCAGCGGTGGCGAGCCGGCATTGCGTAGAGAGCCTGCTTTGCGGCACCCTCGGCATCATCTCAGTGCAGCGCCAGGTTGACATGGCAACGAAGCGGAAGGCGGTCTCGCTCGAGACAAAACTGCAGATATTGAGAGCTGTGGACAGTGGCCGCAAGAAAAAGGATGTTCCAGCGGAGTTCAGCGTACCCCCAAGTACCTTATCCACCATTTTAGCCGCAAGAAAGAAGATTGAGGGCAACACCGAGGGCGCTATAAAAGCTGACCGTAAGCGAGTTAGGCCTGGAAGCGGGTTCGCTTTCATGGTTTAACGAGGTGAGGGCATGAAACTTGCCAGTATCGGGAGCACTTCTTCAAACGAAGGCCATCAGCCTGGCCTGTGCACTAGGGCATGAAGATTTCCGTGCGAGCAGCGGTTGGCTGCCACGTTTTCAAGACAGACATGAGATCGCGTGCCCCAAATTGTCTGGCGAAGGGGCTGCTGTCGACGTGGAGACATGTGAAAAGTCGCTAGAGAACTTTCGGCCTCTGCTCCAGGAATACGACGAGCGCAACGTGCACAACGTTGACGAAACCGGCGTGTTTTTCAAGTTGTTGCCAGAGCGGTCACTGGCAGTAAAGAATGAAACCTGCCATTGCCATGGAGGAAAAAAGAACAAAGACCGGGAGACGGTTGTCAGTGCCGTGAACATGGATGGCTCACACAAAACACGACTCACCGTAATCGGCAAGTCTGCACGTCCCAGGTGCCTGATAGGAGTCCATAATTTGCAGGTTGCGTACTTATCTAACAAAAAGGCCTGGATGACGTCCAAGCTTTCGAAGACTGGCTCAAAGATTTCGACCAGGACATGGAGAGGCAGCACAGGAAGGTCCTGTTGCTCTTGGACAACTATTCAGCGCACAAAGTCTCGATCGTGCTGAAGGCAGTTTGTTTGGTGTTTCTGCCACCAAATGCAACTTCTGCTTTGCAACCATTGGACAACGGCATTATCCTCTTGCATTGCTCAAGTACAATTACCGGAAGCATTTGGTGATGCAACTGGTTTTCGAAATCGATCGACGCAGATCAACAACCATCAACATCAAGACGACGCTTGAAATCTTGTATGGATCTTGGAATGAGGTGAGGCAGTCAACAATAAGGAACTGTTTCGCGGAATGCGGTTTTGTTTTGCCTGCCGTCGAAGACGATGTTCAGCCTGATGAAAGCCTGGTAGAGCTGGACAATACTTGGGATCGACTGGCACTCCCAGGCATCGCAATTGATGATTTCGTTTCGGCCGATGAGAACTTGGCCGTGGCGCATGAGATGACGGATCAAGAAATTGTGGATCGCGTCGTGGTCCCCGAGGATAACAGCAGCAGCGATAGCGAAGGTGACAGCGAACGTGATGAACCACCAATAAGCAGTGCGGACGCCGTAGACATGGCCAGGAGGCTGAAAGGCTATTTGGAAAAACTGCCGACGACCAAACTGCTGAGGTAGAAAAGGCCCTCGTGTGCATGGACACTGTGGAAAACTTTACTCTGTTCAGTGCTGTGAAAGGCCACCAGACGAATATCACATCCTTCTTCAAATAAACGAACGCAGACCTGTTTTGTCAAACCTTGTTCTTTTGTAATTTGACTTTCCCATACTACGCTCTATTTTGTTTTAAATGCCACAAACCATAAGGAGACAGGTAAGGATTACCTCGTTTATAGTGGGTTCGAAGCCCGGAATAATGCATTTTACTATTTAGAGTATTTGCGCGAGCCAAATTGCAGATTTGTCAGAGCCGATATTTATGCATACTGTTAAAACGAATATCGAGTATAACGAACTAATTTACGGTCCCGATGCTACTTCGTTATAACGACGTTCGACTGTAGTGTGATGAACCGGAAACAACAGCGAAGTGCTCCCCCGATATGTCTGCCTGTTCCCCTACACTCGTTTGTGTACCAGGTGTAGTGAAAAGAAGAATTGTGAAAGGTGAGTAGCGGCCATTTAATTTTCGAACTTGCTCCCACATTTTTTTTGATGTGGTTGAGCTGTTTATAGAAGAGACACAAATTTGCCATGATGTTTTCTCAGCCATGCACCACATACCCCTCGCATGTGCTCTTGCCTTTTTGAAAAAAATTAGGTTCTCATGAGTTGGGTATCTGCGAAACACTCCCCAAGCATTATTCTGCAGTTTTTTTGCCTCCTTACAATCCCGTGTGTACCAAATTTTGTGGTTCTGGCACACCACTCATGTGGATTTTGGAATTGATACATGTGCAGCAGAAAGAATGCATGTTGTGAACATTTCATTTATCTCATCTATGCTGTGGTTTTCTAAAATTATATCCTGTAAACTGGACTTTTTTTTTAAAACAATGCCAAATCAGCTAAATGTAGTTTCTAGCGCCGCGGTTTCGTTGAAATAACTGTTGGCGAGGATGACAGAACTATTATAACAGGAAGATGATCGCTTCCATATGGATTGTCTAAAACACTCCACTTCAAATCGCTAAAACCAGGCGGTAAACTAAAAGACAAATCTGCAACACTCATTCTCCCCGATGATGGGTAACAGTATGTGGGTTTACACAAGTTCAGCAAACAGACATTAGTGGATAGAAAAAAATCCTCGATGAGCTGCCCTCTAGCGTCAGTTTTCTCGCTTCCCCAAAAACGAGAATGTGCATTAAAGTCGCCAACTACCAGGTATGGCTCTGGTAGCTGCTTTCAAAGACCCTCCAAGTCAAGCAGTGTTATTTTCAGCTGTGGCTCGATATATACAGAGCACACCGTAATGGTTTTATGTGCAAGCAGAGTGGCTGCTACAGCCTCAAGTCTTGTTTATAGTTTAAGCTCACTAGCCAGGACATCATTTTTCACTATAATTGCCACACCTCCTGACAGCCTGCTCGCCTGCTCTCGGTGGCGGCAGAAAACAGTATAATTCTTAAGAAAATTATTGTTTTGAGGCCCTAAATTTGGCTCTTGTAGACATAACGCAACAGGAGCGTGTGCTCCTAGGATATCTTTTATGTCACTGTAGTTATTCATAAGTCCTCTAAAGTTCCATTGCATCATGAAAGCCATCTTAATTTTGTTTTCCTATGTAGTTAAAACTAGATCAAATTATTTATGGCCCCTTGATTCGCGGCCTGTTTTTGACCGATCCAGACAGCTCCGCCGACCACCCGACGTGGATGGCACGGGGCTACGGTGGGTCGTGACCATTGCCTCTGCAGAGGCGCTCGACGACCGTGCAGAGGGCACGTGGACATTAGAGTTGGGCTTTGACCTGTGGGGGGAGGTCTTGGGGGCCACGGACATGGGGGTCTGCGAGGCCTCTTTTTGGCTTGGCGGGGTAGTGTTACCTACTCCACCTGGGGGCCCGGATGGCCTCGCTACAGGTTCACTGCGAGTGGCCTGGGCAGGTGCCGAAGCCAGTTGTGGTGCGCCGCGCCCACGCACCACATCGCCGAAGTTTGTTTTTGCTGTGAAGGAGTATGAGCTTGTTTGTGTGCATCACCTTCTTGCTTCTTTGAACGAAATGTTTCAGTAGTTTTGAGTGTGATTATTGGTTTTTCTTTCTTCCAGTACGGACACGCCCTGGAGTATGCAGCATGGTCTCCCCTACAGTTTTGCACAGCGTCGGGCACCGTCGCAGTCATCAGAAGAGCGATCTTTTGAAGCACATTTTGCATAACTTTTACGACCGTGGGAACTCACTGAACCGTGGCCGAACCTTTGGCAGTTAAAGCATCGTCGAGGGTTAGGAATGCAGGGTCTCACATTTACTTTTAGATAACCCACTTCATTTGAGTCTGGGAGAGTACTATGTGCAAATGTCAAGACTAGGTGCTTTGTTGGGATTTCTTTGCCCTCTTATCTTATTTTTATCCCGTGGACATCAACGACGTTTTGTTCAGCAAGAACTTCTTTGATTTCTTCTTCAGTGAGGTAGAGAAAATCATTCTCTGAAATTACACCACGGACTGTACTGAGGGATCGGTGGGCAGATATCGATACAGGGATGTCACCTATAGACACAATGTTGGAAAGTTTTGACTGTTGGACGCTTTCTTGGAGTTCCAGTAAGAGGTCTCCACTAGCCATTTTCGTAAACTTATAGCCAAAGCCCAAGGCGCCCGTCAATCATTTTTCTACAATGAAAAGGGGGATTATTCTAGCAGATTTATCAGTTTGCTCACTATGAATCACTTCAAACTTAGGGAAACTTTGTTTCTTTTTTTAATGAAATTCTGAGTTACATCGGTACTCCCTCTCTTGTTAGGGCGATCAGTTGCTGAGAGAACGTTAGCCATAGAATAAATGTGTTTTTTGGATACGGTGCCAGCCACCCACCATGGAGCCCAACTTGGGAACGGGACAGGAACTTGCAAGCAAGTCCTGCCCACGCCAGCTGTACACCTCAACTATAACCCAATATGACGCAACTCAGGGTGGTTGGCCACACAAGGTTATCCCTCGCCGCCAGGAAAAAAGGAAGAAACTAGAAGTGAGTAGGAGACAGGAGACTTGTGAGAAAGGGGTAGGAAAGTGAAAGATAGAGGGGAGGATAGGAAAAGGCGACTGCCGATTTCCCCCGTTCGGGTCAGGCCGGAGGTGCCGTCTACAGGAAGCTGGGCCAAAGTGGTGCGTTGCCTCCGCCGAGGGGCCTTAAAGGTCCAAACGCTCGGCATCGGCTCAACCGCCAAGATCCCCTTTTCCCCGAACACAGCAATGCCACGCACGGCGAAGCGCGGGTGCTCGGCTCCGTGGTGATGCACTGTTCACCATCATCGCCCTGCGGGGATGTCCTAGCTTGCGGATGCTCGGGAACCCGTGGTGTCACCACTCACCAACGCCTGCAAGCTGCAGACACCCCCCTGAGGGGCCCGGGATACTGTTTACACGTCCTGGCAACCTCAATTTTACATGTTTTTAATTGTTGTTCTGCGAGCCTTAATTTTACCCTTGAACTACCTCAACTTGAGTCACTGCAGTTTTTAGATATTCGTTTTTATTTCAATGACCCTGGGCATGTATGCTGGACGTATGCGCTGCGTACTAAGATGTCTTTGCTTCCTTTTGTCTCAGCCCATTCAAAGCTAGTAAAAAGAGGGATAGCCATGTCATGCCTTCATGCCGCACTCTTGAAATCGTGTCATCACAAGACAAACGAAAGTTTCAGCACCCAAGTCAAGCGCCTAGAAAATTCTGGATACCCTCTTGACGTGATTATCGCCGTGGCGGAAACGTCGACAAAAAAGATAAAAAGACTTTCGCAAAGGCGTACAGAAGAGGAAAAGAAAAGAAGCGTCATTGTCACGACGTACATGCATCATGTGTCCCGTAATCTCAAGAGAATTGGAGCAAAATTCGAAGTCGATGTCGTTTTTAACGCGCCGTGCAGAATATCGATGCTTTGTCGCATGGTGACAGGCAAGGGCCAAAAGAAATATGGGCGCTGTAAAAATCATGCAGAAAGTTTTGTTCTGTGCAACGAAGGTGAGAGAGAGAGAGAGCTCTTTATTGGAAGGCATAGAATTTAGCCTCGCTGGCATGCTACTCTGCGTGGCGATGAGAATGTGGGAGATAAATACTGACGGTAAGCATTGCGGGAGAGGTTAAATTAAAGAGAGAAAAAAAAGAGGAAGAAGGTGTTGTTTATACTATCCCACTGAGCTGTGGTCAAGTCTACATCGGTCGGACGGGCCGCTGTCTAAACGACCAATTAAGGGAGCATGACGATTCCCTAGGTAACGGTTACGGCTCCAATCTATCGCCTCCTTGTAAGGACTGCAAATGCCACCCTCTGCTGACAAACACTTCTATAATAGGTCGGCACGAAAGAAAGCTCGAACGTGAGCTGTTTCAAGTGGTAAAAATCGCTCAGAGTGGCAGATGTCTCGGCACACCCTCAGTACTTGTGACTCAGAAAGAGCAGCGTTTTCTGATTTCTTAACAATCTGTTATCTATTCATTGTCTCCACCCATCCCACTACTCTTGCCCTTTAAGTTTATTTTCACCATTCTTACGAATGAGGAATTGCGCATGCGTGACGGCTCCTGTGAGGTACTGCGTACTTCAATAAATGTTTTGAAAGTTTGCACTCGTCCCATACACTTCTCTGCTGTGTCCTTGTGTCTTCGCGCTACCAACACATCATCATGACCTACCAACAGGCTCGAATTTCTGCTCTATTAGAATGTTCAGTCACAACTGACAATATTCGTGGCAACGATAACCTAACTGTGTCTGAGCAGTGTAATCAAGTATGCAATCACTGCAATAAAGTGATGTGGGGCATGCTCCGGTGTGCAAGCACCGCCAGCCAAGTGCACACCTCACCCCGTGGATGCAGCTTGTTTTTCTCTTTTCCATGAGAGAATGAGGAGCTCGTCGGGTCGTCTGGAGGTGTCGCCATCTCATGTCACGTCTGTCATGGCAAGCATACCTGAGGCGTGACATGACTTGCAATGACTGAACAAGCGAGACATCACACATCACGTGACATCACTGTGATGATGTGGATTATGCCACTGTGTGGTTCCAGGCTGACAATGAGAAAGTGTGGCCGCGTGCGCTGCGAGCCAGTGTACATGCAGGATCGAATGTCAGAGCTAGGCTTTGAGATAGTCGTGGCAGTGTGTCGCTGAGTGGCAGGAAGTTCTTTTTGGAGCTCGGCGTTCTCCCCAAGGCCAGCTAGCCTGCACCGGTCGGGTACCGAGGTTCAGAGTCTGGCTGCCCGCACAGCACCACAGTACCCTGCTGCAGACTCATGCCTGCTTTTCCATGGCCAGGCAGCCTACCAACAAGCACCTGCCTGCTGATGCCAGCTTACCGGCAGCCAGGCGGCCCACAGATGCACTCCTGCCTGCTGATGCAGGTCTGCCGTTGGCCAGGCTCTTTCTGCCACCTGGCTACCTGCTGATACCGGCCTCCTGGTATCCAGGACGTTACCGCGAGCCGATTGCCTGTGGATACCTTCCCCAGTGACCACTCGTCGCCGACAACCAACGTCGACAGTCATCTACCTGCAGCACATGGTGGCAGCACAACGGAGCAGCACGCACCGGAACCCACAGTAGGACATTGGTGTTCCTCTTGTCGAACCCCTCTAGGCTGCTTTAAGTGCCCCGTAGTGTATGTGTGTGTGTGTTAGCGTGCTAGTGGGCTAGATATGCCGAATTTTGTCCTCCTTGCCGAAGAAAAACAGTGCTTCGATGCTGAATGCGACCTCTTTATTGCCCAGAGCTCCTGAACGGACCTGGACCCTTAACTACATCAGAATATGGTGAGCCTGCCAGGATTCTTCAGTGAGAGGGCCAAGTAACAGCCCCATATTCACGCAAAGCGCTAAGCTTGAGCGACGATGGACCTAGAGCATTTAGCCACGTTGGGCGCGCAACTGGGTTTCTAGGGTGCTGAGCTGAGGGAGTGGGTAGACAATGAACGTGCAGCGCAGAGGGCAGAGCAGGCTGCAGAAAGAGAGGAAAGTCAGGCAGCCACTGCGAGAGAGAACGAGATTCTGGAATTGAAACTCAGATTCCAAGAATAAACTTGCAGTAATGAGACTGATCATGTCGAAACCCTTCCAGCATCAAACCATGACATTTCTCTCAACCCACAAAAACTGTTACAGTTGTACGGTCAGCGGCACGATGATTTGCATGCATACGTTCAGCGTTTTGAGCCTGTAGCAATGGGACAGGACTGGACTCAAGATAAATGGGCTTTGGCCGTAAGCATGTGCCTCACAGGCGAGGCGTTAACTGTGATCGGTCGAATGACTGCCACTGAGTCGGCAGATTATCAAAAAATAAAGAATGCGCTCCAGCAGCAATTTAGATTCCCTGCTCAGGGTTACAATGGCAAATTTCGGAGGGTTTGAGCTCAGGATGGTGAGACAGGGAAACAGTTAGCAGCCAGGCTTTCTGGTTACTTCGACCATCGGATTGAAACGGCAAATGTTACCAAGACATTCGAAGACCTGCGCAACCATATGATTGCTGAGCAGTTCCTCCGATGTTGCCATCCGAAGCTCGTTATCTTCTTGAAGGAGCGAGAGTGCAAGACACTTGATGGGCTGGCCGACACAGCTGATTGCTTCCAGGAAGCGCACAACTTTTCTAATCCCAGCAAAGTCCCTGATGTAGCGAAAGAACCCAGTAAGCTCTCTGTCGACCCGCTGAAGAAGGCACAATTCAGGTGTGCATGCTAAGCAATCGTCCAGGGCATCGGGCTTCCGACTGTCACAGCTCCACTAAAGAGGTACCCATATGCAATTCTTGCGGCAAGATCGGGCACCGGACGGAGAATTGCAGAAGTCGGCACCCGAAGAAAGAGCAGAGTGCTGCTTCCCGTCTTACTCGTGCTCTCCCACCTGCCCCGCCTGCCAGCACTAAACAGCCAAAACATGTAAAACAAAAAAGCTCCGTTCCTAGTGGTCATGACCAAAACATGGGGAACGTGCTTCAGCCTACAACGGGTAGGATGCGAGGTGCGGAATGATTAGCGACGACAAAACTCGTTCGCGTTCTTCAAGACAAGGGCAGTAATGCTGTCGTTATCGGCCGGAGTTTGGTTCCAAAGAACTGCGTGACAGGACGCACAGGGACACAATATCTCCTTGACGGTACCGTCACCCAATTAGCTGAGGCAAGAGTGCAAGTGCAAGTGCATACGCAATACTACTCTGGCGAGGTGACAGCACTTTCCATGAAATGCCCCTTGTACGACCTCGTGCTCGGAAACATCCCAGGTGTCAGGGAACCACACGACCCGAACCCAGGCTGGATGAACGCACGTGTTAGCATGACGCGGCACCAGTTCCCCAGGAACACCTAATGCCGGTAAAATCGGAGCGTTGTGTTAACGCCATGGCCAAGACACAAGAGGACATGTTATCCCCGTTGCACGTGCCACGAATCCAGTGCTGTTAGCTGAAAATACCAGTTAGCTGAAGAGCAGCGGAAGGATGCAACACTCAAATGGCTCTTTCCTAAAATCAGTAAGGAGTTTATATCCAGTAAGAGTCATAAATACTTCTTCCGTGAAGAAGGAAATATTCTTTACCGGCATTACTCCATGTCGACTGGCAGGAATTTCGAACAGGTTGTTGTACCCCTTGCGTTCAGGTCGCCAATTCTACACAGAGCCCATGAAAGCATTATGGCCGGGCACCAAAAAATACAACGAACGACCGATCGTGTACCAGAGGATTTTTATTGGCCTCACCTACACGAAGATGTCGCCCGATTCGTTAAGTCGTGTGATAAATGCCAAAGAACAACACCAAAGGGCAAGGTTGGCATTGCACCACTCGGCAACATGCCACTGATCACTACTCATTTCGAGCATGTTGCCATCGACCTCATCGGGCCTTTCTCACCCAAGTCCGATAAAGGCAACTGATATATGCTCACGCTGATGGATTTTTTTACACGTTATCCTGACGCCGTCGCGCTTCCTGCCATGTGCACGTTGCGGAAGCGCTAGCCGAAATGTTTTCCCGCATTGGTATCCAAAAGGAAATTGTGACTGAGCATGGGGCCATGTTTACCTCCGACCTCATGAAGGAAGTCAGCTGACTTCTCTCCATCAAGCTGCTCAAGAAGTCACCTTATCACGTGATGGCGAATGGCCTCGTGGAGAAATTTAATGGAACTTTGAAGACAATGCTTAAGAGAATGTGCCAAGAAAAGCCTCGGTCATGGGATAGGTATTTGGCACTGTTGCTCTTCACTTACCGTGAAGTTCCACAGGTTAGTCTTGGGTTTTCCCCGTTCCAATTGATCTATAGATGCCATGTTTGAGGGCCACTGACAGTACTCAAGGAGCTCAGGACAAATCAGAATATCGATGGAGAAAGTTGCTCAACGTACACCTATCTCATCGACCTCAGAAACCGCCTGGAAGACACATGGAAACTTGCTCATGAGAAACTGCAGAAAGCAAGCCAGAAGCAGAAAACATACTATGACGGGGAGAGTCACCCCAAAAGGTTAAGTCCGGGTACAAGGTTCTGATTTTTCTGCCCACAGACTCCAACAAGCTTTTCATGCAGTGGAAAGGTCCATACAATGTCCCTAAACGCAAAAACGACGTGGATTACCTTGTGGAGCTGGGGCAAAAGAGCAAAGTTTTTCACATAAATATGCTTAAGGAGTACAAAGAGCACAATCCTTTGGCGATGCAGCAAGTATCGAGCGCATCCGAAACAGACCAGCCAGGGGCTACTAATTCGAATTACCGTAAAAACCCGCGTAGAGTACGAGGTTTTTTTCCAATAATTAGCACCTCAAATTTCCGCCTCGTATTATTTGCGGATCCGAACAAAAATTTCAGTTTTGCTCGAAGTTTTGGTTTTGTTATTGCCACGTGGCTACGGCTTGGCTTTGTTATTGATTTGTTGCTACGGCTTGGCTTCGTTACCCGTGACGGCGTGGCTAGGGCTAGCGTGGCCTTCCTGACAGCGTACGCGCCGACGCATAAACCACGCTTCGCGAAGGGAAGGTTCTTTTTTTCTGCCGTGGAGGAGCACGATGTCAGGGCCACGAAAACAGTATTCGGCTGCTTTCAAGAGAAAGGCTATTTTAGTTGCCGAGAACATCGGCAACAGTGCAGCCGGGAGGCAGTTCGGCGTCACCGAGGGAAGCATCCGCGGATGGCGACGACAGAAGGAAGCACTTTTTGCATGCAGCGGAACGTGAAGAAGCTTTCGCGGCTCGAAGAATGGGTCATACCCAGAAATTGAACTGGCCCTGACGGAGTTCATAAGAGAACAGCGAGCCGCACATCTACCTGTGAGCGTCGAGCTCATGCAGGTAAAAGCTAGGGAGCTTGCTAGAGAAAAAGGTATTCCAAGCACCGCGTTCAAAGCGAGCAAGCACTGGATATACCGCTACATGTGCCGTGCTGGCTTTTCGTTACGGCGGCAAACGTCGATTTCCCAAAAACTGCCCGAATCGTTTGAAGAGCTGCTGGTGGCTTTTCAGCGCCACATTATTTCTTTACGGAAGTCCAAGAACTTTCAGCTAGGGCAAACAGGCAACGCTGACCAAACGCGAGTTTATCTGGACATGCCATCACCCCTCACAGTGCACGAGAAGGGTTCCAAACAAGTTTGCGTCCGGTCTACCGGCAACGAGAAGACGCGGGTTACGGTCATGCTATCGTGCACAGCTCCCACCCTATGTCGTGTTCAAATGCAAAACAATGCCCAAAGGTGAGGAGCTGCCAAAGAATGTTATCGTGAGATGCCACAAGAAAGGTTGGATGAACGAGGGTCTTGTCCTTGACTGGGTGAAGTCCGTGTGGTGTAGGCGGCCCGGTACACTATTGTCCTTCCCGTCGATCCTCGTGCTGGACGCGTTTCGCTGCCATTTGGCCGACTCGGTCAAGAGAGTTACGCGATTGCGGCACTGAACTTGTCGTCATCCCAGGCGGAATGACTTCCCAGCTGCAGCCACTTGACGTTTGCGTAAACAAGCCTTTCAAGGACGCGGTCAAGCGGTGCTACGCTGAGTGGATGCGCTCAGGTGAGCCTGCAGTGACGCCGACTGGACGGCTGAAGTGGGCATCGCCAGCCATGCTGTGCAAGTGGATTGCGGACGCGTGGGCAAGCATTCCTGCGGACCTTGTGCGTCGGTCTTTCAAAAAGTGTGGCATATCAAACGCCCTCGATGGCACAGAAGATGAGTGCCTGTGGGAAGATTTGTCGGACAAGGAAATCTCCGAAGAAAGCGCTGTCGAGGATGAGAGCGATTGAAGTGCGGTGTCCAATTGTAATAAATGCCTTTCTTCGTGCTTACCTGGTTTACCTCACTCGTATTATACGCGGATAAATTTTTTTTTCTATTTCGCGTCTCTAAAATTTCACCTCGTATTATATTCGGGTTCGTATTATACGCGGGTTTTTACGGTAACTGTTGTGAATACCGACATCTTCGAATTACGGAGGTTTTGCCCCACTGAAATGCACAAGGCTGTGCTGGGACCCCAGCATCAGTTCGAATTAACCGTCAGTTCAAATTAATCGAGTCCGAATTACCGAGCTGTACAACACCTTAGAGAACAGTGACAAAAAAGCTCATGCGACATTTGTAGCTTGGTTACAAATATAATGCGAAGTGCTTCCTGAAACAGACAATTTGAAGGGGCCATGACATGGTCGTTCTTCATATTGCAGTTTTGTGCTTCAGTAACTAATACAAGAGCTTATGATTCAGTTTCTGAAATTTGGCTGCCCTGGACGCACTCTATATTCCGAAAAATGCAATCGAAACTGAGAACGGGAAACTCCTCCCACTGGCAGCGACCGCCATATTGAATGCTATCGCGACGTCACCAGGCCATACACGGAGCAACGTCGTCTGCTCTCGTCGCTGCAATGTGCGCAGCCAGGTGTCTTGCCCCCGTAATTCAGCAGATGATCGAAGTAGCAGTCCTCCCCCATATATGAGTGACTGGCGCCGCAAAAGCGTTAATAATAGTAACGCAGTTATTCTCCGGTATAGGTATAGGGTCTGGTTACACTAGGCCGATGGGACGGCAGTCGGCGGTCAGTTGGCTGGTCGGTATGAAAAATGCCATCACTGACGCACTGGTCTGTCAAGCTAGACCAACGACAACGCCAGAACGATCAACGACCCCGTATCGCAGTAGTGTAAAAAGTGAACTTAGTGGGGACCAGAAGAGCGGACTAGTTGGTATGACATTCTACAGTCAAAACTCGATTTAACGAAACCCGATTTAACGAAAATCTCGATTTAACGAAGGTATCCTAATTCCCCCTCAGACGCCCATAGGGTTCAATGCTTTGACTAACCCGAAATAACGAAACCGATTCCGTGATCTGTCCCGATTTAACGAACCTTTTTTCGAGAAATAAAGGTGAAAAAGTGTTAATTTTTGGTCTATTTTGTAGACAGCACCCCAAAATTTATTGATTGCGAGTCAGCGGTAACAGCGCGGAGCATCTTCATCCCGTCGCTTTTTTTCAAACTGCGCGGCGCAAACCGAGTTTTAATTTTGAGTCGAGCTCACGAGATGGCGCCAGCAGTAAAAAAGTTTCGTGCCACATTTCATAGATGGCGCTGTTGCAGTTCGCGTGTTTTTTTTTGTGTGTGTTTGTGTGTTGTGCTCTGTGTTCGCTCTTGTGCGGATTTCCCTGTGCCTTTGAACGCACGTCTTTGTCAAGCTCAGCTTGTTAGGCCTCCATCAGTCTAGCCTTGCTATATCGTGAACGCGGACGTGGTGTGTGCGAGCAAGCGCGCTGCTAACCCTCCTGACTAGCAGATGGAGCCCTGCAAGAAACGAAAAAGGCTTACCCTGGACGAGAAAGCGGACATAATTCGTGCTGTGACAAGTGGACAGAAGAAATGTGACGTGGCTGCATCACATGGCATTCCAGCGAGTACTCTCTCCACAATATTGAAAGGGAAAGATGACATCCTCCGCGCCACTTCGTCGGGGAATCTCTCGCGCAAAAAAACGCTGAAGACCACTCCTCAAAGCAAAATGGAAGAGGCCCTCTTCGCCTGGTTTATGGATTTGCGGGCGAAGAATAGTATTCCCGTGAGTGGAGACCTGCTCCAACAAAAAGCTCGCTCTTTCGCGTGCTTGCTGGGCGACAACGAGTTCAAGGCAAGTCCCGGCTGCCTGTCGCGCTTCAAACAACGACACGGCATCGTCGGGAAAGTGCTTAGCGGTAAAGCGAGCAGCGTAAGCATGGCTGTAGTCGGCGACTGGCAGTCTGAAAACGTGCCCGACATTCTGGGAAAATATGCCCCCAGCGACGTCTACAACGCCGACAAGAGCGGTCTATTCTACCAAATGCTGCCTAAAAAAACACTCGCCCTGAAGGGGCAGGCGTGCCACGGCGGCAAACACAGCAAACAAAGGCTGACTCTTTTGCTGTGCGTCAACATGGACGGCTCCGACAAACGAGACCCGCTTGTCATCGGAAAGAGTGCGAGGCCGCGCTGTTTTAAAGGCACCAGAAAGCTTCCTGTGAAGTATGTTGCCAATTCAAAGGCGTGGATTTCGCGTGCCATTTTCGCTACATGGCTGAAGGAATTTGACAGCGACATGTGTCGCCAGAAAAGGAAAGTGTGCCTGTTGCTGGATAACTGCACGGCCCACTACGTTGCAGAGGTCAAGCTGACCAGCGTGGAGCTCCGCTACTTCCCCCCAAACGCAACGTCCGTGGTTCAGCCCTTGGATCAAGGGATAATTAATAGCGTGAAGTGCGCATACAAGCGTCGAGTCGTCGACAGAGTTCTCCTCAACCTGGAGCTGAAGCGCGAGACGAAAATAGATATTTTTATGGCGGTTGAGATGGTGGCGGCGGCTTGGAGAGCATTGAGGCCGTCGATAATTGTCAACTGCTTCAGGACTGCCGGTTTCGGTACACTAGGCTCTGAAACTGCCGAAGCTGGTCCGGACTGCGCGAGCGCCGTGCACGAGGATGAAGATGCCTGGGAACACCTTCGCTCAGTGGATGAAGTGCCCACAGGCGTAAGTTTCTCAGACTACGTGAACGCCGGCGCAAACGCAGTCACAACGGAAGTTTTGACTGATGCCGATATGTTGCGGCTTGTAGGAAGCGTGGAGGGAGTGACGGCTGAAGACGCTACCGAAGCTCCCGTGCCGACACCAGGTCAGGTGATGGATGCTCTCGATCTGCTGCGACATATTGCCGGCGCACACAAGGGGACGGAAGACGCGCTGGACGCAATTCAGACCTACGAGAAATCGGTGTGGCCGTTGCTCACAAAGCACACGCAGGCAAAGATCACCGACTTCTTTGGCGGAAAATAAATTTGTAGTCCCCTCGGGCCTTTCTTGTCGAGTAAGAATTTTTGTTGTTTCTCTTCATACGCGCTAGCGGCGCCGGTCGTGGTGTTGGCGCTACCCACTCCAAAGTAGCGCGGGGGGTCATGACGATGACCATACGGACCCCCAAAGATTGCGCTAGTTGTATGATTACCAACTTTGGCGCCAATTTGTCATTAGCTGTGTGGCTTGCCATCCCGTCGGCGGTATTTAGGGAAGATTGTTGCGCCGCTAGCCGAACCGTCCTTTGGGTCGGTGCTACCGGCGTGAATTCGTCACGCGCGAGTGCGACGAAAAGTGAAAATGGTACGTGCTAACCGATACGACCGCGATAAGCTGGTACGGTTTATGCGGATGCAAAATGCATTATGTTCAATGGGTGCTCAGTCGGGGACTTGACTTTACTACTTTTAAAACGAAAGTACTGTTTAAGCGGGTACGTTTTAACGAGGTTTTACTGTAATCGAATGTACTGAATTATGTGCCCAAGAAATGCCTCATTCAATTTAACGAAGTTCTCGATATAACGAAATAATTCACGGCTCCCCTCAACTTCGTTAAATCGAGTTTTAACTGTATAAACTTAAGAATTTTAAAACTTATTCAACCTGATGCTAACCACGGCTACATACGCGATGTGCGTCCACCAGCGAAGAGGTGCTTTCATTCGGTGCCTGCGCATAGAACCTATCGGCGAGGCAATTGAGCGACACGGGCAGAAAACGCCGCACGACGGTGCCCCTCGTCGCCGTCGCCTGGGCTTGCGCAGCCGAGCGAAAGCTGCACTCCCGGTGAATAGACGGCCCGAAAAACTGCGCTTGTGTACCTTACCCTTATCAAAAAAAGCGAAACAAGCGGCCGCACTTCATATCTTCACACTGTCTTACTAATCAGCGGGGAACTCTTCCCAGATGCTTGAATTTCAGCTCGGATGGCGGACCGCTGGCCCCATTCGTGACGAGGCCTAGCGAGTGCGATTCGCGTGTGCGATTTCGGCTATTGCGGACAGCGAATTCTCAAGTGTTAGAGCCTGAAAATAGCTGTAGAGAGTAGTCTTGGCCAGAGTGCCCTCAAAGCGAACTCTACCTACATCGCTCTACCTACAACCCCAGTGCGGGGCTACAGTTGTCGTGATCGTCGCATTCCTAGGTCACAATGTGCACGCACAGTAAACGCTAAATGATGTACTATTATTTTCAAGCACTCATTTAGACGACGGCGACTATTCATCGGTGCGGGCAGTGAAAGCATTCGAGTCGCGTAGGGTTTTGCAAGCGGCTTGCTTCCTGCAAAACGGTTCTACGAGCCAAAGGGGATGTATGTTCAACTTACAAATGCACACATACAACGGGGAAGTCGTCTCATTCGGCACTTTTCTCTGCTCCTTTCGTGCGTCAAGGTTATTCTAGTGCCACCTTGTGATAACTTGTTTAATTATCGAACCAATGAATAGCGGACAAGAAATTGGTAGCCAGCGACAAAGCGCCGCGGCTTTCACGGCGCACAACGGCAAAGGCATGCACGGCACGTGCCGCTTTTCACATACGGGAGCACTTGATTGCGCAAAAGAGACCATACTCATAACATAAAACTAACATGTTTCACAGCGTAAATAATAAAAAAGGGGTGCATCGATTTCTCTTTCCTCAACAATCACAAAACGGGCGCCACGAGCAAGTCCGCTTTCTTAAGGATCACTCAGCTCGCGTACTACGCTGAAGGCTTCTGAGAAAGAAAACACGGAAAATGCATTTTATTTCGATAAGCTAAAAAAGGATAACTTTTCGAGCTGCCGCCGTCTACGGTGTGCATGCAACCACCTCAACAGCGCGCAGCAAACGACGCGGGGCGGGTATGTCCCTCTGACGTCAGTGATCAGAGGTTGCCAGACCAGCAAGCAGTTCGCAGAAGAAATGGAAAAAATTCGTTTTAAAAACGTTTACCGCACAGAATCAACTGAAACTTGGGGGAATTTTAATTTAACAATTTGAGAATTAAATGCGATAAACAGGGTATGCGTGAAAATAGGTTGTCATGGCTCCTTTAAGGAAACAACTGGTGTTATAATGTATGAATATGGCAACACTGTTTTGACAGGTGCCAATGTCGTGACTCTTCCCAAACAAGCTTGTGGGCATGTTACCACCAGAGCCACGGCATTTGAAGCACTAGCTGGCTTGAGCAGATGGGGGCGCAAGCATGTCAAGACATAGACAGAACTTCATTCGTTACCAGGTTCTGGCTTTCAAGAGAACTCAGACAATTAAATTCATCAAATTTCCATCATTCCATTACTTATGCTGTGTCCACAAACACAATATAATCAAAAAATAAAATGATACCACTAACACACAATTTTACAAAAAATGCTAAAATGCATGAATTTTGGAAGAAACATTAAAAATATAGGGGGTTTTAAGTATCCCACACAAATTGCTAGAAGCACATTTCATCGAAAAGGAAGGCATCATATTGCCGCATGCAAGAACTCGCACAGCGCGCAGAGGAAGCTCGCCGACTAGCGCGTGTGCACATCAGAACTCAGCGGAGTATGATGCACGACGCTACAATCTTCGCCACAGACGCGTCATATATGAACCTGGCGACAAGGGGTGGGTCTGGACGCCTATTCGCCGCCGTGGGCTCTCCGAAAAATTATTACGGCGATACTTCGGGCCCTATGTTGTGCTGAGACGTTTCGCCGACGTAAAGTATGAGGTGGTGCCAGACGGGTTATCGACATCCAAACAACGCCAGCAACAAGTCGACGCCGTCCATGTTGTATGTATGAAGCCATACTACTCGGACCGATCTTGACCTCCTACTTCCTTTTCTTATCACCGAGACGATGCTTCCTGAGGAGGGGGGCAAGTGCCGCATGCAAGAAGACGCAAAAGATGACGACTGGATCTACGAGCGCAATGCTAAAAGAGGAAGAAGCTGCAAATGCGCAGGGACTCTGTCTGGTTGACCAGTAAACCGTTTTTATCCTCGGGGTTTTACCGAGTGGTGACAATATGAACAAGTGATGCGCTTATTGTTTCCTACGACAGCCCATAAGTTTCCCTCATGCAATGATGTGACCATGTACCTGGTCTATGTCTATAAATGCCTCGCATGTGGACTGCTGTGTGGCTCACAGGCTGTGGAATGTGATGCACATGTGTGTCTGTAATCGGTGCGCAGATCAAATCAATTGAGCTAGAACTGCACAACCTCCAATCTGTTTTTCTACACAGTATTGTTTTCTGCATTCAACACATTCCGTGACACCCCACCATGAAACGCAAGCCCCAAAGGAACCGTTTTTGGTGAGGGAAGCACTCGCTGCAAGTGAAACTGACTACGCGATTTTGTGTCACTGAGTCTATATCAACCACATCCGGAGACCACATGCAAAGCAAACAGACAGCGCCAGCGCATACACTAAACCTGCAGTGCACCCAACCACCATGGCTACTGCAAATGAGCATCACCTGGTCCTGCTGTATGTGCCGCCACGGCCGCGTTGTGGGCCAGGAAAGTGGCCTGGGCCCAGGCCATTGGATCAGCGCATGGAGACGTACATGACCTTGCCGCTATCTCCTGCAGAGAAACCAGTGTGGGAGCCACACATTATTACTACTAGAAGCACTGCACGTGGCAACAGGCCAACTAAATGACCAGCCAGCCCATCCGGTTTGCAAAGTGACTTTTTATCCAAGCAACATTCACACATATCCATCACTAGTGTCTCTGCTAAATGCTGAAACATGTTAGGCACTTCACCAGCACCTTTCATCATATATGTACAGTGAAAGCACGTGAATTCAGATTTTATTAATCTGAACTTCTATATCATTCGGAAAGTGCGACATGGTCCGCCCACACACTATCAGAGTCTATGTAAACCATGCGGCGGGCTCTGTTGCGGGCTATATCTATGTGCCACCACAACTAGGCAGCCTGTGCAAACGGGAGGCTCAACTGCCTCTAAGGAGGATATGTGGAGAGGGTAAAAACGGCAGGATGACCGGACCGGAGAGCGGGGGAGGCTCTAGCTCATTCATGTTAGCGGCAGCATGGCAGTGGCAACTGGCTGCGTGACCTCCGAGATGTGTACCTGACTGTTGCTTGTAGCTACTGATTTTGAAGGTTTCAGTAGCTTGCTATGTTAGGCTTTGCTGTTGAGCAGTGGACGACACGACCAGTGCCAAGATACAACGAATAAGGCACATCGCAGTGTCTTCGGCACTCCGAAACCACAGCCGTGCACAAAACCCCGTGTGCTAAACCAGAGAATTGAAGCTTTCGCTGATATTTGCTGTGTGCCTTTGTCTCAATTTTCCAGTGCCCTCTGCATCATATTCCGTGCAATTGGTAGCAGCAGTCACCCCAAGATAAACATACGCAGAGTACAAGGGTGCAGTAATTTAGAAATGTCATCCATCTGCGGTAAATACCTTGCCAAAACGCCTAAAAGGAAGACTGAAACCATGTGTGAAGTCAACATTGGTCTGTTATCGAAACAGGATATTCCCTTTTAATAAGCACACTCATTCGTTCAGTGGCTCACAGCAACCAGGGGTCAGAAGGCTGGAAAATTGGGCAAAATGCAACTGTCGTGGAGACTTTTGCTTCTCAACATAAACGGTTGAGCAGCTCCCGCGGCTCAAAGGTGTGAAAATGCGAGTGGCAGAGGTTACATAGCCATTTTGGTCAAAAACCAGCAGTCGCAGAATGGCCACATGCTGCCGTATTTTTCAGCCTTCCTGACCATGCTCACGGGCAACAGCCCTTCCTTCGCGACTCCGACACAGCCCTCCACTACAAAAATCGGATGCGTTGAAAGCCGCCTGTCTCTTCTTCAGTTTTCTAGTTGAAGAGGAGGCCTTCTGCTCAGGTCCAGCTTTAGAACAGAAAGTGTTGGCCGTTACCTTCCGGGGAAGAAAAAAAAAAGAAAGGCAATCGTGGAAATTTTTAGAACAATAAAAAGGGAAAATCTCACTACCTGGCTGCTTCCTGATGACAGTTAACCATATCTTTTGTTCGCTTTCATTTGTTCAGATTTTGAATTCTTCAAACTGCGTGCATAACGAATTAATCAGTTTTACCTTCTTTCAAACTAACCTGTACAAATATTCAAACTGCCAATTTAGTAAAGCTCATCAACGTCTGCAATTCTTCAGGAGTTACAAGCCTTGACCTTGAAATTACCATTGATATCCTCATTTCTCAACCTTAAAATGTCCTTCACATTACTTGAGCTTTAATGTCTCAGCTTACCACAATTTGTCTTCAAGGAAACTCACCATTCTTGAACTCATCTCCACGTTTCTTCCAGCTACTTACCGCTCGTCGCTACACTTCATGCCCCCACGATACCGTGCTGGGGCTCCTTTTTCTTCTCTTCCACACAATGAGGCTTCCTACTCAATGCACTGCTTTTAGGAATCTGCTTTATGCAGCACATCCCCAGTCAGATCACACAATAGCCACACATCCCAATGTTAAAACTCTGCATAAACGATACAAATCGCACTGTCCATAATCAATGACAACCAACCCCAGTTTAAACTTACTATCAAAGAAGACAAATACTGTGTATCCGTTAATGCCTTTTAACATTAACAAAAAAACACACGGTGCCAATACATAGCCTGTCGATGCTGAGGCACACCATGGTGCTTTGGATTCTCGCAGCACATAACTGCACCTGACTGCATGCAGTATTACGCAAAAGCAAATAACAAGATGCACAGCTGCGAATGCAAAATTAAGGCCGATTTCGTAGCGTGCCCTACCTGCAGTCTTTTGCAACACATTAAATTGGCACTCAGGAACTCTGCCAGCAACTATCACACTGCTTACCAAGCATATATTCAGGCAGAGAGCAGTCCCACGAAACCAGTGGCCCCAAGACACCCACCTGGGAGATTCTGTACTCAGCCAGCCAGCAGACCCACAGGCAGCCAGGTGCAGCTGGTCTCTGGCCACACATGGATGCCATCACCACCACAGCTGGCCAGCGGCGTGCAGAGCCCAGCCGGGCCCACACCAGGGCACCCACCTGCATGCAAAGATTGCTCACGAGGGGCCTCTGAATACTGCAGGCATGCTGTGTCAGTTCCACTGTATCGAAGATAAACCTTTCCCCTGGGCTGATTGATTGGTGACTTTGCCATCCTGGCAGTACAAAAAGGTTGTGATCAGGCAAAGACAAACACACAAGGATGGCACTCAGCTTTCAAGTGCATTTTGTTTCATGCATTTATGTGCGTTCTCTGACCAACCTTTAAGCATGCCCACTGAGTCATATCAAAATGGTATGAATGCAAAAAATAATCGAAAGAAAACAGTGCCAGGAAACAGGCAGTACAGAAAAAAATTACGGGAAGATCATACATCTGAAGTGACAATTCTGCAAAGCAGCTGAATTTATCCCCAATGATTACTTTGACGGTTTTACCCACCCTCTCTGTGACTCAGCATCTACGATTGTGCACGCCACTTTTGGAACTTTATTCGAAGCATCTAGAGCTGTTTTCACAAAGTCAGAAACATTTGGAATCCCTGCTCGACAGAATGGTAGGGCCATTTCGTGCCTAGAAAAAAAGAATCACTTTTCAAAAACAAGAAATAAGGACTGACATCACAAAGTTCTATGGTGCGCCTAGCAAGTGCCGTCTGGTGCTGTAACTTTTTTCTTCTCTTGCGCAGTGGAATGTTTTACTTTGTTAAAAACATTGTAGTTGATTTTTTGTTGCTGTAGCTGCTGATAAAAAAAAAAATTAACTGGGCATAAATGTTTTTTTCTTTAGGATAGGCCTGGAATCGCATGAGTATGGAAGTGCGTGGTGTACATGAATTTAAAAAATTTTTGAGGCACTTCTGTTATCTCATTATAGCAAACACAAAAAAAACTGCAATAGTTTGATATAGCCAAGGTTCATAATATAAAATTTCGTCAAAAACACGCACAACAGCAGAGCAGTTCAGTTAGTCAAGGCATCACAACCCAGGTGATGTTGCTAAAGAAACTGGGAGACATTTTCGCAAGTTTTAGTGGAGTTTCTGAAGGCATTCATGGCGATTCCACAAGCAAAAAAGAACTGAGCGCCAGTTAGGTTGTCTTCCCCACATAACAATGCCAGTTGGTCAAAACCCATCTAGAGCGGTATCCCCAAACAGCTCTACCAGCTGCTGGTCAAGAGCCAGCAATAGTGGCTTCCCCGCTTCACAACTGTGTTGCATGAAAAATGGTGCGTCAAAGCAAAAGCTATCGTCATTTTCATCACTCCTGTGACGGCCGAGATGAGTGCAGGACAGTTACTGCAATGGCGCAGCTGTCTACTCCACTGCTTCCGGGGTAGTGTCGACAAACGCGAGAGGTTCAACACGTGCTGACCTCCTAGCTACCAACCTTCCGTACCGCTCTATCTTCTCTGGCGCAGCTGGCGAATGCGAGATTTCAACACTAGCATGAGATCAAAGCAGCGTGAACCTTGACACGAACTCCAGCCGCACCACCTCCAGTCACTTGTGTAGAGTGGCGAAGTGTGCCTCCTGCCGTCCGAGTGGGTGCCGCTTATTGCTGGGAGGTTAGATATATCCGTTTTAGGGCCAACCGTGTTTGATATATCAAGTTAAAATTACATGTGTCTATTGAGAATATTCATGAAGAGTTTGATATAGCCAATAAATCGTAATATCCATGTTCGTGATATCAAGGTTTGCCTGCATACAAACAAATTTTCAGATTTTCTTCGATAGCAGAACATAATGCAAGTCTGAAAGGGCTAATGAATGCTTTGCTCAAAGATGAGGCTTCACACATGCAACAAAATTTTTCTGAAGGGTGGGGCCGACGGAGATGAGTGGGTGGGTGGTGGACGGCAATTCGGGAGGGTGGAAGAGGGGTGAGAAAGTGGAGTAAGGGTGGTGGTACAGTGTTCTAGAAGGTTGTGTAGGGGCAAAACCAGCACTCTCCCCGTGAGGCTTTAGAAGCGGTCGCCGCGCCGCGGCGCTGGCGTAGACTCCTGGAGCAGCAACAGCGCATCGTCAGTACGCATGGTGCGCGGCTAAGAGGGGCCGACGTGCTTGAGCAGCACAAAAGTCTTCTCTCTCGTTGCTTCTAAATCCGATATGACTCGGTACCCAGCAGAGTTTTAGGCTTTGTCCTTTCGCTGCGGCTATTACTATGTTGTGTATGATATCACCAAGCATAGCAATGACTGCATTTCTAGAGTGGAGAGCTGTAAGTAAACATAGGGAGTCTGTGTAAATAATGCTGTCTGCGAGGTTCTCTTTTACTATTTTTTCAATAGCTACAGACACAGCGTAACATTCGGCAGTGAAGATTGATGCACACTGTGGTAGCCTCACTGTATGATTGCAATTACCTTGTGCGACTGCACTTCCAACGTAAAGATCGGTTTTTAAGCCATCTGTATAAAAAGCTGTGCAAGTACTGTATTTTTCCTGGAGTGCAAAAAATTCTTGTATTATATGCTGTGGTGGAGCTTGTTTTTTGCTGAAATGTGCAAGAGTGAGACCATAGATTTCCGGGAAATTGTACCATAGCGGCAGTGAATCTAGTCTTCCAGCAATGCCAGGCAATGTGTCCAGTACGCCGAGATTTTGGCACATCTCTTCAAAACGCAAGAGCGGTTTGTTGTTAAACAGTATTCTGGATGGGCACTTTGTGACTATTTGGTGACAGATGTGTTTGGGTAGCGAATGGATTTTTAGAATGTAGGAACACGTGAGCATCGTTACTCTGTCTGTAAGTGATGGTTCGTTCGTTTCTACATACAGACTGTCTATGGGCGACGTCCTGTATGCACCAGTGGAAAGACGCAAGCCTAAATTATGTACTGGATCTGGCCGTTTAAGGTACAATGGCCTCGCTGACCCATACACTATACATCCGTAATCCAGTGTGCAGCGGACTACAGAGCGATAAATTTGTAAGAGGCATGTCCTATCGGCTCAACAGTGTTTTCTCGACAGCACTTTGAGTAAGTTTAGGGATCGAGAAGCCTTCTTTTTCAATGCATTTATGTGAGGTAAGAAAGTGACCTTTCTGTCAAATGTTATACCAAGAAATTTATGCTCATTTTTCACTGGTAACTCTAATTCGTTCAGGCGTAGTGTGGGATCTGTATGTATGCCTCGTCTGAGTGAGAACAGAATTGCCACCGATTTCTGTGGGCAAAACCGGAAACCATTTCTCTCCGCCCATGTTGCCAGTTTATATATTGTTATTTGTATTTGTATTTCACACGTTGATACATTGGAGGGAACATGGCGTCAAGCCTTATACATCTAGAGAAAGGGAAAATAAAAACCACAAAAAACCTCAGACACAAACTTTAAACCCGCCTGCATCATAAAGGTGAAAACTTACACACTGAACAACTCATAACCGGAAAACGACTAGAAATAGACAACATGCGTGTTCTGTGCTGTTCACTTCGATGCACTTGACAAAGACCGCTTATTCGAATTCTTAAATTTTTGATTGCGACGACCACCATTCTTTTCGATGCTATATTTACAGACTTGACGGCACCAACAATAATAAAGAGAAAGAGAGAGAAAGTGAAAAAAAAGCATAATATTTACTTACACTATCGCGCATAATGTATGTCTACGAGAGCTGTGGTTGCAAGTGTGCCGCCCAATAATTAACGCCGTAATATTGTCATGTAGTGGTGACGGCAGTCGAAGCAGCGATGAAGACGGACGAAAGGGTCTTCTAAAAGAACTGTTTATTGGGCTGACTTGTACCCAAAATGCTGCAGCGATGGCGTAGAGGTAGAACATCCGCCTCGCGTGCAAGAGGACCGGGGTTCAAATCCTGGTGCCGCGCAATTCTCCACCGGGTTTAAAAAAAAAAAAAAATCCGCGTGTCGATGGAATTGCATAACCAGGCCTGGAGTGCGGCCTTATCTCGGTGACCAGAACCGACAACGCACTCTCTCACCAGAGCAGGATTTGGCCACCCTGGTGTAGTACTTGGCCACAACCTTCTATGATCAAACCAATTAACCCTCGGCCCTCAGTCCCCAGCGGCTGCAGAGCAACTGACCACGGCGGCGGTCAGACCTGTGACGCAGCGGAGGGTGCTAAGAATCTCTGGCTCCGGGCAGGCCGCCATTGGAATCTGAACCTGGCAATGTTTAACGCTAGAACTTTAGCTAGTGAGGCTAGCCTAGCAGTGCTGTTTGAGGAACTAGCGGGAATTAAATGGGATGTGATAGGGCTTAGCGATGTTGGGAGGACAGGTGAGGCGTATACAGCACTAAAGGACGGACACATACTGTGCTATCGCGGGTTAGAGGGTAGACGAGAACTAGGTGTGGGTTTCCTCATTAATAAGGATATAGCTGGCAACGTAGAGGAGTTCTACAGTATTAACGAGAGGGTAGCAGCTATAGTAATTAGGCTGAATAGGAGGTACAAGCTGAAAGTGGTGCAGGCCTACGCACCCACATCCAGCCATGATGATCAGACCGTTGAAAGCTTCTATGAGGACGTAGAATCAGCAATGAATAGAGTAAAATCGCAGTACACTGTACTGATGGGCGACTTCAATGCGAAGGTGGGCAAGAAGCAGGCTGACGACCACGCGGTAGGTGACTATGGGATAGGCTCTAGAAATAGCAGGGGAGAGTTATTAGTCGAATTCGCGGATAGAAATAATTTACGGATCATGAATACCTTCTTCCGCAAACGAGAAAACAGGAAGTGGACCTGGAAGAGCCCCAATGGTGAGATTAAAAATGAAATAGACTTCATACTATGCGCTAAACCTGGCATCATTCAGGATGTGGCCGTCCTCGGAAGGGTGCGTTGCAGCGACCATAGAATGGTAAGGTCTAGAATTAGCCTAGACTTGAAGAGGGAACGGAAGAAGCTAGCGAAGAAGAAGACCATTAACGAGTTAGCCGTAAGAGGGAAAGCACAGGAGTTTAGGATAGCGCTGCAAAACAGATACTCGGCTTTAACTGAGGAAGATGATCTTGATGTTCATTCAATGCACGATAACCTGACATCAATAATTACGGAGTGCGCAGTAGAAGTAGGCGGCAGGACAGTTCGAAAAGATACCGGGAAGCTATCTCAGGTGACGAAAGATCTGATTAAGAAGCGCCAAAACATGAAGGCATCTAACACTACCGATAGAATAGAACTAACGGAGCTATCAAAGTTAATAAATAAGCGCAAGGTAGCCGACATAAGGAAGTTTAATATGGAGAGAATCGAGCATGCTCTAAAGAACGGAGGTAGCCTAAAAACAGTGAAGAGGAAACTAGGCATAGGTAAAAACCAGTTGTATGCATTAAGAGACAAGCAGGGCAATGTCATTAGCAATATGGATAAGACAGTTAACGTAGCCGAAGAGTTCTACACAGACCTGTACAGTAGCCAATGTAATCAGAACGCTAATGAGAAAGACAGCAGTGCACAGCAATGCGTCATCCCGTCAGTAACGAAAGATGAAGTAAAGAAAGCCTTAGAAGCAATGAAAAGGGGAAAAGCAGCTGGGGAGGATCAGGTAACAGCAGATCTGTTGAAGGATGGAGGGGACATCGTGCTAGAAAAACTAGCCACCCTGTATACACAATGCCTTATGACCTCGACTGTACCAGAAGCTTGGAAGAATGCAAACATTATCTTAATTCATAAGAAGGGAGACGCCAAGGACTTGAAAAATTACAGGCCGATCAGCTTACTATCCGTTGCCTACAAAGTATTTACTAAGGTAATCGCTAATAGAGTCAGGGCAACGTTAGACTTTAATCAACCAAATGATCAGGCAGGCTTTCGTAAAGGATATTCTACAATAGATCATATTCACACCATCAATCAGGTGATAGAGAAATGCGCAGAATATAACCAACCTCTATATATAGCTTTCATTGATTACGAGAAAGCATTCGACTCAGTGGAAACCTCAGCAGTCATACAGGCATTGCGTAATCAGGGGGTAGAAGAGCCTTATGTCAAAATACTGGAAGATATATATAGCAACTGCACAGCTACTATAGTCCTCCATAAAGTCAGCAATAAAATTCCAATAAGGAAGGGCGTCAGGCAAGGAGACACGATCTCGCCAATGCTGTTCACCGCATGTTTGCAGGAGGTATTTCGAGGCCTGAATTGGGAACAGTTGGGAATAAGAATAAATGGAGAATACCTAAATAATCTGAGATTTGCTGATGACATTGCCTTGCTGAGTCACTCAGGAGGTGAACTGCAAATCATGATCAACGAGTTAGACAGGCAGAGCAGATCGATGGGTCTAAAAATTAACATGCAGAAAACCAAGGTAATGTTCAACAGCCTAGCAAGGGAACAACAGTTCACAATTGGCAGCGAGAGCCTAGAAATTGTGCCGGAATACGTCTACTTAGGGCAGGTAGTGACAGCTGATCCGGATCATGAGAGGGAGATAACTAGAAGGATAAGAATGGGGTGGAGCGCATATGGCAAATTCTCGCAGATCATGAGTGGCAGTTTACCAATTTCCCTCAAGAGGAAAGTGTACAACAGCATAATCTTACCGGTACTCACCTACGGGGCAGAAACGTGGAGGCTAACGAAAAGAGTTCAGCTTAAGTTAAGGACAACGCAGCGAGCCATGGAAAGAAAAATGATAGGTGTAACGTTAAGAGATCGGAAGCGGGCAGAGTGGGTGAGGGAACAAACACGGGTTAATGACATCCTAGTCGAAGTCAAGAGAAAGAAATGGGCTTGGGCAGGGCATGTAATGCGAAGGCAAGATAACCGCTGGTCTTTAAGGGTAACGGAGTGGGTTCCAAGAGAAAGTAAGCGTAGCAGGGGGCGGCAGAAGGTTAGATGGGGGGATGAGATTAAGAAGTTTGCAGGCAAAGGGTGGATGCAGCTGGCAAAGGATAGGGTTAATTGGAGAGACATGGGAGAGGCCTTTGCCCTGCAGTGGGTGTAGTAGGGCTGATGATGATGATGATGATGATGATGATGAATTGGAGGAAGTAGAAGCTATTTGAAGGTCGTCCACATAGACTGAGTACATAACGGAGCTTGGGATTATTTTCGTAAGAGAGTTCATTTTTCCAACAAAGAGAGTTGTGCCTAAAATACACCCCTGAGGTACTCCGTTTTCCTGAATGAAACTCCTCGAAAGGATTGTACCCAGGCGGACATGAAATGAATAACGGTTAGATAAGAAGTCTTTTAGGCAGTTCAACATTCTTCCTCGGATGCCA
This sequence comes from Amblyomma americanum, assembly GCF_052857255.1. Lineage (NCBI taxonomy): Eukaryota > Metazoa > Arthropoda > Arachnida > Ixodida > Ixodidae > Amblyomma > Amblyomma americanum. The sequence goes on from NC_135497.1 coordinate 403,071,832, forward strand.
AGCTCGGCAAGGTCTTGAAGAATTCCGAACCGCCAGGCCGTATCGTATGCCCTTTCTAAATCGAAAAATACAGCGAAACAGTGTTGCTTATGAACGAAACCTTCTCAAACAGTATTTTCAAGACAGACTAGGTGATCTGTTTAAAATCTTTTTAAAACCACACTCATGGGCATCAAGAAGTTCAGAGGATCGAAAGACAAACGTTAATCTTATATTAAGGACACTTTCAAAGGATTTTGCGAGGCAACTAGTCAGGGCGATGGGTTTGTAACTGCTAGGAGAGGTTGGGGGTTTTTCAGGTTTAAGGAACGGTACAATAAGAGCTTTTTTCCAGGCTTGAGGTATTTTCCCCGAAACCCATACTTTGTAAAAAAATCTTAAAAGTGCCTCTACAGCAGGCTTGGAAAGATGGGCAAGCATTTCATGGTGCATTTGGTCGGGTCCTGGAGCAGTTTTCTTACCAGCAGACAGTACAGTGTTGATTTCCTGGAGTGCAATAAGACCATCATATTTTTCATTAGCACCTCCACTTGTTGGGAGCCTTTGTTTTTCGGCTATTACTTCTGTATTTTAGAAATGACTGCATATACAGTTGAACATCGTTATAACGAACACTGACATAGCGAATTATCGGTTATAGCGAACTAAATTCGAACTTTGGTTGGTCATGCTTCAGTTTTACGACATTTATTCTTTTATAACGAAACCGAAAATGCGAGATCCACCGCGATATCGGCTGTAATGAAGAAATATTAGGTTTACGCGAGGCTCAAAACGCTAAAGGTAGCATAAAAAGAGCAAAATAAATATTGGAAGCCAATTCACAAGCACACTTTTTTTTTATCGTTTGAAAAGGTTGCAGAAAGTTCCGCGGACAGGCACATCAATTGCGCGTTTGACTGGTCGCGCCACCTACGAACAGAGTGCAAAAACTCTGAAAGCTCATATGACGACAAAGATCCGAAGGGCGGCACCACTTGTCCAGCGGTGAAGACAAGCGCGGCAACACTGGCAACAGCGAGGCGGCGGTGGCGAGCCGGCATTGCGTAGAGAGCCTGCGTTGCGGCACCCTCGACATCATCTCACTGCAGCGCCAGGTCGACATGGCAACGAAGCGGAAGGCGGTCTCGCTCGAGACAAAACTGCAGATATTGAGAGCTGTGGACAGTGGCCGCAAGAAAAAGGATGTTCCAGCGGAGTTCAGCGTTCTCCCAAGTACCTTATCCACCATTTTAGCCGCAAGAAAGAAGATTGAGGGCAACACCGAGGACGCTATAAATGTTGACCGTAAGCGAGTTAGGCCTTGCCATCACCCGGACGTGGAAGCGGGTTAGCTTTCATGGTTTAACGAGGTGAGGGCACGAAACTTGCCAGTATCGGGAGCACTTCTTCAAACGAAGGCCATCAGCCTGGCCTGTGCACTAGGGCATGAAGATTTCCGTGCGAGCAGCGGTTGGCTGCCACGTTTTCAAGACAGACATGAGATCGCGTGCCACATATTGTCTGGCGAAGGGGCTGCTGTCGACGTGGAGACATATGAAAAGTGGCTAGAGAACTTTCGGCCTCTGCTCCAGGAATACGACGAGCGCAACGTGCACAACGTTGACGAAACCGGCGTGTTTTTCAAGTTGTTGCCAGAGCAGTAACTGGCAGTAAAGAATGAAACCTGCCATGGAGGAAAAAAGAACAAAGACCGGGTGACGGTTGTCGTTGCCGTGAACATGGATGGCTCACACAAAAGACGACTCACCGTAATCGGCAAGTCTGCCCGTCCCAGGTGCCTGATAGGAGTCCGTAACTTGCAGGTTGCGTACTTGTCTAACAAAAAGGCCTGGATGACGTCCAAGCTTTTCGAAGACTGGCTCAAAGATTTCGACCAGGACATGGAGAGGCAGCACAGGAAGGCCCTGTTGCTCTTGGACAACTATTCGGCGCACAAAGTCTCGATCGTGCTGAAGGCAGTTTGTTTGGTGTTTCTGCCACCAAACGCAACTTCTGCTTTGCAACCATTGGACAAGGGCATTATCCTCTTGCATTGCTCAAGTGCAATTACCGGAAGCATTTGGTGATGCAACTGGTTTTCGAAATCGATCGACGCAGATCAACAACCATCAACATCAAGACGACGCTTGAAATGTTGTATGGATCTTGGAATGAGGTGAGGCAGTCAACAATAAGGAACTGTATTGCAGAATGCGGTTTTGTTTTGCCTGCCGTCGAAGACGAAGTTCAGCCTGATGAAAGCCTGGTAGAGCTGGACAATACTTGGGATCGACTGGCACTCCCAGGCATCGCAATTGATGATTTCGTTTCGGCCGATGAGAACTTGGCCGTGGCGCCTGAGACGACGGATCAAGAAATTGTGGATCGCGTCGTGGTCCCCGAGGATAACAGCAGCAGCGATAGCGAAGGTGACAGCGAAAGTGATGAACCACCAATAAGCAGTGCGGACGCCGTAGACATGGCCAGGAGGCTGAAAGGCTATTTAGAAAAACTGACAACGACCAAACTGCTGAGGTAGAAAAGGCCCTCGTGTGCATGGACACTGTGGAAAACTTTACTCTGTTCAGTGCTGTGAAAAGCCACCAGACGAATATCACATCCTTCTTCAAATAAACGAATGCAGACCTGTTTTGTCGAACATTGTTCTTTTGTAATTTGATTTTCGCATACTACGCTCTATTTTGTTTTAAATGCCACAAACCATAAGAAGACAGGTAAGCATTACCTAGTTTATAGTGGGTTCGAAGCCCGGAATAATGCATTTTAGTATTTAGAGTATTTGCGAGAGCCAAATTGCGGATTTGTCAGAGCCGATATTTACGCACACTGTTAAAACGAATATCGAGTATAACAAACTCATTTACGGTCCCGATGCTACTTCGTTAAAACGACGTTCGACTGTAGTGTGATGAACCGGAAACTACAGCGAAGTGCTCCCCCGATATGTCTGCCTGTTCCCCTACACTCGTTTGTGTACCAGGTGTAGTGAAAAGAAGAATTGTGAAAGGTGAGTAGCGGCCATTTAATTTTCAAACTTGCTCCCACATTTTTTTTTGATGTGGTTGAGCTGTTTATAGAAGAGACACAAATTTGCCATGATATTTTCTCTGCCTTGCACCAGATACCCCTCGCATGTGCTCTTGCCTTCATGAAAAAAATTAGGTTCTCATGAGTTGGGTATCTGCGAAACACTCCCCAAGCATTATTCTGCAGTTTTTTTGCCTCCTTACAATCCCGTGTGTACCAAATTTTGTGGTTCTGGCACACCACACCTGTGGATTTTGAAATTGATACATGTGCAGCAGAAAGAATGCATGTTGTGAACATTTCATTTATCTGATCTATGCTGTGGTTTTCTAAAATTATATCCTGTAAACTGGACTTTTTTTTTAAAACAATGCCAAATCAGCTAAATGTAGTTTCTAGCGCCGCGGTTTCGTTGAAATAACTGTTGCCGAGGATGACAGAACTATTATAACAGGAAGATGATCGCTTCCATATGGATTGTCTAAAACACTCCACTTCAAATCGCTAAAACCAGGCGGTAAACTAAAAGACAAATCTGCAACACTCATTCTCCCCGATGATGGGTAACAGTATGTGGGTTTACACAAGTTCAGCAAACAGACATTAGTGGATAGAAAAAAATCCTCGATGAGCTGCCCTCTAGCGTCAGTTTTCTCGCTTCCCCAAAAACGAGAATGTGCATTAAAGTCGCCAACTACCAGGTATGGCTCTGGTAGCTGCTTTCAAAGACCCTCCAAGTCAAGCAGTGTTATTTTCAGCTGTGGCTCGATATATACAGAGCACACCGTAATGGTTTTATGTGCAAGCAGAGTGGCTGCTACAGCCTCAAGTCTTGTTTATAGTTTAGGCTCACTAGCCAGGACATCATTTTTCACTATAATTGCCACACCTCCTGACAGCCTGCTCGCCTGCTCTCGGTCGCGGCGGAAAACCGTATAATTCTTAAGAAAATTATTGTCGTGAAGCCCTAAACCTGGCTCTTGTAGACATAACGCAACAGGAGCGTGTGCTCCTAGGATATCTTTTATGTCACTGTAGTTATTCATAAGTCCTCTATAGTTCCATTGCATCATGAAAGCCATCTTAATTTTATTTTCCTATGTAGTTAAAACTAGATCAAGTTATTTACGGCCCCTTGATTCGGGGCCTGTCTGTTTTTGACCGATCCAGACAGCTCCGCCGACCACCTGACGTGGATGGCACGGGGCTACCGTGGGTCGTGTCCATTGCCTCTGCAGAGGCGCTGGACAACCGTGCAGAGAGCACGTGGACGTTAGAGTTGGACCTCGACCTGTGGGAGGAGGTCTTGGGGGCCACGGACACGGGGGTCTGCGAGGCCTCTTTTTGGCTTGGCGGGGTAGTGTTACCTACTCCACCTGGGGGCCCGGATGGCCTCGCTACAGGTTCACTGCGAGTGGCCTGGGCATGTGCCGAAGCCAGTTGTGGTGCGCCGCGCCCACGCACCACATCGCCGAAGTTTGTTTTTGCTGTGAAGGAGTATGAGCTTGTTTGTGTGCATCACATTCTTGCTTCTCTGAACGAAATGTTTCAGTAGTTTTGAGTGTGATTATTGCTTTTTCTTTCTTCCAGTACGGACACGCCCTGGAGTATGCAGCATGGTCTCCCTCACAGTTTTGCACAGCGTCGGGCGCCGTCGCAGTCATCAGAAGAACGATCTTTTGAAGCACATTTTGCATAACTTTTACCATCGTGGCAACTCACTGAACCGCGGCCGAACCTTTGGCAGTTAAAGCATCGTCGAGGGTTAGGAATGCAGGGTCTCACATTTATTTTTAGATAACCCACTTCATTTGAGTCTGGGAGAATACTATGTGCAAATGTCAAGACTATGTGCTTTGCTGAGATTTCTTTGCCCTCTTTTCTTATTCTTATCCCGTGGACATCAACGACGTTTTGTTCAGCAAGCCCTTCTTTGATTTCTTCTTCAGTGAGGTAGAGAAAATCATTCTCTGAAATTACACCACGGACTGTACTGAGGGATCGGTGGGCAGATATGGATACAGGGATGTCACCTATAGACACAATGTTGGAAAGTTTTGACTGTTGGACGCTTTCTTGGAGTTCCAGTACGAGGTCTCCACTAGCCATTTTTGTAAACTTATAGCCAAAGCCCAAGGCACCCGTCAAACATTTTTCTACAATGAATAGGGGGATTATTCTAGGAGATTTATCAGTTTGCTCACTATGAATCACTTCAAACTTAGGGAAACTTTGTTTCTTTTTTTCATGAAATTCTAAGTTACATCGGTCCTCCCTCTCTTGTTAGAGCGATCAGTTGCTGAGAGAACGTTAGCCATAGAATAAATGTGTTTTTTGGACACGATGCCAGCCACCCACCATGGAGCCCAACTTGGGGACGGGACAGGAACTTGCAAGCAAGTCCTGCCCACGCCAGCTGTACACCCCAACTATAACCCAATATGACGCAACTCAGGGTGGTTGGCCACACAAGGTTATCCCTCGCCGCCAGGAAAAAAGGAAGAAACTAGAAGTGAGTAGGAGACAGGAGACTTGTGAGAAAGGGGTAGGAAAGTGAAAGATAGAGGGAAGGATAGCAAAAGACGACTGCCGATTTCCCCCGGTCGGGTCAGGCCGGAGGTGCCGTCTACAGGAAGCTGGGGCCAAAGTGGTGCGTTGCCTCCGCCGAGGGGCCTTAAAGGTCCAAACGCTCGGCATCGGCTCAACCACCAAGATCCCCTTTTCCCCGAACACTGCAATGCCACGCACGGCGAAGCGCGGGTGCTCGGCTCCGTGCTGATGCACTGTTCACCATCATCCCCTGCGGGAATGTCCTTGCTTGCGGATGCTCGGGAACCCGTGGTGTCACCACTCACCAATGCCTGCAAGCTGCAGACACCCCCCTGAGGGGCCCGGGATACTGTTTACACGTCCTGGCAACCTCGATTTTAGATGTTTTTAATTGTTGTTCTGCGAGCCTTAATTTTACTCTTGAACTACCTCAGCTTGAGTCACTGCAGTTTTTAGATATTCGTTTTTATTTCAATGACCCTGGGCATGTATGCTGGACGTATGCGCTGCGTACCAAGATGTCTTTGCTTCCTTTTGTCTCAGCCCATTCAAAGCTAGTAAAAAGAGGGATAGCCATGTCACGCCTTCATGCAGCACTCTTGAAATCGTGTCATCACAAGACGAAAAGAAAGCTTCAGCACCCAAGTCAAGCGTCTAGAAAATTCTGGATACCCTCTTGACGTGATTGTCGCCGTGGCAGAAACGTTGACAAAAGAGAAAAAAAGACTTTCGCAAAGGCGCACAGAAGAGGAAAAGAAAAGAAGCGTCATTGTCACGCGGTACATGAATCATGTGTCCCGTAATCTCAAGAGAATTGGAGCAAAATTCGAAGTCGATGTCGTTATTAACGCGCCGTGCAGAATATCGATGCTTTGTCGCATGGTGACAGGCAAGGGCCAGAAGAAATATGGGTGCTGTAAAAATCATGCAGAAAGTTTTGTTCTGTGCAACGAAGGTGAGAGAGAGAGAGAGCTCTTTATTGGAAGGCATAGAATTTAGCCTCGCTGGCATGCTACTCTGCGTGGCGATGAGAATGTGGGAGATAAATACTGACGGTAAGCATTGCGGGAGAGGTTAAATTAAAGAGAAAAAAAAAAGGAAGAAGGTGTTGTTTATAGTATCCCTCTGAGCTGTGGTCAAGTCTACATCGGTCAGACGGGCCGCTGTCTAAACGACCGATTAAGGGAGCATGATGATTCCCTAGGTAACGGTTACGGCTCGAATCTATCGCCTCATTGTAAGGACTGCAAATACCACCCTCTGCTGACAAACACTTCGATAATCGGTCGCCACGAAGAAAGGCTCGAACGTGAGCTGTTTCAAGTGGTATAAATCGCTCAGAGTGGCAGATGTCTCCGCACGCCCTCAGTACTTGCGACCCAGAAAGAGCAGCGTTTTCTGATTTCTTAACAATCTGTTATGTATTCATTGTCTCCACCCTTCCCACAACTCTTGCCCTTTAAGTTTATTTTCACCATTCTTACAAATGAGGCTTTGCGCATGCGTAACGGCTCCTGTACGGTACTGCGTACTTCAATAAATGTTTCGAAAGTTTGCACTCGTCCCATACACTTCTCTGCTGTGTCCTTGTGTCTTCGCGCTACCAACACATCATGATGACCTATCAACAGGCTCGAATTTCTGCTCTATTAGAATGTTCAGTCACAACTGACCATATTCGTGGCAACGATAACCTAACAGTGTCTGAGCAGTGTAATCAAGTATGCAATCACTGCAATAAAGTGATGTGGGGCATGCTCCGGTGTGCAAGCACCGCCAGCCAAGTGCACACCTCACCCCGTGGATGCAGCTTGTTTTTCTCTTTTCCATGAGAGAATGAGGAGCTCGTCGGGTCGTCTGGAGGTGTCGCCATCTCATGTCACGTCTGTCATGGCAAGCATACCTGAGGCGTGACATGACTTGCAATGACTGAACAAGCGAGACATCACATATCACGTGACATCACTGTGATGATGTGGATTATGCCACTGTGTGGTTCCAGGAGGACAAAAAAAAGGGTGGCCGCGTGCGCTGCGAGCCGGTGTACACGCAGGATCGAATGTCAGAGCTAGGCTTCGAGATAGTCGTGGCAGCATGTCGCTGAGTGGCAGGATGTTCTTTTTGGAGCTCGGCATTCTCCCCAAGGCCAGCTAGCCTGCACCGGTCGGGTACCGAGGTTCAGGGTCTGGCTGCCCGCACAGCACCACAGTACCCTGCTGCAGACTCATGCCTGCTTTTCCATGGCCAGGCAGCCTACCAACAAGCACCTGCCTGCTGATGCCAGCTTACCAGCAGCCAGGCGGCCCACAGACGCACTCCTCCCTGCTGATGCAGGTCTGCCGTTGGCCAGGCTGTTTCTGCCACCTGCCTACCTGCTGATACCGGCCTCCTGGTATGCAGGACGTTACCACGAGCTGATTGCCTGTGGATACCTTCCCCGGTGACCAGTTGTCGCCGACAACCAACGTCGACAGTCATCTACCTGCAGCACATGGTGGCAGCACAACGGAGCAGCACGCACCGGAACCTACAGTAGGACATTGGTGTTCCTCTTGTCGAACCCCTCTAGGCTGCTTTAAGTGCCCCGTAGCGTATGTGTGTGTGTGTTAGCGTGCTAGTGGGCTAGATATGCCAAATTTTGTCCCCGCTGCTGAAGAAAAACAGTGCTTCGATGCTGAATGCGACCTGTTTATTGCCCAGAGCTCCTGAACGGACCTGGACCCTTAACTACATCACAATATGGTGAGCCTGCCAGGATTCGTCAGCGAGAGGGCCGAGTAACAGCCCCATATTCACGCAAAGCACTAAGCTTGAGCGACGATGGACCTAGAGCATTTAGCCACGTAGGGCGCGCAACTGGGTTTCTCGGGTGCTGAGCTGAGGGAGTGGGTAGACAATGAACGTGTAGCGCAGAGGGCAGAGCAGGCTGCAGAAAGAGAGGAAAGTCAGGCAGCCACTGCGAGAGAGAAAGAGATTCTGGAATTGAAACTCAGATTCCAAGAAAGAAACTTGCAGTAATGAGACTGATCATGTCGAAACCTTTCCAGCATCAAATCATGACATTTCTCTCAACCCACAAAAACTGTTACAGTTGTTCGATCAGCGGCGCGATGATTTGCATACATACGTTCAGCGTTTTGAGCCTGCAGCAATGGGACAGGACTGGACTCAAGATAAATGGGCTTTGGCCGTAAGCATGTGCCTCACAGGCGAGGCGCGAACTGTGATCGGTCGAATGACTGCCACTGAGTCGGCAGATTATCAAAAAATAAAGAAAGCGTTCCAGCAGCGATTTAGATTCACTGCTCAGGGTTAAAATGGCAAATTTCGGAGGGCTCGAGCTCAGGATGGTGAGACAGGGAAACAGTTAGCAGCCAGGCTTTCTGGTTACTTCGACCACCGGATTGAAACGGCAAATGTTACCAAGACATTCGAAGACCTGCGCAACCATATGATTTCTGAGCAGTTCCTCCGATGTTGCCATCCGAAGCTCGTTATCTTCTTGAAGGAGCGAGAGTGCAAGACACTTGATGGGCTGGCCGACACAGCTGATTGCTTCCAGGAAGCGCACAACTTTTCTAATCCCAGCAAAGTCCCTGATGTAGCGAAAGAACCCAGTAAGGCCTCTGTCGACCCACTGAAGAAGGCACAATTAAGGTGTGCATGCTAAGCAATCGTCCGGGGCATCGGGCTTCCGACTGTGACAGCTCCACTAAAGAGGTACCCAGGTGCAATTCTTGCGGCAAGATCGGGCACCGGACGGAGAATTGCAGAAGTCGGCACCCGAAGAAAGAGCAGAGTGCCGCTTCCCGTCTTACTCGTGCTCTCCCACCTGCCCCGCCTGCCAGCACTAAACAGCCAAAACATGTAAAACAAAAAAGCTCCGTTCCTAGTGGTCATGACCAAAACATGGGGAACGTGCTTCAGCCTACAACGGGTAGGATGCGAGGTGCGGAATGATTAGCGACGAAAAAACTCGTTCGCGTTCTTCAAGACAAGGGCAGTAATGCTGTCGTTATCCGCCGGAGTTTGGTTCCAAAGAACTACGTGACAGGACGCAGAGGGACACAATATCTCCTTGACGGTACCGTCACCCAATTAGCCGAGGCAAGAGTGCAAGTGCATACGCAATACTACTCTGGAGAGGTGACAGCACTTTCCATGAAATGCCCCTTGTACGACCTCGTGCTCGGAAACATCCCAGGTGTCAGGGAACCACACGACCCGAACCCAGGCTGGATGAACCCACGTATTAGCATGACGCGGCACCAGTTCCTCAGGAACACCTAATGCCAGGAAAATCGGAGCGTTGTGTTAACGCCGTGCCCAAGACACAAGAGGACACGTTATCCCCGTTGCACGTGCCACGAATCCAGTGCTGTTAGCTGAAAATACCACTTAGCTGAAGAGCAGCGGAAGGATGCAACACTCAAATGGCTCTTTCCTAAAATCAGTAAGGAGTTTATATCCAGTAAGAGTCATAAATACTTCTTCCGTGAAGAAGGAAATATTCTTTACCGGCATTACTCCATGTCGACTGGCAGGAATTTCGAACAGGTTGTTGTACCCCTTGCGTTCAGGTCGCCAATTCTACACAGAGCCCATGAAAGCATTATGGCCGGGCACCAAAAAATACGACGAACGACCGATCGTGTACCAGAGGATTTTTATTGGCCCCACCTACACGGAGATGTCGCCCGATTCGTTAAGTCGTGTGATAAATGCCAAAGAACAACACCAAAGGGCAAGGTTGGCATTGCACCACTCGGCAACATTCCACTGATCACTACTCATTTCGAGCATGTTGCCATCGACCTCATCGGGCCTTTCTCACCGAAGTCGGATAAAGGCAACTGATATATGCTCACGCTGATGGATTTTTTTAAACGTTATCCTGACGCCATCGCGCTTCCTGCCAAGTGCACGTTGCGGAAGCGCTAGCCGAAATGTTTTCCCGCATTGGTATCCAAAAGGAAATTGTGACTGAGCAGGGGGCCATGTTTACCTCCGACCTCATGAAGGAAGTCAGCTGACTTCTCTCCATCAACCTGCTCAAGAAGTCACCTTATCACGTGATGGCGAATGGCCTCGTGGAGAAATTTAATGGAACTTTGAAGACAATGCTTAAGAGAATGTGCCAAGAAAAGCCTCGGTCATGGGATAGGTATTTGGCACTGTTGCTCTTCACTTACCGTGAAGTTCCACAGGTTAGTCTTGGGTTTTCCCCGTTCCAATTGATCTATAGATGCCATGTGCGAGGGCCACTGACAGTACTCAAGGAGCTCTGGACAAATCAGATTATCGATGGAGAAAGTTGCTCAACGTACACCTATCTCATCAACCTCAGAAACCGCCTGGAAGACACATGGAAACTTGCTCATGAGAAACTGCAGAAAGCAAGCCAGAAGCAGAAAACATACTATGACGGGGAGAGTCACCCCAAAAGGTTAAGCCCGGGCACAATGTTCTGATTTTTCTGCCCACAGACTCCAACAAGCTGTTCATGCAGTGGAAAGGTCCATACGATGCCCCTAAACGCAAAAACGACGTGGATTACCTTGTGGAGCTGGGGCAAAAGAGCAAAGTTTTTCACATAAATATGCTTAAGGAGTACAAAGAGCACAATCCTTTGGTGATGCAGCAAGTATCGACCGCATCCGAAACCGACCAGCCAGGGGCTACTAATTCGAAATAACTGTTGTGAATACCGACATCTTCGAATTACGGAGGTTTTGCCCCACTGAAATGCACAAGGCTGTGCAGGAACCCCAGCATCAGTTCGAATTAACCGTCAGTTCAAATTAATCGAGTCCGAATTACCGAGCTGTACTACACCTCAGAGAACAGTGAAAAAAAAAGCTCATGCGACATTTGTAGCTTGGTTACAAATATAATGCGAAGTGCTTCCTGAAACAGACAATTTGAAGGGGCCATGACATGGTCGTTCTTCATATTGCAGTTTTGTGCTTCAGTAACTAATACAAGAGCTTATGATTCAGTTTCCGATATTTGGCTGCCCTGGAAGCACTCTATATTCCGAAAAATGCAATCGAAACTGAGAACGGGAAACTCCTCCCACCGGCAGCGAACGCCATATTGAATGCTATCGCGACGTCACCAGGCCATACACGGAGCAACGTCGTCTGCTCTCGTCGCTGCAATGTGCGCAGCCAGGTGTCTTGCCCCCGTAATTCCGCGGGTGATCGAAGTAGCAATTCTCCCCCACATATGAGTGACTGGCGCCGCAAAAGCGTTAATAATAGTAACGCAGTTATTCTCCGGTATAGGTATAGGTTCCGGTTACACTAGGCCGATGGGACGGCAATCGGCGGTCAGTTGGCTGGTCGGTATGAAAAATGCCATCACTGACGCACTGGTCTGTCAAGCTAGACCAACGACAACACCAGAACGATCAACGACCCCGTATCGCAGTACTGTAAAAAGTGAACTTAGTGGGAACCAGAAGAGCGGACTAGTTGGTATGACATTCTAAAAACTTAAGAATTTTAAAACTTATTCAACCTGATGCTAGCCACGGCTACATACGCGATGTGCGTGCACCAGCGAAGAGGTGCTTTCATTCGGTGCCTGCGCATAGAACCTATCGGCGAGGCAATTGAGCGACGCGGGCAGAAAACGCCGCACAACGGTGCCCCTCGTCGCCGTCGCCTGGGCTTGCTCAGCCGAGCGAAAGCTGCACTCCCGGTGAATAGACGGCCAGAAAAACTGCGCTTGTGTACCTTACCGTTATCGAAAAAAGCGAAACGAGCGGCCGCACTTCATATCTTCACACTGTCTAACTAATCAGCGGGGAACTCTTGCCAGATGCTTGAATTTCAGCTCGGATGGCGGACCACTGGCCCCTGTTGTGACGAGGCCTAGCGAGTGCGATTCGTGTAAGCGATTTCGGCGATTGCGGACAGCGAATTCGCAAGTTTTAGAGCCTGAAAATAGCTGTAGAGAGTAGTTTTGGCCAGAGTGCCCTCAAAGCGAACTCTACCTACATCGCAGGGCACGAGTACAATAAGGGGAAAGCGCAGATACGTGACCCGGTCTGCACAGCATGTGCTGAAGGCAGCCGGGAGCAGCCATCAGCGTCAACTGGAGCTGGGGCAAAAGAGCAAAGTTTTTCACATAAATATGCTTAAGGAGTACAAAGAGCACAATCCTTTGGTGATGCAGCAAGTATCGACCGCATCCGAAACCGACCAGCCAGGGGCTACTAATTCGAAATAACTGTTGTGAATACCGACATCTTCGAATTACGGAGGTTTTGCCCCACTGAAATGCACAAGGCTGTGCAGGAACCCCAGCATCAGTTCGAATTAACCGTCAGTTCAAATTAATCGAGTCCGAATTACCGAGCTGTACTACACCTCAGAGAACAGTGAAAAAAAAAGCTCATGCGACATTTGTAGCTTGGTTACAAATATAATGCGAAGTGCTTCCTGAAACAGACAATTTGAAGGGGCCATGACATGGTCGTTCTTCATATTGCAGTTTTGTGCTTCAGTAACTAATACAAGAGCTTATGATTCAGTTTCCGATATTTGGCTGCCCTGGAAGCACTCTATATTCCGAAAAATGCAATCGAAACTGAGAACGGGAAACTCCTCCCACCGGCAGCGAACGCCATATTGAATGCTATCGCGACGTCACCAGGCCATACACGGAGCAACGTCGTCTGCTCTCGTCGCTGCAATGTGCGCAGCCAGGTGTCTTGCCCCCGTAATTCCGCGGGTGATCGAAGTAGCAATTCTCCCCCACATATGAGTGACTGGCGCCGCAAAAGCGTTAATAATAGTAACGCAGTTATTCTCCGGTATAGGTATAGGTTCCGGTTACACTAGGCCGATGGGACGGCAATCGGCGGTCAGTTGGCTGGTCGGTATGAAAAATGCCATCACTGACGCACTGGTCTGTCAAGCTAGACCAACGACAACACCAGAACGATCAACGACCCCGTATCGCAGTACTGTAAAAAGTGAACTTAGTGGGAACCAGAAGAGCGGACTAGTTGGTATGACATTCTAAAAACTTAAGAATTTTAAAACTTATTCAACCTGATGCTAGCCACGGCTACATACGCGATGTGCGTGCACCAGCGAAGAGGTGCTTTCATTCGGTGCCTGCGCATAGAACCTATCGGCGAGGCAATTGAGCGACGCGGGCAGAAAACGCCGCACAACGGTGCCCCTCGTCGCCGTCGCCTGGGCTTGCTCAGCCGAGCGAAAGCTGCACTCCCGGTGAATAGACGGCCAGAAAAACTGCGCTTGTGTACCTTACCGTTATCGAAAAAAGCGAAACGAGCGGCCGCACTTCATATCTTCACACTGTCTAACTAATCAGCGGGGAACTCTTGCCAGATGCTTGAATTTCAGCTCGGATGGCGGACCACTGGCCCCTGTCGTGACGAGGCCTAGCGAGTGCGATTCGTGTGTGCGATTTCGGCGATTGCGGACAGCGAATTCGCAAGTTTTAGAGCCTGAAAATAGCTGTAGAGAGTAGTTTTGGCCAGAGTGCCCTCAAAGCGAACTCTACCTACATCGCAGGGCACGAGTACAATAAGGGGAAAGCGCAGATACGTGACCCGGTCTGCACAGCATGTGCTGAAGGCAGCCGGGAGCAGCCATCAGCGTCAACTGTGGACAACAAATCTCGTTGTTTTCATTAATTCAAGTAATTCCCGAACGTATCTTTAGCTAGAGCGCTTCAATATCAAATACTGATGACATAAGAGGAAGCAGATACAGTTGAACCTCGTTATAACGAACACTGACATAGCGAATTATCGGTTATAGCAAACTAAATTCGAACTTTGGTTGGTCATGCTTCAGTTTTACGACATTTATTCTTTTATAACGAAACCGGAAATGCGAGATCCACCGCGATATCGGCTGTAATAATAAAAATATTAGGTTTACACGAGGCTCAAAACGCTAAAGGTAGCATAAAAAGAGCAAAATAAATATTGGAAGGTTGCAGAAAGTTCCGCGGCCAGGCACATAAATTGCGTGTTTGACTGGTCACGCCACCTATGAACAGAGTGCAGAAACTCTGAAAGCTCATAGACGACACAGATCCAAATGGCGGTGCCACTTGTCCAGCGGTGAAGACAAGCGCAGCAACACTGGCAACAGCGAGGCGGCGGTGGCGAGCCGGCATTGCGTAGAGAGCCTGCTTTGCGGCACCCTCGGCATCATCTCAGTGCAGCGCCAGGTCGACATGGCAACGAAGCGGAAGGCAGTCTCGCTCGAGACAAAACTGCAGATATTGAGAGCTGTGGACAGTGGCCGCAAGAAAAAGGATGTTCCAGCGGAGTTCAGCGTTCCCCCAAGTACCTCATCCATCATTTTAGACGCAATAAAGAAGATTGAGGGCAACACCGAGGACGCTATAAAAGCTGACCGTAAGCGAGTTAGGCCTTGCCATCACCCGGACGTGGAAGCGGGTTCGCTTTCATGGTTTAACGAGGTGAGGGCACGAAACTTGCCAGTATCAGGAGCACTTCTTCAAACGAAGGCCATCAGCCTGGCCTGTGCACTAGGGCATGAAGATTTCCGTGCGAGCAGCGGTTGGCTGCCACGTTTTCAAGACAGACACGAGATCGCGTGCCACACATTGTATGGCGAAGGGGCTGCTGTCGACGTGGAGACATGTGAAAAGTGGCTAGAGAACTTTCGGCCTCTGCTCCAGGAATACGACGAGCGCAACGTGTACAACGTTGACGAAACCGGCGTGTTTTTCAAGTTGTTGCCAGAGCGGTCACTGGCAGTAAAGAATGAAACCTGCCATGAAGGAAAAAAGAACAAAGACCGGGTGACGGTTGTCAGTGCCGTGAACATGGATGGCTCACACAAAACACGACTCACCGTAATCGGCAAGTCTGCACGTCCCAGGTGCCTGATAGGAGTCCGTAATTTGCAGGTTGCGTACTTATCTAACAAAAAGGCCTGGATGACGTCCAAGCTTTTCGAAGACTGGCTCAAAGATTTCGACCAGGACATGGAGAGGCAGCACAGGAAGGCCCTGTTGCTCTTGGACAACTATTCGGCGCACAAAGTCTCGATCGTGCTGAAGGCAGTTTGTTTGGTGTTTCTGCCACCAAACGCAACTTCTGCTTTGCAACCGTTGGACAAGGGCATTATCCGTTCGCTCAAGTGCAATTACCGGAAGCATTTGGTGATGCAACTGGTTTTCGAAATCGATCGACGCAGATCAACAACCATCAACATCAAGACGACGCTTGAAATGTTGTATGGATCTTGGAATGAGGTGAGGCAGTCAACAATAAGGAACTGTATTGCAGAATGCGGTTTTGTTTTGCCTGCCGTCGAAGACGAAGTTCAGCCTGATCAAAGCCTGGTAGAGCTGGACAATACTTGGGATCGACTGGCACTCCCAGGCATCGCAATTGATGATTCCGTTTCAGCCGATGAGAACTTGGCCGTGGCGCCTGAGATGATGGATCAAGAAACTGTGGATCGCGTCGTGGTCCCCGAGGATAACAGCAGCAGCGATAGCGCAAGGTGACAGCGAACGTGATGAACCACCAATAAGCAGTGCGGACGCCACAGACATGGCCAGGAGGCTGAAAGGCTATTTGGAAAAACTGCCGACGACCAAACTGCTGAGGTAGAAAAGGCCCTCGTGTGCATGGACACTGTGGAAAACTTTACTCTGTTCAGTGCTGTGAAAAGCCACCAGACGAATATCACATCCTTCTTCAAATAAACGAACGCAGACCTGTTTTGTCAAACCTTGTTCTTTTGTAATTTGACTTTCCCATACTACGCTCTATTTTGTTTTAAATGCCACAAACCATAAGGAGACAGGTAAGGATTACCTCGTTTATAGTGGGTTCGAAGCCCGGAATAATGCATTTTAGTATTTAGAGTATTTGCGCGAGCCAAATTGCGGATTTGTCAGAGCCGATATTTATGCATACTGTTAAAACGAATATCGAGTATAACGAACTAATTTACGGTCCCAATGCTACTTCGTTATAACGACGTTCGACTGTACATTTAGCGGGAAGCGCCAGATACGCGAAGCGTTTCTCGTGCAGGTGATATAGCATCAGCGGCAGTTCTTGCAGTGATATCATAGTGTGTAAATGAATAAAACTACAATTTGTGAGCAATACTACGTAATATTTAAGATAAGGAGAGCCCACCTGACGTTTTATCCCAAGCAAACGAGCAGTACTGTTGGCGCATAGCTATGTAAACAACCCCTGCGCGGGGCTGCAGTTGTCGTGATCGTCGCATTCCTAGGTCACAATGTGCACGCACAGTAAACGCTAAATGATGTACTATTTTTTTCAAGCACTCATTTAGCATTCGAGTCGCGTAGGGTTTTGCAAGCGGCTTGGTTCCTGCAAAACTGTTCTACGAGCCGAAGGGGATGTATGTTCAACTTACAAATGCACACATACCACGGGGAAGTCGTCTCATTCGGCACTTTTCTCTGCTCCTTTCGTGCCTCAAGGTTATTCTAGTGCCACCTTGTGATAACTTGTTTAATTATCGAACCGATGAATAGCAGACAAGAAAATGGTAGCCAGCTACAAAGCGCCGCGGCTTTCACGGCGCACATCGGCAAAGGCATGCACAGCACGTGCCGCTTTTCACATACGGGAGCACTTGATTGCGCAAAAGAGACCATACTCATAACATAAAACTAACATGTTTCACAGCGTAAATAATAAAGCAGGGGTGCATCGATTTCTGTTTCCTCAACAATCACAAAACTGGCGCCACGAGCAAGTCCGCTTTCTTAAGGATCACTCAGCTCGCGTACTACGCTGAAGGCTTCCGAAAAGAAAACACGGAAAATACATTTTATTTCGATAAGCTAAAAAAGGATAACTTTTCGAGTGACCGCCGTCTACGGTATGCATGCAAGCACCTCAACAGCGCGCAGCAAACAACGCGGGGCGGGTATGCCCCTCTGACGTCAGTAATCAGAGGTTGCCAGACCAGCCAGCAGTTCGCAGAAGAAACGGAGAAAATTCGTTTTAAAAACGTTTACCGCACAGAATCAACTGAAACTTGGGGGAATTTTAATCTAACAATTTGAGAATTAAATGCGATAAACAGGGTATGCGCGAAAATAGGCTGTCATGGCTCCTTTAAGGAAACATTTGGTGTTATAATGTATGAATATGGCAACACTGTTTTGACAGGCGCCAATGTCGTGAATCTTCCCATACAAGCCGCCGCGGTGGCTGAGTGGTTATGGCGCTCGGCTGCTGGCCCAAAAGACGCGGGTTCGATGCCGGCCGCGGCGGTCGAATTTCGATGAAGGCGAAATTCTAGAGGCCCGTGTGCTGTGCGATGTCAGTGCACGTTAAAGAACCCCAGGTGGTAGAAATTTCCGGAGCCCTTCACTACGGCGTCTCTCATAGCCTGAGTCGCTTTGGGACGTTAAACCCCCATAAACTAAACCAAACCATCTTCCCATACAAGCGTGTGGGCATGTTACCACCAGAGCCACGGCATTTGAAGCACTAGCTGGCTTGAGCAGATGGGGGAGCAAGCATGTCAAGACATAGACAGAACTTCATTCGTTACCAGGTTCTGCCTTTCAAGAGAACTCAGACAATTAAATTCATCAAATTTCTATCACTCCATTACTTCTGCTGATGTCCACAAACACAATACAATCAAAAAATAAATGTTACCACTAACACACAATTTTGCAAAAAATGTAAAATGCATGAATTTTGGAAGAAACACTAAAAATATAGGGGGTTTTAAGTATCCCACACAAATTGCTAGAACCACATTTCATCGAAAAGGAAGGCATCATATTGCCGCACGCAAGAGCTCGCACAGCGCGCAGAGGAAGCTCGCCAACTAGCGCGTGTGCGCATCAGACCTCAGCGGAGTATGATGCACGACGCTACAATCTTCGCCACAGACGTGTCATATATGAACCTGGCGACAAGGGGTGGGTCTGGACGCCTATTCGCCGCCGTGGGCTCTCCGAAAAACGATTACGGCGATACTTCGGGCCCTATGTTGTGCTGAGACGTTTAACCGACGTAACGTATGAGGTGGTGCCAGATGGGTTATCGACATCCAAACGACGCCAGCAACAAGTCGACGCCGTCCATCTTGTACGTATGAAGCCATACTACTCGGACCGATCTTGACCTCCTACTTCCTTTTCTTATCACTGAGACGATGCTTCCTGAGGAGGGGGGCAAGTGCCGCATGCAAGAAGACTCAAAAGATGACGACTGGATCTACGAGCGCAATGCTAAAAGAGGAAGAAGCTGCAAATGCGCAGGGACTCTGTCTGGTTGACCAGTAAACCGTTTTTATCCTCGGGGTTTTACCGAGTCGTGACACTATGAACAAGTGATGCGCTTATTGTTTCCTACGACAGCCCATAAGTTTCCCTCACGCAATGATGTGACCATGCACCTGGTCTATGTCTATAAATGCCTCGCATGTGGACTGCTGTGTGGCTCACAGGCTGTGGAATGTGACGCACATTTGTGTATGAAATCAGTGTGCAGATCATATCAATTGAGCTAGAACTGCACAACCTCCAATCTGTTTTTCTACACAGTATTGTTTTCTGCATTCAACACACTCCGTGGCACCCCATTATGAAACGCAAGCCCCAAAGGAACCGTTTTTGGTGAGGGAAGCACTCGCTGCAAGTGAAACTGACTACGCGATTTTGCGTCACTGAGTCTATACTATCAACCACATGCGGAGGCCACATGCAAAGCAAACAGACAGCGCCAGCGCATACATTAAACCTGCAGTGCACCCAACCACCATGGCTACTGCAAATGAGCATCACCTGGTCCTGCTGTATGTGCCGCCACAGCCGCGTTGTGGGCCAGGAAAGTGGCCTGGGCCCAGGCCATTGGATCAGCGCATGGAGACGTACATGACCTTGCCGCTATCTCCTGCAGAGAAACCAGTGTGGGAGCCACACATTATTACTACTAGAAGCACTGCACGTGGCAACAGGCCAACTAAATGACCAACCAGCCCATCCCGTTTGCAAAGTGACTTTTTATGCAAGCAACATTCACACATATCCATCACTAGTGTCTCCGCTAAGATGCTGAAACATGTTAGGCACTTCACCAGCACCTTTCATCATATACAGTGAAAGCACGTGAATTCAGATTTCATTAATCTGAACTTCTATATCATTCGAAAAGTGCGACATGATCCGCCCACACACTATCAGAGTCTATGTAAACCATGCGGCGGGCTCTGTTGCGGGCTATATCTATGTGCCACCACGACTAGGCAGCCTGTGCAAATGGGAGGCTCAACTGCCTCTAAGGAGGATATGTGGAGAGGGTAAAAACGGCAGGATGACCGGACCGGAGAGGGGGGGAGGCTCTAGCTCATGTTAGCGGCAGCATGGCAGCGGCAACTGGCTGCGTGACCTCCGAGATGTGTACCTGACTGTTGCTTGTAGCTACTGATTTTGAAGGCTTCAGTAGCTTGCTACGTTAGGCTTTGCTGTTGAGCAGTGGACGACACGACCAGTTCCAAGATACAACGAATAAGGCACATCGCAGTGTCTCCGGCACTCCGAAACCACAGCCGTGCACAAAACCCCGTGTGCTAAACCAGAGAATTGAAGCTTTTGCTGATATTTGCTGTGTGTCTTTGTCTCAATTTTCCAGTGCCCTCTGCATCATATTCCGTGCAATTGGTAGCAGCAGTCACCCCAAGTTAAACATACGCAGTATAAGGGTGCAGTAATTTAGAAATGTCATCCATCTGCGGTAAATACCTTGCCAAAACGCCTAAAAGGAAGACTGAAACCATGTGTGAAGTCAACATTGGTCTGTTATCGAAACAGGATATTCCCTTTTAATAAGCACACTCATTCGTTCAGTGGCTCACAGCAACCAGGGGTCAGAAGGCTGGAAAATTGGGCAAAATGCAACTGTCGTGGAGACTTTTGCTTCTCAACATAAACGGTTGAGCAGCTCCCGCGGCTCAAAAGTGTGAAAATGCGAGTGGCAGAGGTTACATAGCCATTTTGGTCAAAAACCAGCAGTCGCAGAATGGCCACATGCTGCCGTATTTTTCAGCCTTCCCGACCATGCTCACAGGCAATAGCCCTTCCTTCACGACACCGACACAGCCCTCAACTACAAAAATCGGATGCGTTGAAAGTCGCCTGTCTCTTCTTCAGTTTTCTAGTTGAAGAGGAGGCCTTCTGCTCAGCTCCAGCTTTAGAACAGAAAGTGTTGGCCGTTACCTTCCGGGGAAGAAAAAAAAAGAAAGACAATCGTGGAAATTTTTAGAACAATAAAAAGGGAAAATCTCACTACCTGGCTGCTTCCCGATGGCAGTTAACCATATCTTTTGTTCGCTTTCATTTGTTCAGACTTTGAATTATTCAAACTGCGTGCATTACGAATTAATCAGTTTTACCTTCTTTCACACTAACCTGTACAAATATTCAAACTGCCAATTTAGTAAAGCTCATCAACATCTGCAATTCTTCAGGACTTACAAGCCTTGACCTTGAAAATACCTGTGATATCCTCATTTCTCAACCTTTAAAAGTCCTTCACATTACTTGAGCTTTAATGCCTCAGCTTACCACAATTTGTCTTCAAGGAAACTCACACTTCTTGAACTCATCTCCACGTTTCTTCCAGCTACTTTTCGCTCGTCGCTACACTTCATGCCCCCAGGATACCGTGCTGGGGCTCCTTTTTCTTCTCTTCCACACAATGAGGCTTCCTACTCAATGCACTGCTTTTAGGAATCTGCTTTATGCAGCATATCCCCAGTCATATCACACAATAGCCACACATCCCAATGTTAAAACTCTGCATAAACGATACAAATCGCACTGTCCATAATCAATGACAACCAACCCCAGTTTAAACTTCCTATCAAAGAAGACAAATACTGTGTATCCGTTAATGCCTTTTAACATTAACAAAAAAACACACAATGCCAAAAACACAGCCTCTCAAAGCTGAGGCACACCATGGTGCTTTGGATTCTCGCAGCACATAACTGCACCTGACTGCATGCAGTTTTACGCAAAAGCAAATAACAAGATGCACAGCTGCGAATGCAAAATTAAGGCCGATTTCGTAGCGTGCCCTACCTGCAGTCTTTTGCAACACATTAA
Organism: Amblyomma americanum; assembly: GCF_052857255.1. Taxonomy (NCBI): domain Eukaryota; kingdom Metazoa; phylum Arthropoda; class Arachnida; order Ixodida; family Ixodidae; genus Amblyomma; species Amblyomma americanum. The sequence continues at coordinate 403,093,555 of NC_135497.1, forward strand.
ATTGGCACTCAGGAACTCTGCCAGCAACTATCACACTGCTTACCAAGCATATATTCAGGCAGAGAGCAGTCCCACGAAACCAGTGGCCCCAAGACACCCACCTGGGAGATTCTGTACTCAGCCAGCCAGCAGACCCACAGGCAGCCAGGTGCAGCTGGTCTCTGGCCACACATGGATGCCATCACCACCACAGCTGGCCAGCGGCGTGCAGAGCCCAGCCGGGCCCACACCAGGGCACCCACCTGCATGCAAAGATTGCTCACGAGGGGCCTCTGAATACTGCAGGGGTGCTGTGTCAGTTCCACTGTATCGAAGATAAACCTTTCCCCTGGGCTGATTGATTGGTGACTTTGCCATCCTGGCAGTACAAAGAGGTTGGGATCAGGCAAAGACAAACACACAAGGATGGCACTCAGCTTTCAAGTGCATTTTGTTTCATGCATTTATGTACGTTCTCTGACCAACCTTTAAGCATGCCCACTGAGTCATATCAAAATGGTATGAATGCAATAAAAATCGAAAGAAAACAGTGCCAGGAAACAGGCAGTACAAAAAAAAATTACGGGAAGATCATACATCTGAAGTGACAATTCTGCAAAACTGCTGAATTTATCCCCAATGATTACCTTGACGGTTTTACCCACCCTCTCTGTGACTCAGCATCTACGATTGTGCACGCCACTTCAGGAACTTTATTCGAAGCATCTAGAGCTGTTTTCACGATGTCAGAAACATTTGGAATCCCTGCTCGACAGAATGGTAGGGCCATTTCGTGCCTAGAAAAAAAGAATCACTTTTCAAAAACAAGAAATAAGGACTGACATCACAAAGTTCTATGGTGCGCCTAGGAAGTGCCGTCTGGTGCTGTAACTTTTTTCTTCTCTTGCGCAGTGGAATGTTTTACTTTGTTAAAAACATTGTAGTTGATTTTTTGTTGCTGTAGCTGCTGATAAAAAAAAAATTACTGGGCATAAATGTTTTTTTCTTTAGGATAGGCCTGGAATCGCATGAGTATGGACGTGCGTGGTGTACATGAATTTAAAAAATTTTTGAGGCACTTCTGTTATCTCATTATAGCAAACACAAAAAAAACTGCAATAGTTTGATATAGCCAAGGTTCATAATATAAAATTTCGTCAAAAACACGCACAACAGAAGAGCAGTTCAGTTAGTCAAGGCATCACAACCCAGGTAATGTTGCTAAAGAAACTGGGAGACATTTTCGCAAGTTTTAGTGGAGTTTCTGAAGGCATTCATGGCGATTCCACAAGCAAAAAAGAACTGAGCGCCAGTTAGGTTGTCTTCCCCACATAACAATGCCAGTTGGTCAAAACCCAGCTAGAGCGGTATCCCCAAACAGCTCTACCAGCTGCTGGTCAAGAGCCAGCAATAGTGGCTTCCCCGCTTCACAACTGTGTTGCATGAAAAATGGTGCGTCAAAGCAAAAGCTATCGTCATTTTCATCACTCCTGTGACGGCCGAGATGAGTGCAGGACAGTTACTGCAAAGGGCAGCTGTCTACTCCACTGCTTCCGGGGTAGTGTCGACAAACGCGAGAGGTTCAACACGTGCTGACCTCCTAGCTACCAACCTTCCGTACCGCTCTATCTTCTCTGGCGCAGCTGGCGAATGCGAGATTTCAACACTAGCATGAGATCAAAGCAGCGTGAACCTTGACACGAACTCCAGCCGCACCACCTCCAGTCACTTGTGTAGAGTGGCGAAGTGTGCCACCTGCCGTCCGAGTGGGTGCCGCTTATTGCTGGGGGGTTAGATATATCCGTTTAGGGGCCAACCGTGTTTGATATATCAAGAGAAAATTACATGTGTCTATTGAGAATATTCACGAAGAGTTTGATATAGCCAATAAATCGTAATATCCATGTTCGTGATATCAAGGTTTGCCTGCATACAAACAAATTTTCAGATTTTCTTCGATAGCAGAACATAATGCAAGTCTGAAAGGGCTAATGAATGCTTTGCTCAAAGATGAGGCTTCACACGTGTAACACAATTTTTCTGAAGGGTGGGGCCGACGGAGATGGGTGGTTGGGTGGTGGACGGCAATTCGGGAGGGTGGAAGAGGGGTGAGAAAGTGGAGTAAGGGTGGTGGTACAGTGTTCTAGAAGGTTGTGTAGCGGCAAAACCAGCACTCTCCCCGTGAGGCTTTAGAAGAGGTTGCCGCGCCGCGGCGCTGGCGTAGGCTCCTGGAGCAGCAACAGCGCATCGTCAGTACGCACGCTGCGCGGCTAAGAGGGGCCGACAGGACAGTCGCAGACAGTTTTTTAATGCAACACCGCTTGGCTGCCAATGAAGATGCAAGAAACCAATGGACAATTACATTTAACCTTTCAAAGAGAAATCAGTGGCTGTGTTTCAGTGACGGCACCAACGGGAGGCGAGGGATGGCGGCCGCTACCTCGACAATTTTCCTGGCGCTCCTTTCTGTCACTGGAAGAATTGATTTTGTTTGCTCACAAGCACCTAAGCAGCTTAATCTTTGCGTTGTGTTACGTGAAACCAATATATCACTGTCTCATGCCGCAATTTGTTCTTTTTATTTTGTCTTGAAGAGGAACAATGCCCGAAAATTAACTCCCCCTTCGACGTACGCCATCCCCGTACGATATCCAGGGCAGCCTTTGGAATGGTAAAAACCATAACCTACAACTTTTGGCTGCAAATTTCTTCTATTTGAAAAAAGGCAACTGCCAATCTTGATTTTTCAGGGGTTTTGTTTCATTACTTTTTTTTTTCAAGAAGGTCAGGTGGAATATCTTCCAAACGAAATAGGATAGCGCTTGAACGACGAGTCCGCAAGTGCCTTTTACTGTTTCACTCACTTGTTGAGTGTTCACAACACAGGACACTGGATCCCTGATTTTTTTCCTATGCAATAATTTACCACCGTTCTGACTGTCTTATGCTACGATGTATTAAATTCATGCAATCTTTTAATGGAATATTTACTTTCCTGATTTGCTTGTCACGTGCTTGAGCAGCACAAAAGTATTCTCTCTTGTTGCCTCTAAATCCGATATGACTCGGTACCCAGCAGAGTTTTAGGCTTTGTCCTTTCGCTGCGGCTATTACTATGTTGTGTATGATATCACCAAGCATAGCAATGACTGCATTTCTAGAGTGGACAGCTGTAAGTAAACATAGGGAGTCTGTGTAAATAATGCTGTTTGAGAGGTTCTCTTTTACTATTTTTTCAATGGCTACAGACATGGCGTAACATTCGGCAGTGAAGATTGATGCACACTGTGGTAGCCTCACTGTATGATTGCAATTACCTTGTGCGACTGCACTTCCAACGTAAAGATCGGTTTTTGAGCCATCTGTATAAAAAGCTGTGCAAGTACTGTATTTTTCCTGGAGTGCAAAAAATTCTTGTATTATATGCTGTGGTGGAGCTTGTTTTTTGCTGAAATGTGCAAGAGTGAGATCATAGATTTCCGGGAAATTGTACCATAGCGGCAGTGAATCTAGTCTTCCAGCAATGCCAGGCAATGTGTCCAGTACGCCGAGATTTTGGCACATCTCTTCAAAACGCAAGAGCGGTTTGTTGTTAAACAGTATTCTGGATGGGCACTTTGTGACTATTTGGTGACAGATGTGTTTGGGTAGCGAATGGATTTTTAGAATGTAGGAACACGTGAGCATCGTTACTCTGTCTGTAAGTGATGGTTCGTTCGTTTCTACATACAGACTGTCTATGGGCGACGTCCTGTATGCGCCAGTGGAAAGACGCAAGCCTAAATTATGTACTGGATCTGGCCGTTTAAGGTACGATGGCCTCGCTGACCCATACACTATACATCCGTAATCCAGTGTGAAGCGGACTACAGAGCGATAAATTTGTAAGAGGCATGTCCTATCGGCTCAACAGTGTTTTCTCGACAGCACTTTGAGTAAGTTTAGGGATCGAGAAGCCTTCTTTTTCAATGCATTTATGTGAGGTAAGAAAGTGACCTTTCTGTCAAATGTTATACCAAGAAATTTATGCTCATTTTTCACTGGTAACTCTAATTCGTTCAGGCGTAGTGTGGGATCTGTATGTATGCCTCGTCTGAGTGAGAACAGAATTGCCACCGATTTCTGTGGGCAAAACCGGAAACCATTTCTCTCCGCCCATGTTGCCAGTTTATATATTGTTATTTGTATTTGTATTTCACACGTTGATACATTGGAGGAAGTAGAAGCTATTTGAAGGTCGTCCACATAGACTGAGTACATAACGGAGCTTGGGATTATTTTCGTAAGAGAGTTCATTTTTCCAACAAAGAGAGTTGTGCCTAAAATACACCCCTGAGGTACTCCATTTTCCTGAATGAAACTCCTCGAAAGGATTATACCCAGGCGGACATGAAATGAATAACGGTTAGATAAGAAGTCTTTTAGGCAGTTCAACATTCTTCCTCGGATGCCAAGCTCGGCAAGGTCTTGAAGAATTCCGAACCACCAGGCCGTATCGTATGCCCTTTCTAAATCGAAAAATACAGCGAAACAGTGTTGCTTATGAACGAAAGCTTCTCAAACAGTATTTTCAAGACAGACTAGGTGATCTGTTTAAAATCTTTTTTAAAACCACACTCATGGGCATCAAGAAGTTCAGAGGATCGAAAGACAAACGTTAATCTTATATTAAGGGCACTTTGAAAGAACTTTGCGAGGCAACTAGTCAGGGCGATGGGTTTGTAACTGCTAGGAGAGGTTGGGGGTTTTTCAGGTTTAAGGAACGGTACAATAAGAGCTTTTTTCCAGGATTGAGGTATTTTTCCCGAAACCCATACTTTGTAAAAAAATCTTAAAAGTGCCTCTACAGCAGGCTTGGAAAGATGGGCAAGCATTTCACGGTGTATTTGGTCGGGTCCTGGAGCAGTTTTCTTACCAGCAGACAGTACAGTGTTGATTTCCTGGAGTGGAATAAGACCATCATATTTTTCATTAGCACCTCCACTTGTTGGGAGCCTTTGTTTTTCGGCTATTACTTCTGTATTTTAGAAATGACTGCATATACAGTTGAACCTCGTTATAAGGAACACTGACATAGCAAATTATCGGTTATAGCAAACTAAATTCGAACTTTGGTTGGTCATGCTTCAGTTTTACGACATTTATTCTTTTATAACGAAACCGAAAATGCGAGATCCACCGCGATATCGGCAGTAATGAAGAAATATTAGGTTTACGCGAGGCTCAAAACGCTAAAGGTAGCATAAAAAGAGCAAAATAAATATTGGAAGCCAATTCACAAGCACACTTTTTTTTTATCGTTTGAAAAGGTTGCAGAAAGTTCCGCAGCCAGGCACATCAATTGCGCGTTTGACTGGTCGCAACACCTACGAACAGAGTGCAAAAACTCTGAAAGCTCATATGACGACAAAGATCCGAAGGGCGGCACCACTTGTCCAGCGGTGAAGACAAGCGCGGCAACACTGGCAACAGCGAGGCGGCGGTGGCGAGCCGGCATTGCGTAGAGAGCCTGCTTTGCGGCACCCTCGGCATCATCTCAGTGCAGCGCTCTCGGTGGCGGCAGAAAACAGTATAATTCTTAAGAAAATTAGTTTTGAGGCCCTAAATTTGGCTCTTGTAGACATAACGCAACAGGAGCGTGTGCTCCTAGGATATCTTTTATGTCACTGTAGTTATTCATAAGTCCTCTATAGTTCCATTGCATCATGAAAGCCATCTTAATTTTATTTTCCTATGTAGTTAAAACTAGATCAAGTTATTTATGGCCCCTTGATTCGCGGCCTGTCTGTTTTTGACCGATCCAGACAGCTCCGCCAACCACCCGACGTGGATGGCACGGGGCTACCGTGGGTCGTGTCCATTGCCTCTGCAGAGGCGCTCGACGACCGTGCAGAGGGCACGTGGACATTAGAGTTGGGCTTTGACCTGTGGGAGGAGGTCTTGGGGGCCACGGACACGGGGGTCTGCGAGGCCTCTTTTTGGCTTGGCGGGGTAGTGTTACCTACTCCACCTGGGGGCCCAGATGGCCTCGCTACAGGTTCACTGCGAGTGGCCTGGGCAGGTGCCGAAGCCAGTTGTGGTGCACGCCCACGCACCACATCGCCGAAGTTTGTTTTTGCTGTGAAGGAGTATGAGCTTGTTTGTGTGCATCACCTTCTTGCTTCTTTGAACGAAATGTTTCAGTAGTTTTGAGTGTGATTATTGCTTTTTCTTTCTTCCAGTACGGACACGCCCTGGAGTATGCAGCATGGTCTCCCCTACAGTTTTGCACAGCGTCGGGCACCGTCGCAGTCATCAGAAGAGCGATCTTTTGAAGCACATTTTGCATAACTTTTACGACCGTGGGAACTCACTGAACCGTGGCCGAACCTTTGGCAGTTAAAGCATCGTCGAGGGTTAGGAATGCAGGTTCTCACATTTATTTTTAGATAACCCACTTCATTTGAGTCTGGGAGAGTACTATGTGCAAATGTCAAGACTAGGTGCTTTGTTGGGATTTCTTTGCCCTCTTATCTTATTTTTATCCCGTGGACATCAACGACGTTTTGTTCAGCAAGCCCTTCTTTGATTTCTTCTTCAGTGAGGTAGAGAAAATCATTCTCTGAAATTACACCACGGACTGTACTGAGGGATCGGTGGGCAGATATCGATATAGGGATGTCACCTATAGACACAATGTTGGAAAGTTTTGACTGTTGGACGCTTTCTTGGAGTTCCAGTAAGAGGTCTCCACTAGCCATTTTCGTAAACTTATAGCCAAAGCCCAAGGCGCCCGTCAAACATTTTTCTACAATGAATAGGGGGATTATTCTAGCAGATTTATCAGTTTGCTCACTATGAATCACTTCAAACTTAGGGAAACTTTGTTTCTTTTTTTCATGAAATTCTAAGTTACATCGGTCCTCCCTCTCTTGTTAGAGCGATCAGTTGCTGACAGAACGTTAGCCATAGAATCAATGTGTTTTTTGGATACGGTGCCAGCCACCCACCATGGAGCCCAACTTGGGGACGGGACAGGAACTTGCAAGCAAGTCCTGCCCACGCCAGCTGTACACCCCAACTATAACCCAATATGACGCAACTCAGGGTGGTTGGCCACACAAGGTTATCCCTCGCCGCCAGGAAAAAAGGAAGAAACTAGAAGTGAGTAGGAGACAGGAGACTTGTGAGAAAGGGGTAGGAAAGTGAAAGATAGAGGGGAGGATAGGAAAAGGCGACTGCCGATTTCTCCCGGCCGGGTCAGGCCGGAGGTGCCGTCTACAGGAAGCTGGGCCAAAGTGGTGCGTTGCCTCCGCCGAGGGGCCTTAAAGGTCCAAACGCTCGGCATCGGCTCAACCGCCAAGATCCCCTTTTCCCCGAACACAGCAATGCCACGCACGGCGAAGCGCGGGTGCTCGGCTCCGTGGTGATGCACTGTTCACCATCATCCCCCTGCGGGGATGTCCTAGCTTGCGGATGCTCGGAAACCCGTGGTGTCACCACTCACCAACGCCTGCAAGCTGCAGACACCCCCCTGAGGGGCCCGGGATACTGTTTACACGTCCTGGCAACCTCGATTTTAGACGTTTTTATTGTTGTTCTGCGACCCTTAATTTTACCCTTGAACTACCTCAACTTGAGTCACTCCAGTTTTTAGATATTCTTTTTTATTTCAATGACCCTGGGCATGTATGCTGGACGTATGCGCTGTGTACTAAGATGTCTTTGCTTCCTTTTGTCTCAGCCCATTCAAAGCTAGTAAAAAGAGGGATAGCCATGTCATGCCTTCATGCAGCACTCTTGAAATCGTGTCATCACAAAACAAACGAAAGCTTCAGCACCCAAGTCAAGCGTCTCGAAAATCCTGGATACCCTCTTGACGTGATTATCGCCGTGGCGGAAACGTAGACAAAAAAGATAAAAAGACTTTCGCAAAGGCGTACAGAAGAGGAAAAGAAAAGAAGCGTCATTGTCACGCCGTACATGCATCATGTGTCCCGTAATCTCAAGAGAATTGGAGCAAAATTCGAAGTCGATGTCGTTTTTAACGCGCCGTGCAGAATATCGATGCTTTGTCGCATGGTGACAGGCAAGGGCCAAAAGAAATATGGGCGCTGTAAAAATCATGCAGAACGTTTTGTTCTGTGCAACGAAGGTGAGAGAGAGAGAGCTCTTTATTGGAAGGCATAGAATTTAGCCTCGCTGGCATGCAACTCTGCGTGGCGATGAGAATGTGGGAGATAAATACTGACGGAAAGCATTGCGGGAGAGGTTAAATTAAAGAGAAAAAAAAAAGAGGAAGAAGGTGTTGTTTATACTATCCCACTGAGCTGTGGTCAAGTCTACATCGGTCGGACGGGCCGCTGTCTAAACGACCAATTAAGGGAGCATGACGATTCCCTAGGTAACGGTTACGGCTCGAATCTATCGCCTCCTTTTAAGGACTGCAAATGCCACCCTCTGCTGACAAACACTTCTATAATAGGTCGGCACGAAAGAAAGCTCGAACGTGAGCTGTTTCAAGTGGTAAAAATCGCTCAGAGTGGCAGATGTCTCGGCACACCCTCAGTACTTGTGACTCAGAAAGAGCAGCGTTTTCTGATTTCTTAACAATCTGTTATCTATTCATTGTCTCCACCCATCCCACTACTCTTGCCCTTTAAGTTTATTTTCACCATTCTTACGAATGAGGAATTGCGCATGCGTGACGGCTCCTGTGAGGTACTGCGTACTTCAGTAAATGTTTTGAAAGTTTGCACTCGTCCCATACACTTCTCTGCTGTGTCCTTGTGTCTTCGCGCTACCAACACATCATCATGACCTACCAACAGGCTCGAATTTCTGCTCTATTAGAATGTTCAGTCACAACTGACCATATTCGTGGCAACGATAACCTAACTGTGCCTGAGCAGTGTAATCAAGTATGCAATCACTGCAATAAAGTGATGTGGGGCATGCTCCGGTGTGCAAGCACCGCCAGCCAAGTGCACACCTCACCCCGTGGATGCAGCTTGTTTTTCTCTTTTCCATGAGAGAATGAGGAGCTCGTCGGGTCGTCTGGAGGTGTCGCCATCTCATGTCACGTCTGTCGTGGCAAGCATACCTGAGGCATGACATGACTTGCAATGACTGAACAAGCGAGACATCACACATCACGTGACATCACTGTGATGATGTGGATTATGCCACTGTGTGGTTCCAGGCTGACAACGAAAAAGTGTGGCCGCGTGCGCTGCGAGCCGGTGTACATGCAGGATCGAATGTCAGAGCTAGGCTTTGAGATAGTCGTGGCAGTGTGTCGCTGAGTGGCAGGATGTTCTTTTTGGAGCTCGGCGTTCTCCCCAAGGCCAGCTAGCCTGCACCGGTCGGGTACCGAGGTTCAGAGTCTGGCTGCCCGCACAGCACCACAGTACCCTGCTGCAGACTCATGCCTGCTTTTCCATGGCCAGGCAGCCTACCAACAAGCACCTGCCTGCTGATGCCAGCTTACCGGCAGCCAGGCGGCCCACAGACGCACTCCTGCCTGCTGATGCAGGTCTGCCGTTGGCCAGGCTCTTTCTGCCACCTGGCTACCTGCTGATACCGGCCTCCTGGTATCCAGGACGTTACCGCGAGCCGATTGCCTGTGGATACCTTCCCCAGTGACCACTCGTCGCCGACAACCAACGTCGACAGTCATCTACCTGCAGCACATGGTGGCAGCACAACGGAGCAGCACGCACCGTAACCCACAGTAGGACATTGGTGTTCCTCTTGTCGAACCCCTCTAGGCTGCTTTAAGTGCCCCGTAATGTATGTGTGTGTGTGTTAGCGTGCTAGTGGGCTAGATATGCCGAATTTTGTCCTCGTTGCCGAAGAAAAACAGTGCTTCGATGCTGAATGCGACCTCTTTATTGCCCAGAGCTCCTGAACGGACCTGGACCCTTAACTACATCACAATATGGTGAGCCTGCCAGGATTCGTCAGTGAGAGGGCCAAGTAACAGCCCCATATTCACGCAAAGCGCTAAGCTTGAGCGACGATGGACCTAGAGCATTTAGCCACGTTGGGCGCGCAACTGGGTTTCTCGGGTGCTGAGCTGAGGGAGTGGATAGACAATGAACGTGCAGCGCAGAGGGCAGAGCAGGCTGCAGAAAGAGAGGAAAGTCAGGCAGCCACTGCGAGAGAGAAAGAGATTCTGGAATTGAAACTCAGATTCCAAGAAGAAACTTGCAGTAATGAGACTGATCATGTCGAAACCCTTCCAGCATCAAACCATGACATTTCTCTCAACCCACAAAAACTGTTACAGTTGTTCGGTCAGCGGCACGATGATTTGCATGCATACGTTCAGCGTTTTGAGCCTGCAGCAATGGGACAGGACTGGACTCAAGATAAATGGGCTTTGGTCGTAAGCATGTGCCTCACAGGCGAGGTGTTAACTGTGATCGGTCGAATGACTGCCACTGAGTCGGCAGATTATCAAAAAATAAAGAATGCGCTCCAGCAGCAATTTAGATTCCCTGCTCAGGGTTACAATGGCAAATTTCGGAGGGTTTGAGCTCAGGATGGTGAGACAGGGAAACAGTTAGCAGCCAGGCTTTCTGGTTACTTCGACCATCGGATTGAAACGGCAAATGTTACCAAGACATTCGAAGACCTGCGCAACCATATGATTGCTGAGCAGTTCCTCCGATGTTGCCATCCGAAGCTCGTTATCTTCTTGAAGGAGTGAGAGTGCAAGACACTTGATGGGATGGCCGACGCAGCTGATTGCTTCCAGGAAGCGCACAACTTTTCTAATCCCAGCAAAGTCCCTGATGTAGCGAAAGAACCCAGTAAGGTATCTGTCGGCCCGCTGAAGAAGGCACAATTAAGGTGTGCATGCTAAGCAATCGTCCGGGGCATTGGGCTTCCGACTGTGACAGCTCCACTAAAGAGGTACCCAGGTGTAATTCTTGCGGCAAGATCGGGCACCGGACGGAGAATTGCAGAAGTCGGCACCCGAAGAAAGAGCAGAGTGCCGCTTCCCGTCTTACTCGTGCTCTCCCACCTGCCCCGCCTGCCAGCACTAAACAGCCAAAACATGTAAAACAAAAAAGCTCCGTTCCTAGTGGTCATGACCAAAACATGGGGAACGTGCTTCAGCCTACAACGGGTAGGATGCGAGGTGTGGAATGATTAGCGACGAAAAAAATCGTTCGCGTTTTTCAAGACAAGGGCAGTAATGCTGTCGTTATCCACCGGAGTTTGGTTCCAAAGAATTGCGTGACAGGACGCACAGGGACACAAAATCTCCTTGACGGTACCGTCACCCAATTAGCTGAGGCAAGAGTGCAAGTGCATAGCATACGCAATACAACTCTGGCGAGGTGACAGCACTTTCCATGAAATGCCCCTTGTACGACCTCGTGCTCGGAAACATCCCAGGTGTCAGGGAACCACACGACCCTAACCCAGGCTGGATGAACGCACGTGTTAGCATGACGCGGCACCAGTTCCCCAGGAACACCTAATGCCGGGAAAATCGGAGCGTTGTGTTAACGCCGTGGCCAAGACACAAGAGGACACGTTATCCCCGTTGCACGTGCCACGAATCCAGTGCTGTTAGCTGAAAATACCAGTTAGCTGAAGAGCAGTGGAAGGATGCTACACTCAAACGGCTCTTCCCTAAAATCAGTAAGGAGTTTATATCCAGTAAGGGTCATAAATACTTCTTCCGGGAAGAAGGAAATATTCTTTATCGGCATTACTCCATGTCGACTGGCAGGAATTTCGAACAGGTTGTAGTACCCCTTGCGTTCAGGTCGCCAATTCTACACAGAGCCCATGAAAGCATTATGGCCGGGCACCAAAAAATACGACGAACGACCGATCGTGTACCAGAGGATTTTTATTGGCCCCACCTACACGGAGATGTCGCCCGATTCGTTAAGTCGTGTGATAAATGCCAAAGAACAACACCAAAGGGCAAGGTTGGCATTGCACCACTCGGCAACATTCCACTGATCACTACTCATTTCGAGCATGTTGCCATCGACCTCATCGGGCCTTTCTCACCGAAGTCGGATAAAGGCAACTGATATATGCTCACGCTGATGGATTTTTTTACACGTTATCCTGACGCCATCGCGCTTCCTGCCAAGTGCACGTTGCGGAAGCGCTAGCCGAAATGTTTTCCCGCATTGGTATCCAAAAGGAAATTGTGACTGAGCAGGGGGCCATGTTTACCTCCGACCTCATGAAGGAAGTCAGCTGACTTCTCTCCATCAACCTGCTCAAGAAGTCACCTTATCACGTGATGGCGAATGGCCTCGTGGAGAAATTTAATGGAACTTTGAAGACAATGCTTAAGAGAATGTGCCAAGAAAAGCCTCGGTCATGGGATAGGTATTTGGCACTGTTGCTCTTCACTTACCGTGAAGTTCCACAGGTTAGTCTTGGGTTTTCCCCGTTCCAATTGATCTATAGATGCCATGTGCGAGGGCCACTGACAGTACTCAAGGAGCTCAGGACAAATCAGATTATCGATGGAGAAAGTTGCTCAACGTACACCTATCTCATCGACCTCAGAAACCGCCTGGAAGACACATGGAAACTTGCTCATGAGAAACTGCAGAAAGCAAGCCAGAAGCAGAAAACATACTATGACGGGGAGAGTCACCCCAAAAGGTTAAGTCCGGGCACAAGGTTCTGATTTTTCTGCCCACAGGCTCCAACAAGCTGTTCATGCAGTGGAAAGGTCCATACGATGTCCCTAAATGCAAAAACGACGTGGATTACCTTGTGGAGCTGGGGCAAAAGAGCAAAGTTTTTCACATAAATATGCTTAAGGAGTACAAAGAGCACAAGCCTTTGGTGATGCAGCAAGTATCGGCCGCATCCGAAACCAACCAGCCAGGGGCTACTAATTCGAATTACCGTAAAAACCCGCGTAGAGTACGAGGTTTTTTTCCTATAATTAGCACCTCAAATTTCCGCCTCGTATTATTTGCGGATCCGAACAAAAATTTCAGTTTTGCTCGAAGTTTTGGTTTTGTTATTGCCACGTGGCTACGGCTTGGCTTTGTTATTGATTTGTTGCTACGGCTTGGCTTCGTTACCCGTGACGGCGTGGCTAGGGCTAGCGTGGCCTTCCTGACAGCGTACGCGCCGACGCATAAACCACGCTTCGCGAAGGGAAGGTTCTTTTTTTCTGCCGTGGAGGAGCACGATGTCAGGGCCACGAAAACAGTATTCGGCTGCTTTCAAGAGAAAGGCTATTTTAGTTGCCGAGAACATCGGCAACAGTGCAGCCGGGAGGCAGTTCGGCGTCACCGAGGGAAGCATCCGCGGATGGCGACGACAAAAGGAAGCACTTTTCGCATGCAGCGGAACGCGAAGAAGCTTTCGCGGCTCGAAGAATGGGTAATACCCAGAAATTGAACTGGCCCTGACGGAGTTCATAAGAGAACAGCGAGCCGCACATCTACCTGTGAGCATGGAGCTCATGCAGGTAAAAGCTAGGGAGCTTGCTAGAGAAAAAGGTATTCCAAGCACCGCGTTCAAAGCGAGCAAGCACTGGATATACCGCTACATGTGCCGTGCTGGCTTTTCGTTACGGCGGCAAACGTCGATTTCCCAAAAACTGCCCGAATCGTTTGAAGAGCTGCTGGTGGCTTTTCAGCGCCACATTATTTCTTTACGGAAGTCCAAGAACTTTCAGCTAGGGCAAACAGGCAACGCTGACCAAACGCGAGTTTATCTGGACATGCCATCACCCCTCACAGTGCACGAGAAGGGTTCCAAACAAGTTTGCGTCCGGTCTACCGGCAACGAGAAGACGCGGGTTACGGTCATGCTATCGTGCACAGCTCCCACCCTATGTCGTGTTCAAACGCAAAACAATGCTTAAAGGTGAGGAGCTGCCAAAGAATGTTATCGTGAGATGCCACAAGAAAGGTTGGATGAACGAGGGTCTTGTCCTTGACTGGGTGAAGTCCGTGTGGTGTAGGCGGCCCGGTGCACTATTGTCCTTCCCGTCGATCCTCGTGCTGGACGCGTTTCGCTGCCATTTGGCCGACTCGGTCAAGAGAGTTACGCGATTGCGGCACTGAACTTGTCGTCATCCCAGGCGGAATGACTTCCCAGCTGCAGCCACTTGACGTTTGCGTAAACAAGCCTTTCAAGGACGCGGTCAAGCGGTGCTACGCTGAGTGGATGCACTCAGGTGAGCCTGCAGTGACGCCGACTGGACGGCTGAAGTGGGCATCGCCAGCCATGCTGTGCAAGTGGATTGCGGACGCGTGGGCGAGCATTCCTGCGGACCTTGTGCGTCGGTCTTTCAAAAAGTGTGGCATATCAAACGCCCTCGATGGCACAGAAGATGAGTGCCTGTGGGAAGATTTGTCGGACAAAGAAATCTCCGAAGAAAACGCTGTTGAGGATGAGAGCGATTGAAGTGCGGTGTCCGATTGCAATAAATGCCTTTCTTCGTGCTTACCTGGTTTACCTCACTCGTATTATACGCGGATAAATTTTTTTTTCTATTTCGCGTCTCTAAAATTTCACCTCGTATTATATTCGGGTTCGTATTATACGCGGGTTTTTACGGTAACTGTTGTGAATACCGACATCTTCGAATTACGGAGGTTTTGCCCCACTGAAATGCACAAGGCTGTGCTGGGACCCCAGCATCAGTTCGAATTAACCGTCAGTTCAAATTAATCGAGTCCGAATTACCGAGCTGTACAACACCTTAGAGAACAGTGAAAAAAAAGCTCATGCGACGTTTGTAGCTTGGTTACAAATATAATGCGAAGTGCTTCCTGAAACAGACAATTTGAAGGGGCCATGACATGGTCGTTCTTCATATTGCAGTTTTGTGCTTCAGTAACTAATACAAGAGCTTATGATTCAGTTTCTGAAATTTGGCTGCCCTGGACGCACTCTATATTCCGAAAAATGCAATCGAAACTGAGAACGGGAAACTCCTCCCACCGGCAGCGACCGCCATATTGAATGCTATCGCGACGTCACCAGGCCATACACGGAGCAACGTCATCTGCTCTCGTCGCTGCAATGTGCGCAGCCAGGTGTCTTGCCCCCGTAATTCAGCGGACGATCGAAGTAGCAGTCCTCCCCCATATATGAGTGACTGGCGCCGCAAAAGCGTTAATAATAGTAACGCAGTTATTCTCCGGTATAGGTATAGGGTCTGGTTACACTAGGCCGATGGGACGGCAGTCGGCGGTCAGTTGGCTGGTCGGTATGAAAAATGCCATCACTGACGCACTGGTCTGTCAAGCTAGACCAACGACAACGCCAGAACGATCAACGACCCCGTATCGCAGTAGTGTAAAAAGTGAACTTAGTGGGGACCAGAAGAGCGGACTAGTTGGTATGACATTCTACAGTCAAAACTCGATTTAACGAAACCCGATTTAACGAAAATCTCGATTTAACGAAGGTATCCTAATTCCCCCTCAGACGCCCATAGGGTTCAATGCTTTGACTAACCCGAAATAACGAAACCGATTCCGTGATCTGTCCCGATTTAACGAACCTTTTTTCGAGAAATAAAGGTGAAAAAGTGTTAATTTTTGGTCTATTTTGTAGACAGCACCCCAAAATTTATTGATTGCGAGTCAGCGGTAACAGCGCGGAGCATCTTCATCCCATCGCTTTTTTCAAACTGCGCGGCGCAAAACGAGTTTTAATTTTGAGTCGAGCTCACGAGATGGCACCAGCAGTAAAAAAGTTTCGTGCCACATTTCATAGATGGCGCTGTTGCAGTTCGCGTCTTTTTTTGTGTGTGTGTTTGTGTGTTGTGCTCTGTGTTCGCTCTTGTGCGGATTTCCCCGTGCCTTTGAACGCACGTCTTTGTCAAGCTCAGCTTGTTAGGCCTCCATCAATCTAGCCTTGCTATCGTGAACGCGGACGTGGTGTGTGCGAGCAAGCGCGCCGCTAACCCTCCTGACTAGCAGATGGAGCCCTGCAAGAAACGAAAAAGGCTTACCCTGGACGACAAAGCGGACATAATTCGTGCTGTGACAAGTGGACAGAAGAAATGTGACGTGGCTGCATCACATGGCATTCCAGCGAGTACTCTCTCCACAATATTGAAAGGGAAAGATGACATCCTCCGCGCCACTTCGTCGGGGAATCTCTCGCGCAAAAAAACGCTGAAGACCACTCCTCAAAGCAAAATGGAAGAGGCCCTCTTCGGCTGGTTTATGGATTTGCGGGCGAAGAATAGTATTCCCGTGAGTGGAGACCTGCTCCAACAAAAAGCTCGCACTTTCGCGTGCTTGCTGGGCGACAACGAGTTCAAGGCAAGTCCCGGCTGGCTGTCGCGCTTCAAACAACGACACGGCATCGTCGGGAAAGTGCTTAGCGGTGAAGCGAGCAGCGTAAGCATGGCTGTAGTCGGCGACTGGCAGTCTGAAAACGTGCCCGACATTCTGGGAAAATATGCCCCCAGCGACGTCTACAACGCCGACGAGAGCGGTCTATTCTACCAAATGCTGCCTAAAAAAACACTCGCCCTGAAGGGGCAGGCGTGCCACGGCGGCAAACACAGCAAACAAAGGCTGACTCTTTTGCTGTGCGTCAACATGGACGGCTCCGACAAACGAGACCCGCTTGTCATCGGAAAGAGTGCGAGGCCGCGCTGTTTTAAAGGCACCAGAAAGCTTCCTGTGAAGTATGTTGCCAATTCAAAGGCGTGGATGTCGCGTGCCATTTTCGCTACATGGCTGAAGGAATTTGACAGCGACATGTGTTGCCAGAAAAGGAAAGTGTGCCTGTTGCTGGATAACTGCACGGCCCACTACGTTGCAGAGGTCGAGCTGACCAGCGTGTAGCTCCGCTACTTCCCCCCAAACGCAACGTCCGTGGTTCAGCCCTTGGATCAAGGGATAATTAATAGCGTGAAGTACGCATACAAGCGTCGAGTCGTCGACAGAGTTCTCCTCAACCTGGAGCTGAAGCGCGAGACGAAAATAGATATTTTTATGGCGGTTGAGATGGTGGCGGCGGCTTGGAGAGCATTGAGGCCGTCGATAATTGTCAACTGCTTCAGGACTGCCGGTTTCGGTACACTAGGCCCTGAAACTGCCGAAGCTGGTTCGGACTGCGCGAGCGCCGTGCACGAGGATGAAGATGCCTGGGAACACCTTGGCTCAGTGGATGAAGTGCCCACAGGCATAAGTTTCTCAGGCTACGTGAACGCCGACGCAAACACAGTCACAACGGAAGTTTTGACTGATGCCGATATGTTGCGGCTTGTAGGAAGCGTGGAGATAGTGACGGCTGAAGACGCTGCCGAAGCTCCCGTGCCGACACCAGGTCAGGTGATGGATGCTCTCGATCTGCTGCGACATTTTGCCGGCGCACACGAGGGGACGGAAGACGCGCTGGATGCACTTCAGACCTACGAGAAATCGGTGCGGCCGTTGCTCACAAAGCGCACGCAGGCAAAGATCACCGAATTCTTTGGCGGAAAATAAATTTGTAGTCCCCTCGGGCCTTTCTTGTCGAGTAAGAATTTTTGTTGTTTCTTTTCATACGCGCTAGCGGCGCCGGTCGTGGTGTTGGCGCTACCCACTCGAAAGTAGCGCGGGGGGTCATGACGATGACCATACGGACCCCCAAAGATTGCGCTAGTTGTATGATTACCAACTTTGGCGCCAATTTGTCATTAGCTGTGTGGCTTGCCGTCCCGTCGGCGGTATTTAGGGAAGATTGTTGCGCCGCTAGCCGAACCGTCCTTTGGGTCGGTGCTACCGGCGCGAATTCGTCACGCGCGAGTGCGACGAAAAGTGAAAATGGTACGTGCTAACCGATACGACCGCGATAAGCTGGTACGGTTTATGCGGATGCAAAATGCATTATGTTCAATGGGTGCTCAGTCGGGGACTTGACTTTACTACTTTTAAAACGAAAGTACTGTTTAAGCGGGTACGTTTTAATGAGGTTTTACTGTAATCGAATGTACTGAATTATGTGCCCAAGAAATGCCTCATTCAATTTAACGAAGTTCTCGATTTAACGAAATAATTCACGGCTCCCCTCAACTTCGTTAAATCGAGTTTTAACTGTATAAACTTAAGAATTTTAAAACTTATTCAACTTGATGCTAACCACGGCTACATACGCGATGTGCGTCCACCAGGTGCCTGCGCATAGAACCTATCAGCGAGGCAATTGAGCGACACGGGCAGAAAACGCCGCACGACGATGCTCCTCGTCGCCGTCGCCTGGGCTTGCGCAGCCGAGCGAAAGCTGCACTCCCGGTGAATAGACGGCCCGAAAAACTGTGCTTGTGTACCTTACCCTTACCAAAAAAAGCGAAACAAGCGGCCGCACTTCATATCTTCACACTGTCTTACTAATCAGCGGGGAACTCTTGCCAGATGCTTGAATTTCAGCTCGGATGGCGGACCGCTGGCCCCATTCGTGACGAGGCCTAGCGAGTGCGATTTCGGCGATTGCGGACAGCGAATTCAAAAGCCAGAAAATAGCTGTAGAGAGTAGTCTTGGCCAGAGTGCCCTCAAAGCGAACTCTACCTACATCGCTCTACCTACAACCCCAGCGCGGGGCTACAGTTATCGTGATCGTCGCATTCCTAGGTCACAATGTGCACGCACAGTAAACGCTAAATGATGTACTATTATTTTCAAGCACTCATTTAGACGACGGCGACTATTCATCGGTGCGGGCAGTGAAAGCATTCGAGTCGTGTAGGGTTTTGCAAGCGGCTTGCTTCCTGCAAAACGGTTCTACGAGCCAAAGGGGATGTATGTTCAACTTACAAATGCACACATACAACGGGGAAGTCGTCTCATTCGGCACTTTTCTCTGCTCCTTTCGTGCGTCAAGGTTATTCTAGTGCCACCTTGTGATAACTTGTTTATTATCGAACCAATGAATAGCGGACAAGAAATTGGTAGCCAGCTACAAAGCGCCGCGGCTTTAACGGCGCACAACGGCAAAGGCATGCACGGCACGTGCCGCTTTTCACATACGGGAGCACTTGATTGCGCAAAAGAGACCATACTCATAACATAAAACTAACATGTTTCACAGCGTAAATAATAAAAAAGGGGTGCAGCGATTTCTCTTTCCTCAACAATCACAAAACGGGCGCCACGAGCAAGTCCGCTTTCTTAAGGATCACTCAGCTCGCGTACTACGCTGAAGGCTTCTGAGAAAGAAAACACGGAAAATGCATTTTATTTCGATAAGCTAAAAAAGGATAACTTTTCGAGCTACCGCCGTCTACGGTGTGCATGCAACCACCTCAACAGCGCGCAGCAAACGACGCGGGGCGGGTATGTCCCTCTGACGTCAGTGATCAGAGGTTGCCAGACCAGCAAGCAGTTCGCAGAAGAAATGGAAAAAATTCGTTTTAAAAACGTTTACCGCACAGAATCAACTGAAACATGGGGGAATTTTAATTTAACAATTTGAGAATTAAATGCGATAAACAGGGTATGCGTGAAAATAGGCTGTCATGGCTCCTTTAAGGAAACAACTGGTGTTATAATGTATGAATATGGCAACACTGTTTTGACAGGCGCCAATGTCGTGACTCTTCCCAAACAAGCGTGTGGGCATGTTACCACCAGAGCCACGGCATTTGAAGCACTAGCTGGCTTGAGCAGATGGGGGCGCAAGCATGTCAAGACATAGACAGAACTTCATTCGTTACCAGGTTCTGCCTTTCAAGAGAACTCAGACAATTAAATTCATCAAATTTCCATCATTCCATTACTTATGCTGTGTCCACAAACACAATATAATCAAAAAATAAAATGTTACCACTAACACACAATTTTGCAAAAAATGCTAAACTGCATGAATAAACATTAAAAATATTGGGGGTTTTAAGTATCCCACACAAATTGCTAGAAGCACATTTCATCGAAAAGGAAGGCATCATATTGCCGCACGCAAGAACTCGCACAGCGCGCAGAGGAAGCTCGCCGACTAGCGCGTGTGCGCATCAGAACTCAGCGGAGTATGATGCACGACGCTACACTCTTCGCCACAAACGCGTCATATGTGAACCTGGCGACAAGGGGTGGGTCTGGACGCCTATTCGCTGCCGTGGGCTCTCCGAAAAACTATTACGGCGATACTTCGGGCCCTATGTTGTGCTGAGACATTTCGCCGACGTAAAGTATGAGGTGGTGCCAGACAGGTTATCGACATCCAAACAACGCCAGCAACAAGTCGACGCCGTCCATGTTGTATGTATGAAGCCATACTACTCGGACCGATCTTGACCTCCTACTTCCTTTTCTTATCACCGAGACGATGCTTCCTGAGGAGGGGGGCAAGTGCCGCATGCAAGAAGACGCAAAAGATGACGACTGGATCTACGAGCGCAATGCTAAAAGAGGAAGAAGCTGCAAATGCGCAGGGACTCTGTCTGGTTGACCAGTAAACCGTTTTTATCCTCGGGGTTTTACCGAGTCGTGACAATATGAACAAGTGATGCGCTTATTGTTTCCTACGACAGCCCATAAGTTTCCCTCATGCAATGATGTGACCATGTACCTGGTCTATGTCTATAAATGCCTCGCATGTGGACTGCTGTGTGGCTCACAGGCTGTGGAATGTGATGCACATGTGTGTATGTAATCGGTGTGCAGATCAAATCAATTGAGCTAGAACTGCACAACCTCCAATCTGTCTTTCTACACAGTATTGTTTTCTGCATTCAACACATTCCGTGGCACGGCACCCCATTATGAAACGCAAGCCCCAAAGGAACCGTTTTTGGTGAGGGAAGCACTCGCTGCAAGTGAAACTGACTACGCGATTTTGTGTCACTGAGTCTATATCAACCACATGCGGAGACCACATGCAAAGCAAACAGACAGCGCCAGCGCATACACTAAACCTGCAGTGCACCCAACCACCATGGCTACTGCAAATAAGCATCACCTGGTCCTGCTGTATGTGCCGCCACGGCCGCGTTGTGGGCCAGGAAAGTGGCCTGGGCCCAGGCCATTGGATCAGCGCATGGAGACGTACATGACCTTGCCGCTATCTCCTGCAGAGAAACCAGTGTGGGAGCCACACATTATTACTACTAGAAGCACTGCACGTGGCAACAGGCCAACTAAATGACCAGCCAGCCCATCCGGTTTGCAAACTGACTTTTTATCCAAGCAACATTCACACATATCCATCACTAGTGTCTCCGCTAAGATGCTGAAACATGTTAGGCACTTCACCAGCACCTTTCATCATATACAGTGAAAGCACGTGAATTCAGATTTCATTAATCTTAACTTCTATATCATTCGAAAAGTGCGACATGGTCCGCCCACACACTATCAGAGTCTATGTAAAACATGCGGCGGGCTCTGTTGCGGGCTATATCTATGTGCCACCACGACTAGGCAGCCTGTGCAAACGGGAGGCTCAACTGCCTCTAAGGAGGATATGTGGAGAGGGTAAAAACGGCAGGATGACCGGACCGGAGAGGGGGGGAGGCTCTAGCTCATTCATGTTAACGGCAGCATGGCAGCGGCAACTGGCTGCGTGACCTCCGAGATGTGTACCTGACTGTTGCTTGTAGCTACTGATTTTGAAGGTTTCAGTAGCTTGCTACGTTAGGCTTTGCTGTTGAGCAGAAGACGACACGACCAGTGCCAAGATACAACGAATAAGGCACATCGCAGTGTCTTCGGCACTCCGAAACCACAGCCGTGCACAAAACCCCGTGTGCTAAACCAGAGAATTGAAGCTTTCGCTGATATTTGCTGTGTGCCTTTGTCTCAATTTTCCAGTGCCCTCTGCATCATATTCCGTGCAATTGGTAGCAGCAGTCACCCCAAGTTAAACATACCCAGAGTACAAGGGTGCAGTAATTTAGAAATGTCATCCATCTGCGGTAAATACCTTGGCAAAACGCCTAAAAGGAAGACTGAAACCATGTGTGAAGTCAGCATTGGTCTGTTATCGAAACAGGATATTCCTTTTTAAAAAGCACACTCATTCGTTCAGTGGCTTGCAGCAACCCGGGGTCAGAAGGCTGGAAAATTGGGCAAAATGCAACTGTCGTGGAGACTTTTGCTTCTCAACATAAACGGTTGAGCAGCTCCCGCGGCTCAAAGGTGTGAAAATGCGAGTGGCAGAGGTTACATAGCCATTTTGGTCAAAAACCAGCAGTCGCAGAATGGCCACATGCTGCCGTATTTTTCAGCCTTCCCGACCATGCTCACGGGCAATAGCCCTTCCTTCGCGACTCCGACACAGCCCTCCACTACAAAAATCGGATGCGTTGAAAGCCGCCTGTCTCTTCTTCAGTTTTCTAGTTGAAGAGGAGGCCTTCTGCTCAGCTCCAGCTTTAGAACAGAAAGTGTTGGCCGTTACCTTCCGGGGAAAAAAATAAAGAAAGGCAATCGTGGAAATTTTTAGAACAATAAAAAGGGAAAATCTCACTACCTGGCTGCTTCCCGATGGCAGTTAACCATATCTTTTGTTCGCTTTCATTTGTTCAGACTTTGAATTATTCAAACTGCGTGCATAACGAATTAATCAGTTTTACCTTCTTTCAAACTAACCTGTACAAATATTCAAACTGCCAATTTAGTAAAGCTCATCAACGTCTGCAATTCTTCAGGACTTACAAGCCTTGACATTGAAATTACCATTGATATCCTCATTTCTCAACCTTAAAATGTCCTTCACATTACTTGAGCTTTAATGCCTCAGCTTACCACAATTTGTCTTCAAGGAAACTCACACTTCTTGAACTCATCTCCACGTTTCTTCCAGCTACTTTTCGCTCGTCGCTACACTTCATGCCCCCAGGATACCGTGCTGGGGCTCCTTTTTCTTCTCTTCCACACAATGAGGCTTCCTACTCAATGCACTGCTTTTAGGAATTTGCTTTATGCAGCACATCCCCAGTCAGATCACACAATAGCCACACATCCCAATGTTAAAACTCTGCATAAACGATACAAATCGCACTGTCCATAATCAATGACAACCAACCCCAGTTTAAACTTACTATCAAAGAAGACAAATACTGTGTATCCGTTAATGCCTTTTAACATTAACAAAAAAACACACGGTGCCATTACACAGCCTGTCAATGCTGAGGCACACCATGGTGCTTTGGATTCTCGCAGCACATAACTGCACCTGACTGCATGCAGTATTACGCAAAAGCAAATAACAAGATGCACAGCTGCGAATGCAAAATTAAGGCAGATTTCGTAGCGTGCCCTACCTGCAGTCTTTTGCAACACACATTATATTGGCACTCAGGAACTCTGCCAGCAACTATCACACTGCTTACCAAGCATATATTCAGGCAGAGAGCAGTCCCACGAAACCAGTGGCCCCAAGACACCCACCTGGGAGATTCTGTACTCAGCCAGCCAGCAGACCCACAGGCGGCCAGGTGCAGCTGGTCTCTGGCCACAAATGGATGCCGTGACAACCACAGCTAGCCAGCGGCGTGCAGAGCCCAGCCGGTCCCACACCAGGGCACCCACCTGCATGCAAAGATTGCTCACGAGGGGCCTCTGAATACTGCAGGCATGCTGTGTCAGTTCCACTGTATCGAAGATAAACCTTTCCCCTGGGCTGATTGATTGGTGACTTGCCATCCTGGCAGTACAAAAAGGTTGGGATCAGGAAAAGACAAACACACAAGGATGGCTCTCAGCTTTCAAGTGCATTTTGTTTCATGCATTTATGTGCGTTCTCTGACCAACCTTTAAGCATACCCACTGAGTCATATCAAAATGGTATGAATGCAATAAAAATCGAAAGAAAACAGTGCCAGGAAACAGGCAGTACAAAAAAAAATTATGGGAAGATCATACATCTGAAGTGACAATTCTGCAAAGCAGCTGAATTTATCCCCACTGATTACTTTGACGGTTTTACCCACCCTCTCTGTGACTCAGCATCTACGATTGTGCACCCCACTTTTGGAACTTTATTCGAAGCATCTAGAGCTATTTTCACGATGTCAGAAACATTTGGAATCCCTGCTCGACAGAATGGTAGGGCCATTTCGTGCCTAGAAAAAAAGAATCACTTTTCAACAACAAGAAATAAAGACTGACATCACAAAGTTCTATGGTGCGCCTAGCAAGTGCCGTCTGGTGCTGTAACTTTTTTCTTCTCTTGCGCAGTGGAATGTTTTACTTTGTTAAAAACATTGTAGTTGATTTTTTGTTGCTGTAGCTGCTGATAAAAAAAAATTAACTGGGCATAAATGTTTTTTCTTTAGGATAGGCCTGGAATCGCATGAACATGGACGTGCGTGGTGTACATGAATTTAAAAAATTTTTGAGGCGCTTCTGTTATCTCATTATAGCAAACACAAAAAAAACTGCTATAGTTTGATATAGCCAAAGTTCATAATATGAAATTTCGTCAAAAACACGCACAACAGCAGAGCAGTTCAGTTGGTCAAGGCATCACAACACAGGTGATCTTGCTAAAGAAACTGGGAGACATTTTCGCAAGTTTTAGTGGAGTTTCTGAAGGCATTCATGGCGATTCCACAAGCAAAAAAGAACTGAGCGCCAGTTAGGATGTCTTCCCCCCATAACAATGCCAGTTGGTCAAAAACCAGCTAGAGTGGTATCCCCAAACAGCTCTACCAGCTGCTGGTCAAGAGCCAGCAATAGTGGCTTCCCCGCTTCACAACTGTGTTGCATGAAAAATGGTGCGTCAAAGCAAAAGCTAAAGGAATTTTCATCACTCCTGTGACGGCCGAGATGAGTGCAGGACAGTTACTGCAATGGCGCAGCTGTCTACTCCACTGCTTCCGGGGTAGTGTCGACAAACGCGAGAGGTTCAACACGTGCTGACCTCCTAGCTACCAACCTTCCATACCGCTCTATCTTCTCTGGCGCAGCTGGCGAGTGCAAGATTTCAACACTAGCATGAGATCAAAGCAGCGTGAACCTTGACACGAACTCCAGCCGCACCACCTCCAGTCACTTGTGTAGAGTGGCGAAGTGTGCCACCTGCCGTCCGAGTGGGTGCCGCTTATTGCTGGGGGGTTAGATATATCCGTTTTAGGGCCAACCGTGTTTGATATATCAAGTGAAAATTACATGTGTCTATTGAGAATAATCACGAAGAGTTTGATATAGCCAATAAATCGTAATATCCATGTTCGTGATATCAAGGTTTGCCTGCATACAAACAAATTTTCAGATTTTCTTCGATAGCAGAACATAATGCAAGTCTGAAAGGGCTAATGAATGCTTTGCACAAAGATGAGGCTTCACACGTGTAACAGATTTTTTCTGAAGGGTGGGGCCGACGGAGATGGGTGGGTGGGTGGTGGACGGCAATTCGGGAGGGTGGAAGAGGGGTGAGAAAGTGGAGTAAGGGTGGTGGTACAGTGTTCTAGAAGGTTGTGTAGCGGCAAAACCAGCACTCTCCCCGTGAGGCTTTAGAAGAGGTTGCCGCGCCGCGGCGCTGGCGTAGGCTCCTGGAGCAGCAACAGCGCATCGTCAGTACGCACGCTGCGCGGCTAAGAGGGGCCGACAGGACAGTCGCAGACAGTTTTTTAATGCAACACCGCTTGGCTGCCAATGAAGATGCAAGAAACCAATGGACAATTACATTTAACCTTTCAAAGAGAAATCAGTGGCTGTGTTTCAGTGACGGCACCAACGGGAGGCGAGGGATGGCGGCCGCTACCTCGACAATTTTCCTGGCGCTCCTTTCTGTCACTGGAAGAATTGATTTTGTTTGCTCACAAGCACCTAAGCAGCTTAATCTTTGCGTTGTGTTATGTGAAACCAATATATCACTGTCTCATGCCGCAATTTGTTCTTTTTATTTTGTCTTGAAGAGGAACAATGCCCGAAAATTAACTCCCCCTTCGACGTACGCCATCCCCGTACGATATCCAGGGCAGCCTTTGGAATGGTAAAACCATAACCTACAACTTTTGGCTGCAAATTTCTTCTATTTGAAAAAAGGCAACTGCCAATCTTGATTTTTCCGGGGTTTTGTTTCATTACTTTTTTTTTTTCAAGAAGGTCAGGTGGAATATCTTCCAAACGAAATAGGATAGCGCTTAAACGACGAGTCCGCAAGTGCCTTTTACTGTTTCACTCACTTGTAGAGTGTTCACAACACAGGACACTGGATCCCTGATTTTTTTCCTATGCAATAATTTACCACCGTTCTGACTGTCTTATGCTACGATGTATTAAATTCATGCAATCTTTTAATGAAATATTTACTTTCCTGATTTGCTTGTCACGTGCTTGAGCAGCACAAAAGTCTTCTCTCTCGTTGCCTCTAAATCCGATATGACTCGGTACCCAGCAGAGTTTTAGGCTTTGTCCTTTCGCTGCGGCTATTACTATGTTGTGTATGATATCACCAAGCATAGCAATGATTGCATTTCTAGAGTGGACAGCTGTAAGTAAACATAGGGAGTCTGTGTAAATAATGCTGTTTGAGAGGTTCTCTTTTACTATTTTTTCAATGGCTACAGACACGGCGTAACATTCGGCAGTGAAGATTGATGCACACTGTGGTAGCCTCACTGTATGATTGCAATTACCTTGTGCGACTGCACTTCCAACGTAAAGATCGGTTTTTGAGCCATCTGTATAAAAAGCTGTGCAAGTACTGTATTTTTCCTGGAGTGCAAAAAATTCTTGTATTATATGCTGTGGTGGAGCTTGTTTTTTGCTGAAATGTGCAAGAGTGAGATCATAGATTTCCGGGAAATTGTACCATAGCGGCAGTGAATCTAGTCTTCCAGCAATGCCAGGCAATGTGTCCAGTACGCCGAGATTTTGGCACATCTCTTCAAAACGCAAGAGCGGTTTGTTGTTAAACAGTATTCTGGATGGGCACTTTGTGACTATTTGGTGACAGATGTGTTTGGGTAGCGAATGGATTTTTAGAATGTAGGAACACGTGAGCATCGTTACTCTGTCTGTAAGTGATGGTTCGTTCGTTTCTACATACAGACTGTCTATGGGCGACGTCCTGTATGCGCCAGTGGAAAGACGCAAGCCTAAATTATGTACTGGATCTGGCCGTTTAAGGTACGATGGCCTCGCTGACCCATACACTATACATCCGTAATCCAGTGTGGAGCGGACTACAGAGCGATAAATTTGTAAGAGGCATGTCCTATCTGCTCAACAGTGTTTTCTCGACAGCACTTTGAGTAAGTTTAGGGATCGAGAAGCCTTCTTTTACAATGCATTTATGTGAGGTAAGAAAGTGACCTTTCTGTCAAATGTTATACCAAGAAATTTATGCTCATTTTTCACTGGTAACTCTAATTCGTTCAGGCGTAGTGTGGGATCTGTATGTATGCCTCGTCTGAGTGAGAACAGAATTGCCACCGATTTCTGTGGGCAAAACCGGAAACCATTTCTCTCCGCCCATGTTGCCAGTTTATATATTGTTATTTGTATTTGTATTTCACACGTTGATACATTGGAGGAAGTAGAAGCTATTTGAAGGTCGTCCACATAGACTGAGTACATAACGGAGCTTGGGATTATTTTCGTAAGAGAGTTCATTTTTCCAACAAAGAGAGTTGTGCCTAAAATACACCCCTGAGGTACTCCGTTTTCCTGAATGAAACTCCTCGAAAGGATTGTACCCAGGCGGACATGAAATGAATAACGGTTAGATAAGAAGTCTTTTAGGCAGTTCAACATTCTTCCTCGGATGCCAAGCTCGGCAAGGTCTTGAAGAATTCCGAACCGCCAGGCCGTATCGTATGCCCTTTCTAAATCGAAAAATACAGCGAAACAGTGTTGCTTATGAACGAAAGCTTCTCAAACAGTATTATCAAGACAGACTAGGTGATCTGTTTAAAATCTTTTTAAAACCACACTCATGGGCATCAAGAAGTTCAGAGGATCGAAAGACAAACGTTAATCTTATATTAAGGGCACTTTCAAAGGATTTTGCGAGGCAACTAGTCAGGGCGATGGGTTTGTAACTGCTAGGAGAGGTTGGGGGTTTTTCAGGTTTAAGGAACGGTACAATAAGAGCTTTTTTCCAGGCTTGAGGTATTTTCCCCGAAACCCATACTTTGTAAAAAAATCTTAAAAGTGCCTCTACAGCAGGCTTGGAAAGATGGGCAAGCATTTCATGGTGTATTTGGTCGGGTTCTGGAGCAGTTTTCTTACCAGCAGACAGTACAGTGTTGATTTCCTGGAGTGCAATAAGACCATCATATTTTTCATTAGCACCTCCACTTGTTGGGAGCCTTTGTTTTTCGGCTATACTTCTGTATTTTAGAAATGACTGCATATACAGTTGAACCTCGTTATAACGAACACTGACATAGCGAATTATCGGTTATAGCGAACTAAATTCGAACTTTGGTTGGTCATGCTTCAGTTTTACGACATTTATTCTTTTATAACGAAACCGAAAATGCGAGATCCACCCCGATATCGGCAGTAATGAAGAAATATTAGGTTTACACGAGGCTCAAAACGCTAAAGGTAGCATAAAAAGAGCAAAATAAATATTGGAAGCCAATTCACAAGCACACTTTTTTTTTATCGTTTGAAAAGGTTGCAGAAAGTTCCGCGGCCAGGCACATCAATTGCGCGTTTGACTGGTCGCGCCACCTACGAACAGAGTGCAAAAACTCTGAAAGCTCATATGACGACAAAGATCCGAAGGGCGGCACCACTTGTCCAGCGGTGAAGACAAGCGCGGCAACACTGGCAACAGCGAGGCGGCGGTGGCGAGCCGGCATTGCGTAGAGAGCCTGCTTTGCGGCACCCTCGACATCACCTCAGTGCAGCGCCAGGTCGACATGGCAACGAAGCGGAAGGCGGTCTCGCTCGAGACAAAACTGCAGATATTGAGAGCTGTGGACAGTGGCCGCAAGAAAAAGATGTTCCAGCGGAGTTCAGCGTTCCCCCAAGTACATTATCCACCATTTTAGCCGCAAGAAAGAAGATTGAGGGCAACACCGAGGACGCTATAAAAGCTGACCGTAAGCGAGTTAGGCTTTGCCATCACCCGGACGTGGAAGCGGGTTCGCTTTCATGGTTTAACGAGGTGAGGGCACGAAACTTGCCAGTATCGGGAGCACTTCTTCAAACGAAGGCCATCAGCCTGGCCTGTGCACTAGGGCATGAAGATTTCCGTGCGAGCAGCGGTTGGCTGCCACGTTTTCAAGACAGACACGAGATCGCGTGCCACACATTGTCTGGCGAAGGGGCTGCTGTCGACGTGGAGACATGTGAAAAGTGGCTAGAGAACTTTCGGCCTCTGCTCCAGGAATACGACGAGCGCAACGTGCACAACGTTGACGAAACCGGCGTGTTTTTCAAGTTGTTGCCAGAGCAGTAACTGGCAGTAAAGAATGAAACCTGCCATGGAGGAAAAAAGAACAAAGACCGGGTGACGGTTGTCGTTGCCGTGAACATGGATGGCTCACACAAAAGACGACTCACCGTAATCGGCAAGTCTGCACGTCCCAGGTGCCTGATAGGAGTCCGTAATTTGCAGGTTGCGTACTTGTCTAACAAAAAGGCCTGGATGACGTCCAAGCTTTTCGAAGACTGGCTCAAAGATTTCGACCAGGACATGGAGAGGCAGCACAGGAAGGCCCTGTTGCTCTTGGACAACTATTCGGCGCACAAAGTCTCGATCGTGCTGAAGGCAGTTTGTTTGGTGTTTCTGCCACCAAACGCAACTTCTGCTTTGCAACCATTGGACAAGGGCATTATCCTCTTGCATTGCTCAAGTGCAATTACCGGAAGCATTTGGTGATGCAACTGGGTTTCGATATCGATCGACGCAGATCAACAACCATCAACATCAAGACGACGCTTGAAATGTTGTATGGATCTTGGAATGAGGTGAGGCAGTCAACAATAAGGAACTGTATTGCAGAATGCGGTTTTGTTTTGCCTGCCGTCGAAGACGAAGTTCAGCCTGATGAAAGCCTGGTAGAGCTGGACAATACTTGAGATCGACTGGCACTCCCAGGCATCGCAATTGATGATTTCGTTTCAGCCGATGAGAACTTGGCCGTGGCGCCTGAGATGATGGATCAAGAAATTGTGGATCGCGTCGAGGTCCCCGAGGATAACAGCAGCAGCGATAGCGCAAGGTGACAGCGAACGTAATGAACCACCAATAAGCAGTGCGGACGCCGCAGACATGGCCAGGAGGCTGAAAGGCTATTTAGAAAAACTGCCGACGACCAAACTGCTGAGGTAGAAAAGGCCCTCGTGTGCATGGACACTGTGGAAAACTTTACTCTGTTCAGTGCTGTGAAAAGCCACCAGACGAATATCACATCCTTCTTCAAATAAACGAATGCAGACCTGTTTTGTCGAACCTTGTTCTTTTGTAATTTGACTTTCCCATACTACGCTCTATTTTGTTTTAAATGCCACAAACCATAAGGAGACAGGTAAGCATTACCTAGTTTATAGTGGGTTCGAAGCCCGGAATAATGCATTTTAGTATTTAGAGTATTTGCGAGAGCCAAATTGCGGATTTGTCAGAGCCGATATTTACGCACACTGTTAAAACGAATATCGAGTATAACAAACTCATTTACGGTCCCGATGCTACTTCGTTAAAACGACGTTCGACTGTAGTGTGATGAACCGGAAACTACAGCGAAGTGCTCCCCCGATATGTCTGCCTGGTCCCCTAAACTCGTTTGTGTACCAGGTGTAGTGAAAAGAGGAATTGTGAAAGGTGAGTAGCGGCCATTTAATTTTCGAACTTGCTCCCACATTTTTTTTTGATGTGGTTGAGCTGTTTATAGAAGAGACACAAATTTGCCATGATGTTTTCTCTGCCTTGCACCAGATACCCCTCGCATGTGCTCTTGCCTTTTTGAAAAAAATAAGGTTCTCATGAGTTGGGTATCTGAGAAACACTCCCCAAGCATTATTCTGCAGTTTTTTTGCCTCCTTACAATCCCGTGTGTACCAAATTTTGTGGTTCTGGCACACCACTCCTGTGGATTTTGCAATTGATACATGTGCAGCAGAAAGAATGCATGTTGTGAACATTTCATTTATCTCATCTATGCTGTGGTTTTCTAAAATTATATCCTGTAAACTGGCCTTTTTTTTAAAACAATGCCCAATCAGCTAAATGTAGTTTCTAACGTCGCGGTTTTGTAGAAATAACTGTTGGCGAGGATGACAGAACTATTATAACAGGAAGATGATCGCTTCCATATGGATTGTCTAAAACACTCCAGTTCAAATCGCTAAAAACAGGCGGTAAACTAAAAGACAAATCTAATACGCTCATTCTCCCCGAGGATGGGGAACAGTATGTGGGTTTACACAAGTTCAGCAAACAGACATTAGTGGATAGAAAAAAATCCTCGATGAGCTGCCCTCTAGCGTCAGTTTTCTCGCTTCCCCAAAAACGAGAATGTGCATTAAAGTCGCCAACTACCAGGTATGGCTCTGGTAGCTGCTTTCAAAGACCCTCTAAGCCAAGCAGTGTTATTTTCAGCTGTGGCTCGATATATACAGAGCACACCGTAATGGTTTTATGTGCAAGCAGAGTGGCTGCTACAGCCTCAAGTCTTGTTTATAGTTTAAGCTCACTAGCCAGGACATCATTTTTCACTATAATTGCCCCACCTCCTGACATCCTGCTCGCCTGCTCTCGGTGGCGGCAGAAAACAGTATAATTCTTAAGAAAATTAGTTTTGAGGCCCTAAATTTGGCTCTTGTAGACATAACGCAACAGGAGCGTGTGCTCCTAGGATATCTTTTATGTCACTGTAGTTATTCATAAGTCCTCTATAGTTCCATTGCATCATGAAAGCCATCTTAATTTTGTTTTCCTATGTAGTTAAAACTAGATCAAGTTATTTATGGCCCCTTGATTCGCGGCCTGTCTGTTTTTGACCGATCCAGACAGCTCCGCCGACCACCCGACGTGGATGGCACGGGGCCTACCGTGGGTCGTGTCCATTGCCTCTGCAGAGGCGCTCGACGACCGTGCAGAGGGCACGTGGACATTAGAGTTGGGCTTTGACCTGTGGGAGGAGGTCTTGGGGGCCACGGACACGGGGGTCTGCGAGGCCTCTTTTTGGCTTGGCGGGGTAGTGTTACCTACTCCACCTGGGGGCCCAGATGGCCTCGCTACAGGTTCACTGCGAGTGGCCTGGGCAGGTGCCGAAGCCAGTTGTGGTGCGCCGCGCCCACGCACCACATCGCCGAAGTTTGTTTTTGCTGTGAAGGAGTATGAGCTTGTTTGTGTGCATCACCTTCTTGCTTCTTTGAACGAAATGTTTCAGTAGTTTTGAGTGTGATTATTGCTTTTTCTTTCTTCCAGTACGGACACGCCCTGGAGTATGCAGCATGGTCTCCCCTACAGTTTTGCACAGCGTCGGGCACCGACGCAGTCATCAGAAGAGCGATCTTTTGAAGCACATTTTGCATAACTTTTACGACCGTGGGAACTCACTGAACCGTGGCCGAACCTTTGGCAGTTAAAGCATCGTCGAGGGTTAGGAATGCAGGTTCTCACATTTATTTTTAGATAACCCACTTCATTTGAGTCTGGGAGAATACTATGTGCAAATGTCAAGACTATGTGCTTTGCTGAGATTTCTTTGCCCTCTTTTCTTATTCTTATCCCGTGGACATCAACGACGTTTTGTTCAGCAAGCCCTTCTTTGATTTCTTCTTCAGTGAGGTGGAGAAAATCATTCTCTGAAATTACACCACGGACCGTACTGAGGGATCGGTGGGCAGATATCGATACAGGGATGTCACCTATAGACACAATGTTGGAAAGTTTTGACTGTTGGACGCTTTCTTGGAGTTCCAGTAAGAGGTCTCCACTAGCCATTTTTGTAAACTTATAGCCAAAGCCCAAGGCACCCGTCAAACATTTTTCTACAATGAATAGGGGGATTATTCTAGGAGATTTATCAGTTTCCTCACTATGAATCACCTCAAACTTAGGGAAACTTTGTTTCTTTTTTTTAATGAAATTCTGAGTTACATCGGTACTCCCTCTCTTGTTAGGGCGATCAGTTGCTGAGAGAACGTTAGCCATAGAATAAATGTGTTTTTTGGATACGGTGCCAGCCACCCACCATGGAGCCCAAATTGGGGACGGGACAGGAACTTGCAAGCAAGTCCTGCCCACGCCAGCTGTACACCCCAACTATAACCCAATATGACGCAACTCAGGGTGGTTGGCCACACAAGGTTATCCCTCGCCGCCAGAAAAAAAGGAAGAAACTAGAAGTGAGTAGGAGCCAGGAGACTTGTGAGAAAGGGGTAGGAAAGTGAAAGATAGAGGGGAGGATAGGAAAAGGCAACTGCCGATTTCCCCCGGTCGGGTCAGGCCGGAGGTGCCGTCTACAGGAAGCTGGGGCCAAAGTGGTGCGTTGCCTCCGCCGAGGGGCCTTAAAGGTCCAAACGCTCGGCATCGGCTCAACCACCAAGATCCCCTTTTCCCCGAACACTGCAATGCCACGCACGGCGAAGCGCGGGTGCTCGGCTCCGTGGTGATGCACTGTTCACCATCATCCCCCTGCTGGGATGTCCTTGCTTGCGGATGCTCGGGAACCCGTGGTGTCACCACTCACCAATGCCTGCAAGCTGCAGACACCCCCCTGAGGGGCCCGGGATACTGTTTACACGTCCTGGCAACCTCGATTTTAGATGTTTTTAATTGTTGTTCTGCGAGCTTTAATTTTACCCTTGAACTACCTCAGCTTGGGTCACTGCAGTTTTTAGATATTCGTTTTTATTTCAATGACCCTGGGCATGTATGCTGGACGTATGCGCTGCGTACCAAGATGTCTTTGCTTCCTTTTGTCTCAGCCCATTCAAAGCTAGTAAAAAGAGGGATAGCCATGTCACGCCTTCATGCAGCACTCTTGAAATCGTGTCATCACAAGACAAACGAAAGCTTCAGCACCCAAGTCAAGCGTCTAGAAAATTCTGGATACCCTCTTGACGTGATTGTCGCCGTGGCAGAAACGTTGACAAAAAAGAAAAAAAGACTTTCGCAAAGGCGCACAGAAGAGGAAAAGAAAAGAAGCGTCATTGTCACGCCGTACATGCCTCATGTGTCCCATGGTCTCAAGAGAATTGGAGCAAAATTCGAAGTCGATGTCGTTATTAACGCGCCGTGCAGAATATCGATGCTTTGTCGCATGGTGACAGGCAAGGGCCAGAAGAAATATGGGTGCTGTAAAAATCATGCAGAAAGTTTTGTTCTGTGCAACGAAGGTGAGAGAGAGAGGGAGCTCTTTATTGGAAGGCATAGAATTTAGCCTCGCTGGCATGCTACTCTGCGTGGCGATGAGAATGTGGGAGATAAATACTGACGGTAAGCATTGCGGGAGAGGTTAAATTAAAGAGAAAAAAAAAAGGAAGAAGGTGTTGTTTATAGTATCCCTCTGAGCTGTGGTCAAGTCTACATCGGTCAGACGGGCCGCTGTCTAAACGACCGATTAAGGGAGCATGATGATTCCCTAGGTAACGGTTACGGCTCGAATCTATCGCCTCATTGTAAGGACTGCAAATGCCACCCTCTGCTGACAAACACTTCGATAATCGGTCGGCACGAAGGAAGGCTCGAACGTGAGCTGTTTCAAGTGGTAAAAATCGCTCAGAGTGGCAGATCTCTCAGCACGCCCTCAGTACTTGCGACCCAGAAAGAGCAGCGTTTTCTGATTTCTTAACAATCTGTTATCTATTCATTGTCTCCACCCTTCCCACAACTCTTGCCCTTTAAGTTTATTTTGACCATTCTTACGAATGAGGCTTTGCGCATGCGTGACGGCTCCTGTACGGTACTGCGTACTTCAATAAATGTTTCGAAAGTTTGCACTCGTCCCATACACTTCTCTGCTGTGTCCTTGTGCCTTCGCACTACCAACACATCATGATGACCTACCAACAGGCTCGAATTTCTGCTCTATTAGAATGTTCAGTCACAACTGACCATACTCGTGGCAACGATAACCTAACTGTGTCTGAGCAGTATAATCAAGTATGCAATCACTGCAATAAAGTGATGTGGGGCATGCTCCGGTGTGCAAGCACCGCCAGCCAAGTGCACACCTCACCCCGTGGATGCAGCTTGTTTTTCTCTTTTCCATGAGAGAATGAGGAGCTCGTCGGGTCGTCTGGAGGTGTCGCCATCTCATGTTACGTCTGTCATGGCAAGCATACCTGAGACGTGAAATGACTTGCAATGACTGAACAAGCGAGACATCACATATCACGTGACATCACTGTGATGATGTGGATTATGCCACTGTGTGGTTCCAGGAGGACAAAAAAAAGGGTGGCCGCGTGCGCTGCAAGCCGGTGTACACGCAGGATCGAATGTCAGATCTAGTCTTCGAGATAGTCGTGGCAGCATGTCGCTGAGTGGCAGGATGTTCTTTTTGGAGCTCGGCATTCTCCCCAAGGCCAGCTAGCCTGCACCGGTCGGGTACCGAGGTTCAGGGTCTGGCTGCCCGCACAGCACCACAGTACCCTGCTGCAGACTCATGCCTGCTTTTCCATGGCCAGGCAGCCTACCAACAAGCACCTGCCTGCTGATGCCAGCTTACCGGCAGCCAGGCGGCCCACAGACGCACTCCTCCCTGCTGATGCAGGTCTGCCGTTGGCCAGGCTGTTTCTGCCACCTGGCTAACTGCTGATACCGGCCTCCTGGTATCCAGGACGTTACCGCGAGCAGATTGCCTGTGGATACCTTCCCCGGTGATCAGTCGTCGCCAACAACCAATGTCGACAGTCATCCACCTGCAGCACATGGTGGCAGCACAACGGAGCAGCACGCACCGGAACCCACAGTAGGACATTGGTGTTCCTCTTGTCGAACCCCGCAAGGCTGCTTTAAGTGCCTCGTAGTGTAGGTGTGTGTGTGTGTGTTAGCGTGCTAGTGGGCTAGATATGCCAAATTTTGTCCTCGTTGCTGAAGAAAAACAGTGCTTCTATGCTGAATGCGACCTGTTTATTGCCCAGAGCTCCTGAACGGACCTGGACCCTTAACTACATCACAATATGGTGAGCCTGCCAGGATTCGTCAGCGAGAGGGCCGAGTAACAGCCCCATATTCACGCAAAGCGCTAAGCTTGAGCGACGATGGACCTAGAGCATTTAGCCACGTAGGGCGCGCAACTGGATTTCTCGGGTGCTGAGCTGAGGGAGTGGGTAGACAATGAACGTGTAGCGCAGAGGGCAGAGCAGGCTGCAGAAAGAGAGGAAAGTCAGGCAGCCACTGCGAGAGAGAAAGAGATTCTGGAATTGAAACTCAGATTCCAAGAAGAAACTTGCAGTAATGAGAATGATCATGTCGAAACCTTTCCAGCATCAAATCATGACATTTCTCTCAACCCACAAAAACTGTTACAGTTGTTCGGTCAGCGGCACGATGATTTGCATGCATACGTTCAGCGTTTTGAGCCTGCAGCAATGGGACAGGACTGGCCTCAAGATAAATGGGCTTTGGCCGTAAGCATGTGCCTCACAGGCGAGCCGTGAACTGTGATCGGTCGAATGACTGCCACTGAGTCGGCAGATTATCAAAAAATAAAGAATGCGCTCCAGCAGCGATTTAGATTCACTGCTCAGGGTTACAATGGCAAATTTCGGAGGGCTCGAGCTCAGGATGGTGAGACAGGGAAACAGTTAGCAGCCAGGCTTTCTGGTTACTTCGACCATCGGATTGAAACGGCAACACATGTGTGTATGAAATCGGTGTGCAGATCATATCAATTGAGCTAGAACTGCACAACCTCCAATCTGTTTTTCTACACAGTATTGTTTTCTGCATTCAACACATTCCGTGGCACCCCACCATGAAACACAAGCCCCAAAGGAACCGTTTTTGGTGAGGGAAGCACTCGCTGCAAGTGAAACTGACTACGCGATTTTGTGTCACTGAGTCTATATCAACCACATGCGGAGACCACATGTAAAGCAAACAGACAGCGCACGCATACATTAAACCTGCAGTGCACCCAACCACCATGGCTACTGCAAATGAGCATCACCTGGTCCTGCTGTATGTGCCGCCATGGCCGCGTTGTGGGCCAGGAAAGTGGCCTGGGCCCAGGCCATTGGATCAGCGCATGGAGACGTACATGACGTTGCCGCTATCTCCTGCAGAGAAACCAGTGTGGGAGCCACACATTATTACTACTAGAAGCACTGCACGTGGCAACAGGCCAACTAAATGACCAGCCAGCCCATCCGGTTTGCAAAGTGACTTTTTATCCAAGCAACATTCACACATATCCATCACTAGTGTCTCCGCTAAGATGCTGAAAACATGTTAGGCACTTCACCAGCACCTTTCATCATATATGTACAGTGAAAGCACGTGAATTCAGATTTCATTAATCTGAACTTCTATACCATTCGAAAAGTGCGACATG
The DNA here is from genome assembly GCF_052857255.1 of Amblyomma americanum. Lineage (NCBI taxonomy): Eukaryota > Metazoa > Arthropoda > Arachnida > Ixodida > Ixodidae > Amblyomma > Amblyomma americanum. The sequence continues at coordinate 403,130,883 of NC_135497.1, forward strand.
GTCTGCCCACACACTATTAGAGTCTATGTAAACCACGTGGCGGGCTCGGTGGCGGGCTCGAACTATGTGCCACCATGCCTAGGCAGCCTGTGCAAACGGGAGGCTCCACTGCCTCTAAGGAGGTTATGTGGAGAGGGTAAAAACGGCAGGATGACCGGACCGGAGAGGAAGGAGGCTCTAGCTCATGTTAGCGGCAGCATGGCAGCGGCAACTGGCTGCGTGACCTCCGAGATGTGTACCTGACTGTTGCTTGTAGCTACTGATTTTGAAGGCTTCAGTAGCTTGCTACGTTAGGCTTTGCTGTTGAGCAGTGGACGACACGACCAGTGCCAAGATACAACGAATAAGGCACATCGCAGTGTCTCCGGCACTCCGAAACCACAGCCGTGCACAAAACCCCGTGTGCTAAACCAGAGAATTGAAGCTTTCGCTGATATTTGCTGTGTGTCTTTGTCTCAATTTTCCAGTGCCCTCTGCATCATATTCCGTGCAATTGGTAGCAGCAGTCACCCCAAGTTAAACATACGGAGAGTACAAGGGTGCAGTAATTTAGAAATGTCATCCATCTGCGGTAAATACCTTGCCAAAACGCCTAAAAGGAAGACTGAAACCATGTGTGAAGTCAACATTGGTCTGTTATCGAAACAGGATATTCCCTTTTAATAAGCACACTCATTCGTTCAGTGGCTCACAGCAAACCGGGGTCAGAAGGATGGAAAATTGGGCAAAATGCAACTGCCGTGGAGACTTTTGCTTCTCAACATAAACGGTTGAGCAGCTCCCGCGGCTCAAAGGTGTGAAAATGCGAGTGGCAGAGGTTACATAGCCATTTTGGTCAAAAAGCAGCAGTCGCAGAATGGCCACATGCTGCCGTATTTTCAGCCTTCCCGACCATGCTCACGGGCAATAGCCCTATCAATATTTATAATCACACTTAACAAGACTGCAAGTGTATGCATTTTTGCTTTGATACACCATTTAAATCATAAATGCAGCACGCACTGAGGTTTACTGGCCGGCGCCTAATTTAAGATTCCTAGCCTTGCACACTCCAGAAGGGCAATCTGCACTCTGGGTGCCCTTCACATTTTCAAAAAAAGGAAGGGAAATAAGATGTACTCAAACTTCCCACAGGGCCAGATGGAGACCAGTTGATGGAATTAAACTTTATTTCGCTCGAACAATTGCAGCTAGGAGATAAGTTGTTGATCCCTAAATTAATTCCGGATCTCAACTATATCGTTTACAGATTTAATTAATCGTCCTCTTGGCAAGCGTCAGCATGCGCTAAACAACACGACTTTTAGTGAAAATCTACTATGGTCGGATACAGCTCTGCATGATGCTCCGCCCACATTCGGGACCGCTGAACAAAAGTCCTCCATGATTCTTGGGACCTAAACAGGAAATTAATCACTAGACAAAATTAAAAGCTCAATAATGGTTGCCTCTGACTTATTTGATAGTTAACCATTGAAAAGCTGATATTGCTCACTGCTGTGATTGGCCAGTGGAGAAATAGAGGACGCCCGCTGTTACCAGCTGTCGTTTTCTTTTGGTCAGTGTATCCTACTCTAGCTCAACTGCAGGGTGACTGATCCCTTACACCCGGTGTTCTTTCCCCGAAATCTCAATCCGCGGCGTTTCTGCACTGCAATGTGAAGAAAAGCAACAGCCGCGGCAGGGATCGAACCCAAGAGCTAGGGCAAACTGAACGCTCGTCCAGTCAGCAAACTCGCAGGCAATATACTATAGCTTTCCAGCTGGATTATTTTGTTACAGGGCCGCTCTAAATAAACTTGCTTAATTCGCTGTCAAATAATAAACCAGTGACGAACACACTGCTTAGCTCTGCAAATCAAGTGGTCCAGAGCAATGACGCCAAAGTCTCCCAGTGACACCCTGGAGGAATCAGCTCGCAAATATGCTGCGCGCGCAGTCAGGAAAACCAGCCAACGCCAGCGAAACAGGCCCATGTCGAAGTGATCGCCGAATACATCACACGCGTTCTCCACTCGAACTTTTGCGCGCGCCTAAAGCAAACAAGTCTTTGCGGTGCCATTTCCTTTTTGGGAATACGCACTGGGACACGGGAAAACGAAACCATCCCTCCGTATGCGGTTGATGCTCGATTTTGCGAGTCCCGAACGATCTCCGAAGCACGACTCCTTCGGCGTGTCCCTCAGCGACAGAAGACTCTCACCGAGCAATTGCAGGGTTGGCCCAAGGCGCCCAAGGTTCCTTCAGGCGAACCAGCTTCCGGGTCACTGCGCGCAGACGAGGCGGTAGCAGCGATAGCTTGCATCGGCGCTGCACGCTGCGGCTGCGTTCGTGTGCCCAAGTGCCTCTTTCGCTCCATGGAGTCAGCTTGCAAAAACGTTAGTCAACTTTACAACGTGAATGTCTCCTTCGAACACGCCAAACGCCACAACAGCTGGAGAGCTGAACATGCAACGGCAAATACCCGCCGCAAAAGTCGACAACCATCCACAAGAAATAAAAGATAGAAGCCAGGCCTGATTGGCTGAAAGTCGGAGCGTAGTAGCCATGGAGGGTCGTAGCATCGGCTTCAACCAATGCACCCTGAAGAACATGCCTGAAGCGTCAGGGGTTTTTCTGCCCGCCGTAGAGCGCGCGTCCGCCGTATGGCGGTGCTGTCAGTTGTCCATCTAGCAGACGACACGCAGGCAGCACAGAAATTTCTTGTGACTGCCGTTGCAGCAAAAAGTATGCTTTCTGGTGTGCTGTTTCTTATGTTATTTGTGGGGTCTGTTTAGTGTTACCGTTTGACAGGTGACGCATCGATGACTGCAGTTGCTGGAGGGAGTAGCGCGCGAAAATGCATTGCTGTTGCGTTCCGTTTTGCATGTTCAGCCAGCGAAACAAGAAACCCAGCGTTTCGTTCCATGAAATTTCTGCCGACTTACAACTCCGGGAAAAACGGCTCAAGGTAATTTGAAAAAAAAAACGGGCAGCCAAACACAACATCAATTTATTGTGCAGTTTCTAGCTTGCATTTCCAGCCAAGGAAATGCTACTGTCGACAGTTTGACTGCCCATCAAGACTGGGGTGGCCTCTTTTACCCGAAGTCAACGCTCCTAAGAGTGTTACAGGACCTCAAGAAGTTCGTCGATATCATGCTCAAAGACCACACGCATCTTCAAAGGCCACTGGACGCATGCTTGCTCAACACCTAGTGTGAATAAAATCGCGGGTTTGCCTGTCCCGACCTGTGAGAACAAGGATAGCGGCCACAGGGAAGCACTACTGCATATTATATGCAAGTAGTTCATCAAAACGCTGCTAACAAACCATGCACTCTACATAACAGACACGCAATTAAGAATTAACGCAGTTGCGAAGATGTACAACAAGAAACCTCTTTCCCGAAAATTCTTGAAACTGCAGTAAGAAACGATTTCCGCCGCCTACATCGCACCGACGCATGCCATTTTTCCTTGTAAGTGCGCACGTGTCTGTGCCTTCCAGCACAGTTTTTCTAAATATTCACACGTCGCTCGCCATGTCTGATGCTCGATACCCTTGTTCCAGTTGTGATTTCATCAACGCACTTGCTGGTCATTTGGAGAAATCCGGTCAGTCAGGCCTGCTGTGTTACTCCCAAAGTCACTGTTTACGTGTGCATCACACAGGGAACCTATAGTGAGCTGTGCTTCTTGCGAAAAGAATAGAGAAGAGGGGCATGGGTTTATTTGAAATTTGTCAACGTTATTCAGGGAGGTACCGTTCGGCGAAAGCTCGTCGGAAAGATGACCAGAAACAGCGCAGGCTGGGCGTTGCAAGATCTGCTTCACCTGATTGAAACATTTCTCGCAATGCTCCGCAGCAAGATTGTAACAGGCGCGCTTCGCAAAGTTCTAAGAACATTAGATATGAGGGATGTGCCCCCTGCGGGCCAACGACTCCCCATGAAGGTTACCGCGACGTCTCCGGCTTCCATCCATTGAGCGCCGTGCAGTCCTCCTTTGCCACGGGTCACCTGGCTACAGTTGAGAACTCGGGTAATTCCGGACTTCCTCCTGTCCTTATTCTATCTCATGGATTATTTTCTCTTTTTGCGTGTCCGATCGAAGTAGTTGATTTCTTGCCATTGGCAGCAGTACAATATACAACCATGCATCATGCAGTGTAAATACTAATTTTGCGGCATTTCTAGCAACTTCAAGCACTTGTTGCAATATGTATGTTTCGAGCATGTTCATTTTGTTGTAAACCGTCCAAAAGTTACTGCTTATGCAGCAGACAAAAGGTCTTAACAGCATGATAGAAAGGTGTGCACAGCACGCTTTTAGATTTTGAAATCGAAACTGATGATCCGCTTTCAATATTATGTGGCAGTCAGCTTAGATTTTTTAAGCATTTGCTGCACTCTCAGACATCCAAGAACATGTTTTTTGTCATTAACAAAATAAAAGTTGTTGCTCAAAGCCCGAAACCCGAACAAAGGATGAAGCAGCCGTGACCTACTGAACTAGAGACCTGCACATTTGGCGGGGTCCTATGGGACTGCGTGCGCCAACTTTCGTTAACTTTTTGGCCGTTGAGGACGCTCAGTTAACTCTTTGTTTGTCATCATCATCGTCTGCTTTTTTACAAATGATTTCTCTCCTCTCACTGTCTCCCTGTGACTTTGTCCTGTCTTATAATTTTGAAACGTAGTAATGAACGATGCAAATATGATATTTCTTTAAATCCTAGCGGTGAATATTCTGTTTGCGCGCATGCATGCGTGATACTTTCTCACATCTTTGCTAAGACAATGGATTAATGATGCATACTCAAAATGTAGACAAATGACAAAACTATTACGTCCTTGAAGTAATATAATCGGCGCCACCTTCCTCAATAGGTTAATTGTAGCGCCACGCCACCCGTAGTTGCCCTCCCCTAGCGGCAAAAGGCATGAACTAGAAGGTGCGCGCTGGAGCAGTGCGAAGTGTGCAGGTCTCTAGTTCCGTAGGTCATGGAAACAGCATTATCGGGAGCCGCGCATCTCAGTCTCCCAGCCATTGAAATCAAAATTGAGCGTCATCTTTCAGCGGCTCCTCGCGACCAGTCTGCGCAACACAGTGGCAATCTGGGGGCCCATTGAAATCGAGGAGACGCTTCAGGCATGTTCTTCAGGAGGCATTGCTTCAACAAAACAGCAAACTTGTTTTTCAATACTGCAGATCACGATTTTCAAGGTGAACGTTGGGAATTAATAGGTAGCAGACAATTATAAGCGCTCTAATATAGAAGGATACTGCTAATGTATTTTATTCGAGGCCTAACTGCAGTCCACGGAGGAAGACTATACAGTATTGTGCGTTTTTATCTTGGACTCAAAAATTTCCCTGCCTCAACCGCGGGCTCATTTGCTATGAAACTGCACACAGAGCTTGCGTATTATGGTAACTTTTGTATTGTAACAAGTTTGACAACAGTATTTACTGAGTTGAGCCGTGCATGATGCGAAAACGTAATAGTCTGCGTAGAGATCGGCGAACCAAAACCCACAGACGACGTTTTTTTTCGCTGAAGGGCGGCAGTGACGCCATCTGTTTTTGGCAGTGGAAAGCGTCACAACAGCCGATACGAGCGTTGCAAACAATATTCTTTGAAAGGTAAAGCCTCGTTAAATAAGTTGTTCTGATATTTTTCCCGCTCAATTAGCCGAAAATGTTGAAAGCGCTTCAGTTGAAGCAGACGAAACGGCCGGAACAGCATATTCAAAGGGCCCGCGCTTCTTGCAACGCTCGCCTCGGCGGCCTTGTCGGGACGCTTTCCACTGCCGAAAACAGATGGCGCTACTGCCAGTATTCAGCAAAAAAAAAAGCCGTCTTTGGGTTTTGGTTCGCCGATCTCTACGTAGACGATTACGTTTTCGCATCATGCACGGCTCAACTCAGTAAGTACTGTTGTCAAACTTGCTACAATACAAAAGTTATCATAATACGCAAGCTCTGTGTGCAGTTTAATCGCAAATGTGCCAGCGGTTCAGGCGGGGAAGCTTTTGAAAGTCTTCACGATAAAAACGCACAATACTAGGAGTATAAACCCCGCTGTCTGCGGCGACCAGAATAGGTCACAAGCCCGCGGCGCCACTATCATGCTGGCGGCGCCTGGCGGCCTGGAAAGAAACTAGCGCCGTTTCGGTTGCCAAGGCTATAGTGCCTAGAATATACTGGCTAGTGTGCCGAGCGCCAGCGTTGCGCAATGGGAGCAGGTGGCACCGTTTGCAATGAAAGCCCACCGATGGCGGCAGAGGGCGCTGCTTGTCGGGAGGGTGCTGCCGCAGCAGACGACGCGGTTTTTTCGCTTCGGAAGGCAGCGACCTGGCCTTGTGCGCGCGCGATTAACCTGCTTGTGCACAAAATTTTGTTGACTGAGGTGCAGTGTATGTTGTCCTTTGTGGCTCCTTGCACATGAAAGTCGACGCATCCGCTCCTCCGAGCAGTTCTGTGGTGATTTCGTCGGTTTTGTGCGCGCGTTCTGTGCGTGCGTGTATCCGTTCTGCGTGCTTTCACCGTGTAGTCAAATCATGCACTGAGCTCTCGATTGTTTTTTTTCCCGTGTCCACCACTAAACGAGCTACATGTGACTGCACAAAAAAGATGTCAAAGCCAAAGCGACAGTGCAAAGAGAAGACTTGCTTTGTGCCAATGTGTAAAACCGGTTACCGCTCGAACAAGGAACGTGTTTCCATGTTTACTGCACCATCTGATGCTATGCGGCGTGCAGAATGGGGAAGAAACATCAAAAGAGAGGACAGAAGGCTGACGCCAGCTGCTGTGGTTTGCGAGAAACATTTTGAGAGCAGTTGTATCGAGCGCACATTCAGTGTCAGCGTAAATGGTGTTACCAGCGAGCTTCCCCGCGATAAACCGCGCCTGAAACCCGACGCCGTGCCTTCGATATTCACGCATTACCCAGAACACATTCTGCCTAAAGTGTCAGCTAAAAGAAAAACTAGAAATCTGTGCCAGCAAGAGCCTCCAGCAAAGCGTCACAGGCGTGCTGCGTCGGAAGCCTCCGAGTTGTGCTCAGGCATTGATAATGCTGAATCGGTGAGCATGGAAGCATCTGACACCAACAGCGGAGCTGCAGTAACTGAAAAGTGCTCCACCCTACGCTGTGTTTCTGCAGAAGGAAGCGCTGGCGAAGCGCAAAATGCTGGTGACGAACGACCACGAACAACCAACGATCGTCTCCATCCATTCTCCAACGTCGCTATTCCAGTGACATGGATGAAAGTGCCATTCGTGACAGTCGATTCATTAGCGTACGCCTATTGTGAGGCTGAAAAAAAAAATAACTTCGCTAACCTCTTCATTGAAAAGATGGTAGCATTTGCAAAGCCCTTACTTGATGGACAATCAGTGGTAGCCACGGTTTACCTCAGGGGAAGGGAAAAGTCAAAACACATCGTCACAACTTGCGAAGAGGCCGAAACTTTGATCAAGGAAGTTGCCTTGACAAATCTTTGTGATGGATGCAGCATAAAGCCGGCCTCAGGAAAGCACACCTCCTACAAAGGCATGATTTTTTCTGAGAAGTGTTCATTATCTGTGAGGTCTGAAGGTGAATCCTGCGCTTTCTGCAAGTACCAAAGGATTCTGGCTCAAAACCAAGCGTGCAGAAAAAAGCAAAGCACAAGTGAAATTGCCAGAAAATCTGATGAAAAGAAACAGTGCAGGAACATTTCTCGAAGCCTGTCAAGAACCAAGAAACTATTGGCAAATGCAAGGATACAGGTGGCTCACATGAAAGAGCGAAATGAGGCTCTTAGTGAAGAGACATTTAACAGCAAAATTAAATCTCTTCCCTCAAAGCAGCAGCTGGTTGTAAAGGGTTGTTTCCTTGCTGCAAGGCGAAAATCACACAAGGGAATGCGATACGATGATGAGTGGATTTTAGAATGTATGCTGATGAGGATGCGAAGCCCGAAGTTGTATGAATATCTCCGCAGACAGTCTATTATGGTTCTGCCAGGGCGAACTTGCCTGAAAAAGTACCTACAGCGCTTCAAAGGTGGCTTTGGCCTCAGTACAAAGGTCTTCGATGCCCTAAATGAAAAAACAAAGACCATGGATGCTTAGAGTCGTCACGGTGGCCTCGTCATTGACGAAATAGAGCTTTCGGAGCACCTAAATGTTAAATCAGCTGGTGAGTATAGCTGCAATGAATTCTTGGACCGTTCTGTGTATACGGTAAAAGCTCTGATTCAAACCCCGCAATGCGAAAATCCGCATAATTCGAACTGCCGGCGCGGTCCCGGCCAACGCTATGCAAGTCTATGGCGTTGCACGCTCGCTGTTTCGGAAGCTACGGGTCTCGCACCGGTTAATTCGAACGGGCTCCCAAAGGAGATTGTGTACATACAGGTATCGGTTCGGCAAGCGGTCGTCCAAATAGCCCCCCTCAAAGCTGAATTCTGTGCTGCAGAATAACTCGCGCACCTCTGACTTGCGCTGAACGGCAGTCGTGATGGCGGACGGACGGCCTCATCTACAAGAGCGGGCACACTGATAGTTTCGATTTTGCTTTTCTGAAACGTACGCCCAACCGCACTAGCCAGCCAGCCAAACCCAGCTACGCGCCGTTTATAGCGTTGGTTGGCTGTTTCGCTAATCTTCCCTATCCACATTTTTTTCTTGCCGCTTCGGAGCTGCTGAGTAATGCCGTATTCATCGCCCGTGAATCTTCCGCGCTTGCGGCATGCAATGCACTAGCGGCAGATCTCCACCGCTAAAAATAGTGATTGTTGCGCCGTTCTCATCTAAAATAACAAGCAACTACTGCCAAGTCTTTCACCAAATAAATTTACCGCGATGCAAGCGGTTCTTGTCAGTTTTTTTTTTCGCGGTCATTCGATAGTTCGAACTTAATTTCAGACTATGCGAACATTTTTCCCGGTCCATTGAAGCACGAATCAGCGAGCTTTTACAGTATGAGAAAAATACGATGTTCTGCTAAGCACTACAATATTGCTCGAGCCGTGCAGTGCTCTGGTAATATTCGATCGTCAAGTATTTTAGCGCGTGTTTCTTTTTATGCTGGTTTAGCACCTTTGCCATATTCTGATCTGTGTTGAGAGATGTCTGCGCATAAAACAAGGTGTTTTCCCTGTGCTTTTTTTTTTACAATTCAGGTGATATTGAAGGCTTTGTTGACCTTGGAGGTCGTACACCTGCTGACCAGAAGAATGTGCTGGCAGACCATGGGATGATTGTGCTGTTTCAGCCATTTACTGGTAAACTTTTTTTTTCTCTTGGTTACAGTTCGCAACTTTATACGTAAAACGCACGTACATTTGTGAGAGATTACCTTTCCGCAGGAAAATGGACGCAAATCCTCGGTGTTTTTGCCTCAAAGGGCAATGTGAAGGCCCCAACAGTGGCGAAAATCATTTTGGAAACCACAGTCCTTGCGGAAAAGGCTGGTCTGTTCGTGGATTGCATAACATGCGACGGCGCCAGCTGGAATAGGAGCATGTGGCGGCTGTTTGTAATACAGGGTAAGGCTGTAATTTCACGCAAAATGCAAGATTGCTTAGAGTGTGCAGGGTGCTAGTGCAGATTTCATGTTTCTAATGTTTAAATATTGTGATGAAGAAACTGATCGCAAGTTGTTTTGTTTTTTTCAAAGGTTCTCCAAGCCACGTTCGGAGCAGCACCAAACACCCAGTGGATCCTAAAAGGCAGCTCTATTTTTTGTCAGATTTTCCACACCTTTTGAAGAATGTGAGAAATGGATTTGTTGGAAAAGGATACCTGACACCAGCTGGGCATGTTCACATTCGTATTGTACTAGCAGCCTTCGAAACGGATCGAGAAAATGTTACACTGAAAGTTATGCCAAGCCTGACAAATGCACACCTTAAGCCAAACTGCTTTGAAAAAATGAAAGTGGACATCGCATTTCAGCTCTTCAGCGACCAGGTCATCAAAGGACTTTTCATTTATAGAGAACACATTGAAGCCTCACATAGGACTGTGCAGCCGACAGTAGATTTCGTAAAAGAAATGAATCGCCTGATTCGTGTTATGACATCGCGAACAAGCGAGAAGGCACTCAAGCCTGACAGTCCAAATGTGCAATTTCTGAAAGGCTTCCTAGAGTATCTGCAGGAATGGGAGCAAACTGCAAAACCAGCTGGTGGTGGTTTTCTTACAGAAAGCACGTCTGCTGGGCTAAGGGTTACCATCAAGAGTACACTTGGCTTGTTGTCCTACCTGACGTCGACTCTGGGTTTCAAGTATATTTTAACATCCAGATTAAACCAGGATAAGCTTGAAAACCTTTTTTGGTACAATTAGACAGTCGTCTGGCTGTAACGACCATACGACAGTGTCACAGTTTCTGATGACTGAATTTACTCGCATTCTACAACCTGGCAAAGCCACCTAGAGGAGTGAACTGCACCCCAGACGAAATCAAAGCACTGCTGAGCCCAAAGGAGGTGTGTGAAACTACGAGTAAGTTCCTTTCAGACAAAATAGATGACCTTCTTGACCACAGAAACGTCAGTGAAGCTGAAGATGTAGTTCAAGCTGTCGTGTCTAGCAGTGACCATGCATCGTGCATAGAGAAGAAGAGCCACAGTGCTTTGATTTACTACACTACAGGCTACGTGGCAAGAAAGATCATTGCTAAGAACTGTTGTTCACAGTGTGCTGGCTGCCCATGTGTAAGCAAAGCTGAAGCAAGTGCCGACGCCGCTTCGTACTTTACTAGCCATTTTGACAATGGGGGCCTAGTGTACCCCAGCCAGAGCTTGTCAACTGCTGTAAAGGCCATGGAAGATGCCTTTACTGTGTTTTTAGTAAAAACAAGCTCCATGAAATGAGTTTAGTTGAATTTTCGAGTCAGCTACAGACACTGTCTTTTCCTCAACTTGGCTGCGCAGTTTTATCTACCGTTGTAAAGTTTTATGTTCTCTTAAGGTTTCGTTTTTTTGTCAAGGGCCTCAACAAAGAGAGGGAAGCGCAAAGGCAGCGGCATAAGTTTCTAAAACTGCGTCGCTGCCAATAAATGCTTCTCATGTGCACATATGGGCCCTGCTTGCTGTACTTCTGTAACATGTCCGCGATTTATATTGCACGCGAATAAAAACGAGTGTTGCACGACTGTGTTTCCTGCGTTATTCACATTGCATGTGTTTACTCGTTCGCAAATGTAGTACGTACACAGCGAGAACACCTAAATATAATCCAATAAAATTAACCGAAGCGTTTCGCCTACTTTATTAGAGAAAATGTTACCGAAAAAGTACTTCCTATATATATATATATATATATATATATATATATATATATATATATATATATATATATATATATATATATATATATATATATATATATATATATATATATATATATAAAAGATATCTATGTACAGCACAAGTTTCGTGTTTCGAAACACGAAGTTGTGCTGAATTTCACAGCAGCTTTCGCGCAAGCGACAAGTGCTAAATGTGCAGCTCCTCGACAGAGACTCAAAACAAACCCTGAAACCTATAGTCAGCTGCCTCAATGACAGCTTTGCTCGATTACAGCTGAACGAAAGCAAAAATGCACTAGTCCTCTTGCCGATGTTGCGAGAGCGTTGCGGCTCGGCGGCACCCTCCCGACTTGCAGCGCTCCATGCGGCGGCCGTCGGCATTCATCGCTCGCGGTGCCACCAGGAAGGCCACGGTCGGCACACTAGCCAGTATATTCTAGGCTGTCAGATGACCCTCTAGCAGACGACACGCAGGCAGCACAGAATTTTCTTGTGACTGCCGTTGCAGCAAAAAGTATGCCTTCTGGTGCGCTGCATCGTATATTATTTGTGTGGTCTATTTAGTGTTACCGTTTGACACGTGACGCATCGATGACTGCAGTTGCTGGAGGGAGTAGCGAGCGAAAATGCATTGTTGTTGCGTTCCGTTTTGCATGTTCAGTCAGCGAAACAAGAAACCCAGCGTTTCGTTCCATGAAATTCCTGCCGACTTACAACTCCGGGAAAGACGGCTCAAGGTAATTTGAAAAAAAAAAAAACTGGCAGCCAAACACAACATCAATTTATTCTGCACTTTGTAGCTTGCATTTCCAGCCAAGGATATGCTACTGTCGACAGTTGGACTGCCCATCAAGACTGGGGTAAACTCTCTTACCCGACGTCAGCACTCCTAAGAGTGTTACAGGGCCTCAAGCAGTTCGTCGATATCATGCTCAAAGACCGAACGCAACTTCAAAGGCCACTGGACATGCATGCTTGCTCAACACCTTGTATGAATAAAATCGCGGGTTTGCCTGCCCTGACCTGTGAGCACAAGGATAGCGGCCACAGGGAAGCACTACTGCATATTATATGCAAGAAGTTCATCAAACCGCTGCTAGGAAACCATGCACTTGACATAACAGACATTCAATTAAGAATTAACGCAGTTGCGAAGATGTACAACAAGAAACCTCTTTCCAGAAAATTCTTGAAACTGCAGTAAGAAACGACTTCCGCCGCCTACATCACACCGACGCATGCCATTTTTTCTTGTAAGTGCGCACGTGCCTATGCCTTCCAGCACAGTTTTTTTAAACATTCACACGTCGCTCGCCATGTCTGATGCTCGATCCCCTTGTTCTAGTTGTCATTTCATCAACGCACTTGCTGGTCATTTGGAGAAATCCGGTCAGTCAGGCCTGCTGTGTTACTCCCAAAGTCACTGTTTACGTGTGCATCACACAGGGAACGTATAGTGAGCTGTGCTTCTTGCGAAAAGAATAGAGAAGAGGGGCATGGGTTTATTTGAAATTTGTCAACGTTATTCAGGGAGGTACCGTTCGGCGAAAGCTCGTCGGAAAGATGACCAGAAACAGCGCAGGCTGGGCCTTGCAAGATCTGCTTCACCTGATCGAAACATCACTCGTAATGCTCCGCAGCAAGATTGTAACAGGCGCGCTTCGCAAAGTTCTAAGAACATTAGATATGAGGGATGTGTCCCCTGCGGGCGAACGACTCCCCATGAAGGTTACCGCGACGTCTCCGGCTTCCATCCATTGAGCGCCGTGCAGTCCTCCTTTGCCACGGGTCACCTGGCTACAGTTGAGCGCTCGGGTAATTCCGGACTTCCTCCTGTCCTTATTCCATCTCATGGATTATTTTCTCTTTTTGCGTGTCCGATCGAAGTAGTTGATTTCTTGCCGTCGGCCGCAGTACAATATACAACCATGCATCATGCAGTGTAAATACTTATTTTGCGGCATTTCTAGCCACTTCAAGCCCTCGTTGCAATATGGATGTTTCGAACATGTTCATTTTGTTGTAAACCGTCCAACAGTTACTGGTTATGCAGCAGACAAAAGGTCTTAACAGCATTGTAGAATGGCGTGCACAGCACGCTTTTGGATTTCGAAATCGAAACTGATGATCCGCTTTGAATATTATGTTGAAGTCAGCTTAGATTTTTTAAGCATTTGCTGCACTCAGACATCCAAGAACATGTTTTTTGTCATTAAAAACTAAAAGTTGTTGCTCAAAGCCCGAAAAAAGGATGAAACAGCATGATCGGCAGCCGTACGTCACAGTCTCCCGGCCATTGAAACCAAAATTGAGGGTCATCTTTTAGCGGTTCCTCGCGGCCAGTCTGCGCAACACCGAGGCAATCTCGGGGCCCATTGCTTCAGGCATGTTCTTCAGGAGGCATTGCTTCAACAAAACAGCAAACTTGTTTTTCAACACTGCAGATCTCGATTTTCAAGGCAAACGTTGGGAATTAATAGCTAGGAGACAATTATAAGTGCTCTAATATAGAAGGAAACTGCTAATATATTTTATTCGAGGCCTAACTGCGGCCCACGGAGGAAGACTATACAGTATTGCGCGTTTTTATCGTGAAGACTCAAAAATTTCCCCGCCTCAACCTCAACCCCGCCTCAACCTGCGTGTGCGCGTGTGCGCGCGCGTGCGTGCGCGGGTGCGTGTGCGCGCGGGTGCGCGTGCGCGTGCGTGCGTGCGCGCGTGTGCGTGTGCGTGTGTGTGTGGTACACTAAGCATGAAAAATACAAGGGTACAAAACACGCCTACCCATATGCAACAGCAGAAGTAAACTTGTCACATCTCAGTGACACGCGAATGAATGAAACCATCACTCAATAAACGCACTCGGAAGCAGACGAAGGCCTAGTGGGTGGCTACGTGTCTGCTTCTAGGTCTGTGTTTTCGCTTTTCGCTGTCTTCTCGCGTGTGGCGTGGGTCGGACAGTGCCCTCCGTGAGACCGAATGCTAACGACGCCCCTGCGGAGAAATTACCGGCAAGGTGGGCGCATTCTCAAGTGAGAAAACCCAACCGGAACCCTCAGGGGCAAGCTAGGCTTAGCTCGGCGCTGCCGAGCGAGGCCGCGCTACGCGTCTGCATGGATTCCGCGTTGTCGACGACAGCTACGCGGATGCCCGCTGTGTTGCCACCTGACGCAGCCTCCACGTCCACGCAATCGTCAGCGCCTCTGGGCCTCCAGCCTGCACCGTCTTCCGATGCTACGACTTTGGCCTGTGACATGGACTGCTCCACCGCCTCCGTGCCCGTGGCACTCCCTCAAGAAACTGTGCCCGTCGTGCCAGTTCAGTATTCCCACCAAGGGCCGTCACCAGCGTCTGAGCCTCCTCCACAGATGCCTTCCGTGAGTCAAGGCTCTCTTCCGCCTGCTGCGAACTCGTTCCGCGTTACCATCAAGCCTGCATTGCGCCTTGATATGACTGCCATCCCTGCCCGGAATGTTCAAGCCACAATTGACCACGCTCTTGGCTCTTCGAACTACTGCGGGTTTGTCGTCCATCGCCCATCGAACACCATCACGGTAAACTTGTCATCCTAGATGGACGCCCAGAAACATTGCGCAGTTAAACGGATCCCCCTGGATGACAGCAAGCATGTCCCGGTGCAAATATATTTTGCATCTGGTCCTGACACACTCCGCTGCATGGTTTATCATGTCGACAGCACGAGCCCTCCCGAGGAGGTGCGCGCAAATATTCGCTGCTCAACTCACGTTGTACTGCAAACACGGCCTATGGGTCGCCGGGGCTCATACCTGCTCATCCTGCAAGGCCCGTTGACTCTCCCGAAGTACCTTACCTACTACGGTGCGATCGTCAAACCACAGCCCTTCCGACCTCGTCGTATTTTTTATCACTGCCACAAAGAAGGACATATGCAAAATACCTGCCCTAATCCAGCAGCTGTGGCCGACATGAATGAACCAACAGTTCTTTGTGCCCTGTGCAAATCGCCGGACCATGACATTCGCTCTCCCGCTTGTCCAAATAAGAAGCAAGCGAAGAAGTTTCACAAGTCGCCTCCAAAAATGGATGTTCCTACAAGTAATCGCTTTGCAGCTCTCGCATGTGACAACGACTTCCCTGAACTTCCTTTATCTGAGCCCCCTGCTCACCATACGTCTCCTCAGCAGCGTACATATGGACAAGCGGCTCACCTTCCCGGATCAAATGGTACGCCAAAACGTCCAGTGCATCCATTACATGTGGATACCACAGATGAAGACACAGCTTTAGACAATGCAATCGCGGAGGCTCGCCGCCGACTAGACGAACTCACCCAGCGCCGGGAACAACGTCGTTCTCAATCCTCTCGAAGAATTCTAATAACTCGGGAGCAATCATCAGAGTAATCACCTAGGGTAAGCACTGGCCCACAATCAGGTGCCGACCACAAGTTAGCTGTGACTACCCCGACAGTGGATAAGATATTAGCGCTGATGAAGCAGGTGACATCCCTCATCGTGGAAGCTCTTCGACCTCGTCATGGATAGCGCATCATCATCGGTGGTGGTGCAGTGGAACTGTCGAGGATTCGCTAATAAGGCCTCTGAAGTGAACATCCGCCTTCGCGACGGAAAGCTGAGGGCATGGGCGTTCCTACTGCAAGAGCATAGTGCACTCCCACGCCTTTCAGGTTTCTGCGCCTACCATTCACCCTCTATCCCTGATCACCGTTGCACCGCCTCCTCCCTCAGCCCAGGTAAATCTGCAATTTATATTCACAGTTCAGTTCCGCACACACCACTCGACATTTCACGGTGGTGCAACACACGTCAAGAGGTTGTCGCCCTTCTCGTAAAACCTGCACGCACACCCCTTGCCCTAGTTTCTTTTTATAGTCGTCCTGGCTCCGCATCTCCCAATCTGGGATGGGTTCGTTTTATACGTTCTACCAACTCGGGTATCCCTATTCTAGTTGGTGGTGACTTCAACGGCGCACACACTGCGTGGGGTTACCCATCGGATTCCTCAAGGGGTGCACACATCCAAGGGAGCTTTTCGGATCATTCCTTTCCACTTTTAAACCACCCGAATACTTCTACCCGCCCACGAGGTGGCCCGTATTCACCTGATTTGACTTGGTGGTTAGGCCCCGGTAACCCTCGTTGGGCTGTTGATTCTGATACTTGGGGTAGCGATCACAGCCCTATTTTTATCTCCCTCACGCCCACGCGTCTACGGAAAATACGCCGCACTGTACGAATAACGTCATGGGACTCTGTACGCGCAGACAATCATTTATCTACATTCAAGCCCTCTTCAGCACTGCCTACTCTCTCTGCTGTTCTCGCTACTCACACTATTACCACTACTGTAAATGAGGACGACCCAAACCCGGACATACATCTCTTGAATCTGTGGGCTCTTCGTCGCCAGGCGGATCTTTACGCTACTCGTCCCCCCGATGACCCATCGGCTCTTCCTACTCTTCACCGCGCTACCGCACGGGCGAGGCGCTATGCAAAGCGGCTAGGCAGGCAACGCTGGGCTACATGGTGTGCCCGCCTGTCCTCTACGCAGGGCAATCGACATCTTTGGAGAGTGTTTCACGCCATGGAGCGCCCTTCTCAGGTTGCAGATTACACAGAGAGCATTCGCCTCGCGCTAAATGTGGATGAGGACACATTTGCACAACAAGCGGCCCGTCAATTTTTTCCAAACTATGACTGCACCGCTACGTCTCCACCTGACTTATCGGTTACAGAGCCCTCCGATGGGATTATTTCTGACCTCACCATGGCAGAGCTGCTGGCCTCCATTGAACGTTTAAAAACTACTACTACTCCCGGGCACGACGGCATACCTAACTCCTTATTCCGTAACATGGAAGGGAGGGCTTTGCAAACCCTACTTGATACTTTTTAACGAAGTGTGGCTTTCTGGCGTCATGCCGGGAGACTGGAAGCATTCTATTGTGGTTACAATACCCAAGTCAGGTCAGCCTCCAGTATCTCTCTCGGCCCTTCGTCCAATTTCCCTTACGCCTACCATCTGCAAGGTTTATGAAAACATTCTAGCCGCACGCTTGTCGTGGTGGCTGGAATCCCATGATTGTTACCCAGATTCCCAAATTTGTTTCCGCCCACAAATTGGAACGGAGGACGGCCTTGCTACTTTGGCTGCTGACGTGCTTGACCACTCTCCGCAGAGTCACCATGTACGAACCGTAATCGCTACAGACATAACAAAGGCATATGATAACATCCTTCACTCTGCCATTCTTGCCTCCCTTCAAACTCTTGATCTCCCTCACCGGTTCCTCCTCTCTATTCACGCCTTTTTAGCAAATCGAACCTTCAGCGTGCGTGCCCACGGAAAGCCCTTTGGTAACTTCACTTCCAACAGAGGAGTGCCGCAGGGCTCCGTTCTCGCCCCCACATTATTTAATGTGGCTTTAATTCCTCTTGTTCGAGCCCTAGAGTCCATTCCTTCTATCCGCGTGCTTGCGTATGCCGATGATATAACCTTGTGGTGCTGTCATCCAGATGCGTCTATTCATCAGTCGGTCCTTCAACACGCGCTGGATGTATTGACATCTCGCCTCCCACCTCTGGGTCTAACACTCTCTCCTACTAAATCATGTTCATTCGAATTGGAAATAAAGCCGGCTTACGGAAAGCTCCCCCTTTAAATTTTACGGTATATAATTCTCTGATTCCTCAGGTAGAAACTGTTCGTATTCTTGGTCTTCTCCTCCATACATCTGGGACTGGCACCCCGTGGCTGACAGCCACCTGTAAATCGGCTCACGCTACTCTAGGTCTGATTCGTCGCATAGCTATGCGCTCTGGTGGCGCACGTGCTCATACGGCCCGCCAGCTTGTGCGCTCTATCCTTCAGCCACGGATAGTATATCAGGCACAATTTCAACGTCTCACCCGCAGACAGTGGGACTCCCTTGAAGCTATCAATCGTGAGGCTATGCGCGTCATAACATATCTGCCTCGTTTAGCACCCATACCTGTGCTACAGGAGTTCGCACAACTTAATACACTCAGTGAAATCATCGACCAACGGGTGGAAAATAGAGCTCGAAAACAGTCGCTCAAACTTCATCGTTTAAAGACACTTCCACCGTGGTCCTATTGCCAGCTCACTGACAATCGCCCCGCTGTTTCCCCGTCGGTATCAGCAGCGTATCTGCCTGAAGGGTGCATATTATACACGGATGCATCACATTCTGCAGAGAGGGGAGTTACTGCTGTGTATAGTCCATCTCATCCGCATCTCAACTCTCGCGCGACGTATACTGCGGATACGTGCACTCCCCTGGCATTGGAACTTCAAGCCATTTATAATGCCATTGCTTCCCTTCCTCTCGTTCCAACATTCAATACAGTTCATATCTACACCGACTCCCGCGCCGCCCTTAAACAGCTTAAGGCTGTTCGACGAACGTTCCAGATTTCACAATCAATTCATCATGCTCTGCGCAAAGTATCCATGTCCTGTACGCATACACTGGATTCGCGGCCATGCCCAGGATCTACATAACATTCAAGCGGATGCTATGACTCATCTTCATACATTAGACGATCCGCCACCTTCCCCTCTTCCCCTAGATCCGTTCCTGTCCCATGTTTCCGATTCCGAAGTTCTGCGCCAGCGAACACGCGCTCTAATTCCTCCGTGTTCGCACCCTCTTCGCCGCAGGAGGAGGCATCCGTGCGCCGGATTCGGGCAGGGGCGGCTCTGACACCATCTGTCCGTCATCGGTGGCGTGCCAAAGATCTGCCAGCACCTGACAGGTGCCCTCACTGTAGCGCTGCACCGGACATTTGTGATGCGCTGCACTTGTTATGGACGTGCCCAGCGACGGCTGCTATCAGAAAACGGCTCCTCAGGGAGGTGGGCCTGCGGTGGAACCGCGAAAGTGACTACGTGAAGTGGACTATGGACAACCGTTTCATTAGCAACCTGTGCGACTACCTCAGCGCAACGGATCTTCACTCAATCTTAACTTTCAATCCCGTGCATTCCTTCCCCCACCTTCCTTTTTCAACTTATGCCTCATGGCACACTTCTCGAATAAAAAAAAAAACGCACTCACAAAAAAGAAACAAAAACCAAACAGACACGCGCACACATGAGATACTAATGTTCTATTTTCTATATGCTCCATTCCAGCAACTCTAAATGAAAGGAGAGAACAAGCAGGCAATCTTTAAAGGGACACTGAGGAGAAATTGAAATTGGCTTGTATCGTTAGAATACCAGCTCCTGATCACAAAAACGCCGCTCTTACTGAAAACAAAGCTCTTGTAAGGTAGAAAATAGCAAGAACCAAAATACAGGTATCGCCGCCACAGGCCAATCTCGCAAGTACAAGCGTGGTGACGCCATAGGACAAGAGACGCCACCTTGGAGGAAATTTCCTTCCTACATGTTGCGCGAATCTCTGAGGCTGACAAAGGTAGGTTGCGCAGATCAATAATGAAGTAAGTTTTGTTTTAAAACCAAAAGTGCACTTTTATCACACAAGGAAGGTAGGCAAAAGACAACCTGAATGTTGGAAGCAAAGAAAACAGATGCTTGGCGGCGCCACAGGCGGCCAGGAGAGTTTCGATTTTTTATGGCGCTTCGCGTCTGAGCTTTGCGTGCCCCGTGGTTTTGTTTTTGACGCGCTTCGATTTACAAGCGCCGAACAGCAGAGGAACTCCAAGTGCCGCTTCAAGTGCTAGTTAACCTTTGAAGGAGCCTGTTAAGGCTTGTCAGATGATCGCCACGGTCGATGAAAAGCTATGATGGCACGATGGTCGGTGATCGTACAAGGCAGCACTTGTGTATTCGCACGCTTGCCCGGCGAAACATTCCCGGCTGTGCCAGTCAACTTCAAACTACCTAACGGAAATCGTTTATTAGGGACGGGAGACAAGGTACAAGGCAGTTCCGAAAAATTGGTGATGGCCTAGCTCTGTTAGGCCAGAATATACCTAGCGAAAGCGCGGAGATTTCTGCATCAGAAGAGTGCATTCACTAGATGCGCCTTCATTGACGACTGTAACTTGAGCCGTCGTGGCGAAGCGGTAGCGCTTCCGCCTCAAACGCCGAAGGCCCTGGTTCGATTCCGAACCTCGGTACAGGAGTTCTTTTCATTCAGTGAGTGGGCGGGGGGTTTCAGTGGCTCCCATAAATGCCGCCGCCGAATACGTTGGTCAGCGTTTAAGCGCAGGCAATGTTAAGGCGCGTTTATGCTGGCGCGCGCTGCACGGCGAAGTCACGTCGGTTAAAGCGAGACCCTCTATACTCCAATTGCGCTTGACTGCCGACGCGTTCGGCGGCTTCGGCGCACTCTGACCGCACTGGCGGGGAGATTGGAGCATGTATCTATTTCGCGCCGAGTGCGCCAGCCGCCGCCGGCCCGGCCAGACTGATTTGGCTCCGCGGCGAGGTGCGCGTTATATTCAATAGCTGCGGCAGTTGGGCGGAGCTGTTCTTTTCGAGCTCGGCTATTTTAATCCATTCACAGTACATATCTGAAGGTACATGCAAGTGGGCGAGAGAGCCCGATCCAGTGGACCCGTTGGATCTAGCGGAAGCCGTTGAAGCGTCGTGCGCCGGCTTAAGTTTCAAGCCGCCAACTTTAAACCCGACCGCCCTTGAGCACCCATCCGTTTTTTGTGGAAAAAAAATAAATAACTTGGCTCTTGCAACCGTGGGAGACCTCGACGCCACCTGCTGCGCCGTGCAACCGCACCGTTCAAGGAATCACAATCCGTTGGCCCCAAAGCCCCGGCCAGCCTCCGATGGGCGCAAGGCGCCAACCTTGTCCTGGCCCCTCGCGACTCCCCGCACTGGGGTTATGACATTTAGTCTGCAACGGCTGCTCACTGAGGAAGGGGGAAACCACCCGCCGGCGCCTAACCTAACCGTGCTCCCTCAAAACCATCGCACGCTCTGTGGGGCGGAGGTCGCTGAAATGCAGGCAGTAGTCTTTGCGAAACTACGTCGTCGGGTTCGGGAACGGGATCCATCGTAACGCTGGCAAGACGCCGGTGCAAACGTAAACGAAGCGACGGTAGCGACCCCCGATAGATGCCTTCAACGTGCGGCGGCGGTACCTTTCATTTCGGCAGCTGCTAGACCGCATCGCTAGCCGCCAGAAATCACGGAGTCTCCGTTTACGTCACGTTTCACGTCACTCCGTTCTGTGGCGTCATAAGAGTTCTCCGTGTCGACATAAGAGTTCTCGAGTTTGAATCGGAGCGGCGGGAAAAACTTTTTCAACTTCGAATCCAAATTTCTTTGAAATAAATGCATCTTTCGCTCCCGGACAGGCGGCAACAAAGCCATGAAATGCCGAACTATCAGATTTTGCTAACAAAAAAAATTTGATAGGGTTCTCCTCAGTGTCCCTTTAATTGTGTTGGGAAGAAAGAATTTGTGAATTTACTTTTTGCAAAGTAAGGAGCCAAGGAGAGTGCATGGGAGTGGCAAGTCTGTCTGGTACTAAGAGGGCGCATGTAAGGGCAGGGGTCAAGTGGGATAATAATTTTAGTTGCAGGAATTTTCGTCTTCTCTGGAGAGTGTGAATACCATTAGCTGCCATTAGTTCGGATACCGAATCGGTGCGACCGTAATTGGGAAAGGTGACTGCTCAGGAAACTGGGAAGTTCGAGCTGCTTTAATTTCAAGATCAATTTGTCATGTGGAATACGATCGATATATGTTTGCTGTAGAATAAAAATATAGCACCAATTTGTCCAGCTCTATCCTGTAAAGATGCGAAAACGTGAACAACTCTTGTTAATTGTGCAGTGGTCGACAGCCCCTTCCTGAAGCCATGCTGGTACGGAGATAAGATGTTGCGCTGATTTAAGAAGTCGGTGATGTGAGTGTTCACGAGAGGATTTTACAGGTCGATGACATCAAATAAACGAACGGTAACTTAATAAACACAGGGGTTCCCTTTTTTAAACGCAGGCACTGCTCTCGCTAATCTCCAGTCACCGGGTAAGGAGGAAGATGTGATTGAAAATTGAAAGATCCACAAGATGCACGTTGCTGATTGATCTGCGTAGCGTCGAAGAAATGCATTCGAAATATTATCCGATCCTCAGGACGATTTAACTTCCAACCTCAACAGCACGTTATAACAATGCCCTCATAGGAAATAATGTTAGCGTCAGAAATATCTCAAGGTGCATTTAAGACTGGTTTAGAAGTAGAAATGGCACTGCTGAAATGCGATTTAAATGCAATGCAGTAGTCTCAGGATCTGTTGTTTTGCATGAAGATAACCTAATTCGATGAATAGGTTTCTTATTTTGGCTAAGATAGAAACTTCCTGAATTTTTGAGGACCTGATTTAATAAAATTACGTAGGCCAGTGTTAATATAAAAATGTTTGGCTGACTTACTGGCGTCTAAAAGGGCAAGGCGAATATTGGTAAAATCAAATGACGCTGTACGTTTTTTCATTGCACACTTCGCTTTCCTTTTCAAATGTATTATCGCGAGGTGCACAACTAATCCTCAGGGGATTTTTGAACGCGGTGCGTCGACAGTCGTGCGTCGGACAGCGGGGAGCTGCGCGTGCCAGCCCAGCGTTGCGCGTGTGCGCGTGCGAATGGTGTGTAAAGGCGTAAAGGAAGACAGCGCAGCGGAGATCGGGTCTTTCAAGCGAGGAGGTGGCAGCCGTCGGACGTTGGGTCCGCGCTGCCGTGGACCTCCCATGGATCCCCGACGCAAGCCAACTGCGTTCCTCGCAAGCATGGAGGTGACAGCCGATGGACTGAGGGTCTGTGCTGCCGAAAGGCACTCTCGGATAGCCTGATTTAAGCCTCCGGCGTTTCGTGACGCCGTCGACGTGATCTGGCTAGAGAGAGAGAGAGAGAGAGAGAGAGAGAGAGAGAGAGAGAGAGAGAGCACTTCATTTGCACCCGTCAGAGGTTTACACATCGGGTGAGACGCAGCCTCCCCGTTTCACCGTCTACCCTCCCCCCCCCCCCCCCCCCCTAGACGTCGGCCGGAATCAGTTGACTTCCGGCGGCGGCCTGGGCTTGACCGATGACTTGCTTTTGGGCTTGTTCTTCCAAAAGCGTTTGCGGGTCGGTAGGCTGGAAACGCCGATTGGTCGGTGGGATGCGTGTCTGCGTGACGTTTTTTTCGCTTCGCCCTCGTTCTCAACCGGATGTGGGGTCGCCGCGCCTCTCTCGGCCTGTCCCTAGAGTGCCTAGAGACTTCTCGCGCTTTGTCGAAATCGACGGCAGCCATGAAAATTTACATATTAGACCTCGCTACAGCATTATCCCAGCGCAGCGCGCCTTTGTTTCTTTGCGTTGGCAAGCGTTAGAAGCGCGCGCCGTCTCGCGCTTTGTCCAAGTCGGCTCTAAAACTCGCGCTAGGCCTCGTTGCTGGGTTGACAAAGTGCATGGCTTTGTTCCTTTCAATGGCAAGCCTCTGCCACTACATTCGGCGGCCTTAATTTTTATGATCGCTGTCAGCGTCAACAGCAAGTCCAAGAAACGTTGTGACGATCGCGCGGTGTGGAAATCGGCGGTAGAGACAAAAAACTCGTGCTTGTAGCTACAGACTTACCCAGCTCCAGTGCGCCTTTGTTTATTTCCGTAGCGACTACTCGCGCTTTGTAGAAATCGACGCCAGCCGTGAAAGTTTACATATTAGACCTCGCTACAGCATTAGCCCAGCGCAGCGCGCCTTCGTTTCTTTGCGTTCAAACTTGTTTGCAGCACACCTTTGTTTGCTCGTTACTTTTGATCTTTTCAGTCGTTTCCTGAATCTGTCCAAAGAGCCGGGCTAGGTGTATGATTATTCGCCGTCAATGGAACCACATGGCGATTGCACTGCATACAGCATGACTTTGGTCCCCGTGTTTTTTAAATAAAAACATCAGATGTCGAAGGTCATGGTCGTGTCCGAGGATTGCTTGGACAGCTAGGGCAAAACCATAAGGACCGCACACGCTGTGTCGCCGCTGCCAAGTGAAGAGGCACAAAACGGCTGTCAACCTTAATAAAGGCCCTTCTCGGGGCCGCCTCAGTGTTTCCTGGCAGATCACGCGCTTTGCACCCTGTGCACGTGTTCTCCACATTTCCAATTAAATAGGTCCTTCAAACCCTGCAGAAGGGTCAAATTAGGAACTGCTAGTATCAAGATGGTGCATGGTACTTGAGAAACAATAGCGGCCACAATGGCAAAGGTGAAGCAGGGCTGGAGTTACACGCAAACAAAAAAATGTTGGCGGTACCCAGATAACAAGCTGAAATGGTTTTGGACAGGACTCCTAGTTATTCGATATAAAAGACTCAAATAATGCATATTCAGAGTTTATCAAGGCTTTTGTAGAAATATACTCTAAGCCCTTTCCCTTCAAGAACATTAAGCAGTCTAAACGAATAAGAAAACCATGGATCACGCCAGAGTTCAAAAGAATGATAAAGCGCAAAAACAAGTTGTACCATGCCTTTTTAAATAATCGCTCTCTAGAATCTCTCTTATTTTTTTTAAAAAACAAGAAATATTCTAAATGCTGAGCTTAGGCGTGCTAAGGGTGTGTATCACCAAAAACTGTTATCTGATGTTAGAATGAAATATTCAGACTGTCTGGAAAGTTGTAAATAACTTGTTACGTCGCAATACGAAAAATGCGCCAACTCAACGAATAATCTATAATGGCTCTCAATTATCCGGTCAGGCTCTTGCTGACCCTTTCAACAGCAATTTTTAACTACCCATTTATCTATGATGCATCGACCTGAAGTTCCTTCATCTTGTAGCCCTTTCGAAAGCCTTTTCCTTGAGCCCACCAGTGAGACAGAAGTATGTACAACCTTTATGAATTTAAATAATAGCAAAGCCTTAGATGTTGACAATATTCAGATAAAACCAGTCAAATATGTACTATCATATATTGCACCTGTGCTTGCATACATCTTCAATTTGTTAATTGAAACGGGAGTTTACCCGGAAGAAATGAAGAAAGCAAGAGTGACAGTTGTGTTCAAAGGGGGAGATAAAGATGTAGTGTCCAATTATAGACCAATATCTGTGATTCCAATGTTTTCAAAGGGCTTGGAAAAAGTAATCTTTTCCCGTGCAGTGAACTTTTTTAAAGCAAAACAAATCCTGTCTGAGGCTCAATTTGGCTTCCGAAGGGGCAAGTCGACGGAAACAGCTTTGTTATCACTTAAGGAATGTATCCTGCAAAACATTGAAGCAGGTATTCTCACTATCGGACTCTTCATTCATTTTAGTAAGGCTTTCGATTCCCTAAACCATCAAATTTCAACTCAAAAACTTTCTCAAAACGGAGTTTGTGGAACACCATTAGACCGAACGAAATCATACCTGCAAAATCGAAAACAATCTGTCTATATCCACAACCATCAGTCTTCTTTTCTGGCGGTAAGAAATGGTGTGCCTCAAGGCAGCATTCTGGGCCCGATGCTTTTTAACATCTATATAAATGACATTGTGCATATTTATGACAAAGCGAAATTTATTATATACGCCGATGATAGCAGTATACTAATCTCTGGTCACGACATAAACAAGTTAATTGAAGAATGCAACGTAATCCTTACGAAACCAGAGAACTGGTCCTCTTCTCAGTTGTCTCCAAATAAATCCTACAAAGACTAAGGTAATAATTTTCCGTGCAAGGAACAATCCAGTCGAACTACAACGCGCTCCTAAATAGGCAGGTCAAGAAATTCAAATTGTTGACAGCCACAAAATCCTTGAAGTTACTTTCTCGTCACATCTCAGGTGGGATCGAAATGTGGAAAATATATGCAAAAAGCTCTCTTGAGTAGCAGCTGTTCTAACACGATGTCGATGGCTCCTTCCAACTCACGTGAAAATTCAAATTTATCATGCTCTTTTCGGTTCCGTAACTCTGTTTGGGCAACCACCACAAAAACAAATGTGATAAAAATACAGGTTCTGCAGAAGAAAATGATCCGCTATACACTGCAAACCTTCCTTATCTGTCTCTCCAACGCAAACTGCTTTCAGAAATTATAACAATTCGTTTTGAACATATGTTTTTCGCATTTTGAGGTTCTTTTACCATTCTTCTCCTGCTTATAGAGATTTCTTAATACGTACTACACATTTAAGGACCGCTTCGAATCGACTCTACACCTGAAACACCGATCTCTGGTATATTTCATATTTTAGAATTATAAACTACAAACCCTTGAACACAATTTACCGACCACTCTTAATAAGTACAAAGTTTTGGCTAGTGTTAAACCAAGCGAGTTAAAAATTTATTTTGTTAATATATAGCCAGGTTGCATTTAATGTTCCTTTGTTGTCTGCCGGTGCCATGTATGCCTGTTGAGTGTTTCTTTTCTCTTTATTTTTCTCGGGTATTCTATTTGTTTTCATGCGTCTGTAAACTATTGTTAGTGAACATACATGCTCATTGTTTTCATTGCATTTAATCTATATGTCACTTGCTTCGTTGTTTTTGTGTTTGTTCTAATATATATATATATATATATATATATATATATATATATATATATATATATATATATATATATATATATATATCAGCAGACAAGTTAAAGGAAATGAGGGGCCCGTTTGACAAATTTATGAAGGGAGCCAACAGTCACCGAAACCAAGGTGCATAGGGGAACGTTAATTTTTTTTTTAATGCGTTATGCTTATGAGTAGGGTAATAATTCTTAGACTAATAAATCGCTTAAAGAAAATTACTTATAAAGCAGCAGAAAAAACAACCATGCCGCCGGTGGGATCCGAACCCACGACCTCCGAATATCGCGTCCGGTGCTCTTACCAACTGAGCTACGGCGACGGCTGTCCAATCTGCTGCTCTCGTGGGTATTTATGTTTACTGGGTGTAAGCGAGCCTTGAGAGTGTTCACCAGCGCCACCCTCGACCGTAGCGGCGGACGTAGGACGTCCTGTAATACCGCGAGCGTGACGTAGAACGTCATCTAACGGCGAGGGCGGAAACTGTGCGAGAGCCCTCTTATACTACCTTTGGCATTAAGACTGCCAGAACCGAGACCATCGTTAAGCTATCAGCAGACAAGTTAAAGGAAATGAGGGGCCCGTTTGACAAATTTATGAAGGGAGCCAACAGTCACCGAAACCAAGGTGCATAGGGGAACGTTAATTTTTTTTTAATGCGTTATGCTTATGAGTAGGGTAATAATTCTTAGACTAATAAATCGCTTAAAGAAAATTACTTATAAAGCAGCAGAAAAAACAACCATGCCGCCGGTGGGATCCGAACCCACGACCTCCGAATATCGCGTCCGGTGCTCTTACCAACTGAGCTACGGCGACGGCTGTCCAATCTGCTGCTCTCGTGGGTATTTATGCTTACTGGGTGTAAGCGAGCCTTGAGAGTGTTCACCAGCGCCACCCTCGACCATAGCGGCGGACGTAGGACGTCCTGTAATACCGCGAGCGTGACGTAGAACGTCATCTAACGGCGAGGGCGGGAACTGTGCGAGAGCCCTCTTATACTACCTTTGGCATTAAGACTGCCAGAACCTTGGTTTCGGTGACTGTTGGCTCCCTTCATAAATTTGTCAAACGGGCCCCTCATTTCCTTTAACTTGTCTGCTGATAGCTTAACGATGGTCTCGGTTCTGGCAGTCTTAATGCCAAAGGTAGTATAAGAGGGCTCTCGCACAGTTTCCGCCCTCGCCGTTAGATGACGTTCTACGTCACGCTCGCGGTATTACAGGACGTCCTACGTCCGCCGCTATGGTCGAGGGTGGCGCTGGTGAACACTCTCAAGGCTCGCTTACACCCAGTAAACATAAATACCCACGAGAGCAGCAGATTGGACAGCCGTCGCCGTAGCTCAGTTGGTAAGAGCACCGGACGCGATATTCGGAGGTCGTGGGTTCGGATCCCACCGGCGGCATGGTTGTTTTTTCTGCTGCTTTATAAGTAATTTTCTTTAAGCGATTTATTAGTCTAAGAATTATTACCCTACTCATAAGCATAACGCATTAAAAAAAAAAATTAACGTTCCCCTATGCACCTTGGTTTCGGTGACTGTTGGCTCCCTTCATAAATTTGTCAAACGGGCCCCTCATTTCCTTTAACTTGTCTGCTGATAGCTTAACGATGGTCTCGGTTCTGGCAGTCTTAATGCCAAAGGTAGTATAAGAGGGCTCTCGCACAGTTTCCGCCCTCGCCGTTAGATGACGTTCTACGTCACGCTCGCGGTATTACAGGACGTCCTACGTCCGCCGCTATGGTCGAGGGTGGCGCTGGTGAACACTCTCAAGGCTCGCTTACACCCAGTAAACATAAATACCCACGAGAGCAGCAGATTGGACAGCCGTCGCCGTAGCTCAGTTGGTAAGAGCACCGGACGCGATATTCGGAGGTCGTGGGTTCGGATCCCACCGGCGGCATGGTTGTTTTTTCTGCTGCTTTATAAGTAATTTTCTTTAAGCGATTTATTAGTCTAAGAATTATTACCCTACTCATAAGCATAACGCATTAAAAAAAAAATTAACGTTCCCCTATGCACCTTGGTTTCGGTGACTGTTGGCTCCCTTCATATATATATATATATATATATATATATATATATATATATATATAGAGAGAGAGAGAGAGATTTAAGAGAAGTGGGCACTTCTACAGCGACACATTTATTTATCAACGTTTCGACCGCGGTGCGGTCTTCTTCAGGACTGTAGTGGTCTCGCGTCAAATGGACGTTTTAAGTTTGTGAGCTGCAGAGGAGGGCAAAAGGAGTGTAACAAGCAAATAGCAACAACAGTTCAAAAAATTGAACAAAAAGTAAAAAAATAAAGATAGGGGTGCGGGGAGCAGACAGGGACAAGATTGGGGGAGGAAGCAAAAAATAGAAAGAAAAGAAAAAAGGGGGGGACTATTATAGTAAGGAAGGAGGGGGGTAAAAAAAGGAGATGGCGAAACGAGAGAAAGGGAGAGGAAGACTGTGCGGGGGACATGGGCAGCGCGGCAACCACAGGCGTACGAAAGCAAAACGTGCAAACAAGACACAAACAAAATGCACAAACACAAAGATGGGCGCCGCTGCAGATGCGTGGCCAAAGAGGCGCCGCTGCGCAAATGACACTGGCAGCGACGAACAGGCCAAACCAGGCGCCTTTTGGGGGGTCTCACTAATTTCCGGTGAGCCGAGGGCTAGAACGTTAAGGAAGGAGTGGGCTACGTTAACGAGCACATGTGTAAGAACTTACTCAGGGGGTCTGGGTTTCACTGAACGGTGCACCCCTCTCCCTGGGCGGGTCGTTGAACCGACTTCGTCGGGAATACATGGTTGTAGTGGAGGAGGGCTGGGCTAGCTGTGTACAAAGATTTCAAATTGTCGGAAAAAAGTAAGGAAAGAACGTCAAAGCTTATCAATACTGCACGAGGCAGGATAGTGTAAGTAAGGAGGGGTATGATTGCCTGGGATATACACTAGGAGTTATAAAGGGTATATCTGAGTTAGCCAATTAACGAGAGGTGCAGTATTATTTTGTTTGGAGGTCGTGAATAAAAGAAAGGATACCAGGCTTTCCGTTAAGACATTCGTGAATAGTATTAAACTTGTAGATAAAATAGAATTCACGTTGTTCACGTTTTCGCCTGTTTTTGAAGCCCCCTTGAATAATTGTTACTTTTAGTTGGTCAAATGTGTGTCCTTCTGAGTTTACATGCTTGGATAGGGGAAGATTGGGGAGAGACTTGGTGTGTGCTCGGTGGTTGTTAAATCGAATGCGGAATGCAGTGTTTGTCTCTCCTATGTATTGCTGGTTACACACAGTGCATTCAAGAAGGTAAATAATGTTTGATGAGTCGCAGTCAAACTTGCCGTTGATTGAATGCTGGAAAACTGACCTCGTACTAGTTGCGGAACACGTAGTCTTCATGTGCTTGCAAACTTTGCAGCGACCTTTACCACAGGGCTGGCATCCATATTTTGGGGTTTTGTGTTCCTTGGAGTGGACTAGATGGTTCTGAATGTTTTTGGCACGCCTGTAAATCACGCGGGGTGCGCATGTAAATATTTTCGATAGTCGTTGACTTTGCTGGAGAATATTAAAGTGCTTATTAAGAATTCTGTTTATGTTCGGTGCGTTACTGTTAAATGTGAGAATAAGGTTTGTAGTGTAATCATTTCGGTTATCTCTTCGGTGCCCCTGGAGTATTTGACTACAGTTCAGATTTGAAGCTCTACTTATGGCATCATCAATAAAAGAACGTGGACAGCGCTGCGTTAAAAGCATGTAAACATTTTTTAATGCTTTTTTATACGTATATGTAAACATTTTTTTTTTTGCTTGAAGTGCGTTTGTCGTGTACTGCCATTTCAGAGGCGCTTGGGCCCAGTCAAGCTGCTTTTTAGCAGCTTTTAGCCCTTGCATCTCTGTAGTATGTAACTTGCATTTTGTAAAAATGAAATGAAATTGCATTTGGAAGAGAAAGACAAGGTTTTATTTTGCAGTGTAAGCTTGCGTCTCTAGAATGAACAGAGAACGTTGCCTCACACTGCTTGGGCCTGTCGTTTGACCCCTCGTTGACCGCACGAAAAAAAAAGGACCTCTCTAGGAAACTGTTTGGGGGATCTTTCCTCTGCTTCAGGAGGGGAGGGGGAGGGGGATTGATGGCCTCCCCTTTGTCGGTTTCGCCGCGACACGCGACGCACGACGGACAAGACGACGAAAGGAAGCGGGGAAAGCTGCCTTTCCGAAATTAACCGTCACTTGCACCGTGCAGGAAACCAGGGGGCAGCACTCTCGGCGAACAGGCAGCGCCACCGGTGGCCGCCGGAGCAGATGCGTTCGGAGAGTCGCGGCCGCCTGGGTCGGGCGCGCGCCCAGTTTGTGGCGGCCGTCGGCAGGTTTTCGAGATTGTTGCAGCGAAGTGGTGGCGATTTGGCCTAGTTGGAGTGACACAGCGATAAATAAACAGTGCGGGGACATGAAGACACCACACAGAGAGACATGGATGAGCCCTGGCTTTATGCTGGGCGTGTGTTTCCAAGTAGCAAAGCACGAGAAACAGAGCAGACGACACAAGGAGAAGGGTGCCCAAGGGCAAGAAGCAACACACAGCAACGGATTGAAGGGAGGGGATAAAAAATACGGTGAAGAAAGAAGTAGAAAAATACATAATAAGATTTGTGGCACCCCCCACATGTGGTACAACGCGACACAAAGCCAGCCACGAGCAAGTCGATCAAGCGGGACGGTTGGATTGTTGAGAGGTGAGGACGCACTTTGGAAAAAGCTGCGAGAATGAAAAGAAAGACAACACTGCGAAGGAAGTGGCGGTGGAGAAGGAAGGAAAGGGTACGGAAGGAAAAGAGGAATGAACGGAGGGGAGCTGAAACGGAGAAAAAATACCAGAAGCTGACGAAAGGCCTGTAAATTCGCGTACGTCGGCCAGCTGGGCTCATAGAAAGCGACATCTCCCTGCCTGTGAGAATAATTGAGATAACTGACGTAGTAGATTGGCAGAATTTTTTTCGAAGGCTTCAATTATCTCTCCGGTGGGTCGGATTCCACTCCTGATGACAGAATAGTTTTTAAAGGACATACAGCATGTAGCGGTGGTCTCCGCAGCGAATCTCAATATGACGCCCTTTGATCATTCTCGCCACACTGCACTTGTATGCGCACAGGAAGTGGCTGATCCAGTATACTAGGTTGACCCTTTAGTTACAAATTTTCTGATTGGAATATACGAATTTAAATTTTTTATTTGCCTTCAAGATATGCCTTTCTTTAAAAGTTCTGTTTTCGCATCTGTATGATGGTTGAGGAAGTCATTGCAACTATAAAATTTCGTATCGTTTTATTTAAAGACTGTATTATTATTACAAAATGGACACATTTTCTTTAGACTGTGTCGGAGCCGAGTGTTTGTGGGGCCCTTCCCGGAAAAAATAGTTACAATCAACAAAAGGGAACAAAAGCACTGACAAACACTTGCTGACATCGTGATCAAACCACACGTTAATTGAGCGTTATGTAAAAACTACCTGCGTCGGCGCGCGCCACCACACACGTTTTGTGGTTCCTAGGGCACGCCCTTTCGTTCTGTCGGGTAGGCTAAATGGGAACACAAAATACAAGGGCCACATTGCCGAATACCTCGATTTTTTTTTCAGATGGTGAGAAAAATGCAGGAGTTTGTGAGTGCATTCTTTTTCCCCTTTGGGAACGACGTCATGCAGCGAATCCTGACATGATTGCCGCCTCACTGCCCGTCGGGACGAGAGCCATTCACTGTTCCCGTCGCTTCGGATCGTAGAACTTGTTTGGGGGCGTGAAAAACATTGCCCCTGGGGAGTTCAAGTATGTGCTATTGTAAACTGCTGCTCAGTAATTGATCTGTGACCACAGAATATCCCCAAAGCAACGAGCGAAGGAAGAATACGACGCGCTCCCGGGCAGATTTCCTGCATCTGAGCGGCGCGCTTCTCCCACCCGGTTTGCCCTTTCCGCCGCGAGGGGCGCGCGCATCGCGCCGGAATTACTCCTGCACGGTGCCTATAGCTGTGTTTGGATTCCAGGGAAGTAGCAGCCGACCTCTGAATCCTCCTCGCAAAATCCCACGGGGCTCCGCGTGCCATGTCGCCATGTGCGGTGAAAAGAGCAGTGTGCAGAGTTTAAATTAAACAAGTATGAAGCTATACAATGAAGCCAATTACAGACAGCTAGAGGAATTTCAAGAGCATGCTGTGTGATGGTAGTTATCTCAGTGAAAACTAATGCAGCCAACTATTATTTCGTATTTTTTTTTTACCCAACAGACATGAAAGGTCTGAAGATGGATTAGTACCAAACACATCGGTGCATCAGCTGTGATGCCTGAAAAAAGTTGTACCAACATATAGATGCCCATGTCGTGATAATCAGGAATACTGAAGAATTAAGGAAAATTAAAAATTTTTTTTTGTTCGGGCTCACACACCTGCTACAAACATCTTTATACGTAGCAATTTAAATGACTCTGTAGGAAGCTTTTTGGGTAAAAAGTACAGTATGGCAGAAGGGAGTCTTTAGGAAATGCACTGTGTAGAAATAGCCATACCAATTCCATCTCCTCGTTCGATAAATATAACAAATACCGTGCAAAGAAGCTTGCTGCATAGTATAGTTGCAAGTTACTGGTTGCAGACCGCTCTGCAGTCACTGGACTGTGATTGTGTATTTACTGCATGACAGTGCGTGGATTGCAGAGCAGTTAGCCAGCAAAGAGATGCTTGTTCATATCGTTTACCACACATATAAACATCATCAATGAAACAGGATGCTATGTGTAACTTTTTGACATGTTCCTTTTTGGCAGCCTCTAAAAATGTTTCCGCCTAAATGAGCTGGCTTGTTTTGCAGCAATATAACCACGGGACTGCTGTAAATTGCCACATTTTCAAATTGTATGAAAATCATTGCATGTGAGTGGTCACAACTCTATCCTGTTTCTTGAAGGTCCCGTTGCTTTGTTGGCAATGCTTGGACAACCATGGCCAGCTTTCTGCATTCATGTGCACAGGGTATGTCCATTACGTGCATGCCTTTCCACCTAGTAATGGCTTACATTGCAAACAGACAAAAAAAACACATAAAGCACAAGTACAGATAGTGTTTGTAGTCCACACTCTTCTTCTTCACCTCAGTAAATATGGCACATACCCACGCGGGGGGATTGGGCAAGGTACAGTGGAGATTTGCCAATGAAGTATTTGCACGGGAAAAAAGACGTGAGGCGGCGGCGTAGAAGACTGAATCAAGATAAAGATAGAAAAATTCAATTAAATTTAAGAAATATGAATTACCAGGAATAGAACCAAGCATTTCGGACATGAGACAGAATTTTGTATACAGCTAACAAGGTAACCAATCAGTTGCACTTATGTAATCATGAAGGTAGCCACAAACACTGCTTAACGGGAATTCCTTGGCGCTCGCACCGAACGAAAGAAGAACTGGAAGAGACTGGAAGAGGGACCTCCAAATACTGATTTCCTTGAACAACCGCCGGCAAGAGAGGAGAAAATGGTCTAATGTTTCAACTTGCCCACATGAGACACAAAGGTTTGTCGCAGGGAACCCGTATCTGCGTAAGTACAAATTTAAGTGAGGGATTCTGCATCGCAGAAGCGTCATTGACACCTCAAAACGCCTTGATTTACACCACCGGACATCCCATGGGTACTTTAAGTGGTGAAAATCCACGGTATTGAGCAACGGATCACTCAAGCTGGCCTAAATATGTTGGAACCACTGGAAACGTGAAGTTTCCAACAGAATGAGGTGAGGGACGGGATAGATTAAGATTACAGGAGCGCTTAGAGCTGACCTTGCCAATAAATGAGCCACCTCGTTAAAATAGACACCCGAATGCCTGCAGGTACCCGGACAAAGCGGATCTCACGCACTGTGCACGGAACAAAAAAACCTAAGCGGCCGATTCAATAAAGATTTTCCGGAGTTTTGGAGAGAGCCTAAAACTGAAAGGCAGTCTGCAAGAACCCGTGCTACATGTCTGGGAATTTTGAGAAGAACCAAACCAATAGCCAAAAACTCTATGAAGAATTTAGAAGTATAATCAGGGATACGAACGGAATAGCTCCAAGCCAGATCCTGCGAATATATCCCAATCGTCACCTTCTCACAGCTGCCGGAGGCATCAGTGGAGAGAACAGTAAGATGAAGAAAATTGTGTAGGTGTTCAGAAATAAGACCATTTAGGATATTTGCGGGCATATTTTTCGCATGGAACGGGTAAATATGGTCGTAATAGAAGACGGGGTCAGCCTGCGTATCAGCAACTCGTTGCAAGGAGATCAGATCAACCTGAAGCGGATCTTGCGTGTACCTAACTTGCGGAAGCTGATAGCCTGGCCAATGTTGCTGTTGTTGTTAGCCTATCAAAAGATCGCACATACCCACACTGGGCGATCGGCGAAGAATCCGGTGGCTATTCATCTGTACTCAATTAACAAAAAAGAAAACCACGCGGGAACGCAACACTGGCGGATGTGCTGAATTTCAGGAACAAACCATTCCTAAATCAGATTTTACATTGCATAATGAACCATGACTGTACCAAAGCAATGAGACATAAGTGAAGCATTTCATTCCTTTCGTGACATAAATGAGTTATGAGGTTTGTTGAACAATTAAAAAAGTGATTTTTCATGGCAGCCAGCATGGGTCATTTCATGTTATAGCTCAAGATTACAATCACATCTGATATAGATGACACGCATGCTATGAAAGCAAGATAATTTTTTTCCTTTTTTTATGAGAAATGCACAGGCAGTTTCAAGGCATGCTTCACAATTTAATTTCTGGCGTATACGCAAAGGCATGTCTATAAATTATTCGTGCGTTACACCAGAACCAACACTACTTAAGTTGGTAAATCATGTTCATTACCTGGGTGTCATTAATAGCAAACATATGCTAATGCTACTAATGTTATAGAAAAACAGCGGTTTTATGAAGACATTAAGTAATACGTGATACTGTTGTGTCCATCAGGTAGGCAGTTTAGAGGCTTGCTTCACAATTTAATTTCTGGCGTATACACAAAGGCATGTCTATAAATTATTCGTGCGTTACACCAGAACCAACACTATTTAAGTTGGTAAATCATGTTCATTACCTGGGTGTCATTAATAGCAAACATATGCTAATGCTGCTAATGTTATAGACGAACAAACAGTGGTTTTATGAAGACGTTAAGTAATACGTGATACTGTTGTGTCCATCAGGTAATGAACTGTGCGGCAGTTTCAGTTTCTCTTCTCTTATTTTCAAATTCAATTCTCTTACATTCAGTTTCTCTTCTTCAGAGATTCAGTTTCAGTCACATGCATGTTGCTTGACACCGCGTATACGTGACGCAGGAAAAGTAGGGGGGGGGGTCGGAGGAAACTTGGTGTCAGCATGACATCGCTCGCTCCGGTGTGTCGTTCGATCTTGCATCTACAATACAACAACATGCCGACGAGGTAAACCTTTACTATGAGTTTCACGGGATCTTACGCCCCCTCGTACATTCCTGAAAACCCCGGATCAGCCACCAATACCATGGAACCAATACCACTTAGAGGTGTCTGGCGCCTGAGTTTCCTGCATCCCGGCACAAAGCTATAGATGCTTCTGCATTCGCGCGGTGTCGGAGGTCAGCGTCGTTCCGGAACGCCTCCCGCCACGAGTGCAATTTTAAAACGAAGGAGACCTCAATTAAGTGAAGTTACAAAACGCGAAGATGCGTCGAAGGTGCCTCCGCCCGCCTTCCGTCGCGGAGACAAAAAGAGGGCTCCTTCCTAAAAACTGAGAGAGGGGGGAGTAACAGAAAGAAAATGGGGAACGAAGGCGCGAAATCGACCAAGTGTGCGTTATTGCAATGGGTTACTGCCCTATATGGAGCATCACGCTCTATTATCTGCAAAGCAGGAAAAAGGAAATAAATAAAATATATAAAAAATACAAAAAGTTGAGGGGGGGAATAGGCAATATGCTTTGCTCTCAGAACTGTTTTCTCTGGTCATGAGCAAGAAAGAATGGCAGGGGGAGGAGAAGGGCGGCATGTGGAAGCAAGCACGCAAATTGGCATGACCTCAGGCGATGCAGTCGGGGTGCTGTGAATTTCAGTAGGGCTAGGACTATGATCTCTGAAGTGTGGAGAGAGTACCAGGGTTTTCATTTATACCAGCCTGCACAGTATTAAACTGATATTAAAGTATGACTCTCGTTGTTCACGCTCACGGGTATTTCGGATACCGCTCTGTAGCAGCGTAACATTTAGTTTGTGAAACTCGTGACCTTCCTGGGAAAGATGTTTCGACAGGGGGAGGAGAGAAAGAGATATGGTGCGCGCGGTGGTTGTTGAATCTAATTCGGAAGGAATTCTCTGTTTGGCCAATGTATTGCATCTGACAATCGCCACACTCGAGCATGCATACTACGTTACTACTGTCAAAGTTCAAGTTTTCACGGATGGAGTGTTTAAAGTTAAAGAGTGTGTGCTCTGAGCTAGTGTTGTTGTCCAAATGTGCTGGCAAACTTGACAGCGATTCTTCCTGCAAGGTAGGCAAACCACAGGCTTTTACTTATTGACAGTAGAGTGGACTACATAATTCTGCATGTTTTTTGGTAGTCTGTAGGTAACCTGTAGAACTCTTGGAAAAATTTTTGACAGTCGATCGTTTTGTTCGATTATGTTGAAATGTTTTTTTTTAGAGTTTTGTTAACATTAGGAAGGTTGTTTGCGAAGGTTAAGACGAGATTAGAGCGGTGTTCATTTGCGGTTGCTGATGGGGGATCCCCAAACATTTCATTACGATCTGTTGCTTCCGTTTTCGTAACGGCATCATCAATAATGGAGGCCGGATAGCATTGGTCCCTCAGAACCTCCCGCATACGGCTAGAATTTTCTTCGAAGTCTTCTGGTCGTGAGCAGATCCGTTTGAATCTGATGGCTTGGGAATATGGAATTGAAGTTTTGCAGTGGCGTGGGTGGCAGCTCTTCTAATGAGGGTACTGTTGCCTATCCGTGGGCTTTCTATAGACACTGGTGATTAAGGTACCCTTCTCCATTCGAATTGAGAGGTCCAAGAAATTAATTTCACTGGTGGAGTAAGGGTGTGTGAAACAGATGTTTGGATGTACGTTGTTAAATGCTGAAATAAACTGGATGAATTGGTCCTTTGTTTTCGTCCATACCATGAATATGTTGTCTAGGAAGCGTTTGTAAAAAGCCGTTTTTGTTGGGTATGAGCGGATAAACTCCGATTCAATGCTATGCATATATATGTTGGCATAGTATGGCGCCATTTTCGTTCCCATAGCGGTACCACTCATTTGTAGGTAAAAGGAGTTGTTGAATTAAAAAAAGTGGAGCTTGAGGACC
Source organism: Amblyomma americanum (assembly GCF_052857255.1). Classification (NCBI taxonomy): domain Eukaryota; kingdom Metazoa; phylum Arthropoda; class Arachnida; order Ixodida; family Ixodidae; genus Amblyomma; species Amblyomma americanum. Next base: position 403,169,083 of record NC_135497.1, read on the forward strand.
AGATCAGTAAGTGCAGCGATGATACTTTGGCTAGGAGCATCAGCGTTTTTGTGTTTTCCATAGGATGCGACCAGAGCTCGGATGGCATCATCATGCAGTATGTTTGTGTACAGAGACACTACATCAAGTGTAACTAAATATATATATGCAAAGTTGAGAGACACTTCATTTAGACAGATTTATTTTGAGTCGACGTTTCGGACAGAGCCTGTCCTTTCTCAAGACTGAACTTACAGCGATCTTCCTCCCGTTCTTGAGGAGTTGTAATTGGCACTCATGTCCGCCACATGAAAAAAGCAACAAGCAATCGGGTGCTGGAAAGAAGATGGACAGAAAAGAAAAATATTAGAAAAGGGAGAAAGAGTAATAAATAGAAAAAGAAAACGCGCTGTCACACCCTGTCCACCGAAAAGCCGCTGGGAGCGTGCAAAAAAAAAAAGAGAAAGAAAAAAAGGAAAACGAGGAGCGGGAGGGGAGAATGGTCGCCCCTCAAGGCAGAGCGGCGGCGAGTACAGAAACAGACGGTGGCGGATTCGCGGAGATGCGTGTACTCGCGTGGCCCTGGCCAAAACGAGTAAAAAAAAACAGAATAAAGCGCAGACATGGCAGGACACTTCCCTGGAGCCTCTTCGGCAGGAATAGTCAATGCAGAATCAGAGGCGCAGTTAGCTTAAGTAGAGACACGTGCACTGTGCATGCAAACACAAACACACAAAATAAAAATAAAAAAGGCGACAAAACATCCGAGTTCGGGAAAGAGTAGTGGGGGGGGGGGGGGGGGGATAAACACGTGAATGGCGGGAGCATTTAGGCAAGGGTTCTTCAACTGCACCCCACTCGGCAAAGTGGTCGAACTGGGTGGGGTGGAGGTAAAGATGCGCTTCTTTATCACGCGCACGCTGTCACAAACGTGGGGAATTCTGAGAAAACTCTAGGGGAAATGTGTCTGTCCCCATCCGGACATGACGTCATTAAAAATCACGTGATCATGACGTTACAGGCGTGACATCACTTTTTTTGGGCCAATCAGCGTTTCCAGCCTACCGACCCGCAATCGCTTGTTTTGCCGGTGCAAAAGGCGCCATCTTGGATTGAGGTGGATTTACGCTGCAGTTGGATTGGCTTGACATAAATTCGGTACCTCATTGCTGCCAGTAGAGATCCCTGCGATCTCTGACACTTCGAGGTGGCAGCCGGATTGTCACCGCCGTCAACTTGCTTTTGTCGCCGACGTTGTTGCGGGCAGTTGTCGCTTGTCCTATACGTTGAAAATTGGTTGGTGGGGGAAGGAAATTGTGCACGAGCTATCTCACATCTCAGCGGGAAAGGATAAAGGAGGGACTGAGAGAAGAAGGGAAGAAAGAGGTGCCGTAATGGAGGGCTCCGGAATAATTTCGACCACCTGGGCATCTTCAACGTGCACTGACATCTCACAGCACACGGGCGCCTTTGCGTTTCGTCTCCACCGAAACACGGCCGCCGCGGTCGGATTCCAACCTGGCTACTCCGGATAAGTATCCGAGCGCCCTAACCACTGAGCCACCGCGGCGGGTCTCATACAGTCTCGCCATTCGCCATTTCGTCACTTGGGTTTCTCTGACCACATCGACCGAGTGGCGCTCAGTCTTCACGAATTTACGTCCGTTCGCCGTTTTGTGATTGCGTCCGACAGTTCCACCGCTTTGACCGAAAAGTGCCTTATCTCTGCGTGTGTTTGACGAGCGGTGTGGTGTACACTTGGGTTGTGGACAACATGGCCCCGCCGGGTCCCTCAAAGAAGCGTGGGAAGTATTCCAACTAAATGCGGTGACCTTGCTGTCAAGCGTGTACAGTGAAATCACAACTTTGGCGCAAATACAGGTGCAAATTGTCGCCAGCAAGAGAAACTTTTCCGCGAGGTAAAATCAGTTACATTTTTAAGCCGATTTCATCTCAATAAAGTGATCGTTTGTAGTTCACAAATTTTCCGGACTGTTCGATTATTCTGACCATTTTTCGGGTCCCTTCATGTCCGAAAAATCGGTCGGCGACTGTATTCACAAAACGCTCGTATGTGCACTGAATGGCTGAAATTACGACTGTCAATGACCCCATTCATAAAATGCCTTAAGCCTGTTTCACATGGTGCGACGGGAACGAAAAATTATGGCCCGGTCACACTGCCGTTGCAACGGTAATCGCAGCCGCCGTTTCACATGCCAACGATTTCTGCCGGTGCCGTCGGCACCCTAGCGTCGGTGCGGCCTTTCAGTGGACTTTGAAAATTCTTCGGCTGCAATAAATGTCAAACATCGTGGCAGGCGTTGATTTCGTAATCATGAGTAATAATATTGAGCCGTGATGTATTATTAAGTTCAATAAGACGTTTTCGAGATTTTCCTGTCATGTCGCTGAACTCCTATTGGCTGACTACTGTGGCCATCGCTGCGACCGCACCGACGCTGCGACAGTGCGACCAACTTGTTGAAAGTCTGTCGCAGTGGCCCTGCGGCGAGAACGACGCGCATTTCTGTCGCACAGCGGCAGAAATCGCACTGCGCTGCGGCAACAATCGCATCATGTGAAACGGCGTTAAGACAACCTTATAGAAGTCTGAAAATTGGTTCTTGATGTAGCGAGTGGGTAGTAACGCGCGGTTAATGCTTGTGATGTTGCAAATGTATTGTGCTCACAGAAGTCACTGGAACTGAGGCCATGAAAACGGCAAAATCAAAACAGATATGCAAAGGAATGCATTTTCGCACAGGCTACCAAACTTGGAAGAAATAATCAGGATTGGGAGGAAAACTTGGAGCAAATGCTTCACCACAATACACGACTCTCGAAATTACAGCTCCCAGAGTTAATCTCAAGGACTCTAGCTTTTCAGACCTGCAGACAGCAACAGTATGCTTTGCAGTATGTTGGCGCATGTGTACCATGGCTCGAACTGGGCAATACAGTGTGCTCCCTTCGCACAGCATTGCAGTAACTACAGTAGACTCCCACTAATACAAATTCAGTTATGACGAATTCTCGGATAAGACGAAGAAAGCAAGACCATTTGGCTGGTTTCCCAGGAAATTCAATGTTAAAAATCCACTTTTTAAGGGCAGTGCTGGCGCTCTTTTCTACCTGGTCTGATTATACTGAAACTTTCACAAACATTCTCCACAGTTAGATGGTTCTTTGTGCCAAGTTTCGCAGCACGCTAGTGTTTTGTTGCAGTGCAAAGAAGTTTAAAATTTCCCACTTCGTGGCAATATCAGGCAGACGGCAATAATGCGTGTGTGATGCCAATGGATGCACGGCTGTCGATATTCGCTCTGCTGAACGAAGAAAGTTTAGCTGGTTTCTGGTCATATCAGACAAACAATAACCCAAGCTCTCGCTTACGGCCACCAGCTTAGACAACCAATGTGCACAAAATAGACTTTGTGACAATATCCATGATGTCATAGGACAGTCTGTCAGGTAGTCATGTGGTTGAAACACAATTTAGGTTTCCTAGGTTTTTGTTCTTTTGAAATATTTCTATTTGGTATTTTGAAAAGTGGCTTTTTGTACCAAAGCGAGGGGACTATAAAATGTGATGCGACTACCACCTCAAAATGCTCAAAAAATCACCTGAGCTGTCCTCTAAGATAAATTGTTTCTCATGTCATTTATTTAACGCTCTCATGTTAAAAGAATGTTTCTAGCTGGTAACGTATATTGCTTCATGCTGCTTGTTTGCAAGCTGGGTACACTATTACTTCCAAGCCTTCTTTGACTATTTTTACCCTTTGGTAGGTTCTGTTTTTTACTAGGAAATGTGCTGTGCAATTAGCAAGTACCAGTTCTATCACATTCCTACTGCTATTGCAGCTTGTAAGCATGTGCAGTCATTTTCTGAGAACGACGCTTGCAATAAACATTCTGTTTTCAACCCTTGCTTGGTGCAATTGTTTCTTCCATGTTTCATCAACTTGCCCACAATTCTGCTTTGCTAAATACATTCCAGAGCAGTTTTTAAATGCTTCACTCTACTGCATTACCACGAGCAAAGAGGTTATCTTTATGCAAGTTCACTGAACAATTGGTCAAAGCTGGTTACGTGCTAATTGCACAGTAAGTTACAAAGAGCACATCAACCTGAACCTTTACATTGTGCTGAAGTACAGCCTGACACTGAGTTCTCTGTAGATGCGAGCAGGAAAAGAGGCTTGCTGCTACTATTGTACAGGCCTCATAAGCACCTTTCAAACAGTTTAGTAGGCCTGCAAAATTTAAGGTCGTTCGATTCCAAAAAGATGTCTACTGCAATCTGGTCCCTCTTCACCATGCAAGATGCTGTCTAAGCAAAAAATATTTTACTTGCTTTTGCTTCTCTGGTTGGCTCTTGTTGTTCACAACTAAAATGAACTTAAACTGATTCCCAAGCTAAGTACCTCTCTTGCAGAACAAAATCACTACAAGCATCTCACTTGATGAGCAAAAAACATTATACACAGAAACCATCAACAGTCACTTCACTAAATTACTATATAGAAACAAAGAGAAAAAGAGACCGTCAATAAATAAAGTGATATGACTTCCACCACTTTGAACACATGACTAATCAAATCACCACAAACACCTGTGGCATCACAAGAAGCTGACAAGAGAAAAAACCCCCCGCAATATAATGAAGAGGCCGCATTCGCAAACGGAGGAAACCTCTCTACCTTCGGATAAGGTAGCCACGGCATCGGACGACGCTGCAGTTACAGCTGTCCCGCTCACTGAGACTGGAGAGGAGTTAAGACTGGAGAGGAGTTAAAGGAACCTCGACCTCAAAGCGATACAAAAGCAGAGGAAAAAGGTTGCGGCCCCGGCAATCGTAACAAGGGGATCAGCGATGGTTTGGTTGGGCATGCTGGCAATAAAGAAATGTTTCAGCGGGCAATTTCAAGCCCCCAGATCCATGCCACTTTGAAACGGAATGTCGTGCTTCAGGAAGGCTGCGGAAAAATCTCATCAGAACGAAGCTGGTGAGACACCCGAGAACTGTTAGTTGAGGATAGATGACGGCAGATTCGCAGCGGCCCACGACAGATCGCCAAACAGTAAGGAACCGAGCCCAGACAATATCGCAGAGGTGTCCGAAATTTCCGAACAGCTGCTACCTGGCACTAACAGCAGGGCTCAAGGTGATTTGCAACACAAGGAAAATCGCGAACGCAACAAGCCTTTCCGAACTAATGGGTTAAGTTTTGATGTTGCGGCTAGCGCCAACAGCTTCGCACTTGACGGCACCGCGATTACTGGAGGTGCGGGCGCGCGGAAGAAATCCGCTAGGGCTGCTTCGAAAAGGCGACGGCGCTCAAAGAAAACTAATTTGGGCAGTCGCGCTAAGAAGAAAAGGGTGCGGATCAAGACGCTTGTACGTTTACGGGCCAGCCAACCACGTAACTGCCCGAAACTGTTACCGCGGCACTCAAAAATTTGGAGGCGTCGCATGAAGGCCAATTTGACAAGGCATCCCTTTGCAGTGCGGAAGCCACTTCCATCACTGTTGCAGCACCGTAGGACTAGTTCTGGGAAAGGTGACGAGCAGAGTGGGCTGCAGAGAAGGGCGCGCGGCCACCGGACAAAAAGGGCGCCACAGAACGCGTACGTGTAGGAGGGGGACACGCAACCACCCCTTTGGGACACCTGCAGAGAACCATGAGAGGAGGAAGCGCCCCTTTTGGCTTAAGCTTAAGAAGCGCTCCCTGGCTTCGGGAACATGTCCTGGAGAGGCAGAACTAGTCAGCCTCTCAACTTTTGCGAAGGGTAGGCTGGTAGCGTGGCCTTCATATTGCAACCGCGCAGGGCGCGAATAAAGAATGGAGGATTCCAGGAATAAATGCTCCCTGTATTCATTTGATTTTCGTTTTTTCTCCCAGTGGCAGAAAGGCGAAAGTTAACCAGGTTTTGAGCCTTTTACCTGAGCGCGTTCTGTACTTTTTGTGTTTTCTTGCCCTAATGATATAGCCTAAAAACGTCTGCTCATGTAACCTAAAGTGCTGCACAGTTCAGAGTGCAAACGAGCACTGTAGCTGAAATCAGTTCGTTCAGAGCGGTTATCTCACACACGCGATTATCTTCTGATGTTTTGTTCTGTTCATCGCATCGCTTATCTTGAGGTTCAATGCAAGTTGTATTCCAGCATGCACTTGTGGATACGTTTAGCTGAGCTGCTCATTTTGAGGGCATGCGCTGACGCGCGGAAGTATAGCTAAGGATCTCATGGGCAATTGTGGCGTAGTCACTTGCATGGAAGCCTCGTGTATACTTTGGGTTATTTATGTGAGCTTTGTTACGTGTGTTTCTGCAAGTGAACTTACTTGCCGTATTTGTTAGGTGCTACTATCCGCAGACATTGAAACGTGGGCGAAACCTCTGTTGGGCATTGTAGCTTAGGTAGCTGGCGTAAGTTCCTAGAGATGCTACCTTTTTACCTGCATTAAGTTTTGGAGTATGCTCCTGCCTCGGCACTGTTTTGTGGTGCAAGATTGGCTCATTACAACCGCTGTAGTAGTATCTGCTGCCACGCAGAACAAAAAAGAAGAACACATGGCCAGCTGTGCTAGTTGCGAAAAGGAAGTACCTTGGGGCAAATATGAATGACCTCATTTGCTTCCTCAGTAGTGTGTTTTCGGTCCAAGTAATCTCAAGGGGACAATTCTATTTTCGTTATTATTGCTGCTTGCAATGGTTCCTGATATTTTGGCGCATTGTTAATTTGAAAAATGGTTGTTTGAACCTTGTGTACCAGATCGCCAACCTGCCTCTTGTTGCAGCGGGAGCAAAAACGGGGATAGCAATTTAGTTAGGTTGATTTGGATTATGGCCTTGTCTGGTGTTTGTCGGGAGACAGAAGGCACTTGCTCGTGTTGGGTGTTGCCTTCTGCCAGTCGGTTTTTGCAAGTTGCAGAACGACCAACCATGACCAGTGGCGAGAAGCAAGGGCATCGGAACGACCTGAGCGAATCTGGTCGGGTGCCTTGGCGACAACGCGGTGAGCAGCGATCCTGGCCTGGCGAGTGGGACCTGGGCACGTGAAGCTACCTGGCGTTCGGACACTGGACGTGAACTTGGAGGAGACTGACGAACGTGCGCGCCTGGCATCCGAGCCACGTGGAAGCAGCTGGTCTTCCCAGCGCCTTATCTGATGGTGGGGATGCTGTTGTGCTCGGACAACCAGTCCGGATTCCAAATCTACAGGATGCAAAATTTCTCCGGTGAACGCCCTTGGACAAGCCCGGTGCTGCGCCGCGAGGTAACCGCGCCCTAACGCTCCCTTGACAAGCTCAGATGCTGCGCCGCCTGGCAGCGGCGCACTATGAAGAAGCATCGGTGAGTGACATGTTCAAACGTGCAGCGAATTGCTAGACAGCCAGGCGCCGGTTCCCCTTTCCCCCTGGGAGTCACCGCGCGTGGCAGACTTGAAGCGGGTGGCCAGCGTGGTTGCTGCTTGGACCTCACGGACGGCTGTCAAGTGCTGGCTTTTTATTGGTCCGTTTGAGTGACGACCGTTTCTGGGGGCTATATAAGCCCCAACACTGACGCCTGGAGAAGACTCCGTTCTACCGAGCTCGATCTAGAGAGACCAACCGCGAGCCGTGTGCCGCTCACAAGTGGAGTGTGATGTGTGACGCGTTGGAGCCTCGCCGGATGTCACCGTGCGAGAACAGTCGCATTTGCCGTTATCTCCCGGTCCCCGTGCCGACCTCGTGCTGTATAATCCTCTGTACATAATTTATTAAATCCCTATCGTTGTTCTCACCGACGCCTGACTCGGAGTCTTCGCTACCGACTAGAGAGCTGGCGACGCTCTGTCACAAAAGAAGGGGGGGGGGGGGGGGGGGGGCAAGTGTTACAGCACCACCTCAAAGTCGCAACAGCAGTCCCTGCGCACGGCCACAAAAATTACCACGTGCGAACAAACCGTACGACAAGCAATTTGACGAAATAGCGTTATTATTAAACAACTTTAATCTTGACAGAACACATATACTTCAGCTCCTACGCAGCATGCACCAGTACTCTGCACCATTCGTTTCGTCAAAACAATTACAGCTAGCCGCGAGTTCAATGATCCTCGGCTTGCTCTGTTGAGTGCTGGTTCTCTTCCTTAGCCGCCGCGGTGGTTTAGTGCTTACGGCGCTCGGGTGCTGGCCCGAAAGAGGCGGGTTCGATCCCAGCCGCGGCGGTCGAATTCCGGTGGGGGCGAAATTCTAGAGGCTCCGCCATGTACTGTGCGATATCAGCTGCACGTTTAAGAACCCCAGGTGGTCGAAATTTTCGGAGCCATTCACTACGGCATCCATCATAGCCTGAGTCACTTTGGGTCGTTAAACCCAAATAAACCTTCGCTGACGGACGAGACGGAACAGGAGACAGACACCAGGCACCAGCGCATGTGTCTGTCTCCTCTTCCGTCCCGTCCGTCAGCGCTGCTTCGCCCTACCGTTCAACATGAACAAACCAGCCCGACTCAGCCTTCTCCTTGGACCACAGCTATACACAGGCCCTAATTTGACGTATGTATATGAAACCTAATTTGCGATACAATAAATTTCCAGAATGAAACAAAAGCGCTGTTCACATTTAGAATGTGATTAGTCGAATTCCAGGGAAAAAATCCTAACTGCTCAGACTGGTTTCCATTTGGTTACAGCTGGAATCAACAAGGAATTGTTCCATTACCAGTTGGGAACTTTCGCACACATCCATGTATATAGTTCATTTAAATCTGGAAGGCAGGTATTGTGACTTAAAGCGGCGCATGGGCTATAAGAGACGTCATAGTGAAGGACTCATCTGCGTATCAAATTAAACAACTACAATCAGCAGCTAAGACGCTGTTGACCAAGCGATGGTTCACAAAGACAGCTCGCCAAAAACCGCACCGTCCGCTGCAAAGCAGGAGACAGAGTGGGCCGGTACCGCTTCCTCCCTGCACAGGACGCGAGTCAGCTGTGGAGAGTGGATCAGGGCCAAATATCTTACTGCCGCTTTCCCCGATGCGATAAAGCGTTAGAGTCCATCGCATCGATGCAAAGACTCGTGCAAAGATTCGGTGCAAAGAGCCAATGCAAAGAATCGTTGAGAATTACGCCAGAGTCCAAGAGACACTCAAAGAGCTCTTGCAGACACCAGGTTAATTGACCGAAGGCAGCAAGGCTATTTTTAGAGGTTACGATCGGCTTTTGCAGAAATTTTAAACCTTGTTAGGTATCCACATTTCCATAGCCTTCTTTGGGCCTTATGAAGAATTAGCAAGGGCTCTCCAGAGCTCAACATATCGCGCAGCAGGTGGAAAAAAGGCACCAGAGGCTCTCTGCAAGGCGACCTCCCAGTCGTGCTCTGAAACTGCGTTTGAAAACCTGTGGCAGCACACGAGCACAACAGCAGCGCATCTAGGCCTGAAGGAACCTGGTACATCAAGGCCGACAAAACCTCCTGCGAGGTATGCGATGACTTAGAGACCTGTCCAGCCAGCTGCCCTTGACGTTAAGGCCGTGCTGTGCAAGGAGTATTTCGCTACTGCCGACTGAATCGTAAGTGAAACAAAACAGAGTTTTGAGCAGCCAGGCATGAAACAGCTCGTAAAACTACAAGACATCTTAACCAGAGCCGCTGGAGGTAGTCGGTACACAGCAAATGAACTAGAGGTGGCTTTGGGAGTGCATGCAGTTGATAATGACTTGGGCAGACTGTTGGCGCAGTTATGCTATTATCAACTGTTCTAAGCAGTGCTGATTCTGCCACAATTCTGGGCATTTTGGAGATCCTACAAAGGAATTGCAAAATATTCGCGTTAAGGTCGTGAGGTATGTTCAGCTTGTGTTTCCCAAACCAGCGTCTGTCGCTTCTGGGGAACGCTCTTCTAGTGCTCTGCGCAGAATCAAAACGTATTTGCGCAACTGAACGACTCAAAAGAGGTTATCGTATCTTTAGATTTTGCCTATACACAAAGAAAGAATGGCGCTCCTATGATTAGAGGACGTCATCAGGGAGTTTGTGAGCTGAACAGCGAAGCGAGCAGCAACCTTTGGTCCCGCCTAAGCACCTAAATAGAGCAGCACTGTCCGAAATGTTTGCTGCTTGCGTGCATTATTGGTAACTGTATACATGTACTCTAGCGTGTTTGCTTGTATTGTTGTATTTAAACTGTTGTTTTATGTTATAGTTTTGTCCATGTGCGAATGCCTATAAATTTGTCAAACGTCAATATGAACGCACTGAAAATTCATTTTGTAATTTTTTCCTTGTTAATGCTTGTATAATATGCACCATCTAACGATCAAAGAAAATAATTTTTTTCACGCAGTTAATTGTTCTTTCCCGAGCCAAACTTGGACTGTAATATCTGAGAAACCTATGTACATAAACAAAAAAAATAAAAAAGAACACGTTCAAGCCCTCCTACTGAAAATATACTTCCGGCATCCCTGCAAGTGTCGGACTATGAGTGCATTCCACACGTTCGACGATGTAAAAGTCTGAGCAAATATAATTGACAGCTCATGCTCGAGATATACGAGGCATACATCATACGTAAGAAGTGTTCAACCAGTGTACAGACATCATCACTCATGTTTGAATAGAAATTCACTATCTGGATAAATAATCACGACAGATGTGACAAAATGATGATTCCAGGACTTTCCTTATATGTATTTTGGATGATGTTGCCTGTATTTATTGCGAGCAAAGCAATAAATTCCCTCAGCCGTTAGTCATTGCAGTTCTTGTCTGTGTCCTGTTAGCCTGCACGCTATTTTGACAAGACTAAAATACTGTCACACATTTTCAAGAGAGTCTAGATCTGGAAAATGACCACAAGGGGTTCCAAGCTGATGTTTCCTTTCTGCACCCACCCTTGAAGAAATACATGTGTCACGTAGTGGTGACGGCAGTCGAAGCAGCGATGAAGACGGACGAAAGGGTCTTCTAAAAGAACTGTTTATTGGGCTGACTTGCACCCAAAATGGACTGAATCACTCGGCGGCGGCGAAGCGACAAGCGCGCTCGGCGGTCGTCGAACAGAGAGCCCGCCGCTGTCGGCCGGGCTCAATTTAAAGCTGATAGCGAACATTCGAGATAAAGGGCGCAAAGTTACTAGAACATTCCGGAACAACGTAGAATCAGCTTTGCCTGGCTGCGATCAATCGAGATAAATCTAGTCGCGTCTTGCGTCGCAAACAAAGCGATAAGGTGGTGTCGCGGCAGATTTGAAAAACGAACAAACACTGCAAATATTGGCGGCATTACTCCCCTCTCAAAGAAGCATCGACCCGATGCATTAAAACAAATAATGCGACTAGTAAGGGAAAAAACGGATCTTGCGAAAATAGAGCATGGAAATGCAGCGGCCTTTAGCGCGCATAATACGGCTTCAGACGGACTACATGGACAACTTCTGGTCGTACGCGGCGTCGCTGGGATGCAGTCATTGCGTCAGGGATGACTTCATAATCCAGTTCACCCAGCCGACGAAGAACCTTGTACGGGCCGAAATAGCGGCGCAAGAGCTTTTCACTCCATCCACGGCGGCGAATGGGCGTCCACACCCAGACTTGGTCTCCTGGCTTGTATTCCGCGTTGCGTCTTCGTAGGTTGTAGCGTCTGGCGTCGGACCGCTGCTGATCTTTGATCCGTAATCGGGCAAGCCTTCGAGCTTCTTCTGCGCGTTGAAGGTAGGCGGCAACGTCGACGTTCTCTTCTTCTGTAACGTTGGGCAGCATGGCGTCTAGCGTGGTCGTGGCATCCCTGCCATGGACGAGCCTAAAAGGCGTCATCTGGGTGGTCTCCTGCACTGCGGTGTTGTAGGCGAAGACGACGTAAGGCAGGATGACATCCCAGGTTTTATGTTCGGCATCGACATACATAGCGAGCATATCGGCGATGGTTTTGTTCAGGCGCTCGGTCAGTCCGTTGGTCTGCGGATGGTATGCAGTTGTCCTCCGGTGGCTGGTTTGGCTGTAGCGCAGGATGGCTTGCGTGAGTTCCGCCGTAAATGATGTTCCTCTGTCCGTGATGAGCACATCGGGGGCGCCGTGTCGAAGAAGAATGCACTCCACGAAAAATTTGGCCACTTCTGCTGCTGTTCCGTTCGGTCGGGCTTTCGCCTCGGCGTAGCGGGTCAGGTAGTCGGTCGCTATGATGATCCACTTATTTCCAGATGTTGACGTTGGAAAAGGGCCAAGCAAGTCCATGCCAATCTGCTGAAAGGGTCTTGAGGGAGGTTCAATGGGGTTCAGAAATCCTGCTGGTCGTGTGGGAGGAGTCTTTCGTCGCTGACAATCTCGGCATGTTTTCACATAGTGTGCGACATCGGCAGACAGTCGGGGCCAGTAATACTTGTCTTGAATGCGGCGGAGGGTGCGAGTAAACCCGAGATGTCCAGCTGTCGGCTCGTCGTGTGAAGCCTGTAGAACTTCTTCGCGGAGACAAGTAGGTACAACAAGGAGGTAGGCTGTTTTGTTCGCTGTAAAGTTCTTCTTCACAAGGACCTCATTCTGCACACAGAAAGAAGACAGTCCTCGCTTGAATGAAGCGGGGGGTGAAGAAACCTTGCCTTCCAGGTACTCGATGAGGCCTTTTAGGTTGGGGTCCGAGCGTTGCTGCTGAGCAAAAGAGCTTGCGCTGATGGGTCCCAGGAAGGCGTCCTCATCGTCGTCCAGCGGCGGTGCATCTACAGGGGCTCGTGAGAGGCAATCGGCGTCAGTGTGCTTGCGTCCGGACTTGTAAACGACGGTGACGTCAAACTCCTGGAGACGCAGACTCCATCGAGCGAGTCGGCCAGAGGGATCCTTCAAATTGGCAAGCCAGCAGAGCGCGTGGTGGTCGCTGACCACCTTGAACGGCCGTCCGTAGAGGTAGGGGCGGAATTTCGACGTAGCCCAGATGATGGCAAGGCACTCCTTCTCAGTGGTCGAATAGTTAGCCTCGGCCTTAGAAAGGGAACGGCTAGCGTATGCGATGACCTTCTCCAGCCCGTCACTTTTTTGAACGAGAACGGCGCCTAGTCCCACGCTGCTTGCGTCGGTATGAACTTCAGTATCGGCGTTTTCATCAAAATGCGCAAGGATCGGTGGGGACTGTAAACGACGCTGAAGTTCCTTGAAGGCTTCTGCTTGCGGCGCTTCCCATTTAAACGGCACGTCTGCCTTCGACAGTTGGGTCAGGGGCTCGGCGATGCGCGAAAAGTTTTTCACAAATCGTCGGTAATATGCGCATAGTCCGAGAAATCTGCGCACTGCTTTCTTATCGGCCGGCGGTTGAAACTGTTCAATAGCGGCTGTTTTCTGCGGGTCTGGGCGTACTCCTTCCTTGCTAAGCAATGTGGCCTAGAAACAGCAGCTCTTCGTAGGCAAAGTGGCATTTCTCTGCTTTCAAGGTTAGGCCAGACGACTTGATTGCGTCTAGTACTGTTCGAAGTCTTTTGAGGTGCTCTTCAAAGTTCGAGGCGAAGACAACGACGTCATCTAAATATACCAGACAAATCCGCCACTTCAGGCCTGCCAGCACTGTATCCATTACTCGCTGAAACGTCGCTGGTGCGGAACAGAGACCAAATGGCATCACCTTGAACTCAAACAGCCCATCCGGAGTTATGAATGCTGTCTTCTCGCGATCTCTTTCGTCGACCTCAATTTGCCAGTAGCCGCTCTTGAGGTCCATCGATGAGAAATATTTGGCGTTGCAGAGGCGGTCCAGTGTGTCGTCGATGCGGGGGAGGGGGTAGACGTCCTTCTTTGTTATGTTGTTCAAGCGGCGGTAATCCACGCAGAATCGAAGTGCGCCGTCTTTCTTTCTCACTAGAACAACCGGTGCCGCCCATGGGCTGTTTGAAGGCTGGATGACGTCGTCGCGAAGCATTTCTTCGACTTGGTCCCGGATGGCTTGTCGTTCTCGCGGAGACACACGGTAGGGGCTTTGACGGAGAGGTCGGACGTGTTGATCCGTTATAATGCGATGCTTGGCAATTGGCGTCTGTCGCACCTTCGGCGATGTCGAAAAGCACTCACTGTAGTTTTGAAGCAGATTGCGGATCTGGTCTTGTCTGTTCCGGTGCAGGGCTGGGTTGATGTCGAAAGTGGGCGAGTTCTCTTGGTCAGGCGGTTCTTCTGCGGAGGGGTCGGAGAGGGCGAAGGAATCTCGTACGTCAGATATTTCGTCGTAGAAAGCAATCGTCGTTCCTCTGTTAATATGCCGGTATTCTTCGCTGAAGTTAGTCAGCAGTACTTCGGCCTGGCCATTGCGGAAATGTGCGATGCCTCTTGCGATGCTGATTCCTCGGTCTAGTAGCAACTGCATGTTCCCCTCGATGATGGCTTCAGTGTTTATGGCTTTCGTGGCGCCTACGGTCACGATAACGCTTGAACGGGGTGGGACGCTCACTTCTTCCTCCAGGACACTTAGGGCAACGTGATTTTCCCGAGTTTCCATCGAAGCGATGGCTTCGTCCGTCGAAAGCGTGATCAGCTTGGATCGCAGGTCGATGATCGCCTGATGCTCATTAAGGAAATCCATACCCAAGATCACTTCGCGGGAGCATTGCGGTAGCACAACAAAGGTCGCAGGATAGGTATGTCCTTTCACAGTCACTCGCGCTGTGCATCGTCCTGATGGCGTAATGAGGTGGCCCCCAGCGGTGCGAATTTGTGGGCCGTCCCAAGCCGTTGTGACTTTTCTGAGCTGCGCAGCGAATGTTCCATTCATCACCGAGTAATCGGCTCCTGTGTCGACTAGAGCGGTAACTTTCCGGCCGTCGATAGTCACTTCTAGGTAGGAGGTCCTGGCTCTTGCATTGCATGTCGCTCTCGGCGTCGGGTCACGGCTTCGTCGCGTATGCGAGTCACGGGTTGGGCGTGTGGTCGAAGCTCCTCTGGGTGGCGGCGTCGATTTCAAGGTAGCTTGCGTCGTGGTCGAGGTTCTCATTGTGTGCGGCGTCGGTGCAGCGTGTCGGTTCTTCATGCGGCGTCGCGGGTGCAGCGTCCTCATGGGGCGTGGTCGGTGGAGGATCTTCGGCGTTTAGCTCGTGAGCAACCTCACCTCCAGAGGTTGCTGCCTTTAGTTTCCCCTACGGGGGCTGGGAGACCTTCCTCGTACCGCGGCTGCGTAGCTGCGGCGTGGCGACGCAAAGCGCGAGGTTGACGGCGATGGTGAGCGCGAAAGGCGGTTCGGCGTGTACTCTTCTCGACGCAGGTACTCGTCGATTTCGTGCGGACGTTGTCCGAAGCGTGGTCGTGGGGCGTTAACGGCAAATCCTCGAAGACCGATACGTCGGTACGGGCAGTGACGAAGAATATGGCCGGCCTCACCGCAATGGAAGCACAACGGCCGGTTGTCGGAAGTCCTCCAGGCGTCGCATTTCCTGGGGCTTGAGCGTCGGTCATAGGCTGGGCGGGCGGGGGCTGGGAGGCGGCGTTGTGGAACGATTGGCTCATCTCGGGGAGGACGTGGGGGTTGTCGCTGGGGCTGAGCAGTACTTACTGCAGCGGCGTAGGTCATGGCCTGGGGTTCTGTGGCCGTCGGGGTGCCAAGTGCCTGTTGCACTTCTTCCCGTACCACATCCATCAGAGTCGCTGCTTGTGGCTGTGGGGAAGATGGCAGTAATCGGCGTAGCTCCTCTCGGACGATTTCGCGGATAACTTCCCGCAAGCTGTCACTGGTGGTGGCCGGCGTGTCCGAACGGATTGCACAGGCAGAGGAAGGGCGATTGTACTGCCGAGCTCGAACGTCGAGGGTATTCTCAATCGTGCAGGCTTCTTGCATAAACTCCTCGACTGTTTTTGGCGGCTGGCGGACGAGGCTTGCAAAGAGTTGTTCTTTTACGCCGCGCATTAAAAACTGAACTTTCTTTTCCTCGGTCATCCCGGGATCGGCGCGGCGAAATAGGCGCTTCATCTCCTCGACGTAACTGCGGACGGGCTCATTCGGAAGCTGGATCCTGGACTCGAGGAGTCGTTCGGCTCTTTCTTTCCTCACGACACTGGTGAATACCTTCAATAGTTCTCTCTTGAATAGCTCCCATGTCGTAAGGGACGACTCGTAGTTTTCGTACCACGTGCGTGCGCAGCCATCCAATGAGAAAAAAACGTGTCCCATCTTTGCCGCATCATCCCACTTGTTGAATGACGCCACGCGCTCAAATTGGTCCAACCATTCTTCAGGGTCTTCGCCTAGGGATCCATTGAAAGTTGGCGGCACCCGCGGCTGCTGCAGTAAGATCGGTGTCGACATCTTTGGCGAGGTTGCAGTGCTGGTAGCAGCGTCTTTTCGCTGTCTGGTGCGGTCCGGCAGTTTCCCGAACTCAGGCTCCTCTCCCTGGAGACGTCGGCTGGCTCGCTGAGCTGCTGGCTCGTCCTCGGGTGCGAAGCGCTCAGGGCTGGCTTCACGACTTGAAGGGGGCGTCCGGAACATGGAAGGCTACCCCGCCCCTCCACCAGATGTCACGTGGTGGTGACGGCAGTCGAAGCAGCAATGAAGACGGACGAAAGGGCCTTCTAAAAGAACTGTTTATTGGGCTGACTTGCACCCAAAATGGACTGAATCACTCGGCGGCGGCGAAGCGACAAGCGCGCTCGGCGGTCGTCGAACAGAATGCCCGCCGCTGTCGGCCGGGCTCAATTTAAAGCCGATAGCGAACATTCGAGATAAAGGGCGCAAAGTTACTAGAACATTCCGGAACAACGTAGAATCAGCTTTGCCTGGCTGCGATCAATCGAGATAAATCTAGTCGCGTCTTGCGTCGCAAACAAAGCGATAAGGTGGTGTCGCGGCAGATTTGAAAAACGAACAAACACTGCAAATATTGGCGGCACATGCAAACAAAAGCGTCACTTGGAGATCATAAATGCTAGCTGGGACATCATAATGTCCCGTAATGTCATAATGTCCCAAAGCAGCTCAGGCTATGAGAGACGCCATAGTGAAGGGCTCCAGAAATTTCGACCACCTGGGGTTCTTTAACGTGTACTGACAACGCACAGTACACAGGCCTAGAGAATTTCCCCTCCATTGAAATTCAACAGCCCCGGCCACGATCGAACTCACATCTTTCGGGTCAGCAGCCTAGCGCCATAACCACTGAGCCACTGCGGCAGAGTCCATATCAAACAAGTCAGATGAATTTGTTACTCTGCAAGGGGTTCTGGTTCCTTTCTTTGAGGCATACATGCACCACGTAGGAAACTAAAGTACATACTAGATACATAGAATGAATCATTTTGCAAATATCGCTATTGTAAAATGACGTTAACGAATGGCCACATTCACCCTTCGGACAGATCGGCCTTTCATCTGCCCTTACACATGAAACATGAAAATACCAAGCAGCCAGATGAATGAATGCATAAATTTTTCAAAACAAACTTACCAAAGGTGCAAACAGTGATACCACTCTACACTGCTCCAGTTGAGTATGGTGCTCCACTTAGGAGCAGCAGTCTCCACATGGGATGAATGCCTGCAGCAAAAATTTGTTACAAAGCAATGTAAGATTGCACGCAAGATGCAAAGTAAATGGCATGATATGGAACCATTACAATCATGCAAGCAGAACAAATATCATTGTACCTACACTGCAATATTGCTCGAGCTACAAAAATATTATAAAGGCTGCTTCAAAACAGCACACAATAGGCATTTAAATGTCATTGGATCATTCCAAGCCAACTGATCCAGACTTGGTACTCGACCATCTTGGATTTCTCTTTAAAAAATGATGGTTTATTGCATTACTATGGCAAACATTACCCACCTTGATTTTGGCAGATTAAATTTTTACTTGCTGTGGTGCCATCTCACGTTTGCAAGTGGTAGCAAAACCTAGTCTTACAAAAAAGAATTGTAAAATAAACATTCTAACACATGACTGTGAAACTTTCATTATATATATAAAAGGCATTACACTTTCATATGCAGTGAATTGAGCTTATTTTGTTTCAACTAAAACATGCAAGGTACATTATATAAAAATTTGAAAGTCTAATCTTAAATTCTATGTTCTTGCAGCCATCATTCGAACTTTATTTCTAAGCTGTAAAGAAGGCAAAGAAAGCAATAAAAATGTTTCAGAGTGCAAAACATGCAAGATATGCGAGCAAAAGAATTCTTAAGTTGAGAAAATTTGCTTTCTCAGACATATTCAGCGGTCAATTGCATAATCAGGTGATCTTAGTAAAATTACGAAAGATGGGAAGTTGCACGGCACCATTTAATGGCATTTATTTCTATAAGTTTAATCACAGCACTTTTTGTTTTAAGAGAGAAACAATTTGCAAGTTGAGCCCCTGTGTTCTATATCGACAGCACATTTTGCCGCCGACTGCAAATACACACAAAACCAACACTCCATTGCTCGAATACAATGCTGTGCTGGGCTTCCGATGCTGCCAGCTTTGGCAATGCAGAAACCTGATGAAGGGCACATTTAAAAAGGTGACAATGAAGTGGCCGCATGGCACAACGGCTATTGTACCTCCACACAAATGGTACTGAGCCGGGAAACACACTTTGCAGTCTGACCAATCAAAGTTAAGATCTCTGCAACCAGGAAAACGATTCCAATTTTTCAGCGCAATGGGCTTTTCGCCCCGTCACATGGTAAGGGTGCTTGCGACGGCATTGGTGGAACTGTGAGGCCCTTGGCAGTGATGGGAAGTATTCAGAGGCCGTACAAAGGTCAAATACTGACCCTTTGTTTACATGAGTGAGGTGTAGAAAACTATCGAGCATACTGTCAGGGTGCCCCGACAAATCATTCAAGAAAACAAAGGTGAACTCACTAGTCTGTTTACAAGAGTGTTACCATTAAATGGAATACGCAAGTTTCACCACATTAAGCTTTTATCTCTCTCTCACTGGCGCATGCTGGACTTGCATCATGCCCAGCAACCAAAGAGTTTAAAGTGACAGAATGTGAATGAACATGCCAGCGGACCTTGCAGAACCAAAATATCAGGAGCATCCACTTGGAGCACCATACAACAAAACTTAAGTGCCTCCTTGATGCCGGCTGTAGCATGCACTGCAGTGACGAGCAAGCAGCGAGCGATGCTGGGGTTGAACGCAGGGACTCAACTAGAAAAATTATGTTCTCGCCTAAAACAAAAATTGTTCGCATAAACTTTTAGAAAGAAATGCCACTGCACTTAGAAGATAAACGAGAACCACCTCACTGAGCAATTGACGGATGAATATGCCTCAAGAAGAGAATTTTAACAAATTTGTTTTTGCTCACACGCATTATGTTTTTCATATCGGCTTCTTTGCTTTTTGAAAAATCCAGACAAATAGCTGAGATGACTACTATGAGAACATAAATTAGATAAGAAGTTCCAAATTTCCATATTTTTCTACCTTCTTTCATGTTTTATATTACAACCAAAATACAAAACATGAGTTAAATTTATTGTATATGAAGCACAATGTCTTTTATTCATATGAAAAAGTTTGACACATGCATCAAACGTTTATTTTTTACAAGTTTTTTTGTAAGAGAAGGCTTTGCTACCGAATGTAAACTTAAAATGACGGCCATGACACAAACATTTTTGTTCTGCCAAAAACAAGCTAGAAAATCTTTGTGATTGTACACAGTAAGACATGATTTTTTTTCTGTAAGAAATCAAACGCGGTCGAGCGCAGTCTGATGAATCAGTTGGCGCAGAATGGCCTCATTCGGTGTAGCACAGCAATAAAATACATGACCAACTTATCACCAGGTATAGTGCAGCATTTACATGGGTCGAAATATTGGCTAGACTGTAAGAAGCTCTTGTAACGGCAAAAAAGTGACATGAACAAATTCTAGAGACTATGTGGCACATATAATTAGAAGAACAATGTGAGAGAGGCAAAAAAAAACATTTCATCTGAGGGACATTCAAAATAATGCCAAGAAGACCCAACTTAAAACGCAGAACAGTCCAAACCAATAAGAAAAGCCACGAGTTAAGCAGTACAAGCTCCCTGAATGGCAGCAGATACAAAGCACACACATGCAACACTTCCCAACTTCTGCAGTAGTGCCCGCTCAAAAATTTCCCTGGATACTTTTCCATAAATCTTTAAGAGTAGAGACAAAATTTTGGATGCATTTTTTCTTCGGCGTAATGCACTGTTTTCTTTGTTGCGATGAGAGTCGCAAAGTGGAATTCTCCTACGGCAGCAGAATGATTTAGAATGAATTTTTTTTGTGTTTTTCGGTTTAAGTCGCAAAGTAGCTTTGACGTACAAGACGCAATCAGGTCAAGTGAGGCGTGCAAAAACAGCGATGTAATCACTGCTTGTTCATTTTTTGTCACTCTAACATTTGAACAGGCTTGCAAAAGA
The DNA here is from genome assembly GCF_052857255.1 of Amblyomma americanum. NCBI lineage: Eukaryota > Metazoa > Arthropoda > Arachnida > Ixodida > Ixodidae > Amblyomma > Amblyomma americanum. Next base: position 403,189,420 of record NC_135497.1, read on the forward strand.
GTAGAGGTGAATTAAAACGACGAAAGCAGTGACCATACCGGTTTTTGTATGAATCACGTAGCCTGAACCAGCCTTGTAAGTCACACCATTGTTTGGCTGCTCGAACCAAAACCGAAATAAATTCGACTATAAATTATTTACCACATGTTGCAGCAATCCAGTAACGGTGTACGTTTTGTAATGCGCTGCACGTCATTCTAAAGAGAGAAAACCCAAAAAAAATTTGGGATCTCCTCTTTCTCAAAGGGTAACTTCAGGAAGTTTTCGAATATTTTGATTCAATGAGCGTATCTCATTCCTTGGACTCCTCTGTCTCCGACACAAGAAGCTGTTTCTCAAAATTTGAAGTGCAACTATTTTAAAGCAGCAAACCGAACGTCAGTTCTCGGGCAAGGACAATGCTCTGGTCGATGCAGCCGATTATTTGGTCGATTACAGTAGCCGACGGGTAATTCAGACTCTAATAACACCGACTTGTAGGATATTTCAGACCCCGATGAGGCACCGTCAGTCACCCCATGGAAAGAAGCACATACATATTCGCGACGGATATTTCGAACTTCAAAAGCCCGAAAGTTAGATTTTTCGGACTGATTTCAGTCTCCTGCGGGCCAAAATCGGCCATCTTATCGGCTTTTTGCCGGTGCAAAAGGCGCCATCTTGGATTGAGGTGGATTTACGCTGCAGTTGGATTGGCTTGACATACATTCGGTACCTCATTGCTGCCAGTAGAGGTCCCTGCGATCTCTGACACTTCGAGGTGGCAGCCGGATTGTCACCGCCGTCAAATTTGCTTTTGTCGCCGACGTTGTTGCGGGCATTTATCGCTTGTCCTATACGTTGAAAATTGGTTGGTGGGGGAAGGAAATTGTGCACGAGCTATCTCACATCTCAGCGAGAAAGGATAAAGGAGGGACTGAGAGAAGAAGGGTAGAAAGAGGTGCCGTAATGGAGGGCTCCGGAATAATTTCGACCACCTGGGCATCTTCAACGTGCACTGACATCTCAAAGCACACGGGCGCCTTTGCGTTTCGTCTCCACTGAAACACGGCCGCCGCGGTCGGATTCCAACCTGCCTACTCCGGATCAGTATCCGAGCGCCCTAACCACTGAGCCACCGCGGCGGGTCTCATACAGTCTCGCCATTCGCCGTTTCGTCACTTGGGTTTCTCTGACCACATCGACCGAGTGGCGCTCAGTCTTCACGAATTTACATCCGTTCGCCGTTTTGTGATTGCGTCCGACAGTTCCACCGCTTTGACCGAAAAGTGCCTTATCTCTGCGTGTGTTTGACGAGCGGTGTGGTGTACACTTGGGTTGTGGACAACATGGCCCCGCCGGGTCCCTCAAAGAAGCATGGGAAGTATTCCAACTAAATGCGATGACCTTGCTGGCTAGCGTGTACAGTGAAATCACAACTTTGGCGCAAATACAGGTGCAAATTGTCGCCAGCAAGAGAAAATTTCCCCCAAGGTAAAATCAGTGACATTTTTAAGCCGATTTCATGTCAATAAAGTGATCTTTTGTACTTCACGGATTTTTCGGACTGTTCGATTATTCTGACCATTTTTCGGGTCCCTTCGTGTCCGAAAAATCGGTCGGCGAATGTATTCACAAAACGCTCGTATGTGCACTGAATGGCTGAAATTACGACTGTCAATGACCCCATTCATAAAACGCCTTAGACAACCTTATAGAAGTCTGAAAATTGGTTCTTGATGTAGCGAGTGGGTAGTAACGCGCGGTTAATGCTTGTGATGTTGCAAATGTACTGTGCTCACAGAAGTCACTGGAACTGAGGCCATGGAAACGGCAAAATCAAAACAGATATGCAAAGGAATGTATTTTCGCACAGGCTACCAAACTTGGAAGAAATGATCAGGATTGGGAGGAAAACTTGGAGCAAATGCTTCACCACAATACACGATTCTCGAAATTACAGCTCCCAGAGTTAATCTCAAGGACTCTAGCTTTTCAGACCTGCAGACAGCAACAGTATGCTTTGCAGTATGTTGGCGCATGTGTACCATGGCTCGAACTGGGCAATACAGTGTGCTCCCTTCGCACAGCATTGCAGTAACTACAGTAGACTCCCACTAATACAAATTCAGTTATGACGAATTCTCGGATAAGACGAAGAAAGCAAGACCATTTGGCTGGTTTCCCAGGAAATTCAATGTTAAAAATCCACTTTTTAAGGGCAGTGCTGGCGCTCTTTTCTACCTGGTCTGATTATACTGAAACTTTCACAAACATTCTCCACAGTTTGATGGTTCTTTGTGCCAAGTTTCGCAGCACGCTAGTGTTTTGTTGCAGTGCAAAGAAGTTTAAAATTTCCCACTTCGTGGCAATATCAGGCAGACGGCAATAATGCGTGTGTGATGCCAATGGATGCACGGCTGTCGATATTCGCTCTGCTGAACGAAGAAAGATTAGAGCTGGTTTCTGGTCATATCAGACAAATAATGACCCAAGCTCTCGCTTACGGCCACCAGCTTAGACAACCAATGTGCACACAATAGACTTTGTGACAATATCCATGATGTCATAGGACAGTCTGTCAGGTAGTCATGTGGTTGAAACGCAATTTAGGTTTACTAGGTTTTTGTTCTTTTGAAATATTTCTATTTGGTATTTTGAAAAGTGGCTTTTTGTACCAAAGCGAGGGGACTATAAAATGTGATGCGACTACCACCTCAAAATGCTCAAAAAATCACCTGAGCTGTCCTCTAAGATAAATTGTTTCTCATGTCATTTATTTAACGCTCTCATGTTAAAAGAATGTTTCTAGCTGGTAACGTATAATGCTTCATGCTGCTTGTTTGCAAGCTGGGTACACTATTACTTCCAAGCCTTCCTTGACTATTTTTACCCTTCGGTAGGTTCTGTTTTTTACTAAGAAATGTGGTGTGCAATTAGCAAGTACCAGTTCTATCACATTCCTACTGCTATTGCAGCTTGTAAGCATGTGAAGTCATTTTCTGAGAACGACGCTTGCAATAAACATTCTGTTTTCAGCCTTTGCTTGGTGCAATTGTTTCTTCCATGTTTCATCAACTTGCCCACAATTCTGCTTTGCTAAATACATTCCAGAGCAGTTTTTAAATGCTTCACTCTACTGCATTACCACGAGCAAAGAGGTTATCTTTATGCAAGTTCACTGAACAATTGGTCAAAGCTGGTTAAGTGCTAATTGCACAGTAAGTTACAAAGAGCACATCAACCTGAACATTTACATTGTGCTGAAGTACAGCCTGACACTGAGTTCTCTGTAGATGCGAGCAGGAAAAGAGGCTTGCTGCTACTATTGTACAGGCCTCATAAGCACCTTTCAAACAGTTTAGTAGGCCTGCAAAATTTAAGCTCGTTCGATTCCAAAAAGATGTCTACTGCAATCTGGTCCCTCTTCCCCGTGCAAGATGCTGTCTAAGCAAAAAATATTTTACTTGCTTTTGCTTCTCTGGTTGGCTCTTGTTGTTCACAACTAAAATGAACTTAAACTGATTCCCAAGCTAAGTACCTCTCTTGCAGAACAAAATCACTACAAGCATGCTCACTTGATGAGCAAAAAACATTATACACAGAAACCATCAACAGTCACTTCACTAAATTACTATATAGAAACAAAGAGAAAAAAAGGCCGTCATTAAATAAAGTGATATGACTTCCACCACTTTGAACACATGACTAATCAAATCACCAAAAACACCTGTGGCATCACAAGAAGCTGACAAGAGAAAAAACCCCCCGCAATATAATGAAGAGGCCGCATTCGCAAATGGAGGAAACCTCTCTACCTTCGGATAAGGTAGCCACGGCATCGGACGACGCTGCAGTTACAGCTGTCCCGCTCACTGAGACTGGAGAGGAGTTAAGACTGGAGAGGAGTTAAAGGAACCTCGACCTCAAAGCGATACAAAAGCAGAGGAAAAAGGTTGCGGCCCCGGCAATCGTAACAAAGGGATCAGCGATGGTTTGGTTGGGCATGCTGGCAATAAAGAAATGTTTCAGCGGGCAATTTCAAGCCCCCAGATCCATGCCACTTTGAAACGGAATGTCGTGCTTCAGGCAGGCTGCGGAAAAATCTCATCAGAACGAAGCTGGTGAGACACCCGAGAACGGTTAGTTGAGGATAGATGACGGCAGATTCGCAGCGGCCCGCGACAGACCGCCAAACAGTAAGGAACCGAGCCCAGACAATATCGCAGAGGTGTCCGAAATTTCCAAAGAGCTGCTACCTGGCACTAACAGCAGGGCTCAAGGTGATTTGCAACACAAGGAAAATCGCGAATGCAACAAGCCTTTCGGAACTAATGGGTTAAGTTTTGAGGTTGCGGCTCGCGCCGACAGCTTCGCACTTGACGGCACCGCGATTACTGGAGGTGCGGGCGCGCGGAAGAAATCCGCTAGGGCTGCTTCGAAAAGGCGACGGCGCTCAAAGAAAACTAACTTGGGCAGTCGCGCTAAGAAGAAAAGGGTGCGGATCAAGACGCTTGTACGTTTACGGGCCAGCCAACCACGTAACTGCCCGAAACTGTTACCGCGGCTCTCAAGAATTTGGAGGCGTCGCATGAAGGCCAATTTGACAAGGCATCCCTATGCAGTGTGGAAGCCACTTCCATCACTGTTGCAGCACCGTAGGAGTAGTTCTGGGAAAGGTGACGAGCAGAGTGGGCTGCAGAGAAGGGCGCGCGGCCACCAGACAAAAAGGGCGCCACAGAACGCGCACGTGTAGGAGGGGGACACGCAACCACCCCTTTGGGACACCTGCAGAGAACCATGAGAGGAGGAAGCGCCCCTTTTGTCTTAAGCTTAAGAAGCGCTTCCCTGGCTTCGGGAACATGTCCTGGAGAGGCAGAACTAATCAGCCTCTCAACTTTTGCGAAGGGTAGGCTGGTAGCGTGGCCTTCATATTGCAACCGCGCAGGGCGCGAATAAAGAATGGAGGATTCCAGGAATTAATGCTCCCTGTATTCATTTGATTTTCGTTTTTTTTCCCAGTGGCAGAAAGGCGAAAGTTAACCAGGTTTTGAGCCTTTTGCCTGAGCGCGTTCTGTACTTTTCGTGTTTTCTTGCCCTAATGATATAGCCTAAAAACGTCTGCTCATGTAACCTAAAGTGCTGCACAGTTCAGAGTGCAAACGAGCACTGTAGCTGAAATCAGTTCGTTCAGAGCGGCTATCTCACCCACGCGATTATCTTCTGATGTTTTGTTCTGTTCATCGCATCGCTTATCTTGAGGTTCAATGCAAGTTGTATTCCAGCATGCACTTGTGGATATGTTTAGCTGAGCTGCTCATTTTGAGGGCATGCGCTGACGCGCGGAAGTATAGCTAAGGAACTCATGGGCAATTGTGGCGTAGTCACTTGCATGGAAGCCTCGTGTATACTTTGGGTTATTTATGTGAGCTTTGTTACGTGTGTTTCTGCAAGTGAACTTACTTGCCGTATTTGTTAGGTGCTACTATCCGCAGACATTGAAACGTGGGCGAAACCTCTGTTGGGCATTGTAGCTTAGGTAGCTGGCGTAAGCTCCTAGAGATGCTACCTTTTTACCTGCATTAAGTTTTGGAGTATGCTCCTGCCCCGGCACTGTTTCGTGGTGCACGATTGGCTCATTACAACCGCTGTAGTAGTATCTGCTGCCACGCAGAACAAAAAAGAAGAACACATGGTCAGCTGTGCTAGTTGCGAAAAGGAAGTACCTTGGGGCAAATATGAATGACCTCATTTGCTTCCTCAGTAGTGTGTTTTCGGTCCAAGTAATCTCAAGGGGACAATTCGATTTTCGTTATTATTGCTGCTTGCAATGGTTCCTGATATTTTGGCGCATTGTTAATTTGAAAAATGGTTGTTTGAACCGTGTGTACCAGATCGCCAACCTGGCTCTTGTTGCAGCGGGAGCAAAAACGGGGATAGCAATTTAGTTAGGTTGATTTGGATTATGGCCTTGTCTGGTGTTTGACGGGAGACAGAAGGCACTTGCTCGTGTTGGGTGTTGCCTTCTGCCAGTCGGTTTTTGCAAGTTGCAGAACGACCAACCATGACCAGTGGTGAGAAGCAAGGGCATCGGAACGACCTGAGCGAATCTGGTCGGGGTGCCTTGGCGACAACGCGGTGAGCAGCGATCCTGGCCTGGCGAGTGGGACCTGGGCACGTGAAGCTACCTGGCGTTCGGACACTGGACGTGAACTTGGAGGAGACTGACGAACGTGCGCGCCTTGCATCCGAGACACGTGGAAGCAGCTGGTCTTCCCAGCGCCTTATCTGATGGTGGGGATGCTGTTGTGCTCGGACAACCAGTCCGGATTCCAAATCTACAGGATGCAAAATTTCTCCGGTGAACGCCCTTGGACAAGCCCGGTGCTGCGCCGCGAGGTAACCGCGCCCTAACGCTCCCTTGACAAGCTCAGATGCTGCGCCGATTGGCAGCGGCGCACTATGAAGAAGCATCGGTGAGTGACATGTTCAAACGTGCAGCGAATTGCTAGACAGCCAGGCGCCGGTTCCCCTTTCCCCCTGGGAGTCACCGCGCGCGGCAGACTTGAAGCGGGTGGCCAGCGTGGTTGCTGCTTGGACCTCACGGACGGCTGTCAAGTGCTGGCTTTTTATTGGTCTGTATGAGTGACGACCGTGTCTGGGGGCTATATAAGCCCCAACACTGACGCCTGGAGAAGACTCCGTTCTACCGAGCTCGATCTAGAGAGACGAATCGTGAGCCGTGTGCCGCTCACAAGTGGAGTGTGATGTGTGACGCGTTGGAGCCTCGCCGGATGTCACCGTGCGAGAACAATCGCATTTGCCGTTATCTCTCGGTCCCCGTGCCGATCTCGTGCTGTATAATCCTCTGTACATAATTTATTAAATCCCTATCGTTGTTCTCACCGACGCCTGACTCGGAGTCTTCGCTACCGACTAGAGAGCTGGCGACGCTCTGTCACAAAAGGGGGGGGGGGAGCAAGCGTTACAGCACCACCTCAAAGTCGCAACAGCAGTCCCTGCGCACGGCCACAAAAATTACCACGTGCAAACAAACCGTACGACAAGCAATTTGACGAAATAGCGTTATTAAACAACTTTAATCTTGACAGAACACATATACTTCAGCTCCTAAGCAGCATGCACCAGTACTCTGCACCATTCGTTTCGTCAAAACAATTACAGCTAGCTGTGAGTTGAATGATCCTCGGCTTGCTCTGTTGAGTGCTGGTTCTCTTCCTTAGCCGCCGCGGTGGTTTAGTGCTTACGGCGCTCGGCTGCTGGCCCGAAAGAGGCGGGTTCGATCCCAGCCGCGGCGGTCGAATTCCGGTGGGGGCGAAATTCTAGAGGCTCCGCCATGTACTGTGCGATATCAGCTGCATGTTTAGGAACCCCAGGTGGTCGAAATTTTCGGAGCCATTCACTACGGCATCCATCATAGCCTGAGTCACTTTGGGTCGTTAAACCCAAATAAACCTTCGCTGACGGACGAGACGGAACAGGAGACAGACACCAGGCACCAGCGCATGTGTCTGTCTCCTTTTCCGTCCCGTCCGTCAGCGCTGCTTCGCCCTACCGTTCAACATGAACAAACCAGCCCGACTCAGCCTTCTCCTTGGACCACAGCTATACACAGGCCCTAATTTGACGTATGTATATGAAACCTAATTTGCGATACAATAAATTTCCAGAATGAAACAAAAGCGCTGTTCACATTTAGAATGTGATTAGTCGAATTCCAGGGAAAAAATCCTAACTGCTCAGACTGGTTTCCATTTGGTTACAGCTGGAATCAACAAGGAATTGTTCCATTACCAGTTGGGAACTTTCGCACACATCCATGTATATAGTTCATTTAAATCTGGAAGGCAGGTATTGTGACTTAAAGCGGCGCATGGGCTATAAGAGACGTCATAGTGAAGGACTCATCTGCGTATCAAATTAAACAACTACAATCAGCAGCTAAGACGCTGTTGACCAAGCGATGGTTCACAAAGACAGCTCGCCAAAAACCGCACCGTCCGCTGCAAAGCAGGAGACAGAGTGGGCCGGTACCGCTTCCTCCCTGCACAGGACGCGAGTCAGCTGTGGAGAGTGGATCAGGGCCAAATATCTTACTGCCGCTTTGCCCGATGCGATAAAGCGTTAGAGTCCATCGCATCGATGCAAAGACTCGTGCAAAGATTCGGTGCAAAGAGCCAATGCAAAGAATCGTTGAGAATTACGCCAGAGTCCAAGAGACACTCAAAGAGCTCTTGCAGACACCAGGTTAATTGACCGAAGGCAGCAAGGCTATTTTTAGAGGTTACGATCGGCTTTTGCAGAAATTTTAAACCTTGTTAGGTATCCACATTTCCGTAGCCTTCTTTGGGCCTTATGAAGAATTAGCAAGGGCTCTCCAGAGCTCAACATATCGCGCAGCAGGTGGAAAAAAGGCACCAGAGGCTCTCTGCAAGGCGACCTCCCAGTCGTGCTCTGAAACTGCGTTTGAAAACCTGTGGCAGCACACGAGCACAACAGCAGCGCATCTAGGCCTGAAGGAACCTGGTACATCAAGGCCGACAAAACCTCCTGCGAGGTATGCGATGACTTAGAGACCTGTCCAGCCAGCTGCCCTTGACGTTAAGGCCGTGCTGTGCAAGGAGTATTTCGCTACTGCCGACTGAATCGTAAGTGAAACAAAACAGAGTTTTGAGCAGCCAGGCATGAAACAGCTCGTAAAACTACAAGACATCTTAACCAGAGCCGCTGGAGGTAGTCGGTACACAGCAAATGAACTAGAGGTGGCTTTGGGAGTGCATGCAGTTGATAATGACTTGGGCAGACTGTTGGCGCAGTTATGCTATTATCAACTGTTCTAAGCGGTGCTGATTCTGCCACAATTCTGGGCATTTTGGAGATCCTACAAAGGAATTGCAAAATATTCGCGAGTTGATGGTTAAGGTCGTGAGGTATGTTCAGCTTGTGTTTCCCAAACCAGCGTCTGTCGCTTCTGGGGAACGCTCTTTTAGTGCTCTGCGCAGAATCAAAACGTATTTGCGCAACTGAACGACTCAAAAGAGGTTATCGTATCTTTAGATTTTGCCTATACACAAAGAAAGAATGGCGCTCCTATGATTAGAGGACGTCATCAGGGAGTTTGTGAGCTGAACAGCGAAGCGAGCAGCAACCTTTGGTCCCGCCTAAGCACCTAAATAGAGCAGCACTGTCCGAAATGTTTGCTGCTTGCGTGCATTATTGGGAACTGTATACATGTACTCTAGCGTGTTTGCTTGTATTGTTGTATTTAAACTGTTGTTTTATGTTATAGTTTTGTCCATGTGCGAATGCCTATAAATTTGTCAAACGTCAATATGAACGCACTGAAAATTCATTTTGTAATTTTTTCCTTGTTAATGCTTGTATAATATGCACCATCTAACGATCAAAGAAAATAATTTTTTTCACGCAGTTAATTGTTCTTTCCCGAGCCAAACTTGGACTGTAATATCTGAGAAACCTATGTACATAAACAAAAAAAAATAAAAAGGAATAAAAAGGAACACGTTCAAGCCCTCCTACTGAAAATATACTTCCGGCATCCCTCCAAGTCTCGGACTATGAGTGCATTCCACACGTTCGACGATGTAAACGTCTGAGCAAATATAATTGACAGCTCATGCTCGAGATATACGAGGCATACATCATACGTAAGAAGTGTTCAACCAGTGTACAGACATCATCACTCATGTTTGAATAGAAATTCACTATCTGGATAAATAATCACGACAGATGTGACAAAATGATGATTCCAGGACTTTCCTTATATGTATTTTGGATGATGTTGCCTGTATTTATTGCGAGCAAAGCAATAAATTCCCTCAGCCGTTAGACATTGCAGTTCTTGTCTGTGTCCTGTTAGCCTGCACGCTATTTTGACAAGACTAAAATACTGTCACACATTTTCAAGAGAGTCTAGATCTGGAAAATGACCACAAGGGGTTCCAAGCTGATGTTTCCTTTCTGCACCCACCCTTGAAGAAATACATGTGTCACGTAGTGGTGACGGCAGTCGAAGCAGCGATGAAGACGGACGAAAGGGTCTTCTAAAAGAACTGTTTATTGGGCTGACTTGCACCCAAAATGGACTGAATCACTCGGCGGCGGCGAAGCGACAAGCGCGCTCGGCGGTCGTCGAACAGAGTGCCCGCCGCTGTCGGCCGGGCTCAATTTAAAGCTGATAGCGAACATTCGAGATAAAGGGCGCAAAGTTACTAGAACATTCCGGAACAACGTAGAATCAGCTTTGCCTGGCTGCGATCAATCGAGATAAATCTAGTCGCGTCTTGCGTCGCAAACAAAGCGATAAGGTGGTGTCGCGGCAGATTTGAAAAACGAACAAACACTGCAAATATTGGCGGCATTACTCCCCTCTCAAAGAAGCATCGACCCGATGCATTAAAACAAATAATGCGACTAGTAAGGGAAAAAACGGATCTTGCGAAAATAGAGCATGGAAATGCAGCGGCCTTTAGCGCGCATAATACGGCTTCAGAAGGACTACATGGACAACTTCTGGTCGTACGCGGCGTCGCTGGGATGCAGTCATTGCGTCAGGGATGACTTCATAATCCAGTTCACCCAGCCGACGAAGAACCTTGTACGGGCCGAAATAGCGGCGCAAGAGCTTTTCACTCAATCCACGGCGGCGAATGGGCGTCCACACCCAGACTTGGTCTCCTGGCTTGTATTCCGCGTTGCGTCTTCGTAGGTTGTAGCGTCTGGCGTCGGACCGCTGCTGATCTTTGATCCGTAATCGGGCAAGCCTTCGAGCTTCTTCTGCGCGTTGAAGGTAGGCGGCAACGTCGACGTTCTCTTCTTCTGTAACGTTGGGCAGCATGGCGTCTAGCGTGGTCGTGGCATCCCTGCCATGGACGAGCCTAAAAGGCGTCATCTGGGTGGTCTCCTGCACTGCGGTGTTGTAGGCGAAGACGACGTAAGGCAGGATGACATCCCAGGTTTTATGTTCGGCATCGACATACATAGCGAGCATATCGGCGATGGTTTTGTTCAGGCGCTCGGTCAGTCCGTTGGTCTGCGGATGGTATGCAGTTGTCCTCCGGTGGCTGGTTTGGCTGTAGCGCAGGATGGCTTGCGTGAGTTCCGCCGTAAATGATGTTCCTCTGTCCGTGATGAGCACATCGGGGGCGCCGTGTCGAAGAAGAATGCACTCCACGAAAAATTTGGCCACTTCTGCTGCTGTTCCGTTCGGTCGGGCTTTCGCCTCGGCGTAGCGGGTCAGGTAGTCGGTCGCTATGATGATCCACTTATTTCCAGATGTTGACGTTGGAAAAGGGCCAAGCAAGTCCATGCCAATCTGCTGAAAGGGTCTTGAGGGAGGTTCAATGGGGTTCAGAAATCCTGCTGGTCGTGTGGGAGGAGTCTTTCGTCGCTGACAATCTCGGCATGTTTTCACATAGTGTGCGACATCGGAAGACAGTCGGGGCCAGTAATACTTGTCTTGAATGCGGCGGAGGGTGCGAGTAAACCCGAGATGTCCAGCTGTCGGCTCGTCGTGTGAAGCCTGTAGAACTTCTTCGCGGAGACAAGTAGGTACAACAAGGAGGTAGGCTGTTTTGTTCGCTGTAAAGTTCTTCTTCACAAGGACCTCATTCTGCACACAGAAAGAAGACAGTCCTCGCTTGAATGAAGCGGGGGGTGAAGAAACCTTGCCTTCCAGGTACTCGATGAGGCCTTTTAGGTTGGGGTCCGAGCGTTGCTGCTGAGCAAAAGAGCTTGCGCTGATGGGTCCCAGGAAGGCGTCCTCATCGTCGTCCAGCGGCGGTGCATCTACAGGGGCTCGTGAGAGGCAATCGGCGTCAGTGTGCTTGCGTCCGGACTTGTAAACGACGGTGACGTCAAACTCCTGGAGACGCAGACTCCATCGAGCGAGTCGGCCAGAGGGATCCTTCAAATTGGCAAGCCAGCAGAGCGCGTGGTGGTCGCTGACCACCTTGAACGGCCGTCCGTAGAGGTAGGGGCGGAATTTCGACGTAGCCCAGATGATGGCAAGGCACTCCTTCTCAGTGGTCGAATAGTTAGCCTCGGCCTTAGAAAGGGAACGGCTAGCGTATGCGATGACCTTCTCCAGCCCGTCACTTTTTTGAACGAGAACGGCGCCTAGTCCCACGCTGCTTGCGTCGGTATGAACTTCAGTATCGGCGTTTTCATCAAAATGCGCAAGGATCGGTGGGGACTGTAAACGACGCTGAAGTTCCTTGAAGGCTTCTGCTTGCGGCGCTTCCCATTTAAACGGCACGTCTGCCTTCGACAGTTGGGTCAGGGGCTCGGCGATGCGCGAAAAGTTTTTCACAAATCGTCGGTAATATGCGCATAGTCCGAGAAATCTGCGCACTGCTTTCTTATCGGCCGGCGGTTGAAACTGTTCAATAGCGGCTGTTTTCTGCGGGTCTGGGCGTACTCCTTCCTTGCTAAGCAATGTGGCCTAGAAACAGCAGCTCTTCGTAGGCAAAGTGGCATTTCTCTGCTTTCAAGGTTAGGCCAGACGACTTGATTGCGTCTAGTACTGTTCGAAGTCTTTTGAGGTGCTCTTCAAAGTTCGAGGCGAAGACAACGACGTCATCTAAATATACCAGACAAATCCGCCACTTCAGGCCTGCCAGCACTGTATCCATTACTCGCTGAAACGTCGCTGGTGCGGAACAGAGACCAAATGGCATCACCTTGAACTCAAACAGCCCATCCGGAGTTATGAATGCTGTCTTCTCGCGATCTCTTTCGTCGACCTCAATTTGCCAGTAGCCGCTCTTGAGGTCCATCGATGAGAAATATTTGGCGTTGCAGAGGCGGTCCAGTGTGTCGTCGATGCGGGGGAGGGGGTAGACGTCCTTCTTTGTTATGTTGTTCAAGCGGCGGTAATCCACGCAGAATCGAAGTGCGCCGTCTTTCTTTCTCACTAGAACAACCGGTGCCGCCCATGGGCTGTTTGAAGGCTGGATGACGTCGTCGCGAAGCATTTCTTCGACTTGGTCCCGGATGGCTTGTCGTTCTCGCGGAGACACACGGTAGGGGCTTTGACGGAGAGGTCGGACGTGTTGATCCGTTATAATGCGATGCTTGGCAATTGGCGTCTGTCGCACCTTCGGCGATGTCGAAAAGCACTCACTGTAGTTTTGAAGCAGATTGCGGATCTGGTCTTGTCTGTTCCGGTGCAGGGCTGGGTTGATGTCGAAAGTGGGCGAGTTCTCTTGGTCAGGCGGTTCTTCTGCGGAGGGGTCGGAGAGGGCGAAGGAATCTCGTACGTCAGATATTTCGTCGTAGAAAGCAATCGTCGTTCCTCTGTTAATATGCCGGTATTCTTCGCTGAAGTTAGTCAGCAGTACTTCGGCCTGGCCATTGCGGAAATGTGCGATGCCTCTTGCGATGCTGATTCCTCGGTCTAGTAGCAACTGCATGTTCCCCTCGATGATGGCTTCAGTGTTTATGGCTTTCGTGGCGCCTACGGTCACGATAACGCTTGAACGGGGTGGGACGCTCACTTCTTCCTCCAGGACACTTAGGGCAACGTGATTTTCCCGAGTTTCCATCGAAGCGATGGCTTCGTCCGTCGAAAGCGTGATCAGCTTGGATCGCAGGTCGATGATCGCCTGATGCTCATTAAGGAAATCCATACCCAAGATCACTTCGCGGGAGCATTGCGGTAGCACAACAAAGGTCGCAGGATAGGTATGTCCTTTCACAGTCACTCGCGCTGTGCATCGTCCTGATGGCGTAATGAGGTGGCCCCCAGCGGTGCGAATTTGTGGGCCGTCCCAAGCCGTTGTGACTTTTCTGAGCTGCGCAGCGAATGTTCCATTCATCACCGAGTAATCGGCTCCTGTGTCGACTAGAGCGGTAACTTTCCGGCCGTCGATAGTCACTTCTAGGTAGGAGGTCCTGGCTCTTGCATTGCATGTCGCTCTCGGCGTCGGGTCACGGCTTCGTCGCGTATGCGAGTCACGGGTTGGGCGTGTGGTCGAAGCTCCTCTGGGTGGCGGCGTCGATTTCAAGGTAGCTTGCGTCGTGGTCGAGGTTCTCATTGTCTGCGGCGTCGGTGCAGCGTGTCGGTTCTTCATGCGGCGTCGCGGGTGCAGCGTCCTCATGGGGCGTGGTCGGTGGAGGATCTTCGGCGTTTAGCTCGTGAGCAACCTCACCTCCAGAGGTTGCTGCCTTTAGTTTCCCCTACGGGGGCTGGGAGACCTTCCTCGTACCGCGGCTGCGTAGCTGCGGCGTGGCGACGCAAAGCGCGAGGTTGACGGCGATGGTGAGCGCGAAAGGCGGTTCGGCGTGTACTCTTCTCGACGCAGGTACTCGTCGATTTCGTGCGGACGTTGTCCGAAGCGTGGTCGTGGGGCGTTAACGGCAAATCCTCGAAGACCGATACGTCGGTACGGGCAGTGACGAAGAATATGGCCGGCCTCACCGCAATGGAAGCACAACGGCCGGTTGTCGGAAGTCCTCCAGGCGTCGCATTTCCTGGGGCTTGAGCGTCGGTCATAGGCTGGGCGGGCGGGGGCTGGGAGGCGGCGTTGTGGAACGATTGGCTCATCTCGGGGAGGACGTGGGGGTTGTCGCTGGGGCTGAGCAGTACTTACTGCAGCGGCGTAGGTCATGGCCTGGGGTTCTGTGGCCGTCGGGGTGCCAAGTGCCTGTTGCACTTCTTCCCGTACCACATCCATCAGAGTCGCTGCTTGTGGCTGTGGGGAAGATGGCAGTAATCGGCGTAGCTCCTCTCGGACGATTTCGCGGATAACTTCCCGCAAGCTGTCACTGGTGGTGGCCGGCGTGTCCGAACGGATTGCACAGGCAGAGGAAGGGCGATTGTACTGCCGAGCTCGAACGTCGAGGGTATTCTCAATCGTGCAGGCTTCTTGCATAAACTCCTCGACTGTTTTTGGCGGCTGGCGGACGAGGCTTGCAAAGAGTTGTTCTTTTACGCCGCGCATTAAAAACTGAACTTTCTTTTCCTCGGTCATCCCGGGATCGGCGCGGCGAAATAGGCGCTTCATCTCCTCGACGTAACTGCGGACGGGCTCATTCGGAAGCTGGATCCTGGACTCGAGGAGTCGTTCGGCTCTTTCTTTCCTCACGACACTGGTGAATACCTTCAATAGTTCTCTCTTGAATAGCTCCCATGTCGTAAGGGACGACTCGTAGTTTTCGTACCACGTGCGTGCGCAGCCATCCAATGAGAAAAAAACGTGTCCCATCTTTGCCGCATCATCCCACTTGTTGAATGACGCCACGCGCTCAAATTGGTCCAACCATTCTTCAGGGTCTTCGCCTAGGGATCCATTGAAAGTTGGCGGCACCCGCGGCTGCTGCAGTAAGATCGGTGTCGACATCTTTGGCGAGGTTGCAGTGCTGGTAGCAGCGTCTTTTCGCTGTCTGGTGCGGTCCGGCAGTTTCCCGAACTCAGGCTCCTCTCCCTGGAGACGTCGGCTGGCTCGCTGAGCTGCTGGCTCGTCCTCGGGTGCGAAGCGCTCAGGGCTGGCTTCACGACTTGAAGGGGGCATCCGGAACATGGAAGGCTACCCCGCCCCTCCACCAGATGTCACGTAGTGGTGACGGCAGTCGAAGCAGCAATGAAGACGGACGAAAGGGCCTTCTAAAAGAACTGTTTATTGGGCTGACTTGCACCCAAAATGGACTGAATCACTCGGCGGCGGCGAAGCGACAAGCGCGCTCGGCGGTCGTCGAACAGAATGCCCGCCGCTGTCGGCCGGGCTCAATTTAAAGCCGATAGCGAACATTCGAGATAAAGGGCGCAAAGTTACTAGAACATTCCGGAACAACGTAGAATCAGCTTTGCCTGGCTGCGATCAATCGAGATAAATCTAGTCGCGTCTTGCGTCGCAAACAAAGCGATAAGGTGGTGTCGCGGCAGATTTGAAAAACGAACAAACACTGCAAATATTGGCGGCACATGCAAACAAAAGCGTCACTTGGAGATCATAAATGCTAGCTGGGACATCATAATGTCTTGTAATGTCATAATGTCCCAAAGCAGCTCAGGCTATGAGAGACGCCATAGTGAAGGGCTCCAGAAATTTCGACCACCTGGGGTTCTTTAACGTGTACTGACAACGCACAGTACACAGGCCTAGAGAATTTCCCCTCCATTGAAATTCAACAGCCCCGGCCACGATCGAACTCACATCTTTCGGGTCAGCAGCCTAGCGCCATAACCACTGAGCCACTGCGGCAGAGTCCATATCAAACAAGTCAGATGAATTTGTTACTCTGCAAGGGGTTCTGGTTCCTTTCTTTGAGGCATACATGCACCACGTAGGAAACTAAAGTACATACTAGATACATAGAATGAATCATTTTGCAAATATCGCTATTGTAAAATGACGTTAACGAATGGCCACATTCACCCTTCGGACAGATCGGCCTTTCATCTGCCCTTACACATGAAACATGAAAATACCAAGCAGCCAGATGAATGAATGCATAAATTTTTCAAAACAAACTTACCAAAGGTGCAAACAGTGATACCACTCTACACTGCTCCAGTTGAGTATGGTGCTCCACTTAGGAGCAGCAGTCTCCACATGGGATGAATGCCTGCAGCAAAAATTTGTTACAAAGCAATGTAAGATTGCACGCAAGATGCAAAGTAAATGGCATGATATGGAACCATTACAATCATGCAAGCAGAACAAATATCATTGTACCTACACTGCAATATTGCTCGAGCTACAAAAATATTATAAAGGCTGCTTCAAAACAGCACACAATAGGCATTTAAATGTCATTGGATCATTCCAAGCCAACTGATCCAGACTTGGTACTCGACCATCTTGGATTTCTCTTTAAAAAATGATGGTTTATTGCATTACTATGGCAAACATTACCCACCTTGATTTTGGCAGATTAAATTTTTACTTGCTGTGGTGCCATCTCACGTTTGCAAGTGGTAGCAAAACCTAGTCTTACAAAAAAGAATTGTAAAATAAACATTCTAACACATGACTGTGAAACTTTCCTTATATATATAAAAGGCATTACACTTTCATATGCAGTGAATTGAGCTTATTTTGTTTCAACTAAAAACATGCAAGGTACATTATATAAAAATTTGAAAGTCTAATCTTAAATTCTATGTTCTTGCAGCCATCATTCGAACTTTATTTCTAAGCTGTAAAGAAGGCAAAGAAAGCAATAAAAATGTTTCAGAGTGCAAAACATGCAAGATATGCGAGCAAAAGAATTCTTAAGTTGAGAAAATTTGCTTTCTCAGACATATTCAGCGGTCAATTGCATAATCAGGTGATCTTAGTAAAATTACGAAAGATGGGAAGTTGCACGGCACCATTTATTGGCATTTATTTCTATAAGTTTAATCACAGCACTTTTTGTTTTAAGAGAGAAACAATTTGCAAGTTGAGCCCCTGTGTTCTATATCGACAGCACATTTTGCCGCCGGCTGCAAATACACACAAAACCAACACTCCATTGCTCGAATACAATGCTGTGCTGGGCTTCCGATGCTGCCAGCTTTGGCAATGCAGAAACCTGATGAAGGGCACATTTAAAAAGGTGACAATGAAGTGGCCGCATGGCACAACGGCTATTGTACCTCCACACAAATGGTACTGAGCCGGGAAACACACTTTGCAGTCTGACCAATCAAAGTTAAGATCTCTGCAACCAGGAAAACGATTCCAATTTTTCAGCGCAATGGGCTTTTCGCCCCGTCACATGGTAAGGGTGCTTGCGACGGCATTGGTGGAACTGTGAGGCCCTTGGCAGTGATGGGAAGTATTCAGAGGCCGTACAAAGGTCAAATACTGACCCTTTGTTTACATGAGTGAGGTGTAGAAAACTATCGAGCATACTGTCAGGGTGCCCCGACAAATCATTCAAGAAAACAAAGGTGAACTCACTAGTCTGTTTACAAGAGTGTTACCATTAAATGGAATACGCAAGTTTCACCACATTAAGCTTTTATCTCTCTCTCACTGGCGCATGCTGGACTTGCATCATGCCCAGCAACCAAAGAGTTTAAAGTGACAGAATGTCAATGAACATGCCAGCGGACCTTGCAGAACCAAAATATCAGGAGCATCCACTTGGAGCACCATACAACAAAACTTAAGTGCCTCCTTGATGCCGGCTGTAGCATGCACTGCAGTGACGAGCAAGCAGCGAGCGATGCTGGGGTTGAACGCAGGGACTCAACTAGAAAAATTATGTTCTCGCCTAAAACAAAAATTGTTCGCATAGACTTTTAGAAAGAAATGCCACTGCACTTAGAAGATAAACGAGAACCACCTCACTGAGCAATTGACGGATGAATATGCCTCAAGAAGAGAATTTTAACAAATTTGTTTTTGCTCACACGCATTATGTTTTTCATATCGGCTTCATTGCTTTTTGAAAAATCCAGACAAATAGCTGAGATGACTACTATGAGAACATAAATTAGATAAGAAGTTCCAAATTTCCATATTTTTCTACCTTCTTTCATGTTTTATATTACAACCAAAATACAAAACATGAGTTAAATTTATTGTATATGAAGCACAATGTCTTTTATTCATATGAAAAAGTTTGACTCATGCATCAAACGTTTATTTTTTACAAGTTTTTTTGTAAGAGAAGGCTTTGCTACCGAATGTAAACTTAAAATGACGGCCATGACACATTTTTGTTCTGCCAAAAACAAGCTAGAAAATCTTTGTGATTGTACACAGTAAGACATGATTTTTTTTCTGTAAGAAATCAAACGCGGTCGAGCGCAGTCTGATGAATCAGTTGGCGCAGAATGGCCTCATTCGGTGTAGCACAGCAATAAAATACATGACCAACTTATCACCAGGTATAGTGCAGCATTTACATGGGTCGAAATATTGGCTAGACTGTAAGAAGCTCTTGTAACGGCAAAAAAGTGACATGAACAAATTCTAGAGACTATGTGGCACATATAATTAGAAGAACAATGTGAGAGAGGCAAAAAAAAACATTTCATCTGAGGGACATTCGAAATAATGCCAAGAAGACCCAACTTAAAACGCAGAACAGTCCAAACCAATAAAAAAAGCCACGAGTTAAGCAGTACAAGCTCCCTGAATGGCAGCAGATACAAAGCACACACATGCAACACTTCCCAACTTCTGCAGTAGTGCCCGCTCAAAAATTTCCCTGGATACTTTTCCATAAATCTTTAAGAGTAGAGACAAAATTTTGGATGCATTTTTTCTTCGGCGTAATGCACTGTTTTCTTTGTTGCGATGAGAGTCACAAAGTGGAATTCTCCTACGGCAGCAGAATGATTTAGAATGAATTTTTTTTTGTTTTTCGGTTTAGGTCGCAAAGTAGCTTTGACGTACAAGACGCAATCAGGTCAAGTGAGGCGTGCAAAAACAGCGATCTAATCACTGCTTGTTCATTTTTTGTCACTCTGACATTTGAACAGGCTTGCAAAAGAGTAGATGTGAATTAAAACGACGAAAGCAGTGACCATACCAGTTTTTGTATGAATCATGTGGCCTGAACCAGCCTTGTAAGTCACACCATTGTTTGGCTGCTGGAACCAAAACCGAAATAAATTCGACTATAAATTATTTACCACATGTTGCAGCAATCCAGTAACGGTGTACGTTTTGTAATGCGCTGCACGTCATTCTAAAGAGAGAAAACCCAAAAAAATTTGGGATCTCCACTTTCTCAAAGGGTAACTTCAGGAAGTTTTCGAATATTTTGATTCAATGAGCGTATCTCATTCCTTGGACTCCTCTGTCTCCGACACAAGAAGCTATTTCTCAAAATTTCAAGAGCAACTATTTTAAAGCAGCAAACCGAACGTCAGTTCTCGGGCAAGGACAATGCTCTGGTCGATGCAGCCGATTATTTGGTCGATTACAGTAGCCGACGGGTAATTCAGACTCTAATAACACCGACTTGTAGGATATTTCAGACCCCGATGAGGCACCGTCAGTCACCCCATAGAAAGAAGCACATACATATTCGCGACGGATATTTCGGACTTCAAAAGCCCGAAAGTTCGATTTTTCGGACTGATTTCAGTCTCCTGCGGGCCAAAATCGGCCATCTTATCGGCTTTTTGCCGGTGCAAAAGGCGCCATCTTGGATTGAGGTGGATTTACGCTGCAGTTGGATTGGCTTGACATACATTCGGTACCTCATTGCTGCCAGTAGAGGTCCCTGCGATCTCTGACACTTCGAGGTGGCAGCCGGATTGTCACCGCCGTCAGCTTGCTTTTGTCGCCGACGTTGTTGCGGGCAGTTATCGTTTGTCCTATATGTTGAAAATTGGTTGGTGGGGGAAGGTAATTGCGCACGAGCTATCTCACATCTCAGCGGGAAAGGATAAAGGAGGGACTGAGAGAAGAAGGGAAGAAAGAGGTGCCGTAATGGAGGGCTCCGGAATAATTTCGACCACCTGGGCATCTTCAACGTGCACTGACATCTCACAGCACACGGGCGCCTTTGCGTTTCGTCTCCACCGAAACACGGCCGCCGCGGTCGGATTCCAACCTGGCTACTCCGGATCAGTATCCGAGCGCCCTAACCACTGAGCCACCGCGGCGGGTCTCATACAGTCTCGCCATTCGCCGTTTCGTCACTTGGGTTTCTCTGACCACATCGACCGAGTGGCGCTCAGTCTTCACGAATTTACATCCGTTCGCCGTTTTGTGATTGCGTCCGACAGTTCCACCGCTTTGACCGAAAAGTGCCTTATCTCTGCATGTGTTTGACGAGCGGTGTGGTGTACACTTGGGTTGTGGACAACATGGCCCCGCCGGGTCCCTCAAAGAAGCGTAGGAAGTATTCCAACTAAATGCGGTGACCTTGCTGTCTAGCGTGTACAGTGAAATCACAACTTTGGCGCAAATACAGGTGCAAATTGTCGCCAGCAAGAGAAAATTTCCCCCAAGGTAAAATCAGTGACATTTTCAAGCCGATTTCATCTCAATAAAGTGATCTTTTGTACTTCACGGATTTTTCGGACTGTTCGATTATTCTGACCATTTTTCGGGTCCCTTCGTTTCCGAAAAATCGGTCGGCGAATGTATTCACAAAACGCTCGTATGTGCACTGAATGGCTGAAATTACGACTGTCAATGACCCCATTCATAAAATGCCTTAGACAGCCTTATAGAAGTCTGAAAATTGGTTCTTGATGTAGCGAGTGGGTAGTAACGCGCGGTTAATGCTTGTGATGTTGCAAATGTATTGTGCTCACAGAAGTCACTGGAACTGAGGCCATGGAAACGGCAAAATCAAAACAGATATGCAAAGGAATGCATTTTCGCACAGGCTACCAAACTTGGAAGAAATGATCAGGATTGGGAGGAAAACTTGGAGCAAATGCTTCACCACAATACACGATTCTCGAAATTACAGCTCCCAGAGTTAATCTCAAGGACTCTAGCTTTTCAGACCTGCAGACAGCAACAGTATGCTTTGCAGTATGTTGGCGCATGTGTACCATGGCTCGAACTGGGCAATACAGTGTGCTCCCTTCGCACAGCATTGCAGTAACTACAGTAGACTCCCACTAATACAAATTCAGTTATGACGAATTCTCGGATAAGACGAATGAAGCAAGACCATTTGGCAGGTTTCCCAGGAAATTCAATGTTAAAAATCCACTTTTTAAGGGCAGTGCTGGCGCTCTTTTCTACCTGGTCTGATTATACTGAAACTTTCACAAACATTCTCCACAGTTAGATGGTTCTTTGTGCCAAGTTTCGCAGCACGCTAGTGTTTTGTTGCAGTGCAAAGAAGTTTAAAATTTCCCACTTCGTGGCAATATCAGGCAGACGGCAATAATGCGTGTGTGATGCCAATGGATGCACGGCTGTCGATATTCGCTCTGCTGAACGAAGAAAGATTAGAGCTGGTTTCTGGTCATATCAGACAAATAATGACCCAAGCTCTCGCTTACGGCCACCAGCTTAGACAACCAATGTGCACACAATAGACTTTGTGACAATATCCATGATGTCATAGGACAGTCTGTCAGGTAGTCATGTGGTTGAAACACAATTTAGGTTTCCTAGGTTTTTGTTCTTTTGAAATATTTCTATTTGGTATTTTGAAAAGTGGCTTTTTGTACCAAAGCGAGGGGACTATAAAATGTGATGCGACTACCACCTCAAAATGCTCAAAAAATCACCTGAGCTGTCCTCTAAGATAAATTGTTTCTCATGTCATTTATTTAACACTCTCATGTTAAAAGAATGTTTCTAGCTGGTAACGTATAATGCTTCATGCTGCTTGTTTGCAAGCTGGGTACACTATTACTTCCAAGCCTTCCTTGACTATTTTTACCCTTCGGTAGGTTCTGTTTTTTACTCAGAAATGTGGTGTGCAATTAGCAAGTACCAGTTCTATCACATTCCTAATGCTATTGCAGCTTGTAAGCATGTGCAGTCATTTTCTGAGAACGACGCTTGCAATAAACATTCTGTTTTCAGCCTTTGCTTGGTGCAATTGTTTCTTCCATGTTTCATCAACTTGCCCACAATTCTGCTTTGCTAAATACATTCCAGAGCAGTTTTTAAATGCTTCACTCTACTGCATTACCACGAGCAAAGAGGTTATCTTTATGCAAGTTCACTGAACAATTGGTCAAAGCTGGTTAAGTGCTAATTGCACAGTAAGTTACAAAGAGCGCATCAACATGAACCTTTACATTGTGCTGAAGTACAGCCTGACACTGAGTTCTCTGTAGATGCGAGCAGGAAAAGAGGCTTGCTGCTACTATTGTACAGGCCTCATAAGCACCTTTCAAACAGTTTAGTAGGCCTGCAAAATTTAAGCTCGTTCGATTCCAAAAAGATGTCTACTGCAATCTGGTCCCTCTTCACCGTGCAAGATGCTGTCTAAGCAAAAAATATTTTACTTGCTTTTGCTTCTCTGGTTGGCTCTTGTTGTTCACAACTAAAATGAACTTAAACTGATTCCCAAGCTAAGTACCTCTCTTGCAGAACAAAATCACTACAAGCATGCTCACTTGATGAGCAAAAAACATTATACACAGAAACCATCAACAGTCACTTCACTAAATTACTATATAGAAACAAAGAGAAAAAAAGGCCGTCATTAAATAAAGTGATATGACTTCCACCACTTTGAACACATGACTAATCAAATCACCACAAACACCTGTGGCATCACAAGAAGCTGACAAGAGAAAAAACCCCCCGCAATATAATGAAGAGGCCGCATTCGCAAACGGAGGAAACCTCTCTACCTTCGGATAAGGTAGCCACGGCATCGGACGACGCTGCAGTTACAGCTGTCCCGCTCACTGAGACTGGAGAGGAGTTAAGACTGGAGAGGAGTTAAAGGAAACTCGACCTCAAAGCGATACAAAAGCAGAGGAAAAAGGTTGCGGCCCCGGCAATCGTAACAAAGGGATCAGCGATGGTTTGGTTGGGCATGCTGGCAATAAAGAAATGTTTCAGCGGGCAATTTCAAGCCCCCAGATCCATGCCACTTTGAAACGGAATGTCGTGCTTCAGGCAGGCTGCGGAAAAATCTCATCAGAACGAAGCTGGTGAGACACCCGAGAACGGTTAGTTGAGGATAGATGACGGCAGATTCGCAGCGGCCCGCGACAGACCGCCAAACAGTAAGGAACCGAGCCCAGACAATATCGCAGAGGTGTCCGAAATTTCTGAAGAGCTGCTACCTGGCACTAACAGCAGGGCTCAAGGTGATTTGCAACACAAGGAAAATCGCGAACGCAACAAGCCTTTCGGAACTAATGGGTTAAGTTTTGATGTTGCGGCTAGCGCCGACAGCTTCGCACTTGACGGCACCGCGATTACTGGAGGTGCGGGCGCGCTGAAGAAATCCGCTAGGGCTGCTTCGAAAAGGCGACGGCGCTCAAAGAAAACTAATTTGGGCAGTCGCGCTAAGAAGAAAAGGGTGCGGATCAAGACGCTTGTACGTTTACGGGCCAGCCAACCACGTAACTGCCCGAAACTGTTACCGCGGCTCTCAAGAATTTGGAGGCGTCGCATGAAGGCCAATTTGACAAGGCATCCCTTTGCAGTGCGGAAGCCACTTCCATCACTGTTGCAGCACCGTAGGAGTAGTTCTGGGAAAGGTGACGAGCAGAGTGGGCTGCAGAGAAGGGCGCGCGGCCACCAGACAAAAAGGGCGCCACAGAACGCGCACGTGTAGGAGGGGGACACGCAACCACCCCTTTGGGACACCTGCAGAGAACCATGAGAGGAGGAAGCGCCCCTTTTGGCTTAAGCTTAAGAAGCGCTTCCCTGGCTTCGGGAACATGTCCTGGAGAGGCAGAACTAATCAGCCTCTCAACTTTTGCGAAGGGTAGGCTGGTAGCGTGGCCTTCATATTGCAACCGCGCAGGGCGCAAATAAAGAATGGAGGATTCCAGGAATAAATGCTCCCTGTATTCATTTGATTTTCGTTTTTTTTCCCAGTGGCAGAAAGGCGAAAGTTAACCAGGTTTTGAGCCTTTTGCCTGAGCGCGTTCTGTACTTTTCGTGTTTTCTTGCCCTAAAGATATAGCCTAAAAACGTCTGCTCATGTAACCTAAAGTGCTGCACAGTTCAGAGTGCAAACGAGCACTGTAGCTGAAATCAGTTCGTTCAGAGCGGTTATCTCACCCACGCGATTATCTTCTGATGTTTTGTTCTGTTCATCGCATCGCTTATCTTGAGGTTCAATGCAAGTTGTATTCCAGCATGCACTTGTGCATACGTTTAGCTGAGCTGCTCATTTTGAGGGCATGCGCTGACGCGCGGAAGTATACCTAAGGAACTCATGGGCAATTGTGGCGTAGTCACTTGCATGGAAGCCTCGTGTATACTTTGGGTTATTTATGTGAGCTTTGTTACGTGTGTTTCTGCAAGTGAACTTACTTGCCGTATTTGTTAGGTGCTACTATCCGCAGACATTGAAACATGGGCGAAACCTCTGTTGGGCATTGTAGCTTAGGTAGCTGGCGTAAGCTCCTAGAGATGCTACCTTTTTACCTGCATTAAGTTTTGGAGTATGCTCCTGCCCCGGCACTGTTTTGTGGTGCACGATTGGCTCATTACAACCGCTGTAGTAGTATCTGCTGCCACGCAGAACAAAAAAGAAGAACACATGGTCAGCTGTGCTAGTTGCGAAAAGGAAGTACCTTGGGGCAAATATGAATGACCTCATTTGCTTCCTCAGTAGTGTGTTTTCGGTCCAAGTAATCTCAAGGGGACAATTCTATTTTCGTTATTATTGCTGCTTGCAATGGTTCCTGATATTTTGGCGCATTGTTAATTTGAAAAATGGTTGTTTGAACCTTGTGTACCAGATCGCCAACCTGCCTCTTGTTGCAGCGGGAGCAAAAACGGGGATAGCAATTTAGTTAGGTTGATTTGGATTATGGCCTTGTCTGGTGTTTGACGGGAGACAGAAGGCGCTTGCTCGTGTTGGGTGTTGCCTTCTGCCAGTCGGTTTTTGCAAGTTGCAGAACGACCAACCATGACCAGTGGCGAGAAGCAAGCGCATCGGAACGACCTGAGCGAAGTTGGTCGGGGTGCCTTGGCGACAACGCGGTGAGCAGCGATCCTGGCCTGGCGAGTGGGACCTGGGCACGTGAAGCTACCTGGCGTTCGGACACTGGACGTGAACTTGGAGGAGACTGACGAACGTGCGCGCCTGGCATCCGAGCCACGTGGAAGCAGCTGGTCTTCCCAGCGCCTTATCTGATGGTGGGGATGCTGTTGTGCTCGGACAACCAGTCCGGATTCCAAATCTACAGGATGCAAAATTTCTCCTGTGAACGCCCTTGGACAAGCCTGGTGCTGCGCCGCGAGGTAACCGCGCCCTAACGCTCCCTTGACAAGCTCAGATGCTGCGCCGCCTGGCAGCGGCACACTATGAAGAAGCATCGGTGAGTGACATGTTCAAACGTGCAGCGAATTGCTAGACAGCCAGGCGCCGGTTCCCCTTTCCCCCTGGGAGTCACCGCGCGCGGCAGACTTGAAGCGGGTGGCCAGCGTGGTTGCTGGTTGGACCTCACGGACGGCTGTCAAGTGCTGGCTTTTTATTGGCCCGTTTGAGTGACGACCGTTTCTGGGGGCTATATAAGCCCCAACACTGACGCCTGGAGAAGACTCCGTTCTACCGAGCTCGATCTAGAGAGACCAACCGTGAGCCGTGTGCCGCTCACAAGTGGAGTGTGATGTGTGACGCGTTGGAGCCTCGCCGGATGTCACCGTGCGAGAACAGTCGCATTTGCCGTTATCTCTCGGTCCCCGTGCCGACCTCGTGCTGTATAATCCTCTGTACATAATTTATTAAATCCCTATCGTTGTTCTCACCGACGCCTGACTCGGAGTCTTCGCTACCGACTAGAGAGCTGGCGACGCTCTGTCACAAAAGAAGGGGGGGGGGGGCAAGTGTTACAGCACCACCTCAAAGTCGCAACAGCAGTCCCTGCGCACGGCCACAAAAATTACCACGTGCGAACAAACCGTACGACAAGCAATTTGACGAAATAGCGTTATTAAACAACTTTATTCTTGACAGAACACATATACTTCAGCTCCTAAGCAGCATGCACCAGTACTCTGCACCATTCGTTTCGTCAAAACAATTACAGCTAGCTGTGAGTTGAATGATCCTCGGCTTGCTCTGTTGAGTGCTGGTTCTCTTCCTTAGCCGCCGCGGTGGTTTAGTGCTTACGGCGCTCGGCTGCTGGCCCGAAAGAGGCGGGTTCGATCCCAGCCGCGGCGGTCGAATTCCGGTGGGGGCGAAATTCTAGAGGCTCCGCCATGTACTGTGCGATATCAGCTGCACGTTTAAGAACCCCAGGTGGTCGAAATTTTCGGAGCCATTCACTACGGCATCCATCATAGCCTGAGTCACTTTGGGTCGTTAAACCCAAATAAACCTTCGCTGACGGACGAGACGGAACAGGAGACAGACACCAGGCACCAGCGCATGTGTCTGTCTCCTCTTCCGTCCCGTCCGTCAGCGCTGCTTCGCCCTACCGTTCAACATGAACAAACCAGCCCGACTCAGCCTTCTCCTTGGACCACAGCTATACACAGGCCCTAATTTGACGTATGTATATGAAACCTAATTTGCGATACAATAAATTTCCAGAATGAAACAAAAGGGCTGTTCACATTTAGAATGTGATTAGTCGAATTCCAGGGAAAAAATCCTAACTGCTCAGACTGGTTTCCATTTGGTTACAGCTGGAATCAACAAGGAATTGTTCCATTACCAGTTGGGAACTTTCGCACACATCCATGTATATAGTTCATTTAAATCTGGAAGGCAGGTATTGTGACTTAAAGCGGCGCATGGGCTATAAGAGACGTCATAGTGAAGGACTCATCTGCGTATCAAATTAAACAACTACAATCAGCAGCTAAGACGCTGTTGACCAAGCGATGGTTCACAAAGACAGCTCGCCAAAAACCGCACCGTCCGCTGCAAAGCAGGAGACAGAGTGGGCCGGTACCGCTTCCTCCCTGCACAGGACGCGAGTCAGCTGTGGAGAGTGGATCAGGGCCAAATATCTTACTGCCGCTTTCCCCGATGCGATAAAGCGTTAGAGTCCATCGCATCGATGCAAAGACTCGTGCAAAGATTCGGTGCAAAGAGCCAATGCAAAGAATCGTTGAGAATTACGCCAGAGTCCAAGAGACACTCAAAGAGCTCTTGCAGACACCAGGTTAATTGACCGAAGGCAGCAAGGCTATTTTTAGAGGTTACGATCGGCTTTTGCAGAAATTTTAAACCTTGTTAGGTATCCACATTTCCATAGCCTTCTTTGGGCCTTATGAAGAATTAGCAAGGGCTCTCCAGAGCTCAACATATCGTGCAGCAGGTGGAAAAAAGGCACCAGAGGCTCTCTGCAAGGCGACCTCCCAGTCGTGCTCTGAAACTGCGTTTGAAAACCTGTGGCAGCACACGAGCACAACAGCAGCGCATCTAGGCCTGAAGGAACCTGGTACATCAAGGCCGACAAAACCTCCTGCGAGGTATGCGATGACTTAGAGACCTGTCCAGCCAGCTGCCCTTGACGTTAAGGCCGTGCTGTGCAAGGAGTATTTCGCTACTGCCGACTGAATCGTAAGTGAAACAAAACAGAGTTTTGAGCAGCCAGGCATGAAACAGCTCGTAAAACTACAAGACATCTTAACCAGAGCCGCTGGAGGTAGTCGGTACACAGCAAATGAACTAGAGGTGGCTTTGGGAGTGCATGCAGTTGATAATGACTTGGGCAGACTGTTGGCGCAGTTATGCTATTATCAACTGTTCTAAGCGGTGCTGATTCTGCCACAATTCTGGGCATTTTGGAGATCCTACAAAGGAATTGCAAAATATTCGCGAGTTGATGGTTGAGGTCGTGAGGTATGTTCAGCTTGTGTTTCCCAAACCAGCGTCTGTCGCTTCTGGGGAACGCTCTTTTAGTGCTCTGCGCAGAATCAAAACGTATTTGCGCAACTGAACGACTCAAAAGAGGTTATCGTATCTTTAGATTTTGCCTATACACAAAGAAAGAATGGCGCTCCTAAGATTAGAGGACGTCATCAGGGAGTTTGTGAGCTGAACAGCGAAGCGAGCAGCAACCTTTGGTCCCGCCTAAGCACCTAAATAGAGCAGCACTGTCCGAAATGTTTGCTGCTTGCGTGCATTATTGGTAACTGTATACATGTACTCTAGCGTGTTTGCTTGTATTGTTGTATTTAAACTGTTGTTTTATGTTATAGTTTTGTTCATGTGCGAATGCCTGTAAATTTGTCAAACGTCAATATGAACGCACTGAAAATTCATATTGTAATTTTTTTCTTGTTAATGCTTGTATAATATGCACCATCTAACGATCAAAGAAAAAAATTTTTTTTCACGCAGTTAATTGTTCTCTCCCGAGCCAAACTTGGACTGTAATATCTGAGAAACCTATGTACATAAACAAAAAAAATAAAAAGGAACACGTTCAAGCCCTCCTACTGAAAATATACTTCCGGCATCCCTGCAAGTGTCGGACTATGAGTGCATTCCACACGTTCGACGATGTAAACGTCTGAGCAAATATAATTGACAGCTTTTGCATGAGATATACGAGGTGTACATCATACGTAAGAAGTGTTCAACCAGTGTAAACACATCATCACTCATGTTTGAATAGAAATTCACTATCTGGATAAATAACCACGACAGATGTGACAAAATGATGATTCCAGGACTTTCCTTATATGTATTTTGGATGATGTTGCCTGTATTTATTGCAAGCAAAGCAAGAAATTCCTCAGCCGTTAGTCATTTCAGTTCTTGTCTGTGTCCTGTTAGCCTGCACGCTATTTTGACAAGACTAAAATACTGTCACACATTCTCAAGAGAGTCTAGATCTGGAAAATGACCACAAGGGGTTCCAAGCTGATGTTTCCTTTCTGCACCCACCCTTGAAGAAATACATGCACACAAAAGCGTCACTTGGAGAGCACAAATGCTAGCTGGGACATCATAATGTCCCATAATGTCATAATGTCCCAAAGCAGCTCAGGCTATGAGAGACGCCATAGTGAAGGGCTCCAGAAATTTCGACCACCTGGGGTTCTTTAACGTGTACTGACAACGCACAGTACACAGGCCTACAGAATTTCCCCTCCATTGAAATTCAACCGCCACGGCCACGATCGAACTCACATCTTTCGGGTCAGCAGCCGAGCGCCATAACCACTGAGCCACTGTGGCAGAGTCCATATCAAACAAGTCAGGTGAATTTGTTTCTCTGCAAGGGGTTCTGGTTCCTTTCTTTGAGGCATACATGCACCACGTAGTAAACTGAAGTACATACTAGATACATAGAATGAATCATTTTGCAAATATCGCTATTGTAAAATGACGTTAACGAATGGCCACATTCACCCTTCGGACAGCGGCATTTCATCTGCCCTTACACATGAAACATGAAAATACCAAGCAGCCAGATGAATGAATGCATAAATTTTTCCCAGAAACTTACCAAAGGTGCAAACAGTGATGCCACTCCACACTGCTCCAGTTGAGTATGATGCTCCACTTAGGAGCAGCAGTCTCCACATGGGATGAATGCCTGCAGCAAAAATTTGTTACAAAGCAATGTAAGATTGCACGCAAGATTCAAAGTAAATGGCATGATATGGAACCATTACAATCATGCAAGCAAAACAAATATCATTGTACCTACACTGCAATATTGCTCGAGCTACAAAAATATTATAAAGGCTGCTTCAAAACAGCACACAATTGGCATTTAAATGTCATTGGATCATTCCAAGCCAACTGATCCAGACTTGGTACTCGACCATCTTGGATTTCTCTTTAAAAAATAATGGTTTATTGCATTACTATGGCAAACATTACCCACCTTGATTTTGGCAGATTAAATTTTTACTTGCAGTGGTGCCATCTCACGTTTGCAAGTGGTAGCAAAACCTAGTCTTACAAAAAAGATTTGTAAAATAAACATTCTAACACATGACTGTGAAACTTTCATTATATATATAAAAGGCATTACACTTTCATATGCAGTGAATTGAGCTTATTTTGTTTCAACTAAAACATGCAAGGTACATTATATAAAAATTTTAACGTCTAATCTTAAATTCTACGTTCTTGCAGCCATCATTCGAACTTTATTTCTAAGCTGTAAAGAAGGCAAAGACAGCAATAAAAATGTTTCAGAGTGCAAAACATGCAAGATATGCGAGCAAAAGAATTCTTAAGTTGAGAAAATTTGCTTTCTCAGACATATTCAGCGGTCAATTGCATAATCAGGTGATCTTAGTAAAATTACGAAAGATGGGAAGTTGCACGGCACCATTTAATGGCAATTATTTCTATAAGTTTAATCACAGCACTTTTTGTTTTAAGAGAGAAACAATTTGCAAGTCGAGCCCCTGTGTTCTATATCGACAGCACATTTTGCCGCCGGCTGCAAATACACACAAAACCAACACTCCATTGCTCGAATACAATGCTGTGCTGGGCTTCCGATGCTGCCAGCTTTGGCAATGCAGAAACCTGATGAAGGGCACATTTAAAAAGGTGACAATGAAGTGGCCGCATGGCACAACGGCTATTGTACCTCCGCACAAATGGTACTGAGCCGGGAAACACACTTTGCAGTCTGACCAATCAAAGTTAAGATCTCTGCAGCCAGGAAAACGATTCCAATTTTTCAGTGCAATGGGCTTTTCGCCCCGTCACATGGTAAGGGTGCTTGCGACGGCATTGGTGGAACTGTGAGGCCCTTGGCAGTGATGGGAAGTATTCAGAGGCCGTACAAAGGTCAAATACTGACCCTTTGTGTACATGAGTGAGGTGTAGAAAACTATCGAGCATACTGTCAGCGTGCCCCGACAAATCATTCAAGAAAATAAAGGTGAAGTCACTAGTCTGTTTACAAGAGTGTTACCATTAAATGGAATACGCAAGTTTCACCACATTAAGCTTTTATCTCTCTCTCACTGGCGCATGCTGGACTTGCATCATGCTCAGCAACCAAAGAGTTTAAAGTGACAGAATGTCAATGAACATGCCAGCGGACCTTGCAGAACCAAAATATCAGGAGCATCCACTTGGAGCACCATACAACAAAACTTAAGTGCCTCCTTGATGCCGGCTGTAGCATGCACTGCAGTGACGAGCAAGCAGCGAGCGATGCTGGGGTTGAACGCAGGGACTCAACTATAAAAATTATGTTCTCGCCTAAAACAAAAATTGTTCGCATAAACTTTTAGAAAGAAATGCCACTGCACTTAGAAAATGAACGAGAACCACCTCACTGAGCAATTGACGGATGAATATGCCTCAAGAAGAGAATTTTAACAAATTTGTTTTTGCTCACACGCATTATGTTTTTCATATCGGCTTCTTTGCTTTTTGAAAAATCCAGACAAATAGCTGAGATGACTACTATGAGAACATAAATTAGATAAGAAGTTCCAAATTTCCATATTTTTCTACCTTCTTTCATGTTTTATATTACAACCAAAATACAAAACATGAGTTAAATTTATTGTATATGAAGCACAATGTCTTTTATTCATATGAAAAAGTTTCACTCATGCATCAAACGTTTATTTTTTACAAGTTTTTTTGTAAGAGTAGGCTTTGCTACCGATTGTAAACTTAAAACGACGGCCATGACACGAAACATTTTTGTTCTGCCAAAAACAAGCTAGAAAATCTTTGTGATTGTACACAGTAAGACATGATTTTTTTTCTGTAAGAAATCAAACGCGGTCGAGCGCAGTCTGATGAATCAGTTGGCGCAGAATGGCCTCATTCGGTGTAGCACAGCAATAAAATACATGACCAACTTATCACCAGGTATAGTGCAGCATTTACATGGGTCGAAATATTGGCTAGACTGTAAGACGCTCTTGTAACGGCAAAAAAGTGACATGAACAGGCCGACGAACTTGCGACCGCCGCACATCAACTACCTCCGAGCGATCCCCCGCTAGCGCTGGAGGACGTGCGAGCGGTCATACATGATCATCTCCGACAGCAGCACCCCGACCCACGCATCGCGGGAGGTGAGCGCATTCCAAGCATCAACGGCTGCCGCGCCCTCTCGCGGGCGCATCGCGCAATGATCCCCCGCGCGCGCATCGGCTGCGTGTGGCCTGGGGACCGACGGGTGCGCCACGGACTAGCGACGAGCGAAGTGTGTGTTAGATGCGGTGCAGTGGAGACACTGGAACATCTGCTACTTCGCTGCACCGCGTTCGCTGACGCTCGTCGTGATATGCTCGCGGCCTACAGGGCGCTGGGCATCCTACCAGACTCGCTCAAGACGCTGTTGTGGCCGCAGGGCAGTGCGCGCACCCGTGAGCGAACAATGGTGAGCTTGTGTGCTTTTCTCGAACAGACGGGCCTGACGTCCCGTCTGTTCTGCGCCAGGTAGTGTTAGGCAGTGACTGAACGCTCCGCTAGTGCTACCTCGGACGCTTAAAACAGCTGGCCGCCCCACACCAGCTGTTGTGTACAAGTGCTGTACGCGTGTGTCGCGGTGGTTTCGGTTAGTTGGCGCACGCGCGCAGCCATCTGCATTCCAGGCGGCGCCTGGCGGCGACGACACGGGCACCTCCCCCTTGGAGACGACGCGGAGACCCAACGCAGCCGGCCGCCTCCTCATCGGCGACACCCCCCTCTCCCGCCCGACGGCCGCGGCGGCTGAACGCGCGGGGCCTGAACATTTGACTTGTAAATAGTGTATATATGCCCTCACCCCTATCTCTTTCCTGCTATCCCCTCACCTCTTTTGTTTCACTTCTTCAAACTGCCTGCTATCCTATATTTCCGCTACACCAGCTCAGGTGCCGCCGTTTAGTGATGGCAGATGCCGGGGTGAGCAAACATCTTTTACCTTCCTTTTTTGTTATTTTAAATAAATAATCACTATATATATATATTCTAGAGACTATGTGGCACATATAATTAGAAGAACAATGTGAGAGAGGCAAAAAAAAACATTTCATCTGAGGGACATTCGAAATAATGCCAAGAAGACCCAACTTAAAATGCAGAACAGTCCAAACCAATAAAAATAGCCACGAGTTAAGCAGTACAAGCTCTCTGAATGGCAGCAGATACAAAGCACACACATGCAACACTTCCCAACTTCTGCAGTAGTGCCCGCTCAAAAATTTCCCTGGATACTTTTCCATAAATCTTTAAGAGTAGAGACAAAATTTTGGATGCATTTTTTCTTCGGCGTAATGCACTGTTTTCTTTGTTGCGATGAGAGTCACAAAGTGGAATTCTCCTACGGCAGCAGAATGATTTAGAATGAATTTTTTTTTTTGTTTTTCGGTTTAGGTCGCAAAGTAGCTTTGACGTACAAGACGCAATCAGGTCAAGTGAGGCGTGCAAAAACAGCGATCTAATCACTGCTTGTTCATTTTTTGTCACTCTGACATTTGAACAGGCTTGCAAAAGAGTAGAGGTGAATTAAAACGACGAAAGCAGTGACCATACCAGTTTTTGTATGAATCATGTGGCCTGAACCAGCCTTGTAAGTCACACCATTGTTTGGCTGCTGGAACCAAAACCGAAATAAATTCGACTATAAATTATTTACCACATGTTGCAGCAATCCAGTAACGGTGTACGTTTTGTAATGCGCTGCACGTCATTCTAAAGAGAGAAAACCCAAAAAAATTTGGGATCTCCACTTTCTCAAAGGGTAACTTCAGGAAGTTTTCGAATATTTTGATTCAATGAGCGTATCTCATTCCTTGGACTCCTCTGTCTCCGACACAAGAAGCTATTTCTCAAAATTTCAAGAGCAACTATTTTAAAGCAGCAAACCGAACGTCAGTTCTCGGGCAAGGACAATGCTCTGGTCGATGCAGCCGATTATTTGGTCGATTACAGTAGCCGACGGGTAATTCAGACTCTAATAACACCGACTTGTAGGATATTTCAGACCCCGATGAGGCACCGTCAGTCACCCCATAGAAAGAAGCACATACATATTCGCGACGGATATTTCGGACTTCAAAAGCCCGAAAGTTCGATTTTTCGGACTGATTTCAGTCTCCTGCGGGCCAAAATCGGCCATCTTATCGGCTTTTTGCCGGTGCAAAAGGCGCCATCTTGGATTGAGGTGGATTTACGCTGCAGTTGGATTGGCTTGACATACATTCGGTACCTCATTGCTGCCAGTAGAGGTCCCTGCGATCTCTGACACTTCGAGGTGGCAGCCGGATTGTCACCGCCGTCAGCTTGCTTTTGTCGCCGACGTTGTTGCGGGCAGTTATCGTTTGTCCTATACGTTGAAAATTGGTTGGTGGGGGAAGGTAATTGCGCACGAGCTATCTCACATCTCAGCGGGAAAGGATAAAGGAGGGACTGAGAGAAGAAGGGAAGAAAGAGGTGCCGTAATGGAGGGCTCCGGAATAATTTCGACCACCTGGGCATCTTCAACGTGCACTGACATCTCACAGCACACGGGCGCCTTTGCGTTTCGTCTCCACCGAAACACGGCCGCCGCGGTCGGATTCCAACCTGGCTACTCCGGATCAGTATCCGAGCGCCCTAACCACTGAGCCACCGCGGCGGGTCTCATACAGTCTCGCCATTCGCCGTTTCGTCACTTGGGTTTCTCTGACCACATCGACCGAGTGGCGCTCAGTCTTCACGAATTTACATCCGTTCGCCGTTTTGTGATTGCGTCCGACAGTTCCACCGTTTTGACCGAAAAGTGCCTTATCTCTGCATGTGTTTGACGAGCGGTGTGGTGTACACTTGGGTTGTGGACAACATGGCCCCGCCGGGTCCCTCAAAGAAGCGTAGGAAGTATTCCAACTAAATGCGGTGACCTTGCTGTCTAGCGTGTACAGTGAAATCACAACTTTGGCGCAAATACAGGTGCAAATTGTCGCCAGCAAGAGAAAATTTCCCCCAAGGTAAAATCAGTGACATTTTCAAGCCGATTTCATCTCAATAAAGTGATCTTTTGTACTTCACGGATTTTTCGGACTGTTCGATTATTCTGACCATTTTTCGGGTCCCTTCGTTTCCGAAAAATCGGTCGGCGAATGTATTCACAAAACGCTCGTATGTGCACTGAATGGCTGAAATTACGACTGTCAATGACCCCATTCATAAAATGCCTTAGACAGCCTTATAGAAGTCTGAAAATTGGTTCTTGATGTAGCGAGTGGGTAGTAACGCGCGGTTAATGCTTGTGATGTTGCAAATGTATTGTGCTCACAGAAGTCACTGGAACTGAGGCCATGGAAACGGCAAAATCAAAACAGATATGCAAAGGAATGCATTTTCGCACAGGCTACCAAACTTGGAAGAAATGATCAGGATTGGGAGGAAAACTTAGAGCAAATGCTTCACCACAATACACGACTCTCGAAATTACAGCTCCCAGAGTTAATCTCAAGGACTCAAGCTTTTCAGACCTGCAGACAGCAACAGTATGCTTTGCAGTATGTTGGCGCATGTGTACCATGGCTCGAACTGGGCAATACAGTGTGCTCCCTTCGCACAGCATTGCAGTAACTACAGTAGACTCCCACTAATACAAATTCAGTTATGACGAATTCTCGGATAAGACGAAGAAAGCAAGACCATTTGGTTGGTTTCCCAGGAAATTCAATGTTAAAAATCCACTTTTTAAGGGCAGTGCTGGCGCTCTTTTCTACCTGGTCTGACTATACTGAAACTTTCACAAACATTCTCCACAGTTTGATGGTTCTTTGTGCCAAGTTTCGCAGCACGCTAGTGTTTTGTTGCAGTGCAAAGAAGTTTAAAATTTCCCACTTCGTGGCAATATCAGGCAGACGGCAATAATGCGTGTGTGATGCCAATGGATGCACGGCTGTCGATATTCGCTCTGCTGAACGAAGAAAGATTAGAGCTGGTTTCTGGTCATATCAGACAAATAATGACCCAAGCTCTCGATTACGGCCACCAGCTTAGACAACCAATGTGCACACAATAGACTTTGTGACAATATCCATGATGTCATAGGACAGTCTGTCAGGTAGTCATGTGGTTGAAACGCAATTTAGGTTTCCTAGGTTTTGTTCTTTTGAAATATTTCTATTTGGTATTTTGAAAAGTGGCTTTTTGTACCAAAGCGAGGGGACTATAAAATGTGATGCGACTACCACCTCAAAATGCTCAAAAAATCACCTGAGCTGTCCTCTAAGATAAATTGTTTCTCATGTCATTTATTTAACGCTCTCATGTTAAAAGAATGTCTCTAGCTGGTAACGTATATTGCTTCATGCTGCTTGTTTGCAAGCTGGGTACACTATTACTTCCAAGCCTTCCTTGACTATTTTTACCCTTCGGTAGGTTCTGTTTTTTACTAAGAAATGTGCTGTGCAATTAGCAAGTACCAGTTCTATCACATTCCTACTGCTATTGCAGCTTGTAAGCATGTGCAGTCATTTTCTGAGAACGACGCTTGCAATAAACATTCTGTTTTCAGCCTTTGCTTGGTGCAATTGTTTCTTCCATGTTTCATCAACTTGCCCACAATTCTGCTTTGCTAAATACATTCCAGAGCAGTTTTTAAATGCTTCACTCTACTGCATTACCACGAGCAAAGAGGTTATCTTTATGCAAGTTCACTGAACAATTGGTCAAAGCTGGTTAAGTGCTAATTGCACAGTAAGTTACAAAGAGCACATCAACCTGAACCTTTACATTGTGCTGAAGTACAGCCTGACACTGAGTTCTCTGTAGATGCGAGCAGGAAAAGAGGCTTGCTGCTACTATTGTACAGGCCTCATAAGCACCTTTCAAACAGTTTAGTAGGCCTGCAAAATTTAAGCTCGTTCGATTCCAAAAAGATGTCTACTGCAATCTGGTCCCTCTTCACCATGCAACATGCTGTCTAAGCAAAAAATATTTTACTTGCTATTGCTTCTCTGGTTGGCTCTTGTTGTTCACAACTAAAATGAACTTAAACTGATTCCCAAGCTAAGTACCTCTCTTGCAGAACAAAATCACTACAAGCATGCTCACTTGATGAGCAAAAAACATTATACACAGAAACCATCAACAGTCACTTCACTAAATTACTATATAGAAACAAAGAGAAAAAAAGGCCGTCATTAAATAAAGTGATATGACTTCCACCACTTTGAACACATGACTAATCAAATCACCACAAACACCTGTGGCATCACAAGAAGCTGACAAGAGAAAAAACCCCCCGCAATATAATGAAGAGGCCGCATTCGCAAACGGAGGAAACCTCTCTACCTTCGGATAAGGTACCCACGGCATCGGACGACGCTGCAGTTACAGCTGTCCCGCTCACTGAGACTGGAGAGGAGTTAAGACTGGAGAGGAGTTAAAGGAAACTCGACCTCAAAGCGATACAAAAGCAGAGGAAAAAGGTTGCGGCCCCGGCAATCGTAACAAAGGGATCAGCGATGGTTTGGTTGGGCATGCTGGCAATAAAGAAATGTTTCAGCGGGCAATTTCAAGCCCCCAGATCCATGCCACTTTGAAACGGAATGTCGTGCTTCAGGCAGGCTGCGGAAAAATCTCATCAGAACGAAGCTGGTGAGACACCCGAGAACGGTTAGTTGAGGATAGATGACGGAAGATTCGCAGCGGCCCGCGACAGACCGCCAAACAGTAAGGAACCGAGCCCAGACAATATCGCAGAGGTGTCCGAAATTTCCGAAGAGCTGCTACCTGGCACTAACAGCAGGGCTCAAGGTGATTTGCAACACAAGGAAAATCGCGAACGCAACAAGCCTTTCGGAACTAATGGGTTAAGTTTTGATGTTGCGGCTAGCGCCGACAGCTTCGCACTTGACGGCACCGCGATTACTGGAGGTGCGGGCGCGCGGAAGAAATCCGCTAGGGCTGCTTCGAAAAGGCGACGGCGCTCAAAGAAAACTAATTTGGGCAGTCGCGCTAAGAAGAAAAGGGTGCGGATCAAGACGCTTGTACGTTTACGGGCCAGCCAACCACGTAACTGCCCGAAACTGTTACCGCGGCTCTCAAGAATTTTGAGGCGTCGCATGAAGGCCAATTTGACAAGGCATCCCTTTGCAGTGCGGAAGCCACTTCCATCACTGTTGCAGCACCGTAGGAGTAGTTCTGGGAAAGGTGACGAGCAGAGTGGGCTGCAGAGAAGGGCGCGCGGAAACCAGACAAAAAGGACGCCACAGAACGCGCACGTGTAGGAGGGGGACACGCAACCACCCCTTTGGGACACCTGCAGAGAACCATGAGAGGAGGAAGCGCCCCTTTTGGCTTAAGCTTAAGAAGCGCTTCCCTGGCTTCGGGAACATGTCCTGGAGAGGCAGAACTAATCAGCCTCTCAACTTTTGCGAAGGGTAGGCTGGTAGCGTGGCCTTCATATTGCAACCGCGCAGGGCGCGAATAAAGAATGGAGGATTCCAGGAATAAATGCTCCCTGTATTCATTTGATTTTCGTTTTTTTTTCCCAGTGGCAGAAAGGCGAAAGTTAACCAGGTTTTGAGCCTTTTGCCTGAGCGCGTTCTGTACTTTTCGTGTTTTCTTGCCCTAATGATATAGCCTAAAAACGTCTGCTCATGTAACCTAAAGTGCTGCACAGTTCAGAGTGCAAACGAGCACTGTAGCTGAAATCAGTTTGTTCAGAGCGGTTATCTCACCCACGCGATTATCTTCTCATGTTTTGTTCTGTTCATCGCATCGCTTATCTTGAGGTTCAATGCAAGTTGTATTCCAGCATGCACTTGTGGATACGTTTAGCTGAGCTGCTCATTTTGAGGGCATGTGCTGACGCGCGGAAGTATAGCTAAGGAACTCATGGGCAATTGTGGCGTAGTCACTTGCATGGAAGCCTCGTGTATACTTTGGGTTATTTATGTGAGCTTTGTTACGTGTGTTTCTGCAAGTGAACTTACTTGCCGTATTTGTTAGGTGCTACTATCCGCAGACATTGAAACATGGGCGAAACCTCTGTTGGGCATTGTAGCTTAGGTAGCTGGCGTAAGCTCCTAGAGATGCTACCTTTTTACCTGCATTAAGTTTTGGAGTATGCTCCTGCCCCGGCACTGTTTTGTGGTGCACGATTGGCTCATTACAACCGCTGTAGTAGTATCTGCTGCCACGCAGAACAAAAAAGAAGAACACATGGTCAGCTGTGCTAGTTGCGAAAAGGAAGTACCTTGGGGCAAATATGAATGACCTCATTTGCTTCCTCAGTAGTGTGTTTTCGGTCCAAGTAATCTCAAGGGGACAATTCTATTTTCGTTATTATTGCTGCTTGCAATGGTTCCTGATATTTTGGCGCATTGTTAATTTGAAAAATGGTTGTTTGAACCTTGTGTACCAGATCGCCAACCTGCCTCTTGTTGCAGCGGGAGCAAAAACGGGGATAGCAATTTAGTTAGGTTGATTTGGATTATGGCCTTGTCTGGTGTTTGATGGGAGACAGAAGGCACTTGCTCGTGTTGGGTGTTGCCTTCTGCCAGTCGGTTTTTGCAAGTTGCAGAACGACCAACCATGACCAGTGGCGAGAAGCAAGCGCATCGGAACGACCTGAGCGAAGCTGGTCGGGGTGCCTTGGCGACAACGCGGTGAGCAGCGATCCTGGCCTGGCGAGTGGGACCTGGGCACGTGAAGCTACCTGGCGTTCGGACACTGGAAGTGAACTTGGAGGAGACTGACGAACGTGCGCGCCTGGCATCCGAGCCACGTGGAAGCAGCTGGTCTTCCCAGCGCCTTATCTGATGGTGGGGATGCTGTTGTGCTCGGACAACCAGTCCGGATTCCAAATCTACAGGATGCAAAATTTCTCCTGTGAACGCCCTTGGACAAGCCTGGTGCTGCGCCGCGAGGTAACCGCGCCCTAACGCTCCCTTGACAAGCTAAGATGCTGCGCCGCCTGGCAGCGGCACACTATGAAGAAGCATAGGTGAGTGACATGTTCAAACGCGCAGCGAATTGCTAGACAGCCAGGCGCCGGTTCCCCTTTCCCCCTGGGAGTCACCGCGCGCGGCAGACTTGAAGCGGGTGGCCAGCGTGGTTGCTGGTTGGACCTCACGGACGGCTGTCAAGTGCTGGCTTTTTATTGGTCCGTTTGAGTGACGACCGTTTCTGGGGGCTATATAAGCCCCAACACTGACGCCTGGAGAAGACTCCGTTCTACCGAGCTCGATCTAGAGAGACCAACCGTGAGCCGTGTGCCGCTCACAAGTGGAGTGTGATGTGTGACGCGTTGGAGCCTCGCCGGATGTCACCGTGCGAGAACAGTCGCATTTGCCGTTATCTCTCGGTCCCCGTGCCGACCTCGTGCTGTATAATCCTCTGTACATAATTTATTAAATCCCTATCGTTGTTCTCACCGACGCCTGACTCAGAGTCTTCGCTACCGACTAGAGAGCTGGCGACGCTCTGTCACAAAAGGGGGGGGGGGGGGGGGGGGGGCAAGCGTTACAGCACCACCTCAAAGTCGCAACAGCAGTCCCTGCGCACCGCGACAAAAATTACCACGTGCGAACAAACCGTACGACAAGCAATTTGACGAAATAGCGTTATTAAACAACTTTATTCTTGACAGAACACATATACTTCAGCTCCTAAGCAGCATGCACCAGTACTCTGCACCATTCGTTTCGTCAAAACAATTACAGCTAGCTGTGAGTTGAATGATCCTCGGCTTGCTCTGTTGAGTGCTGGTTCTCTTCCTTAGCCGCCGCGGTGGTTTAGTGCTTACGGCGCTCGGCTGCTGGCCCGAAAGAGGCGGGTTCGATCCCAGCCGCGGAGGTCGAATTCCGGTGGGGGCGAAATTCTAGAGGCTCCGCCATGTACTGTGCGATCTCAGCTGCACGTTTAAGAACCCCAGGTGGTCGAAATTTTCGGAGCCATTCACTACGGCATCCATCATAGCCTGAGTCACTTTGGGTCGTTAAACCCAAATAAACCTTCGCTGACGGACGAGACGGAAGAGGAGACAGACACCAGGCACCAGCGCATGTGTCTGTCTCCTCTTCCGTCCCGTCCGTCAGCGCTGCTTCGCCCTAAGGTTCAACTTGAACAAACCAGCCCGACTCAGCCTTCTCCTTGGACCACAGCTATACACAGGCCCTAATTTGACGTATGTATATGAAACCTAATTTGCGATACAATAAATTTCCAGAATGAAACAAAAGCGCTGTTCGCATTTAGAATGTGATAAGTCGAATTCCAGGGAAAAAATCCTAACTGCTCAGACTGGTTTCCATT
Organism: Amblyomma americanum; assembly: GCF_052857255.1. Lineage (NCBI taxonomy): Eukaryota > Metazoa > Arthropoda > Arachnida > Ixodida > Ixodidae > Amblyomma > Amblyomma americanum. Next base: position 403,231,147 of record NC_135497.1, read on the forward strand.
TGGTTACAGCTGGAATCAACAAGGAATTGTTCCATTACCAGTTGGGAACTTTCGCACACATCCATGTATATAGTTCATTTAAATCTGGAAGGCAGGTATTGTGACTTAAAGCGGCGCATGGGCTATAAGAGACGCCATAGTGAAGGACTCATCTGCGTATCAAATTAAACAACTACAATCAGCAGCTAAGACGCTGTTGACCAAGCGATGGTTCACAAAGACAGCTCGCCGAAAACCGCACCGTCCGCTGCAAAGCAGGAGACAGAGTGGGCCGGTACCGCTTCCTCCCTGCACAGGACGCGAGTCAGCTGTGGAGAGTGGATCAGGGCCAAATATCTTACTGCCGCTTTGCCCGATGCGATAAAGCGTTAGAGTCCATCGCATCGGTGCAAAGACTCGTGCAAACATTCGGTGCAAAGAGCCAATGCAAAGAATCGTTGAGAATTACGCCAGAGTCCAAGAGACACTCAAAGAGCTCTTGCAGACACCAGGTTAATTGACCGAAGGCAGCAAGGCTATTTTTAGAGGTTACGATCGGCTTTTGCAGAAATTTTAAACCTTGTTCGGTATCCACATTTCCGTAGCCTTCTTTGGGCCTTATGAAGAATTAGCAAGGGCTCTCCAGAGCTCAACATATCGCGCAGCAGGTGGAAGAAAGGCACCAGAGGCTCTCTGCAAGGCGACCTCCCAGTCGTGCTCTGAAACTGCGTTTGAAAACCTGTGGCAGCACACGAGCATACAGCAGCGCATCTAGGCCTGAAGGAACCTGGTACATCAAGGCCGACAAAACCTCCTGCGAGGTATGTGATGACTTAGAGACCTGTCCAGCCAGCTGCCCTTGACGTTAAGGCCGTGCTGTGCAAGGAGTATTTCGCTACTGCCGACTGAATCGTAAGTGAAACAAAACAGAGTTTTGAGCAGCCAGGCATGAAACAGCTCGTAAAACTACAAAACATCTTAACCAGAGCCGCTGGAGGTAGTCGGTACACAGCAAATGAACTAGAGGTGGCTTTGGGAGTGCATGCAGTTGATAATGACTTGGGCAGACTGTTGGCGCAGTTATGCTATTATCAACTGTTCTAAGCGGTGCTGATTCTGCCACAATTCTGGGCATTTTGGAGATCCTACAAAGGAATTGCAAAATATTCGCGAGTTGATGGTTGAGGTCGTGAGGTATGTTCAGCTTGTGTTTCCCAAACCAGCGTCTGTCGCTTCTGGGGAACGCTCTTTTAGTGCTCTGCGCAGAATCAAAACGTATTTGCGCAACTGAACGACTCAAAAGAGGTTATCGTATCTTTAGATTTTGCCTATACACAAAGAAAGAATGGCGCTCCTAACATTAGAGGACGTCATCAGGGAGTTTGTGAGCTGAACAGCGAAGCGAGCAGCAACCTTTGGTCCCGCCTAAGCACCTAAATAGAGCAGCACTGTCCGAAATGTTTGCTGCTTGAGTGCATTATTGGTAACTGTATACATGTACTCTAGCGTGTTTGCTTGTATTGTTGTATTTAAACTGTTGTTTTATGTTATAGTTTTGTTCATGTGCGAATGCCTGCAAATTTGTCAAACGTCAATATGAACGCACTGAAAATTCATTTTGTAATTTTTTTCTTGTTAATGCTTGTATAATATGCACCATCTAACGATCAAAGAAAAAAATTTTTTTTCACGCAGCTAATTGTTCTCTCCCGAGCCAAACTTGCACAGTAATATCTGAGAAACCTATGTACATACACAAAAAAATAAAACGGAACACGTTCAAGCCCTCCTACTGAAAATATACTTCTGGCATCCCTGCAAGTGTCGGACTATGAGTGCATTCCACACGTTCGACGATGTAAACGTCTGAGCAAATATAATTGACAGCTTATGCATGAGATATACGAAGTGTACATCATACGTAAGAAGTGTTCAACCAGTGTAAACACATCATCACTCATGTTTGAATAGAAATTCACTATCTGGATACATAATCACGACAGATGTGACAAAATGATGATTCCAGGACTTTCCTTATATGTATTTTGGATGATGTTGCCTGTATTTATTGCGAGCAAAGAAAGAAATTCCTCAGCCGTTAGTCATTGCAGTTCTTGTCTGTGTCCCGTTAGCCTGCACGCTATTTTGACAAGACTAAAATACTGTCACACATTCTCAAGAGAGACTAGATCTGGAAAATGACCACAAGGGGTTCCAAGCTGATGTTTCCTTTCTGCACCCACCCTTGAAGAAATACATGCACACAAAAGCGTCACTTGGAGAGCACAAATGCTAGCTGGGACAACATAATGTCCCATAATGTCATAATGTCCCAAAGCAGCTCAGGCTATGAGAGACGCCATAGTGAAGGGCTCCAGAAATTTCGACCACCTGGGGTTCTTTAACGTGTACTGACAACGCACAGTACACAGGAATACAGAATTTCCCCTCCATTGAAATTCAACCGCCACGGCCACGATCGAACTCACATCTTTCGGGTCAGCAGCCGAGCGCCATAACCACTGAGCCACTGTGGCAGAGTCCATATCAAACAAGTCAGGTGAATTTGTTTCTCTGCAAGGGGTTCTGGTTCCTTTCTTTGAGGCATACATGCACCACGTAGTAAACTGAAGTACATACTAGATACATAGAATGAATCATTTTGCAAATATCGCTATTGTAAAATGACGTTAACGAATGGCCACATTCACCCTTCGGACAGATCGGCATTTCATCTGCCCTTACACATGAAACATGAAAATACCAAGCAGCCAGATGAATGAATGCATAAATTTTTCCCAGAAACTTACCAAAGGTGCAAACAGTGATACCACTCCACACTGCTCCAGTTGAGTATGATGCTCCACTTAGGAGCAGCAGTCTCCACATGGGATGAATGCCTGCAGCAAAAATTTGTTACAAAGCAATGTAAGATTGCACGCAAGATTCAAAGTAAATGGCATGATATGGAACCATTACAATCATGCAAGCAAAACAAATATCATTGTACCTACACTGCAATATTGCTCGAGCTACAAAAATATTATAAAGGCTGCTTCAAAACAGCACACAATTGGCATTTAAATGTCATTGGATCATTCCAAGCCAACTGATCCAGACTTGGTACTCGACCATCTTGGATTTCTCTTTAAAAAATAATGGTTTATTGCATTACTATGGCAAACATTACCCACCTTGATTTTGGCAGATTAAATTTTTACTTGCTGTGGTGCCATCTCACGTTTGCAAGTGGTAGCAAAACCTAGTCTTACAAAAAAGATTTGTAAAATAAACATTCTAACACATGACTGTGAAACTTTCATTATATATATAAAAGGCATTACACTTTCATATGCAGTGAATTGAGCTTATTTTGTTTCAACTAAAACATGCAAGGTACATTATATAAAAATTTTAAAGTCTAATCTTAAATTCTACGTTCTTGCAGCCATCATTCGAACTTTATTTCTAAGCTGTAAAGAAGGCAAAGAAAGCAATAAAAATGTTTCAGAGTGCAAAACATGCAAGATATGCGAGCAAAAGAATTCTTAAGTTGAGAAAATTTGCTTTCTCAGACATATTCAGCGGTCAATTGCATAATCAGGTGATCTTAGTAAAATTACGAAAGATGGGAAGTTGCACGGCACCATTTAATGGCATTTATTTCTATAAGTTTAATCACAGCACTTTTTGTTTTAAGAGAGAAACAATTTGCAAGTTGAGCCCCTGTGTTCTATATCGACAGCACATTTTGCCGCCGGCTGCAAATACACACAAAACCAACACTCCATTGCTCGAATACAATGCTGTGCTGGGCTTCCGATGCTGCCAGTATTGGCAATGCAGAAACCTGATGAAGGGCACATTTAAAAAGGTGACAATAAAGTGGCCGCATGGCACAACGGCTATTGTACCTCCGCACAAATGGTACTGAGCCGGGAAACACACTTTGCAGTCTGACCAATCAAAGTTAAGATCTCTGCAACCAGGAAAACGATTCCAATCTTTCAGTGCAATGGGCTTTTCGCCCCGTCACATGGTAAGGGTGCTTGCGACGGCATTGGTGGAACTGTGAGGCCCTTGGCAGTGATGGGAAGTATTCAGAGGCCGTACAAAGGTCAAATACTGACCCTTTGTGTACATGAGTGAGGTGTAGAAAACTATCGAGCATACTGTCAGGGTGCCCCGACAAATCATTCAAGAAAACAAAGGTGAACTCACTAGTCTGTTTACAAGAGTGTTACCATTAAATGGAATACGCAAGTTTCACCACATTAAGCTTTTATCTCTCTCTCACTGGCGCATGCTGGACTTGCATCATGCTCAGCAACCAAAGAGTTTAAAGTGACAGAATGTGAATGAACATGCCAGCGGACCTTGCAGAACCAAAATATCAGGAGCATCCACTTGGAGCACCATACAACAAAACTTAAGTGCCTCCTTGATGCCGGCTGTAGCATGCACTGCAGTGACGAGCAAGCAGCGAGCGATGCTGGGGTTGAACGCAGGGACTCAACTAGAAAAATTATGTTCTCGCCTAAAACAAAAATTGTTCGCATAAACTTTTAGAAAGAAATGCCACTGCACTTAGAAAATAAACGAGACCCACCTCACTGAGCAATTGACGGATGAATATGCCTCAAGAAGAGAATTTTAACAAATTTGTTTTTGCTCACACGCATTATGTTTTTCATATCGGCTTCTTTGCTTTTTGAAAAATCCAGACAAATAGCTGAGATGACTACTATGAGAACATAAATTAGATAAGAAGTTCCAAATTTCCATATTTTTCTACCTTCTTTCATGTTTTATATTACAACCAAAATACAAAACATGAGTTAAATTTATTGTATATGAAGCACAATGTCTTTTATTCATATGAAAAAGTTTCACTCATGCATCAAACGTTTATTTTTTACAAGTTTTTTTGTAAGAGTAGGCTTTGCTACCGATTGTAAATTTAAAACGACGGCCATGACACGAAACATTTTTGTTCTGCCAAATGCAAGCTAGAAAATCTTTGTGATTGTACACAGTAAGACATGATTTTTTTTCTGTAAGAAATCAAACGCGGTCGAGCGCAGTCTGATGAATCAGTTGGCGCAGAATGGCCTCATTCGGTGTAGCACAGCAATAAAATACATCACCAGCTTATCACCAGGTATAGTGCAGCATTTACATGGGTCGAAATATTGGCTAGACTGTAAGAAGCTCTTGTAACGGCAAAAAAGTGACATGAAAAAATTCTAGAGACTAAGTGGCACATATAATTAGAACAACAATGTGAGAGAGGCAAAAAAAAACATTTCATCTGAGGGACATTCGAAATAATGCCAAGAAGACCCAACTTAAAACGCAGAACAGTCCAAACCAATAAAAATAGCCACGAGTTAAGCAGTACAAGCTCTCTGAATGGCAGCAGATACAAAGCACACACGTGCAACACTTCCCAACTTCTGCAGTAGTGCCCGCTCAAAAATTTCACTGGATACTTTTCCATAAATCTTTAAGAGTAGAGACAAAATTTGGGATGCATTTTTTCTTCGGCGTAATGCACTGTTTTCTTTGTTGCGATGAGAGTCACAAAGTGGAATTCTCCTACGGCAGCAGAATGATTTAGAATGAATTTTTTTTTGTGTTTTTCGGTTTAGGTCGCAAAGTAGCTTTGACGTACAAGACGCAATCAGGTCAAGTGAGGCGTGCAAAAACAGCGATCTAATCACTGCTTGTTCATTTTTTGTCACTCTAACATTTGAACAGGCTTGCAAAAGAGTAGAGGTGAATTAAAACGAAATCAGTGACCATACCAGTTTTTGTATGAATCATGTGGCCTGAACCATCCTTGTAAGTCACACCATTGTTTGGCTGCTGGAACCAAAACCGAAATAAATTCGACTATAAATTATTTACCACATGTTGCAGCAATCCAGTAACGGTGTACGTTTTGTAATGCGCTGCACGTCATTCTAAAGAGAGAAAACCCAAAAAAATTTGGGATCTCCACTTTCTCAAAGGGTAACTTCAGGAAGTTTTCGAATATTTTGATTCAATGAGCGTATCTCATTCCTTGGACTCTCTGTCTCCGACACAAGAAGCTATTTCTCAAAATTTCAAGCGCAACTATTTTAAAGCAGCAAACCGAACGTCAGTTCTCGGGCAAGGAGAATGCTCTGGTCGATGCAGCCGATTATTTGGTCGATTACAGTAGCCGACGGGTAATTCAGACTCTAATAACACCGACTTGTAGGATATTTCAGACCCCGATGAGGCACCGTCAGTCACCCCATAGAAAGAAGCACATACATATTCGCGACGGATATTTCGGACTTCAAAAGCCCGAAAGTTCGATTTTTCGGACTGATTTCAGTCTCCTGCGGGCCAAAATCGGCCATCTTATCGGCTTTTTGCCGGTGCAAAAGGCGCCATCTTGGATTGAGGTGGATTTACGCTGCAGTTGGATTGGCTTGACATACATTCGGTACCTCATTGCTGCCAGTAGAGGTCCCTGCGATCTCTGACACTTCGAGGTGGCAGCCGGATTGTCACCGCCGTCAACTTGCTTTTGTCGCTGACGTTGTTGCGGGCAGTTATCGTTTGTCCTATACGTTGAAAATTGGTTGGTGGGGGAAGGAAATTGCGCACGAGCTATCTCACATCTCAGCGGGAAAGGATAAAGGAGGGACTGAGAGGAGAAGGGAAGAAAGAGGTGCCGTAATGGAGGGCTCCGGAATAATTTCGACCACCTGGGCATCTTCAACGTGCACTGACATCTCACAGCACACGGGCGCCTTTGCGTTTCGTCTCCACCGAAACACGGCCGCCGCGGTCGGATTCCAACCTGGCTACTCCGGATCAGTATCCGAGCGCCCTAACCACTGAGCCACCGCGGCGGGTCTCATACAGTCTCGCCATTCGCCGTTTCGTCACTTGGGTTTCTCTGACCACATCGACCGAGTGGCGCTCAGTCTTCACGAGTTTACATCCGTTCGCCGTTTTGTGATTGCGTCCGACAGTTCCACCGCTTTGACCGAAAAGTGCCTTATCTCTGCGTGTGTTTGACGAGCGGTGTGGTGTACACTTGGGTTGTGGACAACATGGCCCCGCCGGGTCCCTCAAAGAAGCGTAGGAAGTATTCCAACTAAATGCAGTGACCTTGCTGTCTAGCGTGTACAGTGAAATCACAACTTTGGCGCAAATACAGGTGCAAATTGTCGCCAGCAAGAAAAAATTTCCCTCAAGGTAAAATCAGTGACATTTTTAAGCCGATTTATTCTCAATAAAGTGATCTTTTGTACTTCACGGATTTTTCGGACTGTTCGATTACTCTGACCATTTTTCGGGTCCCTTCGTGTCCGAAAAATCGGTCGGCGAATGTATTCACAAAACGCTCGTATGTGCACTGAATGGCTGAAATTACGACTGTCAATGACCCCATTCATAAAATGCCTTAGACAACCTTATAGAAGTCTGAAAATTGCTTCTTGATGTAGCGAGTGGGTAGTAACGCGCGGTTAATGCTTGTGATGTTGCAAATGTATTGTGCTCACAGAAGTCACTGGAACTGAGGCCATGGAAACGGCAAAATCAAAACAGATATGCAAAGGAATGCATTTTCGCACAGGCTACCAAACTTGGAAGAAATGATCAGGATTGGGAGGAAAACTTAGAGCAAATGCTTCACCACAATACACGACTCTCGAAATTACAGCTCCCAGAGTTAATCTCAAGAACTCTAGCTTTTTCAGACCTGCAGACAGCAACAGTATGCTTTGCAGTATGTTGGCGCATGTGTACCATGGCTCGAACTGGGCAATACAGTGTGCTCCCTTCGCACAGCATTGCAGTAACTACAGTAGACTCCCACTAATACAAATTCAGTTATGACGAATTCTCGGATAAGACGAAGAAAGCAAGACCATTTGGCTGGTTTCCCAGGAAATTCAATGTTAAAAATCCACTTTTTAAGGGCAGTGCTGGCGCTCTTTTCTACCTGGTCTGATTATACTGAAACTTTCACAAACATTCTCCACAGTTTGATGGTTCTTTGTGCCAAGTTTCGCAGCACGCTAGTGTTTTGTTGCAGTGCAAAGAAGTTTAAAATTTCCCACTTCGTGGCAATATCAGGCAGACGGCAATAATGCGTGTGTGATGCCAATGGATGCACGGCTGTCGATATTCGCTCTGCTGAACGAAGAAAGATTAGAGCTGGTTTCTGGTCATATCAGACAAATAATGACCCAAGCTCTCGCTTACGGCCACCAGCTTAGACAACCAATGTGCACACAATAGACTTTGTGACAATATCCATGATGTCATAGGACAGTCTGTCAGGTAGTCATGTGGTTGAAACGCAATTTAGGTTTACTAGGTTTTTGTTCTTTTGAAATATTTCTATTTGGTATTTTGAAAAGTGGCTTTTTGTACCAAAGCGAGGGGACTATAAAATGTGATGCGACTACCACCTCAAAATGCTCAAAAAATCACCTGAGCTGTCCTCTAAGATAAATTGTTTCTCATGTCATTTATTTAACGCTCTCATGTTAAAAGAATGTTTCTAGCTGGTAACGTATAATGCTTCATGCTGCTTGTTTGCAAGCTGGGTACACTATTACTTCCAAGCCTTCCTTGACTATTTTTACCCTTCGGTAGGTTCTGTTTTTTACTAAGAAATGTGGTGTGCAATTAGCAAGTACCAGTTCTATCACATTCCTACTGCTATTGCAGCTTGTAAGCATGTGAAGTCATTTTCTGAGAACGACGCTTGCAATAAACATTCTGTTTTCAGCCTTTGCTTGGTGCAATTGTTTCTTCCATGTTTCATCAACTTGCCCACAATTCTGCTTTGCAAAATACATTCCAGAGCAGTTTTTGAATGCTTCAGTCTACTGCATTACCACGAGCAAAGAGGTTATCTTTATGCAAGTTCACTGAACAATTGGTCAAAGCTGGTTAAGTGCTAATTGCACAGTAAGTTACAAAGAGCACATCAACCTGAACCTTTACATTGTGCTGAAGTACAGCCTGACACTGAGTTCTCTGTAGATGCGAGCAGGAAAAGAGGCTTGCTGCTACTATTGTACAGGCCTCATAAGCACCTTTCAAACAGTTTAGTAGGCCTGCAAAATTTAAGCTCGTTCGATTCCAAAAAGATGTCTACTGCAATCTGGTCCCTCTTCACCATGCAAGATGCTGTCTAAGCAAAAAATATTTTACTTGCTTTTGCTTCTCTGGATTGCTCTTGTTGTTCACAACTAAAATGAACTTAAACTGATTCCCAAGCTAAGTACCTCTCTTGCAGAACAAAATCACTACAAGCATGCTCACTTGATGAGCAAAAAACATTATACACAGAAACCATCAACAGTCACTTCACTAAATTACTATATAGAAACAAAGAGAAAAAAAGGCCGTCATTAAATAAAGTGATATGACTTCCACCACTTTGAACACATGACTAATCAAATCACCACAAACACCTGTGGCATCACAAGAAGCTGACAAGAGAAAAAACCCCCCGCAATATAATGAAGAGGCCGCATTCGCAAACGGAGGAAACCTCTCTACCTTCGGATAAGGTAGCCACGGCATCGGACGACGCTGCAGTTACAGCTGTCCCGCTCACTGAGACTGGAGAGGAGTTAAGACTGGAGAGGAGTTAAAGGAAACTCGACCTCAAAGCGATACAAAAGCAGAGGAAAAAGGTTGCGGCCCCGGCAATCGTAACAAAGGGATCAGCGATGGTTTGGTTGGGCATGCTGGCAATAAAGAAATGTTTCAGCGGGCAATTTCAAGCCCCCAGATCCATGCCACTTTGAAACGGAATGTCGTGCTTCAGGCAGGCTGCGGAAAAATCTCATCAGAACGAAGCTGGTGAGACACCCGAGAACGGTTAGTTGAGGATAGATGACGGCAGATTCGCAGCGGCCCGCGACAGACCGCCAAACAGTAAGGAACCGAGCCCAGACAATATCGCAGAGGTGTCCGAAATTTCCGAAGAGCTGCTACCTGGCACTAACAGCAGGGCTCAAGGTGATTTGCAACACAAGGAAAATCGCGAATGCAACAAGCCTTTCAGAACTAATGGGTTAAGTTTTGATGTTGCGGCTAGCGCCGACAGCTTCGCACTTGACGGCACCGCGATTACTGGAGGTGCGGGCGCGCGGAAGAAATCCGCTAGGGCTGCTTCGAAAAGGCGACGGCGCTCAAAGAAAACTAATTTGGGCAGTCGCGCTAAGAAGAAAAGGGTGCGGATCAAGATGCTTGTACGTTTACGGGCCAGCCAACCACGTAACTGCCCGAAACTGTTACCGCGGCTCTCAAGAATTTTGAGGCGTCGCATGAAGGCCAATTTGACAAGGCATCCCTGTGCAGTGCGGAAGCCACTTCCATCACTGTTGCAGCACCGTAGGAGTAGTTCTGGGAAAGGTGACGAGCAGAGTGGGCTGCAGAGAAGGGCGCGCGGCCACCAGACAAAAAGGGCGCCACAGAACGCGCACGTGTAGGAGGGGGACACGCAACCACCCTTTTGGGACACCTGCAGAGAACCATGAGAGGAGGAAGCGCCCCTTTCGGCTTAAGCTTAAGAAGCGCTTCCCTGGCTTCGGGAACATGTCCTGGAGCGGAAACTAATCAGCCTCTCAACTTATGCGAAGGGTAGGCTGGTAGCGTGGCCTTCATATTGCAACCGCGCAGGGCGCGAATAAAGAATGGAGGATTCCAGGAATAAATGCTCCCTGTATTCATTTGATTTTCGTTTTTTTTCCCAGTGGCAGAAAGGCGAAAGTTAACCAGGTTTTGAGCCTTTTGCCTGAGCGCGTTCTGTACTTTTCGTGTTTTCTTGCCCTAATGATACAGCCTAAAAACGTCTGCTCATGTAACCTAAAGTGCTGCACAGTTCAGAGTGCAAACGAGCACTGTAGCTGAAATCAGTTCGTTCAGAGCGGTTATCTCACCCACGCGATTATCTTCTGATGTTTTGTTCTGTTCATCGCATCGCTTATCTTGAGGTTCAATGCAAGTTGTATTCCAGCATGCACTTGTGGATACGTTTAGCTGAGCTGCTCATTTTGAGGGCATGCGCTGACGCGCGGAAGTATAGCTAAGGAACTCATGGGCAATTGTGGCGTAGTCACTTGCATGGAAGCCTCGTGTATACTTTGGGTTATTTATGTGAGCTTTGTTACGTGTGTTTCTGCAAGTGAACTTACTTGCCGTATTTGTTAGGTGCTACTATCCGCAGACATTGAAACATGGGCGAAACCTCTGTTGGGCATTGTAGCTTAGGTAGCTGGCGTAAGCTCCTAGAGATGCTACCTTTTAACCTGCATTAAGTTTTGGAGTATGCTCCTGCCTCAGCACTGTTTTGTGGTGCACGATTGGCTCATTACAACCGCTGTAGTAGTATCTGCTGCCACGCAGAACAAAAAAGAAGAACACATGGTAAGCTGTGCTAGTTGCGAAAAGGAAGTACCTTGGGGCAAATATGAATGGCCTCATTTGCTTCCTCAGTAGTGTGTTTTCGGTCCAAGTAATCTCAAGGGGACAATTCTATTTTCGTTATTATTGCTGCTTGCAATGGTTCCTGATATTTTGGCGCATTGTTAATTTGAAAAATGGTTGTTTGAACCTTGTGTACCAGATCGCCAACCTGCCTCTTGTTGCAGCGAGAGCAAAAACGGGGATAGCAATTTAGTTAGGTTGATTTGGATTATGGCCTTTTCTGGTGTTTGACGGGAGACAGAAGGCACTTGCTCGTGTTGGGTGTTGCCTTCTGCCAGTCGGTTTTTGCAAGTTGCAGAACGACCAACCATGACCAGTGGCGAGAAGCAAGCGCATCGGAACGACCTGAGCGAAGCTGGTCGGGGTGCCTTGGCGACAACGCGGTGAGCAGCGATCCTGGCCTGGCGGGTGGGACCTGGGCACGTGAAGCTACCTGGCGTTCGGACACTGGACGTGAACTTGGAGGAGACTGACGAACGTGCGCGCCTGGCATCCGAGCCACGTGGAAGCAGCTGGTCTTCCCAGCGCCTTATCTGATGGTGGGGATGCAGTTGTGCTCGGACAACCAGTCCGGATTCCAAATCTACAGGATGCAAAATTTCTCCTGTGAACGCCCTTGGACAAGCCCGGTGCTGCGCCGCGAGGTAACCGCGCCCTAACGCTCCCTTGACAAGCTCAGATGCTGCGCCGCCTGGCAGCGGCGCACTATGAAGAAGCATCGGTGAGTGACATGTTCAAACGTGCAGCGAATTGCTAGACAGCCAGGCGCCGGTTCCCCTTTCCCCCTGGGAGTCACCGCGCGCGGCAGACTTGAAGCGGGTGGCCAGCGTGGTTGCTGGTTGGACCTCACGGACGGCTGTCAAGTGCTGGCTTTTTATTCGTCCGTTTGAGTGACGACCGTTTCTGGGGGCTATATAAGCCCCAACACTGACGCCTGGAGAAGACTCCGTTCTACCGAGCTCGATCTAGAGAGACCAACCGTGAGCCGTGTGCCGCTCACAAGTGGAGTGTGATGTGTGACGCGTTGGAGCCTCGCCGGATGTCACCGTGCGAGAACAGTCGCATTTGCCGTTATCTCTCGGTCCCCGTGCCGACCTCGTGCTGTATAATCCTCTGTACATAATTTATTAAATCCCTATCGTTGTTCTCACCGACGCCTGACTCGGAGTCTTCGCTACCGACTAGAGAGCTGGCGACGCTCTGTCACAAAAGGGGGGGGGGAGCAAGCGTTACAGCACTACCTCAAAGTCGCAACAGCAGTCTCTGCGCACGGCCACAAAAATTACCACGTGCGAACAAACCGTACGACAAGCAATTTGACGAAATAGCGTTATTATTAAACAACTTTAATCTTGACAGAACACATATACTTCAGCTCCTAAGCAGCATGCACCAGTACTCTGCACCATTCGTTTCGTCAAAACAATTACAGCTAGCTGTGAGTTGAATGATCCTCGGCTTGCTCTGTTGAGTGCTGGTTCTCTTCCTTAGCCGCCGCGGTGGTTTAGTGCTTACGGCGCTCGGCTGCTGGCCCGAAAGAGGCGGGTTCGATCCCAGCCGCGGCGGTCGAATTCCGGTGGGGGCGAAATTCTAGAGGCTCCGCCATGTACTGTGCGATATCAGCTGCACGTTTAAGAACCCCAGGTGGTCGAAATTTTCGGAGCCATTCACTACGGCATCCATCATAGCCTGAGTCACTTTGGGTCGTTAAACCCAAATAAACCTTCGCTGACGGACGAGACGGAAGAGGAGACAGACACCAGGCACCAGCGCATGTGTCTGTCTCCTCTTCCGTCCCGTCCGTCAGCGCTGCTTCGCCCTACCGTTCAACATGAACAAACCAGCCCGACTCAGCCTTCTCCTTGGACCACAGCTATACACAGGCCCTAATTTGACGTATGTATATGAAACCTAATTTGCGATACAATAAATTTCCAGAATGAAACAAAACCGGTGTTCGCATTTAGAATGTGATTAGTCGAATTCCAGGGAAAAAATCCTAACTGCTCAGACTGGTTTCCATTTGGTTACAGCTGGAATCAACAAGGAATTGTTCCATTACCAGTTGGGAACTTTCACACACATCCATGTATATAGTTCATATAAATCTGGAAGGCAGGTATTGTGACTTAAAGCGGCGCATGGGCTATAAGAGACGCCATAGTGAAGGACTCATCTGCGTATCAAATTAAACAACTACAATCAGCAGCTAAGACGCTGTTGACCAAGCGATGGTTCACAAAGACAGCTCGCCGAAAACCGCACCGTCCGCTGCAAAGCAGGAGACAGAGTGGGCCGGTACCGCTTCCTCCCTGCACAGGACGCGAGTCAGCTGTGGAGAGTGGATCAGGGCCAAATATCTTACTGCCGCTTTGCCCGATGCGATAAAGCATTAGAGTCCATCGCATCGGTGCAAAGACTCGTGCAAAGGTTCGGTGCAAAGAGCCAATGCAAAGAATCGTTGAGAATTACGCCAGAGTCCAAGAGACACTCAAAGAGCTCTTGCAGACACCAGGTTAATTGACCGAAGGCAGCAAGGCTATTTTTAGAGGTTACGATCGGCTTTTGCAGAAATTTTAAACCTTGTTAGGTATCCACATTTCCATAGCCTTCTTTGGGCCTTATGAAGAATTAGCAAGGGCTCTCCAGAGCTCAACATATCGCGCAGCAGGTGGAAAAAAGGCACCAGAGGCTCTCTGCAAGGCGACCTCCCCGTCGTGCTCTGAAACTGCGTTTGAAAACCTGTGGCAGCACACGAGCACAACAGCAGCGCATCTAGGCCTGAAGGAACCTGGTACATCAAGGCCGACAAAACCTCCTGCGAGGTATGCGATGACTTAGAGACCTGTCCAGCCAGCTGCCCTTGACGTTAAGGCCGTGCTGTGCAAGGAGTATTTCGCTACTGCCGACTGAATCGTAAGTGAAACAAAACAGAGCTTTGAGCAGCCAGGCATGAAACAGCTCGTAAAACTACAAGACATCTTAACCAGAGCCGCTGGAGGTAGTCGGTACACAGCAAATGAACTAGAGGTGGCTTTGGGAGTGCATGCAGTTGATAATGACTTGGGCAGACTGTTGGCGCAGTTATGCTATTATCAACTGTTCTAAGCGGTGCTGATTCTGCCACAATTCTGGGCATATTGGACATCCTACAAAGGAATTGCAAAATATTCGTGAGTTGATGGTTGAGGTCGTGAGGTATGTTCAGCTTGTGTTTCCCAAACCAGCGTCTGTCGCTTCTGGGGAACGCTCTTTTAGTGCTCTGCGCAGAATCAAAACGTATTTGCGCAACTGAATGACTCAAAAGAGGTTATCGTATCTTTAGATTTTGCCTATACACAAAGAAAGAATGGCGCTCCTTAGATTAGAGGACGTCATCACGGAGTTTGTGAGCTGAACAGCGAAGCGAGCAGCAACCTTTGGTCCCGCCTAAGCACCTAAATAGAGCAGCACTGTCCGAAATGTTTGCTGCTTGCGTGCATTATTGGTAACTGTATACATGTACTCTAGAGTGTTTGCTTGTATTGTTGTATTTAAACTGTTGTTTTATGTTATAGTTTTGTTCATGTGCGAATGCCTGTAAATTTGTCAAACGTCAATATGAACGCACTGAAAATTCATATTGTAATTTTTTTCTTGTTAATGCTTGTATAATATGCACCATCTAACGATCAAAGAAAAAAATTTTTTTCACGTAGTTAATTGTTCTCTCCCGAGCCAAACTTGGACTGTAATATCTGAGAAACCTATGTACATAAACAAAAAAAAATAAAAAGGAATAAAAAGGAACACGTTCAAGCCCTCCTACTGAAAATATACTTCCGGCATCCCTCCAAGTCTCGGACTATGAGTGCATTCCACACGTTCGACGATGTAAACGTCTGAGCAAATATAATTGACAGCTTATGCATGAGATATACGAGGTGTACATCATACGTAAGAAGTGTTCAACCAGTGTAAACACATCATCACTCATGTTTGAATAGAAATTCACTATCTGGATAAATAATCACGACAGATGTGACAAAACGATGATTCCAGGACTTTCCTTATATGTATTTTGGATGATGTTGCCTGTATTTATTGGAAGCAAAGCAAGAAATTCCTCAGCCGTTAGTCATTGCAGTTCTTGTCTGTGTCCTGTTAGCCTGCACGCTATTTTGACAAGACTAAAATACAGTCACACATTCTCAATAGAGTCTAGATCTGGAAAATGACCACAAGGGGTTCCAAGCTGATGTTTCCTTTCTGCACCCACCCTTGAAGAAATACATGCACACAAAAGCGTCACTTGGAGAGCACAAATGCTAGCTGGGACATCATAATGTCCCATAATGTCATAATGTCCCAAAGCAGCTCAGGCTATGAGAGACGCCATAGTGAAGGGCTCCAGAAATTTCGACCACCTGGGGTTCTTTAACGTGTACTGACAACGCACAGTACACAGGCCTACAGAATTTCCCCTCCATTGAAATTCAACCGCCACGGCCACGATCGAACTCACATCTTTCGGGTCAGCAGCCGAGTGCCATAACCACTGAGCCACTGTGGCAGAGTCCATATCAAACAAGTCAGGTGAATTTGTTACTCTGCAAGGGGTTCTGGTTCCTTTCTTTGAGGCATACATGCACCACGTAGTAAACTGAAGTACATACTAGATACATAGAATGAACCATTTTGCAAATATCGCTATTGTAAAATGACGTTAACAAATGGCCACATTCACCCTTCGGACAGATCGGCATTTCATCTGCCCTTACACATGAAACATGAAAATACCAAGCAGCCAGATGAATGAATGCATAACTTTTTCCCAGAAACTTACCAAAGGTGCAAACAGTGATACCACTCCACACTGCTCCAGTTGAGTATGATGCTCCACTTAGGAGCAGCAGTCTGCACATGGGATGAATGCCTGCAGCAAAAACTTGTTACAAAGCAATGTAAGATTGCACGCAAGATTCAAAGTAAATGGCATGATATGGAACCATTACAATCATGCAAGCAAAACAAATATCATTGTACCTACACTGCAATATTGCTCGAGCTACAAAAATATTATAAAGGCTGCTTCAAAACAGCACACAATTGGCATTTAAATGTCATTGGATCATTCCAAGCCAACTGACCCAGACTTGGTACTCGACCATCTTGGATTTCTCTTTAAAAAATAATGGTTTATTGCATTACTATGGCAAACATTACCCACCTTGATTTTGGCAGATTAAATTTTTACTTGCTGTGGTGCCATCTCACGTTTGCAAGTGGTAGCAAAACCTAGTCTTAAAAAAAAGATTTGTAAAATAAACATTCTAACACATGACTGTGAAACTTTCATTATATATATAAAAGGCATTACACTTTCATATGCAGTGAATTGAGCTTATTTTGTTTCAACTAAAACATGCAAGGTACATTATATAAAAATTTTAAAGTCTAATCTTAAATTCTACGTTCTTGCAGCCATCATTCGAACTTTATTTCTAAGCTGTAAAGAAGGCAAAGAAAGCAATAAAAATGTTTCAGAGTGCAAAACATGCAAGATATGCGAGCAAAAGAATTCTTAAGTTGAGAAAATTTGCTTTCTCAGACATATTCAGCGGTCAATTGCATAATCAGGTGATCTTAGTAAAATTACGAAAGATGGGAAGTTGCACGGCACCATTTAATGGCATTTATTTCTATAAGTTTAATCACAGCACTTTTTGTTTTAGGAGAGAAACAATTTGCAAGTCGAGCCCCTGTGTTCTATATCGACAGCACATTTTGCCGCCGGCTGCAAATACACACAAAACCAACACTCCATTGCTCGAATACAATGCTGTGCTGGGCTTCCGATGCTGCCAGCTTTGGCAATGCAGAAACCTGATGAAGGGCACATTTAAAAAGGTGACAATGAAGTGGCCGCATGGCACAACGGCTATTGTACCTCCGCACAAATGGTACTGAGCCGGGAAACACACTTTGCAGTCTGACCAATCAAAGTTAAGATCTCTGCAACCAGGAAAACGATTCCAATCTTTCAGTGCAATGGGCTTTTCGCCCCGTCACATGGTAAGGGTGCTTGCGACGGCATTGGTGGAACTGTGAGGCCCTTGGCAGTGATGGGAAGTATTCAGAGGCCGTACAAAGGTCAAATACTGACCCTTTGTTTACATGAGTGAGGTGTAGAAAACTATCGAGCATACTGTCAGGGTGCCCCGACAAATCATTCAAGAAAACAAAGGTGAACTCACTAGTCTGTTTACAAGAGTGTTACCATTAAATGGAATACGCAAGTTTCACCACACTAAGCTTTTATCTCTCTCTCACTGGTGCATGCTGGACTTGCATCATGCCCAGCAACCAAAGAGTTTAAAGTGACAGAATGTGAATGAACATGCCAGCGGACCTTGCAGAACCAAAATATCAGGAGCATCCACTTGGAGCACCATACAACAAAACTTAAGTGCCTCCTTGATGCCGGCTGTAGCATGCACTGCAGTGACGAGCAAGCAGCGAGCGATGCTGGGGTTGAACGCAGGGACTCAACTAGAAAAATTATGTTCTCGCCTAAAACAAAAATTGTTCGCATAAACTTTTAGAAAGAAATGCCACTGCACTTAGAAAATGAACGAGAACCACCTCACTGAGCAATTGACGGATGAATATGCCTCAAGAAGAGAATTTTAACAAATTTGTTTTTGCTCACACGCATTATGTTTTTCATATCGGCTTCTTTGCTTTTTGAAAAATCCAGACAAATAGCTGAGATGACTACTATGAGAACATAAATTAGATAAGAAGTTCCAAATTTCCATATTTTTCTACCTTCTTTCATGTTTTATATTACAACCAAAATACAAAACATGAGTTAAATTTATTGTATATGAAGCACAATGTCTTTTATTCATATGAAAAAGTTTCACTCATGCATCAAACGTTTATTTTTTACAAGTTTTTTTGTAAGAGTAGGCTTTGCTACCAATTGTAAACTTAAAACGACGGCCATGACACGAAACATTTTTGTTCTGCCAAAAACAAGCTAGAAAATCTTTGTGATTGTACACAGTAAGACATGATTTTTTTTCTGTAAGAAATCAAACGCGGTCGAGCGCAGTCTGATCAATCAGTTGGCGCTGAATGGCCTCATTCGGTGTAGCACAGCAATAAAATACATGACCAACTTATCACCACGTATAGTGCAGCATTTACATGGGTCGAAATATTGGCTAGACTGTAAGAAGCTCTTGTAACGGCAAAAAAGTGACATGAACAAATTCTAGAGACTATGTGGCACATATAATTAGAAGAACAATGTGAGAGAGGCAAAAAAAAACATTTCATCTGAGGGACATTCGAAATAATGCCAAGAAGACCCAACTTAAAACGCAGAACAGTCCAAACCAATAAAAATAGCCACGAGTTAAGCAGTACAAGCTCTCTGAATGGCAGCAGATACAAAGCACACACATGCAACACTTCCCAACTTCTGCAGTAGTGCCCGCTCAAAAATTTCCCTGGATACTTTTCCATAAATCTTTAAGAGTAGAGACAAAATTTTGGATGCATTTTTTCTTCGGCGTAATGCACTGTTTTCTTTGTTGCGATGAGAGTCACAAAGTGGAATTCTCCTACGGCAGCAGAATGATTTAGAATGAATTTTTTTTGTGTTTTTCGGTTTAGGTCGCAAAGTAGCTTTGACGTACAAGACGCAATCAGGTCAAGTGAGGCGTGCAAAAACAGTGATGTAATCACTGCTTGTTCATTTTTTGTCACTCTAACATTTGAACAGGCTTGCAAAAGAGTAGAGGTGAATTAAAACGACGAAAGCAGTGACCATACCAGTTTTTGTATGAATCATGTGGCCTGAACCAGCCTTGTAAGTCACACCATTGTTTGGCTGCTGGAACCAAAACCGAAATAAATTCGACTATAAATTATTTACCACATGTTGCAGCAATCCAGTAACGGTGTACTTTTTTTAATGCACTGCACGTAATTCTAAAGAGAGAAAACCCAAAAAAATTTGGGATCTCCACTTTCTCAAAGGGTAACTTCAGGAAGTTTTCGAATATTTTGATTCAATGAGCGTATCTCATTCCTTGGACTCCTCTGTCTCCGACACAAGAAGCTATTTCTCAAAATTTCAAGCGCAACTATTTTAAAGCAGCAAACCGAACGTCAGTTCTCGGGCAAGGACAATGCTCTGGTCGATGCAGCCGATTATTTGGTCGATTACAGTAGCCGACGGGTAATTCAGACTCTAATAACACCGACTTGTAGGATATTTCAGACCCCGATGAGGCACCGTCAGTCACCCCATAGAAAGAAGCACATACATATTCGCGACGGATATTTCGGACTTCAAAAGCCCGAAAGTTCGATTTTTCGGACTGATTTCAGTCTCCTGCGGGCCAAAATCGGCCATCTTATCGGCTTTTTGCCGGTGCAAAAGGCGCCATCTTGGATTGAGGTGGATTTACGCTGCAGTTGGATTGGCTTGACATACATTCGGTACCTCATTGCTGCCATTAGAGGTCCCTGCGATCTCTGACACTTCGAGGTGGCAGCCGGATTGTCCCCGCCGTCAACTTGCTTTTGTCGCCGACGTTGTTGCGGGCAGTTATCGTTTGTCCTATACGTTGAAAATTGGTTGGTGGGGGAAGGAAATTGCGCACGAGCTATCTCACATCTCAGCGGGAAAGGATAAAGGAGGGACTGAGAGAAGAAGGGAAGAAAGAGGTGCCGTAATGGAGGGCTCCGGAATAATTTCGACCACCTGGGCATCTTCAACGTGCACTGACATCTCACAGAACATGGGCGCCTTTGCGTTTCGTCTCCACCGAAACACGGCCGCCGCGGTCGGATTCCAACCGGGCTACTCCGGATCAGTATCCGAGCGCCCTAACCACTGAGCCACCGCGGCGGGTCTCATACAGTCTCGCCATTCGCCGTTTCGTCACTTGGGTTTCTCTGACCACATCGACCGAGTGGCGCTCAGTCTTCACGAATTTACATCCGTTCGCCGTTTTGCGATTGCGTCCGACAGTTCCACCGCTTTGACCGAAAAGTGCCTTATCTCTGCGTGTGTTTGACGAGCGGTGTGGTGTACACTTGGGTTGTGGACAACATGGCCCCGCCGGGTCCCTCAAAGAAGCGTAGGAAGTATTCCAACTAAATGCAATGACCTTGCTGTCTAGCGTGTACAGTGAAATCACAACTTTGGCGCAAATACAGGTGCAAATTGTCGCCAGCAAGAAAAAATTTCCCCCAAGGTAAAATCAGTGACATTTTTAAGCCGATTTCATCTCAATAAAGTGATCTTTTGTACTTCACGGATTTTTCGGACTGTTCGATTATTCTGACCATTTTTCGGGTCCCTTCGTGTCCGAAAAATCGGTCGGCGAATGTATTCACAAAACGCTCGTATGTGCACTGAATGGCTGAAATTACCACTGTCAATGACCCCATTCATAAAATGCCTTCGACAACCTTATAGAAGTCTGAAAATTGGTTCTTGATGTAGCGAGTGGGTAGTAACGCGCGGTTAATGCTTGTGATGTTGCAAATGTATTGTGCTCACAGAAATCACTGGAACTGAGGCCATGGAAACGGCAAAATCAAAACAGACAAGCAAAGGAATGCATTTTCGCACAGGCTACCAAACTCGGAAGAAATAATCAGGATTGGGAGGAAAACTTAGAGCAAATGCTTCACCACAATACACGACTCTCGAAATTACAGCTCCCAGAGTTAATCTCAAGGACTCTAGCTTTTCAGACCTGCAGACAGCAACAGTATGCTTTGCAGTATGTTGGCGCATGTGCACCATGGCTCGAACTGGGCAATACAGTGTGCTCCCTTCGCACAGCATTGCAGTAACTACAGTAGACTCCCACTAATACAAATTCAGTTGACGAATTCTCGGATAAGACGAAGAAAGCAAGACCATTTGGCTGGTTTCCCAGGAAATTCAATGTTAAAAATCCACTTTTTAAGGGCAGTGCTGGCGCTCTTTTCTACCTGGTCTGATTATACTGAAACTTTCACAAACATTCTCCACAGTTTGATGGTTCTTTGTGCCAAGTTTCGCAGCACGCTAGTGTTTTGTTGCAGTGCAAAGAAGTTTAAAATTTCCCACTTCGTGGCAATATCAGGCAGACGGCAATAATGCGTGTGTGATGCCAATGGATGCACGGCTGTCGATATTCGCTCTGCTGAACGAAGAAAGATTAGAGCTGGTTTCTGGTCATATCAGACAAACAATGACCCAAGCTCTCGCTTACGGCCACCAGCTTAGACAACCAATGTGCACACAATAGACTTTGTGACAATATCCATGATGTCATAGGACAGTCTGTCAGGTAGTCATGTGGTTGAAACACAATTTAGGTTTACTAGGTTTTTGTTCTTTTGAAATATTTCTATTTGGTATTTTGAAAAGTGGCTTTTTGTACCAAAGCGAGGGGACTATAAAATGTGATGCGACTACCACCTCAAAATGCTCAAAAAATCACCTGAGCTGTCCTCTAAGATAAATTGTTTCTCATGTCATTTATTTAACGCTCTCATGTTAAAAGAATGTTTCTAGCTGGTAATGTATATTGCTTCATGCTGCTTGTTTGCAAGCTGGGTACACTATTACTGCCAAGCCTTCCTTGACTATTTTTACCCTTTGGTAGGTTCTGTTTTTTACTAGGAAATGTGCTGTGCAATTAGCAAGTACCAGTTCTATCACATTCCTACTGCTATTGCAGCTTGTAAGCATGTGCAGTCATTTTCTGAGAACGACGCTTGCAATAAACATTCTGTTTTCAGCCCTTGCGTGGTGCAATTGTTTCTTCCATGTTTCATCAACTTGCCCACAATTCTGCTTTGCTAAATACATTCCAGAGCAGTTTTTAAATGCTTCACTCTACTGCATTACCACGAGCAAAGAGGTTATCTTTATGCAAGTTCACTGAACAATTGGTCAAAGCTGGTTAAGTGCTAATTGCACAGTAAGTTACAAAGAGCGCATCAACCTGAACCTTTACCTTGTGCTGAAGTACAGCCTGACACTGAGTTCTCTGTAGATGCGAGCAGCAAAAGAGGCTTGATGCTACTATTGTACAGGCCTCATAAGCACCTTTCAAACCGTTTAGTAGGCCTGCAAAATTTAAGCTCGTTCGATTCCAAAAAGATGTCTACTGCAATCTGGTCCCTCTTCACCCTAAGCAAAAAATATTTTACTTGCTTTTGCTTCTCTGGTTGGCTCTTGTTGTTCACAACTAAAATGAACTTAAACTGATTCCCAAGCTAAGTACCTCTCTTGCAGAACAAAATCACTACAAGCATGCTCACTTGATGAGCAAAAAACATTATACACAGTAAGAAACCATCAACAGTCACTTCACTAAATTACTATATAGAAACAAAGAGAAAAAAAGGCCATCATTAAAGAAAGTGATATGACTTCCACCACTTTGAACACATGACTAATCAAATCAGCACAAACACCTGTGGCATCCCAAGAAGCTGACAAGAGAAAGCCCCCCATCAATAGAATGAAGAAACCATGCTTGCGCATGAATATGCACCCAGAGCCTTCAGTTGCATGCCCAGAAGGCAGGGGGTCAAGCATAACCTTCTCTCATGATAGTGCACTTTACACACTGACATAGCACACGCTAGCCACTATACTAATAAGTACAAAGCTGCTGACTGATGTCATTGCAATATGTTGACACTGTTGGCTAGAGGGCATCATTTGGAGGCCTATGCGCTTCATTCTTGAGTGGTATCCAACACTAACTGGTGAGTCAAGATGAGAAATAACAGCCAGAAATAAAAACCAGGGCTCCGAAGTGAATAAACAAGGCTTCAACTAGTATAACAATTATTGGAAAACAGAGATGCTACTAATGCATCCACTTTTTCCAGTCTAGCATCTAGTCACGACTCACAAGTGAGGATCCTCAAAGAAGAGCAGTGGTCCCACAGGCGCTCATGCCAGTAGAGCCAAAGTGGCTACTGATGACTTTTGTGAAAGCAATTTATAGCTAAAAACAACCCTTTAGATGCAAGAACAAGCATTTTAACATGTATTACTATATTCGTACTACTGCGTTTTTTGTTTTTTTTTCAGTTACAAGTGAGCAAATATTGCTCGTATATTGTGTTACGCATCGCCTTCGTCTTGCGGGAAAACTGGCGAGGATGCAGCGGACTTTCCCACGGGCTGGCGTTGAGTTAGCGGAGGTGACGGGGTTCCCCGCCCTGGCTTATCCACAGCAACGGTGACAGTAAGTCTCTCCTGAAAGGTGTCAGCGTAGAGCTGCCAAGGGCAGCCGTAATTTACCATTCCGAGATGATGCAGGGGTCAGCAGGGTCCAGTCATCAAGTTTGACATCGGTATTCCTCTTCAAAGGGGGAAGCTGCCGGCGCATGATTTCCCTACCCCACTTAGCCTTGTGCGTAACCCAGGCTGCGCAGTGATGAGGAACTCATGCGACCACCTGCGAACCATGAGAGCGCCACCCATCACATTCCGGTTCCTGCATGACGTAGATGGCATCCTCCTCTTAAGCTCAACACGTGACGGGGGTGTGTTCCCTAAGGAGAGAGTGCGTAATGAGTGCCACAGTGAACGTCTCAGAACACGCCTTCCTCGGCAGGCCCGGCCTCCATCTGGGGATTTCAGGGAAGAAAAACCCTATAAAACCAAGCACCGAGCATGGCCGAGTAGCTCTCTCACACAGAGACTCTTTTACCGAGAACCACACTCTGTTGTTGTACATGCTCATAAAGTAAATACTTGCATAAAGTTTTCCTCGCCTTCCTCCTAACCCAGTCTCCAATCCTCATCCCCTCTCCGGCATGATCATTTTACCCGAGTCGCAACAACTTTAATGCAAAAACAACCTGCATTTCACAATGTATAGGCTAATTGAGCCAGGAGAAAAGAAAAAAAACAGTGGCAGTACAACCCCTTTCCATAAACGTGGTCACAATTCTAATATAGTCTGGCACTGCTGAAGAGTGTTCATACGCTGTTGATGCAGTTGAACCTAGAAAGCCAACAATTTTCAGCTTACATGCAAGATGGCAAAAGCTTTCACTGCGCTAGTAATTTCATGCTTGCATTTTTAAAGCAAAAGCTCCAAACTATGTTTGGAAATAGTGTTCTCGGTGAACTTGAAGCGCCCAATGTAGAAACCATGAGGCTTCTCGTTTCATGAAGCATCTTCAGAACACTACAATTGTTTTGGAGAAAAATGGAAGCCAAGAAACTACACTTTCTTTTGAGAATAATAGATACATGAATGTGAGTTCGCTGTCAAAATTTGTTCTAGGCTTCATACCGCTGACCACACTCCAGCTCTAGCATGTAGTCTGCAAAATGGCTTCACAATGTAAAAGGTTACTTTTTTTGAGCTAGTCGGTATATGTTCATCAGGTAAGTGTACAGCACGAGTGTGACAGGATGAAAGAAGTAGACACACACAGTGCTGACTCACGATTGATTATCGTTATTGCCGTCATGCAATAAATAGGTGAAAAGCACAACCAACATGTCGCACTGCATCGGACAATGACTGCATAGGGCAAAAACAACAGTGAATAAAAACGAACAAAAAATGTTCAAAATGTAGAAAAAATCCCCACTCTGTCATTTAAGCTGCTGAGATAGTCCAGTTCTCTTAGAGCGAGCATAACAGAAGGTTTGCTGACATACTTGTCTTGCTCATGATGAATCAAATGCTTCAACAACTACGTATCTCCCGCGTGCTCCAGATGTTCCTTATCCATGTACAGTAAAGTTGCCTGGCTGAAAGCAGGGGTGCAGTTTTTGAATGGCAGTCAATGCATGACCAGAATGCTTTTGGGAGGTGGTTTTAAGAAGAGCTCGTGTTCCCCAGGCAGTCAATGGGGCATTTCCATACTTCGCCTATATAGCATAGCCCACAGGATAGCTCGATTCTGTACAGCATATGTTTGCAGCACTGTAAATAACAGAATTCATGGTTCTTTTTGCAGTCTGCAGGTGGCGGCCATTCACGGTTGACGCTCTTGCGGAGTTGTTGCAATTTGTTTGGAGCAGAGAATACTAATTGAAAACCGGCTCTAGCTGCTATTCTTTTCAAGTTGTGAGATGCGTGTGAGGCAAGTTGTGTCTCACAACTTGAAAAGAATAGGAGCTAGAGCTGGTGTTTGAGTAGTATTCTCTGCTCCAAACCAACTGCAACGTCTCTGCAAGAGCGTCAATCATGAAATGTTGCCACCTATAGAAAGCGAAAAAAAAAACATGAATTCTCTTATGTACAAGTGCCACAAAAATGTTGTGTAGAGAATCGAGCTACCCTGTGGACTGTGCTATATCAGCCAAACAGGAAGATACCTAAATGACTATCTCACGGAAAAGAGAGCTCCTTGAAAACACCGCCCGAAAGCAATCTGGTCATATATTGGCCGCCGTGCGAAAACTGCTGCCCTGCTTTCAGCCGAACAACCACACTGTACAAGCATAAGGACTAGCGATTGCAGGATTTCACTGAAGTGTTTATGATTCATCGGAAGCAAGATAAGTGCATCAGCAAACCTACTGTTGCGCTCACACAAAAATAATTGTACCTCAGCGGCTTAGACGACAAAGCAGTGGTTTTTTTACTACATTTTTTAACATATTTTTCCTTTGTTTTTATTCATTATTGTTTTTCCCTAAGCAGTCGATTTTTGATGCAGTGCCAACTGTTGGTTGTGCTCGTTTTTCACTTATTTACTGCGCGGCAGCAATAAAGATCATCAGTCACGAGTCAGTGATGTGTCTCTGTACTTCTTTGATCCTGATCCAGTCACACTGTGCCTTTATCCGATGGAACAACCACACTGTACAAGCATAAGGACTAGCGATTGCAGGATTTCACTGAAGTGTTTATGATTCATCGGAAGCAAGATAAGTGCATCAGCAAACCTACTGTTGCGCTCACACAAAAATAATTGTACCTCAGCAGCTTAGACGACAAAGCAGTGGTTTTTTTTCTACATTTTTGAACATATTTTTTCTTTGTTTTTATTCATCAATGTTTTTCCCTAAACAGTCGAACTTTGATGCAGTGCCAACTGTTGGTTGTGCTCGTTTTTCACTTATTTACTGCGCGGCAGCAATAAAGATCATCAGTCACGAGTCAGTGATGTGTCTCTGTACTTCTTTGATCCTGATCCAGTCACACTGTGCCTTTATCTGATGGATTCACAATGTAATGGAACATTTTCGTTACTACTTCACTTAAAGCTAACATCAATATTCGTTAAGGAATCATAGATAACAGTATACCAGAATGTGAATTATTGCTGTTCTGCAGGTAACATATTGCAGTATGAATATTCATTACACGCTAAAGGCACTAAAGAAACCTTAAAGACGCAAACATTAACAAGCGAGCTCCCCAGAAATGATCAGGGAATGATCACATGTGCTCCACATACTTTACTGCCAATAAGTGTAATCAAAATGTATTAAGCACACAAGTGCTATATTCATTACCATAATGCCAGCTCTGTATAATACAGACACAAGAAACAAAAGCCACAAATAACAGTATTCACTGAAAAAAACAAAACCAATTTCAGACCAGTGGCCACCGTTACATTGGTCAGATAGGCAGCTACCTAAATGCGTGCTTACACCTGAGCGAAGACACTTACTTCAAACACCCAGTCTGGCACTTTAGCTACGCTACTGGTGTGCCCCATCCCACAGTTTCGTGCAGTGGAGCCGAACCCAAGCAAGTCAGGCGACAGCTTCCACAACTGTGACTGCATCGTGAGCATGTGCACACTTGTGGAAGCCGTTGCTTTTCGCTCATAGTTTCTAATGCACTGTAAGAAGTTTGGTTTGGTTTGTGAGGGTTGAACGCCCCAAAGCAACTCCGGCTATGGGGAACAGCATAGTGAAAGGCTCTGGAAAGTTCGATCACCTGGGGTTCTTTAATGCGCACCGACACCACACAGTACACAGGCCTCTAGAATTTCGCCTCCATCGAAATTCGAGCGCCGCGGCCGGGATCGGACCCGCGCCTTTCAGATCAGCAGCCGAGTGCCATAACCACCGAGCCATCGCGGCAGCACTGTAAGAAGTGGTGAGGATTAGGAGCAGCAGGTAACTGCTACCGATTACACTGTGGCCCATGCTCCGAGCATTAAAATAATTCTGATGCCAGCTATTGTTAGAAGAAGGTCAATAAACATTTACATCCTTAAAAAAAATTATAGGGTTACGAGCCACACAGATGGCTATTATGCTTTAATATAGTCTGGACTGGCATAGGTGACTGTACAGGCCTTTCTAATGTACACGAAATGGAAGATGTATTAAAGCCAGAAATCTTTCAGCCTGCACTTGCCTACATCTGTATGGGTGCTCTTGGTACCAGATGTCAAACAAACTAGCCCTCTACGCTTTCTAATGCCACCGTTATCAATGCCTTTTAGTGGATCATAGCTGCAGCTAACTAGCTTGAATGCTAACGCTACGTAACGGCCTAGGTTTTTTTTTTTTTCAATTATCACCGATTGTAAAAGCATTCACACTTGCTTCTGCATTAGGCCTTTCTGACTAGCTTATGTAAATGAGTGTACCTGCATTATGTTTGTCATACTGAGGCCCGAAGATCTGTACTAAATGTTTAGTTATAAAAGTAGGCCTCAAAATGAGCACCAATTGAGTTGGGGGTTTTGTTTCAGCAATGAATTTTTTTTTGCATCACTTTTTGTAACAACCTGTTTTTCATTATCGACAACTGATAATGACATGTTTAGAAATTCCCAACTCCAGGCACCCGCAGCGTCCCAGGCACCCGCAGCGTCCCAGGCACCCGCAGCGTCCCAGGCACCCGCAGCGTCCCGCCGTGCCTCGTGAACAAAAGCCTATTTCCAGGAGGGCAGTGACAGACACCTGTCATGGCGGACGCGCCGTACTCAACCAAACCGTGGGAAAACAGGGATGATCCTTATCTTGTTTCCCGGAGCGGCAGACAAACCCCTTCATGCTTATTAGCTGTGTCCCGCCGTCGGTAGTGCGGCGGCTTCGTGGCCCTTTCGCTAGCTCTTCTGTTGATGACGGGCGACGCGGACCGATGATGGGTGGCTGTGCACCTGAGGACAGTCGAAATAGCTCCGAAGGGAGAGCGTGTGAATACTCTTACCTGAGAGAGTGGTGGCGTATTTGTTTTTGATTTGGTTTGTGTTGTTAACTAGACCCTGGGTTCGAGGCTAAGCCCAACCCACGGGGTAGTCCCTATCTCGCATGTTATTGTTGATTGGAGAATTGATGCTTAGGGCGGGCCACTGAAAATGACCGCCCTTAGTCCTTTGTTAATTAAGTGCTTAAAAGTGCATGTGAACGGATGGAGTCCAGTCCAGTCTGAGCAGGGGCTCCATGCTTAGCATGTAACGTGATGCTACTTAGGCTCTAACCTGCCGGGTCGATGAGTAAAGTACCGCAAAGTTTGTTCTTTTGTAAATTCAGTTCTGCTTTTTCTAGTTTAACTCTCTGTATATGTATGCTGTAAATATATGCTCTGCTGTCATCATCTACAAGCTTGCCTCCTGTCCATCTTCCAAGCCGAACAACACTAGAGGGAGGGTTCATAAACCTTCCTCGAAGAAACGAAGGACCTTTGAAATTTGACTAGCCGCTGGGTAAAGGTTCATGTACGCTGACCTCGAGGACACTCTTGACGTCAGTTCTCAATGCGTGGCTACAACACCAGTCCACAAGACGAGTCGCCGCCTGCGAGGCTAACAACCAGAGTTCGGCCAACTCGCAAGATCAGCAAGGGCCATGACGTCCGCTACAGCTAGCCAGACAAGTCAGCTTTCCGGGAATGCACCGCTGTTCGTCCTTCACACACCTCAGTCCCCCCCCCATCATTCCACGGTGAGAGGTTCGAGGACAACAAAGACTGGTTGGCCAGCTTTGACCGTGTGGCGGGCTTCAACGAGTGGGACGGCGAGCGCAAATTGCGGAACGTGTACTTCGCACTACAGGACTCAACCAAGACATGGTATGAGAACCACGAAGCTTCCTTCACAAACTGGGAGATCTTTCGCCGAGAGCTCTTAGCCATGTTTAACACTTAACACCAGCGAACGAAAGGAGGGGGCTGAAATCGCTTTGCAATCGAGGTAGCAGCAGTCAAACAAGAGCGTCGCCATGTTCATCGAGGACATGACACGACTCTTCAATCGCGCTGACCCTGCTATGCCCGAGGACAAGAAGGTATGCCACTTAATGCGAGGCGTCAAAGAGCAATTGTTTGCCGGACTGGTACGTGACCCGCCAAGAACGGTGGCCGACTTTGCCAAGGAGGCAACCAGCATAGAGCGTTCTCTGCAAGAACGGGGGACGCACTACGGCCGTCAGGCTAGTGTAGCAGCCGCTCACCACTGTACGCCCACGTTGCTACCCACTGAAGCGCTTTGAGAGCTTGTGAGGAGCTTGGTGCGCGAAGAACTCGAGAAACTTCGCTTCGAAGCTCCACAGGACAGTGTCGCTGCCATACCGGATGTGGTCCGAGATGAAGTCCGGCGAGCTGTTCAGTCGCCACTAGCTCCGCAGCCAGCACCCTAAGTGATGACATACAGTCAAGCACTAATAAGTCGTCCTGGGCCAGTGAGACAAGCCTTTTCCCCCATCACTCCTGTGCCTTCACTGCGGTACCCAACTGCAGCTGTACCCGTCGTACCGCAGGAGCTCCTGTCCACCATGAGCAAGGCGCGCGTTTGGCGTATGCCAAACAATAGGTCGCTCTGCTACCACTGCGGGGAGCCCGGCCACATCCTACGCCACTGCCGCTACCGCAGAATGGGCTTAGGGGGTTTTCACCTGACGCACCTCGACCACGCTACGGAGAACGGCCGTGGGACATCGAGCAGTATCTGTCCGATAACATGCAGGCAACGAACTCGCGGCAACGCCAGTCCCGGTTGCCATCCCGAAGGCGATTTTCTTCGCCAAGCCGC
Organism: Amblyomma americanum; assembly: GCF_052857255.1. NCBI lineage: Eukaryota > Metazoa > Arthropoda > Arachnida > Ixodida > Ixodidae > Amblyomma > Amblyomma americanum. The sequence goes on from NC_135497.1 coordinate 403,261,612, forward strand.
CCGTCTTTTTCTAGGCAGTTCAGAGACGCGTCCCCACATCGGGAAAACTGAAGACGGCGTCCCCCGGGGTAGGGCCGCCGCTATTGGATCAAGTCAAGAGCCTCCACCCGACGATTCGTGGCTACGATCCGACCGACGACGACCTCGCCCGACGACCTCAGCGACGACGTGCTGTGACCGACTGGTGTCTGCCGAAATCCCAGTAATCGCTGATAATCGCGATGTGACCGCACTTGTGGAAACCAGCACTGATTTTTCTGTAATCAGCAGTCGGTTAGCCACGGCCCTCAGAAAGGTTCTGACCCCTTGGTCTGGGCCACAGATCCGCACCGCCAGCGGCCATGTGGTTACGCCAATCCGCCTTTTTCACGACGCGACTGCGCATGCGCCCATCCCCTGGCGGCGGTGTCTCGAAACATATTGGAAGGGTCGCGCGCTCCACTCGAGACCGGCCGTGGGGGTGTAAACAAACCGGCTTCCTATGCGGGGTGCGTTGCTGTAGCCGTCGGGCGTTCGGCGCGACGCATTTGGCGATACCTACGAAATGTGTTGCATACGGCTGCAATGCCCAATATGTAAAGGGAAGCAAACTCGGATTTTTTCGCTTTCCGAGCGCTTCCCGGGACAGCCTTCGACGCGAAGCGTGGATAAAAGCAGTTCGCCGGCTCGACGATCGTGGCCGCCCTTGGGCACCGTCAAGCACGTCAAGACTGTGCGGGAATCACTTTGTGACAGGTACGGACGAGGTACTGGGTTTAAATGCGTGTGCAGTCTATCACGAAGTGTTTTATTCATGGACAAGAAGGCCTCGAATGTCACCGCGGCACCCAGACTTCGTTCCGACGCTTTTTGCTTTCTCAAGCAAGAAGGCCAAATGGGCAAGTGCTGTGAGTCGCTTTCAACGCGCGATGGAGCGGGCAACGAAAAAGAAGCTACGAGAGCATTCACGCATGGTGCTAAAATTTTGTCATAATCTCCTATGGATATTTTCTTGTTTATGCCACTACACCCTGACCAATCCACCGGTGTGGGTATGTGCCATGTATTAAGAGGCAGAAGAAGAAGGTGCGTTATGCGTGTGTTCGAATCATATCCATGATGAAGAGCTCTGCGTGGTATCTCCAGAATGGATCAATGTGCGCCTCTCATGCTCGTCTTTATGGACGCGCATGCTTGTTTAACCTATGCAGCGGTGTGTTGTGGGAAAATACAGTGAAATGCTAGCAGAGCTGCTTTGTTGCGAGAACGCTTGTGCTTTTATAGCTCGTGTAGCTATTCGGCAGCGCTTGAGCACAACGATTGCTTGTGAAAACTGTTGTCCCCAGTCGTTTTCTGTACTACGGAATGCACGATGTAGTATCCACCTTTAATGAATGGCAGCCATATACAGCGGAAAACGCCAAGCTCACTGATCGGGGATATTTCATTGAACATTATGTTCCGAATGTAGCCTTCATCTCTGAAGCGGTGGCCCTTGCTCAGCTGGTGTTCGCATCGCATGTCGGATGATCGGAGATACTGAAGAATTTGCTCTTCGGTGGGCACTGCAGCCTGCCTCGGACTTCGCACCCAGCCATCAGTCAACCCTACAAATCCTCCAGGTACCAGGTGCTGCCCAGGACACGCCATCGTTGACAGATTCCAACAAAACGTGCTCCGCAGCGGCACTCAGTCCGGCCGGGTTGGGCGCGCAGTACCCTACCAGTGAGCTTCCAGCGTTGTACGCGAGGTGGCAGCACAGGAAAATGAAAAAGGCGGATTGGCGTCTGCACAACACGAATCCAGATCTGCGGTGCTACTTTCCCTGGTTGCTTTGCTGTGCTGCCCGAGTGCTCCAAAGACCTGATACTTGGTTTGGATTTCCTTCGGGAGCACGGTGCTGTCATCAACCTTCAGGAGCTCGCCGTGTCATTTTCCACTCAACCCTCTGTTGACGGCGATCCTGAGCCACACGGGACTAAGTTACGCGTCTTTGACGACTAAGTATTAATTCCGTCAAGAGCTAGCATGCTTGTTACCGTAGATTGCAACAACATCACTAGAACTCGTGGCATCGCTGAAACCAACATGTCGCTGCTCCCTGGTCGGCAAGTCTGTGTTGCTCGCGAAATTGTTGAGCTGAACAATGGCCGAACCAAGCTCTTGGTAACCATTTTTGGCCGTAATCCTAGCGACCAGCATTCAGCAAGGTTTTGAGTTGTGTGGAGCAACGCGACGCGCGATGCCCCGAAAGCGGACACTTCTGTTGCTCGGTGATAAGCTCCATATTATTGAGGAAGCGGAAAAGCGGCATGGAGCAACGAAAGCCAGCATTGCCTGGGACCTTAAGATACCCGAATCTTCGCTTAAGACGATCCTGGCAAACAAAGCGGCGATATTGCAAAATGCCAACAAGTTCAGGCTCAAGCAAGCGGCAAAAGAAGGGCAGCATGAGAAGCTAAAAAAAGTTCTCGTCAGGTGGCTGCATCAGGCACGGAGCTCTGCGATCAACGTGGACGGCGCCATTCTAAAAGAAAAGGTGGACCTTGTGGCATTGCATCTGGGCATTGACGACTTTCAGGCATCGCACGGGTGGCTGCATCGCTTTAAAAAACGAAACAGGATTGTGTACAGCCGCCCCTGCGGAGAAAGCACTTCCGTGAATGTTTCGACGGTGAATGAGTGGATGGAGATGATTGCCGGAGATGATTGCTGCATACAAACCCTGTGACGTTTTCAACGTCGATGAGAGCGGTATTTTTTACCATATGCAGACCGAGCAAACCCTTGCGTTTAAAGGTGACAGCTGTCATGGTGGCAAGCGCAGTAAAGAGCGGGTGACAGCACTATTCTGTGCTAATGAGGACGGTTCCGAGAGGCTGCCCGTGCTCGTCGGAAAATTTGCAAAGCCACGGTGCTTTAAGAACTTGAAGACGCTGCCGTGCAGCTACAACTTTAACAAAAAGGCGTGGATGACGTCTTCGCTCTTCAGCAATTTTTCGCAGAAGTGGGATTACAAAATGGGTTCCAAGGCAAGGAAAATATTGCTTTCCGTGCACAACGCACCGTGCCACCCTCCCGATACGTCCAGACTGAGGAACATAAAGGTTGTTTTTTTTCCACCTAACTGCACAAGCCGGCTGCAGCCGCTGGATGCCGGCATCCTTAAGTGCGTGAAGCAACGGTACCGGAAGCGGTTAGTGCAGCGTCGGCTGGCGGCTATGGAGCGCAGCGAGTCGGAAAGAAAGATCACTGTGCTCGACGCCATGCATTTTATTGCCAGTTCGTGGAATGCAGCGTCGCAAAGCACAATCGCCAACTCATTCAAGCACTGTGGCTTTAAGCGAGAGACTGCCTCCTCTGCTGGGGATGCAACGACCTCGATGCCGCTTGAAGCCGATGCAGGCTTCGCCGACGACGATTTCGAGGGTTTAAACCTCGCCACGACCTTTGCCGAGCACGTGGAGGCCGACTACAACGTTGCGATCTGCGGCGAGGCGTCGCTGGATGATACAATCGCGGAGGCTTTGCCTAGTACCGACACCACTGCAACATCAGACGAGGACAACGTCGACGCCACAGATGCCGTGCCTGCGCCTACCATGTTCTCTGAGGTGCTACGGCACATAGACAGCATCCGGAACTTCATTTGCTCATGCGACGCCGCAGAGGTCCTCCTTTTGGACGTTGCCCAACTCGAGCGGAAGCTTTTGCAAGTTCACGGATCAAATAAGGTCCAAAAGAAACCGACCGACTTTTTTTAAAGTTCGCGCCAGCTGGCTGGAATCGCGGCAGTGGGCAGTGGAGTGCCGGAAAGGTCCGTTTGAATAAAGCATGACTGGTACCTGCACTGCAGCATTAATTATTATTGCATTTACTTTTTTTGGTAATTTCGGTTTCCAAGCCCTGCAGAGTATGTTAGTAGTTTACACTGAAGTTTCTCGTAAATTCGTCGTGCGAAAAAAGTAGCATTTTTATAGGCATAACTTATGTTCGGATTTTACGACGCCCGCATTTTACGACGCTTTTTCACGGTCCCTAGAAAGTCGTATAATCAGGGTTCCACTGTATTTCTTATGAGCCTGTCACACTAGGCCAACAGTCGGCCGATTTTGGTCTGCCAAAACCATGTCGTGATGTCTGGCTCTATGTCACACTGCGCCGACTAAAACAGTCGGCCGACTGTCGGCATCAGGTCTCCCACAAGACGGCAGTTGGCCGATGGTCCGCCAACTCCCATGTCACACTAGCGAGACAGCGTGCGAGACCTCCTGACGACTTGGCCCTTTCACGTTCGCACTCTTCTTTTGTCATTTCCTGCTAGCGAAATTCATGGGCCGGGACGCTTCACTTTTAACTCTTTTAAATAAATCTCACCATAGTAAAACAAACTCATTAACAATCGTGATTATGAAACTAGGTTGAGTGGAGCCCAGTACTGAGCGGCACTTATTGCTGGGTCAGAAAGGCATGGCTCGAAAAATAAATCCAGTCGCTCGCGGGTAAACAGGACGGGAGAGATTATTTAAGGCTAAAATAATAAAAAGAAAAAAATCTCGACCACGCGGATTCAAACTAGGAACCTCTGGAATGCGAAGCTACTGCTATACCCACGACGCTGTGGAGAACAGAGCAATTCGCTGCCTTCAGAGGTGCTGATAAGCATTCTGCAGTGTGGCACTCGCGACAGAAGTAAAGCAGGCGACCCATGTGCGAAAATTCGGCCGGCGCGCTGCACCGGTCGCTGCTTGCGAATTGCAGCTCCACTGCAAGCAGGGACACACAGAGCAGCAAGCATCGCTGCGCCACTCAACTCAAGCACTCGAGCTCAAAGCGTACGCTGTGCCACCCACAGCGATCTGATTACTGCTTGGCTTGGTGTTCAAGTTCGCGCCAGAAAAGACAAAAGAGCCATATTACCAGAAACACCGCCTGCTATACACTAGCAGCGACAAAGCATGCTTGCACTAGTAGCGAGCTTTCGGCAACGGCACCGCCCGCGGTCCCGCCAGGCGACGAACTGCGCTGCTGCCTGACGCTGCGGACGCTGCTTCGCATGTAGCCTGCGCTATAATATCTCTTAATATCGCTTTGCTGTTAACAGTATAATCGCACCATAAACTAAAATTATGGTCGATTTCCACGACACCTTCGGCTGTGGACGACAGGCGAGCCGGACCGCAACGGCGGCCACGATTCTGGCGAGAAATTTTGCTCGTATCAAAGTTGTTGCTTTTAGCAGCAACTCAGTGTTGATCAACGATCCTCAGAAAGGATACATTTGTCACATTTTTCGGTCTCAGCGTTTATTGCTTACGTCAAAAACAATCTTAAGCTGATTTTTATTACGGCGGTGGACAGGATCCAGGCTAGCCTGCCGGCGAGCAGGCTCGGTTTACTTCACGTTCGCACCAAAAAAGAAAAAAAAACCATGCTATCAGAAAGGCTGCCTGCTATATTCGAGCAACAACAGCATGCCTGCGCAAGAGCCACGCTTTCGGCAACGAAAGCCGCCTGCGGGAGCGCCAGGGCAACGAACTGCGCTGCTTCCCGGCTGCCGTGCTCGTCGCTAAGCCTAGCTGGTTCCGCCTCGATGCTGCAGCTCAGGGCGCTTTGGAACTGGCCAGCGCCGTAATAAAGAAACTTCTCTAGTCACCCCTTTACTGCCAACCCGTCCCATAATAAAATAATGTTATGCTCGATTTCCGCGACACCTTCAGCAGCGGATCTAGCAGACGTCAGGCGAGCCGCACGAAGCAGCAGCAGCAGCAGCAGGCGGCTATAGGATGAAATTTGCTTGTATTGTAGTTATTACTTCAACCAGCACCTTGGCATTGGAAACGATCCTCAGTAATGATACCTTTTTGGACATTAATCTATACCACAGCTTGTTATGAACGTAAACAAACAGTACTGTAGCGGAATTGTGTCTGGTGAATGTTTTTGCTCGATGACACGGTCGGCAGACTGGTTTTGTCGCCGTCGCGGGCGTCAAAGCATGTCACACTACAAAGACATCTGGTCGTCGGACGCGTTGGTGTCGTCAGCCTAGTGTGACAGCTTGGTCTGCCACAGACAAGGTCTGCCGACCAGGTTGGCCGATCTTTGGTGTCTCTGTCGGGTCGGCGTCGTGTCGGGCTAGTGTGACAAGGCCCTTAGGGAACACACCGCACGAAATACAAAAGTAAATAAAGGCAGGAAATAACAGGACATCCGCACACTCTCTCAGCCTTCCGTTTCTTGCCTAAGTATATTTGTCTTTCATGCTCCGCATGCCCAGAGACATGATCGCAGCAACTAGCCCCATTGTTGCTGCTGTCGTAGATCGATGTTGCTAGAAATATATGCATTCTTGGATCTCTATCCACAGCATACCAAACAGCTCTCTTGAGAGTACACAGGTGCACGACAGTTTTGAAACTTGCGTCGTCAACATGTGGGGACTTTGTATCTAGCAATAATGACAAGCCTGCCTAGCCAATAAACTTGCTAACTCTATCTTTAACTGTTAAAGTATCTAAAGGAAGCGCTCTCTTGTTTGCCATTTATAATGCCATATGACAAGCATTCTTCACACCATTAGTTTCACAAGGCATACCTTGCAAGGCATGCTAAACAATGTAAACATACATTTCAGCTGAGATGAGACACGGCAAGTTACAGGCATTTTGTGTCACGTGAACCACGCAGAGTCCATTACTCCTTCTCGAACTTCCTCAACATCTCCAAAATTCAATACCTTCACAGGACACAGAGGACAACTTCATCCTACTTGCATTCTCAGCAAAAAAAAAGCATGGTGAATGGTTTAGCATGGCTAAGCACCAAAAGGCCTTTACGATAAAAACCTTTACCCGGAAGGCATTTACCATGACGACCTTCACCCTAAAGGCCTTTACCTCCCAGGTGAAGGCCTGCCAGGTGTTCACACCTGGCACGTTGTCCACAACGCGGTGGGAGCTTCAGGGATGTACGTGTGCCCGAAATCGAAAAATACACCTAGCAGTGCTACCACACTAAAACTGACTCAGTGGCTCTTTCTAGCTATGCCCATCTTTGTCCGGCAGCAAAAGATGTATCTATAGCTGAGAAAATTGCACTTAAAAACTTTCCTGCCACAATTTCAAACTTGGGTGTCAAGGCCGTAAAGGACTCTGTGGTCAATGTTTCCGAGTGAGTGGCAAAAATAGGCCATGTTGGCAACACCCGTGCAAAATTTTTTTACCTTTTCTAGCGTATTAAAACTCTGTTTTCAGTGAATGTACTGTCATTGTCATTAAAACATGGTAATCTAGTGATACAGACCAAGTTCGATTTGTCCCAAGTGTCCCCTCACTGTGCTCATATACAGCAACGAAAACTAATGCTTATAGTAGCATATAGCTGCTTCCTGTATGTGAATGAGGTCTTTGGATCGGGAAATGTAGGCAAGACCTGGCCTGGTGCAGCTGCCAAAACAAAGACCCTGAAAAGTGACAAAACAGGACGAAAGTTCCCAAGAGCTCTCAGAGTGAAACAAAAAGTTTGGGGGCTTCAGCTCAAATATACACACAAGTACCTGCAATTTCCTTTTACTGAGAAAGCTCTGCTGCAGTTCCTAGCTTGGAAATGAAGTGAGCGTACAACTAGACAACACTTACCAATTTTCAGGTCGAACATGTGTCGTATGCCCTTTCATACCTTGTGCATATGAACTACATACCATCCTACCTTTTTGTTTCAATGTGCATTCGTACAGTGCTTATATAGGTAGTAGATTAAATTTAATTTCAACAAAAAAATGTGTAATTATAAAATTGATACGCTGCCTCATTTAGCCTTTGCTAGTTACAAGTATTAAATGCTTACAGAAATTTAACAAGAGACATTTTTAACCGTGTTTGGCACATGAGAGCTTTAGCAACTTATGCACTGTAAAATACAACACAACATAATGTTTACAGGCATACAGTCCACTGTCGTTAAGACGAACTTGGTTAAAGGGGTCATGACAGCCTATTTTCACGCATACCCTGCTTATCGCCTTTAATTCCCAACAGGCTAAATTACAATTCCCTCAATTTTCAGTTGATTCTGTGCGGTAAATATCTTTAAAACGAATTTTTTTCGTTTCTTATGCAAACTGCTTGCTGGTCTGGCAACCTCTGATCGCTGACGTCACGAGTGTATACACGCCACGCGTCGTCTGCTGCGAGCTGTTTATGTGCTTGCATGCACACTGTAGGCAGTGGTCGCTCGAAAAGTTTTTCTTTTAGCCTAGCGAAATAAAATGCATTTTCCGTGTTCTCTTTTGGGAAGCCTTCAACTCAGTACGCGAGCTGAGTGATCCTTGGGAAAGCAGGCTTGCTCGTGGCGCCCACTTTCAGATTGTTGAGGAAACAGAAATCGATGGACCCCTCCTTTATTATTTACGCTTAGAAGCATACTGTTAGCATGTTATGAGTGTGGTCTCTTTTGAGCAGTCAAGTGCTGCCGTATGTGAAAAGCGGCACGTGCCGTGCATGCCTTGGCCGATGTGCGCCATGAAAGCCACAGCATTTTGTAGCTAGCTACCAAGATCTTGTCCGCTATTCATCACTCGATGATTCAACTCAAATTATCAAAAGGTGCACTACAGAAACCCTGAGGCATGAAAGGAGTAGAGAAAAGTGCCGAGTGCGACGACTTCCCCGCTGCATGTATGCGTTTGTAGGTTGAACATACATTTCCTTCAACTCATAGAACCTTTTTGCAGAAACCAAGCCGCTTGCAAAACCCTACGTGACTCGAATGCTTTCACTGTCCGCACCGATGAATAGTAGCCGCTGTCTAAATGAGTTCTTCAAAATAATAGTACAGCGTTTTCCTGTGCGTGCGGATTGTGCCCAAGGAGTGCGACGATTACGACAACTGCAGCCCCGCGCAGAGGTTGTTTACATGGCTTTGCGCAAACAGCACTGCTCGTTTGCGTGGCATAAAACGCCTGGTGGGTTATCCTTATCTTAAATATTACGTACTCTTGCTCACAAACTGCACTTTCACTTATTTACACACCATGATAACACTGCAATAAGCACCAAAGATGCTATATATAGCCTGCTTGGGAAACACTTCACGTAGGATACCAGCGCTTTCCGCTAATTGTATCTACTTTCTCTTATGTCACCAAAATTTAATTTTAGATTAGTTTAGCTAAAGATACGTTCAGACATTACTTGAATTAATGAAAACAACCAGATTTGTTGTCCATAGTCGGCGCCGACGGCAGCTGCCGGCTGCCTTCTGCACATGCTATGCAGACCGGGTCACATATATCGGCACTTCCCCCTTATTGTACTCGCGTCCTGCGATCTAGGCAGTCATCGCTTTGAGGGCACTGTAGGCAAAACTACGCTCGATAGCTATTTGCAAGCGCTAAAAGTTGCGAATTTTCTCTCCGCAATCGTCGAAATCGCACATACGGATCCTGCGTACTCGCTAGGCCTCGTCACGAAAAAGGCCGGCAGTCCACCGTCAACCGAAATTCAAGAATATGGCAAAAGTGCCTCACTGATTAGTAACAAAAGTGTGACGATATGATATGTAGCCGCTTGTTTCGCTTTTTTCAATACGGATAAGGTACACAAGAGCAGTTTTTCCGGCTGACGCCTCACCGGGCGCGAAGCTTTCGCTCGGCTGCACAAGCCCAGGCGAGGGCGGTGAGCAGCACCATCGTGCGGCGTTTTCTGCCTGTGTCGCTTGCCTCGCCGATCGGTTCTATGCGCAGGCACTGAATGAAAATACATCTTCGCTGGTGCATGCACATCGCTTATGTCACCATGGCTAGCATGAGGTCCATTAAGTTTTAAAATTCTCAAGTTTGTAGAATGTCATACCAACTAGTACCCTATCATTCTCTTCTGGTTCCCACTAAGCTGATTCTTTTTAACATTACTACGAAACACTATCATTGATCGTGCTCGCGTCACCGCCCGTCTAGCGTGACAGACCGGTGCGTCAGCGATGGCATTTGTGTACCGATCAGCCCACCGACCGTCGATCGCCGTCGCATCGGCCTATAGCGTGACCGGACCCTACCTATACCGAAGAAAAACTGCGTTACTGTTATTATCGCTTTTGCGGTACCAGTCATTCATATATGGGGGACGACTGCTACTTCGATCGCCAGCGAAAGTACAGGAGGGAATGAGATCTCGCTTCCTATATTGCAGCAATGAGAGCAGGCGACGTTGCTCCGTGCATGTGCTTGTGACGTCATGGCAGTCGCTGCCGGTGGGGGGAGTCTCCCGGTCTCAATTTCGATCTCATCTTTTGGAAAATACACCGCGTCCAGGGCTGCCAAATTTCGGAAATTGAATCATAAGCTGTTGCATTAGTTACTGAACCAGAAAACTGCAATATTCCCACACCACTAACTCCTCTAGTGGCGCCATACCGTGGCTAAACTGCATTTCCTGGCAGTTGGCAAGCCTTGAGCCATCTCAGTCTGTGTTGCTCGAGGAATTGTTGAACTGAACAATGGACGAACCGAACTCTTGGTGACCAATTTTGGCTGTGAACCTCTGTGTTTGCCTGGCAGAATAGCTATTGCGTGTTTCGAGGAACTCTGCGAACTCGCGGGACAGCACGCTTTGTCTGGAGCCCCGGCATCAGAGGAGGAACCGACCACCCAAATACAGTTAAAACTCGATTTAACGAAGTTGAGGGGAGCCGTGAATTATTTCGTTAAATCGAGAACTTCGTTAAATTGAAAGAGGCATTTCTTGGGCACATAATTCAGTACATTCGATTACAGTAAAACCTCGTTAAAACATACCCGCTTAAACAGTTCTTTCGTTTTAAAAGTAGTAAAGTCAAGTCCCCGACTGAGCACCCATTGAACATAATGCATTTTGCATCCGCATAAACCGTACCAGCTTATCGCGATCGTATTGGTTAGCACGTACCATTTTCACTTTTCGTCGCACTCGCGCGTGACGAATTCAAGCCGGTAGCACCGACCCAAAGGAGGTTCAGCTAGCGGCGCAACAATCTTCCCTAAATACCGCCGACGGGACGGCAAGCCACACAGCTAATGAAAAATTGGCGCCAAAGTTGGTAATCATACAACTAGCGCAATCTTTGGGGGTCCGTATGGTCATCGTCATGACCCCCGCGCTACATTCGAGTGGGTAGCGCCAACACCACGACCGGCGCCGCTAGCGCGTATGAAAAGAAACAACAAAAATTCTTACTCGACAAGAAAGGCCCGAGGGGACTACAAATTTATTTTCCGCCAAAGAAGTCGGTGATCTTTGCCTGCGTGCGCTTTGTGAGCAACGGCCACACCGATTTCTCGTAGGTCTGAAGTGCGTCCAGCGCGTCTTCCGTCCCCTCGTGTACGCTGGCAAAATGTCGCAGCAGATCGAGAGCATCCATCACCTGACCTGGTGTCGGCACGGGAGCTTCGGCACCTGCAGGGTCGTCGGCAGCGTCTTCAGCCGTCACTCCCTCCACGCTTCCTACAAGCCGCAACATATCGGCATCAGTCAAAACTTCCGTTGTGACTGTGTTTGCGTCGGCGTTCACGTAGTCTGAGAAACTTATGCCTGTGGGCACTTCATCCACTGAGCGAAGGTGTTCCCAGGCATCTTCATCCTCGTGCACGGCGCTCGCGCAGTCCGGACCAGCTTCGGCAGTTTCAGGGCCTAGTGTACCGAAACCGGCAGTCCTGAAGCAGTTGACAATTATCGACGGCCTTAATGCTCTCCAAGCCGCCGCCACCATCTCAACCGCCATAAAAGTATCTATTTTCGTCTCGCGCTTCAGCTCCAGGTTGAGGAGAACTCTGTCGACGACTCGACGCTTGTATGCGCACTTCACGCTATTAATTATCCCTTGATGCGAGGGCTGAACCACGGACGTTGCGTTTGGGGGGAAGTAGCGGAGCTCCACGCTGGTCAGCTCGACCTCTGCAACGTAGTGGGCCGTGCAGTTATCCAGCAACAGGCACACTTTCCTTTTCTGGCGACACATGTCGCTGTCAAATTCCTCCAGCCATGTAGCGAAAATGGCACGCGACATCCACGCCTGTGAATTGGCAACGTACTTCACAGGAAGCTTTTTGGTGCCTTTAAAACAGCGCGGCCTCGCACTCTTTCCGATGACAAGCGGGTCTCGTTTGTTGGTGCCGTCCATGTTGACGCACAGCAAAAGAGTCAGCCTTTGTTTGCTGTGTTTGCCGCCGTGGCACGCCTGCCCCTTCAGGGCGAGTGTTTTTTTAGGCAGCATTTGGTAGAATAGACCGCTCTCGTCGGCGTTGTAGACGTCGCTGGGGGCATATTTTCCCAGCATGTCGGGCACGTTTTCAGACTGCCAGTCGCCGACTACAGCCATGCTTACGCTGCTCGCTTCACCGCTAAGCACTTTCCCGACGATGCCGTGTCGTTCTTTGAAGCACGACAGCCAGCCGGGACTTGCCTTGAACTCGTTGTCGCCCAGCAAGCACGCGAAAGAGCGAGCTTTTTGTTGGAGCAGGTCTCCACTCACGAGAATACTATTCTTCGCCCGCAAATCCATAAACGAAGAGGGCCTCTTCCATTTTGCTTTGAGGAGTGGTCTTCAGCGTTTTTTTGCGCGAGAGATTCCCCGACGAAGTGGCGCGGAGGATGTCATCTTTCCCTTTCAATATTGTGGAGAGAGTACTCACTGGAATGCCATGTGATGCAGCCACGTCACATTTCTTCTGTCCACTTGTCACAGCACGAATTATGTCCGCTTTCTCGTCCAGGGTAAGCCTTTTTCGTTTCTTGCAGGGCTCCATCTGCTAGTCAGGAGGGTTAGCGGCGCGCTTGCTCGCACACACCACGTCCGCGTTCACGATAGCAAGGCTAGACTGATGGAGGCCTAACAAGCTGAGCTTGACAAAGACGTGTGTTCAAAGGCACGGGGAAATCCGCACAAGAGCGAACACAGCGCACAACACACAAACACACACAAAAAAAAACACGCGAACTGCAACAGCGCCATCTATGAAATGTGGCACAAAACTTTTTTACTGCTGGCGCCATCTCGTGAGCTCGACTCAAAATTAAAACTCGTTTTGCGCCGCGCAGTTTGAAAAAAGCGACAGGATGAAGATGCTCCGCGCTGTTACCGCTGACTCGCAATCAATAAATTTTGGGGTGCTGTCTACAAAATAGACCAAAAATTAACACTTTTTCACCTTTATTTCTCGAAAAAAAGGTTCGTTAAATCGGGACAGATCACGGAATCGGTTTCGTTATTTCGGGTTAGTCAAAGCATTGAACCCTATGGGCGTCTGAGGGGGAATTAGGATACCTTCGTTAAATCGAGATTTTCGTTAAATCGGGTTTCGTTAAATCGAGTTTTGACTGTAAGAACTGACGTGAACCCAAACCTCCCATCTAATCAGAAACGCTGCTTGGAAAGCGTTATCCAGTCTTTCTGCGACTGCTTTACCTCGGCCTCTAAGGTTAGGCAGACACCACTCACAAAGCACTGAATTATAGTTGACGCCAACCAACGACCGTTATGTCAGCCGCCTTACCGGATCTCTTCGAAGGAGCGTGATGCCATTCGCCACCAAGTTCAAGAAATGTTCCAGGACGACGTGATACAGCCGTCGACGAGCCCGTGGGCGTCGCCTGTTGTTCTGGTGGCAAAGAAAGATGGAACCCTACGGTTCTGCGTTGATTACAGACATTTAAACAAAGTCACAAAAAAGGATGTTTATTTTCTCCTGCGTATTGATGACTCCCTGGACCGGCACCGGGAAAAGACCGCCTTTATTACACCTGACGGTCTGTACGAATTCCGGGTGCTCCCTTTCGGCCTGTGCTCAGCTCCTGCAACCTTCCAGAGGATGATGGGCACCGTTCTTGCCGATCTCAAATGGCAGTCCTGTCTCGTGTACTTGGATGACGTTGTCATCTTCTCTGACACGTTCGAAGAGCAATTGAGATGCCTGCGCGCTGTGTTCGAAGCAATTCGGTCGGCCGGTCTTCCCCTGAAGCCCGAAAAGTGTCACTTCACTTTCGAAGAGTTGAAGTTTCTGGGCCACATCGTGAGCACTAAAGGGGTTAGCCCAGACCCCAATAAGACTGCTGCCGTGGCTGCTTTTCTTGTGCCCGCCGATAAGCACAGTGTGCGCCGCTTTCTGGGTCTCTGCGCCTATTATCGGCGTTTTGTGCAGAACTTCTCCCAGATCGCTGAGCCCCTCACCCAACTCACAAAAGATTCCGAACCATTCTTCTGGGGCCTGCAGCAACAGAAGGCCTTTGAAGACCTCCGAACTCGTCTCCAAAGTACGCCCATCCTTGGACACTTCGACGAGTCAGCCGACACTGAACTACACACAGACGCCAGCAACATCGGCCTCGGTGTGGTCCTTGTGCAGAGGCAGGATGGTCTCGAACGCGTAATCACATACACGAGCCGCACCTTGTCACGACCTGAGGCGAACTATTCCACCACCGAAAAAGAATGCCTGCCCATTGTGTGGGCAGTAACCAAATTTCGCCCGTACCTATATGGCCGCCCTTTCAGGGTCGTCAGTGACCGCCACTCGCTGTGTTGGCTGGCAAGCCTCAAAGATCGCTCAGGATGGCTTGCACGCTGGAGCCTTCGACTTCAGGAATTCGATGTCACCACCAAGTCTGGTAGGAAGCACAGTGATGCCGATTGTCTCGTGCTCCTATCAAGGACAACCAAGCTGACCCCGACGACAATTCTGTTTTTCTTGGCGCCATCACCACTTCCATTCTCATTCAACACCAAAGAGACGACAGCGAACTATGGCCCCTCATTGAGTATCTGGAAGGAAGCGCTCAGTCTCCCCCGCGAATATTTTCGCGCAAGCTGTCGTCGTTCTGTTTACGTGACGGCGTCCTGTATAAGAAAAACTACAGTCCAACAGAAGCTGTCTACCTACTCGTCGTGCCTACGGCCCTTCGCGACGAAGTCCTGCAGGCGAGCCATGATGACCCATCTTCTGGTCACCTGGGTTTTTGTCAAATTTTGGCACGAATACGGCAAAAATACTACTGGCCCAGGGTTGCTGCAGTTGTGAAGCGTTACGTAAGAACTTGCCGCAAGTGTCAGCGTAGCAAGACGCCGCCGACTAAGCCAGCCGGCCTACTGCAGCCTATTGATCCGCCTCAGGTCCCCTTCCACCAAGTCGACATGGACATACTCGGCCCATTTCCGGAGTCCTCGCTGGGTCGCCACCGACTACGTGGTCGCCACCCACTACCTCAGCCTATACTGTGAGACTAAACCTCTTCCCCGTGGTACTGCTGACGAAATTGCGAACTTTTTCATTCAAAACATTGTCCTTCATCACGGTGCACCCACCATCGTTTTAACTGACAAGGGAACAGCGTTCACTTCGGCCTTAACGCAGGAGGTTATGCGCCTGAGCTGCACCAGTCACCGCAAAACAACCGCTTACCACCATCAAACGGACGGCCTCACCGAACAGCTCCACAAGACGATCGCCGACATGATTTCTATGTATGTCGACGCGGACCATTGGAACTGGGATGCCATACTCCCTTAAGTCACCTTTGCCTATAATTCTGTGGTCCAGAAACTGCGGTCCAGGAAACGACACACTTCACTCCATTTCGTTTAGTACATGGTCGCGAAGCCACAACCATGCTGGATGCAGTGCTGCTTCCAGCTAGCGCTACCCCCTCTGTTATGGGTGCTGCCCAATTTGTTCGTTACGCTGAGGCCTCCTGCCAACTCGCTCGACAGCGCATCCGGCACCAGCAAGTTCATGACGCTCGGCGCTACAACCTCCGCCACCGAAGTGTGGGTCACCTGCCCGGCGAACAAGTCTGGGTGTGGAGCCCAATCAGCATGCGGGGACACTCTGAGAAACTTCTACACAGATACTTTGGCCCCTACGAGGTGCTCCGCCAGCTCAGTCAAGTTACCTACGAAGTTCTCCCCCAAGGAACAGTTCGCTCTTTAGACGGCCGACCTCCGAAGTTGTCCACGTCGCTCAGATGAAGCCGTACCACGCCCACTATCCCCTCGTGCGTGTCTACACCACATGGCAGACACATGCGACTACCCTTGTGGTCCTGCCTCCAATTGCTACCACACTGAGTCAGTGTCTTTAAGAGAGGGGGAGCAATGCCACACTACTACCGTATTTACTCGAATCTAGGCCGGCCACGATTCTAAGCCGAGACCCGAAAGTTGAAGGCCACAGAAAAAAAAAAAACTTACCTCGATTGTAGGCCGGCCGAAAAAACAACACTGTTTATACCTCATTATCACAATTATTTTTATGACGCGACACGACTGTTCTTACGTCGCCGCGCACGTGAAAGTGCGTGGCGCGAAACGACTGCACCATGTGTCTGCGCATAGGCGACTTGGTGTAGAGAGAGGAACTCGAGTGAGACACAGCGGGAAGCATCGTGCCTGCATGCTCTGCCGAAGCGTGATTGATGGCCCCGAGAGGGACCGTTGAAAAAAAAAAGCTGCCAAAGGAGCTTTGAGAGAAGAGGAGGAGGAGAGGCGGCGTTGGGCGAGGAGACATATGCAACGCCAGCCCGGGATCAGCCCCCGCTCATTCGTCATCATCATCGCTGACTTCTTTATCGCTGGCCTCCTCGAACAGTGCACTATCTTCACTGCCATCAAGTGCATTAGAGATGCAGCACTTGCGGAATGAGCGTGCAACCAAGCTTTCTAGGATGTCATCCCAGGCTGCAGCTATCCAAGTGGCTACAACTCCCAGTGAGGCGCGCTTTATTCGGCCTGTTGGTGTAAGCTCGCGCCGCTCTTCACTAAGCCAGTCCACGTAGTACTTGCGCAGCCGATCCTTGAAAGGCTTATTGAGGCACACATCAAGAGGCTGCAGCTGGCCTGTCATGCCGCCGGGTATGATGGCGACGTCAGTACCGGCTTCGGAAAGCGCAGCTTTTACGCCGTCAGTGAGGTGTCCACGGTAAGAGTCCAGGACGAGGAGGGAACGCTTGGCCAAGAGGGCTCCTGGACGCCGCTGCCAAACCATTCTGATACACTGCTCAACCATATCGCTCGCCATCCATCCATTTTCGTTGGCGCGGACGATCACATTTCTTGGAAACACTTCCCGAGCTGGTAGAGTCTTCCTCTTAAAAATTATATACGCCGGCAGCTTGTGGCCATCCGCCGTGCAGGCCAGCATTACAGTCATGCGCTGCTTTTCGTATCCGGCCGAGCGCACTTTCACTTCCTTGGCACCTTTTTCGTTCACGGTGCACGACACTGGCATGTCAAACCATACCGGCGTCTGGTCAGCGTTTCCCATTTGTCCTACGGCGTAGCCGTGCTCCATCCTCTTCCTTATTACGAATCGCTGAAATGAGATCAGCTTCTCTTCGAAGTCGCCCGGCAGCTTTTGACAAATGGACGTGCGACGTCGGAGGCTGAAGCCAAAGCGCTTCATGAACTTCTGCAACCAGCCCCGGCTGGCTTTGAACAGTTCCCGGGGGACGCCTCGCTCTCTCGCCAGCTCTCTTGCTTTGGCTTGCAGCACTTCCGTGGTCACTGGAAGTGCCGCTGACCTCTGCGTCTCCACAAACTCGGCCAGAGCTACCTCCACTTCTGGATGGCGGCCTTTCTTGGGGCCCGTGAAAGCCGTTCTCGTTGCCGCGCAAGCAAAAATTTCGTTCCGCTGCCCCCTCCAACGGCGAACATTCTTCTCATCCACGCCGAAGTCCCGCCCGGCTTGAAGATTTGACGACTGCTCTGCAGCGACTATAACTTTCCGCTTGAAGGCGGCACTATAATGGCACCGCCTGTTTGGTGCCATGGTGTTGGTGATAAAAACTACGCACGAAAACTTCACTGCTGCGAATGTGCTCACGCCACCGCACGAGAACAGAACAAGGCCAAAATGGCAGCCAGTGCTCATGTGTGCTTTGATCAGTATCGGCTACGGATAGCAACGGCTACGGATAGCAACGGCTACAGTGCTGTCTTTCGTTGGCGTTTTGTGGGGGCGCCACCTGCGTGCTACATTTATTCGTATTTTACGAATACGAAACCTCGAAACGAAATCCTCGAATCTAAGCCGACATAAGAGTTCTACATCTCGTTTTTTTTTTAAAAAACTATCGGCCTAGATTCGAATAAATACGGTAACTCCTCACCTAAACTGCATTTCTTGGCAGTTGGCAAGCCTTGAGCCATCTAGGGGCTAGATGCTTTGTCTTCACCTCTCGTGCTGCCTGCTACCTTGCGCGTCCCAATGTCTTGCGCGTATAAGTAAATCAAGTAAACCAGTCCTGCTTACGTCAACCGTTTCTCGGTGACAATATGAAGAGCGACCCTGTCATGGCCCCTTTATAAGATGAATTCTAGGATAAAAGGAACAACATGAGAACATTTGGCTGGTCTTCCACTGACCCAATGTTGAAAAAAAAAAGATTCACAGGCAATCACGATACTTCCTACTGCGAACTTTGAACGCAGCGCTTTAGATGTTTGATTCTGTAAGTGTTTCTTCGAAGCTAGAATTACGGCACGTGCTGACCGACGGCGCTATACGTTCTTCACATATAGGGTGCACCGCGTCTGTTCGTCACTTTGCGCCAAAGCAGGCGTGCGCACACACATAGCGTCCACAATACAAATGCTCTCTCATCCGCCCACCAAGGCTCGCGTCGCCATTGGTCAGGCAAGGAGAGTGATTTCCAGAGGTTTCAAGTTTCTTCTCTCCGACCCGGCACCGCCGTGAGCAGTCGGAGTGTAGAGGGTACCACACAACACACGAGGTTACGAGGTCTGTGCGGGGTTGTGGAGCGCAGACGTGATTCGTTTTGAGCCACCCCGCATTTTGGCGCACTATGGCATATATCTGAGCAAGCTGCGGCATTGCAGTCCAATCGGGGATCCACAACTAACGACTGTCCCTTTGAGCCCTATGCTACATACCATATTACACGAATGCAATGAGACTACAAATATGAAGCGAAAAGAGGCACGAAAACACAAAATTATGCTGAGGCAGATGGCGATCGCCCATTACTTAACAAGCTATGGTTGCGTTGGTTGCTATGAGGCATGTTCCTGTCATCCAAGCTCTCCAAACTTTACCAGAAGCTTAACAAAGCAATTTCTAGGTTCCAACAGACGACGATACAGGATTAATGCAGCCACAGCAAAAGCAGCGCAGAAGCACGCATATGTGCGCCAACTTTTTCCGCACCGCTAAGCTAAGCTAAGGTCTAATGCTAAAAAGAGCAACATGTTGATGTTGAGCTTAACTCATATGACATAAAAAGAACTAAAATTCCAGTTAGTTTGCCATAGTGGCTCAGCAGCTATGGCTCAGCTGCACCCACTGCATATGAAAGGAAGCACGATACAAATATGTCCTTGTACAGAGATTTCAATGCACACCAGAAAACTAAGTGATTGAAATTATTCTGGAGCCTTCCTCACACCTAAAAGGCCACATGCATTTTTTCCAGGATATTACACCTCGCAAACCAATTAACCAAATGCCAGTCATCATTGACGGTGCCATGGATAAGTTGGAAATAATGAGCATTTCACTAAGGGTGTGCAGTGTGCACTTTGAATAGCACTGCTGCATTCCTGCACCCATGATCCGACTGTCAGCATATGTTACTCTCTCTGCATATTTTTCAGGCAAAATAACTCACATTTGAAGTGCTTCGCACATCTTAATTACAGTTCAAGACTGCAGGAAGAGAACTTGCAAGGATTGTGTGTTTTTACATGCGGACCAACAACCCCGAAGTTCTGAGATGCTCCCACTAGTTTACACAACATATTATTCAAACTAAATTTTGGTCCCTTGTTGTTGAAATTGAGAACGTTTTAGCGAATTGAAAGAGCGGAAAAAAAAGGTGAAAGGGAGGGCACAAAGCCTCAATAAAAGTAAACGAAGGAAGAGGGGTGTTAAGAGCTAACCATGTCACTTGGGATCGTGAATATAACTGAGAGGCTATGACAACACACCTGAGGCGGCTTTGGGGCACACCATAGTTGCCAGCCTGGAGTCTGGCAAAGGTGCATTGGTAGCCCATCCGCAGCAAGCATTTCATAGTAAGCGGCAGTATCTTCCCTTCCAGGCGGTAGAGGAAGCCTTGCACATTCTCCAGTAGGAAGTGCTGTGGCCGGTAGTAGTCACAGCAACTCAGGTACGTGCACACCAGTGAGTTCTGCAACATGGAAAACATCATGCAGATCTCAACTCAGAAGCAGCAGTGAGTGCAAATGATCTACATAAGGGCATGCTAGTAAATTCAACACACAAGCCGAGAGAAGCTACAAAGCTATGGCAATACGAATATTTTTTGTGACCCTATGAGATTCCCATCATTGAGATTCTACAGCAGGCACAGAGAAGCATAAGCAAACAAAAAAATTTTTCATGCTACGCGAAACATATTCAAGCCAGAAACTGGAAACAAATCTTATTACTGCGTTAGTATTAGAAGGGCCTGTGCAAGCAAAATTGGCAAATGACGTCTGTCAATAGCCAGTGGTAAGTGGCCCACTGGCCATGGTGGGCAGGCGGCAACCTGCCCATTGGACTATCAACGAACTTCGTATACTACCTCGGATATGATGAGCTTTCGTGTGTCAACCTTGGCTATAACGAACCCTGGTTGAAACAAACGTAGTGTGCTGACCTTGTATATAGTATACCACCTCGCATTAATGAACATGTGGCTGCAAATGCACTGAAACATTTCACCAAGGATTGCCTAAGTTTTTTTTTTTCTTTTGGAGTGAGCGGCAGGCATTCTACAGACCTTAGAATCATACAGGCGCTATTGTAATCTGCCATAACGATACCTGTTGCCGCTATCACTGCGTAACTATAGCATAACATGAATATTAATTTGCCTTTATGTCAACATTGTTAAAAAATATTGTCAACCCCTGGCAACACACCTTAAGCATGGCCTTGTCTGTATGCTGAAAACGGTTCAGCGAGCTGAAGCCCTGACAAGGGGGACCTCCACAAAGAAGCTACATGTCCCCCTTCTGTGGCAGGCACTGCCCCTTGGCATTTGTTGTCTTTCTCTGTACATGAATCACACCAGAAAAAAACGCCACTTAAGCTCCTGGAAGTGCATAGCGTCAACATCCACTGAAACATGCACAATCTGTTTGAACCGCAACACACACCATTCTGCATCTCTGTGTTCATCCACAGGAGCAAGCAATGTGCCTCATGTTACAGCAAAAGCCCTACCGCAAGTGCCATGAACAATGAAGATTCCCTTACTGCCTGTAAATATGCTCATTTACACTTCTTGACTGCTGACATACATGCATAAAAACTGCAGCAATCATTCTCCATATAATGACCTTGTCACCTTCAAGCTACTGCAACAAATAAACAAATGAATTGCAAGGAAGCTATGCCTTCCAGCCCAAATCAAACCTAGCACTGGATAGACAATTAGTTCAGACCACCCAGTGGATCATCCCTCGTCAGAAAAATGAACAACGCTGCTCCACCAGCTGGCTTCTGCGTACAGGGAAAAAAATCTTTGGACCTTCATCACTTTCAAGACAAGAACATCAAGACAAGAACATCACACTATCAAGAGATGGGAAATGCTTATCAGACACCACTGAATGATGTCATGCTGAGGAACACGACAGATACAGAGAAAGACACAGGAAGTACTGAACTAAAGAATGTAAGCCAGCAAAACAAAAAGGTGACAAATCCTCTACATGTCAAATTTAATTTAAAAATTTTTTAGTCTCGTATGCATTGCTAGAAAAGGGCAGGACAGGCTGCAATCATACTCCATGCATGGAGACAGTAACAATCTCCATGCATGGAGACATTAACTTTCAAGGCACTGATTGTGCCACAATACTACTATGGGTTCTCAGCAGCAATTGCACAGGTTGTGATGACAACAGCCAATTTTAACTTTTTTTTTTCCCAAACCTTCATGACGTCACTCAGAAAGGCACTGAAGTCCTGGGTGACAACAGTAGCCTCTGGGAAATTTCTCTGAAAAGCCCGTGATGCCACTTCACTGTTGCCCACAGCCCAGCATGCTTTGCCAGTGTGTTTTTTTCCGGCATGCATCTTAACAATATTCAGGCTGAGGCTAATGCATGGTCCATAATATTAAAACAGCGCTAAGCAACAAGGACGAAGAATGAAGGGAACACACACAAAGGCACTGTGTGTTCCCTTCGTTCTTCGTCCCTGTTGCTTAGCGCTGTTTTAATATTATGGAGCATTTCCAACTCGCCCAATCTGCCGTTCTTCTAATGCATGGTTACATGAATTATCCTTATGGTTGAATATAAATAAACTAGAATTAAATGTTAGTAAAACAAAGGTTACTGTATTTAAAGCTCGCAACAAGACTGATGATTTTGGAATTCAGCCTACTTTCAAAAACAGTGCAATCGAACACGTTTCTTTCTAGAAATTTTCAGGCATCATTTTTGAAGAACACTTGAACTGGACCCTGCATATTAATAAGACTCATGCCAACGTATCCATGTCACTGTGTGTGCTACAGTCAAAACTCGATTTAACGAAACCCGATTTAACGAAAATCTCGATTTAACGAAGGTATCCTAATTCCCCCTCAGACGCCCATAGGGTTCAATGCTTTGACTAACCCGAAATAGCGAAACCGATTCCGTGATCTGTCCCGATTTAACGAACCTTTTTCGAGAAATAAAGGTGAAAAAGTGTTAATTTTTGGTCTATTTTGTAGACAGCACCCCAAAATTTATTGATTGCGAGTCAGCGGTAACAGCGCGGAGCATCTTCATCCCGTCGCTTTTTTCAAACTGCGCGGCGCAAAACGAGTTTTAATTTTGAGTCGAGCTCACGAGATGGCGCCATCAGTAAAAAAGTTTCGTGCCACATTTCATAGATGGCGCTGTTGCAGTTCGAGTGTTTTTTTGTGTGTGTGTTTGTGTGTTGTGCTCTGTGTTCGCTCTTGTGCGGATTTCCCCGTGCCTTTGAACGCACATCTTTGTCAAGCTCAGCTTGTTAGGCCTCCATCAGTCTAGCCTTGCTATCGTGAACGCGGACTTGGTGTGTGCGAGCAAGCGCGCCGCTAACCCTCCTGACTAGCAGATGGAGCCCTGCAAGAAACGAAAAAGGCTTACCCTGGACGAGAAAGCGGACATAATTCGTGCTGTGACAAGTGGACAGAAGAAATGTGACGTGGCTGCATCACATGGCATTCCAGCGAGTACTCTCTCCACAATATTGAAAGGGAAAGATATTGAAAGGGAAAGGGTTTCGGTACACTAGGCCCTGAAACTGCCGAAGCTGGTCCGGACTGCGCGAGCGCCGTGCACGAGGATGAAGATGCCTGGGAACACCTTCGCTCAGTGGATGAAGTGCCCACAGGCATAAGTTTCTCAGACTACGTGAACGCCGACGCAAACGCAGTCACAACGGAAGTTTTGACTGATGCCAATATGTTGCGGCTTGTAGGAAGCGTGGAGGGAGTGACGGCTGAAGACGCTGCCGACGACCCTGCAGGTGCCGAAGCTCCCGTGCCGACACCAGGTCAGGTGATGGATGCTCTCGATCTGCTGCGACATTTTGCCGGCGCACACGAGGGGACGGAAGACGCGCTGGACGCACTTCAGACCTACGAGAAATCGGTGCGGCCGTTGCTCACAAAGCGCACGCAGGCAAAGATCACCGACTTCTTTGGCGGAAAATAAATTTGTAGTCCCCTCGGGCCTTTCTTGTCGAGTAAGAATTTTTGTTGTTTCTTTTCATACGCGCTAGCAGCGCCGGTCGTGGTGTTGGCGCTACCCACTCGAAAGTAGCGCGGAGGGTCATGACGATGACCATACGGAGCCCCAAAGATTGCGCTAGTTGTATGATTACCAACTTTGGCGCCAATTTGTCATTAGCTGTGTGGCTTGCCGTCCCGTCGGCGGTATTTAGGGAAGATTGTTGCGCCGCTAGCCGAACCGTCCTTTGGGTCGGTGCTACCGGCGTGAATTCGTCACGCGCGAGTGCGACGAAAAGTGAAAATGGTACGTGCTAACCGATACGATCGCGATAAGCTGGTACGGTTTATGCGGATGCAAAATGCATTATGTTCAATGGGTGCTCAGTCGGGGACTTGACTTTACTACTTTTAAAACGAAAGAACTGTTTAAGCGGGTACGTTTTAACGAGGTTTTACTGTAATCGAATGTACTGAATTATGTGCCCAAGAAATGCCTCATTCAATTTAACGAAGTTCTCGATTTAACGAAATAATTCACGGCTTCCCTCAACTTCGTTAAATCGAGTTTTAACTGTATATAAAATTAGAAACCTTGTTCCCAAATGGCTGAAGTGGCAATTATATTACACCCTAATTCATTCACATCTTCACTATTGTTTACTGATTTGGGGGTGTACAACAAAAGCTAACCTCATGAGATTGATAACATTGCAGAAAAAAAACCATACGATATGTCGAAAATCTTGCCTATAATGATCACACAGGTTTGCACTTTTTAGAGCAACCCGTCCTAAAGGTGGATCAATTATTTGAATTGAAATTGCTTTGTCATATCTTTAAAGAATACAAGCTGTATCCATCTAAATATCTTGAATTACATTCAAGTAGTAAAGCTTCTTATAAGTTAAGACACAACAACTACCGAATGCCACTTGTGCGAACGAACTATGGTACCCAAATGCTGTTCTGTTTAATTTCCTGTATTCTTAATAAACATACACAGGCCATGAAAATTATTCAGAAATATGGGTCCGAGAACTCTTTTAAAAAGAATGCTTCATATTACCTGCTCTCTTGTTCTAGCGATTTAAGGGACACTGAGGAGAAATTGAAGTTGGCTTGTATCGATAGAATAGCAGCTCCTAATCACAAAAACACCACTCTTCCTGAAAACAAAGCTCTTGTAATGTAGAAAATAGCAAGAACCAAAATACAGGTATCGCCGTCACAGGCCAATCTCGCAAGTACAAGCGTGACGACTTCCTACAACAAGAGGCGCCACCTTGGAGGAATTTTCCTTACTTCATGGGTGCTACGAATCTCTGAGGCTGGCAAAGGAAGGTTGCGCAACGCACCACTAGCCATCAGAAATCACGGAGTCTGCGTTTACATCACTCCGTTCTGTGACGTCCCAAGAGTTGCCGTGACGTCATAAGAGTTCCCTGAGTTTAAATCAGAGCGGCGGGAATAACTTTTTCAACTTCGAATCCAAATTTCTTTGAAATAAATGCATCTTTCGCGCCCGGACAAGTGCAACAAAGCCATGAAATGCCAAACTATCAAATTTTGCTAACAAAAAAAATTGATAGAGTTCTCCTCAGTGTTCCTTTAATGGGTTGTTGATAGAAACATTCATTGTTTCTGATGTTTCATAGACTATGTAAAATTTCTTGCATTTCTGACTTTATTCATACCTTGCAACTATTCAGTGTATAGCTTTATCACTGCAGGAGTATGCACTTTCCTCATTGGTTACATAGTTTAAAAGTGCATTCTCTATGTAATAGGTGCATGCAGTTCTTGTTCCTTTTGCTGCCTATTCTGAGCTGTGCGAGGGTTGCTTGGGCCCCGTCAGGCAGATCACATCTGCCTTTTGACCCTGAACCCGAGACCTTGTCTGAATAAATATATATCTATATCTAAGGCCTTCACAGAGAGAAAGAATGGCGTATTTATTCGCGTAATGAACCCATTCGCATAATGAGCTCACCCCTCACTTTTGTCATTGAGAATTGATTGACTGATTGAAAGTCATTTATTTTGAGAAGGCACAAGGCCACTGTGCCGAGAAATGGGGAAAGAAAGTTTGCCACAAGATCCAAGTCGGTGTTTTGTCCATTTCTATATTTCTCGTTTTACAGCGTTAGATTTCTACAGCGTGGTCCTCAATATTGCGTCATCCGCAGCGAAGGCGTAGGTAGCGCGCCAAGACGCTGCGCGCCGATAACATCACGGCGTGTTGCTGCGGAGGTGGTGCACTCGGCGAGGCTTGGCAGAGTGCCAAGACGGCACATGAGCACTGGAGAGGTGAAGCGCAGAAGACACCATAGGCCCATTTGATACGCCTGCACTGCGCGAACTGGTTCTCGCGGTGCTGCACTTCGCCATTCGTTCCAGCGGTTCAAGATGACGCCGTCTGCACTACGCCATTCGTTTAAAGAAAAAGCGCAGACATTGTGCAGGTCTAGTTCAGGAAAAGTTTAGGAAAACTGTGCACCTCCTCAGTTGACGGTGCCGAAATCGTACAGCTGCAGCCGCCATGAAAGCAGGCGATGGCTTTTGCGTTGCGATAAACGCGGCGAAGAGACTTAGGTTTAGCCTATGGTGAACTAGAATACTGGTCTAGAGGTGCAAGCAGAGGCACGCGGCAGCGGAGCGGATGAAGCAAAACGCCTCTCCTCGCCGCAAAGGGCGCTACCCTAGGGCGCTTTTACTAGCTCCGCGCCTCTGCTGCCGTGCTGACCCGGCAGTAGGAACGGCTCAACACTTGCTTTTTCGTGCCTCACTGCTGGTGTTCTAGGTCCCAATTCTGCATATGTTGACAAGCTTCATTTATTTCTGTCGCACCTGAGTGCATGGGAAACCAGACTAATGGAATTCAAGGCTTTTATAAGCAAGCCGACAGCTACAGGACTGCATGCGACACTGTTTAGCATGTTGTCACTGTTGAAGTACCCAGTAGAACGTGCATGTTTCAGTTACCTGATGATAGATAGAGTGAGCCAGAATCCAGCCGGGCATCTTAACAGAATTGTGCGCCAGTCTTCGTTCTGGCTGCAATACCCATACCCGCAGCATCTGAGCAGACGTTTCTATTTATACTGTAATCTGCCTTGCATTTAACAACCTTTCACACTCGGTTTCTACGGGAAACCTCGAGCCTGACATCCTCATTGCCATTTTGTATGCAGATGCTGGCCAGCAAAGCTGTCCCAGTGGCACACAGGAGCTTGATGATAAATTCTAGATGCAGGCAACATGCAGATGCAGCAGGCGCAGCACTTAATTCTGAAAATACCGCCATACCATTCCACTTGCACTGTAGCATGAAGTGACAGGCGGTTAATATTCTAATGATGGGTCATTCTTAAAACACAGCGCTAACAATTCGAGGGCGCAGAGACAATAGGTAAAGGGTGATCGAAAGAAACACGAAGAGAGCGGAGCCTATAGGCGCACTGCTGCTCACATTTCTTTTCATCGCGCTTTTACTTCGGTGGTAGCTAAAGGATGCCAGAGTCGTCCGTAATGTTTTCTAGGATGACTAACGTCTTTTTCTTACCACCCAGGAAAAAGCGCGATCAAAAGAAATTCCAACAGCGGAGTGCGTAGGCACCGGGTTGTTCGCGTTTGTTTCCAATGCGATCGATAGTGCACGAGCGCTCATGTGTGCGTCTCGTCGATCTATGTGCGCTCGTATTGTTAGCGCTGTTTCGTATTGTTAGCTGCACGGTTATGTAGCAAAAATAAAAAAGATGGCGTCTTGAAGGCAGGCTGTGAAGGCTGCCTGAATTTGCTTCTAGTGACCAAAGAAGCCACAGCGAACTCAAGCCAGCCGAGTTCACTCCCATGAACGACAAGGGTGACTTTCGTCCCTCTGCAGGGCCCCCTCTACAAATTGTAGCGGACCTAGAAAATACCTACGACATGCTTTAGCCTCCTGTAAAAGCTACATGCAGAAAGTACCCTTGATATTGTACAGGTGCTTAAGGCGAAAACAAAGATCTGGCTCTCTGCCCACTGTGAAAATTTGGCAGCCGAGCTCACTGCTGTAGTGCCTATCTATCACTACTTTTTACATAACAAAACCGCCTTCCATTTTTGAACAACCGGAAGTTAAAAGATGCTGAGTACCAAAAAATTAGTCGGTGCGCTTAGACCTGGAAAGGACCTGTTAGGGTGAAATTCCATTCCACATAATTTCGGCTGGTTGCTTGAAGAATGTGCCTGCCAGGAAGCCAAGATTTGCTATAATTTTTATTTTACAAATGTTTTCACTTACAAAGCAAGCCTTGCCTGAAATTAGGGTGAAAATGTTTTTAATCGTGGGTAAATTTTTGTGAATAAAATGTGTTTCTGAGGCCGCTGAACCACAGCAGGAAAAGTTATTTAGGAGATCACTCGTACAGCGCCCTCATAGATGAATCACTAGGTTAGCTCAATAGTCGCATGTAAACAAAATCAGCTCAGTATGAGATGCACCTAAACAAATTACATCCACCAGCAAAACTATGAGCATTTCGCATTGCCCTTTGTCGGTAGCAGACGACAGAGCGACGCGATTTTTCATCATCGCCAAAATGCTCAAAGGGGCACAGTGAGGAAAAAAAAGGTGCCTAGGAGGTTACACTAAAGTTAGTTGAAAGCAATGGCATGCAGGTTTCTTAACTAGGAGCGTATTATGCACCCCATCATTACAACGATCCGGAGAAACATACACAATCTCCTGAAGCAGCAGCGACGACACCGCTAGAAAAAGTTGCAGTGGCGCCATCTGGTGGCTTCTACGCCAAAGAGTACGCCCGCGCCCTCCCGTTCGCACCACTAGACCAGTGTTCTAGTTCACTATAGTTTAGCCGCTTGTCGACAAGAACAGTGCCCCAATAGGGTCCAGCTCGTACAAAGCGTCACTGGGGACCTGGCGATCAGGTCTGCAACTACTTGCGGCGGTTTCTGTGCAGTGTGCGCGCAGTGAAGCGCGCGCGGTGGCAGTGTGTGTCAACACTTCTTTGCTGGCGTGCCCGCGTGCTGCAAACTATTACTCGTGGACAGGCGCGAACGCAGTGCGAAAGTGGCCGCCCGCCGGCCGTCACAATCGCGGCGGACGCGCCGCTATTTACTGTCGCATACCTCTGTTGCGTAAAAGCGTATCGCACCAGCTGCTGCAAAGTGCACATGCATCGACCGATCGAGTCCGGTTCACGGCAGCACTTGGCTGCGATGTGCTGGACAATTTTTCGCATGTTTCGGGATGATGGCGGCCGTTGAGGTGTGCGACGCCAATGCTAGCGGACGGCCACCAAGACTTTGATTTGAGCTAGTTGGTTGTAGCATGATGGTTTACGCAAAAAGCGTACTGGCGCTAAAAGACGGAGACGACACACACATGACAGGACTGGCGCCAAAGCTGCACTCGACCATTCCAGGCGTTCTTTCTTCGCACAAGGTGATGTCCGTGTCGAGAGCGGCACCTCCAGGCTCTGGTTGGGGCGTAGCTGGAAGCTCACCAAGAACACTGCTCGCTAGCTGCCTGTCGGTTTGGCTCACGTATTGCTGGAAGAGAAGATGGTGCAGTAGCCATAAGAGACACAAACCCAGTGGTGCCTCGACAAGGTTGCTCTCAGGCATGTTGACATCGTATTTTCCGACCCACCACAGCTAATTTGGTGTGTGCGCACAATACACTAAACTAAAAAGGACTTGTGGTGGTTATACCCTCAGTGCCTTTTATTTGAAGAGTAATTTCTTCGCGACATGGCTTTTGTCTCCCACTTTGTCCTGTTTTTTTCACGCTGCTTAAATATCAATCCAAATCAACTCTCCCAATTTTCTGTTCTCCTTAACCACAATCAGTGAAACATTGTCACACGAACTGCAGAAGATTCACCTCTCCATCTGCAAAGAAACTGCTGGAGGTCCTACTTGCAAGCTTGTAATTAACCGCAAAACTGGTGCGGGCCCAGCGGTGCTAGAGACCACACCTACCACATACGAGGCAGATGCTCGAACCTTTACGCCATTGCATTGATAGAGTGAACGAAGATGCTGCTAAAAGAAATTGGTGCAAGGGAATGAGTAATCAGAGCACACAAGCTGAATGGGCTTAACTGCCATATTTATGATAGCACAGGTAACTCTGGATAATTGAAACTAATTTTCAGGACAAACTATTCAGTTTTAATGAACTAATAGCCCTAATTGAGCACATAAAACTACCGTATTTATTCAAATCTAGACTGCCCCAATTCTAAGCTGACATCCCAACGTTGAAGGCTAAACTGGGGAAAAAAAAAGTTAAATGTAAGCAAGCCAAAAAACAATTTGGAACGACAGCAGGAACAGCACACAAACTGCATTCATTTGTCAGAACCTGCTTCTGCTCACTCCTCCTCACAGAGCTTCTTATCAAGTGCCCAAGTCACCACAAGAAGAGGAAACGATGTCAATGTGGCAGTCAACGCTCATGTGCTTTTATTGGCGTAAGCTACGGAGAATGTTGGCTACAGTGCAGTCTCCTGTTGGCGTTTCATGGAGGTGCCACCAACGTGCAACTTTTTTGTTTCATTGTCATTGTATTTTATTAATACGATGACAAAAAATCCTACAGTCTAAGCCGACCTAAGAGTTTCACATCTCGCGTTGTTTAAAAAAGATTCTCAGCCTAGATTCAAATAAATAGGGTAAAGAGAATTCACTGCAATAATTGTGACTCTTCATTTGCCATTTTTAAGACAGCTCTCCATGATGAGGGAAAAAAGTCACCCATTAACCATGAACTTCCTTACCTAATAGGTTATGTACTGGCAAGATGTACAAGTTTAAATTCAGTGCACATAACTTGCTACCGTGTAATGAAGCTTCTGACTGGAGAATGGATACACAGTCCATAGTCCCGTGGTGATGCAAGAGGCTGGGCTCTCACAATGGTTACATATCGAACGAGCGACTCACAGGTAACCACTACATTTGCATTTTTTGCATGCAGTCACCATTTCATTGATGCCCAAGCTATGGTTTCCCTGAACAGCATGGGCTAGCATCATAATCTTAGCAAGTTTTTTTTTTTTTTTTTTTTTGCTCTATAGGCCTTGACTGTCCCTTGCATTAGATTCCAGCCTCTCCAGCATCAGTAAGGATGCCTGTTTGCACTAGAGGCATGCCTTTGCGTTTCTGTGGAGCTCTGTTCAAGACATTCATAATGCAAAACTTGAAGGAATAAATAATTACCATGGCGCCGTCTAGCATTTACAAACAATATCAATGGCATAAACAATGCAAGGGCACACGGAGAACGAAGCCATTAGTGATGCTCAATTCTCCATTCTTCGAGTTATTAGGAGAAGCTACTAAAACGATTTTTATTATGTACAATGCAGAGCTATATTAAAAAAAGAAGTGCACCCCATGACGAAATGACAATCGTTTCCTGCGGAAATTAGGTCCAATATACAGGTCAAGGCAAACCGCAAAGTTGAAACAAACACAGGCTAGGGCTTGACACTTCAGGCGGTAAGAGTATGAGAACCACTTGGTGAAGGCACCCATTCTACAAGTGTGCACAAGATAGAGGGCCATTACATTTACAGAAAATCTTGGGCACATGTACCACACATGTGGTGCATGAACCTGCTAATCATGCATTGATACCATTTCTTGAACCTTGTCAAAAGTACTACTTTTTCAACATGGCAACGTTAAGGGGGGAAGAGGGTCTTAGAGAAAAATTTTTAATATGAAAACCTAAGCGCGCTGTTGACGGGAACGTGGCGCCATCTGGCAAAGCCGCCCGGTGATCCTCCACAAGCTGACGATGCGCACTGTCTGCAAATGTGAAACGAACGCATCCTTCCTTGTGACAGAAACGAACACTTATAGAGTGCAATGGCTCGATCGGATCGATTCCGCAAAGCCACACTCAGATACATAGAGAGTAGCCATAAGTGTTGAGTGCTAGGTCGTAGGATGTTTACAGAGAGTCCCAAAGTCCTTCGATGCAAAAAGTAGCCAGAGCCTCAGGTGGGGTATTTTTTTTTTACTTGCTTTACAGCGCTTTTATCTAAGGCAAACAAGCTGGTTTTGTTAATGTACCATAAAACACCAAAACTTGACAAAACGTATCTCTAGTTATTAACACAATTTGCAGTATATTTACTCTTTGTCCAATCACAAGCTCCCACTAAGTAATGTCATATCCGCTGCTAAAAAACCACCACTGTATGGCGGCACCGTCAGCGCCACGAATTTGCTTTTGCGAGCTAATTAAAATATTAAAAAACCGCAGTATATGCGTACGACTGATGCTAATAGCATCACTATAACTCATTCTATGCAAGCAACAGGCAAAAAAATGCACTGAAAATGCGTTTCGGAGTCTCTTTAAGGAGCGGCGCACGGACATTGCCGTGATCCCGGGAGGCCTAACATCGTTGCTGCAGCCCCTCGACGTGTCACTGAACAAACCTTTTAAAGACAATGTTCGAAGGCTTTACACAGAGTGGATGGCGGCAGGTGAACATGATTTGATGTCGAGCGGCAAAATCAGAAGGCCGTCCATGGAGGTGCTTTGCTCGTGGATTGTCGAAGCGTGGAGCGGTATCCCCGACCAGGTAGTGGCCAAGAGTTGTAACAAAACTGGCATATCCAACGCTCTGGATGGAACGAAAGACGACTTCCTTTCGGGACCACAAAGATGCCCCCAGCAATGACAGTGCCTTTTCCGACAACGAATCGTGCTGCAACGACAGTGAGGATTCGGACTCTGAATAAGTTTTTGAATGAGAAAAATAAAAGGGCAATGCGCAGTTCATGTGATGAGTGCGCAATGTGTGCATTTATTACAAAGGTAAGCCTTACTCAACTTCTATTTTTGGTTATGATCGTGATAGCTATTGTAAGAAGTCTGAACTGGAACTTGTTTGCATTTTCGATGCAAAAAATTTTATTGTGGGAAATTTCCTCCGCGTAATGATCACAGCCCTAAATTTGCATCAATCTTTAGAAAAAAAGCGCGATTATTACGCGAGTAAATATGGTATGTATGTGCATTATTACATGCATTATCAACTACGCTCACGCGTAGTTTCCCTTTGGGTCTGATGCATTTCGTTATTTGCGCTCCGGGTCTGGTAAGTGACCGGCGCTCGTTCACGGCTACATTCAAGACGGCTGTCATTCTTTACACCAAATAAATGAACAACTGCACGCTGTGCCTCGAGTTCGACGTTCGCAACAGGAGATACAGGTAGGGTAGCTGCCGTGAGGTGAAAATTTAAGCTGTTCCACGCGATGCCGTGATGTGGCTGTTTGCGAAGTGCGGGA
Organism: Amblyomma americanum; assembly: GCF_052857255.1. Lineage (NCBI taxonomy): Eukaryota > Metazoa > Arthropoda > Arachnida > Ixodida > Ixodidae > Amblyomma > Amblyomma americanum. Next base: position 403,294,617 of record NC_135497.1, read on the forward strand.
TTTCACTGTACGACGATGTTAGAATGACAAGCTGTGAGACCGCAGCAGCGATCACGAAGGCAGCGCTAGTGAGGACGATGGCAAAAGTGTGGGAGAGTAGTCTAGTGATTAATACATTTTCGTTTTGGAATACGCCCACGGCCACGCCTGCGCGCGGCAGCCGATTGCGGCTGGCGGTAAGCGGAAGCCACAGGAGAGTGTTATCGCATTCTATTATCCAAGGGGAAGCGTAAACGACCTCCAAGTTCGATTTATTTTTGTTTTCAGAAATGTGATGTGGGAGGGTTGAATCAAATTCGAGTAAGCTTACAATCCTGTAAATATCGTACCCTGTTTTCTCTTCAACTGAATTTGTAGAGTTAAATTTACTTCTACGTTTATATCAAATTACACGTATCGAACTCATCGTTATTTATCCAAGAGTTTAATATATGTGGGTTCCACTGTAATATCATAACTACTCCAAGGGCCACCTGCAAACCTCAGAAGCCTAGTACCGGGCATCTGCAGCAGAGCAAAAGGACGAAAAAAGCACCAGCTCTACAACCTGCACTGCCTCCCTATTGCAAAATTCCAATTTCTTCTTGCAAGTACTCTATAACACTGCCTATAGATGATAGACATCGAATGGAGTTTTTTTTTTTGTTCCTGCATGTAGTGTTTACTAGGTTAATTTATTAGCTTTTATTTTTCTTACAACTCCATACAGCAGAGATCATTTTGCAGATCTCGACTCTTGTGACCCTTGATACAATGCCACTGCTAAATGGAGCACTTGTCCTGTTGTTTCGCCACATAATTTTATTGTGCTAAACATTTTTGTATGAACAGGCCCCAGCAAGCCTAGCAAGGAGCGTTGCTTGGAATCACCTGCACTATTTTTAAAGCCACAAGAACACTGGGTTGACTGCAGAAAACTCAGCATCTATAAACCTGAACACTCACCTTTTCTGTTTGAAACCTCGTGCCCGGATTTCTGTCAGAGTTTGACCTTTACTTAAAACGCAAATGTAATTAGGAGCTTTTTTTCAGCCCAGAGGACAGCGCTTGTGCCATGCCTAGCTATCAAGGCATTTAAGGGGGCAAGAGGGCCTAAGAGAAAAATGTTTTAATATTAGACAGCAAAATGAAAACTTCAGCTATTATGTATTTTAGTGTGCTGATTTCAAATATGCTGTCCATTTTTGTGTATATCATGTCATTTGTTATTAATTCAAGAATTTCGGTAAAATTACTCTGACAACTTTTTGAAAAAATTGGCTGTTCAGATTGAAATAATTTTATCCCAGTGGACTCTACTATTATTAATGCTTGCAATAAGGGTACTTTCATTGTTTTAGCCCTTTTGCAACCAAAGTTACAATGTTTTGAAGTTCACATAAAAGTGGCGAGGAAAAAAGGTGATTTTTCTTTATGCTGTTTAATATTTTTACATTTTATTAAGAGTGCTGTTAATGGTTTTATTGCAAGCTTCAATCATTCAGCTTTCAAATAAAACAAGAATGCTGAAAATCGCGCGAACCAAAACCGGGAAAAGCTTCTCAGCAGTGTGTAGGGTGATGCAGAAAATGAAACTGAGAAAAACGCAAAAAACAATATCAAACATTTTGAAGCTGTGTGAGCACATTACAGTGCTTAATTTTCCAAAACAAACAGCTTAGAAGGCGCATAGTGAACAGTCTGAATCACATTTTTGCCGTTGCCGCAGCTTAGGAAACTCCAAAAATGATTTCGAGGGTGCACACTGTATTGTGAAGCAGACTGTCGATCGCCACCAAATCTACAACCATATCGGTAGCTCCGCAAGCAATGGCGGATTGGCATCTACATGCTCGTTCGCTAGCGTCCACATCTTGCGCTAGGTTGCAGAATTTGCTGCCAAATTGGCGATTTTATCATCGGCGTGCTTCGCAATCCTCGTGATCAGCGCTGGCCAGAAATGTGTCTACTCTCACCCGCTGCTGCCGATCTCGCCCGAGCCCACGATTTGCTCCATGTCGAAGGCGGACGCCGAAGCTGGTAAAGAAGCGCTTATCACGACCGCTGAATTGCACTCCTGTGCCTCGTTATTCCCTCTTGCGATCACTGCTTGTGAAGTAAAACCATCCTCCGCCTCTCCGTCATCCGCTGCAGCCACGATATGCACCGTGCTCGGAACGGACGTTGGAACGGCTGCCAAGGTCTCATCATCCACCGGTCCATGCCCAGGCACTCAGGCACTCCGCTGCTGCTGGTTGACATCACTGCCGACGAACTTGTGTCTTCCGCTTGCTTTCTGCGGCCTTTTTTACATTTTTTTTCCCAAACTTATGCGTGCTGCGAACTTCTGATACGGTTTCACGCCACAGTGGTCTTTTTCAAAATGGTGTCACAGGACGAGCGCGGAGCGTTCAAAGAAATGGCGGCGTCCAATGAGGCACTTGAATTTCGCCACATGTTGTCCAACAGCCAAACACATTGCCGGATTTTATATTTTGTTTTCTGTCTTTTCTCGGCGACCAATCCTAGAAGGCCTTTCGTTCTGGCGGGAAAAAAAGCTGAGGCGTTGCTCTTTCAAACGAGACCAAAGATGCCTAGCTGCGCCGGCTATTTTTGATGCGACACGCGACGCAAAACAGGCGTTTTCTGACAGATTTTCGCGAGCTCTCGCCAAAATTGCATCTCTGCGTGTCAATTTCTCGTAAGCTACGCGGATTCAGCCATGAAACTTGAAATTAAGATAGAAAATGATGAGACATATCCAACTATGACCAAACTGAAAAGTCGACTTTTTCGCGATTTTTTGGTCCCAAAGACCTGTGTCCCCCCTTAAGGGGGGCCCTGATCTTTAAAAAGAAGTATTAATGAAGGCACAGTTATGCAATCTTCAGGGAACATACACGATTGTAATTATGTACATGATTGTAAGTCGACCTATTTTTCAAAAATTTGAAAATCCCAAATGGGGCGGGTCGACTTACAATCGAAACGAAAACATCGCACTGTAAGTAAAGGCGAGACAAACGAGATATCAGTCATGATACAGTGTGTTGAAGCTTTGCTTCGTGGCTCCAGCGTATCGCTCTTGGTGCTGGCCTTGAGCAGCTGTTATGTCAAGGCGCAAAACTGGGATCCCCTCCTCGTGCACGTGCAAGCGGCGGCCGATGGCAGCTATCGATAAGCAGCAAACTGGCACCCCACACGTGGCTACTGACTGCGGTTGCTGAAAAGCGGTGGCAGCCTGATAACGCAATCGCGTTCTATAGGAAGCTCAAGCGTCCTACGAGTTTTTGTTTTACTTTCAAATGTGCGCTCGGCGCTCAAGGGAGCGTTGATAGTTGATGGAAGGGCCGCTGTTCCAATCGATGCAGCACCCCCAATCGGAACTGCTGCAGTGCCAGGGAGTGTCGGTAGCCGACGAAAGAGCCGACACCATTCAGACGTAGTTTATCTTTGGCTCTGACGCATTTGCCTACTGCCTGGTGCTCTCTGGAGTGGTCCAAGGCGGCTGGGATTGATTTAATTCCGTCACGGCAGAGACAGAGTCATTCACTAAATGCAATCGACCACACCACCATGCCGGCGGGGTGCTTTTTGTACGCCTTCGTTCTGAGCTTTCCTGACTTTGTTTGGATGGGATTGAATTGGGAAAAGTATCACTAAATCCAAAACCGAAACTTCCGAAAACGCCTTCTCTCTGCCGCATGTGGCTATTCATTTGAGCTGAATACTTCGAAATTTCCGAAAAACAACATTCGAATCAAAGCGAATGTCGAATGGCGCATTATACGTTCAACTACTCGAAAAAATCGAATATTCGCACAAGCCTAGGCGGATGAGATTAAAAAGTTTGTGGGCATATGGTGGGCGCAGCTGGCAGAGGACAGGGTTAATTGGAGAGCCATGGGAAAGGCCTTTGCACTGCACATTCAGCAACTTATAAAAAATGTTACAAAATTGCTTATGCTACAATCTTGTGGAGAAAAAAAATTCCAATTGTGACCTTCAGTGTCACGAGTGGTTTTTGGCGGCTCGCCCGCATACTTTCTGATCCTCCGTGTGATCTCAACAGAAGCGCCAAAGTTGTTTATCATTTTTGCCCGGACCCTTCCGGAGGCCAGCTGACACTGACGTTTATCTCTGCTGAGACTCTCTCGGTTCATCAAACCTCACGGAGTGTCAATGCTCTCTGGTTTATTAAGCTTGTGGCGGTTAGGGTGCCTAGTAGCACTGCGTTATGGCCGCGCAGGCTACTTTCTTATTTATCCGGACTTCGGCATTTTTGTTTGTTTTTCAAGGGCTTTCGTACCAATATGTAGTATTGAAAATTCTTTTAGTTTTCATTGATGTTGTGACTGTGATCATCTCTCTGCATATTTTTTGCCTATTCATTCGAACTTTGAGAGTTTTGTTTCTTTGAAATCGCCAATAAAAAATTTGGCACTGGGGGTGAATTTTTTTGGAGAATATTCGACGGTCAAAGGGTTAAAGATCCCATTTCCAAGTAGAGGGCTTGACTGTCCAAAGCAGTACTGCTGCTGATTTTTGAAGCTGTCTGGGTGTAAGCCAGCAGCAAAAAGAATTTCGAGAAAAAACACTCAATAGAAAGTAAACCAATTCAGCCTAAAAAAAACGTACCAATGCCACGTGATGTGGAATGGCAATGCATACCGCTGATAAGGTGCTGAGCGTGATGGCATCGTGGGAGCGCCCGAAATCCTCTTGCTCCTGTTGTTGAATGTCAAGGCGCTCCCAAAAAAGCACTACCCGCTCATTAAGCACGGCGTGTTCTTTGCGGCACTCAGATTCTAGGCTTTTGACCTGCATGTAGGTTAGTAAAACAAACAGAGAAACAGGCCCCAAGAAACAGAAGCCAGTGCGAAAGAAACCAACATCCGGAGCTGAAATAAAACTTGCCATTTGCAAAAAACTTCTTGCGGCAGTCAACTAGCCTTCGGATCAATCGCTAAGCACACTATACCAGCCACCTAGCAACGTTGGCCTATAGCCCTCAGCTGTACCTAACTGAAGGTTAATCTGCAGTCATGAGTAAAGTTTCCAGATTTTTTTTTTGTGCTCCCTATAATCGAAGCTGCACTCCTTGCTTTTACCTGTTGATCAGACACCACCAATCATTGTGACCCAAGCACTGCCAACTTATGACAGACACCTCTGCGGTGTGTGGTGTGCAGTGTGCGGTCTGCGGTGTGTGGTCTGCGGCGCGCAGTAAGAGACTATGGTTGAACTACCGTATTTACACGACTGTAATTCGACGTATTTTCCAATATCTGAAAATCCGAATAAACGGTTCAACTTGAAATCGAAACCAAAGCATCGCACCATAAATAAAGGCGAGACAAGCGAGATATCAGGCATACTACAGCGTGGTCGCATTTTTGCTGCGCGGCTCCGTCGCATCGCTCTTGCCGCTGACATTGAGCAGCTGCTATGTCAACGCGCAGAACCGCAGCAGCGCCAGGGAGTGTCGCTAGCTGACGGAAGAGCCAACGTCGCTCACAAGTAGTTCGTCTTTGGCTCTGATGCATGTGACTACTGCTGGCTGCGTTTCACAAGTTTTTTAATGTAAGGCTTCGTCATTCATCATTTGCCCTCGATACTGAAGCACCTGAGCTGGGGCAGCGGAAATAAACGATAGCAGGCAGCATGAAGAAATGAAATGAAAGAGGTGAGGGGACAGAAAGAGAGGATAGAGGGATGGGTAATATACACACACTATTTACACAATAAGAAATGTGCACAGGTTGTGCGCATGATAAGTTCATGATGGAGCAAAAGAGGCAACTGCAAAGAAAAAAAATGCAGGGGACTGATGGAGAAAGAACAGCAGCATTCCTCAAACGTCTCAACTGTTTTTTGATGTACTACAACACTGACAATGCTATGTCGAAAAAAAAAAAAGCGATTTTTAACACAAAAATCATATTTAAAAAAATTGTGTGAAGTCTCAAGTGAAACACCCTGCATAAATGACCAGTGTCCATGGCAAAATATGGGGGAATGAGACTGTCGACAGTAAGCGCTCGAACATTTCCCCGTCCGAGATGGGCCGGAAAGCGTCTCCTGCAAACATGAAGTGCAGCTTTTCCGCACAACTTGGATGCTTTCTGCACCAACTTGACAGGTCTAAGCTCAATTCCAGTGTACTTACACAGTAACCCTGATCAGCACGAAAGTTGAATTGGAATGTGGTACAAGTCTCTCTCACCATGGCGTCTCTTCCTGGTATCCGAGTCGGAGCGGCTGAACTGGCGGCTGTGGCTGGGCAGGGAAGAATCTCTCTTTGAATTCGACGACCGTGCTCAGGTCAGGCTGGATGTTGTCCAAGTACTGCTTGGCTAGATGGTCCATGAGTTCTTCATTAATCAGCTGCAAGGACAAGCTCAGATTTAGTCAGAGTCAGATGCTCAGTTAAATTAGTGCCAATTCTTAAAGCTGGAAGAAGTTAGCAACTGCACAGCTATACCACAGTCCTCCATAAAGCCAGCAACAGAGTTCAAATAAGGAAGGTTGTCGGGCAGGGAGACACAATCTCTCCAATTCTATTCACTGCCCGTTTGCAGGAGATATTCCGAGGCCTGGATTCATGATCAATTTTTTTGGCGCAAGGGCATCTGTGGCCAAAGTGTGCCATGGCATGAGGTTTTTCTTTTTCTCAAGGTGGGGTCAAAGACCCATTTCCAAAGCATTTCACTCTAAAGAAGCCGAGCAACAGGCAGGGGAAGCTTCTACCTATTGTATCACTGGTGGCTCCCCGCCTGCACTAGGGATCGAACCCCACACCTCCAGCATGTGAGGCGGATGCTCAAACGACTGGGCCACCGCTGCAGTATGAGGCCTGAATTGAGAACAGTTGCACATAAGAGTTAATGGAGAATACTTAAATAACCTGCAATTCGCTCATAACATTGTCTTGGTGGGTAACTCAGGAGGTGAACTGCAAAGCACGATCAGTAAGAGACAGGTTGAGCAGAACAGTGGGTCTAGAAATTAACATGCAGAAAACTAATGTTCAACAGTCTAGCAAGGGAACATCAGTTCACAATTGGCAGCGAGGTGCTGGAAGTGGTAAAGGCCTACTTAGGGCAGGTAGTAACCACTGATGCGGATGATGAGACAGAAATAACTAGAAGAGTAAGAATGGGGTGGAGCACAAATGGCAGGTTCTCTCAGATCATGAATGGCAATTTACCAATATCCCTCAAGAAAAAAGTATACAGCACTTATATCTTACTAGTACTCACCTATGGGGCAGAAACGTGGAGGTTAACGAAAAGGGTTCAGATTAAGTTAAACCCCTCCGCTCACTGTTCCGGTGTCTACATGAACACAGACGACCTTACATATTGTACAATGCATCAGCCACGGTGCCGCCCCAATGAAGTGCCAGCTTTGTAGTTTGCCTGCGAGTTGACACTAGACAAGGAGAGTACACAAGGCCCCAGGAGGGCATCACTCACACTTCACGTCAATGTAGGTATGCAACCCAGAGGGTTCGATTTTGAGCAGTGTAGTGGGGCTCCTGTGGCATTCATACAAGTCCTACCCGTCACAGAGGCAGGACCGCAAATGTTCTCACCTTCAGGAGATTTGGAACGCTGGGGATGCGTTACGAGCCTCACAGCGTAGCTCAGAAACAAACACCATAGGCGCTAATCTTTTTGACAATGGCTGTACATCGCGCCGCTTTCACTTCCTCGACTGAAGCTGAGGCTGTGCAAACTGAAATGCACAGCCCTGATACCTCAGCGCTTCCAGCTCACGGGCATCGAAAACAATGCAGCGGGTAAATGGCACCGATGACATTTTTGAACAACCATTTATCCTCACCTGGGCAGCCTGGATGACCAGTCTCCCGGACTTGACACAGGTATTCCACATGAACGCTGGAGTTCTTCCCTCCAGCTCGTTGGTATCCTGCTCCAAGAGTCGTATTCAGGGTCAATTGCGCTGCAGCATGTGAACACGGCTCGGCACACGAAAACTGGGCACTGACCGCTCGAAAGGCATGCACTACGAGCGGAAAACCGCGGGGTTTTCTTCTAGGAGCTTTACATTGGAAAATGCAATACCGAAATTGATTAGTTTTTTCCGAAAAAGAATGACTGCTGGAGCGCCAGTGCACATACGAGAAAAGCAAAAGTTTTACGTGGAGCTGCACACTGATATTTCGCCATTCATCGCACTAAAAGCACACATCTAAGCATTGGCTTACTTTTTTTGCAACCAAGCGGCCCTCCCTACAGAAAATATATATTGAAGAATATATGCAGTTGGTCATAACGTTGTTTTTGTCCAGCTGAAACAAGCACTCTTCACACTTTCTCAAAGCATGAATTTTTTTTTGCGTGTGTGCTAGAGTAAAGAAACCACAGCATCCGTTTTCGCTGAATATAACTGAGTGACGTTTCGACCTTCCCTTCCTTCAATCGCAACTTCAATTTTAATAGATGCTAGAAAATCCCCTAAATATAATGCCTTCATATCCCGAAACTCTGTACAAGAGTATTTTTCAATGCGAACTTGTTTGTGAATGCAATTTTTTCGCACACGCAATTTTTTCGCACACGCAATTTTTTCTCACACACCTGCTCTGCTGCAGACCGCCCCCAGGCCGTCCACCAGGTGTAGAAGAATGGACTTTTGGGCTGCACCACCTGATGCTACTGGACTTTCTTTGAGAGTCCAGCGTGTACCTATATTTGTAAATACTTTATGCCAGCAGGTACACTGTCGCAATAAAAAAAAATTGTATATACTGTGGGGACCCGCCCTGCAGCCCCGTGTTTGCTTGCCCGCGAGGCACCGTGCAGCAGCAGTCTCACCTCGAGGATGAACGCGTTCCCTTGATAATTACATTAACTGGCAAGAGAGGGTGCCAGTGTTGCTGCGCGGGAGACTGCTGAAGCACGCACGCAGGAGAGGGGGCATGGGGTTCTTCGGCTGGGATCGTCGGCGCAAGCAGACGTGTCACTCGCAGCTCCGCTCTTCGCCAGCGGGGCGAGGAAGCAACGGGGAGACCCGCTCACGTATATCGTCCCGTCCGGCCTTCAGAGTATATATCCCTTGCCCTAGCGCGGGCGAACATTCGCTCGGAACCTTGCTGGTGAGTCGGATGACCTCGATTCATTAGTGTACCTTGTTGCTAACTGGCGTTATTGTTGCTGTAGCAATAAATGCCCGTTTGTGTCAGCCAGTGTGTCATTCTTTTCTTCCCTCAGAGCAAGGCCCGCTGTGGTCGGCGAGCGCTCGGTAGCGTACGCGATCACGGGGTGGGTCCGGGCGGCTTTGAACCGTGTCAGCCGCGATTAAGTGGAGAGAACGTATTTATCTCCCCAAGCCAACCCCACATCTACGCAACGACTTTTTTTCTATGAAACGACTATTTCTTGGGCCTGGTTCATGGCGGCACTTCATTGGCATTGCCTGCTTTAAAAATTCACGTGGTTCGGGATTTAGCACCCTTTGATATTGGCGGCATGCAGTTGGCTGTAATTTGGTAGCGACGCCAAGGCTAGCAGACGACCGCGGAGGCCTGCACTTGAACTGACACTGCATGCTGACAGCACCGCCGAAGAACTCCACGAAACTAGTGCAGAGAGTGCAGCCATAGTGAAGAGGACTCATGCATCACGATGTAGCACTAACCCCCCCCCCCCCCCCCCCCCCCCCTTTTTTCTGTATGAACCAGAAAAGCCAGCAAGAGGCTAAGAAACATCAAAATTTGTCTCACCTGCAGCAGATACCCTTCCAGGAACTCCCATGTTTTCGTCAGACACCACAAAGTCGTGTGCACCGTCGGCGTTCTGCTCTTCTAAGCCTTCATGTGGGGACACGTCCAGGAGAGCCAATTCAGAGAATATCTCGCTGCCGATTCCCCAGAGGTTGCAGTTTTGTATGGTCTGCAATCAAAATAACACATGGTCGCACTGTGCTGCACCACAACACAAACACAGGCCACAACATTAGCTCACTGCTCTGTCACAACGGCACGACACATTGTGAGACAGAAACAACAGGTAAGCACAGTTGCATTACTGCACACACAAGCAAGAAAAAAAAATGTTACAGCAACAACCAGACACAGAATCTTTTCAGGCTAAATGGCATGGTCACCGCATGTGGTTAATAAGAGCTCCCATGCTTACCATACATTCAACAAGAATATTATGCAAGTGTCACATGGGAAGTGCCTACTGGCAGTTAAGTCTATAGCCTCTGCACACAGATTCTTTATCACAGCTGAACTCGAGATTGCTGCATTGATGCTGCATACCTCAACCACCACTGAAAGATTCTTTACTCTTGTGCTGCTGCCATTGCCACCGATGGTCTCAAATATGCAAGCAGCCGGCCTGCAGCTTTAACCTAAAAAGTTAACTCTTCAATCACTTTAACAATGAAATCCACTGTCAATAACCAGACTAAAAGCATGAGGAACAAAGGGGAGCATGTGGTTAAGGTATAAGGTCTTGCTACAATATGGTACGCATGACATCACAGGTTTTCTTCGAGATCCCTTCAACCTCAGCAGCACAATGGTGAGCGAGGATAAATAATAAGCTCAAAAGGTACTCCGAACCGAAATTAAACACATTGTAGTTTGAACAACACCCATCAAGATAGTGAATAATGAAGAAATGTAGTAAAAGAAAAGAATTATGTTAAACCCCATATGAAAAATTGCCATTTTGGATGCATATATTAAAAGGGAACACAAAAAATTTAAGAAAAAATGTTTGGACATCAAATCCCTGTTCATCTGGAAACATCCTGGTTATCAGTGTCAAGCAACGGCACGTAACTAGACATCAAAGATTTTGCAGCATCCAAAGGCTCACCGTTGTGCTTTCACAAGTGCCACTGGCTAACTTTCTAGAAACATTTGCAATGAGACAGACACCAATCGAGCAGCGTGCTATAAATGAGCAGGTCTCAAAGCAAGAAAGGATCACACTGGTACTAACCACTTATCGTTTTCAACGATGACCACAATGTCCTGCACTCCAAATTGTCCCACAACAAAACGGCCCACAAAACTGCTTGCACAGGAAGTAGGAGACAAACACCAATCGAGCAGCGTGCTATAAATGAGCAGGTCTCAAAGCAAGAAAGGATCACACTGGTGCTAGCCACTTAGCGTTTTCAATGATGACCACAATGTCCTGCACTCCAAATTGTCCCACAACAAAACGGCCCACAAAACTGCTTGCACAGGAAGTAGCAGATGAAATTTGTGTACACAAATGCAACATGAACATATTTCGACTATAGTAACAGCCATGGGAACACAGCTTCACTGCTTTGAAGGTGCAAAGACTGCCCGTGAATTACAGCACGACTGAAAGCCTTGATGGTAGAGGCTGGATGCTGTTCGAGACCTCTGTTGTCCTGTGCACCCAAGATATGCTTAGGATGAGTGTTTCCTTTAATCTAGTATAATGCATCTTAGCCCATCATATGGTAAAAAAAAAAATGCCTGCAATACTGTTTAGAGGCCTCTTCACAAGCACACCTTGTTTTTCATACGCCGCCTTCCACGTCAAGCATCATTTCTCATGTGTGTGACAAGTACAACCCCATCAAAAGTCTGCAGACCATAAGGTTAGCTTTTAGCTCTGCAGTACAGCATTCAAAATAGCCGTCAAGCCGTAAATTCATGTGAGGCGAGAAGAACCATTGCCCTAGTCTTTCAAGGCCATTTTAGTCTTCAATGGCGCCACAAGTGATGCACCATGCTAGTCAGGACAGACCATGGGGGCTGAAGACTGTGCCAAGAATGTACATTTACATGGCCTGTGACAAAGTAAGCTCAATGAAGAAACCTGTCAGCCATACTAAATTCAAACAAGAGATAACAATAGTTATATGTTGTTATATGTTATATGTAAATGGCATGTAATGTCCCACACCACCATGCAGGCTGTGAAATGCATTGCAGTGCACAACTATGCGTGGTTAATTTTGTGTGTGACTGAGGTTCTTATGCACGTACCAAAGCCTCAGTAAATGGGTGCACCTTTCTCAGTGCTGGAATAGCTGCTATGTCACTTGCCTATCCATGCCCTTGAGGTGCATTAGTAGAGGTTTTCAGCCAAAAAGTCTCTGCGCATTCTCGGTGCAATTCGTACTGGCAGAAAGAATACAGTAGGGCTGAAAACGCAACACATCTGTCATGCTGTTGCATTTTTGCATTATAGACGAACTGAAATTCAGTTGCTTGAGAAAATTGTTATGCTTGCCAGCTTGTGCAGTAATTATTCCATAAGCCATAGCAAATATTCGACAAAAGCAGTTGAGCTGACAAGAACATTAATCGACAGCAAAACAGCCTGCACACCTTTGCTAAGGTTGTGAAGCATTGTTAAATACAGACTTTTGGGAACAGCTCAAAGTGCCGCATGTGACAATTTTAGCGCAGCAACTAAAATGCAGTCTACCTTGCTTGGAGGCAACGACAGCTCTGATGCTACCACGTAGCAAGAAACCCTTGCAGCTCCAACGGAGTGCACATGAAACCCTTGTAGACTAGAAAATCACAAAACATTGCAAATTGTGTGGTGTCATGTCTAGAAGCAATACATGGGCAATGAGGGACGCCATAGTGAAGGACACCATGAAAACTTGAGCAAAACATATCATGGCAAAAAATAAGAATAAAACGGGCTACTTGTGAAGAAAACTAAATCAAATCACAGGAGTGAGACTGCACAAAGTCGTTTTGGAGCAATTTTTTTTAGCAAGTAAAACCGTGTTTTGGAGCAATATGGCTCGGGCAAATTTGCACATTGGAGCAGTTTGGTGCTGCCAAAATTGCACTTTTGGAGCTTCTTCGAGCAAACTAAAGTTCATTTTCGAGCAATTTGAAGCTAATAGACAATAACGGCCTGCGACACTCCGTGCGACCACAGATCCGTCGTCCCGCGCACCAAACACTGCCTGGAACTGCGAACACACGACACCGCAGCGCTGTGAGCTCTGCGTTCGCACCAGAAAGGACGAAACAATAGCCAAGCAGCAGTGGCCGATGGCCTATCATTGGACACGACTTGGAATGCTCTCAATGGCCATCATACTTGGCCAGCACCCTGCTTCCTTGATAGGAACTAGCTTGGATACCATGCTGAATGCAAATTAACAGGACGATCATTGGTCAGATGGCTTGACAACTCTTTGGCCACCATGCACGATCACACGTTCCATTCCCTGAATACGTAACATACCCGCGCTAAATATAAATGTATGCTGTGAGGGATTGACTGCCTTGCGTCTTTTTTTTATTTCGTCGCCCCTTTCGCGCACATTCTTCCGGTGCCTGCTTCGAGTTGATAGGACGGCCGCGTTACGCGAGGCCTGCGAAGAACGATGAAAAAAATAGTTCTCCAAAAAGATTCAGCCCTATCATGAAATCACCTGTAGCTGAGCGAAAATTGAGTAAATAATACATCCACATATTTCCCACGGATAAGTGTAATTTGTGCATGTAAAGTTGGCCTAAAAAAAGTTTGTTGCCAGCATGATTTTGTATCCATCCGCCCAGTGCGCCGCACGTATTGCTTCTGTCACTTCGGTATGTTGCAGCAGTTGCAGTGCTACAGTCTTTAGTAGCTTCGGTAATTCGTCCCTGCGATAATCTGCAAATTTCAACGTTTTGGGACAGTTCTGTGCGATTGCAATACTTCAACTGCTCACGATCGACATGCCTCCGACGACGTCTTTCGCGGCGGATTTGTTGGCCAGGTCACCAACTTGTTTGTCGTTGAGAAAGGTAAGCCTCAAATTTTACTTAGTGTAAGCACGCCATGTGCCAATGCTATACTTATTTTAAGCTTAGGGACCATCAGTTGCAAGCTGCAACCAGCTTATTTTCCATTCTTCTGGGCTGGCGGAGTTTGCAGTCACCACAGTGCAGTTGGCGGGAATGGATTAATGCATTCGAAGTTGTTGTTTTTGATGTTGCGAAGTTGCAACGTTCTTGAAGAAAAAAAGAAGTGGTTGCGGCACGATCACTAAAGCTTTATTCGATTCAGAGCTGGTTCACGGCACCAGTCCTGAAAAAGTGTCGCTGGTGCCAGCACAGTGTAGAACCAATTCTGTGGTGCAGGTGCAGCGCGTCAGCAGTGCCGCACCTTATGTGCGACAATTTTCAATCGAGCGTGTGCAGGCAGCTCTTGTCGTCTGCTCGCCGTGGAGGTGTTCAGTGGTGCAGTTCTCGATTTTTTTTTGTGTGTGTGGTCGCTTTCGTGCATAACGAGACTTGCGCCATCCATGGAGTTCGCCATGGTTGACGACGGGGACATCACAAAGTTCATTGTTATGGAGTAGTTCTACTGTTACGACAGTGAATACCAGGAAACCGACTCCGTGTTATCTTTTGCCGCAACCACGGAGGAAGACTATATAGGAGTGGAAACTCCGCTGTCTGCGGCAACCAGAAAAGGCCACAAGCCCGCGGAGCCACTATCATGCTGGAGGCGCATGGCGGCATAGAAACTACTCCCGTTCGGCCGCGCGCGCCTGACTTCCATTGAGGGCGCTCTCACGCGCTTCTTTACCGCTGGTAGCCCGAAGAGCAACTGGTGCTACGCTTCAACCATTTAGGCACAGTAAAAAATAAAACGCGTTCTTTTCCATGACCGCTATAAGATGATCTGTAGCTTATGGTTATACGCAGGGCTTTTGTTTGACACCCGCGCGGTGACTTTGATTGGATGGGTATAAGCACTGCTGGCATTCGTCGAAGGCAAACATGCCTTCACATTCATCGAGTATGTGACGACGCTAAGTTTCAAATGCTGGAGGAGAACGCGGGCGTCATACGGCGCAGTGTTTATGACTACACGTCAGCCGAGAAGGTAACAAGCGGCAACAACTTCTCACCTTGCTCACCTCCTCCCTGCCACACTTGTAATCGATTTAGCAATTTCGAACAAAACACCTGCGTCCCATCTTAGTCTAGCAAATTCCGAAGGAGGTTGCACTGCGCGTAGCAGCGCTGTTAGTATTACGGCCCTCGAACAGACACCGACAAGAACTGTTGCTGTTTGACTTAAGGGCGCAGAAATACAACGTCCCGGTGTGCCCGCTGAAGCAAACACCCGTGTCGTCTGTTTGCCGTCTGCTCTGAGCGCGCGCCGCCGGAGAGCGTGCCGGAGCCGCCCGCTCGGGTGCTGCATTTTTTTTTTTTCGCTGCAGCTTCCGCCACTGCATGCGACCCCGTCGGCACATACAATTGTGACTTTATCTGGTCACCTGCGCTCGCTCGCGCTGACAGGAGTTTCACCTCCTTTACAGTCTTGCTCCGTGGCCGCAACTCACTTAATTGTTTGGACCAATTGCAGCCGAATTCCGAAGTACTGTAAAAGCATGGTTGCAATTGCTACTTCAATTTCGAATTCATGAGGCTCTTCAGACTATCTAGAGAGTCGTTCGAAGAACTTTCGGCGCGCTTCAAGGCCCTGCATATTTTCCGACGCCTATAGGGGGGTGCCCACAAATTACCGTCGAGAGTCCGCCTCGCTCATTTAGCTCTTTATAAGCAGTTTAAAAGCTACCTCGCTGCTTTGCGTGTGCCCCGGCATCCCCGTAGCCACAGCAGAATTAATGTCTACGCAGCGGCGAACCAGCAGCATGTGGCTAGCGCAGCAAGCAGAGGCACCGGCGCCGGCAAAACACGCCCGCGATTCACCCCGCCCGTATTTTTCCAACAAACAGCCCACACACCATTGTTGCGCCGTCTGAAAAAAAAAATGTTTTGTGTTAACCCGCACGCACACGAGCGGCTTAGCTATCTGTTACAAGTAGCGGGTACAACAAAAAATACAGAAAGTTACCTGCTGTCGCGTATATTTCAGTATCATTTTCTCGCAAAATGACACAGGACCCGTCGACGACAGTGAAGACCTCCCCCAATTCACCTTCAATACTTACGAGCATGTTAACGTCGTCTGCGCGTCGTCTGCTCAAAGCTGTCTACATGTGCACAACTTTCCTGCACCTCCTTCGCAGACGGTGCCAAGGCTCCTTGCACCAGAGCGACAGCACGGCTGCCCCCAAATCAATCGAGGACAGTGGTGCAGGGGGCGCTCTGAATCGTGAACCGGTGCTGGAGGTGCAGAGAACCACGGCTGAATCGAACAAAGCTTATAGGTCCAGTGCTTGCAGGTCTGTGGTCGTACAGTAGTTTAAGGGTAATGTCATGCATTATGTATATAAAAAAAAAACATAGCCCTAGAAAAAAAATTACGTGTGCTGAATCGTAATGTGAAAAAATGTTTTCGGATTATCACCGCGCTCACGAGGTACTGAAGGAACTATCAATATTAGCGTGTATGCCAGTGAACAAATTGAAAGCTAGGCCTGCACGTTGGTTTTCTGGACCTCGCATTTAAACTCCGCACTCAGAAGACTGGAAGCGAGTGGAAATAACATTTGCAGGCAGCAATGCATGCAGCAGAGAGGAAGTGTAGTGCTTGGGACGCGGCACTCAACGCACATCGACGTCAGGCCAGAGCACGCTACTGTATGGCGGGGTATGGAGGATGCATGCGCTTTGAACAAAATCGCCATATATCTTGGTAGAACTGTATGTGTTGCCAATGTAGAGACAAAACGACACAGTTTCATTCAGCACTGCAGGCTGCTGAAGCAGTTGCTGAAGTGTGCATTGAAGGTGATTACTGTCTTTAGAGATTTTTTTAGGAGGAAGCCTTATAACTTTTGACCCAACAGGTAGGTCTAAAAATAATATGAATTTCATGCATACTCTGATAAAATTTCTCACAGAAAAATTGCAAATGCAATGCAATGAATATTTCTTCTATTGCTAATTTTCATGGCAGGTGCATAAATGTGTTGTGCTTCGATGTAATGTGGCAGGACAGAACAAGGAAGTGGAAAAAAGCTTCAAAGATGTAGCACTTATGTCTTCAGGCTTTTTGGCCTCTTCCTTAGTTTCCATTTCTGCAACGTGCTGTCTAACCTACCTCAGATGTCAGCTTCAGTGTTGTGGCATCAAGTGTATCTCCATGTTGAAGTACCTGCTTACTGGTTTAGTGGCATTAATTAGTAAAGGATCAAGCATTGTGTATGTACAGCCCCCTAGCTTTACCAAAAATGTCCAAGTGCATGGTTGTGCAGATATTTAGAGTGTGCACTGAAAAAATTTTTCAGAATGTACAGCACAAAATCCTCTGCCCTTGTGATAGTGGCTGCAATGCTTAGCGTGGTGGTATAGGCACGGTGTGTATATATGGAACCAGCAAAACCAGCCCCATGGAATTCTAATTACCACATGATCTCGGGTAATGGCCACAACCATAAATGAGGTGAACCTCTTTTTGAACTAGATAATTGAGAAAACATGTTTATACTTTTTTGTAATTCATGTATGGGCCACACCTTCAAAATTCACACGAAAATTTTTTAATAAAGTGCTGCCCTTACAAGAGTTTATACAGTATCACAACTAAATTTTACGTAAAGGTCTTAACACTGACACACTTGGTTTTTCTTTCAGTGCTTTACATAAACAACAGTTCAGCTTGTGTTCTGCAGCCACAGTTTACGTTCGTAGCTTTTATCTTTAGTGAAGCATTTTGTACAGTTTGCAGTGCATCTGTTTCTTCTGAAGGGTTATTTATTACCGATTGATTTTGATGTCTGTATTTCTTCATTTTATGGCATCGGTGCACATGTACTCTGTTTTGGCAGGTGCTGCACACAGTCTCTTTGACACAAGAGAAGCCTGCGTCGCAGATGCCCCCAGAAGGTGGCTTATGTTCGCGGGACATCAGGAAGGGGGCCGGACCGCAAGGCGTCGCGCAGCCGGACTGGCTGCATCCAGAGTGCAAAATGACTGCTATTTACAAACAAATAAATGCATGAACGGAATGTTTTACCTTAATGTGGCTGTGTATTTTGTAGTGCTCATCTGTTGTGTCTAGAGTACAAAACAGTATTCCTGACAGATGTGCAGGTATTCATATGTGCAAGAACATAAAGTAAGAGAACATTACTACTGCAGGCTTACAAGCTAATGAATTGCAAATCTAGAACTAGGTGGTTATGCCTCACTCGTCCGTGCAGAATTGTAGCAAGTCTGCTTGCTTCTGGGACCTCAATGTCTGTGACTGCCCGTATACAGGGCTGTTGAATGCACAAGGACTTTTTTCTTTTGATGGTTGCGTTTAGTGTCTTTTGCCTTTTTGTACCCAAGGGTTGTCAATTTTATATGGCACAAAGTTTGATTACAGCGTTCACAGTCATGTTTTTTTCTAGCTTATCTGAAAAACGTCCCTCAACAAGATACAAAACGTCTCTGCAATGTCTGTTGCTGCTCAAGTCGCTGCAGATTGCCGGCATTCAGTGCAGCAGTAAGAATACAAAATGCAACTGTGGCATAAGATTCCAGCATGAAAAAAAAATGCATTTGCAAACAAAGTGTTCTAACCTCTCTTGAATCCACGCTGCCTCACCACATTTGAAGAGCACTGTAATTGCGAAGCAAAAAAGAGATGCATGTAGTGTTTGATAGACTTACAAAAATGTGCAATTCTTTAGATGCCTAGCCCAAATAGTACTTTGCAACTTTCTTTGCAAAAGACTTTTGCTGCAAAGCTGTCAGCTGCTATACAGCTGCATTTCACACCATGCTGTCAAGTGGAGATATTGGTGTTTTTGAGACTGTCATCTTTGAGAAGGGATTGTATACATTTGAGATATTTGGTAGGTGGTGGCCGCAAACTGCTTCTGTACAGTTAACAAATATCAGAATGGTCCAGGGAGCTAAAAGCAGCAGCAGCTACTGGAAAAAATGGTGCTAGAAAAAGGCTAAAATATTAATTGGCCAACATGAATGGCCTACAGTCAAAGAAACTGCTTGGATTTAGCATGGTGTTAGAGTGCAGGCCTTATCATGGTCCAAGGCATTTCCAATGATTTTCCATTCTTGGCCTTCCTTACAATGGCCAATGGTTAGCTTGTCACAACATCCAAGCACAAACTTTGATGTCCAGCATTTTGCCAATCATGAAAGCATTGGCCACTGATGATTTGCCTTGCTTGGGCCAATAAAATTCTGCTGCTTGGGTATGGTTCAGAACCGGGGTTGTGGTTAGAACCGAGGAAAATTACGGCTAGACCGGGGAAAAAAGTACGGCCCTTACACGAGTATATACGGTAGTAGTTTTATCGGCCGAAATAATTTGTAAACAGCGCACTACCCTTCGTGCTACCTCTCGCTTCAACGCGATCACAGCGCGCACGAAGATACCATCCCTTGGCACCACTACGCTACCCGCCTGTTGCATAGGAAGCGTGTGCTTTTCCCCGCCAGGCCTCCCATGAGCGCGCGATAAACAACAGTCCTTGGTTGCCTCGCCCTCGCAAGATTTCAATCGCACCAACGACAAAAAACGATACTACCCTTGAAATGAACAAAACACTCACGTTTGCTCATCTTCGCTGTCCAGGCATGGGTAGCGAACTCAAAGAACACGTGAACAGAAAGCAAGCACATCGCCACTTGCACGAAGCACGCACTTTCCAAACATTTGAACTCCAGAACGAAGACTGTCAGCAGCGGACACCGCTCTGTCTGTCGCCTGTCTATAGTTTCGTACTGCCGCAAGCCGATCCAGATGCGGGACGGCCGACGACCAGAAATGGAGAGGTCCGTTCGATTCGCCTGCACTCGCCACACCAGTTCTGTGAAGTTCTGAAGCAGTGCGGTGTAGGTGCCGCGAGCGTGCAACGCCAGTTCCGGCAGTTCAAGGGCAGCTTGGCACTGGCTGCTTTCTAAACGAATGGTCGAGTGCAGGCCTGGCCGTCTCCTAGCCTTTGGCGTCGCCCACTTCAACGGCCGCCAACATCCCGAACCGCGTGAAAAATTTTCCAGCACAACATCGCAGCGAAGTGCTGCCATGAACCAACCTGGATCGATGCATGTGCATCTCGCAGCAGCTGCTGCGAATCGCACGTGCGTTGTTTTACTCAACACAACAGAGGTGTGCGACTGTAAATAGCGGCGCGTCCGCCACGATTGTGACGGCCGGCGGGCGGGCTCTTTCGCCACTTTCGAACTGTATTCGTGCGCCTGTCCACGTGTAATAGTTTGCAGCACGCGGGCACACTGGGCCTCTTCGATTATCCACCTCTGGCAGCCCGCAGGCAGCCCGCGGGCTACCAGAGCGCGCCGCCAGGCGCTCGATTTTCTCGGGCTGCTCCGCCCACTTCCGGTGGCTACCCAGAACGCGTTCGATTTTCTCTGGCTGGGCGGTTTCGGGCTGCCAGCTGGCAGCCAGACTCGCCAGGACGATTTTGTGCTGGCAGCGTCGTCTGCTAGTTCCACAGCTCTCCGCTCTGGCGGCTAGCAGACGACAAAATGGAGGGAGGCGCATTCGCGACAGCTTGGGCGGTTAATAGCTAGGGCGCAGAAACGGCGTTCGCGTTCGTATCTGTGCTGTTTTCCTAACCGTATCTTATTTCGAGTGGAATCTCCGAGCCGTATCCTGTTTACTCGTTTCAACTGACGCTTCCTATTTCGGCATCTCCGCGCGGCGTCTCGCGCGAAGCGTTGTTTCCTCTCTTGATTACTTGAGAAGATAGGTTGGTTTCCGGTCGTATTTTATTTTACTATGTTCACGTCGGCATCTCTCTAAACTGCATGCATGCATGAGTGCTCTTGTACGCTGGCTTGCAGCTGGTAACCTTCTCTTCTTGCGGCGTCTACGATATATCTATTCTTGAATCAGCCGTATTTATCTTTGTTGCGTGTCTTGCAGGTTCAGCGGACGCTCCCGATTTGTTTTTCGAACGACGATGGCCGCGCTTCGGATATCATATCGCAAATTTCGGCAGTTCTGCGTGGCGTCTCAAACGGGCGCGCCGTTATCTCTCTCAAACTCGTTAGCGCGCTTATATCTTTTCGTTCGCGCGGCGGGTAGAGCTGTATTGTATATATTTGCTTTTTTTTCTCTTGCAGGCTCAGTGACCGCTAACGACGCCTGTTTCGTTCGCACCTCTGGGTTTCGGCTCGATCCTATCGGCATGCGCGCTCCGAGCGTCCCGTACACACGCGTGAGACGCGGTTCACGAGATAATTAACGGATGCATCGTACATATGAGACACGGGCGTCTCATATACGATATGCACCCGTTATCTGTATGGTTCCATATATTTCCACTAATTGGCTGCAAGTGCACGTGTATACGCACACTTGTAAATTAGTCTTTTATCCTCAATTATATTGAATTTCAATATGTGTGTACTTTAAATAATCCTAATGCTTCATCTTCTGCAACCATATGTAATAAGATCTCGTTGTTTAGTTGAATATACATTCTGATTACTTGTAGAGCATAACTGTCTAAAATTTCTCTGTCGCACACCGGTCTCATATTCCAGCAGTTTAGCTTACACACTGCCTCTTGTCATTTACTGTCCAGGGGGAAGAATGCAAGCATATATGGAGACAAAACTGAAAGGATACTCTGCATGATTTACGCACGAAAATTTATTTCACAAGCATCACACATGAACATCATTTTGTGTACCAATATCTCTTGCTACATTAAGCAGGTGGCAGGCAGTAGCATACTCCAAGAACTGAAGAGAACAGAAGAAATTAACCTACACTAAAATGTGTCATCCTGCAGGACCACACAGATAGATTTGCCTATAGTGAGAACACAAAGCTTCAAACATAGGTCCACCAACAACAAAGCGTTGCAATACACACAACATATATCAGAAACTTATACAGCTCACATTCGTTTACCATGGGCTCATGATATACTCCCTCATTAAGGGCAGGCCACAGGTGTTAGTGGAGTATGGTTAATAAATAAGCAAAGTTTTTTTCAAATTAAGTACTATTTATGCAATTTATTGCATGAAAAATCATGAGATTCAGCTAAAAAATTTTGTTAGCGCACGGTTCAGGAACATCAACGACAGAAAAGGCTGCCAATTCAACAACAAAAAGTTCTGAGCAGGAGCTAGCAAATCCCACTTCAGCCAGAAGTTCGCAGTACGGACCAGAAGATGAGCCCAGCACAAAATCAGCTGATGCCCTATTAGGACCATATATACACTAAAAAAAAAACTGGTCCTTCTGGGACAAATAAAACCACAGAAAAAGCAATTCCCATTAGCAAATCAACACTTGGGATATTACTGTGATGCGGTAAAACCATATCTTTTGATATAAAGTAAGAAAGAACGGTCACAGCCATTTAATTAAAGCGCAGTTGCAATTAACAATACGCCATTCTTCGCCACATCATCTATCTGCAGTGTACATTAAGAATATTTCAATGTAAAAAAAAAACAGAAATGGCATGCAAATACAAAAGTACAGAAATGAAAAGGACAAAAATTTAATACTCTTGGCAAAAAAATCTAGGAAGACCACTCCATTACATTTAAAGAAAAGATTGAAAGGCTGCAAGTCAATCATCACAGTGCCAATTGCGTTGCTTCATTTATAGTCCCAACAGGCAACATATATATACATAACGCTAACATATATTTTTGCTGAAAGCGAATAATTCAATTTCTATGCTTTCAGCCTTAATTTTATCTTTAAATGTAAAAGAGTGATGGAAGCTCACAATGCATGCATTATAATATAAACTCAAGCAATGAAAAACCAAATGAAGGAAGGCATACACAGGAGGCATATATACTTCACGATTACAGTCTCTGAGCCACGCTGTCGCGCAAAGTTCCTGCCGAGACAGCACACTCTTCGTCGTCGTCGGCAGGCTCGGTTGGCGACACGTTGGTTCCGCTGTCCACCTCTTCCAGCATTTCCATCGCGTCGCCGCGCCTTCTTGCCTTGTTGTGCAGCAAGCAAGCTGCCAGCACAATGTGCACCGCCTGGCTTATCCTTGCGACGTCGACGTAAAGGAGCCGGTGAAACCGCGCCTTCAGCAGGCCGAAGCTGCCCTCCACAACAACGCGCTGCCGACTGTGCGCATTAAATGCCGTCATCCAAGGCTGCCAGTTGGTCGTGGACTGGCGGTACGGCGGCAGCAGCCACGGCAGCAACGGATAAGCAGCGTCGCCCAAAAGGTATCCTCCTGCGCGAATTAATTCACATATATTATATGTACGTAAGAAATAAAAATTAACGAGAACCTCCGGCGTATATGACCGACCGTAGCATATGTAGATATCTGCAAACTCGTAATTCCGAGCATCAATATATCTATAGCTGTTGCTCACAGTTCAGCTTGGTTAAATTAATTAAGCAAGCGGGAACGATCGAGACGATTGATCGATCTCTTGCATATATGCGCGCACCGCTTTCAGTTTTCTTAACTCTCTTCCGCCCATAATGCATGTATTAAACACGCATTAGTGATGTAACAATAAGAAGTTCTTTAACTCACCTTCGCATTTAGACTCTCCGTCTTTAAAAAGGAAGCTCTCGCGGAGAACCCTGGAGTCGTGCGCGCGGCCGGGGAAGCCGATGAAGACGTTAATGAAGACCATGTCAGCATTGCAGACCCCCTGGAGTATGATCGAATGAAACTTTTTTTTTATTATAATAGCTTTCCTCCGACTCCGAGGGTCGAGCAATGCGGACATGGCATCCGTCGATGGCCCCGATGACGTCCGGCAGCACTCGTCCGCGACGGCCGATCTGGCAGAAAGCTGCCTTGCTGCGCTGTCGCTCGTCGGGGTCCGGCCAGCATATCTCCCTCTTGCTTATCGAAAACAAGAAATCCAAGATGCGGCTTATTGCCGCGTGTACCATCGACTCATTGACATCAAATTTGTCGGCGATCTGGTACATCGTCGTTTGAGTTCCGATGTAGGTCAGGGCGATTAGCATTGTCTTGTGAGCAGACACCTGGCGCCGTCCTCGACATCCTTCCGGGTAGAAGGCCGATGCCTCAAATTCGCCAGTGATATCTGCGCACAAGCTTCGCGAAATACGAAAGAGCTTCCGGAACTCAAATTCTAAATATGTGGGAACGACTCGCTCCACATAGAGTGGGACCCTGTGGCGGTCCTGCCTCTCTACATGAGCCGCCAAGACAAGCACGACGCACTCGTCACCGTCGTCATCTTCGCTGCAGTCAACGGTCTCACTCCGGTCAACAGAATCGGTGAGCGCAGCAAGTGCAGCTACCTCTTCGCTCGACATGATGAAAGTGATCAGCAGACGACGCAGCAGACGACGCCGACGCGCGAACCGGCTGCTCGAAACTTTCCTTACGGTTTCCGGTGGCTGCCAGCTCACGTGACCCTGACGCGTTTTCCTGTCAGGGGCTAACTTGCTGGCAGCCAGCGGGCTGCCCGAGCGTAGAAAATCGAAGAGGCCCACTAGCACAGAAGTACTGACACACACAGTGTTTGCCACCGCGCGCGGATAAACCGGAGTCCCTTCGCCGCGTTTAATTATCGCAACGCATAAGCCAGCGTCTGCTTCCATTGCGGCTGCAGCCGTACGATTTCGGCACCACTCAGGAGGTGCACAGTAATCCTGAACTAGATCTGCACAACGTCTGCACTTTTCTAAAAGAATGGCGTTGTGCAGACGGCGGCATCTTGAACCGCTGAAACGAATGGCAAAGTGCAGCACCCGGAGAACCAGTTGAGGTAGTGCAGGCGAATCGAATGGACCGGCGCCGTCAGCACGACGCATGGAGAAAAAAAAACTAAGGAGAGAGCGTCCGGAGTGTGTGTTGAAGCCTAGTCACAAAAAGCATAAAAAAAAAGAATCGGTCCCCCGTGACCATATCATGTGATGGCGTGCGGCGATTGTTATTAGCGCCGCGCGCGCGCATGCGCATGCGCGCACTAGCGCGGGGAAACTGAAACCAACTACCGAAACACTTTGAACGCGCTCAGGCGGGCGCCGCATCATGAAGTGCTGCGTGCCCGGGTGCAGGAGCCGCACAGAAATAGTTTCTTCTGAGGTTTCGTTCCACCGGTGAGTGAATATTTCTTCAATAATGCGGCGGTGAAAATATGCGCTGTGGTTCTGCATGGAAAAGAGCCGAATGGGTAATATGTTTTTCAATATTGCGCGACAGGTTTCCGAATGACCCTGCAGCCAGAAAACGGTGGATCGGCGCACTGCAACGTTCGGATAATTGGTTGCCGACAAAATGGAGCGTTGTTTGCTCCTTGCATTTTCGTGCAGAGGACTTCAATACTGCGACAGGGAATATTCGCCGACTGACAGAAAGTGCCGTGCCATCGCTTTCTCTGGCTTCAGTAAGTAGCATGCAAAGTTTATGAGCGATTAGCTGACTTATGACATCTTTCCGTGCTTAGTCACCCTAATATTTCAGTGAGAGTGAATGCTTCTATAATATGCACGACTGCAATGCATATATGGACAATTTCGTTGCATTGTATACAGCACGTTCACAACTGTCGCGGTATACCACATGACACCAGCCGGGACGAGGTTTGCCGACCGCCGTACGTGGTTATGCCATGACAAAGTAACGAGCTGTCATTCCCAATTGTAGTGCTCAGCTTAAAATCTATACAGCAATTATCAATCCGCTCTGCTGTGCATGAATACGCTAGTTCGCAGACACTGGTTTTCAAA
Organism: Amblyomma americanum; assembly: GCF_052857255.1. Classification (NCBI taxonomy): domain Eukaryota; kingdom Metazoa; phylum Arthropoda; class Arachnida; order Ixodida; family Ixodidae; genus Amblyomma; species Amblyomma americanum. The sequence continues at coordinate 403,320,191 of NC_135497.1, forward strand.
GGACATGATGTTGTAGAGGGCGAGGAGAGGACGCGCCGGCGCCGCTGTGGGTCGGGCATACAAGATGCCTCGCGCATCAGCGCCGCTTGTGGATACCTTGAGATGCCTCACACCTGCGCGGCGCGGCAGCATCAAAACGTCTCTCTCTCTCGTTGGCTCCGCGCTCTCCTGTCGAATTCGTTTTTGTTTTGTGAAGAACAAAAAAGTACTCAGTCTGCTAGGAATCTCCACGCTGTCAGCACGTCTCTTTTTATCCTGCAGCGAGGACGAAGCCCTCGCTGTAGTATACAGTGTAATATCGGTGTGAAACAAGTTTTACCTATCATAACCATTTAACTACAGTGAACACGAGTGAGCAGCGTACGTCTTCCTCCTCTGCCTGCATGCATGTCGGCAACCTCACTGAATCTCCGCATGTCGATGAAAGCCTCAAACAAACGTTCTTTCCTGTACTGCTGTGAAAGAGCTCCTTTGGTGGCGTTGTTTCCGCAGAGCGTCGTCGCTTTCTGTCCATCTGTAGCCGATAAATTCGAAGGCCAATGGGCTGATAAACTGTACGCGCGTCGGGGCTGCGACTCCACCCTTAGCGGCTTAGCCCCCACTGTTCGTTTTCATCACGAAAAGCGATATGCTCTCTTCAACGGCCGGCCTTTTGACAGGCAAAGTCAGCCCGCTAATTCTCTGCCTCGTATTTATTTTCGTTTTTTTTTTCGTGTGTGTGTGTGTGGGGGGGGGGGGGGGGGATTTGCGGACGAGGCGAGCTTTGAAACAAACCGAACCCTCGCCTCCCAAAGCTGCCGGCAGCGTCCATGAAGTCTGCGAGTATGCCGGCCTGCGAGCTCGAGGATGGTTATTTCTTAAGCAGTATACAGCAGTACGTAGCGCGCTCCCCTCGCCGCCCCCCCCCCCCCCCCCCACCTCCCTACACACACATTCTTTCGTTTTCAAGAGGCGTTATCTGGTTGTTACTTGCATTTTCCTCCTTTAGTTCCCTCCCCACCCCACAGGCCGCTTCTCGTCGTCAGTGTTATCTCACTTCTTCCGCCCTGATACGGCCGTCGATGAGACTTAGCCTACGTAAGTATGAAGGCAATATCTGTTAGTACACCTTACATGTACGCGCAAACATACAGCGACAACAAACTTGCATGTGCAGCTTATATATTTACAGTCGAGCCCACTGATAAGGGTACATAACGAAAACTCGTTTAATACGAATAAAGACGCTGCGATTGATATTATGTGGCTATTGCGCCGAGTCTCAGAGGGTACGAATATCCGTGGACACAAAATTCAGTTACAGCAAACATGCACAGCACCAGGTGCTCGCGTACCGATTCGGAAGAGCTGCGCGGTCTTGCGCGGGCATCGCTGTCGCTTTTTTGCGCGAAGGCCAATAAAGGGCGTGGTTTACTGGAAGCAAATGCAAAAAAAAAAGTTGGGGCGTTTTCGTCAGTCGCATTAGTTATAGCCTGCCGCGCACGCACTGATCAGCGATTCCTTAAGACATACTGAGCACTACCAGCTGAATAAAATTAAAGGTGCATTGAAGTCTCCTTCCGTTGCCTCCTCTGTTACTTAGTAATATAATTGATCACTGATGGTAAAAACCAATTAACTACCAATTTAACACTAACTAATAGTTAAATAACATTTAATTGTTAATTTTCGTGATTCCATGCCTAATAATTATTTTATTAATTATAAATTAAATGATTTCATTATTATTTTTATTGTTCATTCAGTTCTAAAGGAAATATTAGTACTTCACCAATCTCTTCACATAATATGAGTAATTGGGGAAATTAATTGCCTTATGTATTCAATTATTTTATTTAGTCATTTCAGCTTTCCATTCAATCATTATTAATCATTACAAGATACACTGTGTCTACACTTCCTGCCCACAGCCCATGGTGACACATCCTGCCCATGCCACTTATGAGGCAAGAAATGCTTTCGCATTAAAAACCTCGAGCTCCCAGCCGGTGTTGCTCCCGGCCAAGAGCAGAGATAACAGTAGCGATTCACAGGCAATAATTAGCGCTACGTAGGAGTTTCCCAAAACGACTTTGGTGCCTGCGAAAGCGCGTTGGCCCTTAATAAATTGATTGATTATAGGGGGATACTAAACCTTAAATATTGAGGTGTTTTCTGTGCACGAAAACCAGCTGCCCTCGCCACTGCACTCGCATGCAACGATGGCGCGATCTTCCGCAAAAGGATGACACCGGTAGGTACATATCTCGTGTCCGGCTGACAGCAGACTTTCTCATTGTGGGATTCCTTAGGCCTGAACGCACAACACCGACCGCCCTGTGGTTGCGATACGCGTGATGCTCGCAGTGTACCCTAACCAAAGCAGAAGCGGGGGGCATTGCAAGTGAATAAAATCCGGCCTGCTGGTGTTTCTATCAAGCATGATCAGTCCACTTGCTGCGAATTTCCGGGTACAATTCACAAGCGACGCATGGCGGTCATGTTCGATATAACTGGACTCAAATGTACAGTTGAGGTCAAAAGTCTCTGGACCACATGTTACTCAAATGAGGCCGATAGCTCTACAATTAGCTGGCGGCTAGAGGTCACACTTGTGGAGATGAAAGAACAAAATTTTCTCTTTCACTTCCACTAGTGTGGTCTTCAGCCGCCGATGATTAATAGCGGGGCTATCGGCTTCGTTTCATTAACATGTGGTCCGGAGACTTTTGACCCTGACTGTACATCATACTTGTAATTTTTTAGCATTTTTTGCCAATCAAAGAGATTTGGAAACTAACCTACACGTGCCAGAAGGCTTCCATGTCAACGTTCGATTGCCCCGAAGTGCTCCAGATTAGAAATTTTAGCGCTCAAAACTCGGTGTTCCTCAGCTCTAAAATGCTCCAAATAGAAAATTTTCAGTTCTAAAAATTGCTCCAAATTTTGATTTAAGAACCTGCCGCACTCTGTAATGTCACTTCTGAAGCATGCATCAAAGCATGTTTCATTATGCCATAACAGCAAGCGTGTTGTCTTATTACGTGCTTATTTTCTTCTCTGCAGACACACACAGGAGAAGCTTCGACAGCAGCTGCAGCAACGGCAAGTGAACAAGAAGTTCTGCATGAAGAGGATGTTATACAAACAAGCCTGCAGCCCTTAAATGAACCAGTATATAAACCTGTGCAAATTCGTCTAGTGAGAGTGAGATCAAGATTGGCCTCTTCTGAGGGCATTGCAGAGGTCTAATCAATGCAGCGAATTTCTTTGAGGACTATAACAATTAATGCAATTTCACTGGCACAACACACATGCACAAGGGAGCATATTTCGGACCTTTCTACAATTACACTTTGTGTAGCACTCACCATGCTCTTGCATTGCTTGTCACTGCACTTATTTTCCACTTCCAGTTACTTTAAAGCTAGTACGTTGCACTGCATGCTATCTCATGCTAAAACAAGTGGCTTAGAAACATTGCACAGTCAAAAAATAGGTAAAAATACCAGCGTAGAGATGCTTAAGACAGCACTTTTATGTGGCGAAGCCATCCAAACTTACAATTGCTAGGCCAGTTTTTTGTGATTTCGCAAATGCGTTTTATATGGCATATATAGAGACCAACATGAATGTCTGCACTTGCAGTTCAATTCTAAATTCTTTGGTATTAGCTGATTCTGCTGCTCTTATGGCTGCAGGTGCAGTATCTGTGCGATGCCAGCAGTGCTGCTGAAATTGCTGGTCCCTCACAAAGCGACTCGGACTACTGCTATTTGCAAATATCCGCTGCTTGCAGAGCAACACAGTGTTTTGCCAGAGGAGATGGCAGCAGAACAACTGAAGGAACAAGAGGTCCTGGTGGAGTGGGAAACTGGTTCTTCAGAAACCATATCTGCCGAAGAGGAAATACCAATTCCTGCGTCCCCTCCGATGCAAAAGAAGCCTTGCCACAGGCAGCTGCCCTTCGACCGCAACCAAGTTTTCCTTCCTCCATGTGTATGACAACCTCCTCACCGCGCTTTACCCCCCCCCCTGATTACAGCACTGCAGCGCCCCGAAAGCATTCAAGGGTCCGTCTGCTAGTTTTTTGTAAAAAGAAATAAGAAATAAGCAACGATGAAAACAAGTAATATTTTATTTTGCCAGAGCATTGTGTTTAAAGTTCGAAAACATTAAGCAAAACAAAAAGCGTTCGAAGTTGTGCTATTAAATTGGCTGGTGGCGAAAAAAGGCTGTAATTGGAAGCCTTTCTAGGCTTGTGGAACGAAAATCTGACCGCGGCTGTGTGACCGCATGTGTCACTCGTACATTAGAAGGTATGTAAGGAGAGAAATTTGACCTTGGCCGATGTGGGCCAAAACCGATGTCCAACCTAATTTCACTACAGCGAACACGATGGTGACCTCCAAATTTGGCCTGGGCCACTCCAAAATTTGGCGCTCACCCCTCACAATATGACTTCGGCCGAATTGGACCAAAATCGATGTCCAACCTAATTGGACTAGGGGGAACACGATGATGACCTCCAAATATGACCTGGGCACTCCTAAATTTCGCCATCAGCCCCCAAAATATGACTTCGGCCGAATTGGACCAAAATCGATGTCCAACCTAATTCGGCTACGGGGAACCCCGGATCATTCCTATATTTGGCGCACCCACTCCTGAATTTTACCTCGGCCGATTTGGATTAAAATCGATGTGCAACCTAATTCGACTGCGGAAAACGCGATGGTGACCTCCAAATTTGGCCTGGATCGCTTAAAATAATTACAAACAACGCATAGGGAGGCACAAATTCTGCACCCAAAAGCGCAGTACCCAGGCATTCTTCGATGTCTTTATGCAGGCATCAAATGCACAAGCGTCCATACGCGGCTGTAAATGCTGTGCACGCTCATCTCAGCCCGTAAAAGCAAGTGCTACGTAATGCTCCAGGCGATCTGTGTGTCAGCGGCCGCGAGAAAGAAGCGAGTGGACCATTTATGGCGGGGAATGACCACGTGACCGCGGAGAACGAATCGGGAGCGCCGCCGAGAGAAAACGGTTGCGGTACTTTTCCGTTCCAGTGACGTTATAAAAGGGCCGCTTTGCACGAAAGCAGCTGTTTCACGCCGTGTTATTGTTTTTTGCGCGGCGTCTGGAATCGAGCTACTGTGCGGTTGACCTAAGTGCGCAGAAAAATTTCAACCAATGCAGTGAAGGCTACGTGACTACCGAGCGAACTTGCAAGAAACGCTTGGTACGAAATTGACGAAGACAACTTGTTGAAGTCTGTGTTGTTCGGCTCTTTCGATCGATGACAAAAACGCCAAAAGGTGAGGTGTTGCATTATGTGACGAGTGGTTGTTTGTTTCTTTCCCCTAGGGAAACAGGAGAAGCCATTTGTTGGGAAAAATAAAGTGCTTTGCCAGCATAAGCGTGTCTTATTTATATGTAGCTGTGTGTCACAGAGGTGACGACGGCACCCGCCCCTTCTGCGCACTAACTTTACAAATTGCCTCCAACACCCGCTGTACGCATTTGCTCACCGCCGGTTGTGCGATGCAGACGTACGCCTCGTTACCAACGGCAGCTTGAAAGCCGCCGGTAGCAAATAACCGCACAGCACTTGCCGCCGCACCGACAGCGCGCTCGCACGCAAACCTCCCAGTTCATCGGCGAGTTCGTCGCACAGTCACTCCACCGTCTGCTTCTCCAGTCGAAAAAGGCGTCGAAACAGCTCGTCCGGCACGTCAAACGCGTCTTCGTGCGCCCTCCTTCGCCGTTGCTGTGCCAGCGCAGCCGCCTCGGGCCGTTTCACATGCTGCGACTGGACCGAAAATATCCGTTGTACTCGGTGAGGCCGCAGTGCCATTTTCGGTCACTGCTTTCACATGCGACACCGACACAACGGATTCGGTCTGAGGGACAGGCAAGGTTTCTTGATGTTTGCATAGGCAACCCATTATTAAACGCGACAGAAATGTCACACGGAATGTGTTGATAATTTTATGACCAGCGTATTTGTAGATGCACGACGATATTTCGCATGTTTTGATTAGAATAAACAGTTTTGCTTCCACCGCGGCAACATCTCCCACGTCGCCCACCGTCTCGGCGCTCCCCAATGGTCAGTCGCACAGCGAACACACCGACGCTGCGACTGAATACCAACCGGACGGAACTCGATCGCAAGCCGTCTGCGCCTAGACCGACGGCCCTCTGAGTCGCAGACCGACAGAATTCGCACTGTCGCAGGCGAAAATCGCATGCATGTGAAACGGGCCTCAGTCGTATCGCCGCGTACACCGCCGCCATTTTCTGTCACAAACGCAACGGTCAAATTGACGGCCTCGAAACTGTCACAAAAAACTGTCAGTTAGCGGCTGCATAATTACGTATGCAACGTCACCACTTCTGTCACATCCGTGACGTAATCTGCAGCCACCCGTGACGCAAAAAAGCAAAATGGCCGCCGGCCACGAGCGGCCAATAGGAGCGAGGCTTATTGACACCTTTTTGACAAGTTTTTGACAATTTTCCTAATTGACAGTTGCGTAGTCTGGCCCCTGGTGCAGGGAGTGCTGGCGATTCGAACGGACCTAAAGAGTGGGTCGAACGGCAGTACGGCGCAGGCTTTCCAGTCAACACAAATTGGTGGCGCTACCGTTGAACTGATGCAGATGCAGCGATGGCGTAGAGGTAGAACATCCGCCTCGCGTGCAAGAGGACCGGGGTTCAAATCCTGGTGCCGCGCAATTCTCCACCGGGTTAAAAAAAAAAAATCCGCGTGTCGATGGAATTGCATAACCAGGCCTGGAGTGCGGCCTTATCTCGGTGACCAGAACCGACAACGCACTCTCTCACCAGAGCAGGATTTGGCCACCCTGGTGTAGTACTTGGCCACAACCTTCTATGATCAAACCAATTAACCCTCGGCCCTCAGTCCCCAGCGGCTGCAGAGCAACTGACCACGGCGGCGGTCAGACCTGTGACGCAGCGGAGGGTGCTAAGAATCTCTGGCTCCGGACAGGCCGCCATTGGAATCTGAACCTGGCAACGTTTAACGCTAGAACTTTAGCTAGTGAGGCTAGCCTAGCAGTGCTGTTTGAGGAACTAGCGGGAATTAAATGGGATGTGATAGGGCTTAGCGAAGTTAGGAGGACAGGTGAGGCGTATACAGTACTAAAGGACGGACACATACTGTGCTATCGCGGGTTAGAGGATAGACGAGAACTAGGTGTGGCTTTCCTCATTAATAAGGATATAGCTGGCAACGTAGAGGAGTTCTACAGTATTAACGAGAGGGTAGCAGCTAAAGTAATTAGGCTGAATAGGAGGTACAAGCTGAAAGTGGTGCAGGCCTACGCACCCACATCCAGCCATGATGACCAGACCGTTGAAAGCTTCTATGAGGACGTAGAATCAGCAATGAATAAGGTAAAATCGCAGTACACTGTACTGATGGGCGACTTCAATGCGAAGGTGGGCAAGAAGCAGGCTGACGACCACGCGGTAGGTGACTATGGGATAGGCTCTAGAAATAGCAGGGGAGAGTTATTAGTCGAATTCGCGGATAGAAATAATTTACGGATCATGAATACCTTCTTCCGCAAACGAGAAAACAGGAAGTGGACCTGGAAGAGCCCCAATGGTGAGATTAAAAATGAAATCGACTTCATACTATGCGCTAAACCTGGCATCATTCAGGATGTGGCCGTCCTCGGAAGGGTGCGTTGCAGCGACCATAGAATGGTAAGGTCTAGAATTAGCTTAGACTTGAAGAGGGAACGGAAGAAGCTAGCGAAGAAGAAGACCATTAACGAGTTAGCCGTAAGAGGGAAAGCACAGGAGTTTAGGATAGCGCTGCAAGACAGATACTCGGCTTTAACTGAGGAAGATGATCTTGACGTTCATTCAATGCACGATAACCTGACATCAATAATTACGGAGTGCGCAGTAGAAGTAGGCGATAGGACAGTTCGAAAAGATACCGGGAAGCTATCTCAGGTGACGAAAGATCTGATTAAGAAGCGCCAAAACATGAAGGCATCTAACACTACCGATAGAATAGAACTAACGGAGCTATCAAAGTTAATAAATAAGCGCAAGGTAGCCGACATAAGGAAGTTTAATATGGAGAGAATCGAGCATGCTATAAAGAACGGAGGTAGCCTAAAAACAGTGAAGAGGAAACTAGGCATAGGTAAAAACCAGATGTATGCATTAAGAGACAAGCAGGGCAATGTCATTAGCAATATGGATAAGATAGTTAACGTAGCCGAAGAGTTCTACACAGACCTGTACAGTAGCCAATGTAATCAGAGCGCTAATGAGAAAGAAAGCAGTGCACAGCAATGCGTCATCCCGCCAGTAACGAAAGATGAAGTAAAGAAAGCCTTAGAAGCAATGAAAAGGGGAAAAGCAGCTGGGGAGGATCAGGTAACAGCAGATCTGTTGAAGGATGGAGGGGACATCGTGCTAGAAAAACTAGCCACCCTGTATACGCAATGCCTTATGACCTCGACTGTACCAGAAGCTTGGAAGAATGCAAACATTATCTTAATTCATAAGAAGGGAGACGCCAAGGACTTGAAAAATTACAGGCCGATCAGCTTACTATCCGTTGCCTACAAAGTATTTACTAAGGTAATCGCTAATAGAGTCAGGGCAACGTTAGACTTTAATCAACCAAATGATCAGGCAGGCTTTCGTAAAGGATATTCCACAATAGATCATATTCACACTATCAATCAGGTGATGGAGAAATGCGCAGAATATAACCAACCTCTATATATAGCTTTCATTGATTACGAGAAAGCATTCGACTCAGTGGAAACCTCAGCAGACATACAGGCATTGCGTAATCAGGGGGTAGAAGAGCCTTATGTCAAAATACTGGAAGATATATATATATATAGCAACTGCACAGCTACTATAGTCCTCCATAAAGTCAGCAATAAAATTCCAATAAGGAAGGGCGTCAGGCAAGGAGACACGATCTCGCCAATGCTGTTCACCGCATGTTTGCAGGAGGTATTTCGAGGCCTGAATTGGGAACAGTTGGGAATAAGAATAAATGGAGAATACCTAAATAATCTGAGATTTGCTGATGGCATTGCCTTGCTGAGTCATTCAGGAGGTGAACTGCAAATCATGATCAACGAGTTAGACAGGCAGAGCAGATCGATGGGTCTAAAAATTAACATGCAGAAAACCAAGGTAATGTTCAACAGCCTAGCAAGGGAACAACAGTTCACAATTGGCAGCGAGAGCCTAGAAATTGTGCCGGAATACGTCTACTTAGGGCAGGTAGTGACAGCTGATCCGGATCATGAGAGGGAGATAACTAGAAGGATAAGAATGGGGTGGAGCGCATATGGCAAATTCTCGCAGATCATGAGTGGCAGTTTACCAATTTCCCTCAAGAGGAAAGTGTACAACAGCTTTATCTTACCGGTACTCACCTACGGGGCAGAAACGTGGAGGCTAACGAAAAGAGTTCAGCTTAAGTTAAGGACAACGCAGCGAGCCATGGAAAGAAAAATGATAGGTGTAACGTTAAGAGATCGGAAGCGGGCAGAGTGGGTGAGGGAACAAACACGGGTTAATGACATCCTAGTCGCAATCAAGAGAAAGAAATGGGCTTGGGCAGGGCATGTAATGCGAAGGCAAGATAACCGCTGGTCTTTAAGGGTAACGGAGTGGGTTCCAAGAGAAAGTAAGCGTAGCAGGGGGCGGCAGAAGGTTAGATGGGCGGATGAGATTAAGAAGTTTGCAGGCAAAGGGTGGATGCAGCGGGCAAAGGATAGGGTTAATTGGAGAGACATGGGAGAGGCCTTTGTCCTGCAGTGGGTGTAGTAAGGCTGATGATGATGATGATGATGACCGTTGAACTATACATCGCCGCGCCGACACTCATGACGGGCGAAAATGCTCCCAAACGCGCGGTCCGATCGACGCGGTGACGCAATTCGAGTCACCGCAAACCCAGAGAGCCGCAATAAGTCACAAAAAGTAAGAAGGCATTAAAAGAAGAGAATCGGTGGGTGGGAGGATGGAGGAATAAGGCTGAACCCTTTAAATCGGGCGGTGGTTCACGCCACCTAGCCATGACTTGCGAACTTTTACTCTTGTCTCCATTACCTGAGCGCCGCCTACCGCCGACTCCATCACAGGCTGATAATCTGCAGCCCGTGGGCTGCAGACGGAGCATCGTGTGATCTCTGGAGGTGTCATCGGCCTGTTCTCTTCCTGCCAAGCCTACAAATGGTGCGTGGGGTTCGCCTGTCCTCATCCTCGTGTGTGCTATGCCGTTAGCGCCTGCAACAACCAACCGGGAGCGGGCGACCTTGCTTCGACGCAGCGAACGGTCAGCATCGGCGATGTGCCACGCTCGCCGTTCAAGCGCGTAGTTTTTGTCGCCGGTTGCCTGCAGGGCAAACGTGGCACAGTGTTGCTTGCATGTTGGACGAACGAAAGCGAAATGTGCTGAAACTCAAGATCGCATAGATCAATCGAAAATCTCGTCTTTGGTGGAGAACAGTTTCTAATTAACGCTTGCGCTGCCCGCTTGGACATCGCTAGTGTGACAATTTAGATGCAGAGCTTACTGCAGAGTACTCCGTGTTCACAAACTGAACAATCGGGAGACAACAGCGAGCTTTGTGACCGAAACGAATCCGTGTCTGATCACTGCAATCTTTGTTTGCGGCGGTGAAATTGAAATTCGGCCCCTCCAGCCGCTCGCGTAGGGCTGTTAATTCATACTACGAGCGTTACAAGCCAGTTCAATGAAAGCAACACGCGTTCTCGTCTACTCCTCTTCCGACAGTCCTCACTGGCCCACAAATACCAGAAAATGTGTAATTACACTGACTGATAGGGTGGTACGCGAATGGAACGCTATTACCGCTTACTGACAGGCCGAATAGCAGCACCTGTGTTGAGAATTCCAATCTCAGTCGGGTAGGGGAACTACTCAGGTCGTTGCGTTTGTGGTCTCTGACACGGTCATGCGTAGTAGACTTTCTTACAGTGCATTCGATGTGATTTCAGTCGAATGATTCATTACAATGTATGGCAGTGTTTACCGTCCCATGCATCCCGTACGTTTTTTCTTCTTAGGTTGCCGTGGCTGCATTTTTCAATGCTCACTTTGCAGTTGGGTAAAAGTTCGTGTCGCCGCTTTCATTCACGACATTGTGCAAACGAAATTAGTATTTCTGTCCCAACAGCATGTTATTTTTTTTTTCAGGTGGTGGATGCCAACACGCTCCCGACATTCGTGAACATGTGGGGTGGCGACACGAAGTTGTGGCCACATTTGCGAAGTACTTGCATCGTATACTGATGAATTAAAGCACGTTTGTCGAAACCATCGAAAAGCTTGATCTCCAAAAAATTATGTACAGAGTGTAGTTTGGTAAACCAGGCGCTGTGCTTCGTTCCGAGACCGATATTAAGCCCGGACAATGGGTTTGTCTCTTGTCTGCATTTCGTTCACAAAATGCAACTTGGGGCCGGCGGGAAAACGGTGAAGAAATAGACTTCACAGACGAACTGAGACCTTCGTATGACATGATGCGTGTACATACTTGAGACTTTTTTTTTTTACTTCCATCGACTATTGCCCCAACAGGCAATAAAACATTGATGTCTAGAGGACGTTGGCGCTCCGCACAACATTGCAGCTTTTGGTGTACAGACGCAAACACGGGCTTGACCGGTGGCTAACCAGCCGAACGCATATACAGAAACACTGGCCGAACGTTGCTCCGCGCGCCGGATTATCGGCCCGCGGCCGGATGGCAACAGCGGGGTGCCGCGCAGCGCACGTGTTTGAGAGTATTTCTCCCTCTCCTCGGGACGCGCAGCGCACAAGCGCGGAAGACTGATTGTAAATCAACCTCCTTGCTGTCGACGCCCGCGCCACGGGCCGCGCAGACGCGCGCACTAAAACACACCAACAACAAAACACTAGGGACTGACTGGGAGAGCGGAAGAACGGGGGAGGAGGGAGCGGCTTCACGGGCGCCTGGCTTGCGAAGGCCGGTCGCGCTCCCTCCTCTGTTTTTTTTTTTTCCTCCATGCCTTTACTCTAAATCCGCCACGCACTCAGAATCAACGTGGCTCAGTGCCCCAGTAACACCGAGTTTGCTCGCAGCGCCCTCAGCCTCCCTTTCAGTGCGTAAGCTGTGAAACGCCGCGCACTTGGCCACGCTGCTCGGCCCACTCGACCCCGTTCAGTTGCTTGGCGTACCGCAGCGGTGGCGCCTAGTGGTTGAGCAACCGCCCCGCATGCGGGAGGTGCGGGGTTCGATCCCGGTGATAAAATGGGTACAAGCTTTGCCCCGGCCTGGTGCTCAGGTTATCAGGGGCGAAATGCTTGGAAAATGGGTCATTGACCTCACCTTGAGTAGTGGGAAATACGTTGTGCTATGCCCTTGCGCCATAAAAATCCCTAATCATCACCAGTTCCTTGGCGTCAGCAGCGACGACAGCCGGGACTCTGGGGTGGCCACGCGCGCACGACCACTTGCTGGAACCGCCTAAAACAGCACAAAAAAATATTAGATACTGTGCGGGAGGCGCTCACCACGCGGAATATGAACGGCTGCATTTCCTCTTCGAAAAACGAATCATCGCGCTGTTCTCTGCCACTGCCAGACGCCGATTACGTTCTGGTGCAAAGTGGCGCAATTTTCGTCTGTTCTCTGTGGTTGGCGCAGTCTGGCGCAAGAAGTTGCGTTTTTATCAAAATGGTGCAATTGGAGCAGGAGTCCCACCCCTGATAAATCACGGAACAACAATGCAGACAGTGGCTGGCGAAAAAATAATCGCCTATTTACACTGTGTCTACGGGAAGGTGGTTCTATAGTCATCTAACCTACGTGGCATGATCGAATAAAAGGTGTGTTTGTGCGACAGTGAATTGCGTGAACTTTGTGTTGGTGATCAAAAGTGACAAGAGATACGTTGGCGCTGATATAAAGTGGCTGGCGGCAGGAGTTTGTTTATTTACTTTGCTGCGCGCTTTTTTTCGCTCCAGTGTACTTCGCCGTTGCTGCCGTGAAGGGTGTGGCTGGAAACAGCGACATCGCCGTCGGCGACTCCCCGTCGGCCGTGTGGAATGTGCCAGTCTGTAGCAGAGGATATGCTGCTGCCCCCTGACACCATCGCTCAATCTCCGGGGGGGGGGGGGGGGGGGGGGGGGCGGCTCGAGACCACCAGCCCAGCATCCCCCCCCTTGCAGTAGGCGCCTATGATTCCGGGTTGGAATGCGGCTTACTTCATGTGGCGGTTCCACGGCCGCCATCTTGCGAGTAGTTCAGATTCTGCCACCAGGCTACGCCACTGATATAAGGCTGAGGAAGTCTCTACCCGTCTTGGGAGTCCCTGTTTGAGTTGAGAAAGGTGCCCGGTCCTTTCTCGACCCTCGGTGCCTGAAGGTTTCTCTTTCGTTGCTACGCGGGCTTTCAAAGAGGTTTATAATACGCGGCTTCTTCCCCCCGTCGTGCGTGGAGTTCCCTGAAGCGTTCCTAGAAGTGCCACTTTCCCGGCCTCCTTGCCTGTTCTTAACCACACTCGATAGCTGGCCTGCAGTAGGCTAGCTTGCCTAACGCGCGTGACCCAAATAAAGAAAGGACGCCGATCGTCAATTATTCTTATGCTTGTTTTACTGTCGAGGGTGCGAAAGCTTGGGCGAGATGGTGATACACTCTCCACATGATTGCACTGTGCAAATTTAGGACAAGCGGAGAAGAAAAGCAGGTGCCAAAAAAGGGCGCTCCGATATCATGCCAATTATTTATGTCCCATTCTAGTTTCGTCAAAGAAGTTTAGTTGCAGTCGGCGCCTGTTAAGTGGACAGGGCCGATGGGACAACCCCCCCCGCACCTGTGGTCATGCCCGAGGGGGAAATCGAGGAATGTACGTCGAGGCGTGACGCCCGCGCTTAGGGTGAGCTGCGGCACTAATCCTTTCTGTCCCCGACGCGTGGCAATCGGTGGATCGAATGCGCATGCAGCGAGCTGCGTATGCGGGGTCACGTGTCCTGCACGTTTCAGGAGGAGCGGGGTCCACTGGGCTCGGACCTGTAAGCCCTGCCTCCGCCCACTTGTACATACGATGCTATTGCTTCGCTATTGGTTCAAATTGGGCGAGAGCCGGTTTACTAAAGCTCCGCCCAATTATCGAAGGGGTTAAAACCCGCTGTAAAGAATGACTTAGGACGAGCGCGCCGAGTCTCAAGCTCGGCCGTTTTTAACAGCCTTTTTTAAACAGCCTTTTCTTTAAACTGCTTTGTCATCACTGCCTTGTAATTCAATCCCGTCTTTAATGAATAAGTTTTGCTTTGAGAAGTTGGAATTGCTGCCCCAACCGGCAACGTGTCGCCGGACGAGCGGACGAAGACCCATAGTGCTCTTCGTATCGCTAACCGCCGTTCCCATCAGGAGGAGGGCAGGAAAGTTTAACTGCGCCTGTGTATTTGTCCTTTCTTTTATCCTGGTCTTTTGCGCTGTTCAGTTACACCACCACGGTTGATGCTGCTTCTGCAGTAGGAGTAGGAGAACTCCTCGACCCGAGCGTGTAAACTGACAGCTCTGGCGCTCAACAAAAATTAGTTGCTTTATCAAACGTCATTACATATGCGAAAATACAAATAAACTGAACTTCAGTCAACATTCGTCCTTGAAACTGAAGTTGGTAGGTTACAAAGTATACAGAAGTAGGTGATTCCTAATTTCTTTTTACCTTTGAGAAGAATCGACATAGCGAAAGAGACGTCAAATCGCTATCAATTGACCATTTGCGGAAAAGCGAGCGCCGCCTGTCGTGCAAACAGAGAAGCTCCGCCGGCACTTTTGGTTGGAAAGGAGCTCTCGAGCAAGCATGCGCAAGGCAGCGTTCAGCCGTTCACGTGCGCTTGTTTCGGTGTTTTAGTGTTGTTTATTTGCCGGAAACGTGTGTCTGCTAACGAAATAGTATGATGGAAGAGGAGAACATCCCATTTCGGTTTTTAGAAACGGGGTGGGGCGAAGAGTTTGCGCGTTGTAGCCTGAAAAACGACCATGTGTGGCAACCCCTGCACTCTGCTACCTCAACGGAACGCCGAATGACCAAGTGAAAATGTCCGTGAACGTGCGCCTATGTGCGGGCGAGTGTGACAGTATAATGGGATGCACTTTCCTAATGCGCACAGGCGTTTACGTTCGCGCTTCCTTGATAGGGCAGGAGTTTCTGCTAACTTAACACAACACCTTTTGCCTCAGGGCACACTTAGCTGATTTGTAAAGGACCCGTTGTACTATATCCATCCCGGCTAGTGCTGATACGGCAGAGCGTTGCTTTGCGTGCTAACGGGCCGCGGGAGCGTTAGAATGCGCGGATATAGGCGAAGTCGCGCTAGGCCGTGCTCCCGCTGTTCAGGTAGCATTTATGGTGAATGTTCATACCAGTATATATCCGGTTTTCCTGCGTCGGTGGAAAAACTCTTCTTGAACGACCGAGCAGTGTGTACTTGGCAGTAAGCGCGAAATAAAGCAGCAACACCCGTTTCGAAACGTGTGGAATGTACGCATTACTGGCCACATCAACGGGTTCGTCTTTTGCGCCTTGTATCTCGTCGCGGCCTTTATTACGTACAAGTCTCGCTGTGCGAAAACGCGTGGTTAGCTTAAATAAAACGCGTTGCAGTTACATGTCAGTTATGTGGCAGTTACAGCTCACATCAGTCGTCTCACTACAGCGCAGGAATGCACGGCCGGCTTAAGTTTTCCAACCAAAAACCAAACCGCCCACAGAGGGCGCTGCCTGCGCCTTCACCACGCATGCGCAGAAACTTTTCCGCAAATGGTCAATTCGGTAAGCACCGCGCAGGGCGCCGGAATATATTCTTGTGCACTGCAGAAAAAAATATTCGCCCTGCATGCGGAGGCATTCGAGGAGTATTCGGACTAAACTTCGAGGGAAAGGGGGGGTAGGCGAGGGCTGTGCAGGAATGTTGCAAGAACAGGGGTCGGAAGAGGGAGGGTGTCCCCTTTCCCTCTCCCATTTGGATCCTCCACTGCGTCCTCTTCATTTGTTAGACGTGGGTGTTTCCTGCATGCAGCTTATCTTATTAGGTTGCTTACTGCCTCTAGAATTTTCCATCACGTACTAGTGGACGTATATCTTCCCGCCCTGCATTTCACTTGGAATGATTTTGGTATACTGATCGGCGTGTTGAATTTCTTATTGTTTGATCAAAGATGCAAAAAGCGCGCGCGTGTGTGTGCAATTGAAGGAACAGCTCCTGTTATTTTTGCACCGTGTGTTTTCAGGCAACCAAATAAGTTTCTACTAATCCAATCATTTTCCTAGGAACAAATGCCTCCTGCGCTATTTCATTTGACACTGAAACCCGATGTGAAAAGTAGCACCCTCTGGAAGAACGCGCTCAGCTGCTCTCATGTCTTGCTTTCCGTGATGATGCACACGCTCAAAGCAGGGTGCATGCCTTGATACCGTTCGAACCAACTCATTGGGTGGAGTACTGTTCATTATTAGTTTGTGACCAGACTGCGTTTTATTCATTGCACAGGGCACGCGTATGCAAGAAAGGTGTACTTTCGCATTGAGGCCGCCCTTTGGTTTCATGCGTTGGTAGCATATCATTTCGAGACGTAGCATTTACCATAGATTCACACGTCGCCTCCCAGTTTTTATTCCATACATCAGCGTCCGTACTTACCATATATATATTTTTTCTGGAATTGCCAAATGATTCGACGCATCCACCAGATCGCACTTTGTTGGATCTGTCGCGTCTAAATATTAAAAAAAAAATTTCCAAGCAAATGCTGTACAGCTGTTATGCTGAATGTGGACAAAGGAAAATGGTTCATTGTATTCGCCGAAGTTATGGCATGCTTTTATGTTGACGGCTTTATTTTTTGTTGATGTACTTTTCTGAGCGGGGGGGGGGGGGGGGGGGCTGCACAGGCTGATTCATCGATCCTCACCTTTTGGCGCGGGCGTTGTTTCACATGGCTGTTCCCCACTTGCCCATTCATAGAAAACATCCTCGACAGCCACTGCGGCACATTAGCTTTACTGTCTGCACCGGAACGCAACACTCGAAATTAAAAAAAAAAAACGATTGAAACGCACGACGCTAGGGTTGACCGTCAACAAAAGATTTTTCTTCCTTTTTTGAGCGTGAAATGGTTGTGCTAGTAGGAGGGCAGAAGACGAACGCAGCAGCGCTGCCAGTCAACGTAAATCGTCCTTTTTTTCTGCTCAGATAACTGTAACACTGTTATAACAACTACTGTGAGCTCTAGTTGAAAGTCAGTGCTCGTCATTGTTGCGTTCTTAGTTGGTCAGAGGTCAGCCACAGGAACTTCAGTTGGGAGGTACGTTGAGAAAAAGAACTGCTACTAGCAGCACCCGAGACGGGAGCTTAGCAGGGTATGCAGATTTACCGAGATGTATATTGTGAGAAACGTGACAGACACCATACGATCATTGGGCAGCTTGTTCTACTGGGGTGCTATATTTAAATATATTTCTTGATAACGACTCCACAACTTCAATCTAACCAGCCCTGAAAAGCTCTTTACATGTATCCGGCTTGGTTCGTTGGGTTTCAAGGAAGATGGGGGAAGGGGGGAGGCGCACCGCCCCACCCAAGCGCGTTTTCAACTAGCACTGCAAAGCCTACAGTGCCTCCAAGCACTGCACCCCACTAAGCTTAGGTGTGCAGCTGGTTCATGCTTGATGAGAGAAAAAAAAAACAGCTCGAACAAGCCGCACAGAAGAGCTGAGAAGCAGGGTCGCTCCCTCCCCCGACTCCCTCCTTCCTACAATGCCCTAAGCAGCCTTAGTAACCCAACCCCATCCAACGAGGTCATTCCAATTACCCGATGGGGAACTTGTCCTGAGCGAGGTAGGTGAATCAATATTAAGCACTGCAAAGCGCGATCAGAAACGATGTAGTCATTCCGTGATTAAGTGAGTCTCAGGGAAACTATTCGCAATATATCTTATAAACTACGGAGTTAAACAATCTGATGTTATTTGAAAACACCATTGAATGCAGTTATCATAATTTCCCTGCGACAAGTTAAAGCACGCTCGAAAAGGCACCTTTTCTGCGACTCGCTCTTCGGGTGGCATTAGATCTCGGAATTGCGGTAGAGTTGCGCGTAGTCGCGATAGTAGAACGCGTGGCTTATTCCCTCTAAAGATTAACATCCTTTATCATCCCTAGGCAGAAGACGGTATAAGGCCGTTAAGGTTGCCACGCTTAAGCTTTGGGGCACACGGGAGAGAGACTGTCGTACACGCTACGCAAATCAACATGTTTTATATTGTGCACCAGGCCAGAAGCACGCGTATTTACTAGCAAAAAAAAAGAAAGAAATTAACCTCGACGATGCAAACGTTTTTCGCGGAAACCCACACTCAGATTCAGAAATTGAAATGAATATAATATGTTGGGTGTTGGGTGTTGGGTTTTATGGCACATAGGCAGCTAAGGCCATCATGCGCCAAACTCAAGGTGTAGAATTGGCTTTCTGTAGAATGTTTACGAATATCAAAAAATGCCGATGGCGTAGATGACCTAAAAACATTGTGCTGCCTAGTAAAAGAAGAGAAGAAATTTGGAAATCGCTAATGGTAAAAGCGTTAAAGAAGGTCAGGCAGCCTTAGCGGCTATCCTTGGCTAGGCAAGGATCCTGAGGCTCCCAACCAATCAAATAAAAAGCCTCAGCCTACTTCTCAGGAATGAGAAAGTGGCTGAGGTGTATCATGTAATAAAGGGAACCAGTGGTTCAAAAATTACAGTTTTTCGAGGACGCCCGCTGCTTTTAAAAAGCTAAAAACGGAGGGTATGTTAACAATGGCATTATCAGCTAAGAGCAATGTTGGGTGAAAAGGAATGTATTCATGATAAAATTGAGTGAAGTACTTTTTTCTTAGTTTTTCTAGTTTCACACATGAGAATAAAATGTGGTTAACAGTAAGTTCTTCTCCGCATTCCTCACAACCAGGTTTATCTTGTTTTGTTAGCAGGAAGTTGTGCGTGAGGTGCGTGTGGCCAATTCGCAGACGGCATAAAACCACTTCTTTAAAACGTTCCTGGTGCACACATGACTTAAATTCACCCAAAACTGGTTTTACAAAGTGCAGTTTATTATTCACTTCGCTGTTCCAACGCGACTGCCATTTTTGTCTTAATTTCTGTTGAACTAAATTCATACAGTCATTAAAGGGTATATCTACTTTTTTTTATTTCCTTGCCCCGAGCTTGAGCGGCACACAAATCTGCTCTCTCATTTCCTTTTATTCCGACGTGGCTCGGGACCCAGCAGAGTTTAATGTTCTGTCCTCGAGCTGTTGCTGTTACAATGTTGTGTATGATGTCCCCAAGTATGGGAGTGGTTGCGTTTCTAGAGTGGAGGGCTGTAAGTACACTTAAAGAGCCTGTGTAAATAATAGTGTTTTTGAGGTTCTCGTTTAGTATTTTTTTTGTTGCCACACATACTGCGTAACATTCTGCGCTGAAGATGGATGCGCACTGTGGAAGTCGCATTGCTGTCTCCGAATTTCCTCGCACCACTGCGCTTCCTACGTAAACATTCGTTTTTGAACCGTCAGTGTAAAAGTCCGTAAAACTACTGTATTTTTCTTCGAGTGCAAGGAATTCCTGTACTATATGTTGTTTTGGAGTTTGTTTTTTTGGAACTGCGTAAGGGTAAAATCACAGATTGCCGGAAAATTGTGCCATGGAGGCAGTGGAACTCGTCTTCGAGCAATGGCAGGTAATGTGTCCAGTACTCCGAGGTTTTGACACATCTCTTCAAAACGCAGGAGGAGTGGCCTGATAGCTTGTGGTTTGTTGTTAAAAAGTGTTCTTGATGGGCACTTTGTGACTATGGGGTAACATAGGTGTTTGGGAAGCGAACGGATTTTTAAAACGTACGAGCACGTGAGCATGGTTCTTCGGTCCTCGAGTGACGGTTCGTTGGTTTCTACATAAAGACTGTTAATTGGTGATGTCCTGTAAGCACCCGTGGAGAGACGCAAACCCAAGTTATGCACTGTATCTAGTCGTTTAAGGTATGATGGTCTCGCTGACCCATACACTATACATCCATAATCGAGGGTAGAGCGTACTACAGAGCGGTAAATTTTTAGAAGGCATGTCCTGTCGGCACCCCAATGTTTTCGTGACAGTACTTTGAGTATGTTGAGGGATCGGGAGGCTTTCTTTTTCAGTGCATTTATATGAGGCAGGAAAGTGAGCTTTTTGTCAAAGGTTACGCCTAGGAATTTGTGCTCATTTTTCACCGGTAGCTGTGTTTTGTTCAGGTGTATAAATGGGTCAGCCTGTAAGCCTCGCTTAATAGAAAAAAGAATGGCCACGGTTTTCTGTGTGGAAAACCGGAAACCGTTCTCGTCTGCCCAGGTCACCAGTTTATCCATTGTCAGCTGTATTTGTCTCTCGCATGTTACCAGGTTTGAAGATGTGCAGGCTATTTGCAGATCGTCAACATAGACGGAATACATAATGGCCTTCGGTATTACTTTGGCTATGGAATTTACTTTAATAACAAACAATGTCGTGCTCAAAATACACCCTTGAGGAACCCCGTTCTCTTGAACGAAGCCCCTGGACACGGTTGATCCTAGGCGCACTTGAAATGAGCGGTCGGAAAGGAAGTCCTTCAGGCAGTTCAACATCCTGCCACGGATGCCAAGATCTGCTAAGTCACGAAGGATGCCGAACCTCCAGGTGGTGTCGTATGCTTTCTCGAGGTCAAAAAAGACGGCAAGACAGTGCTGTCTGTGTATAAAAGCCTCTCGGACAGTATTTTCCAGGCGAGTTAAGTGGTCTGTTGTTGAGCATGCTTTCTTAAAACCGCACTGATGGATGTCAATAAGCTCAAGAGATTCAATCAGAAAAGTTAGTCTTTTATTCAGCACACTTTCGAATGATTTGGCAAGGCAGCTGGTAAGGGCTATCGGCCTGTAACTAGTAGGGGATGTTGGTTGTTTTCCAGATTTCAGGAATGGAACAATAACTGCTTTCTTCCAGGCTTTCGGCAATCTTCCGAGCACCCACACTTGGTTAAAAAACTTCAAGAGCGCCTCCACAGATTGCTGGGAAAGATGTGCTAGCATTTCGTAATGTATATTGTCAGGGCCAGGTGCTGTCTTTTTTCCGGCCGAGAGAACTTCGTTTATTTCTTGGAGTGTTATTAAACCATTGTACGGTTCTTTTGTGCAGCCCGTTGTTGGAAGTCTATGTTTCTCCACTGCATGTTTATGCTTTAAAAATGTTTCTGTGTAGTGTGAAGAACTAGAAATGTTTGAGAAATGTTCTCCCAAGATGTTTGCCTGTTCCTCTATATTTGTCTGTGTACCTGGAGCTGTTAAGAAAGGAATTGTGTAAGGAGAAAAGCTTCTGTTAAACTTGTGGACTTGTTCCCACATTTTTTTGGACGTAACTGAACTATTTATGCATGATACGTAGCTTCTCCATGATGTTCTTTCGGCATTTCGGCGGATGTACCGAGCTTTTGCTCTCGTCTTTTTAAAGTTGATGAGGTTATCTTGAGTTGGGTATCTTCGAAAAACTCCCCAAGCTTTATTTTGCTTCTTTTTTGCTTCCCGGCATTCCTGCGTGTACCATACCTTGTTGTTTTGTCGTACTATTCCTGACGATTGCGGAATAGCTTGGCACGCAGCATCAATAATGCAGCTTGTAAAAATTTCATTCAGTTCGTCAACGTTAAGACTGTTTGAAAATAATTTCTCCAGGCTAGCCTTTTCTCTAAATAGTTGCCAGTCGGCTAGGTGTAGTTTCCAACGGCGTGGTTTACTAGGGATGACTGATGGTGGTGATGAAAAGTTAATCACTACCGGAAGATGATCGCTTCCGTACGGGTTATCGAGAACATCCCACTTAAAATCGGTAAAAACGGAAGAAGAGCTAAAAGATAAATCTATGCAACTCATTTTTCCTGAGGCTGGAGAGCAATATGTGGGTTTGCCTGTATTGAGTAGGCAAACATTATTGCACAGAATAAAATCTTCTAATATACGGCCCCTAGTGTCTGTCTGTTCACTCCCCCAGAAAGGGGAGTGTGCATTAAAATCCCCAACTACCAGATATGGCTCTGGTAGCTGATTAAAAAGTGATTCTAGGTCATGAAGTGTTACTGTGAGGTGTGGCTGAAGGTATACTGAACATAAGGTAATTGTTTTAAAGCTAATGACGGTGACTGCAATGGCTTCATAATTCGTCTGCAGCTGGATTTCACGTGTTGCAACACCGCTCTTAACAACGACAGCAACACCTCCAGAGAGCCTATCTGCCTGCTCACGGTCACGGCGAAAGACTTTATAATTCTTAAAAATATTTTTTTGTAAAGGTCCCAGATTGGTCTCCTGAAGGCATAGTGCTACAGGAGACATAGAGCGTAGGAGATCTGTTGCATCGCTGTAGTTATTTAAAATTCCACGGCAGTTCCAGTGGATAAGGAACGCCATGATTATTTTAAGGAGGAGTGTTTTGAGACCTCAGGTCCCTCCTTGTTGAGGGCCTGTTATCGTGGTTTTTTCTTTTTTCCGGTCAAGAGAGCCCCGTCGCCGTTGCGACCGAGGCGAGCTTTGACTTGTATCCATCGCCTCCATGGAGGCGCTGGAGTTCCGCGGGGAACCCGCGGGCAGGGGGGTGGTAGACTTCTCCCGAACGGGGGAAGCCTTGCGGGCTGCCGACTTGGAGGACGGCCGGCCCGTTGTTGGGGGTGGCATAGCAGCTCTCGCTGCATCTGCCAGGGGCGCGGATGGCCCTGCCTCAGCCTCACTAGGTGTGAACTGGGCAGGTGCCTGAGACCGGTGTGATGCGCCGCGCCCGCGCACCACATCGGCGAAGTTTGTGTGGGAGGAGAAAGTGCCTTGCGACATTGCATAACGCTTCCTTGCCTCTTTAAAAGTGATATTATCTTTTGTCTTTATTGTAATGATTTTCCTTTTCTTTTTTCCAGGCAGGACAAGACCTTGAGTAAAGCAGCGTGCTCGCCCTTCGCAGTTTGCACAGCGTGGCGCGGCGTCGCAGCCGTCTGATTGGTGGTCATTGGAGGCACATTTAGCACAGGTGTTGCGGCCGCGGCAGCTCTGGGAGCCGTGACCGAACTTCTGGCATTTGAAACAGCGTCTAGGGTTGGGGATATAAGGGCGAACGGAGATTTTTGCATAGCCTACCTCGATTGACTCGGGTAGGGTGCATGAGGCAAACGTCAGGACCAAGGTGTTTTGTCGGAATCTCTTTGTTGTCTTTGCGGATTGTAATTCTGTGGACGTTGGTAACATTCTGAGGGTTCAGTCCTTCAAGCATCTCTTCCTCTGTTAGGTGCAGGGAAATCATTATCTGAGATGACACCACGTACTGTGTTCAATGATCTGTGCGGTGTAACAGAGACAGGAATATCGCCAAAAGTTTCAATGTTTGCAAGCTTTGAAATCTGAGTTATGTCCGAGCAGTTCGAGGAGGAGGTCACCACAAGCCAACTTTGTGACTTTGTACTGAGGGCCCAGGGATTCTGTAAGAACTCTTGAAACAAGGAACGGGGATATTCGTCTGGCTGGCTTTTCTGTTTCTTTACTGTGGACGATGTGGTACTTCGGAAAAGTTGTCTTCTTTTTTGCTGAAAAACTGTGTTGTGACATCGGTCCGTCCTCTTTTCAGAGGGCGATCATTATTAAGCAGGGAGGAAGCCATAAAAAATTTTGTTCTTCGGCCTTGGTGCCAGCCGCCCACCATGGAGCCCAACTAGGGGACAGGACAGGAACTTGAAAACAAGTCCTGCCCACGCCAGCTGTACACCATTGCTATAACCGAATATGACGAAACCCAGGATAGTTCGCCACACAGGGTTAACCCTCGCCGCCAGGAAAAAGGAAAAAAACCAAGGAAGGAGGAGGAGACAGGAGAGTTGTAAGAAAGATGATAGGAAAGTAAAAGATGGAGGGGAGGATAAGGAAAAGACGACTGCCGATTTCCCCCCGGTCGGGTCAAGGCCGGAGGTGCCGTCTACAGGAAGCTGGGGCCAAAGTGGTGTGTTGCCTCCGCCGAGGGGCCTTAAGGGTCCAAACGCTCGGCATCGGCTCAACCACCAGGATCCCCTTTTCCCCGGACACGGCGATGCCACGCACGGCGAGGCGCGGGTGCTCGGGTCCGTGGTGATGCACAGTTCACCATCATCCCCTTGCGGGGATGTCCCTGCGGATGCTCGGGAACCCGCGGTGTCGCCACTCACCGTCGCGACGCCTGCAAGCTGCAGGCGCCCCCCTGCGGGGTATGAATATAATAGACGTAATCCACACCCCAACAGAGGCGAATAGAACAGACGAAGCAATGCCATGAAATTGAAAGATTAGCGTGTGAAACGACGCACAATGAGCAGCGAATTAAGCAAGATTATCAGCTTCCTGATTATCTCGCAAGAAATTCTAAGTATGCACACTAGTTTAGGTACTACGAATTGCACAGTACTTCGCCGAGGACGGTGTGCTTTTTATCGGAACAAAGTCTTTAAGGGCGATGTTATGGATCCACTTTTTTCTTCGGCTGATGTCATTTTTTCTCGAGCAATCGCGAACAGCACCACGCCATTTTCACTCCGGTTTGTGCACCGAAATGCACCGCAATCGGATATAACGCGGCACTAAAAGTAGAGTTCAAATAGTCAGCGCGTAACTCAACGGAGCCGGACCACAGCAGAGGCAGACGGCCTGCGCTCGGCGCAGACTAAAAACAAAAACACAAGAAAACGATCCTTTCCCGCGCGTTGTCTGGGCGACGGCCGGAGGGGCCAATCACCGTTCAGAAAAGCGCCGAGCAGAGAGTCGGGCGAGGAGGATGTGCGACAGTTCGCGGAGCGGCGGCAAAGTTCACAGAAATGCGCTACTTTCAATATCAAGGGGCTTCACATTTATCTATTAGGTTGAGTCGACGACGAGGATATGGGGCAATGGAAGTTTACAGGTACGTGTACGAGGTCAGCTCCCAGCCTTTTGCATAGGATGGCATTCACTACGGTGGTGGCACTGGCAAGAAGGTAGGAAGTAGGATAGGTCGCCAGACAACAGCTTTTTTTGGGGGACCCAGAGCTCTGGGGGAACCAGTGTAGACAAAGAAGAACCAAGGTCAAAGAAACGATGGAACCACAGGTGAAGGAATAGACACAAGCGCCAGGGCCAAGTTAATTCAGATATAGGTTGCATTAACATGCAAGGTGGCAGGAAAAGACTGAAATGGGAGGAAACAGAAGAGCAGTTAAGGCAGGAGGAATTAATGGTATACGGTTTAGTGGAAACGCATCTTAGAGACATGGAGCAACCACCCTGTAACCCAGACTACGCGTGGGAATATTGCCATAGAGCAGAGGGCAGCAGAAATGGGGTGGAATTGGGACATTCATTCATAAAAGTATGAATTGTCAGAGTTAAACTGCGATGCAAGGAACATTTATGGCTAAAAGGAAAGGTGGCAGGGGAGCAAACACTGTTTGGCTTTGTATACCTGTGGACAGGAGCTAATGCCAAAGAGGAAAACAGGAAAATGTTAGAATGTTTTGCAAGCGACATTGAAAAGCTAGGAGGACAGGGCGAGATAATTATGTTAGGCAACATGAATGTACACATAGAAGACCTGGACGGGTACACAGATTCGACAGGAAGCATACTTCTGGATATGTGCGACAGGCATGATTTGGCTGTATGCAACAGTACCGAGAAGTGTGAAGGGCTCATAACATGGGATGCAGGGAGTCTGCACTCGACAATAGATTATGCACTTATGTCACATAGGATGTATAATAGATTAGGGGTAGTGAGCATGGTTCCAGAAGTCAAGGCAGTGACCACAAACGTAACAAGTTGAGTTGCAGAAGAGAAACCAATGAAGGAACAATCAGAGGGGAATTTTTACTCAGAAAAGCAATTGGAAGACACAGCCAAACAAATTGAAAAGTAATTTTTTAGGATAATGAAACAGAATGGACTTATAACAAATTAACTCGATTACTTGAGCTAGAGCTAGCTGAGGTGCGAGTCAAGCCAAAAGGGAAAAAACGCAAACCCCAAGAGTTGGTGGGGTGAGGAGGTCAAGAGGGCGATAGAGAAACGTCAGGGAGCGTCCAGGAACACAGATATTCCAAGAAGATGGGGGAACCAGAAGCTGATGTAGGCAGAAAATGATATACCTTCATAAAGTGTAGAAGGGAAGCATCCTGATTGATTAATGAGAAAATTAGAAGAAAGGGTGCCCAATTGATGTTAAAAGTAAATAAAAAGGATAGAAAAGGAGCTCAGAAATTTTGGAAACATCTAAATACAATGAGTAATCAGACTGGGCTAGAGCAAAGTTTTATTGTTAGAGATCAGGGTATTCGACTAGAAGGGGATGAAGCAGTGAAACACACAGGAGCAAGGATGACAGAAAAATTAAAGAAAGAAATGTACATAATTTATCGAAGTAGAATAGACAGGTTACTGCAATTGCTTCACTTGGGCAAAGAGAGTGGGAAAGGGCAGAGAAGAAGGTTCCTAGTGGCACGTCGACAGGACCAGATGGTATTCCGTTTACGTTAATAAATAAGCTAGGACCAAAATCCAAGCAAACATTATTAGAGGTAGTGAACAAAATCATAGTGGATGAGAAAGTCCCCGATGAATGGCGATTAAGTAGAATGAACATGACTTATAACGGAAAGGGGGACAAAGCTGACATAAGCGACTACCGTCCCACAACAGTGACATGTATGGTTTACAGGGTGGTGACGCAGATTACAAAGGACAGACTGCAGACTTGGGTGGAGAACGAGGGGTGCTGGGGGAGCTACAAAATTGGTTCCGGAAACAAAGGTGGTTAGAGGACAATCTGTATTCATTGACGCAGTGTATAATGACTGCTGATCGCAGTGGATAGTGGCAGGCCCCTATGGCTAGCATTTCTGGATATTAGGGGAGCCTACGACAACCAGGCAGTAAAAAGAATGAAAAGGGCAAGGAAAAGCCCCTGCAGGTGATGTCTTACATACACCGGGTATCCCGCAACATCAAAAAAGTGGCGAACTGATATGGTGTCAGGATGTTTTTTTTTCTGCACCGATTAAGCTGAGCAGCGTCTGCCCTTTGATGTCGACAGAAAAGAGAACCAGGCCGCAGTGCTATGCCAATCACGAAATGAAGTTCACAAAGTGCGATTTGGGCCTTGTCTACCAAATTCTCCTCACTTGCGGTAGAGTTTACATTGGGCAGGCTGGTAGGTCACGCGAACATAACTTGGCAGTGGGCAGGCTGGTAGGTCACGCGAACATAACTTGGCAGTGAAGAACAATATGGGTTGTAATCTCGTGCAGCATTGTAAGAACTGTAAAGGGAAGGGTAAGGAAAAGAAGTGCCTTGCAACCCAGTTTTGCGCAACACTACAGTTGCGTTTCCCCCTTCAGGTGGTGATGAGAGGAAACACTTTGTTGATGATGAAATCGGGGTTTCTTGATGACCCGGTGGTTCTAACTCGCAAGCATTCACGTTACTCGAAGAAAGGAGAAGGTTAACTATTTATTTACAACCTAAATAAAACGAGAAGAAACAAAGCAAAGAGAAAACTATTTACATTACGAAACCGTTGGTCAGACGAATTCAGCCCCCAATCAGCCCAGAGCGCTTGTATTTAAACCCTCTGTCTCCGCCCTTAGCGGGGACAGCAGCCATTAAGATTACCTCACCAATCAGTGGTTAGGGAAAGGAAAATAAGGTTTCCGCCAACTAATCACAGATTGGGGAAAGAGTGCTGATTAAGCATTTGGGAAAGGAGAGGTTGCAATCAAATACACAAACAGCACAAACGCGACCACCCTCCACCAGGGCCCAGCCGTTTCCTATCTCTTTCGCACACGCAACAAACATATGCCGACGAGACGACCCCTAAAGTTGTTTACAGAACATCCGAAAGAGAAGAAGGCAGTCGTTACGGGAATGATGGGCTTCACGGTCACTCGGCTAATACTCAGTCGTATCTCGTGCGTTCCCGAAGCCTCGGCAACCCCTTGACAAAGATCACATGTCGACAGCTGTACATGGTTAGGCCTCCGTGACGGCGCGGAGTAAACGAGGACGTCCGCCGCACGAAGGGGATGCAGGGACGGGACGGGCCCCTTTGTTGGCGACTTCCGACCCCACTGCTGCGGCCTTCTTTGCGAACACGAGACCGACCAGTTCGCGGAAAGGTCAGCGAACTCCACAACTACCTTTTTGTTTAAATCGAGACATAAGAGGAGGTGGTCGAAGCCTATCACATCGTGAAAAACGTTTCAGCACTCTTGTCTATTTCGCTTTCACCGAGTGAAATCACGTTTTTCGACCTATACGTATTTCACTTATATCCTGATTCGGTTAAGATGTATGTACCTCAAAGACGGAAATCTAGTTTTATCTGGTTTAATCCTCACCTTTACACTTGTTCTTTGTTGGCTTCCATGTCATACTTGTTTTTTCATACCTTATCCCACTCATTTACCTGCTTTTGATCTTCACCTTTACACGTGTTCTTTTGTTCCCATGCTCTCATGCCGGTTTTTTTTCATATCTCACACCATGATTTTATCGCGTTTGCATAGTTTTTTAATTTTGTTGTCTGTTGGGTCACCTGCGTTGTCACTTTGCGTATTTTTCACCCTCTTTACTCAGGTTGATTGTTAGGTTCCCTACTTTTTTTTAATAATTTTCTTGACATGGAGTGTTTGGGGACATGCTGACTGAGTTCTGTGTGGTTTATCGGTTCTTCTGCAACGTAAAAATGTGATTATATAGCGTTTGCATTTCGGTCTCAAATAAACAGTTGAGAGTCTGCGCCTGTGTTGTCGTTTTTGTTCGTGTTATCATGTCATGTCTCATTCGCGGAGTACTAACCTTTTTTCTGCAATGAACCAACTAGCCCGCAAGATCGTTCTACTATTATCCAGGATCCGGGCCCGGTTTTAAAGACCTCAGAGCCTAGCCCACATTTTGCACCACCCAATCAAAATATACTAACACATGATTCTGTAACGTTCAAAACCCTCTCCCTAAAACACACAACACAAAAAGAACATCGAAGTTGCTTTTAAAAAATGGCATTGCGGAATGGGCGCTCAAAATGATTGGCCCACCAGGTTTACTTGCCATGCCCCCTATTTCCACAGTATTACTCAAACTCTCTCCCTGACAAAGTAAAAAGAGAAACACACGAAAATGCAACAAAAGCACATTGACGTGTCACTGGCAGCCCGTTACCCTGGCGGTTCCCAGCGTTAGGGCAATTATCGATTTCACCCGAGCCGCCACCGCGGATAACACACTGCGCATCTTCGCGACGACTGTTGACAGGCGTCCCCAAAAATCTGCAAAGCGGCGCCAAGCTAGACACCTTAGCCAAGCCTGTCATTGCTGCCTTCGCGGCGGCATTCCTTTTCTCTGGCTACGTTTCGTTAAGGCGGCCCGTTCCCCCAGAGAATACAACGTCGTTGCGCGAGTCGCCGGCAAGTCGCGTCCGCACCTGACCGCTTAAATATTACTCCCGGTCAAGCGCGACCGTTCGGACCAGTCTTGCAAGGCGGTTTTAGCCCTTCAAAAAAAAAAAAAGACCTCTGCTGCCAACCTTCCAAGCTATCTTCCCTACGATGAGAGGGAGGGGTGGGGTGGGGGGGTGGGGGGGATTATGGCGCCTCGGCCAGGGTCACTGTCCATCTGCCTCGCCTTGCCCGCGAGGGGTAACCACCGCTCTGCGGCGCGGGGCCAGCAACAAAAGGGCGGATGGTTCCCCCAAAGCCGCGTGCCGGCGGTTTTGAGTGCCAACGAACAAACGCGGCAATATAAAACGAAGTGAAATGGGAAGCTTTACGCATGAGGAGTGACCAATTGCATTAAAAATGTTTGTGCATAGCATGTTTGAATTCTGCTATTCACGATCATGTACACGGGTCAGACAGTCGACTTCTGTTGGGACATAGTTTAAGTTACTCATATACGAAATGCTTTACATCTGGCTATGAAGCGAAGCAGTTCAGCCGCACTGTGATTTGAATTAGAAGAGTCCTAGAACTGAAGTGTGTCAATTGTCAGCAATCTGACCCAAGTGCAAGCAATAGAAGACTGGGAGGGGAAGGGGGAGAACACACCCCTTGCCCCTCCCCCCCCCCCATTGTTCTGTGGTCCCTGAGAGAACCAAACCTCCCAAATTTCGTCGCGGCGTCTGTTTTCTCGACAGGCTCGGGCAGAGCTAACAAGCGCAGCTGCCCTCTCGAAGTGGCGTTTGTTTACGACGAAGTCACGTGCAATATCGCTCATGACTGCCGACCGAGTCTCCGATGCACGCGGATTCCAAGCAGTCCGCATGCGACACGCGAATAAAACATGCTTGCGGAGCAGGAGTTCGTCTGCTAGGTGCAACTCAATCATGGCGGCGCACCGCGGCTGTGCATACCACGCACCTGTAATGCTTTGGCAAATCGGCATCGTAACATTGTTCCGCCACTGGCGTGTAAAGAGATTGCTGCTATCAACTTTTGCTCGGACGATTCCGATGCTTGCTTGGTCATCCTCCTTTATATGCGGCACACTCCGCAGCATCGATGCGAGATGTTCAGGGCCCTCGGCCGCTCCCCCTCTGGACACTTATCGGTGATTGCTCTCGCACGTAGGTACCATATGTGCCTCTCTAAAGAAATAATACAAGCCATAAAACTAATTCCACTCATGTTACCGTGAAGGACAAGAAATTTCGGCATGCAACTGAAATAAAATTTTGTCCCCCCGGGACGCTGAGCTGCTGGAAAGTTTCAATTGACGCCGAGCGTATAGGAGGTATTCACATGACGTCATCCGCAAGGGGCGCTAGCGGCGGGCGCGGCAGCGGCGGCGGCGGGCGTTGCTTGGGAAGCAACGTGGCTGGGAGCTGCAGCGACTACGTCCGAAGCTAAGTGCTTTTGGTATTTACACTTGTATACATGCTGTCGGGCGGTAGTTTTAGACCGAGTTAAGGGTAGGGAGGCCAGCGGAGGTGTGTGAGAAAAATTTTTGGCGGGCTTTTACGTTGCGCAGGGCCCAGGGCTATCGGCATAGGAATTTTGGCGGACTTTCACAAGGCGTAGTCGGCCGGACGATGGGTCGGCAAGATAGGAAAGTTAAGGTGGACGAGGACGGGGAGTTAGTACAGTGCCAGGAGTGCGACCGTTGGTGTTACTTAGATGAGACTGGGTTCGGGAGCTTAGCCGAGGCGGATGAGGCTAGCTTCGCGTGTAAGCGGTTTGGGGACGCCGTTCATACGTTACAAGGGGAATGGGAAGATGGGTGTAATGCACTTAATGCGGACCTGCAGGTAGAACGAGAGGCACGGACTAAGGTGGAAGCTCAGGTCGCCGATTGGATTAAAAAGGAGGAGAATAATGCCGCCCTGTTGAAGCGAATTGTGGGCGAGATGAAAGAAGAGCGGGAAAAGCGGACCCAGCTAGAAAAACAGGTTGAAGCGCTCAGGTCGCGGCCGGCTGGGCACCCCAGTTCGGAGCAGTGTCAGGTGGGGGACGAGGCTCGTCGATCCTACAGTGCTGTAGCGCAGCGAGCATTGAGTGAGAAAAATGAGAACGAAATGAAAAAGGTTAAGCGGGCATGGAAACTCGCGAAAATGGCGTACAGCGGCACGAGAGTCAGCTAGAGCGATCCGGAGGCCAACAGATGGAGTTAGGAAGCGAACGGTTGGGGCGCAGGAGGGTTCTGGTGGTCGGGGACTCGAATGTAGCGAGGGTTGAGGGAGGCGTTCTGACGGCAGTGAAGGCAGACAGGCGGGTGCAGGTGGAGGCTCAGTCGGGGAAGTGCATGGTGGTGGGCAGCATGGATGGCGAACACCTTGTCGTCATCCATGCTGGTCTCAATGATGTACTGCAGGGGAGGAGCCAGAATCTTGAGACGCAGTTGGAGATGGGGATGCGTAGGCTTAGAGAGGCCTTTGAGAGTGTGCATGTGACCATATGCACAATCCCAGAGGTCCAGAGGCAGGCTCGCGAAACGGAAAGGAGGGTCGTTGAGGCTAATCGGGTAATTAGGCTATTGAGTCGACGACTAAGATACGAGGTGATGGAGGTCAACAGGGAAGTGTACGAGGTTAGGCCCCACCCTTTTGCACAGGATGGCATCCACTACGGTGGTGCCACTGGCAAGAAGGTGGGTAGTAGGATAGGTCGCCAGGCAACAGCTTTTTTGGGGGGACCCAGAGCTCTGAAGGAACCAGTGTAGAGAAGGAAGAATTAAGATCAAACGGACAATGGAACCATAGGGGAAGAAAGAGACGCAAGCGCCAGGGCCAAGTTAATTCAGATATAGGTTTCATTAACATGCAAGGTGGCAGGAATAGACTGAAATGGGAGGAAATAGAAGAACAGTTAAGACAGGAGGAATTAATGGTATATGGTTTAGTGGAAACACATCTTAGAGACGTGGAGCAACTACCCTGTAACCCAGACTACGCATGGGAATATTGCAATAGAACAGAGGGCAGCAGAAAGGGAGGTGGAATTGGGGCATTCATTCATAAAAGTATGAATTTTCAAAGGGTTAGACTGGGATGCAGGGAACATTTATGGCTAAAAGGAACAGTGGCAGGCAAGCAAACACTCCTTGGCTTTGTATACCTGTGGACAGGGCAGGGACTCCGGAACAGGGGGGGGGGGGGGGGGGGGCAGGGGGGGGCAGTCGCCCCCCCAACATTTATCCAGGGGGGGCGCCGCCCCCCCCCCTCCTCACTTTCCGACCGCTTACGCTGAAATCGAATTTTCGATAAGTGCTGAAGTTCTAGTGCTTTATAATTTTAAGAATATTGACATAGTACAGAGATGGCCAACAAACAAACAAATATCATTCAGCACACACAAATGCCAAATTCCCATCATAGGAAACAAATGTAACCTTCCCCCCCTGCCCCGCCGCGGTGGCTCAGTGGTTAGGGCGCTCGACTACTGATCCGGAGTTCCCGGGTTCGAACCCGACCGCGGCGGTTGCGTTTTTATGGAGGAAAAACGCTAAGGCGCCCGTGTGCTGTGCGATGTCAGTGCACGTTAAAGATCCCCAGGTGGTCGAAATTATTCCGGAGCCCTCCACTACGGACCTATTCGTTCCTATCTTCTTTCACTCCCTTCTTTATCCCTTCCCTTACGGCGCGGTTCAGGTGTCCAAAGATATATGAGACAGATACTACGCCATTTCCTTTCCTCAAAAACCAATTATTATTATTATTATTATTAACCTTCCCCCCCCCCGAAAAAAAACAATATATCCTCGATATATTTAAAAAGTTAAATATACTAAACTCTCCTTTCCTATCTCACAACGAATCCAAGAAAAAATCTCAACACTAGCAATTAACCTCAGCCGATTCACAGGACACACTTGAGGTATGGCACCAAAACACCTAAAGGACGTTTACACCAGGGCGACTGAACGCTTCATTCTGTACTCCAAGTCTGGTACAAACAAACATCACAAGTGCGCAGGAAACTACAAACTATCCAACGCTTCCCTCAGAATCACCAAAGCCTTCAGAATAACACCTAACATAGCCCTCCCAATACTTGCAAACGTACCCACCA
The DNA here is from genome assembly GCF_052857255.1 of Amblyomma americanum. Classification (NCBI taxonomy): domain Eukaryota; kingdom Metazoa; phylum Arthropoda; class Arachnida; order Ixodida; family Ixodidae; genus Amblyomma; species Amblyomma americanum. The sequence goes on from NC_135497.1 coordinate 403,353,832, forward strand.
TTCACAATATTCGAAAGATAAAACGCACTTTTCAACGCCCTTAATAACAACCCTTCCTTTACAAACGACACCCTCACTATCCCCCCTTCAGTCATCACCACGAAAACGGACCTCCACCTCACCCACCCAACGCAACGCATCAAAATCAACTACTCTTCCGGGCCCCTTACACCATCAGACCTGCATATTTACACCGACGGATCGAAAACAGAGGCATGCTGTGGCCTAGCATATAACGTTCTCACAAAAAAAGAATCGAATCACACAGTATAAACTATTTAAACTTTCTGAATACAGCTCTAACTTTGAGGCCGAGACTGTGGCCATCATCAAAGCCATTGAATACACAAAAGCCACCACTTCCCAATCAAAACACCATCCTCGCCGACAGCCTCTCAACACTAAAAGGGGCATTTGAAAAGGGGCAATCGTGCCAGGGGCAATCGTGCCAGGGGCTTCTGAACTCGGGGCTCTTGAAAACGGGGCAAATGCAGCGGGGCATTTGTCACGGGGCTTCTGATATCGGGTGCTTTCGTGCACCACCCGGTGGAAATATCAAGTGCAGAGATACGTTTACTGCAGCAGCAGCAGCAGCAGCAGCACTGCGGGCAATGTTTAAAAGAAAGATACATGTATCAATTTAAAATAGAAACCAAGGCATTTATTAAAAGGGAAATTTTTCTTGAATAATGCAAAAAATAACAAAGAACCATAGTGCCAGGTATATCAAACATAATGCATCGAGCAAATAGGAATTATTAAAACAAATGTCAAGTACAAACAGTTGAAAGAAGGTGAAGTCTAATAATACTTTTAAAGGAACGAATAGTTTTAAAATCCTGAGATAAGGTGTAATGAACGGGTGTTTGATTAAAGACTGAGGGAGTATGAGTCTGAGTATGAGTATGAGGGCGTGTGAGTCTGAGGGAGTATGCGTCATGTTTAATGAATTTTGTATTGAAATAATTCAAGTTTGACTTTATTTCTTTGGAAACAAACACAGCAGTTCGAAGTAAAATTATGTCTTCTAAACGAAGTATTTTGGAATCTACTAAGTAATGCAACGTGTGATCTTCAGTTCTTAAACACTAAATGGCACGAATCGCACTTTTTTTTTACAAAGAGGAATGAAGTAGTATTCTGTTTTGTCGTGGTGCACCAAACTAACAAACAATACTGGAGTCGAGATTCTATAAGCAAATAGTACAGGAATGTTTTAAGCCAGACAGGTAAAATATTTCTATATTTGTTGATGATACCGAAGGACCTTGAGAGGCTATTTTAAGTTCGCTAGGTGGGCATTGGAATGCACGTGGCGCCAGTTTTTGCGGGCGCCAGGCGACGCGCTGTTCCGTCGGCTAGCCAGAGAGACCCATTCTTGGGGACAAAACAGGTTGTTGACCCTACGGTGGTGGCGGGACGTGCTCTTCTGGGAACAGGGGGACGGAAAGGACGCAAGGGAGAAGATGAGGTTGTAGAGACAAGGTCCGATGTCATTCATCACACCCGACCGCAATGTCTCCACCAGACGAGCGAGTAACAACGAAGAGTGTACGAAGAGATCAGCTCGCGAGGGTCACGGGCGCCGCACCGCCATGCCAATACGCAGCCGTCGACAGATGCTCTACGAGGAGCGTACAACCTCAGACAGCCGCCATATCTGCACTTTGACCAAGTGGGGATGCAATTACCGTGAAGCGTGGTTGACAGGGGTGGGGTCTGCTGGCTTTGCGCCGCCCCCCCCCCCCCCCCCCCCCCTCCTCTTTCCGTTGACTCGAACGTGGGAAGCGCACGTGCGTGTAGGCGCAGAGACGCGCCCCGGGCGTAGAAAAGGAATTTTGTTCTTCTATTTTTTCTTTTACCTTGAGAAAGGGTTGAAAACACGTAGTAACCAACAATTTTGGTTGTTCATTCTGATTGAATGCTGGTTGGAATGTAGCCTGGACACAGAGGCCAGCAGTGCCAGCACGCTACGCTTCCACGCGGTTGCGCTTTCTGTTTGTGGTTGTTTGTTCCTTTACGCTCACGTGTGCGCGCGCACAGTGTAGAACGCCCGCACTGGAGAGGAGGCGCGGGACTAAAGAGAAAAAAAAAAATTACGCTAGCCTAGGGGGCGTAACAGTGGCGCGTTTCATTTTTATTGCACCTTTTTTTTTTCTACAGCGGCGCGCGGGCAGCGGCGGGCTGCTGTGCGCGTAGCTCCGCTTCTTTTTCGTTTGTTTATGTACAGCGTGCGCCCAAGTAGAAGCATTTTTTTTTTATCGTGCGCCTGCCTGCTTATTTAACTGCAGATTTACAATGCCGTTGCCTCGGAAGATGCCGGGGTCTCAAAAGAAGATCGACAACTTCTTCGTGCCGGCACAGAAGCGTTTATGCCTTGGAATTGAGGGTTCACAAGGTATATTGCGCCACATTTTTGTCGCCATTTTGTTTATTGATATGTTTTAATGCCCCTTTGTATTTGTCTTCGGGCTGGCAGCAGGAAACGATTCTCACGAAAGTCAGCCAGCTGACCGTGTGATAGGAGCAACAAGTATTAACGGTACGTCTTTGCAATATTTTGTTTATACCATGCTCTTCATGAGCAGTTCATGAACATTTAGCGCTTGATGCATTTTTTTAACTTCTCTTACTATTTCTTTGAAGGGATAATAAAAATAAAAGATCCATACAGTGGTCGGCTAAGAATTCCTTTTATCTCACTTATTGCAGAGAACCCAGCAGAGGTTGTACTAGATGGAGAGCCCTCCTTCACAACAGACTTGGACCGGACTACATCGAATTCCGGCGCCTGCGCTCCGGTGGAAACCGCAAGACGCGACGACTCGCCCCAGGATGTCCCATCACTGCCTCCCAAGGGCTACAAATTTCCAAGCAACCAAACCGGAAGGTCCTGCAAATATGCACGGTTCCAGAAATTCACATGGTCGTCGTACGACTATGAGCGCGACGTCGTCTTTTGCACTGTGTGCCTCATAGCCTTCAAAGAAAGAGGAGGAAACGTTGCAGGAGTGGAACCATGTTTTATTCGCGCTGGTTTCAATAACTGGAAAAAGGCTATCGAAAAGTTTCAGTGCCACGAGAAGAGCCAATTTCACTGCGTCTCCGCAAGTCGCCAACTGTCGAGAGAAAAAGGAATGCACGTAGTGCAGCTATTATCTCAACACAGCAGCAGACAGCAAGAGGAAGCCAGGCAGGCACTGCGCGCTATAGTAAGCTCAGTCCGCTACTTATGCCGCACAGGCCAAGCTTTGCAAGGGCAAACAAAGGATGACGGGGAAACCTTCTTGATCTGCTAGATGAACGATCACAAGACGTGCCTGCTTTGAAGAGATGGATGGAGCAGCGAGATAGATGGCTGAGCAGCGACATACAGAACGAGCTCATAGAATTTATGGCTCACAGCGTTCAGCGGGGCTTCATAAGAGACGTCAGATGTATTCCCTTCTATGGGATAATCGCTGACGGCACTACCGATGTAACAGGGAATGAGCAATTCACATTTTGTGTGCGGTGTGTAGATGTGATTACACTGGAAGTTCGTGAGGAATTTCTTGGCATGTACAATGCACCAGACAGTAGAGCTGAGACCTTGTATAGAGCCGTGAAGGACATGATTTTGCGTTTAGGTCTGGACTTCCATAACCTAAGGGGGCACTGTTTTGATGGGGCCGCGAATATGGCAGGCAGATTTACCGGCGTGCAGAAAAGGATCACGGACTCTGAACCGCGGTCAATATTTGTACACTGCAGTAACCACTGTCTAGACTTGGCACTCCAGGAGGTCGCAAGGAACTGCGAGGTTGTCGGCGATGCTCTGAACATTGTAAAGGATGTTTCCCATGCAATATTCGCATCTAAAAACAGGAAGACTGTTTATTCGAACGTTGTCCTTCCTCCGGGTAATGATGCCAATGAGCAGGATTGTTCCAGGCCGAACACTTTGCTACCATTGTGTCCAACGAGGTGGACAGTAAGAGTGAAATCAATGGAAAGGTTTATCGAGAACTATGAAAGGGTGCAGGCGACATTGCAGGAACTGGTAGAAGTTCAAAGCTCTCTCATTGGCACCAGCAAGACAGCACTGAAAGGATATGAGAAAGTATTGGGGAAGTTCGAAACTTTATTGGGCATCAACCTTTCTATAGCCCTATTTGGCCCATGCGAGGAGCTAGCGAGGATGCTTCAACGCCCAGTTTATCGCGCTGCAGGAGCAAAAGAGGCAGCAGAGGCTCTTTGTGACAGCTTGTACAGGCTACGGTCTGACGCCGCATTTGGCGTCCTATGGCAGCGGACGCACTCAAGAGCAACACAGTTAGGGCTAAAGGAGCCTCGAGTGCCCCGAGTCTCGCAGCCGCCGAGAAGGATTCAATTCACAGACAAGCCTCAGGAGCCTGCAGCGCTTGACTGCAAGTCATTACATAGAAAAGAGTTTTTTGCCGCTATCGATCGGATTACCAGCGAGATCCGAAGGCGATTCGAACAGCCTGGCATGGAGCAGCTGATTAGTCTGGAGCGCATTCTGACTGACGCTGCTGGAGGTCGAAACTTCGCGGCACACGACTTAAATGAGCTTTTAGGAGCACACGCTGCAGATTTTGACACCAGTAGACTTTCAGCGCAACTCGTGCTTCTCCCAACGCTCCTGCGTGACCAGGGCCCGGCCGCAAGCGAACGCATTTTGCAAATTCTACAGGGGAAGTCTGCAGACATGCGTGAAATGATGGATCAAGTTGTACGGTACCTGCAACTCGTGTTCTCTGTACCTGCGTCAGCTGCTTCAGGAGAGCGCTCTTTCAGTGCCCTGAGGCGAGTAAAAACATTTTTGCGCAATCGAATGACGCAGAGGAGGCTGACGCACCTTCTCCTGCTGCACGTGCACAAGAGGAGAGCTGCGGACCTGCAACTGGATGTCAGTATGAAAGAGTTCGTGTCCAGAACGGCAGAACGAACAGCAACTTTTGGCCTCCTTTGATATCCTCTCCTGCCCGACACCCCCCTTGTCATACCAGCCACGAAGCTCATCAATGCGTGGGAATATTCTTGTACTTAGTGCCTAAGCTTTACCTTACTGTGGGAGCGAATGCAGAAACAAATAAAAGACTTTTTTCAGCTTTCGCACCCGTTCGTTTTTCGTTTCGAACGCGTCATTTGCTTAGTCTGCGCATGGTTTGGGAACTTCAGAAATTTCAAACCATTTTTAAAGTGCATGATAATGCAGAATAAGCAAGAATGCAAATATCTAAAATTTAATACTGTTGAAATTACTCATTAAATTAATAATATTATTAATTAATGATAATATTAACATTATCATTAATGAAATGTAACATAAATAAATAACAATAGAATATTATAATTAAAAAATATTGACATAAAAATAAATACATAAGTAAATACGACATACAAACACGACCAGGCTTGCCCCCCCCCCACTCCCAAAAAAGTTCCGGAGTCCCTGGGACAGGGGTTAATGCCAAAGAGGAAAACAGGAAAATGTTAGAATGTATTGCAAGCGACATTGATGAGCTAGGAGGACAGGGCGAGATAATTATATTAGGCGACATGAACGCACACATAGAAGACCTGGATGGGTACACAGATTCGACAGGAAGCATGCTGCAGGACATGTGTGACAGGCATGACTTAGTTGTATGCAACAGCACCGAGAAGTGTGAAGGGCTCATAACATGGGAGGCGGGGAGTCTGCACTCGACGATAGATTATGCACTAATGTCACAGAGGATGTATAATAGATTAGGGGTAATGAGCATAGATGAAGATGGTTCCAGAAGTCTAGGTAGTGACCACAAGCGTATCAAGTTGAGTTTCAGAAGAAAAAGCAATGTAGGACTGAAGCAAGATGAACAATCAGGGGGAAATTTTTACTCAGAAAAGCAATTGGAAGCAGCAGCCAAACAAATCGAGAAAGTAATTTTTGAGGATAGTGAAACACAATGGACTTATACCAAATTAACTCGATTACTGGAGCTAGAGCTAGCTAAGGTGCGAGTAAAGCTAAAAGGGAAAAGATGCAAACCCAAGAGTTGGTGGGATGAGGAGGTCAAGAGGGCAATAGAAAAGCGCAAGGAAGCGTCCAGGGAACACAGATATTCCAAGAACAGGGGGGAACCAAAACCCGAAGTAGACAGAAAATGGGATACCTTCATAAAGTGTAGAAGGGACGCATCCTATTTGATTAATGAGAAAATTAGAAGAAAGGGGCCCAATGGATGTCAAAATTAAATAAAAAGGATAGAAAAGCAGCCCAAAAATCCTGGAAACATCTAAATGCAATGAGTAATAAAACTAGGCTAGAACAAAGGTTTATTGTTACAGATGAGGGTATTCGACTAGAAGGGGATGAAGCAATAAAACACATAGGAACAAGGATGACGGAAAAATTTTCAGCAAAGCACGTGGTACATAATTTATCGAAGGAGGATAGACCGGTTACAGCAATAGCTTCACTTGAGCAAGGAGAGTGGGAAAGGGCAGAGAAGAAGGTTCCTAGTGGCACATCAACAGGACCAGATGGTATCCTGATTATGTTGATAAAGAAGTTAGGACCAAAATCCAAGCAAACATTAATACAGGTAGTGAACAAAATGATAGTGGATGAGAAAGTCCCCGATGAATGGCGATTAAGTAGAATGAACATGATATATAAGGGAAAGGGGGACAAAGCAGACGCAAGTAACTATCGCCCCATAACAGTGACATCTGTGGTTTACAGGGTGGTGATGCAAATTATAAAAGATAGACTGCAGGCTTGGGTGGAGAACGAGGGGGTGTTAGGGGAACTACAGAATGGGTTCCGGAAACAAAGGAGGTTGGAGGACAATCTATTTTCATTGACACAGTGTATAGAAATTGCGGAAAAGGAACATAGGCCCTTATGGCTAGCATTTCTGGATATTAGGGGAGCCTATGACAACGTTACTCAGGAGCATTTGTGGGACATACTGGGCACATTGGATGTGGAAAATGGAGTAATTAATCTTTTAAAAGATATATATAGAGGTAACAGAGTGCTCATATAATGGGGAAAAAATGTATCAGGGCCTGTAGAGATACAGCGGGGACATAGACAAGGATGTCCTCTGTCCCCTTTGTTGTTCATGTTGTACCTGCACGGGTTGGAGACCAAGCTAGAGGGGAGCGGACTAGGCTTCAACCTTTCTTTTTTCATGCAAGGGGAATTGATTAAACAGACATTACCGCGACTAATATACGCGGACGATATAGTGATAATGGCTGACGACAAGGAAGACCTGCAGAAGTTGTTAGACATATGCAGTACAGAGGGAGATAGATTAGCCTTCAAGTATAGTAAGGAAAAAACTGCAGTCATGATATTTAATGAAGAGGGCGGCAAGCATAGAATACAGGAGTTCGTGCTAAATGTAGTGAATGAGTACAAGTATCTTGGGGTGTGGATAAATAACGGTGCTGAGTATCTTGCAGAGCATGAAAAATATATAATGAATACAGGTAGCAGGAATGCAGCTGTCATGAAAAATAGGGCACTGTAGAATTACAACAGGGTTGAAGTGGTAAGAGGGATCTGAAAAGGGGTGATGGTCCCTAGCCTGACTTTCGGTAATGTGGTCCTGGCAATGAGACCAGATGTTCAAGCAAGGTTAGAAATTAAACAACGGGGAGTAGGGAGGTTAGCTTTGGGAGCACATGGAAATACACCAAATCAGGAGGTACAAGCTGATATGGTATGGGCGTCGTTCGAGAGCAGAGAAGCTAGCAGTAAGATAGCATTTGAGGAGCGAGTGAGAAAAATGGGGGAAAAGCAGTGGGATTGGAAAGTTTTCAGATACCTGTATATAAGGAATGTTGATACGAAATGGAGAAAGCGGACTAGAAAATTGACAAGCAAATATCTGGACACCAGTATGGGGGCAAATAAGCAGTTATCTGTTAAGAAAAAGGTTAAAGAAACAGAGAGCTTTGTGGAAAACAGGGATGCTGACCAAATCAGCATTGGAAACATACAGGATTTTTAAGCACGAAATTGTCAAAGAAAATATCTATAATAATTGTAGGGGAAGCTCTTTGTTTTTTGAGGCCAGGACGGGAGTTTTGCGGACTAAGACATATAGAGTCAGGTACCTTGAGATAGACACGTTGTGCGTTGCGTGCGGAGAGGAGGAGCAAACGGCTGAACACTTGATACTTTTCTGTAAAGGGGTTCACCCTACAGTGGAAAGCAGCTGGGCTGATTTATCCTAGGCATTGAGGTTTAAGGACAGTGAAGGGAAAGTAGATTTTAAGCGGGTTGAAGTAACCAAGCCAAGGTTATCTGATTGGTGGCTAAAATCAAGATAAGAGTAAAATTTCATAAGTCATGGCTAGGTGGCTTGAGCCACCGCCTGATTTAAAGGGTTCAGCCGCATCCATCCATCCATGCATCCATCCATCCATCCATCCATCCATCCATCCATCCATCCATCCATCCATCCATCCATCCATCCATCCATCCATCCATCCATCCATCCATCCATCCATCCATCCATCCATCCATCCATCCATCCATCCATCCATCCATCCATCCATCCATCCATCCATCCATCCATCCATCCATCCATCCATCCATCCATCCATCCATCCATCCATCCATCCATCCATCCATCCATCCATCCATCCATCCATCCATCCATCCATCCATCCATCCATCCATCCATCCATCCATCCATCCATCCATCCATCCATCCATCCATCCATCCATCCATCCATCCATCCATCCATCCATCCATCCATCCATCCATCCATCCATCCATCCATCCATCCATCCATCCATCCATCCATCCATCCATCCATCCATCCATCCATCCATCCATCCATCCATCCATCCATCCATCCATCCATCCATCCATCCATCCATCCATCCATCCATCCATCCATCCATCCATCCATCCATCCATCCATCCATCCATCCATCCATCCATCCATCCATCCATCCATCCATCCATCCATCCATCCATCCATCCATCCATCCATCCATCCATCCATCCATCCATCCATCCATCCATCCATCCATCCATCCATCCATCCATCCATCCATCCATCCATCCATCCATCCATCCATCCATCCATCCATCCATCCATCCATCCATCCATCCATCCATCCATCCATCCATCCATCCATCCATCCATCCATCCATCCATCCATCCATCCATCCATCCATCCATCCATCCATCCATCCATCCATCCATCCATCAACAGAATCACTGAAGCTGGCTGAGCTACGTTGGAAATGCAGGAAATGAAATGTCCACCAGAATAATTGTAGGGGAAGCTCTGTTTTTTGAGGCCAGGACGGGAGTTTTGCGGACTAAGACATACAGAGTCAGGTACCTTGAGATAGACACGTTGTGCGTTGCGTGCGGAGAGGAGGAGCAAACGGCTGAACACTTGATACTTTTCTGTAAAGGGGTTCACCCTACAGTGGAAAGCAGCGGGGCTGACTTACCCAAGGCATTGGGGTTTAGGGATAGTGAAGGGAAAGTGGATTTTAAGAGGTTAGAGGTAACCAAGCGAAGGTTATCTGATTGGTGGCTAAAAGCAAGACAGGAGTAAAATTTCACAAGACATGGCTAGGTGGCTTGAGCCACCGCCCGATGTAAAGGGTTCAGCCGTATCCATCCATCCATCCAGCATTCGCCATGTTGGTAGTCGCGCGCGTAGCAGCCGCAGCATTTACCTTGTTTGTGATGTGTGAAATGTGAGTGTACTTAGCGTCTCGCCGCAGATAATTTCTGTCCGACCCGTAACACCGTGTGACTGAGTGGATACGCCGTGAAATGCGCGAAACAAGAGCAGGCCGCTGAAGAGGTTACACTGAAAATATCGACCGGTAGGAATGTGCAGGCGCCGGCGTGGTGTGCGACGTACAAGACTGCTGTCGTGCGTTGAATTCACCGATATTGAGGCCCGCCTTGAGCACGGCGTAAGTTTGCCGACAGGTCAAGGAATTAAAGCATGCAAATCTATGAGAGGGTGTAATTGCTTGACAAGCGGGCGAGCCCAAGATCCGTGCTGAGGGTGCCGACAGCCGAAGTGCCGTTTTTGGAGAGGTGAGTAGTTAATCGTGCCTGTTCGTTTAGCTAGCTTAACTTGTCACTTCTGTCTGCTGAAATGGACGTGTTAATACTCAATGTAGCAGAATCGCTGCACATCGCGTTGCTGCGAACCGGCCTATAGATTCCAGGTCTTGTGCACTCGAAGCAACGCTACGTTGCTGCAATCAAACCTGCAAAACATTCTCGCTATGTCTGTCATCGATGCTGCGAGTGCATGACAGTATTTGCTCGGCCATTTTGTCGCGTAAATAAAGCAGCTATGATGAAATTTGCCTTCCGAAACAATGAGGCTTCGATCAGCAGTTCGCGGACTACAGCCGCTGGAGGTGAGCTTCTGCGGTGTCAGTTTTGGAATATGGGTAAATAATCATGTGCTGTGTCATCCACGATGTGTCCTGCATGAGTAGCTGACAGTTATGAACTGGAATTAAAAGCTGCAAGTCGTGTACATTCTTGCGTGCAATGCAGCCGGCCAGATTAGCTGCCCAGGTGCGGCAGGCAGCTCGGTTAAACCACGGCACAGAATTCTGCTGCAAACTTAATGAACAAAGAAAAGTGGGCGTTGGTGCATTTAACAACGTGCAAAGATGTTACGGATCACAAATCAGGCCGGGTACCTCACGGTGTACCGTGACACTGCACGAGCTGGCGTGAAACGACCGCAAACATGGCGCGTTTGCCGCGGCGATGCTCGCGCCATCTGGTAGCGCGGCCTCAGTGAATACCTCCTATAACCGAGGCGGCGCAAGTAGTTACACGGAGTGTTTTCAAATGCGTACTTCCGTTCTAGCACCACGACGTCGCCGTCATAAAATCCTTCTTGAATAGCGTGCGCTAACAGGACGAACACAGGAAACTTGAAGACGAAAGAAGCGCTTCTTTCGTCTTCTGCAAGTTTCCTGTAATCGTCCTGTTAGCGCACGCTATTCAATTGAAATTACCAACCAGCCCGCCAGAAGGTTCTACTACAAAATCATTCTTCACCGGCGTGGCCCTCACAGCTCGAACGTCAGTAAATGTTACGGTTCATCACTCACGTCTTTCGGTGCGAAGTCCTTCACCGCAGACAGGGGCGATAGGGTTCCACCATCTTCGCACTCAACGTACGCGTAGGATGGCGTCGTCATCTTCGTTCGTGGTTTGATGAACGAGGAAATGCGCACAACACAAAGTCAGCGAATACGAGCGAGTGTCGGCGCATGTTTCGGCGGCTGCCTTCGTTGCCACGCACTGAACCCAACTGCGAGAAAGAAAAAAAAACCTGTCTCAAAGCAACGCGGGAGGGGAGGGGAGTACTTCTGCATGACGTCACCGGTCAGTGACCGGATGCAGTGAACAGAACTAGCATCTGACCCTCCCCGCCACTTTGGGGAAGCGCCGCGTAGCAGGCGGGACGGAGGGGGGGAGGGGGGGGGGGGGGGGCTTAAAAAGTCCGGTGGCGGGTTGCACAGTGAGCACCCCCTTGCTGTTCCGATGAGTGTGGCTGGGAGGCACACGACAGAGACACGCAGGAACCCTCGGGGAAGGAGCAATGGTCGACAGAAAAACCAGCAATAAGCAGGTTATTTGTTGTGAACGGACCCAGCCCAGAAAAAGCAGGGAAGTGGGGGTGGTGAGGCGAAAGAAAGAGCTTGCAAAACAATTTGTGCAAAGCCGGGCCGCTCGTGTGAAGTTTCTGTGGGTGCTTTTTTTTTCTTCTCTCGAGTGCTGCATCTCTTGGCTAGCCCGAAGCGTCGCCCTGTGAACACTCAAAGTGCCGGCTCCTTTGAGTCAGCCGGTTCTCGTTCGTCATAGAAAGGTTCTGGGGATCTGTGATTAGCATCGCTTCCTCATAGAGTGAAGGGTGGGGCCGTTTCCGGTGGTGCGTGTTATCTTTTCTTGGACAAGTTGTGTTATCAATGTGCGATCACTTGGCGAATAAGAAGCGGAAAGAAAGTCAAAAATTTGCTTCATTGGCGCGTCGCTGCAGACAGCGGCTAGCGGACGTTAACAAAGCTGCTGCAATGAACGATTCTAGCAAAGCTTCTGCAGCCTCTTATGCCGTCGCCGGAGGCTCGCTATGTTCATCAACCAGTCGTGAAGATCATGTACCACATGTTGCATTGATACACATGTTGCATTGTAGTGCTGAAGTGCAGTGCATTGAAACAACCAAGAAACTTTATGCTGGCAGCTTTCTCCGCAGCTACCGTAGACCACCATAAAAAATGCAATGCGATATGCGCGAAAGAAGCACGAAAAAATCCCAGTCAAAGAAGCGAGTTTTACTGTTTTTATGGCGTTCAAAGAGCAGCTCTTCACAAGAGTACAACATGCAAGGTCTTGCTATTTGAGCACGGTTAGCCCCTTTGCATGCGATGTACGATATGCAGGCAGGCTAAATGTGAGAATGTCAACTCCTCCCGTGTCCCTAACGTACGTGGGATTGTTGATGGGTGTCGCCCGGCGACTCGCTAATGGCGCATTACGTTTCTGCATGTGAAGCCCATAGTAATCTGCGCAGGACTTACGAAAGCTGCAAGCGGAAATACAGTAGTTGTTTGCCCACACACAGGCGCCTTGGCCATGTCATGGTGTTGCACGGGAAGCCCCTATTGCGGTTGCCAGCAGTTCACCGCGTCTTTCATGCACACAGTGCACGTTTCGCCTCTGCACAGCCCACGCTTAGCCCTTTTCTACCAGATATGTAGGATGCAGGCGGGAAAGATACGGGCCGGGCCGGCCTTATCTCATTCGGCGCCCTGTGCGAAATCTTCCCAAGGCCATCCGCCCCCCCCCCCCCCCCCCTTCCTCGGCCGTCAAACTTATCTTTTCTTTAAATTTACCTTTTCACGATCCTTTTTTTTTTCTGGGGGACGCCTGATATTAAAACAAAATTGTTCATTGGTTCATTGGGGTGTAACGTCCCAAAGCGACTCAGGCGATGAGGGACACCGTAGTGAAGGGCTCCGGAAATTGTTGACAGTTCATTAACATGACCTGTGTATTTCGATGGCTAAAGCCTGTAGGGAGACCGCGATTCAATACAGCGCCAGCCAGAAATCGTCACCATGACTCCGCCCTAGGTTGTTTCTAGGTCCCGGCAGGTCACAGACCGCGAACATTACAAGCAGCTGATACGGCCTAGAAACACGTACGCAAAGAGGCTTATAAGTGGTTTAACTGCATTTCCAGACAACTTCAGTTACTCTTCAAGTAGGTTGCGCGCATGAACAAAGCGCAAATATTAGCTGTCTGGTGGATTTAAACCTTCATAAAAAACCAGCTAATGCTAGAAGCATGAATAGAGCGGACGCCAAAGCGACACGTACTATAGCTATTCCAAGATAAATAGCAGCAATTAGTTCCTCGTAATGAAGGGACCAATAAAGTGTTCATTTAGTAACGAACAGTCACATAGCTCTCTGTTTATTGAGCGCAGTCGGTTGAGTCCATTCCATTGCTCCCGAGCCCTTGAATAACACACATGCACACGCCCGCACATGCACAGTACTAGATGGCGCAGCATAAGGCAGTTTGGGCCCGAGCATTTTCGCCGGCGCTACTGCGCATTCGGCTTCCAGCGCTGGCAACATTGCGAGCCAAGAATGCAGACATCAAAGGCAAAGCATAAAATCAACTTCGGTCACTTGATGAACTCATCAGTCCGTGCGTCTTTATCTTATAATGCACGAGGTACCATAATGCCGCCTTAAGGCTAGTTCACGTGCAAGCGATTGAGCGGCGCTTTTTGGAACCTCGCCGCCCCCTTCATGCTGGCGACCTGTGCGACCGCACTGGTCGCCCACCCCAAATGCCGGCTACGGAAATGTGCTCATCCCGTGTTCCATGCAGGACCCCTGTAGGCTGCAGGCGAGAATACTAGCCTTAGCGCACACACAGCCCAAACTGGCTCCGTCGGCGTGCTACACACGGGCAGCCTTCGCCACCATGTAGCCCCAGCTTTTATGCACAACGAACGGCATGCTTGGCCCTTTCATACCCGATTGAGGATACAGGCGGAGAAGGGAGTGGCAAATGTGCCCATGCGGGACCGTCGCAGGTGTTGGTCAGGCAACCCATTGCACGCTTATGACGCTTCACCACTGTGAAGCGCATATATAGTTTAGCCCCTGCATTTTCTACGGGGAACGCATGTGGGCTGAAGGTGGGAATACTAGCTCTCCGCCCACAGAAAACCACTGCGATATGCTTGCGGCCTATAGGGCGCTGTGCATACTGCCAGACTCCCTCAAGACGCTGTTGTGGCCGCAGGGCAGTGCGCGCACCCGTGGGCCCGTCACACTAGGCCAACAGTCGGCCGATTTGTCTGTCAAAACCATGTCGTCGTGATGTCTGGCTCTATGTCACACTGCGCCGGCGAAAACAGTCGGCCGAGTGTCGGCGTCGGCGCCATGTCTCCCACAAGACGGCAGTTGGCCGATGGTCCGCCAACTGCCATGTCACACTAGCGAGGCACGTGCGAGACCTCTCGCCGACTTGGCACTTTCTCGTTCTCGCTCTTCTTTTGTCATTTCCTGCTATGCGAAATTCATGGGCTGGGACGCTTCATTTTCAACTCTTTTAAATAAATCCCACCATAGTAAAACAAAGTCAGTAACAATCGTGATTATGAACCTAGGTTGAGGGCAGCCCAGTACTGAGCGGCACTTATTGCTGGGTCAGAAAAGCATGGCTCGAAAAATAAATCCAGTCGCTCGCGGGTAAACAAGACGGGATAGGTTATGCGCCGACTAAAACTGTCGGCGGCAGGTCTCCCACAGGACGGCAGTTGGCCGATGGTCCGCCAACTGCCATGTCACACTAGCGAGGCACGTGCGAGACCTCTCGCCGACTTGGCACTTTCTCGTTCTCGCTCTTCTTTTGTCATTTCCTGCTATGCGAAATTCATGGGCTGGGACGCTTCATTTTCAACTCTTTTAAATAAATCCCACCATAGTTAAAACAAAGTCATTAACAATCGTGATTATGAACCTATGTTGAGGGCAGCCCAGTACTGAGCGGCACTTATTGCTGGGTCAGAAAAGCATGGCTCGAAAAATAAATCCAGTCGCTCGCGGGTAAACAAGACGGGATAGGTTATGCGCCGACTAAAACTGTCGGCGGCAGGTCTCCCACAGGACGGCAGTTGGCCGATGGTCCGCCAACTGCCATGTCACACTAGCGAGGCACGTGCGAGACCTCTCGCCGACTTGGCACTTTCTCGTTCTCGCTCTTCTTTTGTCATTTCCTGCTATGCGAAATTCATGGTCCGGGACGCTTCATTTTCAACTCTTTTAAATAAATCCCACCATAGTTAAAACAAAGTCATTAACAATCGTGATTATGAACCTATGTTGAGGGCAGCCCAGTACTGAGCGGCACTTATTGCTGGGTCAGAAAAGCATGGCTCGAAAAATAAATCCAGTCGCTCGCGGGTAAACAAGACGGGATAGGTTATGCGCCGACTAAAACTGTCGGCGGCAGGTCTCCCACAGGACGGCAGTTGGCCGATGGTCCGCCAACTGCCATGTCACACTAGCGAGGCACGTGCGAGACCTCTCGCCGACTTGGCACTTTCTCGTTCTCGCTCTTCTTTTGTCATTTCCTGCTATGCGAAATTCATGGTCCGGGACGCTTCATTTTCAACTCTTTTAAATAAATCCCACCATAGTTAAAACAAAGTCATTAACAATCGTGATTATGAACCTATGTTGAGGGCAGCCCAGTACTGAGTGGCACTTATTGCTGGGTCAGAAAAGCATGGCTCGAAAAATAAATCCAGTCGCTCGCGGGTAAACAAGACGGGATAGGTTATGCGCCGACTAAAACTGTCGGCGGCAGGTCTCCCACAGGACGGCAGTTGGCCGATGGTCCGCCAACTGCCATGTCACACTAGCGAGGCACGTGCGAGACCTCTCGCCGACTTGGCACTTTCTCGTTCTCGCTCTTCTTTTGTCATTTCCTGCTATGCGAAATTCATGGTCCGGGACGCTTCATTTTCAACTCTTTTAAATAAATCCCACCATAGTTAAAACAAAGTCATTAACAATCGTGATTATGAACCTATGTTGAGGGCAGCCCAGTACTGAGCGGCACTTATTGCTGGGTCAGAAAAGCATGGCTCGAAAAATAAATCCAGTCGCTCGCGGGTAAACAAGACGGGATAGGTTATGCGCCGACTAAAACTGTCGGCGGCAGGTCTCCCACAGGACGGCAGTTGGCCGATGGTCCGCCAACTGCCATGTCACACTAGCGAGGCACGTGCGAGACCTCTCGCCGACTTGGCACTTTCTCGTTCTCGCTCTTCTTTTGTCATTTCCTGCTATGCGAAATTCATGGTCCGGGACGCTTCATTTTCAACTCTTTTAAATAAATCCCACCATAGTAAAACAAAGTCATTAACAATCGTGATTATGAACCTAGGTTGAGGGCAGCCCAGTACTGAGCGGCACTTATTGCTGGGTCAGAAAAGCATGGCTCGAAAAATAAATCCAGTCGCTCGCGGGTAAACAAGACGGGATAGGTTATGCGCCGACTAAAACTGTCGGCGGCAGGTCTCCCACAGGACGGCAGTTGGCCGATGGTCCGCCAACTGCCATGTCACACTAGCGAGGCACGTGCGAGACCTCTCGCCGACTTGGCACTTTCTCGTTCTCGCTCTTCTTTTGTCATTTCCTGCTATGCGAAATTCATGGTCCGGGACGCTTCATTTTTAACTCTTTTAAATAAATCCCACCATAGTAAAACAAAGTCATTAACAATCGTGATTATGAACCTAGGTTGAGGGCAGCCCAGTACTGAGCGGCACTTATTGCTGGGTCAGAAAAGCATGGCTCGAAAAATAAATCCAGTCGCTCGCGGGTAAACAAGACGGGATAGGTTATGCGCCGACTAAAACTGTCGGCGGCAGGTCTCCCACAGGACGGCAGTTGGCCGATGGTCCGCCAACTGCCATGTCACACTAGCGAGGCACGTGCGAGACCTCTCGCCGACTTGGCACTTTCTCGTTCTCGCTCTTCTTTTGTCATTTCCTGCTATGCGAAATTCATGGTCCGGGACGCTTCATTTTTAACTCTTTTAAATAAATCCCACCATAGTAAAACAAAGTCATTAACAATCGTGATTATGAACCTAGGTTGAGGGCAGCCCAGTACTGAGCGGCACTTATTGCTGGGTCAGAAAAGCATGGCTCGAAAAATAAATCCAGTCGCTCGCGGGTAAACAAGACGGGATAGGTTATGCGCCGACTAAAACTGTCGGCGGCAGGTCTCCCACAGGACGGCAGTTGGCCGATGGTCCGCCAACTGCCATGTCACACTAGCGAGGCACGTGCGAGACCTCTCGCCGACTTGGCACTTTCTCGTTCTCGCTCTTCTTTTGTCATTTCCTGCTATGCGAAATTCATGGTCCGGGACGCTTCATTTTCAACTCTTTAAAATAAATCCCACCATAGTAAAACAAAGTCATTAACAATCGTGATTATGAACCTAGGTTGAGGGCAGCGCAGTACTGAGCGGCACTTATTGCTGGGTCAGAAAGGCATGGCTCGAAAAATAAATCCAGTCGCTCGCGGGTAAACAAGACGGGATAGGTTATGCGCCGACTAAAACTGTCGGCGGCAGGTCTCCCACAGGACGGCAGTTGGCCGATGGTCCGCCAACTGCCATGTCACACTAGCGAGGCACGTGCGAGACCTCTCGCCGACTTGGCACTTTCTCGTTCTCGCTCTTCTTTTGTCATTTCCTGCTATGCGAAATTCATGGTCCGGGACGCTTCATTTTCAACTCTTTAAAATAAATCCCACCATAGTAAAACAAAGTCATTAACAATCGTGATTATGAACCTAGGTTGAGGGCAGCGCAGTACTGAGCGGCACTTATTGCTGGGTCAGAAAGGCATGGCTCGAAAAATAAATCCAGTCGCTCGCGGGTAAACAAGACGGGATAGGTTATGCGCCGACTAAAACTGTCGGCGGCAGGTCTCCCACAGGACGGCAGTTGGCCGATGGTCCGCCAACTGCCATGTCACACTAGCGAGGCACGTGCGAGACCTCTCGCCGACTTGGCACTTTCTCGTTCTCGCTCTTCTTTTGTCATTTCCTGCTATGCGAAATTCATGGTCCGGGACGCTTCATTTTCAACTCTTTAAAATAAATCCCACCATAGTAAAACAAAGTCATTAACAATCGTGATTATGAACCTAGGTTGAGGGCAGCGCAGTACTGAGCGGCACTTATTGCTGGGTCAGAAAGGCATGGCTCGAAAAATAAATCCAGTCCCTCGCGGGTAAACAAGACGGGATAGGTTATGCGCCGACTAAAACTGTCGGCGGCAGGTCTCCCACAGGACGGCAGTTGGCCGATGGTCCGCCAACTGCCATGTCACACTAGCGAGGCACGTGCGAGACCTCTCGCCGACTTGGCACTTTCTCGTTCTCGCTCTTCTTTTGTCATTTCCTGCTATGCGAAATTCATGGTCCGGGACGCTTCATTTTCAACTCTTTAAAATAAATCCCACCATAGTAAAACAAAGTCATTAACAATCGTGATTATGAACCTAGGTTGAGGGCAGCGCAGTACTGAGCGGCACTTATTGCTGGGTCAGAAAGGCATGGCTCGAAAAATAAATCCAGTCGCTCGCGGGTAAACAAGACGGGATAGGTTATGCGCCGACTAAAACTGTCGGCGGCAGGTCTCCCACAGGACGGCAGTTGGCCGATGGTCCGCCAACTGCCATGTCACACTAGCGAGGCACGTGCGAGACCTCTCGCCGACTTGGCACTTTCTCGTTCTCGCTCTTCTTTTGTCATTTCCTGCTATGCGAAATTCATGGTCCGGGACGCTTCATTTTCAACTCTTTTAAATAAATCCCACCATAGTAAAACAAAGTCATTAACAATCGTGATTATGAACCTAGGTTGAGGGCAGCCCAGTACTGAGCGGCACTTATTGCTGGGTCAGAAAAGCATGGCTCGAAAAATAAATCCAGTCGCTCGCGGGTAAACAAGACGGGATAGGTTATGCGCCGACTAAAACTGTCGGCGGCAGGTCTCCCACAGGACGGCAGTTGGCCGATGGTCCGCCAACTGCCATGTCACACTAGCGAGGCACGTGCGAGACCTCTCGCCTACATGGCACTTTCTCGTTCTCGCTCTTCTTTTGTCATTTCCTGCTATGCGAAATTCATGGTCCGGGACGCTTCATTTTCAACTCTTTTAAATAAATCCCACCATAGTAAAACAAAGTCATTAACAATCGTGATTATGAACCTAGGTTGAGGGCAGCCCAGTACTGAGCGGCACTTATTGCTGGGTCAGAAAAGCATGGCTCGAAAAATAAATCCAGTCGCTCGCGGGTAAACAAGACGGGATAGGTTATGCGCCGACTAAAACTGTCGGCGGCAGGTCTCCCACAGGACGGCAGTTGGCCGATGGTCCGCCAACTGCCATGTCACACTAGCGAGGCACGTGCGAGACCTCTCGCCGACTTGGCACTTTCTCGTTCTCGCTCTTCTTTTGTCATTTCCTGCTATGCGAAATTCATGGTCCGGGACGCTTCATTTTCAACTCTTTTAAATAAATCCCACCATAGTAAAACAAAGTCATTAACAATCGTGATTATGAACCTAGGTTGAGGGCAGCCCAGTACTGAGCGGCACTTATTGCTGGGTTAGAAAAGCATGGCTCGAAAAATAAATCCAGTCGCTCGCGGGTAAACAAGACGGGATAGGTTATGCGCCGACTAAAACTGTCGGCGTCAGGTCTCCCACAGGACGGCAGTTGGCCGATGGTCCGCCAACTGCCATGTCACACTAGCGAGGCACGTGCGAGACCTCTCGCCGACTTGGCACTTTCTCGTTCTCGCTCTTCTTTTGTCATTTCCTGCTATGCGAAATTCATGGTCCGGGACGCTTCATTTTCAACTCTTTTAAATAAATCCCACCATAGTAAAACAAAGTCATTAACAATCGTGATTATGAACCTAGGTTGAGGGCAGCCCACTACTGAGCGGCACTTATTGCTGGGTCAGAAAAGCATGGCTCGAAAAATAAATCCAGTCGCTCGCGGGTAAACAAGACGGGATAGGTTATGCGCCGACTAAAACTGTCGGCGGCAGGTCTCCCACAGGACGGCAGTTGGCCGATGGTCCGCCAACTGCCATGTCACACTAGCGAGGCACGTGCGAGACCTCTCGCCGACTTGGCACTTTCTCGTTCTCGCTCTTCTTTTGTCATTTCCTGCTATGCGAAATTCATGGTCCGGGACGCTTCATTTTCAACTCTTTAAAATAAATCCCACCATAGTAAAACAAAGTCATTAACAATCGTGATTATGAACCTAGGTTGAGGGCAGCCCAGTACTGAGCGGCACTTATTGCTGGGTCAGAAAAGCATGGCTCGAAAAATAAATCCAGTCGCTCGCGGGTAAACAAGACGGGATAGGTTATGCGCCGACTAAAACTGTCGGCGGCAGGTCTCCCACAGGACGGCAGTTGGCCGATGGTCCGCCAACTGCCATGTCACACTAGCGAGGCACGTGCGAGACCTCTCGCCGACTTGGCACTTTCTCGTTCTCGCTCTTCTTTTGTCATTTCCTGCTATGCGAAATTCATGGGCTGGGACGCTTCATTTTCAACTCTTTTAAATAAATCCCACCATAGTAAAACAAAGTCATTAACAATCGTGATTATGAACCTAGGTTGAGGGCAGCCCACTACTGAGCGGCACTTATTGCTGGGTCAGAAAAGCATGGCTCGAAAAATAAATCCAGTCGCTCGCGGGTAAACAAGACGGGATAGGTTATGCGCCGACTAAAACTGTCGGCGGCAGGTCTCCCACAGGACGGCAGTTGGCCGATGGTCCGCCAACTGCCATGTCACACTAGCGAGGCACGTGCGAGACCTCTCGCCGACTTGGCACTTTCTCGTTCTCGCTCTTCTTTTGTCATTTCCTGCTATGCGAAATTCATGGGCTGGGACGCTTCATTTTCAACTCTTTTAAATAAATCCCACCATAGTAAAACAAAGTCATTAACAATCGTGATTATGAACCTAGGTTGAGGGCAGCCCAGTACTGAGCGGCACTTATTGCTGGGTCAGAAAAGCATGGCTCGAAAAATAAATCCAGTCGCTCGCGGGTAAACAAGACGGGATAGGTTATGCGCCGACTAAAACTGTCGGCGGCAGGTCTCCCACAGGACGGCAGTTGGCCGATGGTCCGCCAACTGCCATGTCACACTAGCGAGGCACGTGCGAGACCTCTCGCCGACTTGGCACTTTCTCGTTCTCGCTCTTCTTTTGTCATTTCCTGCTATGCGAAATTCCTGGGCTGGGACGCTTCATTTTCAACTCTTTTAAATAAATCCCACCATAGTAAAACAAAGTCATTAACAATCGTGATTATGAACCTAGGTTGAGGGCAGCGCAGTACTGAGCGGCACTTATTGCTGGGTCAGAAAGGCATGGCTCGAAAAATAAATCCAGTCGCTCGCGGGTAAACAAGACGGGATAGGTTATGCGCCGACTAAAACTGTCGGCGGCAGGTCTCCCACAGGACTGCAGTTGGCCGATGGTCCGCCAACTGCCATGTCACACTAGCGAGGCACGTGCGAGACCTCTCGCCGACTTGGCACTTTCTCGTTCTCGCTCTTCTTTTGTCATTTCCTGCTATGCGAAATTCATGGTCCGGGACGCTTCATTTTCAACTCTTTTAAATAAATCCCACCATAGTAAAACAAAGTCATTAACAATCGTGATTATGAACCTAGGTTGAGGGCAGCCCAGTACTGAGCGGCACTTATTGCTGGGTCAGAAAAGCATGGCTCGAAAAATAAATCCAGTCGCTCGCGGGTAAACAAGACGGGATAGGTTATGCGCCGACTAAAACTGTCGGCGGCAGGTCTCCCACAGGACGGCAGTTGGCCGATGGTCCGCCAACTGCCATGTCACACTAGCGAGGCACGTGCGAGACCTCTCGCCGACTTGGCACTTTCTCGTTCTCGCTCTTCTTTTGTCATTTCCTGCTATGCGAAATTCATGGTCCGGGACGCTTCATTTTCAACTCTTTTAAATAAATCCCACCATAGTAAAACAAAGTCATTAACAATCGTGATTATGAACCTAGGTTGAGGGCAGCCCAGTACTGAGCGGCACTTATTGCTGGGTCAGAAAAGCATGGCTCGAAAAAAAAAAATCCAGTCGCTCGCGGGTAAACAAGACGGGATAGGTTATTTAAGGCTACAATAATAAAAAGAAAAAAATTCTCGACCACGCGGATTCGAACAAGGAACCTCTAAAATGCGAAGCTACTGCTATACCCACTACGCCATGGAGAACAGAGCAATTCGCTGCCTTCAGAGGTGCTGATAAGCACTCAGCAGTGTGACACTCGCAACAGAAGCAAAAAGCAGGCGACCCATGTGCGAAACCGGCGCGCTGCACCGGTCGCTGCTTGCGAATTGCAGCCCCACTGCAAGCAGGGACACACAAAGCAGCAAGCATCGCTGCGCCGCTTTGCCACTCGCAGCGGTCTGATTACTGCTTGGCTTGGTGTTGAAGTTCGCACCCTAAAAGACCAAATAGCGACAGTATCAGAAAGACCGCCTGCTATACACGAGCAGCGACAAAGCATGCTTGCGCTAGTATAGCGAGCTCTCGGCAACGGCACCGCCCGCGGTCCCGCCAGGCGACGAACTGCGCTGCTGCCTGGCGCAGCGGACGCCGCTTCGCAAGTAGCCTGCGTTATAATATCTCTTAATATCGCTTTGCTGTTAACAGTATAATCTCACCATAAACTAAAATTATGGTCAATTTCCGCGAGACCTTCGGCTGCGGACCGCTGCGGGCGACAGGCGAGCCGGACCGCAACGGCGGGCCAGCGGCAGCTTGCGAGGCATTAGCAACGACAGCATGCCTGCGCAACAGCCGCGCTTTCGGCAACGACGACGCCTGCGGGAGCGCCAGGGCGACGAACTGCGCTGCTTCCCGGCTGCCGTTCTCGTCGCTAAGCCTAGCTGGTTTTGCATCGATGCCGCAGCTCAGGGCGCTTTGGAACTAGCCAGCGCCGTAATAAAGAAACTTCTCTAGTCACCCCTTTACTGCCAACCTGTCCCAGAATAAAATAAAGTTATGCTCGATTTCTGCGACACCTTCAGCTGCGGGATCTAGCAGACGTCAGGCGAGCCGCACGAAGCAGCAGCAGCAGGCGGCTGTAGGATGAAATTTGCTTGTATCGAAGTTATCACTTCAACCAGCACCTTGGCATTGGCCAACGATGCCTTTTTGGACATTCATCTATCCCAGAGCTTGTTATGAACGTAAACAAACAGTACTGTAGCGGAATCGTGTCTGGTGAATGTTTTAGCTCGGCGACCGATCTCGCGACGACACGGTCGGCAGACTGGTTTTGTCGGCATCGCGGGCGTCAAAGCATGTCACACTACGAAGACATCTGGTCGTCGGACGCGTTGGTGTCGTTGTTGGCCTAGTGTGACAGCTTGGTCTGCCGACCCGGTCGGCCGATCATCGGTGTCAGTGTCGTGTCGGGCTAGTGTGACAGGCCCGCGGGCAAACCTTGGTGAGCCTCTGTGCGTTACTCGAACAGACGGGCTCGACGTCCCGTCTGTTCTCCGCCAGGTAGTAACACGCAGTGACCGAACGCTCCGCGAGTGCTACCTTGAACGATTCATAACTGGACGCCCCACTCCAGTTGTAGCCAATACAGTGCTGTGCGCGTGTGTTTTTATTCCTCCAACATAACTAATCACGCGCACAACTTGCACACATTTCTTTTTGTGTAAATAATTTGTGTATATTACCTCTCCCTCTATCCTCGCTCCCTGTCCCCTCACCTCTTTTATTTCATTTCTCCATCCTGCCTGCTATCCTTTACTTCTGCTGCCCCAGCTCAGGTGCTTCAGTGCCGGTGGCAGATGCCGGGCTAGAAAAAATCTTTTTCTTCCTTTTTTTATTATTATTTAATAAAACCTCTGCTACTACTCCCTCACAAGACTTTGCGGACTCCATGTTTAAGGACTTTATCTGCTGATTTAACCAGTGAATGAAAGGCTCGCTCTACATTTAAGACACCATCCTGAACTACCTTTTCAATTCAACTGCAATAAATGTTTAAAAAATTCACAACACTTCACAAATATTTGAGGGACTATTTGTTTTCTTCCTTGGGCCTGACTGGATGAGAGAGCTCTACCTTCCACAGTGCTACAAACGACATGTGAGATGAAGTACAGGGCATTATTGTAGGGGTTGAGTGGAAGGAGATCATAAACAGCAACAAATGTATAATATACAATAATTAAGGCAAGCGATGCAATGTACAAAGTACTCGGAAAACGCATGCACTGTGGTGCCAAAGCAAACGGCGAAAAAAGCCATTACGAGAAAGACGAACACAGACGGCACACCCACAAAGTAAGAACATTTCAAAATGCAGCACAGCTTTAGCAGTACAGTAACTTTGGAAGTAATAAAAAAAGAGTAAATTACACTAGGGCAAGAAATACTGCACTCATCGGAACAAGTGGCTTTGCAAAGCGATCAGAAAGGATGTCGCAGAGGTGGTAGCGATTTGCGAGGCAGGCTATTCAAAACATGAATTGTTCGTTGCACAAAACTATATTTTGATGTGTTTATTCGGCTACCGTACTTGCACGCCTTTAATGGTTGTTCAGTGCGGGGTAGCTGGGCTCATTTATGTAGTATTTCTCTTTTTTAATGCCAGTTTTGTAATTGAGCACAATAAAAATAAAGGACGCCTCAGATATTTTAGCCTGTTTTCAAATAACGGCCACCCCAAATTCTTGCGCAAGCAATAAAAGTTTTTTTTTTGCAAATTATTATAATCGTTAAACACAAACCTATAGCAGCCCTCTATTGGACACGCTCCAGTTAATCAACATTAAATTTTGTTTGGGGGACCCCGAACAGCGCAAGCGCATTAATCAGGTAAGGGGCGTGCGTTGGACGTGTATAGTCTCTCCAGTGTACGGGGAGCGTCTTTAAAGTTGCGTAGGAGGAAGTTTAGCGTGCGGCTGGCTTTAGCCGATATATAATTTGCGTGCGTGTATTCCGTGATAGGTAAACGGAGAAAAAGACTGCCAAGTACTTATAAGTCGAAACAGGTGATATGTCTGTGGTATCACGAAAAAAGCCTGTTTGGAGGAGTGGTTTCTTTTTGTAAAACGGACCAGATTACATATGGTGAGATTGAGCGCCATATTCTATTTTTTTTGCACCAAGAGAACACGGAGTTGACGTCATGCAGTAGCTAACTGTATCTGCTTGCGGGGAAATGTTGCCATAGATACAGCACACATCAGCATAAGGTTTGATCATGCCTGAAATGTTGTTAGGAAAATCATTTATAAATACCGGAAAAAGACGAGTGCCTGAGACAGAACCTGCGGAACACCTGGAATCGCACCGGCACTTGCCGAACTGATACCGTGTAAACTACGCACTATTTCCTTTCCGGAGTGTACTGTGCAATCCAAGTTAGTGGTGTGGAGTTCAAATATCTCGGTACTCTCTAGTTTTCTCAAAAGTACAAGTTTAAAATATCCTTCTTGAGTTACGCGGTGTTTCTTACTGGCGGCCAAGCGATGGGGCTAGTTGCTGAACCGAGTCCAGGAAAGCTCGTAATATGCCCGGCTATAATGGCCCTCATCAGCCCATAGGAACTGTGCGGTAAAGAGGCGGGTCGCTTCGCGCAGCACATTTAGTGCGCTTCCATCGAGTGGCCGTATACTGTAGTGTATATAGTATGCGCATGTGTGTTGTGCTGTCTGCACAGATTAGGAAGCCGCAGTCGAGATGCAGTTTCCATGCCGCCAAAACTGCCATGGTGTAGGATGCCGGGAAAGGAGTCGCTGTCAAGCGCCGATGGGCTCAAGTTAGCCGCTTTGGTTGGCCTGGTCGACAGGTAAGTGGAGAGTTGCAAGTGCAGCAAAGTGACGGAAGCAGAGCTGAAGCGGCCGAGAGGATGCGTGTCACTAACCCAAAATACTCCGCATCTCGTGACCAAAATTTGTAACATCACCGTGCGCCTTGGCAACAATGCGCGACCGAAAAGCTGCAGGGACTGTACACACGATGTCTGGATAACGTTGACACAAAACACTAGACGAAAAATCTTGGTGTTGGATTTGGTGAAGGACCTTCGTAGCGCCGACTATAAATTTAACGACATATTCTGGCGACTCCAGCGAAATAAAAATTACGACGAGCGCTTTAGACTACTTACGTGCTGTGAGTGCGAAGACAAAGTTTTTCTATTTTTATTTCCTTTCATATTTGTCTTCTTTTATAATGACGCATCTACTCATTAGCACAGAGTTGTAAAACAGCGCAAGTACTGGGTTCACCTTTGTTCGCCACGCAGCAACGCGGTTTTGTGGCCTCTGGGTTGCGTGCTCTCCTTGCAATCTGAAAGTCGAGGGTTCAATTCCCCGCACTTTCAGGAGAAATTTTATTTTTCTTGATTTCATGGTGACGCCATCTAGTATTTTTGGGGCCACTGCTGCTGGTCAATTCCGATGCTGGGTTTCCCTGCTGATTAGCCATGCAATGATTTTGCATTAATAGCTTCTAACGTAAGGAAGGGATAATTTTGCTCTCACTGTATTCGCCAATGCACCGCGTCGCCACGTCCATACATCCATGTTCTAGGATGCCGCACAACCAGCCGGTTTTAAATGCCCGTGTGTCTGTGGGAACCACGTGTGGGCTTGTGTTGTGTAACTGAGTCGCCGGTTGTACGAGTGGTGCTTGTGCTTCGCGGTAGCCCCGTCGGTCAGCTTCAGGCCCTGGATCTTTTATATTTGATTGGCTTTACGCCAGCCATAACTCATTTAGGTGCTGGATCCATTATTTTTCCGCCGCCGCGGTGGCTGAGTGGTTACGGCGCTCGGCTACTGGCCCGAAAGACGCGGGTTCGATCCCGGCCGCGGCGGTCGAATTTCGATGGAGGCGAAATTCTAGAGGCCCGTGTACTGTGCGATGTCAGTGCACGTTAAAGAACCCCAGGTGGTCGAAATTTCCGGAGCCCTTCACTACGGCGTCTCTCATAGCCTGAGTCGCTTTGGGACGTTAAACCCCCATAAACCAAACCAAACCAAACCATTGTTTTTCCGGTTTATTTTCTCCTTCGAGGGCCCCAAACAAGGAAAACAAGGGCATAAGCCAATCAGATGGAGTCCGATGCAGCGGACGCGTTCTTTGTAATGGCGCATTCTTCAGAAGGGGCTGCGCATAGCGCGCCTCTCAGTAGGTTGCTTGGGCTTAAACAGAGACGGCTCGTGAAACCTACACTAAGGAATATGGGCGGGTGCGTAACCTCTCCAGCTCCCAGTGCTCTGAACTGCTGGCGAAAGGCAAGCTCCGTGGTGTCGCCGACGTCCGCCTGTCCGCGCATGCGCTTAATTGGTTCAGCGACAATAGTCGGGCTCAGTATGTATGACTTTGCGCTTCACATCACTTCAATGCGCTCTGCAAAGCAGTCGAGGGCCCCGCTGTTTTGAACGGTGCCTCCCACTTTTTCGTGCAGGTTGTCCCGACCACGTCTGGTGTGTTTCAAGTAACACTGAGAGGGAGTGTACGGAGGCGCACGTATATAGGCATCAGTTGTGCGGAGGCGCAGCGGACACAATTTTGGGTAAATTCTTGTTCTGCTGAGGCGCGATGCCAAGAGTATTTCGCTTCCAAGGTATTCGACCGGTGCAGAGGCACCGCCATCCACTCAGTGCCTGATCAGTTGCCCAAACGCGAAGTAATCGCAAGACCTAAGCCATACAATAAAGGGCTAGAAGTCTCCAAGGTTTCCTGCCATCTAATTGTTTTTTTGAACACTAACAGAAGTACTTTTCAGTTTTCGCATTAACATTACTGTTGGTACATTGAGCTCCGTATATGTGTAAGGGTGACAGAAACACTAGTGTCATATTGAAAAAACTAATGGACAAGAGGAAATTCTCCAGCGATGGCGTTCTTCGCAGCGACGTGGGTAGGAGGCGGCTACGATCAATGGCACTGCAGAGGCCGTCTACCGGTTTGGTTTGATACGCTGCCAGGCACCCTTCGTGTACGCCATCAGCCTGATTTTGGGTAAGATCGCGCAACACCTTGACATCGACCTCAGACATTTGTTGTCAGGTTGTCCATATATTTCAGTTGCGTGATACGGAAACGTTGGCTCGGTTCGCGCGTAAGCTCGTTGCCTATTGGCAACAGTGAAGCCTTCGCAAAAGTCGGTTCTCGTTTTCATCTGCTACAGTGGGTTTTCCAGATGGAAATATATTTGAATATAGCGGTTGCACGTGCTTCTTCCGGCTGTGGTGTTGTTGGCGTTAGCAATCGCAAACAGGACACATTTTATACTTTTGCCCCTGATGCTCCTCAGGCAGTACATGGCATCGGCCCGATATTGTGAACGGTTGGCGATCCGGGGTCCTATGGTGGCTCGTTCTTGCCAATGCGTGACCAATAATGGCGATTCGATACGAAAACACGTCCATTAATGGCCCGGCTATGATCTTTATTTCCCGACTGTGGAGTTCGCTGACCATTCCGCGAACTCGTTGATCTTGTGTTCGCAAGGAAAGCTGCTCCCACGGGGTCGGAAGTCCCCAACAAAAGGGGCCCGTCCCATCCCTGCCGCCCCTTTGTGCAGCGGACGTCCTCGTTTACGCCGCGCCGTCACGGGGATGACCCTCCGGGAAAAACGCGAACCAAGTACAGCTAACGACATGTGGTTGTTAAGGGGTTGACGAGGTTTCGGGGGCGCACGAGATATTAGCCGAGTGACCGGAAGCCCACTATTCCTGTAACGACTGTCTACTTCCCTTAACGACTGTGTTCTCTTTGTTGCTGTCAACAACCTGAGTCATCGCCTCGTCGGCACATGTTTCTAGCGTCTGTGGTGCCGTGGGTGGCGTGGGAACGGAAGTCGCATTTGTGTTGTTTGTGTAGTTATTTGAAACCTCCTTTCCCAAATGTTTAATCAGACCTTTTTCCCCAATCTGTGATTAGTTGGCGGAAACCTTATTTTCCTTTCCCTATCCACTGATTGGCGAGATGGGTCGTTTGTTATTTTATTGGTTGCTGTCCCCGCTAAGGGCGGAGACAGAGGGTTTAAAACCAAGCGCTCTGGGTTGAGCGGGGGCTGAATTCGTCTGATCCACGATTTAGTCATGTAAATAGTTTTCTCCTTGCTTTGTTTCTTCTCGTTTTTTTACCTATGTTGTAAATAAATAGTTAACCTTCTCCTTTCCTTGAGTAATGTGAATGTTTGCGAGTAGAACCACCGGGTCATCAAGAAACCCCGATTTCATCATCAAGTAGTTTCCTCTCATCGCCACCGGAAGGGGAAACTATCACTCTACAGGACGCAGTGCGACCCCTGGTCCCCCACTGTCCCGAAACGCGGCCCAATGGGTTGCGGAGTGAACCCGGCGCAAGACCCGCGAGTTTCCTGGACGTTGCGGGGCCGTTGCCTCACCTGTGCGAAGTAGGCACCTGCGGGAGCGGCGAATGGCCCGCTGGGGAGAGGGGGGTCCCTAGGAGAGAGGAGACAACAAGGAGACGCCCTCGACGCATGTACGGCGGAAGGCAGAGAACGGATCCACCGGCGCTCGTGTTCAGAAAGAGCACTTCCCGCTCGAAGATTCATTCGAATGCGCTGCCACTTGAATTCTGTGGTTTGGGCGGCCAGCATCTTGTGCCCTCAGAAGCGGCGTTCTGCTTGCGACGAGTTAGTGCAGAGTATTCTGTAATCTATGCAGTCTCCTAGCCAACGAACCTAATTTTCTCGCAAGAATTTTGACTCGAGTGTGTTTGTGATTCTTCGCCCGCTGAAGAATTATGAGCATGCGCTTGAGCTCAGAGTGCACGATCGATATCTTTCGTCTTAGGCAGTGTGACACACACACACACACACACACACACACACACACACACACACACACACATATATATATATATATATATATATATATATATATATATATATATATATATATATATATATATATATATATATATATATATATATATCTTCAACTTTCAGGCGGTCTGTGCGATAAGATTAAAACGTATGATAAGATCCATGATATTCAGCACTCAACAACTCAATTAGCGATCACAAGGCCGTCATCGCTACATTAAAAAATTGGAACTGTAAAGATGGAAGAAGCCTGAAAAATTGCTTGCTCGCACTGCAGCTAACACGAGAACATTCGATAACTTTGCACACGCGAAGCTGGGCTGAAAGCTTTCATTTACTCCATGCAAACTTTTCACGCTACTGTATCGTGCTGAAGTCATTTTGCTTCACCTCGTCATGCGCTATACAGACATGATTTATTTGGATACGGCCACTGGTGCATTTTTTGCTGCTCTTCTTCCGTGTGACACACACACACACACACATACACACACACACACACACATATATATATATATATATATATATATATATATATATATATATATATATATATATATATACAACTTTCAGGCGGTCTGTGCGATAAGATTAAAACGTATGATAAGATCCATGATATTCAGCACTCAACAACTCAATTAGCGATCACAAGGCCGTCATCGCTACATTAAAAAATTGGAACTGTAAAAATGGAAGAAGCCTGAAAAATTGCTTGCTCGCACTGCAGCTAACACCAGAACATTGGATAACTTCGCAAGCTGGGCTGAAAGCTTTCATTTACTCCATGCAAACTTTTCACGCTACTGTATCGTGCTGAAGTCATTTTGCTTCACCTCGTCATGCGCTATACAGACATGATTTATTTGGATACGGCCACTGGTGCATTTTTTGCTGCTCTTCTTCCGTGTGACACACACACACACACACACACACACACACACACACACACACACACACACACACACACACACACACACACACACACACACACACACACACACACACACACACACACACACACACACACACACACACACACACACACACACACACACACACATATATATATATATATATATCTTCAACTTTCAGGCGGTCTGTGCGATAAGATTAAAACGTATGATAAGATCCATGATATTCAGCACTCAACAACTCAATTAGCGATCACAAGGCCGTCATCGCTACATTAAAAAATTGGAACTGTAAAAATGGAAGAAGCCTGAAAAATTGCTTGCTCGCACTGCAGCTAACACCAGAACATTCGATAACTTCGTAAGCTGGGCTGAAAGCTTTCATTTACTCCATGCAAACTTTTCACGCTACTGTATCGTGCTGAAGTCATTTTGCTTCACCTCGTCATGCGCTATACAGACATGATTTATTTGGATACGGCCACTGGTGCATTTTTTGCTGCTCTTCTTCCGTGATCGCTTACAGATAAGCTCATCCGTTTAAGTACGCAAGCCATCTACGCGTGCAGCCAGCATTGTCCATGATCGAGGCGCCTTTTTACCATCTTATTACAACATGACATTTACTGCGCCTTTAAATGGATGAACAATATGTATTCCATTACTCCTCACCCACCAGAAATTTATTACGCATAGAAATTTTAAAAGCCGTGGCCAAATATTACGAAAGTGTCTCAGCTAAATCATCCTTGCACTGTTGGGAATCGTGGGGCATAGAGCCATAGTTTGTTCGTTCTGGAAAATTACTTTGAATGATAAGCCTCAGTTGTTAGACACTGGCGCGGAGAAAAGAAGTAAATTTTCAAGCAGACTTGGAATGTTTTCATTAAGATGACATTTACGCAGCGTTTTTTTTTTTTACCCTGCTAAAGGAACTAGCCAACGGATGGGTTAGCAGATTGCTGGCGCATATTTTGCGGCCGCTGCATGCACAAAGCCGATCGAGTCGGCTTAAGACAGCGCTCCGGAAATGAGCGGATTTTGTTGTCAGAGAGCGTGCGTCTTGAGGCGCTAGCTACTGCTATCACGCGATTTTCTTTAGGCGAATATCTGAAATAATAGCCAATTACCCTAAACACTTAAAACCTTTTCAGGATGTAAAAATGCTGCAGACTAGTCCGCACGGCTCATAGCAGCACCCAACTATTCGGTTTCACACACCTAGCTAGGGCCCTCCTTTCTGATATCTTGGTTATAGGCTCCAGGTTCCAATTAAATCTTACCTGGCATATCGTAAAAAAATAGAAAGGCTGCTGCCTTCATTTACGTACAAGCGCAAGAACTGAATTTGCTTCCATAAATGAAAAAATCCGGTAATATTCACTTCCATGCACATCATATAAGTTTGGCTACTGAAGCGTGGTCCATTCTATTATGTCCGGAACTGTACGATTCACGTATGCCCACGGTCTCTGTTCTGTCTCCAAGTGCTCAGATCCATTTCTTTTTTCCTGACTATCTCAATCTGTCGCTTTACCTCTGGATCTGTGATCATGACCTTAATGTTATGCCTTTTAAATTGCTTTCAGTTTTGCGCATATCCTTGTTCTTAACATACATATATTACTGCAAACAGTCTTGCTTATTGTTTATTTATATATTGTCTTTATAGCTCATTTATTCATTAATGTGATTATTTTGACTCATTTCAAGTTATTCTTGTTCATTCACTGTGTGTATGCATTTATGGCGTGTCCATTTGTTCTGTCTTGTGTATTAATTGTTAGTTGCAGCTCCCTTTGCGAAAACAAGTAGCCCGCGACTTTAGCGGGTACCAAAACCTCTTTTTCATGCGCATGTGAAGTTTTAAAATTCAGAAATATCCCACAAAAACAAGTTATTTTCTAGCCCTCATGGCGAAGCCGCGCGCTGCAGTGCACAGCTCTTAGAGAGAATCCAGTACTTTCAGTACCGCGGACACGTGTTGTTCTGCGAACATTTTCAATGGGCTATCCGTGGCTGCCGCCGCTTGCAGCACCCCTCCCCCCCCTTTTTTTTTGACGACCTCCCTAGCTTGCATTGAAACCTCCTTCTCCCGGCACCCCGCGAGGAAACGTGCGCGTGTTTACCTCTTGCCCTTTCCCCTCCTTCCTGGCACACGAGGGGCCCTTCACATTACTATCCTTTCAATCCTCCCCCCCCCCCCCCCCCTCTCAACGCGGCGCCTCGTCACAGAGAGGTTAATGCCCGCGCCGCATACCACCTTTACCCGATCGTCCGAAAGAACGAAATTCTTTTCTCATGACCTTGCGAGCTTCTTGGGGCTTCTGTGTTCTCTCCACCCTCCGCCCGTTTCTCACGGCTTGCCGCGCCCCACTGCGGCCTCTACTTAGGTTGACTGCCGGAGCACACAGCCCTTCGAACCCGGTTTTTCCCTGCTGCAGTTGATATTTTTTTAATAGGTATCGCCAACCATTTGGGGACATCTGGTTGATACGCGAGTACGTTTCTTGTATATTTATTTTATTTTTTGTAGGTATTGCTTCGCACGTGCATAAACTCGAGACCCGCAATCTGCAGAATACACACCGTTATAAGTTAGCTCACGTAACACTTTCAGCAATTTTTAAAATTGGCTTCTTCAGCCACAATAAATCTTTTTATGGCATAGCATTCTCAGTGATGAAGCATATCAGAACAAAGCTAAGATGTGCTAACTGCCAGGTTGGTTAACAAATATAGCATAATTGACTTTTTCCCTATTACTGCTAGGCTCCTTAATTATTGAGAGGCGGTAAACTCACCTTAGGTAATATTCAAATCATACTTGTTGCGGGGCTAGTTGGTGCATAGTTCTATGTACAAATGTTAGCGCAAAAAATAAGAGACAATCACAAGAAAGGTGGACAAGACAGCGCGTTGTCTTCTCCACCTTTCTTGTGATTGTCTCTTATTTTTTGCGCTAACATTTGTATATTCAAATCAGTTTTTAAAGTTTCAAAACGTGCTTACCCTCGGCGCTTCGACCAACAACTTTTGGCTGTTTTTTTTTTGTTCTTTTGGCTGGAGAAGTTGCTTTGCCTATGAGCTTCTCGAAAGCGCACGTAATTTGGCGCGATGTAGACAAATATATGTTGGGCCAGAGAGCCCAGGGTAACCGCGTTTTCGAAATTCAATATCTGATATGGAAGCTACTTACGGTGAGCTACACGCCTCTCAGTAATTACGAAGCTTAACAGTAGTAGTTAAAAACTTAACTGATCAATATTAATTAAGTGGGCTACCAATTAGCTGCTTTCAACATTGATTTAATGCATTACACCGGTGTCAAAACTATGCCGAAAAAGCGCTCTTCTAACTCATAAAGCTTACTTTAAAAATTGCATAAAGTCAGGTGAAACACCCCCTGTAGGTGAATTTTTTATGCCTATATTCTATCGCTGACTGCTCATGATTTTATTCAATTGCAGAAACCGATTGGTCTTTGCGCACATGTGGACGTTACATATCATTCAAGAAATTCTTCCTCGGGTGTGGCATTTCTTTTTAGATGGGATACAGCTGTCATAGGCCGCTTCACTTTTGCTCCTTTTCCTATTCACATCCTGAATGACAGCAAACCGAAGGGTCATTGTGCACCGGCGGACGTTGCATATAATTTTTGAGCTGTACATCTTCGGCGCAGTTCTCTCGAAGCAGAGATTTTGTGCAATAGTCGTACGGTTGAAGTAGACTTTTGAAAGGAAACGGAAGTTTGAAAAATATTGACACAGCAAATAATTTATTTTCAGCCGAACATTCAGAGACCAACGCGGTCCCCTCTTGAAGGGTGACTAAAATGCGAGCCAGTAGCAGCAAGGAAAGGACTTCGCTTTCATTCTGTTCATACATGGCGAAGTATATCATACCGGCGATGTAATCCCTCTCTAAGTGACGGCGGCTGCGTTCACGTCGCGCCTTCGAGCTCGCGGCGACGCAGCTTCCGGTTTTCGTCCGGCGGCCGCCGGCGACCGAGGAGGACACCATTTCTTCGGCCGGTATGTTCAGTCCCTGCCTCCCCGAGAGATGGAATGCGTGGGCTACAGCCCGCTGCCGTCCGTTTTTTTTTTACTGTTCCCCTTTTGTATTTTTTTCTCTTATCTTCCTTTCTTTGGGGCATCTGTTCTGTTTTCCTTTATGTCCTTTTTTTTTTCGCGGCTAGTGTGCAGACACCAGCACAATCTGGCAAGGGGGTATTTTTTGGCCCCTTCCTTCCTTTCTGTCGCTTCCCCTCTGCCTCCAAAGCCCGGCTGCTTCGCTGGTCCCTTAGGTGGTGGCAGAAAGCGGCTGCACGTTGAAACACGCTTGAGACACGCAGCTATGTTTTCGCAAAAAATGAGAAGGATCGCCGTGCTTCTTCAAGCTTGTTCCTTTTCCTTTTTGTACTGTAAGACTTAACATACATCACCAACAAGCCGATCAGTTCTATTCTATTTTTGTGATTCAAATTGTCATTCGCAATTATTTGCTTCTTGTTTTCAGCGCCGGCAGCTCCTCCAGCTAGGGGTCCACAAGCTGCCAGAGGTTGTGGCTAGTGTAGGGATGACTTTTATGGGCCTTCCCGACTAGCTCAAGTTCAGCAAGAAATCCTTTATTTTGACAAAGCTCTGCAGAGGGGCTACAGTTGATAGTTTTATTTCCAATCCATACTGCATGCACTAGCTATCCTAGCTACTATTGTCCAAAATGCATTTTTCCAAATAACGTTTTCTTTCGCTGTTTGTATGTGCAGA
Source organism: Amblyomma americanum (assembly GCF_052857255.1). Lineage (NCBI taxonomy): Eukaryota > Metazoa > Arthropoda > Arachnida > Ixodida > Ixodidae > Amblyomma > Amblyomma americanum. The sequence continues at coordinate 403,389,544 of NC_135497.1, forward strand.
TGCCATCACCGAAAAGGAGAAGACAGCTGTGTAGGTTGTCCCGGCATACATCGGCAGGCAGCCGTACGTAGCTCTTCACTGGGGTAGGCGGCCGCAAAAAGCTCGTGGCTGAGGTGCTAGCTGCCTGGGATTGCACCTGGGCCTGCCCTCATTGCAGCCGCTCCCTCGAACCCGGGCCCTGCTACAGCAGCGGAGTCTTTGACGAGGCGGTCGAGCCCTGATGAGACCTTACAGGGCTAATTAATCGCTTCCACGCAGCCTACACTGCCCGCCTACACCTGCGGCTCTTTGTTACGTTTTTAATAAATGTTCAAATATTAAACTTCATTGCCGGTTTGCTCATTTTCAGTGCATGTAACAATAGAATGTGGCATTTACAAACTCATTGCATAGATGATGGTTGCCAAAATGAAACATTCGTCACAGATGAATTTGACAATGCGAAGCACAGAATGCTAGGTAAGCAGTATCGGGAAGCTAACAATGGGACTGCAAGTCAGTGTACCTGGATGCAATGCGGTGAACAACCAGTGGGTGTACTCGGGTGGGAAACATTCAGTAGCCAGTGAGTGGCTGGATGCCTTCGGCGAAAACAAGTGCATTAGCTTGGCTGGGCAATAGTGGGTAGCCAGCGAGTGTCACTGGACGCCTGTGATAAACAAACAGCGGATAAGCTTGGGCGGGAAATATCGGATAGCCGCTGGGTTGGGTCGGCTGCCTATGATAAATGTGCCAATGAGGAATCTTGGATGACTAATATCAAATAGCCAAGGAATGCCATTCAAGCCAATCAAGAACTTTGTATGTCATTACTGGCTTCTGATTGGAAAGCCAGTGGGGTGCACTGGCTCAAACATTGGGTCGGGTAGCGCCCCAGTCAGATGCCATTATAGCCCTTTATTGGAGCCAATTTTCCACGGTATTCGACCAGTTCAGGGCCATTATCGGCGTGCTGCTTGGGTCGGTGCCACACAATCTTTTTTTTTAAATCTCTTTTAGAGTTAGCTCTTGCGGCTTGGCTGGCCTAATAAGACAATGGTGGTAAATTTGCCGGTTACGACTACCTTGAGGTCGTCGAGGGTCGTCATTTAGTTAACTAATTAACCGTTACAAGCTTATTGGGTCCTGCCCAGCTGCCCTTGATCCGATGTAAGGGTCGGTAATAGCCAGGACCACTTCATGCGTAGATGAATATTGCCGGCTCGTTTGCTCTAGTACATACAAGACACGCACTTATAGTGATGAGTCCGGATAAAAGTGCTGCATGCTGTACCTGGTCCTCAGATATACGCACAGGTTCTGTGAAAGACGACGTTTCTTCTGGCCACCAACCCAGCGCGTGCATGGTTCCCGACTATCAAGCCTACTCGGCACATGTGCACCCCTTGCGCTCTCAAGGAAGGGGCGATAGCCTTCACTAATGGCCACTTCGGGCCCAGTCGCACCTAAATTTGCCGAGGGTATTCTGACCCATTATATTACGTGCTCTTGTCTTCTGGTCAACATCAAATGCCGCCTATAGCTGTGCAAGCACCACAACGTCGCTCGTTCGGAGTCCCCGTCTCCTGCACTCGGCTCCGGCTACAAGCTGCTGAAGACCACTTTCTTTCTCGGCATCATGCGACGGCTTTAGCCACTGAAATCGTATGCACGCCCCTCGCGACTGTGTCGCAGGCGGAGCCTACTTCGTGTCCAAGCTTCGCCAGACGGAAGCGCTCACCCATTCCAGCGCCGCCACGGCAAGTGGGTCCGCCTGCTGCTGCTGCCGCCGCCAGCCGTCGGCGGGGAGCTCTTCTGGACGGCCGCGGTGCTTTCCGCCCTTGGTGAGCTCGCTGTCTGGGGACGAAACGCTCATATTTGCGCTGAAAAAAAAAAAGAGGGCGCACAAAGCATCGCCGCGCTCTCCTCTGCGGAACATTCGGTTCTTCTTTTGCCGGCCTTGAATACGAGCTGATTCGGCCTTTTAGCGTTCACTTATGGTCACCACGGTGCCTCAACGAAGTTGGATATTGTCCCTCACATGGGGCCTGCTGTAACCCGGAAGCTATTACGAGAAAAAAAAAACGGGTGAAATAAGCCGCCTGTGCATTATGAGCGCCATGCACGTGATCGCGCGCTCGTTGCGATCTTTGTATGCGCCACAAGCCTGTAGATCTTAGGCTTCATTGAAGGTCTTAGCCACTGGCAAAATACAGACGGCAGCACAGCGACAGCTTACGCTGAGTTTATTGCTTTGCGCAGCAGATTGGCAGTTTTTTTCTGCAATAAAATTATGTTCGCATTCTGTTCAGTTATTCTATTCGATTCAACAATTCATATAAGCGCTTGTGGGGAAGCCATGTCACGGTGTAATAGCTACAGGGAAATTCACCACTGACTGGGCTGAATACCGACTTGGCTGGCAGGGCTTGCTAAGTGTAATAAACTCGGTTACTAACGTTACCAAACCTTGTTCCCGTTTGAGCTTCCCGCAAATCAAAAATACTTCTTGTATTACAGAAATTAACGAGAGAAGGCATACCAGAAAATCATTGGGTATTTACCGTCACTGGTGGAAATGCGAATTTCAGCCACAGATGAGGTGCATTAAAGTCACTGGAACTCTGAAAGTACCGCAATCAGCGGGCAGCACGCGGGCAACATTGGGCTGTTGTTGCCAGAAATGGTCCACCGCGGCGAGCGCGTCGTCTGCTAGGTGAAGGAAGTCTCCCTTTCGGCCGCCTTGTTCACCGTCTTTGCGCAAAACATAACCAATTGGAAGTATTCATGATCGAGAGCTTAGGTGAGAGGAGGGCTTACGAAAGCCCCGAAAGCGTCGTACGACAGCTGCGCAGCCTCTCGTTTTCTTGAGTGCCCGGGTGTGCGCCGACAACGAATGAAGCAGGCTTGTTCTTCTAGCGCTTTCGTGAGAGGCTCGCAAACGCATGTTTTCGGGCCCCGAAAAACTTTAAAGCGCTCAGGCTGCGTACAAACGAGCGAGACACAGCAAAACGTTTAGCACAGCTGTTCACTTGGAAGTGTGATGCGTAGATAACGTTCCATTTACGCTTTAGCTTTACGCGACGCGCAGGCCAACGCGCTATGCCCCCCCCCCCCCCCCCCCCCCCCTGATAAAATGCTTTCGCGACTGCTCATAGGCGGTGGAGGAGATGGTGAGCGATGCAGCCTGTCGGCAAAAGAAACGCAAAGTAGAGGAGAGCTTCGATAAGTGTTAGTTCTTGGGCTAGCTGGCATTGATTTAAGCTGAGTCTGAGTGCATTTAAGCAGTAGGCAGTCAGCGCTGTGTTCGTCCCCCTTCTCTTCCTTCTTCTTTTCGTTGGCCGTGTGCCGCTGCGCCGATAGAGCTTAAGACAGAGGAGAGCCTTTGTGGAATAAGCGTGCGTCTTAACGTGCGGACGCGTTGTGGCCGTATTTCGATGCAGGCAAAATACAGAAACGACCGTGTGCAGTGCGATGTAAGTACGCGTTAGATAACCCCAGGTGGCCAAAATTCAGCCAAACCCGTCCACATCGGCGTCCCTCATATCTATAACGTGTCGCTTCGGGATGTTAAACTCCACCATTTATTTTTTGTAGCGAGAGCTACACTGGGCTATCAGTCCAACATTTCGCGGTGCATGGGAGAGGAAAGTTGTGCGCATGCGCCGTTACCATGGCAACCGGAGAGGAGCAAGGTGCGGCGTGCGCTCGCCCCACCGTCGGAGACGAGTGTGACGTCACGCGGATGAGCAGTTGTGGGCATACGCCGATACCATGGTAATTAGCGAGAGCCCACATCTGCCCCGCGTTCTTCCTCGCCGCCTCGCCGCTCTATCACCCGAACCGCGCGTCGCATGCGCAGCATCACGTATAAAAGGCGGAGATGTAATGGGCGTCTGTATCACAACGTTTGACATACATGCACAGAAGGAGAGTCCAGCCACTGCTAAGCGGCAGCATAGACAAGAGAAGATTAACTCTTCGATCCTGAGGTTGTCGCCTGGCACTTGGCAACTCAACTGAGAGAGAGTGAGCGTCAGAAGGCGAATAGAGCAGCAGAGACGCCCGAACACAGCGAGGAACGGCTTGCCAAACGCAGATGCCAGACTGCCGAGCGTAATAGACGGCGCATAGCCGCCGAGATGGAGCCTATGGAAGGCGTCAGTCAACGGGAACCAACAGAAGAGGATGTGAAGGCCCGTCGTGTGACTGATCACACCATTCGAGCTTCCGAAAAGCAAGCTCAGCCAGGGAAACGTACATCTCGCTACGTACATTCGGGTATAGCCGAGCTAAGCTAGTGCAATTTTTTTATTGAAGCCTCATTAGCCAATATCGATAACCAGCAACGTCTCCGAAAACATATAGCTGTCGCGAACACACGCGCCCACAGACACGCACGCGCGCGCCCACACACACATACACGCAGACACACGTGCGCGCACGAACACAGGCGCAAGCACGCACACAGACACACGCGCGCACACGCACTCACACTCGCGCCCACGCACACACACGCGCGCGCGCACGCAGACACCCCCCCACACACACAGACACACTCTCGCGCGCACACACACACACGCATGTACACAGACGCGATACTGAACGAGCTACGTTGTACTTCATAAAACACGCCGGCCAACCAGCTCGGAAGCACTGCGCCCCGTCGGCCCCTAGAGCGAGTGGGCCATCCATGGCAGAGCCTAATGACGTAATCGCAACTGGCCAATAGGCGGCGCTGCGGCAAAGAGAAAACAGCTGCGGTACTTGCAGTGATTTTACTTTGGGTTCGGGTGTTGGATGGGGTTGAGGATGTACAGGGTGTATCCGTGCTTCACGCTTCACAGTTCCGCACGGTCGCTCATCCATTCAGTAAGCCGGGCATCTGGCGTGGCAGGCGCAGCAAGAGCGGTAGGGTTGTGGGGGTGCGGCGTTTACAGTGTTGGAGTAGTCGGGAGTAGCCGGCAGTAGCCGGGCACAGTAAGCAGAGGGGCGAGCTAGGGTTGCGGAGCTGTGCGGAGCGCGAACGACGACGGTGACGCGATATTTCGACGAACGTATATAGCTGCGAAGCTAAACACACTACCATCATCATTGTCGTCGTTTTCGCCGCCGTCAGCCTAACCGCGTCCACTGAGGGACAAAGGCCTCACCCATATCCCTCCGATTAGCCCTGTCCTAAGAAATTAAGGGGAGAGACTCACTCGTACAGAGGGAAAAACGCTTGTCTGGGCGTGTTTCGAGCTGAACACGCGATTTCTAACGACAACATTTGGTTAAAAATGGTCTGGATGTAAGCACATGCTGTTAGACTCATAGGATTTCATCGTCATTTTTCTGCCTTTCGGGTAGTAGCGGCTTTGCGAGCTGCGGAACACACAGTTGGGCCGTTCTAGACATGTGTGTTGCCTCTGTACCACTGCGGGCAGAGCCATTCGCTCCCGACTAGGAATGGGCAACGCACCCCTGAGGGGAGACGCGAAAACTCGGCTGCCGAAATATATCAGGAAGAGCCTACTCACAAAACCGGTCCCCAAGAACACGCACCCCGTGCACCGCGAGGGCCGTCGTAGGGCCAGAGCACGCGCTCTGCACGAAAGTACGGACAGCACTCGGAGTGGTGGTGGTGGTGGTAAACATTTATTATTTACAAGGAGGTGTTTGGGCCCAGGCCCTATGACCCAGGCCCTCACAAATCTAGGTGGAGCTCCTATTCCGGAGCCCCAATGGCGTCTAGCGCCGCTCGCGCCCCGGCGACCAAGGTCCGTTGGGACTGCAGGTCATGGCAGCTGAGTAGCGCCGCCTCACAGGCCTCCCTAGAAGGGTGGGAGATGAAGGATTGGGAAGGGTGGGGATTGGAAGGGCAGGCCCAGACTATATGGAAAACGTCCGAGAACGTCGCTCCGCACAGCCTGCAGCCACCATCAAATTCTGAATTGAAGTATTTCAATACTGCCGGTGGCACATCATTATATTTGTAACAATTTTGAGAAGAAGCCGTTCGTCTGCTCTCCGGAGACCCTTACAGGGTTCCGGAAAGCGACGATGACTGCCCTTATAATATGTAGTGATGTCTTTGAATGTAATTAAATATTGGGTAGGCTCGTAGTAGGCTTCCTGAGCAAGTCTGAGTGCCCGGGGAGAGAGCGCGCGGGACGCCTGATCGGCTAACTCATTGCCCTGGAGTCCCTGGTGGCCGGGAGCCCAGATGAGGTTACAGTTTGGAGGGTCGCTGGACCGACAACAATTTTGTAGGATGCGCCAGGCGAGAGGAGGTATCCAACCCAGCTCATAGTTCCGACAGGCCCCCTTCGAGTCGGTAATGATGTGTTTCACTTGTGGGAGGGAGAGTGCGAGTGCAATCGCGATTTCCTCCGCGTGTGTTGTGCTGTAGGCGCGGAAAGTGAGCCCTGCCACTGTGGTGTTGTAGTGGACCACTGCTGCGGTGAACCACCCCCCACGGTGGGGACCGGCAATTTCCACGTAATACACGTGTTGTTATCGACCATAATGTTGCTCCAGTGCTTCCACACGCGCCTGGCGACGGCCATTGTGGTCAGAGTGTGACATGTTGCGAGGAATGGGTCGGACCCTGAGGGCGCGTCTCCAGGGTTCTGGCGCTCGTACCCGTTCCTCAAAGGTGATGGTGTGTTGGATGTGGAGTCGGTCAAGAATGCGGCGACCGGATGTAGTTTGTGATAGGCGCGTATATTGGCTGACGAGATGGGCGTCTCTGCGTTCCCGATAGGTGTTGACCACCCCCAGGTCCAACAAACGCTGGTAGGATGTGGTAATGGGAAGGTCAAGAGCCTGTTTGATGACTTTGCGGTGCATGACCTCGAGTTGATCCTCGTCGTGTTTGCGCATGTGAAGGTAGGGGGTTGAGTAGAGAATTCTACTCGTTACAAAGGCATATGCCAGTCGCAAGGCATCTTTGCTTCGTAACCTCCCACGCTTGTTGGAGACTCGGCGTACCATACGGCCCACCTGATCACCATACATGCGGAGTTTTGCGAGTGTTGTGTCCGGTCTGCGTTGTTGGTGAATAAAGAGACCGAGGATGCGGATCTCCTTGGCCTGTCTAATCGGACCCGAAGGGAGTGTGAGGTGAATTGGAAGTGTCGTCCCGAGGAGAGGATCGAATATGGACAAATTCTGATTTGGTGGGAGCACACTGGAGACCACAGTATGCAGCGTAAGTGTCCACTGCCTCCGCTGCCTGTTGTAGGCAGGTCTCCATGTGCCCGAGATTGCCTTCTGTTGCCCAGATAGAGATATCATCCGCATATAGGGCATATCGGATGCCGGGCATAGAGCTTAATTTTGCGGGAAGGTCTTTCATTGCGAGGTTGAAGAGGAGGGGAGATAAAACCGCACCCTGTGGTGTACCCCGGGATCTGATGGTATAGGGACCGTGTTCCTTGTCTTGAATTCGAATGTATGCCTGTCGATTCGTGAGAAATTGCCAGATGTATCGGTGTGTATTCTGAACACAGTTGGTATCTTGGAGGTGGTTAAGTATTACTTCATGTGTTACATTATCAAAGGCTCCTTTCAAATCCAAGGCCAGGACTACCTTGTCATTGTGAGGGAGTTCTTTGGGCTCTAATATGTCATTATGGAGTTGTAGAAGGATGTTTTACATTATCAAAGGCTCCTTTCAAATCCAAGGCCAGGACTACCTTGTCATTGTGAGGGAGTTCTTTGGGCTCTAATATGTCATTATGGAGTTGTAGAAGGATGTCTTGTGTGGATTTCTGTGGTCGGAAACCAAACATAGTGTCCCCAAAAGTGTGATGTGTTTCGAGGTAAGTGGACAACCTGTCTCGCACTATAGTCTCCATCAGTTTGCCGACACAAGATGTGAGGGAGATAGGGCGCAGGTGCTCCACATCAATTGGCTTGCCTGCCTTAGGAATAAACGTCACTAAGGCTGTTTTCCAATCCGAGGGGAGAGGAATCTCTCCAAGCCAGATATGGTTGATGAATGCAAGGAGGGTACGATAGGCTGCATCCGGAAGGTTCGCCAGAAGTTTTACGGTAACCCTGTCCCGGCCCGGTGCAGTACCACGTTTCATTTTGGCTAGGGCCTCCTTCAAATCATGGAGATTGAAGGGCGCGTCCAGCTTCAGGTTTGTTTGCCCTATGTATGAGCATTGAGAAAGGCGAGGGTCCACCGTGGTACAGAGATATCTGTCACACAATGTTCGGGCCAGTTGTGTTGTAGTACCGGGAAAGTTATGCATTGCACGTTGTAGGTGCCGCGCCGTTTCTGCGCGTGTTTGATTGGGGTCAATAAGTGCACGAAACATACGCCAGTTGTTGCGGCCAGACATCTGGCGCGCAGCAATGTTGCACGATCCACCCAGTTAGTGTCGGCTAATTGAGCGGCATAGCCGGCAGCCTTGTGGGTGAGTTCAAGAATGCGGTGTCTGAGTTTCTTGTTGTGTTCTGCGCGTGTTTGATTGGGGTCAATAAGTGCACGAAACATACGCCAGTTGTTGCGGCCAGACATCTGGCGCGCAGCAATGTTGCACGATCCACCCAGTTAGTGTCGGCTAATTGAGCGGCATAGCCGGCAGCCTTGTGGGTGAGTTCAAGAATGCGGTGTCTGAGTTTCTTGTTGTGTTTCTGCTTTTTCCATCGTTTGGTGAGACTGCGGCGGGCCTCCCAAAGATGGAGAAGATGGTTGTTTACTTCAGGGGTGGAATCAGTGAGCTGAATGCATTGTTCGTTTTTGCGGAGTTTAAGGGGCCGTGTGTAAATGGTCGTATTAATGATGCAGTGGTCACTGCCAAGGGTGTCTTGGGTGTTAAGCCAGTCGGCCTGCCGAATATTGCGGGTAAGGGTCAAATCTGGGCATGTATTCCTGGTTACTGAGTTGCCCATGCGAGTGGGGTTGGCCAGATCGGTATGGAGGGTTACACCGAGAGTCGAAATTAGTTCCGCCAATTTTCTGCCTCGGGGTTACTCCCTAAGGTAGCCCCATTGCCGACATGTAGCCTTGAAATCTCCTACAATGAGCAGGGGGGTAGCGTCCAGCCGCGCGCATTGCTTCTGTAAAGAGCTTAGAAAAAGTTACATCTTTAAGTTTTGGGGGCAGTATATATTAAGCACATGAATCGAGGGGTCTTTGCTCCGCAAAGGTAAGACCGTGACCATGACATAGGAGTATTCGGGGGTCGATGGGAGGGTGACCTCTTGTGCTGTATAGTCTTTGTGAACTAGGATGCAGGTTTGTGTGTTCCTCTGGAAAGTCTGATAATTAGTGAGTTTGGTGTTAGCTCTGGGCTCCTGAAGGGCGACCATGGCCACGAGGAACTCAAAGGTTTCAAGGTAGAGGCGAAAGTGTGCTTGCTTCCGCCGGTCCTTGAAACCCCTGCAATTCCACTGGGTTACTGTGAAGGGATCTGTTTGTGTCGGTGCTCGCGGTCTAGGATTGGGGGCCATGATCAGAGGTTGAGGGGGTGAAGGATGCTGCTGTGTTAAAGAGGTTTGATCCACTGCAGCCCGAAGCCGTGCGGAGGGCGCATTCCTCATTATCGGAATCGTCAATACGACGAGATAGTTTTGTGGGCCGTGTGGGAACCCTACGGGGTCCTACGCGTTTAGAGAGACTTGGGTTTTCGAGAATCCATTTCTGGGTTAAGACTGATACCGAGCGCGTGATGCGGGCAGTTATGCTATCCATCTGGACAGCAATGGCAGCATTTATGAGTTGAGGAAGCTGTGCAGCAATGTTTTCGATAGCCGCCACTCGGGCCTCCAGGGCATGATGGTGCGCTTCAGTCGGTGGCGAGGGTACCCGTTCAGTTATGTTATCGTCGTCCTCCGTAAGGGAGGGCATAGGAGAAGAGTTTTGAGTGGCCAGAGCGTTAAGTCTGGCTTCGAGCTTCTCATTCTGTGCCCGGAGAAGAGCAAGCTCTCGTTTATGTTTAGCTTCGACGGTCGAAGGGGGGTTAGTGGAGGTGGGAGAGAAAAGAGAGGATGGGGAGGACTGGGAGGCCACTCGACTTGCCCAACTGCCCACCTGTGATTGTTTTGGCTCCCGCAGTGGGGCGCGATCGACGACGCCTTTTTGCTGACGTGGCCCGGGCGCTGGGTTCCCGGTGCCGCCGCTTGATGGCGCGGCCTTCTTGGGTTGTGAAGATGCCAGTTGCTGGCGTTCCTTGTCGTTGTATTGCTTGGAGGTGTTGGCGCGATCCCCTCGTTGCGCGTCTTGATTGGCACCGCCGGGTGGCGTGTTCGCCGCCTTGTCCGAGCGTCTTGGTGGTGGTGGTCCTTTAGCCCGCTTAGTGGGCCCGCCAGGTGAATGAAGCTATCGGAATTTGCCTTTACATTCACGGGAGCTGGTGAGGTGACTAGCCCCGCAAACAAGACAGATTGGCTTGCAGTTGTGCGGTGCCATTCCCTTTTCAGTGGCGCCGACATTTTGGCCGCATAGGCCACAGCGTTCTATCGGAATTTGCCTTTACATTCACGGGAGCTGGTGAGGTGACTAGCCCCGCAAACAAGACAGATTGGCTTGCAGTTGTGCGGTGCCATTCCCTTTTCAGTGGCGCCGACATTTTGGCCGCATAGGCCACAGCGTTCGCGTACTGGAGCCGGGCAGATGTCGACTCGATGGCCCAGTTCGCCACACCGGTAGCAGGCTGGGATTGTACGTTTGTACTCAAGAACTTGGGCAAGCTCGCAGTTGTAGCGCACGAAACGGTGGACAGTGGAGCCCCCAAAAGTGAGCACGGCTACGTTGGTGGTTCCCAGCTTGCGGATGGCTACAAGTTCATCACCACGCCACTGGATTTTGAGTTGAAGCGATTCACTAGTTTCACGGTTGTGCACCGTGATAACCCCACGACACACATCACCAGTCAGTTTTCCATGTCCGCGCATGGCAATGAGGCCCTGACCGGCGGGGAGTTGAAAGTCTGTGAGCAGGCGTCGGACCACCTCTTCTTCTTGCGTGCCACACACCACTAGGCTCTGTTCCCAACTAGGGGAGATATAGTTATGGCGTTGGGCTGAGTTGGTCGAGCGTAATGAGTGAGGGCAGCGCCAAACTCACCGTATTGGAAAGCTGCTTTTAGATAGACCGTCGTTGTAGGCTTGACCACTACGACAGTCCCCGGGTTGCATGCGCACAGGTGGTTTGGGCACCCGCGCGCAGCTGTCACTCGTGCACCCCTCGCAGTACGAACCCCAATGTTACGACCACTTACGACCACATGCTGTGGGATCGTAAGGAAGAACCGCCTCCGGCGTAGCTTGCAGAGATCCCTTCTCTCGAGCGGTGGGAGGCTGCAGGCTGGCCAGCTCAGACCCCAAGACGCAAGTCCGGGCCGTCAAGTGGGCCAACCACGTCGCCAACAGCCATGGACTAGCGGCCACCTAACACGGCCCTCCGATCACCAAGATCTTTTTGACGAAACAAAATGCTTTCCAATACAAACTAATAACCCTTAGGACAAATATATTTATCCTAAATTAAATTTCCCAACCAAACAGACTTGTGTCAAATGTTTTCTTTTCGATAACTCTCATTGTTAACTCTTCCCAATCCAGACATGTCAGTACCGCCTGTAAACACTCAGTGAATATTACTGAAAAATCGTGCCTTCCTGCCTGACACCGTTCCCTGTAGGGATTTCTTTGCTGAGTTTATGGAGGACTGTGGTGGCTGTGCAGCCGCTATAGATAACGCCTCTTCCACACCCTTGTCCCGTAGTGACTGCTGAGGTTTCGACCGAGTCAAATGCTTTCTAGTTTTCTATGGAGTGTATAATATATATATATATATATATATATATATATATATATATATATATATATATATATATATATATATATATATATATATATATATATATATACGTATATATATATATATATATATATATATATATATATATATATATATATACGTGTGTGTGTGTGTGTGTGTGTGTGTGTGTGTGTGTGTGTGTGTGTGTGTGTGTGTGTGTGTGTGTGTGTGTGTGTGTGTGTGTGTGTGTGTGTGTGTGTGTGTGTGTGTGTGTGAAGGAAGCCAACAGTCACCGAAACCATGTTGCACAGGGGAATGTTTCTATTGTTTTCTTTAATTTTTTAGTGCTTTCGATTAATCTGTTGCTTAAAGAAAGTTAATTATAAAGCAGCAGAAAAAACAACCATGCCGCTGGTGGGATCCGAACCCACGACCTCCGAATATCGCGTCCGGTGCTCTACCAACTGAGCTACGGCGACGGCTGTCCACTCTGCTGCTCTCGTGGGTATTTATGTTTTATTGTGTGTAAGCGAACCTTGAGAGTGTTCACCAGCGCCACCCTCGTCCATAGCGGCGAACGTAGCACGTCCTGTATTACCGCGAATGTGACGTAGAACGTCATCTAACGGCGAGGGCGGAAACTGTGCTGCGAGAGCCCTCTTATGCTATCTATGGCATCAGCACTGCCAGAACCGAGACCCTCGTTAAGCTATTAGCAGACAAGGTAAACGAAATGAGGGGCTCGTTTGACAAACATATGAAGGAAGCCAACAGTCACCGAAACCATGGTGCACAGGGGAATGTTTCTATTGTTTTCTTTAGTTATTTTAGTGTTTTCGATTAATCTGTTGCTTAAAGAAAGTTAATTATAAAGCAGCAGAAAAAACAACCATGCTGCCGGTGGGATCCGAACCCACGACCTCCGAATATCGCGTCCGGTACTCTACCAACCGATTTATTTATCAACGTTTCGACCGCGGTGCGGTCTTCTTCAGGAGTGTAGTGGTATCGCGTCAGATGGACGTTTTAAGTTTGTGAGCTGCAGAGGAGGGAGGAATTAGCGTAACAGGCAAACAACAACAGCAGTTGAAAAAATTAAACAAAAAATGAAAATGGGGGTGCGGGGAGCAGACAGGGACAAGATTGGGGGAGGTAGCAAAAAATAGAAAGAAAAGAAAATGGGGGGGGGGGTGAACTAGTAAGGAAGGACGGCCAAAAAAGGAGATGGCGAAACGAGAGAAAGGGAGAGGAAGACGGTGCGGGGGACATGGACAGCGCGGCAACAACAGGCGTACGAAAGCAAAACGTGCAAACAAAACACACAAACAAAATGCACAAACACAAAGATGGGCGCCGCTGCAGATGCGTGGCCAAAGAGGCGCCACTGCGCAAATGACACTGGCAGCGACGAACAGGCCAAACCAGGCGCCTTGTGGGGGGTCTCACTAATTTCCGGTGAGCCGAGGGCTAGAACGTTAAGGAAGGAGTGGGCTACGTTAACGAGCACATGTGTAAGAACTTACACAGGGGGTCTGGGTTTCACTGAACAGTGCATCCCTCTCCCTGGGCGGGTCGTTGAACCGACTTCGTCCGGAATACTTGTTTGCAGTGGAGGAGGGTCGGGCTGTGTACAAGGATTTCAAGTTGTCGGAAAAAAGTAAGGAAGGAACGTCAAAGCTTATCAATACTGCACGAGGCAGGATAGAGTAACTAGGGAGGTGTATGATTGCCTGGTATATACACTAGGATTATCAGAGTTAGCCAATTAACGAGAAGTGTAGTATTTTTTTTTTTGTTTGGAGGTCGTGAATAAAAGAAAGGGTACCAGGCTTTTCGTTAAGACCGTCTTGAATAGTATTAAACTTGTGGATAAAATAGGATTCACGTTGTTCACGTTATCACCTGCTTTTGAAGCCCCTTGAATAATTGTTACTTTTAGTTGGTCAAATGGGTGTCCTTCTGAGTTTACATGCTTGGATAGGGGAAGATTTGGGAGAGACTTGGTGTGTGCGCGGTGTTGTTAAATCGAATGCGGAATGCAGTGTTTGTCCTTGTGTAACCAGCAATGCATAGGACAGACAAACACAGCATCACCTGAATAGTACTGTGAATATAGTTTATTGTCTAGTCGCCTTTACGAAAGCCTGCCTGGTGATTTGGTTGATTGAAGTCTAAGGTCACACTGATTATATTAGCGATTGCCTTAGTGAATACCTTGTATAGAAAGGACAGTAAGCTCATCGTTCTGTAGTTTCCAAGTCCTTGACGTCCTCCTCCATTGTCCATCTCTTAAGGTAAAACACATGCAGCCGCTCATTCTTAAAACAGCGCGAACAAGACAGACGCAAAGCAGAGAGGTACACACGAGCGCTGACTTAAAACTGGTGATTGATTACGAAGAGGCCCACTGCCTTGTACACTACGCTTAAAGAATGATCTGCCACCGACTCGCCCAAGCTTCTACATTGACATACAGCTGGCACAGTTGCCCAAACCATGCGCTTAATGTGCTCAGCGTGCAATCAAATTTGCACTGTCTCTGCTTGGTTGGATGAAACAAGCGGCGGAACGCGACAGATTTTGGCAGGTGTAAGGGATCGGATGATCCGCGGGGTCATCAGGACCAGTCGCCCGGTCTCGGCGCCTACCCGCGGCAGCCCCGTTTTGACCCCCCCCCCCTTCCTCCTTCGGTGACGGGCGGCGGGGGAGCGCGCTGAAAAGGAGCGCCCGTCTTGGGGTGAAGCCACGCTGACAGGGACGGCCACGCGCTTTTGTCCTCGCACTGTTCTGCGCCGGAAGCCCCCTCGTCTTGACAAGACACCAAACGTGACGCGACCTTGCGACCAGCATCTCATGGGAAGATCTTGAAAAGTAGTACAATACAATTTTTTCGTTTTACTGGTCGGCGTCTCTTTGTTTTGAAATGTATCCCCCCGGCCAGACGGGATTCCGTCACACTCTCGACTTCATTAGCCTTGTCAAAGAGGGGAGCAATGAAAATGACGGATGGGCAGCGGCGACCAATTTGAAATAACCCCAACGAACGGGTATCGACGTGGAAGCTAAGCCGCGTGTGCTCACGAGAAGGCTAATCCCACTGGGAAGGTCGGGACCGAGCCGACAGTCGCACACAGCGGAAGCACCCCGCCGGAGTCCGATGACAGCTCTAATTGCGGAACAGCGCCCGGGTTGACGAGCTTCGACGAAACCGATTGCACGCGTGCGCGCACGATTGTGTGGTTGTTTTTGCTTTTCTTTTTCTGCGGGAAAGAGTTCTTTCTTCAATACTGAAAAGGCTGCCGGGCGGGACAGGCAAACCTTTGGACCAAGGGTTGTGGCGCCTTCTGAGAAAATGGGTTTTCCTTTTTTTGGAAGAAATTTGACGTCCATTTTTAGTGTTGTTTACTTTAGGGATAGGGTCCACCTTCTTGTTATTGTCTAACCTTTTTTCTCTTTAAATTGTCTCTTGTGCATCAATTTGTTTGTAATGTAAATTTTTGTATATAAAACAGTCAAGTCACACTCCCTTAATACCTGCATCCTGATTCGTCGCAAGACCGTCTCTGATGGGGCCTCCCTAGTGCGAAGAACGCCTTCGGTCATCAAACCAAGCAACCGTCTCGGGCGGTGGGCACCTCTGGTGCGAAGAACATAACGAACCTAGTAAGGCCTGCAAAGAGAGACCTGCAACTTTACTGCAGTTTTAATGCAGAAGGTAATATCGGCACGTGACACCGTAGTGGAGGCATGCAGAGCAGGGACCGTATTTTCGAACGTTTATTTCGACGATCCGTCTGCCCCTCTGTCAGCTAAGGCCAGCGGCGGGGCACCAGGGCTGCATTGTCGGCGTGCCCTGCGTGGTGGTGGCTCCGGTATGCCAGGGGCCATCTTGAGCAATGGCAAAAAGGCAGAATGAGATAACAATCGCTGCGGTATACGGGGAGACCGCGGATGATTGACAAAGCGAGGAAGCCACTCACGCACTCCGTGCTTCGTTGTAGTCTGTCCTCACGGCCTCGTTTCTCAGACAATGCGTTCTCAACAAAGGACGCCAAGCGGCTCTGTGCTGGTGCTAATTAAACGGTCCACGGATCCCCACAAGCCTCCGTGGCGGCGCGAGTGAGACCGCGCCTCAGCTTTGAAGGCGCCACATGGAAGAGTCCTTGGTGCCAGATGATGATGATGAAGATACACCGTAACTGCTGCCCTGCTTAACTCCATGTCGGTTTGACTGCGCAGGATCGACCGTGGAAGTCATCGTGCAGCTGGACGCGCGCATGGCCTTCGTGGTTTCGGCTCCGGTGACCTTCTTCATACGCCCCTTGGACGACTCTACTCCGTGACGCACACGGACTCGTTTCAAGCAGCCGGTATCTCAATCGGCCTGGTGAGCAGTTCCTTTGGCCTACGTTGGGGGTTGGCCGTTATACAAGAAGATAACTGCCATCATCCTTACATCGTGTTTCCGAAAATTACCTAAAGATAGTTTGTTTTTTTTTCCTCTGTGATGAGCACTTCTATTGTCGCTTTTATCCGCTTTACTTGCGGCGTGTCATCCCGCAGTTTTACTGTCGACAATGCGTGCTTCTATGGTAGATATTCAAGTACAGTCAAACACAACTAACGAAGGGCAATAGACGCCAAGAGATGCACAGTCATCGCTCTTCCACATAAAGTAAGGTGATCCATTCACGCACAAAGTGCGCGCATGTGCGCAGCTGGGAACAAGAGGGCGCCTAGTAAACCCGAAAACAAAAGGTCTGAGCTTCCGTTCGATTACGGTGTAACGCGCATGTTGCTAGAAACAACACCTGGTGGCCGCACGCAAAGGGATCCGGTGCACAGGAGAGGTCATCGAGCTGAGGAGATGGCTTCCACCTGCGCATCCTCTCTGGATCTGGCTGCAGGATTGTCCGCCGACTGTGCAACTGTGAACTGACAAGGCGACGAGATGATGATAGCCACAGAAAGTGCAATAAAAACATAACTGTACGGTAAAACAGTCAGGTAGTGCAATACAAGGAAGGGTCTGGAAAGCAGCACTAGTGGAGTCGCGTCACCAAAACTAGTAGTAATTTCTTGCAAGCTAGTCAGTGCTGCTTTGAACCTTCAATAACTGCGCGACAAATCAAGCATGTTAAAAGGGGCACTATAACACGCTTCCCAGCCACGCGAAAACGGTTGCGGCGCCTGATCGGAGCACAAGGCTGTACCCAGAAGTTCTGGGCAAGTATATTTTCGACGTGAAATAGTTCATAATTTATTAACGCAGTTTTTCATATATCGTTACATTTCACTATAGCAAAGAATATTTTCCCGCAGATCTCCCCTCGGCAGGTTTGCGTTTTTTTTTGCTATTATCTGTTTTCAAGAAACGATGCCCATTAATTCTATATGGCAGTCTTAACTATTCGACGTAAGCGATAGACAAAGTTTAAAAGAAAGATTTTGCTACGCATCGGAAGAATGGCCCATTAACTTCAATAATCCAGGACTTGGGTGTTTCACGTGACGATCGAGAGCTATCTATTTATAAAAGACTGTCATAGTCATGATGCAGCAATGTAACTGAATCAGCATTGTTAGGGGCCACATAGCGAGAAGCAGCATACTTTACTTAATGCTAGGCTAACTGATGTGTTGGAATTGTGAACCGCAACTTGTACAAAAACTGCGATAATCTGGAGCTTGTAAAGCGTGAACGCGAACTTTATACTGGTGTATGCTCTTCCTGAACTGCATCGTTTGAGGTGTACACTTGTTCTATTTGTACTGGAAACGACTTGTTAACGGTCCAAAGGAGCGCGTCAGACCGCAGACGAAACTGCGGCCTCTTGCCCGCTCTGATGGCAGCAGCCGTGTGCTGCTGCTACAAACAGCCTCGGTGCGCCATGCGTGGTAGCGGCCGGCACGGGTGCACCGTGAGCTTCAGAACACACGCTTCTGCTGCGCCTTCATTTCGGATTCGGCCACGCTCCGCTAGCAGCGGAAACACACTTTCATTGCGCTGTGCATATCACGCCATTCAAAGGCGGTTCGGACACTGCGCAGCTTTCGAACTCACGTTCAAATCGGTTTAGGAAGTTATTAATCAGTCTCCACACAATATTTGTTATTTTTAACTTAACAATAGCTTTGCTCACGCTTTGCGGCAACTAGAACGCGAAGAAATGCTTGGGATTGGGCTAGCTGGAACATGATCCTATGTTCGTGTTCTCTGCAGCTATCTTTGTCAACCTAATCAGCGCACGTCTTGCATATGTAACAGTGCGTAGCTCTTCAACTGTGTTCTCGCAGCCATTTTATTTCCCTTTTTTTAACCCTTGCGTTCACGTCACAAAGCGCACCCCTCCATCGGCGTTGAATCTCAATCTTTCACTTCCCAGACTCTTTTTGAGAGCCCGTTCAAACCGCACTGGAAATAATATGCCGTACTCAAACAGATCTGTGCTTTTGCCCTACGCTTGCAACAGGCTCGAATAATAGCGAAAGGTTGGGGGACCCCGTTAATCTAGTTTGGTAATGTAGTTCAAAGGGCTCTGCAACACCAGCTGACCATGTGCGTTTTCTCTTGTTGATATCGTATATGTGCGGTAATGCTGTAGCGTATACGTCCTAACACCGGTATTGAGGTGTTAAGCGTTTTACTTAGCTCGAGAAATAAAGCACCCCACGAGATCTTCGTTTCAATGTTGCGGCTCTAACAACAGCTAATATGACGAGCATTGCGTCATTGTGTGGGCTCCCGATTTCTGCCAAAAGACTGGGAACATATATTAAATTACGCTGCAACATTTTACAGTGAGTCAAAAGAGTGAGCGTATCAGCCATAAAAGATGAGTGCTGGACAAGTAACGCGAAAAACACTGGCAGATGTGCCATTTTACTGTCTGGTTACATTCGGGCGTCCGCCCGTCTGTATTCTTCGTGCAAACTGCTCGAGACTGGAACGGCCTGCCATTCGACTCCGTGCACCACTCCGATCCACTGCACTTCAAGGCTGCCATCCAATCTCCCATTAGTGACACACTCAGCCCATCCCTCATGTAATACCCCATTCCTGGGGCATTTGAGGTATTGATAATAAATAAATAAATTACCGGTGTCGTCGGCAAGGTTCACCTGCTGGAAGCCTCACTAAGCTCCTTCGGGATGGTCCCGAGCCACGTGATAAGAATCGCTCCCACATTCCCGACCCGAGTACCCAGAAAAGCATCGCCCGGGCGGACTCCCGGCGAAGGGGAGAGGCCGCCGCAGCGAACCAGCTGCAACTATTTTTCCCAAAAGCGCGTGACTAAGCTGAGAGAGCTAATGTGGCCTCATTTCCGGTAGAAGACGTTCAGCATGGGGATATGTCAGCGAGCTGGAGGTCGCTGTCCGCTAATATTCGCAGGCATGGCAAATGACCAAGCGACTCCTTCGGGCTTCTTGACCGACCGGGCGATCTTGCCCCGCGCGTCGGCTGACATCAAAAGAACAGCTGTCGGCGGTGCGTGGGATCTTTCGGCTGGCTACGAGGTTATCCCCTCCGCAGTCGGAGTGGGCCCGAGTGCATCCTCCTCTCTCCCTGGCTCGACACGTGACGAGGGCGTGTCCCTGTGCGCAATAGTGCAAGTTTAAGCCACTGCCACCCTGGCGGAGATGTCCTAGCCCCAAGAGCGATGCCCTAAGGGCCAACATACGTCGGGACAAGTATCCCCCCCCCCCCTTCATAGCAACAACCACCACCACGTTCTAAACTTGGGAATCTAGGGACGGAGAACTGCATAAAACTGGACATCTGAGTGCATTGAAAAGGGTGCTCCCTTTTAATGCTCCTTCCGGATGCTCCTTTTGGAATGCTCCATTTTGCATCCTCCATCGTGATCATTCCTCCTGTAACAATGTAAATAATGCAAATAAACCCTCTCGTAACCTTCCTCCCATCATCCAACTCCTTTAACTCGTCGGCAGTCCTGTCCTGGTTGTGGTGGCGGTCGGGGCAAGCGTCATTCCTGACCCGTGGTTCCATCGAGAGCCACTCCGAGCCACACATCCAACAGTCTACATAGAGAATTTACAGTAGTTATACATTTTCTGGCCCCTTGCAAATCGCATCTGCGCGTTTGCATACTTTGTTTCGGCGCCCGCCAATTGGAAGCAGCGACAGCTTCGATGCGACGCATTTCCAGCCGCTGCCAAGGCAGCGACCTTACAGTCGTTGCTCTCAGGCGCAGCTCAATTTTTTCTCGTTGCGTCCCTACACGTTTGAATGAATTCTCGGGCGGGGCGTTTCCCTGTCGTAGAATTTCGTGCGAAATAGACGGCGAAGCTTCGGTGACAGGCCCGGGTGGTTGTGCAGCCGTAGAAACGGTGGCATCAGTTATCCTGCAAAAACAAGTTGGGCCATTGCTTTCAAACTGCCGCCACGTGTGCGGATCATCGTCGCCATAATCAAGATTACGTCGGTTGCAGCAAACAGGCCTCCCTCACTTATTTCCAATTACCTGTGTGCTGCACCAGCAGCGGTAATCTTCGAATCTCCTAATCTCATCCGACTCCCTGTTGACCCCTGCTACGTTTCTTTTTCCTTGGAATCTACTCTGTTAACCCATCAGAGGCCATCGACTGCCGATTCTCCGTAATGCGTGCATATACTGCCCGAGTCCATTTCCTGCTCGCAATTTCCGCTGGGAAATCGTTACCTTGTGCGCATTTAGGCCGCACAGTCGTCTTACTCGGAGAGGGAAATCAAAACTGGAAGCCCTGTGAAAATCGAGTTGTGGGCGACATTTCATTGTATATAGTTTATTTCTTTTCTATAAAATGATTGCGCGCCGTGGCCGCTTGCGCGCACTTTTTTTCGAACGCAGCCTGGACGTTAGCGCGCGAGCGGCGCGAACTTGATTGCTTGCTCTTTGTATTTTGTAAGCAGTGTGCAAAGCTCTCTCCTGTCCTCTCTGCTATCGCTTCCCTCGGTACTTTTCCTCGCTATCCTTTCCCTTTAGCCGCCGCGGTGGCTGAGTGGTTATCTTGCTCGGCTGCTGGCCCGAAAGACGTGGGTTCGATCCCGGCCGCGGCGGTCGAATTTCGATGGAGGCGAAATTCTAGAGGCCCGTGTGCTGTGCGATGTCAGCGCACGTTAAAGAACCCCAGGTGGTCGAAATTTCCAGAGCCCTTCACTACGGCGTCTCTCATAGCCCGAGTCGCTTTGGGACACCCATAAACCAAACCTTTCTCCTTTCACCTCCGCCGGCTGCCGCTCGGGCGCTTAAGATATTAGGTAGCAACTGCCGCGGCCGGCAACGTTCTTTTGCTTCACTTTTTTTTTTAATAAATCACTACTACTAATACTCCTAAATTAAGTTTGCGTGCGCAGTATACGCACCCTTCAAAACGTACTTGAAGGGACCATGGTAATTTGCTCGTCTGATCAGAAGTGCACCGTTGAAGGCCATTTGAGCAAGCAAGGTGGTTTCAACTATCTCTTACACAAGACAATAATGAATGAATGTGCTGTTTATTTCGAAATGGAGGCTCGAGGCCGTTATTTGGGGGAATTGGGTTGTTAAGGAAGGGAGAAGTTTTTTTCCCTCAGTTCGCTTTTTCTTTTGTTATAGTCTCGTCACTTCCACAAGCCTTTGGCGCAGCTGGCTGCGGCGGCTCCCTAAGTGATTCATCAAATATTCACAGCAAACAGCAACTAAGACGCAGCGGGATTCGAGACGAGCGAAGACCGCTTGGGGCCTTTCGAAACGGAGGCTCGAGGCCGTTTGTTGGGGGAATTGGGTTGTTAAGGAACGGAGAAGTAGGGAAGTAAATTCAAAGATGGTTCTTTGCGTTTCTTCGGAGGGGCACTGGACCTCTCCAAACGTGAATTCGACGGTGTTGAAGGAGCAGACGATGATTGATGCCAGATGATGAAGACAAAGAGAAAATATATTTACAGGATGTACAAGGGCAAACTGCG
The DNA here is from genome assembly GCF_052857255.1 of Amblyomma americanum. Lineage (NCBI taxonomy): Eukaryota > Metazoa > Arthropoda > Arachnida > Ixodida > Ixodidae > Amblyomma > Amblyomma americanum. The sequence continues at coordinate 403,411,233 of NC_135497.1, forward strand.
TTACAAGTTGAGTCACACAGAAAGTCAAACTGTAAGTTAAAAGATCTCACACAGAGAAACTCGACAAGACCTTACTCATCGACCCGAGGTTAGAGTCTAGGTCTGTACAATTACGTGCCACTGCACGGAGCCTCTAGCTCAACTAGACAAGACTGCTCTTCAATGATTTTACATGCAATTTTAAAGGTTTTGCAAGCAAAGAAGTTAGGGTGGTCATTTTTCGAGGCCCGCCCTAAGCTTCGATAACCAATGGAGGTAGCCACAGCCCCTGAAGGTTGGACCCAACTTCGAGCCCGGGGCTTGGCTAAAAAAGAAAAAAGAAACACATGCAGAAAACATTCTGAAAACCCTCTCCCCGAGGGGGGCGGGGGGGGAGTTATCGTCCTTATTGCTTGATGCTTTTCCCTTCCCTGCCGCACCCGCACGTCGCCTCTCGAAGGATGAAAAGTTGTTTTTCAGCTAATTGGCGGGACCACTGATCCACTGGCTCGCCGCAGGAAAGTCAGACGGCAAAGAACCGCGACGCTTCGGTGCCATCGAGAATGCCAAAAAAAGAAGAAAAAAAGTCTATCGCGGAATGCGAGGTGGTCCGCATTCTGCCGCAGTGGGAATGCTGCCTAAGACCAAGCGGCGCCACGTGCTCGTTGTGTGCGCCTGGCATGCCTTCTTGGCGCGCTTAACAAGGCCAGGAGCCTTAGGCCGTCACAGTGGTCAATCAGCCAGTTCCCCCTGCGCCTTTGCCACTGCTTGCGGGGGTAGGGGGGGGGGGGGGGGTGAGGGTAAACCGGAGGCCCGTAGTGACGGCAAGCCAAGGGAATAAAAAAAAATGTACGCGTTGGTGAAGCGCCGCCTTACAAGGGACCTATTAGATACTTGGGAGGAAGTCTTTGTTGTAATGAATAAAATTAACTAGGAGTGAAAAGGTATTTGCAAAGAGAGCAATTATTGCGCTATGCATCAAGTGGTCTGGAGTGAGGTCATGAAACAAGTTTATATCACCCAGTCAGGCAGGTTCCTTCCTCTATTTTGTTTTCCTCTCCTCCCGATTCAGCCAGACCACACCGAACATTCCGATTACACAGTCTTGCCTAATTTATTCCCATATATTCACAATTGCGGTGACACCACTCTGCCGTCGGGATGCGGCCTCTCCTCTCGGCATCCACGACCCGTCTGTCTCATTCTCCTCCCCTCTCTTCCCGGTCCTCCTTTCCAGCTCGCTCTCCCTCGTCCTTGCTTCCCCGCTGCTCCCTTCGGTCGGCTCCCTGGGAAGGCATCTTGAGCTGGTTCCCGTCGTTACGCGCAGACCTTGGTCTTATCCGACGATGTAACTGCTGTTCGGGGGGTCTCTCGTCCGTCGCCGCTGAGGGGCAAGCACACACGTAGAAGCACAAAGCGCCGGCTAATTCTTGGGCGCGCCGAATCGCCAGCGCGTACACGCACATAACCGCGGCGGCCGTTTCTTCCGGCTACGTTCGCATGCGGTAAGGCCGCGCGCCCGACACACCCTTTCCAACACAGCATTGGCTTTTTTTTTGCGGTCTCCTGTTCTGTCTGCTGCACCGACCCTTATTTCTGTTATTTTTCGGTTTTGAGTGTCCTCCGGCTTGGAGCGCTCCGAGCTGGCTATGGCCATGTGGCGGACGGCCTGAAATCACGTAATAGAGTTTTGCTCTCTCTGTCTCTTACGTCGTTCGTTCTGCAGCGTGGCCGTTAGCACTTACACGAGTAGGTGCATCTCTGCACTATGAAAACGCATGCACGATACCCCGTTAGTTGAAAATCTGCTTAAGCCCTGAGACAACGAGCAGGTGTTCCCTGCGCCTACCCGCATTTTGTTTCGTCGTGAACAACGCCCAGCGCGCGCTGTTTGGCGGGATGGTGCTCTGCCTTTTCCACACCTGCAACTGACAAAGGCTTCTCCGCAAAGCACTTTTCTCGCACCTCTGCGCAAACGTGCAGAGAAGTTTTCTTGCAGCAAAGCGCTCTTCCATTTCTTCTCTCTTGCGTCGAGAGAACCGCGCGGACGCTCTGCGAGTGCCGCCAAAAAGAGTGGCCCCCGTGTCTGCGACAGAGAGCGAGGCGACGTGCACCGCGGGGGATGTGCTTTCGTGTTGGGTGTCTGCGCGCTCCTCCGGCTCAGTAAACACACTCGTAGTCTGTGTAAACACCTCCATCTCAGAAAGCTACGCAGGTGAGCATGTGTGCCGCGAGTGATCCTGCCCCGACCGCCGAAGCGCAGCGGCGAGCAGGATTGAGCGCCGACCCGGCTGTAGAGACGCATTTCGCCCGGAAGTTCGCCCTCCAGATGTTGTTCCTCTACCGATAAGCCGATTGTTCTGTCTTTAATGTTGTAGGTTGGTCTCACAGACAGAACAAAAGGAATATTTTCTCCCTTACGGCGGTGCGGTGGCCGCGGCAATGACCAAGCCGCAGCGCTTGTTAAGGCGAACGCCGATCAAAGGGGAGGACCAGTGTAGCTGGCGCGATTATGAAGATGCCCTAAGTACTGTCGAGGAGAAAAGTCTCCAGGGCACTCGAGAGGCGATTGTTAGAATTGACGCTTAAGATTAACTTAATGTTACAAATACGCGCTGAAGAAATGAAACGATTAAGCCCTCACGTGAAGGAAATACAAAAGGATATATTTACAATAACCTATTTACACGCCAAAGTACATGCTCGCAAATTCGCACACCTTTTGCGCACTCGCACCGTCGAGCATCGCGCGCACACTGTCGTCCCTTGTCGTCCGTCACTTGGCTGAGTCGCCTGCCAGCGCCGCAGGGTATAGCGCGCACTTGCAGTGCACCGGAAGCGCGCGCACACACACACTCACGGGTACACGCGCACTGGCCCCCTTGAAAGGGGACGGTTCGTACCTCGGGTAGCGGGGGCATTGCCCGCGGCCCTAACGACTACACCAATGAGCTAACGAAGCGGGCGCTCATAGGTCTTTTCGCAGAACGGAGGGTGGCGCCACGGACGCCCACCTCGCACCGAAAGCACACGTGTGGACACAAAAGAACGCTCGCTGCACGGAACGACACTCGCGGAGAAAAACATGTATGTGAGAAATGGCCCTTTCTTGCACGATCTAGGCGAGAAACTGCGATGTAGTATACGAACGATCGCCTGATTCCGCTAGCATGCATTAGAGAAGACAAGTCCAACTTTCACCTCCACAAATGTGTTGTCGAACTTCCGGACGACAACGAAGTTAATTACCGCGCGCATCCTGGAGGCTCGCCCTCGACAGTATGTAAGACTAGCGGAAATGTAGGTGGTGCCGTCCTATGAATACAGTAGGGATTGAAGTTCCGAGAACCTGATGGAATGGCGGCTAGGAAGTTAATGGGTGAATATGAAAGCGTGTGATGAAGCTTCGAAAGCACAGGCTAAAAGCCACTAGCTGAATTCTTTGAAACTATCAAAACTCATGAACGTTAAGAAGGTCACTGTCAAGCAGAGCATAAACGGTGTGTTTTCTGCTCTCTTAAGCTTTCGGGCTTGTGCTCACGTACCTCACTAGGCGGGCCAAGGAATCCTGTGCGTACGACGCAGCATGACAACTTTCACACGACATGTGGTGTTTAAGATTCCTCATACATGCGAAAAGGTATACCTCATGCCAAACAGGCCGATGTATTAGTGGCAGGCGGCGCGAGCACCACAACTGTTTGGGATCTACTGACGGAGCAAACTTGCCTCGCCACTGCCGTGAGTGTGGCTGCTACTACCCGCTGTTCAGCAAAGTAAGCTTTCTTGGCAGGGGCAAAGAAGAGAGCGAAATTCTGGATGCATACTTCCTCTGTGTGCATGGTGACGATTGCATTAGCGTAACTTCGGTCTGCTTGCTCGAAAAAGAATTTGGGTTTTAGATCACTGGCGGTAGCTTTCCTGTCTCTCTTCCATTTTCATTGCCGGGTGATTGATGCTGGGTGCATGCGCCGCATGCCCTGTTAGCCCTGCCGTGGAATGTATTTTCACGAATAAAGCGCAGTTAACAGTCCAGTGGTCGTGTCTGTGCGTTTTTTCCTCATCCTTCGTCAATTCGACCGGTTGTGCTCTTAAATTTATATATGTTCTGTGCTAGCATAATCGCAGCGTAGCAGCCCACTGGGTACGCCTTACGCGACACTAAAATGCCATGCTGTTAAATGAGTTGTCATTTTGGAAGAAACATTGCTGAGCGGCAGACTTTAAATATGGAATAAACTAACTCTTACGCTCTTGTCGTTCCAGACCTTCCCGGTTATTTTCAAGGGCTCTATTTGTAAGCTGTTTATTTTCCGTTGTTCGTCTCGCGTCTGTCTGGTCCGGTGTCTGGTCACTCAGATATACCCGCAGCTTTCAAGCGTCTGTGGAAAGCGACACGGCCATTGGGCGGTTGGCGACCGGACCGAACCATTGGCTGGCATTGACTGCGACATGCAGCCGCTGGTGAGGTGTATCGCAGCGCTCTGTCAACACCAGGCGGCAGGACGTGCCCGCTGCATGCCATTGGCTGCGATATGCATGCAGCCAACGGTGAGGTTTGGTCGCCTTCTACCCAATGTCGAGACGCTTGGAAGGCGCGGGTGACCAATAACAGAGCACGAGAGACGGACGCGAAATGGCCGTTTTAAAATGGACAGCTTATACAATACTGGCCCCGGTGCCGAAACACGGGCGCGTTTTAGCTTTCATGGCTGCGTAGGAGAGGCGGGCCACCGGTACGTTCCACGCAGCATCTACCTCCGTGTGCGCTAACGACTGATTTGACAGCCGCAATCGGCACGCAACCACTGCCTAAGCGATTGCTGGACGGGGAGCAAACAGTCGCCCGCAAACACGAGGGAGCCGGAACTAATCGTCTTCGGCGGGCCAGAAAAAAACATGCGGCAAACCAATGCGCGCAACAAGCAAGAACGGAGAGCGGCAGCTCCCGAGGAAATGATATGCGACGACGCGCCAGCCTGACTGAGGCACAACGTCAAGCAGACGGACAGAATGTTGCTGACACGAGAACAACCACAAGAAATCGCCAGCCGCTGAACTTCGTCTTTGAAAAGTACCTTCACAGTGTTCATTGTCTAGACTTGGTGGCACCGTTCAGCTCCATGAGCCTGCAGCTCCACGAGTCGTACATTTTGATATGCTGGAGGCTGTGTTCGGGCAGCGTGATTGTGTGTATGCAGCGTAACCTGTAAGCTGAGCGTGCATCGCTTCGACTGTCACCGTTGTTGCTTTGCAGTGTATAGATAGGGAACCGGGACTTTCTATTGCTATCATGCTGCATCATTTATCTTCATCACTGGGGCAGCCCAGGTGCCAAACCATTAACTACTAGCTCGAAGCGACCTTCAAGCACTCGTGTATAACCGCAATGCAAAAGCACCCGAGGTCGCACAAGAGAAACGTTCCTCGGTTTAGACAGGAGGAGAGATATCCGTCCTTTCTTCCGTGATGAACCACAATCCGAAAACATTCAAGAGCAGGGCTTCTCAAAACTTCCCAGTGCAGTTCGTGTGAAACCGCAGCGGTCGCCGAGTCCCCCATTAGGGTTCTTGTAGCAGTTCTGATGGTCTAAAGATCTGGACAAACAAGCCGAACAGTTATCTCTGTGCAAACAGTCAAGAAACATAGCAGCGCACATACAGACTTCAATGCCAAGGTAGGGAAGTCGCAGGCTGGAGACTAGGCAGTATAGGCGACTATGGCATAGGCTCTATGAATAGCAGGGTGGAGTTGTTCGTAGAGTTCGCAGAGAGAAAAGGATATTGCGGACCATGAATACCTTCTTCCGCAAACGAGAAAACAGGAAATGGACATGGAAGAGCGCCAATGGTGAGACTAACTGGTGAGGCTGGTTACTGGTGAGACCTCATACTAGGCGCCCACCCTGGCATCGTGCAGGATGTAGAGGTCCTCGGTAAGGTACGTTGTAGCGACCACGGAATGGCAAGGTCTCGAATTAGCCTAGACTTGAAGAGGCAGCGGAAGGAACTAGTGAAGCGGAAGCCTATTGACGAGCTAGCGCTTAGAGGGAAAGTAGAGGAATTCATTATATCGCTGAACAGATATTCGCTTTAACTGAGGACCACGACCTTAATCTTCAAGCAATGAACGACAATCTCACAGCTATATTTACAGAATGCGCAATAGCACTAGGCGGTAGGTTGGTTCGACGAGCTAACGAGAAGCTATCTCAGGAAACGAAATATCTAATTAAGAAACGACAAAGTCTTAAGGCGTCTAACCCGACAGACAGACTAGAACTGTCAGAGCTATCAAATTTAATAAGCGCAAGGTAGCCGACATAAGGAAGTTTAATATGGAAAGAATCGAACATGCTCTAAAGAACGGAGGTATAGCCTAAATGCGGTGAAGATGAAACTAGGCATAGGCAAAAACCAGATGTATTCGTTAAGAGACAAACGAGGTAATGTCATTAGCAATATGGACTAGGTAGTTAAAGTAGCCGAAGAGTTATACACAACTCTATACAGCAGCCAAGGAAATCAGGACGTTAACTGTCTCCTTAAGTAGGGACCACCGCAACGGGGCTGAGCGAAGAAGAGGGATTAAAGAGAAATGTGAGTGGCGGGTCAGGAGCGGTAGGAGGAGGGGGGGCGGTGACATAAGGGCTGCGTTCCAATATTCTAGACGTCTAACAAGGCATCTAGTGTGACGTCTACGAAGCCGTCTATATGTCCATGTATTGGAACTTGTCTACAGCTCACGCCGCCTCGCGGCATAATAATGTAACTAAAGCATATGAACAGTTGTACTACAATTTTTCTCAAACTGAGCAATAACGATAATTAAAAACGTGTTTTCAACAATTTTGCACATTTTTTCTGCTATGACTCTGCGCGTAAACCGGACCGGTGGATGCGCCTTTCGGTCAGTCTACTTGTAGCAGACGGGGCCGCTCTCCGAAGACGATGCTAAAGACATATGCGATTATTCTTTTATTATTGATGCTAAACTGTACATGCTCCTCGAACGTGCTCGTCCAGACGGTCCTGTAAACATAAGAAAGGATACGAAAGACTGTAATCAATATGCGCGAAATGCGATACGGCTAATATACACTGCAACAGGAAAACAGATGCGTGCCATTAAACCTGCTGTCTGCCGTACGTGGTAATCGGAGACAGCGAGAAACCTAAAGACAGCAGCGAGCTTTAATCCTGCAAAGACTAAAATCAATTCGCAACATGCCGGTGTGTTTGTTTTGAGAGTGTAGAGATAAAATGAATGTACGCGAAAGAGTTGATGAAACTGATACAGCAACAGAACACATTTTTTAACCGTCACGCCAGCCGTCTTAACGCCCGTCGAGGAACCCAACGACAGCGACGAGTATTAATCTCTAAAATCAAGGTGCTAATTAAGATCCGGCATCGTCAGATGCCGGATCACGTAAACAGACCACGTAAACGGACCTACAGCGTGCGCTGCTGTAGCAAAGCTCTCAACTGTACGATTTTCTCCTGCGTGATTCACTGCTAGGAATCGCACGTCCACTAAGATTAATTAGCCACTAGTTTGCGTACCAAATAACATAATGGAATGACTCACATTTTTCCATTCCCATACTCCGGTTACAGTCCGACGCACGCAAGAGCACGACTCGCTCATCCGCGTACAAGAACTCCACCATCTATAGACAGCAAGTTAGCCTGCATCGATGTGGACTTGGGCGAAGCAGTAGACTGCTTCGTGAGAAATGGAACGCGTCCCAAGATGGTGGCTGTCCGGCTAGACGTCTAAGTAGCCGTCTACTTGGGAGTATTGGAACGCACCCAAGGTGGCGGGTGACACGCCCACAAACGGCACAATGCGGCACCAAAAGCACGGGTCTATCAAGGCGACATGCAGGGACCCACTTCCCGTTAAGATTTCCTTATTAGCGAATGGCGGGCAAGGATTTTGAGCGCGCGATGCACATGGGCAGCAGGGATCCGCCGAGAGGGACGAGAGAAGCAGTTTGCTGAACTCGACGTCAGGTGTGCGCACGTTTTATGACGCTCGCCTTTTTGCGAACGACTGTGAGCAAACAGCAGAAATGCACGAACTGTATTGGGTTCATTGAAACATATAAAAACTACAAAGCGGCCGTAATTGACGGCAAAATTCATCCCAACCGCAGCTGACTCATGTTTCGTGCGGCCTAGTAATCTCCGATATAGGGAATGAGAACCATAAATTAGACCGGGGTGTCAGGACATTTTGACATTCCCCTGGACCAACAAATGTGCCTGTCTATAGATGTCGAACCGTGCCGTCTACGTAATAACTGATTTTGTGGACGCAGCAAACTATTGATTCTGGGGCTCGTTACGAATTCCAAGCTCTGGCTAAGGCCGGGTGCGAAATGACCTTGCTTTGGTTACCTAGAGGTCGGCGGGCAGTTCGGAGATTTGGCGGCACGTTGCGTTCCTTATGGTCGACAACTAAGTAAGAACGCCACCGCTGCTTGGGCCCTTACAAGAATATTCGACGTCTGGAAGAGGTGCACCATGAAGATGTCCCCAATCAACAGGCACGATCACAGAGACACTGCGTACACTAAGTAGTCCACGCGGTGCGACTGAAACCGCATTATTCGCTGCTAACAACTTCGATTTTAAGGGCACTGTTCTCTCTTAAAATTCCTTAGGCGCCATGTTTTTAGCGCCGGGCGGAGGAGATAAATGCCACGAACCAATTTTCGCGTTTTCTGTTGCCTGTGCGACGAAGACTTCGGGTGTTATATTTCTACTTACTAAGGCGAAAACATTTAATGGCTCATGCTCGCGACCGTGTCCGTCCGCGCGTCCTTCCGTTCCGCTCTTCAGCAACTCGATATGAAAAAAAGAAACCTTTGTGCACGATGGAATTCCAACCATCATCCTTCCATTCCGCAGCTGAGCGTGCTAACTACTACGCTAATTCCTACCAACTCATATGTAGCTCTCCTTGTCTAGGACGCTGGAAAGAGTTTGTGGAAAAGCGTCGAATCAGACGGATGCCTCCCAAACGCCCTCCAGTGTCTCTAGCATTTAAGATTCAAAAACAACTGTGTACTTAATCAACATATTAACCACACATCAGTGACACAAGCAGCAATACCGCGCTAAAGGCTTTCGCCTCACCCCACTTTAGGTCATCAAAGTGGCCCCCTGAATTTTGGTCGGATGCACTTGCGATATCGGAGTTGTTGATTTGCGCGGAGGATTCTATATAGCTAGCTCTGAGAACGCGGTGCCTTCTGCCGATCGCATGAAAGTGCATACACAGGCCCACCCAGCGAACACTGATTCAAAATTTCCCTCCTACTATCTGCCGCCACACTTAGGCGGCAATACTTCTCGCGAAGCCTAATTCACGAATGCAATTTTTGGTTTCAGCTGTGTTTTGATGGAGTTATAGATCACCTGTGAAGGCGACATAAGAGTTAAGAAGTTCGTCCACTACGCGGCGTGCAGCTGTCGCACCGCACACGACCGAATGCAGCGAGAGCAGACCGAGGCAACGGCACCCGCCGCCACACTGCGCAGCGCACGGCGGGCAGAAACGCCGACACGGAGCGCAACACTGCGCGCGTGCGGACAGAAACGAGGCTCCCCGCAGCGTCGGCTAAACACGCTGCCCGTCTGCAAACCCGGTGCAAGTTGTGCGTATGTGTGGCAGAATCACTGACGCCGCGGGGAATGATCAAACCACGACGCTTGAATGCAGTCGGAATTAAGAGAGGTGGGACATGCGCGCCTCGTTCGCTTCCGTCCGCTCGTATATTGATTTGCGAAAGCTTTGAAGGTTCACGCAACGCAGGCTGAATCCCCGGCGGAAGAGAAATCTAGCTGTAAAACTTGGTGCAGCCTTGGACGCCATTTTGTGGTTCTTGCGGTGTTTGTTATCTTATTGGTTGCTGTCCCCGCTAAGGGCGGAGACAGAGGGTTTAAAACCAAGCGCTCTGGGTTGAGCGGGGGCTGAATTCTTCTGATCCACGATTTAGTCATGTAAATAGTTTTCTCCTTGCTTTGTTTCTTCTCGTTTTTTTACCTATGTTGTAAATAAATAGTTAACCTTCTCTTTTCCTTGAGTAATGTGAATGTTTGCGAGTAGAACCACCGGGTCATCAAGAAACCCCGATTTCATCATCAAGTAGTTTCCTCTCATCGCCACAGGAAGGGGAAACTCAACTCCAAGTGTCGTGCCAGAATTAAAATAGCGTTACTCCGTAGCTGATGCATTAACTCTCCTAGCGCACTGCACGGGACTATTTCGTAGTTCACCCACTGTTTATGCAGTCCATGGTAGAGAAAGGTTGGTCAGATGGTTCTTGATAATCACGCAGTGAACAAGAGAGGGAAAACCTCGAGGTGCTTGCCTTTTTATGCAGTAAATCACATGTACGGTCATTTACAAAAGTTGCCAAGTGTCGTGCCAGAATTAAAATAGCGTTACTCCGTAGCTGATGCATTAACTCTCCTAGCGCCCTGCAAGGGACTATTTCGTAGTTCACCCACTGTTTATGCAGTCCATGGTAGAGAGAGGTTGGTCAGATGGTTCTTGATAATCACGGAGTGAACAAGAGAGGGAAAACCTCAGGGCGCTTGCCTTTTTATGCAGTAAATAACATGTACGGTCATTTACAAAAGTTGCCAAGTGTCGTGCCAGAATTAAAATAGCGTTACTCCGTAGCTGATGCATTAACTCTCCTAGCGCACTGCACGGGACTATTTCGTAGTTCACCCACTGTTTATGCAGTCCATGGTAGAGAGAGGTTGGTCAGATGGTTCTTGATAATCACGGAGTGAACAAGAGAGGGAAAACCTCAGGGCGCTTGCCTTTTTATGCAGTAAATAACATGTACGGTCATTTACAAAAGTTGCCAAGTGTCGTGCCAGAATTAAAATAGCGTTACTCCGTAGCTGATGCATTAACTCTCCTAGCGCACTGCACGGGACTATTTCGTAGTTCACCCACTGTTTATGCAGTCCATGGTAGAGAGAGGTTGGTCAGATGGTTCTTGATAATCACGCAGTGAACAAGAGAGGGAAAACCTCAGGGCGCTTGCCTTTTTATGCAGTAAATAACATGTACGGTCATTTACAAAAGTTGCCAAGTGTCGTGCCAGAATTAAAATAGCGTTACTCCGTAGCTGATGCATTAACTCTCCTAGCGCACTGCACGGGACTATTTCGTAGTTCACCCACTGTTTATGCAGTCCATGGTAGAGAGAGGTTGGTCAGATGGTTCTTGATAATCACGGAGTGAACAAGAGAGGGAAAACCTCAGGGCGCTTGCCTTTTTATGCAGTAAATAACATGTACGGTCATTTACAAAAGTTGCCAAGTGTCGTGCCAGAATTAAAATAGCGTTACTCCGTAGCTGATGCATTAACTCTCCTAGCGCACTGCAAGGGACTATTTCGTAGTTCACCCACTGTTTATGCAGTCCATGGTAGAGAGAGGTTGGTCAGATGGTTCTTGATAATCACGGAGTGAACAAGAGAGGGAAAACCTCAGGGCGCTTGCCTTTTTATGCAGTAAATCACATGTACGGTCATTTACAAAAGTTGCCAAGTGTCGTGCCAGAATTAAAGTAGCGTTACTCCGTAGCTGATGCATTAACTCTCCTAGCGCACTGCACGGGACTATTTCGTAGTTCACCCACTGTTTATGCAGTCCATGGTAGAGAGAGGTTGGTCAGATGGTTCTTGATAATCACGCAGTGAACAAGAGAGGGAAAACCTCAGGGCGCTTGCCTTTTTATGCAGTAAATAACATGTACGGTCATTTACAAAAGTTGCCAAGTGTCGTGCCAGAATTAAAATAGCGTTACTCCGTAGCTGATGCATTAACTCTCCTAGCGCACTGCAAGGGACTATTTCGTAGTTCACCCACTGTTTATGCAGTCCATGGTAGAGAGAGGTTGGTCAGATGGTTCTTGATAATCACGGAGTGAACAAGAGAGGGAAAACCTCAGGGCGCTTGCCTTTTTATGCAGTAAATAACATGTACGGTCATTTACAAAAGTTGCCAAGTGTCGTGCCAGAATTAAAATAGCGTTACTCCGTAGCTGATGCATTAACTCTCCTAGAGCACTGCAAGGGACTATTTCGTAGTTCACCCACTGTTTATGCAGTCCATGGTAGAGAAAGGTTGGTCAGATGGTTCTTGATAATCACGCAGTGAACAAGAGAGGGAAAACCTCGAGGTGCTTGCCTTTTTATGCAGTAAATCACATGTACGGTCATTTACAAAAGTTGCCAAGTGTCGTGCCAGAATTAAAATAGCGTTACTCCGTAGCTGATGCATTAACTCTCCTAGCGCACTGCAAGGGACTATTTCGTAGTTCACCCACTGTTTATGCAGTCCATGGTAGAGAGAGGTTGGTCAGATGGTTCTTGATAATCACGGAGTGAACAAGAGAGGGAAAACCTCAGGGCGCTTGCCTTTTTATGCAGTAAATCACATGTACGGTCATTTACAAAAGTTGCCAAGTGTCGTGCCAGAATTAAAATAGCGTTACTCCGTAGCTGATGCATTAACTCTCCTAGCGCACTGCAAGGGAGTATTTCGTAGTTCACCCACTGTTTATGCAGTCCATGGTAGAGAGAGGTTGGTCAGATGGTTCTTGATAATCACGGAGTGAACAAGAGAGGGAAAACCTCAGGGCGCTTGCCTTTTTATGCAGTAAATCACATGTACGGTCATTTACAAAAGTTGCCAAGTGTCGTGCCAGAATTAAAATAGCGTTACTCCGTAGCTGATGCATTAACTCTCCTAGCGCACTGCAAGGGACTATTTCGTAGTTCACCCACTGTTTATGCAGTCCATGGTAGAGAGAGGTTGGTCAGATGGTTCTTGATAATCACGGAGTGAACAAGAGAGGGAAAACCTCAGGGCGCTTGCCTTTTTATGCAGTAAATCACATGTACGGTCATTTACAAAAGTTGCCAAGTGTCGTGCCAGAATTAAAATAGCGTTACTCCGTAGCTGATGCATTAACTCTCCTAGCGCACTGCAAGGGACTATTTCGTAGTTCACCCACTGTTTATGCAGTCCATGGTAGAGAGAGGTTGGTCAGATGGTTCCTGATAATCACGGAGTGAACAAGAGAGGGAAAACCTCAGGGCGCTTGCCTTTTTATGCAGTAAATCACAGGTACGGTCATTTACAAAAGTTGCCAAGTGTCGTGCCAGAATTAAAATAGCGTTACTCCGTAGCTGATGCATTAACTCTCCTAGCGCACTGCAAGGGACTATTTCGTAGTTCACCCACTGTTTATGCAGTCCATGGTAGAAAGAGGTTGGTCAGATGGTTCTTGATAATCACGGAGTGAACAAGAGAGGGAAAACCTCAGGGCGCTTGCCTTTTTATGCAGTAAATAACATGTACGGTCATTTACAAAAGTTGCCAAGTGTCGTGCCAGAATTAAAATAGCGTTACTCCGTAGCTGATGCATTAACTCTCCTAGCGCACTGCACGGGACTATTTCGTAGTTCACCCACTGTTTATGCAGTCCATGGTAGAGAGAGGTTGGTCAGATGGTTCTTGATAATCACGGAGTGAACAAGAGAGGGAAAACCTCAGGGCGCTTGCCTTTTTATGCAGTAAATAACATGTACGGTCATTTACAAAAGTTGCCAAGTGTCGTGCCAGAATTAAAATAGCGTTACTCCGTAGCTGATGCATTAACTCTCCTAGCGCACTGCAAGGGACTATTTCGTAGTTCACCCACTGTTTATGCAGTCCATGGTAGAGAGAGGTTGGTCAGATGGTTCTTGATAATCACGGAGTGAACAAGAGAGGGAAAACCTCAGGGCGCTTGCCTTTTTATGCAGTAAATAACATGTACGGTCATTTACAAAAGTTGCCAAGTGTCGTGCCAGAATTAAAATAGCGTTACTCCGTAGCTGATGCATTAACTCTCCTAGCGCACTGCAAGGGACTATTTTTGTAGTTCACCCACTGTTTATGCAGTCCATGGTAGAGAAAGGTTGGTCAGATGGTTCTTGATAATCACGCAGTGAACAAGAGAGGGAAAACCTCGAGGTGCTTGCCTTTTTATGCAGTAAATAACATGTACGGTCATTTACAAAAGTTGCCAAGTGTCGTGCCAGAATTAAAATAGCGTTACTCCGTAGCTGATGCATTAACTCTCCTAGCGCACTGCAAGGGACTATTTCGTAGTTCACCCACTGTTTATGCAGTCCATGGTAGAGAGAGGTTGGTCAGATGGTTCTTGATAATCACGGAGTGAACAAGAGAGGGAAAACCTCAGGGCGCTTGCCTTTTTATGCAGTAAATCACATGTACGGTCATTTACAAAAGTTGCCAAGTGTCGTGCCAGAATTAAAATAGCGTTACTCCGTAGCTGATGCATTAACTCTCCTAGCGCACTGCAAGGGACTATTTCGTAGTTCACCCACTGTTTATGCAGTCCATGGTAGAGAAAGGTTGGTCAGATGGTTCTTGATAATCACGGAGTGAACAAGAGAGGGAAAACCTCAGGGCGCTTGCCTTTTTATGCAGTAAATAACATGTACGGTCATTTACAAAAGTTGCCAAGTGTCGTGCCAGAATTAAAATAGCGTTACTCCGTAGCTGATGCATTAACTCTCCTAGCGCACTGCAAGGGACTATTTCGTAGTTCACCCACTGTTTATGCAGTCCATGGTAGAGAGAGGTTGGTCAGATGGTTCTTGATAATCACGGAGTGAACAAGAGAGGGAAAACCTCAGGGCGCTTGCCTTTTTATGCAGTAAATCACATGTACGGTCATTTACAAAAGTTGTCAAGTGCCGTGCCAGAATTAAAATAGCGTTACTCCGTAGCTGATGCATTAACTCTCCTAGCGCACTGCAAGGGACTATTTCGTAGTTCACCCACTGTTTATGCAGTCCATGGTAGAGAGAGGTTGGTCAGATGGTTCTTGATAATCACGGAGTGAACAAGAGAGGGAAAACCTCAGGGCGCTTGCCTTTTTATGCAGTAAATCACATGTACGGTCATTTACAAAAGTTGCCAAGTGTCGTGCCAGAATTAAAATAGCGTTACTCCGTAGCTGATGCATTAACTCTCCTAGCGCACTGCAAGGGACTATTTCGTAGTTCACCCACTGTTTATGCAGTCCATGGTAGAGAGAGGTTGGTCAGATGGTTCTTGATAATCACGGAGTGAACAAGAGAGGGAAAACCTCAGGGCGCTTGCCTTTTTATGCAGTAAATCACATGTACGGTCATTTACAAAAGTTGCCAAGTGTCGTGCCAGAATTAAAATAGCGTTACTCCGTAGCTGATGCATTAACTCTCCTAGCGCACTGCAAGGGACTATTTCGTAGTTCACCCACTGTTTATGCAGTCCATGGTAGAGAAAGGTTGGTCAGATGGTTCTTGATAATCACGCAGTGAACAAGAGAGGGAAAACCTCGAGGTGCTTGCCTTTTTATGCAGTAAATAACATGTACGGTCATTTACAAAAGTTGCCAAGTGTCGTGCCAGAATTAAAATAGCGTTACTCCGTAGCTGATGCATTAACTCTCCTAGCGCACTGCACGGGACTATTTCGTAGTTCACCCACTGTTTATGCAGTCCATGGTAGAGAGAGGTTGGTCAGATGGTTCTTGATAATCACGGAGTGAACAAGAGAGGGAAAACCTCAGGGCGCTTGCCTTTTTATGCAGTAAATAACATGTACGGTCATTTACAAAAGTTGCCAAGTGTCGTGCCAGAATTAAAATAGCGTTACTCCGTAGCTGATGCATTAACTCTCCTAGCGCACTGCAAGGGACTATTTCGTAGTTCACCCACTGTTTATGCAGTCCATGGTAGAGAGAGGTTGGTCAGATGGTTCTTGATAATCACGGAGTGAACAAGAGAGGGAAAACCTCAGGGCGCTTGCCTTTTTATGCAGTAAATAACATATACGGTCATTTACAAAAGTTGCCAAGTGTCGTGCCAGAATTAAAATAGCGTTACTCCGTAGCTGATGCATTAACTCTCCTAGCGCACTGCAAGGGACTATTTCGTAGTTCACCCACTGTTTATGCAGTCCATGGTAGAGAGAGGTTGGTCAGATGGTTCTTGATAATCACGGAGTGAACAAGAGAGGGAAAACCTCAGGGCGCTTGCCTTTTTATGCAGTAAATCACATGTACGGTCATTTACAAAAGTTGCCAAGTGTCGTGCCAGAATTAAAATAGCGTTACTCCGTAGCTGATGCATTAACTCTCCTAGCGCACTGCAAGGGACTATTGCGTAGTTCACCCACTGTTTATGCAGTCCATGGTAGAGAGAGGTTGGTCAGATGGTTCCTGATAATCACGGAGTGAACAAGAGAGGGAAAACCTCAGGGCGCTTACCTTTTTATGCAGTAAATCACATGTACGGTCATTTACAAAAGTTGCCAAGTGTCGTGCCAGAATTAAAATAGCGTTACTCCGTAGCTGATGCATTAACTCTCCTAGCGCACTGCAAGGGACTATTTCGTAGTTCACCCACTGTTTATGCAGTCCATGGTAGAGAGAGGTTGGTCAGATGGTTCCTGATAATCACGGAGTGAACAAGAGAGGGAAAACCTCAGGGCGCTTGCCTTTTTATGCAGTAAATCACACGTACGGTCATTTACAAAAGTTGCCAAGTGTCGTGCCAGAATTAAAATAGCGTTACTCCGTAGCTGATGCATTAACTCTCCTAGCGCACTGCAAGGGACTATTTCGTAGTTCACCCACTGTTTATGCAGTCCATGGTAGAGAGAGGTTGGTCAGATGGTTCTTGATAATCACGGAGTGAACAAGAGAGGGAAAACCTCAGGGCGCTTGCCGTTTTATGCAGTAAATCACATGTACGGTCATTTACAAAAGTTGCCAAGTGTCGTGCCAGAATTAAAATAGCGTTACTCCGTAGCTGATGCATTAACTCTCCTAGCGCACTGCAAGGGACTATTTCGTAGTTCACCCACTGTTTATGCAGTCCATGGTAGAGAGAGGTTGGTCAGATGGTTCTTGATAATCACGGAGTGAACAAGAGAGGGAAAACCTCAGGGCGCTTGCCTTTTTATACAGTAAATCACATGTACGGTCATTTACAAAAGTTGCCAAGTGTCGTGCCAGAATTAAAATATCGTTACTCCGTAGCTGATGCATTAACTCTCCTAGCGCACTGCAAGGGACTATTTCGTAGTTCACCCACTGTTTATGCAGTCCATGGTAGAGAGAGGTTGGTCAGATGGTTCTTGATAATCACAGAGTGAACAAGAGAGGGAAAACCTCAGGGCGCTTGCCTTTTTATGCAGTAAATCACATGTACGGTCATTTACAAAAGTTGCCAAGTGTCGTGCCAGAATTAAAATAGCGTTACTCCGTAGCTGATGCATTAATTCTCCTAGCGCACTGCAAGGGACTATTTCGTAGTTCACCCACTGTTTATGCAGTCCATGGTAGAGAGAGGTTGGTCAGATGGTTCTTGATAATCACGGAGTGAACAAGAGAGGGAAAACCTCAGGGCGCTTGCCTTTTTATGCAGTAAATCACATGTACGGTAATTTACAAAAGTTGCCAAGTGTCGTGCCAGAATTAAAATAGCGTTACTCCGTAGCTGATGCATTAACTCTCCTAGCGCACTGCAAGGGACTATTTCGTAGTTCACCCACTGTTTATGCAGTCCATGGTAGAGAGAGGTTGGTCAGATGGTTCTTGATAATCACGCAGTGAACAAGAGAGGGAAAACCTCAGGGCGCTTGCCTTTTTATGCAGTAAATCACATGTACGGTCATTTACAAAAGTTGCCAAGTGTCGTGCCAGAATTAAAATAGCGTTACTCCGTAGCTGATGCATTAACTCTCCTAGCGCACTGCAAGGGACTATTTCGTAGTTCACCCACTGTTTATGCAGTCCATGGTAGAGAGAGGTTGGTCAGATGGTTCTTGATAATCACAGAGTGAACAAGAGAGGGAAAACCTCAGGGCGCTTGCCTTTTTATGCAGTAAATCACATGTACGGTCATTTACAAAAGTTGCCAAGTGTCGTGCCAGAATTAAAATAGCGTTACTCCGTAGCTGATGCATTAACTCTCCTAGCGCACTGCAAGGGACTATTTCGTAGTTCACCCACTGTTTATGCAGTCCATGGTAGAGAGAGGTTGGTCAGATGGTTCTTGATAATCACGGAGTGAACAAGAGAGGGAAAACCTCAGGGCGCTTGCCTTTTTATGCAGTAAATCACATGTACGGTCATTTACAAAAGTTGCCAAGTGTCGTGCCAGAATTAAAATAGCGTTACTCCGTAGCTGATGCATTAACTCTCCTAGCGCACTGCAAGGGACTATTTCGTAGTTCACCCACTGTTTATGCAGTCCATGGTAGAGAGAGGTTGGTCAGGTGGTTCTTGATAATCACAGAGTGAACAAGAGAGGGAAAACCTCAGGGCGCTTGCCTTTTTATGCAGTAAATCACATGTACGGTCATTTACAAAAGTTGCCAAGTGTCGTGCCAGAATTAAAATAGCGTTACTCCGTAGCTGATGCATTAACTCTCCTAGCGCACTGCAAGGGACTATTTCGTAGTTCACCCACTGTTTATGCAGTTTATGGTAGAGAGAGGTTGGTCAGATGGTTCTTGATAATCACAGAGTGAACAAGAGAGGGAAAACCTCAGGGCGCTTGCCTTTTTATGCAGTAAATCACATGAACGGTCATTTACAAAAGTTGCCAAGTGTCGTGCCAGAATTAAAATAGCGTTACTCCGTAGCTGATGCATTAACTCTCCTAGCGCACTGCAAGGGACTATTTCGTAGTTCACCCACTGTTTATGCAGTCCATGGTAGAGAGAGGTTGGTCAGATGGTTCTTGATAATCACAGAGTGAACAAGAGAGGGAAAACCTCAGGGCGCTTGCCTTTTTATGCAGTAAATCACATGTACGGTCATTTACAAAAGTTGCCAAGTGTCGTGCCAGAATTAAAATAGCGTTACTCCGTAGCTGATGCATTAACTCTCCTAGCGCACTGCAAGGGACTATTTCGTAGTTCACCCACTGTTTATGCAGTCCATGGTAGAGAGAGGTTGGTCAGATGGTTCTTGATAATCACGGAGTGAACAAGAGAGGGAAAACCTCAGGGCGCTTGCCTTTTTATGCAGTAAATCACATGTACGGTCATTTACAAAAGTTGCCAAGTGTCGTGCCAGAATTAAAATAGCGTTACTCCGTAGCTGATGCATTAACTCTCCTAGCGCACTGCAAGGGACTATTTCGTAGTTCACCCACTGTTTATGCAGTCCATGGTAGAGAGAGGTTGGTCAGATGGTTCTTGATAATCACAGAGTGAACAAGAGAGGGAAAACCTCAGGGCGCTTGCCTTTTTATGCAGTAAATCACATGTACGGTCATTTACAAAAGTTGCCAAGTGTCGTGCCAGAATTAAAATAGCGTTACTCCGTAGCTGATGCATTAACTCTCCTAGCGCACTGCAAGGGACTATTTCGTAGTTCACCCACTGTTTATGCAGTCCATGGTAGAGAGAGGTTGGTCAGATGGTGCCTGATAATCACGGAGTGAACAAGAGAGGGAAAACCTCAGGGCGCTTGCCTTTTTATGCAGTAAATCACAGGTACGGTCATTTACAAAAGTTGCCAAGTGTCGTGCCAGAATTAAAATAGCGTTACTCCGTAGCTGATGCATTAACTCTCCTAGCGCACTGCAAGGGACTATTTCGTAGTTCACCCACTGTTTATGCAGTCCATGGTAGAGAGAGGTTGGTCAGATGGTTCTTGATAATCACAGAGTGAACAAGAGAGGGAAAACCTCAGGGCGCTTGCCTTTTTATGCAGTAAATCACATGTACGGTCATTTACAAAAGTTGCCAAGTGTCGTGCCAGAATTAAAATAGCGTTACTCCGTAGCTGATGCATTAACTCTCCTAGCGCACTGCAAGGGACTATTTCGTAGTTCACCCACTGTTTATGCAGTCCATGGTAGAGAGAGGTTGGTCAGATGGTTCTTGATAATCACAGAGTGAACAAGAGAGGGAAAACCTCAGGGCGCTTGCCTTTTTATGCAGTAAATCACATGTACGGTCATTTACAAAAGTTGCCAAGTGTCGTGCCAGAATTAAAATAGCGTTACTCCGTAGCTGATGCATTAACTCTCCTAGCGCACTGCAAGGGACTATTTCGTAGTTCACCCACTGTTTATGCAGTCCATGGTAGAGAGAGGTTGGTCAGATGGTTCTTGATAATCACGGAGTGAACAAGAGAGGGAAAACCTCAGGGCGCTTGCCTTTTTATGCAGTAAATCACATGTACGGTCATTTACAAAAGTTGCCAAGTGTCGTGCCAGAATTAAAATAGCGTTACTCCGTAGCTGATGCATTAACTCTCCTAGCGCACTGCAAGGGACTATTTCGTAGTTCACCCACTGTTTATGCAGTCCATGGTAGAGAGAGGTTGGTCAGATGGTTCTTGATAATCACGCAGTGAACAAGAGAGGGAAAACTTCAGGGCGCTTGCCTTTTTATGCAGTAAATCACATGTACGGTCATTTACAAAAGTTGCCAAGTGTCGTGCCAGAATTAAAATAGCGTTACTCCGTAGCTGATGCATTAACTCTCCTAGCGCACTGCAAGGGTCTATTTCGTAGTTCACCCACTGTTTATGCAGTCCATGGTAGAGAGAGGTTGGTCAGATGGTTCTTGATAATCACAGAGTGAACAAGAGAGGGAAAACCTCAGGGCGCTTGCCTTTTTATGCAGTAAATCACATGTACGGTCATTTACAAAAGTTGCCAAGTGTCGTGCCAGAATTAAAATAGCGTTACTCCGTAGCTGATGCATTAACTCTCCTAGCGCACTGCAAGGGACTATTTCGTAGTTCACCCACTGTTTATGCAGTCCATGGTAGAGAGAGGTTGGTCAGATGGTTCTTGATAATCACGGAGTGAACAAGAGAGGGAAAACCTCAGGGCGCTTGCCTTTTTATGCAGTAAATCACATGTACGGTCATTTACAAAAGTTGCCAAGTGTCGTGCCAGAATTAAAATAGCGTTACTCCGTAGCTGATGCATTAACTCTCCTAGCGCACTGCAAGGGACTATTTCGTAGTTCACCCACTGTTTATGCAGTCCATGGTAGAGAGAGGTTGGTCAGATGGTTCTTGATAATCACGCAGTGAACAAGAGAGGGAAAACCTCAGGGCGCTTGCCTTTTTATGCAGTAAATCACATGTACGGTCATTTACAAAAGTTGCCAAGTGTCGTGCCAGAATTAAAATAGCGTTACTCCGTAGCTGATGCATTAACTCTCCTAGCGCACTGCACGGGACTATTTCGTAGTTCACCCACTGTTTATGCAGTCCATGGTAGAGAGAGGTTGGTCAGATGGTTCTTGATAATCACGGAGTGAACAAGAGAGGGAAAACCTCAGGGCGCTTGCCTTTTTATGCAGTAAATCACATGCACGGTCATTTACAAAAGTTGCCAAGTGTCGTGCCAGAATTAAAAAAGCGTTACTCCGTAGCTGATGCATTAACTCTCCTAGCGCACTGCAAGGGACTATTTCGTAGTTCACCCACTGTTTATGCAGTCCATGGTAGAGAGAGGTTGGTCAGATGGTTCTTGATAATCACGGAGTGAACAAGAGAGGGAAAACCTCAGGGCGCTTGCCTTTTTATGCAGTAAATCACATGTACGGTCATTTACAAAAGTTGCCAAGTGTCGTGCCAGAATTAAAATAGCGTTACTCCGTAGCTGATGCATTAACTCTCCTAGCGCACTGCAAGGGACTATTTCGTAGTTCACCCACTGTTTATGCAGTCCATGGTAGAGAGAGGTTGGTCAGATGGTTCTTGATAATCACGGAGTGAACAAGAGAGGGAAAACCTCAGGGCGCTTGCCTTTTTATGCAGTAAATCACATGTACGGTCATTTACAAAAGTTGTCAAGTGTCGTGCCAGAATTAAAATAGCGTTACTCCGTAGCTGATGCTTTAACTCTCCTAGCGCACTGCAAGGGACTATTTCGTAGTTCACCCACTGTTTATGCAGTCCATGGTAGAGAGAGGTTGGTCAGATGGTTCTTGATAATCACGGAGTGAACAAGAGAGGGAAAACCTCAGGGCGCTTGCCTTTTTATGCAGTAAATCACATGTACGGTCATTTACAAAAGTTGCCAAGTGTCGTGCCAGAATTAAAATAGCGTTACTCCGTAGCTGATGCTTTACCTCTCCTAGCGCACTGCAAGGGACTATTTCGTAGTTCACCCACTGTTTATGCAGTCCATGGTAGAGAGAGGTTGGTCAGATGGTTCTTGATAATCACGGAGTGAACAAGAGAGGGAAAACCTCAGGGCGCTTGCCTTTTTATGCAGTAAATCACATGTACGGTCATTTACAAAAGTTGCCAAGTGTCGTGCCAGAATTAAAATAGCGTTGCTCCGTAGCTGATGCATTAACTCTCCTAGCGCACTGCAAGGGACTATTTCGTAGTTCACCCACTGTTTATGCAGTCCATGGTAGAGAGAGGTTGGTCAGATGGTTCTTGATAATCACGGAGTGAACAAGAGAGGGAAAACCTCGAGGTGCTTGCCTTTTTATGCAGTAAATCACATGTACGGTCATTTACAAAAGTTGCCAAGTGTCGTGCCAGAATTAAAATAGCGTTACTCCGTAGCTGATGCATTAACACTCCTAGCGCACTGCACGGGACTATATCGTAGTTCACCCACTGTTTATGCAGTCCATGGTAGAGAGAGGTTGGTCAGATGGTTCTTGATAATCACGGAGTGAACAAGAGAGGGAAAACCTCAGGGCGCTTGCCTTTTTATGCAGTAAATCACATGTACGGTCATTTACAAAAGTTGCCAAGTGTCGTGCCAGAATTAAAATAGCGTTACTCCGTAGCTGATGCATTAACTCTCCTAGCGCACTGCAAGGGACTATTTCGTAGTTCACCCACTGTTTATGCAGTCCATGGTAGAGAGAGGTTGGTCAGATGGTTCTTGATAATCACGCAGTGAACAAGAGAGGGAAAACCTCGAGGTGCTTGCCTTTTTATGCAGTAAATCACATCTACGGTCATTTACAAAAGTTGCCAAGTCTCGTGCTAGAATTAAAATAGCGTTACTCCGTAGCTGATGCATTAACTCTCCTAGCGCACTGCACGGGACTATTTCGTAGTTCACCCACTGTTTATGCAGTCCATTGTAGAGAGAGGTTGGTCAGATGGTTCTTGATTATCACGGAGTGAACAAGAGAGGGAAAACCTCAGGGCGCTTGCCTTTTTATGCAGTAAATCACATGTACGGTCATTTACAAAAGTTGCCAAGTGTCGTGCCAGAATTAAAATAGCGTTACTCCGTAGCTGATGCATTAACTCTCCTAGCGCACTGCAAGGGACTATTTCGTAGTTCACCCACTGTTTATGCAGTCCATGGTAGAGAGAGGTTGGTCAGATGGTTCTTGATAATCACGCAGTGAACAAGAGAGGGAAAACCTCGAGGTGCTTGCCTTTTTATGCAGTAAATCACATGTACGGTCATTTACAAAAGTTGCCAAGTGTCGTGCCAGAATTAAAATAGCGTTACTCCGTAGCTGATGCATTAACTCTCCTAGCGCACTGCAAGGGACTATTTCGTAGTTCACCCACTGTTTATGCAGTCCATGGTAGAGAGAGGTTGGTCAGATGGTTCTTGATAATCACGCAGTGAACAAGAGAGGGAAAACCTCGAGGTGCTTGCCTTTTTATGCAGTAAATCACATGTACGGTCATTTACAAAAGTTGCCAAGTGTCGTGCCAGAGTTAAAATAGCGTTACTCCGTAGCTGATGCATTAACTCTCCTAGCGCACTGCAAGGGACTATTTCGTAGTTCACCCACTGTTTATGCAGTCCATGGTAGAGAGAGGTTGGTCAGATCGTTCTTGGTAATCACGCAGTTAACAAGAGAGGGAAAACCTCGAGGTGCTTGCCTTTTTATGCAGTAAATCACATGTACGGTCATTTACAAAAGTTGCCAAGTGTCGTGCCGAGAATTAAAATAGCGTTACTCCGTAGCTGATGCATTAACTCTCCTAGCGCACTGCACGGGACTATTTCGTAGTTCACCCTCTGTTTATGCAGTCCATGGTAGAGAGAGGTTGGTCAGATGGTTCTTGATAATCACGGAGTGAACAAGAGAGGGAAAACCTCAGGGCGCTTGCCTTTTTATGCAGTAAATCACATGTACGGTCATTTACAAAAGTTGCCAAGTGTCGTGCCAGAATTAAAATAGCGTTACTCCGTAGCTGATGCATTAACTCTCCTAGCGCACTGCAAGGGACTATTTCGTAGTTCACCCACTGTTTATGCAGTCCATGGTAGAGAGAGGTTGGTCAGATGGTTCTTGATAATCACGCAGTGAACAAGAGAGGGAAAACCTCGAGGTGCTTGCCTTTTTATGCAGTAAATCACATGTACGGTCATTTACAAAAGTTGCCAAGTGTCGTGCCAGAATTAAAATAGCGTTACTCCGTAGCTGATGCATTAACTCTCCTAGCGCACTGCAAGGGACTATTTCGTAGTTCACCCACTGTTTATGCAGTCCATGGTAGAGAGAGGTTGGTCAGATGGTTCTTGATAATCACGCAGTGAACAAGAGAGGGAAAACGTCGAGGTGCTTGCCTTTTTATGCAGTAAATCACATGTACGGTCATTTACAAAAGTTGCCAAGTGTCGTGCCAGAATTAAAATAGCGTTACTCCGTAGCTGATGCATTAACTCTCCTAGCGCACTGCACGGGACTATTTCGTAGTTCACCCACTGTTTATGCAGTCCATGGTAGAGAGAGGTTGGTCAGATGGTTCTTGATAATCACGGAGTGAACAAGAGAGGGAAAACCTCAGGGCGCTTGCCTTTTTATGCAGTAAATCACATGTACGGTCATTTACAAAAGTTGCCAAGTGTCGTGCCAGAATTAAAATAGCGTTACTCCGTAGCTGATGCATTAACTCTCCTAGCGCACTGCAAGGGACTATTTCGTAGTTCACCCACTGTTTATGCAGTCCATGGTAGAGAGAGGTTGGTCAGATGGTTCTTGATAATCACGCAGTGAACAAGAGAGGGAAAACCTCGAGGTGCTTGCCTTTTTATGCAGTAAATCACATGTACGGTCATTTACAAAAGTTGCCAAGTGTCGTGCCAGAATTAAAATAGCGTTACTCCGTAGCTGATGCATTAACTCTCCTAGCGCACTGCAAGGGACTATTTCGTAGTTCACCCACTGTTTATGCAGTCCATGGTAGAGAGAGGTTGGTCAGATGGTTCTCTATAATCACGGAGTGAACAAGAGAGGGAAAACCTCAGGGCGCTTGCCTTTTTATGCAGTAAATCACATGTACGGTCATTTACAAAAGTTGCCAAGTGTCGTGCCAGAATTAAAATAGCGTTACTCCGTAGCTGATGCATTAACTCTCCTAGCGCACTGCAAGGGACTATTTCGTAGTTCACCCACTGTTTATGCAGTCCATGGTAGAGAGAGGTTGGTCAGATGGTTCTTGATTATCACGGAGTGAACAAGAGAGGGAAAACCTCAGGGCGCTTGCCTTTTTATGCAGTAAATCACATGTACGGTCATTTACAAATGTTGCCAAGTGTCGTGCCAGAATTAAAATAGCGTTACTCCGTAGCTGATGCATTAACTCTCCTAGCGCACTGCAAGGGACTATTTCGTAGTTCACCCACTGTTTATGCAGTCCATGGTAGAGAGAGGTTGGTCAGATGGTTCTTGATAATCACGCAGTGAACAAGAGAGGGAAAACCTCGAGGTGCTTGCCTTTTTATGCAGTAAATCACATGTACGGTCATTTACAAAAGTTGCCAAGTGTCGTGCCAGAATTAAAATAGCGTTACTCCGTAGCTGATGCATTAACTCTCCTAGCGCACTGCAAGGGACTATTTCGTAGTTCACCCACTGTTTATGCAGTCCATGGTAGAGAGAGGTTGGTCAGATGGTTCTTGATAATCACGCAGTGAACAAGAGAGGGAAAACCTCGAGGTGCTTGCCTTTTTATGCAGTAAATCACATGTACGGTCATTTACAAAAGTTGCCAAGTGTCGTGCCAGAGTTAAAATAGCGTTACTCCGTAGCTGATGCATTAACTCTCCTAGCGCACTGCAAGGGACTATTTCGTAGTTCACCCACTGTTTATGCAGTCCATGGTAGAGAGAGGTTGGTCAGATGGTTCTTGGTAATCACGCAGTTAACAAGAGAGGGAAAACCTCGAGGTGCTTGCCTTTTTATGCAGTAAATCACATGTACGGTCATTTACAAAAGTTGCCAAGTGTCGTGCCAGAATTAAAATAGCGTTACTCCGTAGCTGATGCATTAACTCTCCTAGCGCACTGCACGGGACTATTTCGTAGTTCACCCACTGTTTATGCAGTCCATGGTAGAGAGAGGTTGGTCAGATGGTTCTTGATAATCACGGAGTGAACAAGAGAGGGAAAACCTCAGGGCGCTTGCCTTTTTATGCAGTAAATCACATGTACGGTCATTTACAAAAGTTGCCAAGTGTCGTGCCAGAATTAAAATAGCGTTACTCCGTAGCTGATGCATTAACTCTCCTAGCGCACTGCAAGGGACTGTTTCGTAGTTCACCCACTGTTTATGCAGTCCATGGTAGAGAGAGGTTGGTCAGATGGTTCTTGATAATCACGCAGTGAACAAGAGAGGGAAAACGTCGAGGTGCTTGCCTTTTTATGCAGTAAATCACATGTACGGTCATTTACAAAAGTTGCCAAGTGTCGTGCCAGAATTAAAATAGCGTTACTCCGTAGCTGATGCATTAACTCTCCTAGCGCACTGCACGGGACTATTTCGTAGTTCACCCACTGTTTATGCAGTCCATGGTAGAGAGAGGTTGGTCAGATGGTTCTTGATAATCACGGAGTGAACAAGAGAGGGAAAACCTCAGGGCGCTTGCCTTTTTATGCAGTAAATCACATGTACGGTCATTTACAAAAGTTGCCAAGTGTCGTGCCAGAATTAAAATAGCGTTACTCCGTAGCTGATGCATTAACTCTCCTAGCGCACTGCAAGGGACTATTTCGTAGTTCACCCACTGTTTATGCAGTCCATGGTAGAGAGAGGTTGGTCAGATGGTTCCTGATAATCACGGAGTGAACAAGAGAGGGAAAACCTCGAGGTGCTTGCCTTTTTATGCAGTAAATCACAGGTACGGTCATTTACAAAAGTTGCCAAGTGTCGTGCCAGAATTAAAATAGCGTTACTCCGTAGCTGATGCATTAACTCTCCTAGCGCACTGCAAGGGACTATTTCGTAGTTCACCCACTGTTTATGCAGTCCATGGTAGAGAGAGGTTGGTCAGATGGTTCTTGATAATCACGGAGTGAACAAGAGAGGGAAAACCTCAGGGCGCTTGCCTTTTTATGCAGTAAATAACATGTACGGTCATTTACAAAAGTTGCCAAGTGTCGTGCCAGAATTAAAATAGCGTTACTCCGTAGCTGATGCATTAACGCTCCTAGCGCACTGCACGGGACTATTTCGTAGTTCACCCACTGTTTATGCAGTCCATGGTAGAGAGAGGTTGGTCAGATGGTTGTTGATAATCACGGAGTGAACAAGAGAGGGAAAACCTCAGGGCGCTTGCCTTTTTATGCAGTAAATCACATGTACGGTCATTTACAAAAGTTGATAAGTGTCGTGCCAGAATTAAAATAGCGTTACTCCGTAGCTGATGCATTACCTCTCCTAGCGCACTGCAAGGGACTATTTCGTAGTTCACCCACTGTTTATGCAGTCCATGGTAGAGAGAGGTTGGTCAGATGGTTCTTGATAATCACGGAGTGAACAAGAGAGGGAAAACCTCAGGGCGCTTGCCTTTTTATGCAGTAAATCACATGTACGGTCATTTACAAAAGTTGCCAAGTGTCGTGCCAGAATTAAAATAGCGTTACTCCGTAGCTGATGCATTAACTCTCCTAGCGCACTGCAAGGGACTATTTCGTAGTTCACCCACTGTTTATGCAGTCCATGGTAGAGAGAGGTTGGTCAGATGGTTCCTGATAATCACGGAGTGAACAAGAGAGGGAAAACCTCAGGGCGCTTGCCTTTTTATGCAATAAATCACATGTACGGTCATTTACAAAAGTTGCCAAGTGTCTGCCAGAATTAAAATAGCGTTACTCCGTAGCTGATGCATTAACTCTCCTAGCGCACTGCAAGGGACTATTTCGTAGTTCACCCACTGTTTATGCAGTCCATGGTAGAGAGAGGTTGGTCAGATGGTTCCTGATAATCCTGGAGTGAACAAAAGAGGGAAAACCTCGAGGTGCTTGCCTTTTCATGCAGTAAATCACATGTACGGTCATTTACAAAAGTTGCCAAGTGTCCGGCTTTGCTTTCGGGTCCTGCTGTGCGGCTCATAGAATACCCCTGGCAGAGGTGGGCAACTTCATGAGGTCGACCTCAACCTCAATTCGTGAGGTGAGGTTGAGGTGAGGTCAGCGAGGGCTCAAAATTTTGAGTGAGGTCAGAAAATCAGACCTCAACCTCACGCGTGAGTTTGAGGTTGAGTGAGATCTTCATTCAGTGAGGTCGAGATTTTGAGGTTGACACTTTTTGCAGTTGCCGCGTCTGACTCCTTCCGAAGCGGAGTTTCAGCGCACCATCGCAATGTTCATGCAATGACGCTTGGTGTTCGGTTTCCCCTGTTTGTACAACCGGATGCCGCAGTGCGCTCCTAGCTTTCGGTGCTGCGCCGCAGTGTCCGTTCAGCCCAAGCTTACAGGAGGGCGCACCCCTCTGGTCTTCCTGGAAGGAGTGCTGCTGTCATGGCACGCCACTCTTCCTCCCCCTTTCATCACTGACGTAGCACCAGTAACTGCCTGCCGGTCGGCTCAAGCTTCCAAGAGCGCGCAAAGCACGTAACTCACCTTGAACCGCGTTAGCTTTGTTTGATGCCGCAAACAAATAAGTTCGGTCCAACAGGCACGCAATTAAACTGTCGCAGCGCGGATGATCCAAAGCAAGACTGCTTCGTGTTCATGCTCATTGCCGGCGCTGACGTCACGACTCTTGCCTTGCAATCGAGTAAGGGGATCCTGCTGTACATTACACGGTGACTTGACAGAAACTGCATGGAGCAGTCGGCACAGGCGAGACAATATGATTCAGGCGGTTCCTAACAAGGACACCTGTTGATTTGATTAAAAAAGCACGAAGCCAGAAAAACCCGTATAAGACCATTGAGGCTTTTGAACGGTGCCTTCCCCTTTCGAATCTCGCACTACTTCTGTATATTCCCTTTCCGTAATGCAAGCAGATGCAAACATAATTCCACTTCTATATCCTTCCGAATAACCTCTCTTTGGTCTCCGGTTCCTTGTTCCTTCTCGGAAATTCACTTATTATGCCGAAACACCGCAACACGAGGCGAACGTGCCAGCATAGCGGTGTTACAGCGGCGAAAAAATGCAAAAGTATAATTAATGTTTGGTGATGTGGTAGCTGATTTCTTTTTTTTTAATGAAGATCTGTGAATAGAACTGATTACGTGCTGGCGCTGTGCTGCTGGGTCGCTGTTTCAAACCTTCCAATATGACGTTTAATGGGGCGCAGTGTTCGCTTCTGTTTTTAGTGTGCGATTTTTGTTTGTATGTTTATAATCATTCTGTTTTTTTTTCTCGTATGGGATCAGTTAGGTTGGTGGCCTGCCTTGCAGACGACCAGGCACTACCCGTTATCTTCCCTTTAACTATTTTGCAGAGACCCATCGTTCACCATAAACGGCTTCGGAAAATGCTCGCGCGATGTTCGCGGGTAAAAAAAACGTCAAGGATGCTGGTGTACCATTGATTAGTTTAGTTTTGAAGGGAAACAAGTGACTGATTTAAAGCAGCTTGTCTCAGACTGGTTGACGAAATGGTACCCAGAATTCTGTTCAGACGTATGAGTATTTAGGCGCTGTTTTTATTCACGGGGGGGGGAAGGACTTCGCTGAGGCGAAATTTGAGCGGAGAGCAGTGGTGCTCCTGACAGAGAGAGCGGTTCACGCTGCCCACTCTAGGCCAGTCGTTTTGACCAGTGTGATTTTAATAGTCAGCAGTGTTCGAACACAAAATCTAGCCATTTCTTGCAAATGCCGCGGAATCGCCGATTCATTGGAGAACTCCCAGGATTTCGAAACCATTGCCATCGCCACCTGGAGGGAAGTGACGGAAACGGGGGAGGGTCTTGTCCTCCCGGGAACATCAACACCATCATACCTAATCATCAGCTGCAGGTAATCCTGTTTTCCCGCACAATAGTTGGCTTCGGTTGCTGGGTAATGTACGATATTTAATCAGTATTCTGGCAAATTTTATTTTGATAGCGGCACATCAGACTACCCCGGGCTGCCAAAGATACACTATTAGCATTATCATCACCATTGCTATCATCTCGAGGGTCAGCGGCATGTGTCGTGCATGATCTTTGTAGTATGTTATACATGATAACTGGCGCGTTTACCTGCTGGACAATCCGAATCTCATTAATGTGGGGCGGCTTGTGGGCACTCTTTGTAATGCGGCATGCGCGCACGTGTATTAATGTGGGATCCATATGGATATTGAAATTGGGGTGGGAGGGGGTGGGTAGGGGCCTGGATGACGTGAAATTAGTCTTGACACGTGACTAGATGTGACGTCATATTATATCGTCGTCACGTGAGTAGGTTTGACGTCACATTACATCGTTGTCACGAGACTTGGTATGACGCCACACTCACATGATGTCATCACTAATAATACTAATTAGTCGTAGCGTTACCTAGTTACATGAATTAGTAATAATTAATCATGTGACGTCATCATCTTCGTCTCGTGACTCGTCGGCTTGTGGCGTCACATGGTTCCGTTTCTCGCGGACACTTTTTTCCGGATATGACCTTGAAAGTGAGCCATCTAATGCTTTCGCATTAATAAGATTAGCCGCTCGCTTGTACACAGACATAAATACAATGCACCTCTGTTGGTGTGCTACAGTCGCAGCTTGTCAAGTTTTGAGGAAAGGAACGGCGCCGTAACTGTATTGCTTCACTCTGGATACGCGTAGCGCGTTACGGCTTCCGTTGTACCCCATAAATGGCCTATACGAAGCTAATACAGCTTTCGCTGTAAGGAGGGCACTATTGATGCCGAACTGAATTGAATAATTGCTCCTCGTTTAATGTCGCGCCTCGAGGAAGCACGCTAGTCAGCAAACGCTGTTAGTGGCCAACACAAATTTACATGACAAGCTCGACTGCTGCTGCCGTTGTTTATGCTTCTCTCTTGCGTGGCGGACGCAAGTGGTTGCATGTATTTAAAAACTAGAGAGCATGGAAGACTTTTACTGAGTCAGCTTCTCTTCGACGCATAAAAGATATCCAAAGTTTCAAAATAGTTTTGTTGCACAGAAAATTGCACCTGCCGCATTAATAAACACTTCAACATGCGCTTAGCAATTCATTGCTGTAGTGCAACTTCTTTTTTTTTTCAAAAGCAAGGGCGTCAGAATAGGACGATCCTGTTCTCGATTCATTATTTTGCCTACTCTTCAATGGCGAGGGGCAACTTACATTGCGTGCTGGCTATCAGTCCTGGTGGTACGGCCGGCTTACGACCAAAAGCAGAAAAGAACTTGTCACTAAAAGTATCGCATACGAGATGCGTTCACTCTCAGCTAGGAAGTATAAGCGCATGGTGCAGTGCCTTCGTGCGGAGCTTACGGGAACTAGATTATTCCACTCGGGCATTCTGTGGACGTCCAGCCAGGCGTCCAGAGCGGGGTTCGTCACGCATGCCGTGACCAGACGCTCGCCGCCGGCTGACAGCAGGCGGCCGATGTTGCGAAATGCGACCGCCTGGTCCGGCAACAGGTGGTAGCACAGGAAAGAGCAGACGCGCTCGAACTCGCCGTGTTTAGCGACGAAGTTGGACACTTCCAAGTCCGCGGTGATGTCCAGGAGATCGTGCACAATGCGTTCCTGGGTTATTGCAAAAGTGAACAGTGCAAACAGGAAAGGACCGGAGGTGGGAAGCTGGCCTTGCTTACGCATTCTATTAAATCCGTTGATTTCCGCATTCCATTGGAAAAAAAAATTATGGAGTATGAAAAACTAAGTTTGTCACGAGAGAACTTCACAGTGTCTTAGTTTTTTTTCTCTTCAGATTGCTGGAATCGAGTACGCAGCAAGAAAGAAGTATCACAAACTTAAATATCAAAACGAGTAGCTGCAGCATACTTCCCAGGTGAAAATAACAGACGACGAGGTTCGCAGCACAAAATTAACAGTCTCGCGAAACAACCACAACTGCAGTGTTTACATCATGAAATATTTACATCATGAAAATTAATTCAAAGGGCTGCTTGACTGATTGATTGAAAAGACAGTGATGTGCTTTTTGAGATTTTTTTATGATTAGTAACGGTAGATTTCTCTAGTTATTAAACTTCAGATTCGTGCTACATTGCATTTTTAACCAATAGCTGTCCAATTTAACAAGCCCACAATTTAGTACACCATAGAAAACGTAGCCGTTGGCAGGAAGTAGCGTAGTCGTTAGCACGCTCAGCTGCGGAACGGAAGGATGGCGCTTTGAATCCCATCATGCACAAATGTCTTTTTTCTTTCAGAGTTGCTGAAGAGCTTAACGGAGGGACGGATGCGAGCATGAGCCATTAAAGGCTTTTGTCTTAATAAAGCGCACTCAGGACAACGGACAAGGAAGAATAAACAGAGGCGCTTCTGCTGGAGTTAGTAAATTGAGCTCACGTTTTACTGTGATGTCTCGCTTCAAACTGAAGACCAGCACTGTAACTACGCAGGAAAAGCTGACTTATATTTAATGAATTGAAGTGTTTTAGGCAGTATATATCGGCAATTATATGGCAGCCACATCCGTTCCCCAATTTAGTTAGGAGAAGTTTAATATGCGAGCTCCATATAGTAAATGGGGCGTGAATAAACACCCACTCATGCACTCTCGCTTAGAACAATGTACAGACTATAATTTAAAGGTTACGTGTTTCCGAAAAAGTGCAAAAAGAATTGAATTTGTGCTTTTTGCTTTCCTTTGCTGCAAGTGCGCTTTGCTGCATCACTGTAACTTTCAGGAGTCGCGTTGGTAATAATGTGATGAATGTCGACGCCGCCATGTGGCACAAAAATAATCGGGTCGTATACAAGTTTGTTTAGAAAAGCCTGATGTGTGGTCCTTATAATGTTGTTTAGTTCAATAACAGGAGTCCATAACATTGCCTTAAAAACATCTGTGCAAGGCTGCGCTTCATCGACGCGTAGATTTTTTTGTTATTCCCTTAGCTTGCGGTCACTGCGGGCCTCCGGTCTACGCGGAGAGCTCTCAGTGAAGCTCCCAGCTTCCCCCTACCCGCATGTCCCTCCGCAAACAGCAATAAAGGCGCAGAAGTCAGTGTGGCGGCTTGACAGCACCGCTGTGACCCTCGAAGGCTCCAAGAAAGCATGCGAGGCGCACACAACGAGCACGTGGCGCTGCTTGGTCTTAGGCAGCATTCCCACCGCAGTAGATCACCATGCTGCACATCTGCGCAAATATGCGAACCGCCTCGCAATCCGCGATGGGTCCCCCTTTTTTTGCTGGCATCCTCGACAGTGCCGAAGCGTCGCGGGCTTCCCCCATCTCACATTCCTGCGACGAGCCAGTAGGTTAGTGGTCCCGCCAATCAGCTGAAACTTGTCATGCTTCCAGAAGCGACGCGTGGGTGCGGCAGGGAAGGTTCGAGTGCGGACTAGTCTTGAAAACTAAACATTTTGACAGATTTGCCTCTCCTCAACTTAGGAGGAGAGCGCAATCCAGTAGGCGAACATTCCGAGGACTCCAGCCACAGAATCAACTTTGAAGAAACCCGCATCCTCGGAACCGAAACAAATTACCACAAAAGTTTCCTTCCGGAATCCTGGCACATCCAAGCCACCTCGAACAGCATCAACCACACAAAAGGAAACCTGCCCCTAGTATATGCCCAGGGACTTGGCTCTTCAACTCAACGGAAAAAAAGTCGCCATTCACCGCCTCCCTGCAGTGCGACAACGTGACTAACAGCCTTAACCTCCCCCTCCCTCACGCCTTTCGCATCACAGCTGTCGTTCCTTTGACCCCCTCCTCCCATCCATACTTAAAAGACCCTAGCTGCTGCCCTCAGTCACCCCTGATGAAGGGGCCGAGTTGGATTCAAAACGTTGGGTTAAAGGGGCTCTGAAACGCCTTCCGAGGAGAGCACATTTAACTCACTTAATCACTGCACTGTGTTGCCATGAAAACCAGAGCCAAATAATAGTCTTCTACACGCAGCAGACGACCCACAATCACGCGTCAAAGTTGGGGATCCATTACCGGCGACCTTTTCATGCTGGCACCCTTTAACCGGACATGACGTCATTAAAAGTCACGTGACCATGATGTTACAGGCGTGCCGTCACATTTCTTTTACCAATCAGCGTTTCCAGACCACCTACCCGCAAACGCTCGTCTCTCCAAGCACTAACCCACGTTGGCTATCATATGGTGGTGGTGGTGGTTGGTACTATGGGATATTCTGGGGAGGGGGTACTGGTCCCGACGTATGTTGGCCCTTAGGGCATCACTCTTGGGGACCAGGGGAAGGGGTTAGGGGGATGTAGGGTGGGGAGGGGAGGGGGGGGGAAGAGGGTGCATCATGTCCGGGGGAAGCCGTGGCCTGGGGTCCGTCAGGAGGATCTTTTGGTCCCGCCATCTCGACGCCGCAGCAGCAATTCCAGCTCGCACCTGGGAGGGGAAAAACCGCGGTGCACTGGGAGTGTGTGCAAGCACCAGCGGGGGGGGGGAATATACCTGGTGCACTGGGATAGTGTGCAAGCACCAGGCCGGGGAAGGAGCCGCGGACCTCTTGTGGCCAACGCCTCGTGCTAGACGGGGCGATGGACTAGAGGAGGAGGCTCAGGCCAGACTCGCCAAGAAAGGAGAGGAGAACCCGGTGCGCCTGGAGCTGGTTGCGGACCGGGAACAGGAGATCGTCCTCCGTGGTGGTCCGGAGACCAAGTACCCGGTAGCCCGACTCCAGGCGTTGCCTGGGGAGGTCGTGGGCCGGGCACGCCAACAGGAGGTGACCGAGAGTGCCCGTGTCACCGCAAGAAGGGCAGGCAGGGGAGGAGGCCCGGCCATGGACGTATAGCCTGGAAGGCGTCCACGTACATCCGATTCGGAGACGCAGAAGGAGGGAACGGTCCCGCCGGGGCAGCTGGTCCGAGAGCCGGCGGAAGGGCTTTCGGGCCGCTATTCTCCGGTCCGAGTGAAGGGTCCGCACCACCTGCAACAGGAGAGAGCGGGCAAAATCGTGTTGGGTCACTGCCAAGGATACCGGGGACCCATCGGCGTGAGCTGACTTGGCCGAAGCATCAGCCAGGTCATTGCCCTCAATGCCGGAGTGGCCCGGCACCCAATGCAGCGTGATCCGGCGGCCCGCATCCTCCAGGGCGTGCAGACGGGCCCTGAGCTGAGAGGTGGTGGCCACGACATCGTGAGACCTGGTCAGCAGCTGCAGAGCTGGCCGGGAGTCGCAGAGGACTGCCACAGGGCCAGGTGGGAGGGCCGCCATGAGGTCAGCCGCCAGGTGGAGTCCTGCCAGCTCGGCCGCTGTCGAACTGCCTGGGAAGGAGAGCCTGCAAGTCTTGGTGACTCCCAGCTGCGGGGCCACGAGAGCCGCAGCTGCCCGACCTGAGGCCGGCAGTACCGACCCATCGGTGAAGAGGAGAGTGGAGTCTCCGCACTCCTCCAGAAAGGCAGCAGCAGCCTGCTTGATGGCTGCAGCCGGTGTGCGGCGCTTGGACGTTCCTCCAAAGTCCAGGAAGACCTGCAGAGGAGGACGCGTGGGGAGCGGGGGAAGGGCCAGATGGCTGCTGGGTTGGCCCAGGGACTCCAGGTAGGCGCCAGCGAGCATGCCCATCCTGGAGTGGGGGCGCCCCAAGAGACGTGCACAGAGGGCTTCACCGTCAGGTACATGGTGGAGCCGGTCCGTGTGTGTGAGGCCTCTCTGCAATAACAGAAGGTTTAGTGGGAGCACCCCCGCTTCGGCAAGGGTGGCCGGGGTCTGGGAGTTCCGTGGGACTCCCAGGAGGCGGCGGATCCACTTCCGCCGAGCAATCTCGAGGCGGTTGAGCCGGGTGTCCCTGAGGGCCACCAGGGGGAGGGCGTAGAGAACTGCCGAGGTCCCAGCAGCCTCGAAACATATGCCCGTCCTTCGGGCAGGAAGCAGGCCGCTAAAAGGCAGCGCAGAGGGGAGGGACGGGAAGAGAGAGGGCGGAACGGGCCTCCCACGCCGCAGAGCCGGAGGCCACAACTCTCTCCTCTCCTTTAGTGCTAATGCTCCTCTCTCTTTCCCTTTCACCTCATCCGGATGCAGCAATTGCCGCAGCCGGCAACATCCTTTTCCTTCACTTCGCCTTCTTTTCTTTTTTTTTAAACAAACCACTGCTACTACTAACCCCTGCCACTGTAGGAGGCGTTCACCCGGACGGCCCAAGGTCAGGTGTGGTTGCCACTCGCTCTCTCAAACAAGCCGCCACCCTCGCTTCCCTTCCATGGGGCCTTCTAAGCTCCTTCGCGCGCTGCCCAGCCGCCCGAGCGAGTCTCCGCGCAGTCCAGTTCATGTCGTAGGTGTGCGGCGGTCACGAGCTGGTCGGCTTGCTCGTTGCCATCAGTTGCGCAGTGGCCGGGCACCCTCTGCACACGAATGGTGCAACTACACTGCGCTAAGCCCCCAGGCGCGGCCGGTGTTCGCACAGCAGTGAGGAACCACCGATCGCCCAGCAGAGCACTCCTGGATGGCGGCGCAGCAAAGCTGATCACCAGGTCCGCCCTCAATCGGATGCCCAGCAGCTCCGCCGTCGTCGTGGATGAGCCCAGGTAGGTCCCGCGCTGATTGTGCAGCCGCAGGGCGGGGACAGTCTACACCGTCGGTGTAGGCGATGCGGTGGTGTCGCAGTTACGCATACATGAGCCAGCTGCTGCACAGCGCTGAGCGGAGCGCTCCGCTTTTCCGCGATGACTCGCTGAGCCTGAGCAGGCCAGGGCGAGCAGAGGCCGCATGGGGGTATGGCGCTGCTCAGCTGCTTAGAGTCACAGCTGCTGATGCTAGTGTTCCTGTATACAGGAACACTAGCTGGATGGATGGATGAATACGGCTGAACCTTTTAAATCGTTCGGTGGCTCAAGCCACCTAGCCATGACTTGTGAAATTTTACTCCTGTCTTACTTTTAGCCACCAATCATATAACCATCGCTTGGTTACTTCTACCCGATTAAAAT
The DNA here is from genome assembly GCF_052857255.1 of Amblyomma americanum. NCBI lineage: Eukaryota > Metazoa > Arthropoda > Arachnida > Ixodida > Ixodidae > Amblyomma > Amblyomma americanum. The sequence continues at coordinate 403,448,545 of NC_135497.1, forward strand.
CTACTTTCCCTTTACTATCCTTAAATCCCAATGCCTTGGGTAAATCAGCCCCGCTGCTTTCCACTGTAGGGTGAAGCCCTCTACAGAAAAGTATCAAGTGTTCAGCCGTTTCCTCCTCCTCTCCGCACGCAATGCACACCATGTCTATCTCGTGGTACCTGACTCTATACGTCTTAGTCCGCAAAACACCAGTCCTGGCCTCAAACAACGAAGAGCTTCCCCTACAATTATCATAGATATTTGCTTTGGCAATTTCCTGTTTAAAGGTCCGGTATGTTCCCAGTGCCGATTTCGTCAGCATCCCTGTTTTCCACAGAGCTCTCTCTGTTTCTTTAACCTTTTTCTTAACCGATAATTGCTGATTCACCCCCTTACTGCTGTCCAGATATTTGCTTGTCAATTTTCTAGTTCGCTTTCTCCATTTCGTGCCAACTTGCTTTATATACAGGTATCTGAAAACTTTCCTAGCCCACCGCTTTTCCTCCATCCTTCTCAATCGTTCCTCAAATGCTATCTTACTGCTAGCCTCTGTGCTCTCGAAAGACGCCCATCCCATATCACCGTACCCCCTGATTTGGTGTATTTCCATGTGCTCCCAAAGCTAACCTCCCTACTCCCCGTTGTTTAATTTCTAACCTTGCTTGAACATCTGGTCTCATTGAAAGGACCACACTACCGAAAGTCAGGCTAGGGACCATCACCCCTTTCCAGATCCCTCTTACCACTTCATACCTATTGTAATTCCACAGTGCCCTATTTTTCATGACAGCTGCATTCCTACTAGCTTTATTCCTTACATATTTTTCATGCTTTGTCAGATACTCAGCACTGTTATTTATCCACACCCCAAGATACTTGTACTCATCCACTACTTCTAGCATGAACTCCTGTATTGTATGCTCGCCGCCCTCTTCATTAAATATCATGACGGCAGATTTTTCCTTACTATACTTGAAACCTAATCTATCTCCCTCCTTTAGCACTACATCATCCGCGTATGTTAGTCCAAACAACGACTGTTTAATCCATTCCCCTTGCTTGAAAAAAGAAAGGTTGAAGCCTAGTCCGCTCTCCTCTAGCTTGGTTTCCAACCCTTGCAGGTACAACATGAACAACAAAGGGGACAGAGGACATCCTTGCCTAAGCCCCCGCTGTATCTCTACAGGCCCTGAACATTTTTTCCCATTTTATGAGCACTCTGTTACCTTTATATATATCTTTTAAAAGATTAATTACTCCATCTTCCACATCCGATGTGCCCAGTATGTCCCACAAATACTCCTGAATAACGTTGTCATAGGCTCCCCTAATATCCAGAAATGCTAGCCATAGGGGCCTGTGTTCCTTTTCAGCAATCTCTATACACTGCGTCAACGAAAATATTGTCCTCCAACCTCCTTTGTTTCCGGAACCTATTTTGTAGTTCCCCTAGCACCCCCTCATTCTCCACACAAGCCTGCAATCTATCCTTTATAATCTGCATCACCACCCTGTAAACCACAGATGTCACTGTTATGGGACGATAGTTACGTCAGCTTTGTCCCCCTTTTCCTTGTATATCATGTTCATTCTACTTAATCGCCATTCATTGGGGACTTTCTCATCAACTATCATTTTGTTCACTACCTGTATTAATGTTTGCTTGGATTTCTTTATCAACATAATCGGGATACCATCTGTTCCTGTTGATGTGCCACTAGGAACCTTCTTCTCTGCCCTTTCCCACTCTCCTTGCTCAAGTGAAGCTATTGCAGTAACCGGTCTATCCTCCTTCGATAAATTATGTACAACATTCCTTTCTTTGAAATTTTCTGTCATCTTTGTTCCTATGTGTTTTATTGCTTCATCGCCTTCTAGTTGAATACCCTCCTCTGTAACAATAAACGTTTGTTCTAGCCTAGTCTTATTACTCATTGCATTTAGATGTTTCCAGAATTTTTGAGCTGCTTTTCTATCCTTTCTATTTACTTTTGACATCCACTGGGCACCCTTTCTTCTAATTTTCTCATTAATCAAATAGGATGCTTCCCGTCTACACTTTATAAAGGTATCCCACTTTGTCTACTTCAAATTTTGGTTCCCCCCTCTTCTTGGAATGTCCGTGTTCCCTGGATGCTTCCTGACGTTTCTCTATCGCCCTCTTGACCTCGTCATTCCACCAACTCTTGGGTTTGCGTCTGATGCCGTAGCAGCGGAGCCCCCATGTGCGAGCGTGTGTAGTTGCGCAAAAGCTGGAGTAGCCAGCCGCGGTGCGCGGTGAATCCTGTCAGAGTGGTGCATCGCCCGTCGCGTGGCCTGCAGTTGTAAGGGCCACGCACGCGCCTAGGCCTGCGTCTCTAGGAAGAGGCGTACGCGCAGGGCTTTGCGGTGTTGCACCTTGAGCTTTTGCCAGCTTCGCTTGTGTGCCGTGAAAAGGGTGTCGAACCGGAACTTAACGCGAACAGGAATCAAAACTGAACCGACATTTTTTCGCCATGGAACTGAACCATAACCGGGGCGATTCGAAGGAACCATTCTGGCATACTTTTTCTTTTCAGACAAAGTGAGGTATGGTAGCGCGTAGATTTGCCGAGAGTTGTCCGCGCCAGTGCGAATATGGCACCCGGTCTATGAGACAAGATAATTGAGCGAAGTTTGGTGCCCAGGAAAAACCTAATTGGCGCTTCCAGGCACGTATCCAGCCTCCCCCCTCCAGCTCGAAATTAGTTTGGGCCCCTCCCGAAGAAAATTCCTGGCTACGTGCCTGGGCGCCTACGAAATGTGCTTTCGGCAATCATTAACTTTTGTACCCCAAATTGATGTGAAATCTTGAGTTTATTCGAGTTTCCTCCTTTCACATGTTTGCGTATGGTTTTGAGCGAATAAGTGTGTATACGTTGTTGGGCGAGTCGGTCGTACATACTTTTAAGCGAGGGAAATAGGCAAAAAGAAGGCACAGGCTGTAAAGAAATATGCGTCCGTCCTTGTGCTCTCCTCGTCCGTGCCTTCTTTTGCGAAATTCCCTTGCTTAAGTTTGACCGAATAGTTAGCACTGCTCTAACTCACAAAGCTGTGTCATGTACCATGAATATGTGAAACACAGGCGCAACGACCCAACAGCGTTGTGCAACATTCACTTTCAGAGGCATTCGTTGCCATAGGCAGCTACACTAAATAAGACCCCTCACGATGGCTCTGTGGCTGTGGCGCGCTTGGCTGCTGATCGCGGGTTCAATTATGGCCGCGGGGGACGCATTTCGATGCAAAAACGCGCATGTGCTGTGCGTTGTGAGCGCACTTTGAAGAACCCCATCTGGTCTAAGTTAATTTGGAGCCCTCCACTACAGCGTCTCTGATTGCCCGTGCGTCACTTCGACACCCTAGATATTATTACTATTATTTACAAAATAAAGGATGTATCAATAGATGCGGTTTGTCTTTTCTGAACCTGGAAATTCTTTGTTGAACGGGACGGAAATGAGCAAGGAAAGGCGGGCTTTTGTCAGTGGTAGAGGTAATTAAAAGAACAAATAAAATAGAGAATACACAAAGGGGGCAACGCGGAAATGCAAGTGCTCCCTGACATGCGATAACGATTACGCCCAGAAGGATACCACTGTAATGAAATGTAACTGCGATAAAATTAATTTGCGTTATGCCCGTGGCTGAAACTGTTCTGCTTATAAAACGGCAATCGCCAGCGGGCGGCTTAGGACCGCTGGATGTTGAATTCTTTGTCGGGCTGCCCCTCTTCCTCTCGCTGCCTGTGACCCATTTCCTCTCACGGCCGCACCAGGGGTTCTGTGTGTCTGAGACGAGACGCTTATGCTGGTTAGCGTTCTTTCACAGAACGCTTGGGCAACGGAATACGCGGAGCATTCACAGCAGTCAGCCACGGTTACATCCGCTGTACGCGGGTGGGGTGGGGGGTGAAGACGCATATTTGCCACCGAGTACCCGGGTGTGCGTCCACCAGTGTGCATCACGTGTGGAGGCTGCACTCACTCACGCCACGTACTCACATCACTCACTCCCTCACTCACTCACATTTGAAGGCGGGGAATGTATAGTTATTGTAGAGTACGAGCAGTTTTTTGTGTAAATTTTAAAACTTGATTTGTTTTTTTAAATTTCGCGAACATGGCCACAGGAATTCTTTCTTAACTCCGGCTTCAGCTTAGAAAAGAAGGTATAACCGCAAACATGTAAAGCTGCGTTACGCGGAAACTGATCTACTGACATGTCTTTTACGAATAAGGAAGTATGAAGTATCTATTCTGCTGGCAGCCGAGAGAATTTCCCTAATGAAATTTATTTATTCCCTGGAATTTTCCAGTCCTGGAAAAAACCGAAGAACTTGCCTCTTGTTCTTTGGTTTGGGTGACATGAAGAGCAATTTCTATCCGCGCGGGTTCCGCTTCTCTGGGAATTTAACGGTCTAAAAAATTTTCCTTGCTCAAGCGGTTAGAGCCCCTAACTCCCCACGCAGGTTCTATTGCCCTTCCGGAGCTTCCGCGTACTTCGAAACCAATGGACTATAGTCAACCGACATTTTCGCACAATTTATAGCTAGCTTTAAATATACTGCAAGGAGGTGTCAGAAAATTTTATAGCGATTTTAGTAATTTTTTCAGAGTCCGCACAGCTCATTCTTGGCTATTTCAACAATATAATCTTTCTAAAATTTATCACACTTGACATGCAGGAAGTTACCATTTGTAAGTCTGAAGGTCCTTGTGTAATTAAAGTATTACAACATTAAAAGCATGCTGCATGGTATTGCTGAAAACCACACCATCTATAATGAGAGTATTCTACAAGGCTGAACCTACCTTGTGCCTATGAATACACCCATTTTATGCGAAGTCTTCTAAACGCGAGCAGTTATTTTTTATGTAGAGCATTTAATAGCCATTTAATAACCGACTAACACACAACACCCCCCTCCCTCCTTGTCTTACCCCCTACCCCCGAAAAAAATCCTGGCTACGTGCCTGCTCAAAATTCTATTTATTCTTTCCTTGTCTATATTCTTTGCATACAGCCTTTCATATAAATTTTTCCTCATTCGTCCTACCTGAGAAGTCACAGAATGTAGCAATTATAATTAAGCAATAGGACCTGTTTTTACTACTACACAGGTAGCACCGAAACTTTACGATTCATCCTTCTTTTGGTCAAAGGGTGTTTCAATATTGTTACGCGGATTTTTTTTCTAACGTTTGTGTAATGTTACAGATAAGAATTGTAATAACCTTCTCCCAGCATTAATTATGCATTTAAACAACGTAGCTTCCGCATATATGTTACATCCTCGAAAATGGTGAAGCAGCCCTGCACAAGCTTGCAGGCCCGCCACTTGTGACAGCAGGCAACCGACAACGCTTTGCAAGAACCAACAGTGACGGCGACACTCGAGGTCCACTATATATATATATATATATATATATATATATATATATATATATATATATATATATATATATGTATATCGAAGTGTACGCTTCATTTAAGGAAACATTTTTATTTGACTCGACCTTTCGATCGGAGGACCGATCTTTTTCAAGAGTGACCATACAGTGCATGGGCGCGTGTTCTTATAGCATGGGACTTGACACACAGAAGGCTTAAAAAGAAAAGAAATAAGGAAGAGTAAAGAAAAAAGGGGGAGGGGGCGGCCGGGAGAACGGAACACAACTGACACCTATGGCATATTAGGGAAGCAAAGGTGGCGCGTCGCGTACCCGTGAACTCACTGCACACACACACACACACGCACACACGAAGCGAAAGAGGGAGGCCGGGCTGGGTGCGCACGCGGCTACTGCGACAAGAAAAAAGAAAAAAAAAAGAGAAAGAGAGAGAGAGAGAGAGAAGCAAAAGCAGAGAAAAAGGGGAAAGCAAAGAAGAAACGTGGTGGGGCTTAACAAAAGAAGGGATGCGTCCGCCAATTGTGGGTTTCGGTATGCCTCTGGCCGCGTATGTGCGGCCCCGAGCGGCTCCGAAAGATGGCCCGGACGAGGCCGAACAGGTTGAGACCGCCCAGAGTGGCTCCACATGGTGACACGCGAGCCGCTAAAACCAGATGAGCTTCCCATAGGAGGACCAGATGGAAAGGCTTGTTGACAGGAATGCAAAAAAAAAAAACAAGAGATATAGCACAGAGAAATTTAAAAAAAATAAAAAAAAATATATAAAACATATAATGACCAGAAAAGAAGAAAGAGATGTGGACATATGGCCCTCGCGGGACCAAAGAATGAGTTGAACGGCAGATGGAAACAAGCCGAAACTGACATGCAACAGGGGTATGACCTCAGACGACTCAGTCAGTGGTGGTACTTTGTCTATTAGGGTTGAAATTTTCTTTGGTTTCTGCCATCGAAAGAGACGATAGGGTGCCATGGTTTTCGTTGATGCCCTTTTGCACTGTGTTAAATTTGAAAATAAAGTATGATTCGCGTTGTTCGCGCTCCCGGGTGTTTTTAAAGCTACTCTGCAATATCGTTACTTTAAGTTTGTCAAACTCGTGGCCTTTTTCGCGGAGGTGTCTCGATAGTGGGAGGCCAGGGAGAGATTGAGTATGTGAGCGGTGGTTATTAAATCTTAATCGGAAGGAATCGTCTGTTTGGCCAATGTACTGCATCTGACATTCGCCACACTCGAGCATGTAAACAACATTACTGGAATCGCAGTCCTCTCGGATAACATGTTTGAAATCTGAATGGGTACTTTTAGTCAGTGCTGTGGTTTGCATGTGTTTGCAAACTTGGCATCTGCTCTTTCCGCAAGGTGTGCAACCCACCGGCCTCGGTTTATTAACCGTTGAGTGCACAAGGTGATTTTGTTAATTTTTTGGCCTTCTGTATGTTACCCGGGGGACCAATGGAAAATGTTTTGAGAGCCGCTCACTTTGTTCTATGATATTGAAGTGTTTTTGAAGGATTTTGTTAATATTCGGTAGGTTGTCTGTGAATGTCAGTACTAGATTAGAGCGATGCGGTGTTGGCGGGGATTCCGCAGGGATGTGATTACGGTTAGTAACTTCCGCCCTTTTAATGGCATCGTCGATGATTGAAGGCGGGTAGCGCTGTTTCTTTAGAATTTCGGCCATGTGTTTAGCATTTTTTTGAAAATCTGCTCGAGAGCAAATGCGTTTGAATCGGATAGCCTGTGAGTACGGAATTGAAGTTTTGCAATGGCGTGGGTGGCAACAGTTGAAATTAAGATACTGTTGTCTGTCTGTGGGTTTTTTATAAACGCTAGTGATTAATGCACCCCTGTCAACACGAACAAGCACATCAAGGAAGTTAATGCTATTAGTTGAGTACGTGTGTGTGAAAGAGATATTTGGATGATATTTGGATGTGTCAAGTCCCATGCTATAAGAACACGCGCCCATGCACTGTATGGTCACTCTTGAAAAAAATCGGTCCTCCGATCGAAACGTCGAGTCAAATAAAAATGTTTCCTTAAATGAAGCTTATACTTCGATGTATATATATATATATATATATATATATATATATATATATATATATATATATATACACACACGAGGGTGGCGCTTGTGAACACTCTCAAGGTTCGCTTACAAGCAAAATATAAATACCCACGAAAGCAGCAGATTGGACAGCCGTCGCCGTAGCTCAGTTGGTAAGAGCACCGGACGCGATATTCGGAGGTCGTGGGTTCGGATCCCACCGGCGGCATGGTTGTTTTTTAAGTACTCTAATGTCCCACTGATAAGCACAACACATAAAAAAAATATTGCTCCCTTCATAAGTTTGTCAAACGGGCCCCTCATTTCATTTAACTTATCTGCTATATATATATATATATATATATATATATATATATATATATATCACGTTAAATCAAGCTTATGTGCCCATTACTGATGGGCACTTAAGTGACAGCGGAGAATCGGTAACCAGTTTTCAAACGAAATAATGGAGATGTGTATGCAGCCTATGCCGAGCACAATCTAAGACGCAACTGCAAATGAAGCCGGTAATTTTTTTTTCCTTTATTTGTTTCTTAGAACATGTCTAAGGGGGGCCGAAGCTAAAAGCGTAACAACGCCTGACGGGGTCTCGGCCCCCCAATACAAATTCATCACACAAAAAATGAACTACTACAGTTCGGCAAGCAGCATTGCATATTGTGAGCCAAACAAATTTTGGGTCATCAGAAAAGGAAAGTAAACAAACAAAATCACATGAAAAACACATGCAAATGCACATTCACTGATTAGAACTTATGTTGTAGAAAATGAACATTTTTTAGAAAACAAAAACAAAACAAGAAAGCAGACAACAACGGAAGTGGCAAAGCTATTGCGCCAGGAACGAAAAATATAAAAAAAGTCTTATTTGACAGAAAAGAACAAAGGAACGCACAGAATATATATTATTGTCTTGCGTTTCTTCTTGATTCAAGTTATTACCTAGCAACCACCTATCATTTTTCTGTCCACAGCTCACTGTGCTGTGCTTAACATTTATAATAAACTGCACATCTCCAACCAAAAATTTTAATTTTAGCACGTTTCCAATCCAACTCGGCCCCTTCATCAGGGGTGACTGAGGGCAGCAGCTAGGGTCTTTTAAGTATGGATGGGAGGGGGGGGGGGGGTGAAAGGAACCACAGCTGTGATGTGAAAGGCGTGGGGGAGGGGGGTTAAGGCTGTTAGTCACGTTGTCCCACTGTGGGGAGGCGGTCAATGGCAACTTTTTTTTCCGTTGAGTTGAAGAGCGAAGTCCCTGGCCATATACTGGGGGCAGGTTTCCTTTTGTGCGGATGATGTTGTTCGAAGTGGCGTGGATGTGCCAGGATTCCAGAAGGAGCCATTCGTGGTAATTTGCTTCGGTCCCGAGGATGCGGGTTTCTTCGAAGTTGATGCTATGGTCGGAGTCCTTGGAATGTTGGGCTACTGGACTGCACTCTCTTGCGAAGTTGCGGACGTGGTTTTTGTTGTCGAATTCTTTATTTGAAATTTTTGGTTTCGCCGATGTAGCTTGCGTCGCAGTCAACGCAAGGAATTTTGTAGACAATGCCTTGGGCTCTTTCTCTCCGCGGCCGGTCTTTGGGAACAGGTAGGCAAAGCGCAACAGTGTTTGTGGGCTTGTGCGCAACCTGGAGACCCCCGCTACTGCCCTATCTAGACACTAGCTACTGCCCTCAGTCACCCCTGATGAAGGAGCCGAGTCGGCTTCGAAACGTTGGGTTAAAATTAAAATTTTTGGTTGGAGATGTGCACTTTATTCTGTCTTCAAACCCAACCAGACAGGCAAATCTGTCAGAATGTTTAGTTTTCAATCTGCGCTTAACATAGAATTTTAGACGTTAATTTTCAATGTTACTATACAACACTGCAACTGGCATAACATTTTTATAACTATTTTTATGTTCAGTGCTACTTGTGAACAGAGGCTAAAGAAAGTGATCCACGCCTTCATGTGATCTGCCATTTCTTTTTTAAGATACGTGTTTCCGGTTTTGTGCGAATGACAAAAAAACGCGTGGTTTTGTAAAAAACCTGAGTTGATTTTTCTTGGTGCATGTGCTGTGGGCGCTCTGTGTCTCTTTCCGCTAAAACCATTTTACTTGCCTTCGCATCATGTGCCGACTGTAGTGCAAAGCAAGTAATTATTGCAAAATTTATTTAGCAGCGCCGAAATTCGGGCTTGTTGGTTCACACTTCGGAGCAATAGTGCAACAGGACAAGGGACCAAGAACGAGTAGACACACGCAGCGCTAGGAGTAGGCACACACAGTAGGTTGCTCAGCGGCTCCAATTATGCATATTCATGGGGGTAAATGCAGATATTTTGTTTTTCTTTATACACAAAGCGCTGTGTAAGAAGAGATGAACAAACCTTCGTCCATTCGGAAAAAGCGGCGTGTTTATAATTCAAGGGTTTCCAATATTTGGTTCCAGAGAAGAGACAATGGCGTCTCAGTGCCGAAGGGCGCGTAGTTCTCCAAGAATGCTTACCAGTTCTCCGCACTGAACACTTAGTAAGTATAGAAAGCGATCCAGATCAGCGTCCGCGCTCGTTGAACCTCAATTCCTTGCATGGAATTGGCTGCAAAGCGGAAGCACAAACAGCGGAGCTTTAAATTCAAGCGCGGCCAGTCACTACGCGCGCGTTGAGAGCGGCTGTGGTTCAGGCTACATAGAAAAAGGCGCAGACGTCGCTGTTGAAAGGGAGAGTAGAAAAATGCGCCGGGAAGTTGTGACGAACAAGAATAAACAGTACACCCAATGTCGACGCGACATGGGAGCCAGTTTGCGTAGAAACATTTAAGCACACGCAGGCGAGACCGTGCTGGAGCAGTTACGTATGCGAACCCTGTCTCCTTCCCTGCGTCCCTGAGAAAGTTTGCATGCCCTCAAGCAGAGATAAATGGTGAACCCTTCAAGGTAGGAAAGCGTAAAAAAATTCCCGACCTCTCTCTTACGAGTGCTAGAAAAGGTAGTGGTAAATTTTGCTCACTTTATTTCGGACATATGAATGTTCGCGCTAAATTTTAAAAATGAGCCTCCCAAACTATGAAATTGGTAGGTGTGTCTTTACCCCTAGCGTGAAAAATTTGTAGTGTACTGAACTGCACCGTAACTAACGTAGCCCGATTAAAGCACCGGATAGGGAACCGGCCCGTGAAAGCCGCCGGTGGCACAGACCGCGCTGTGGGGCGCACCACAAAGCAACGGTACATGAGGTATAGCTATAAGGTCGTCGTCAGCTCGCATGGCTAGAAAGCACCGCAGGCAGGGGCAACTGGCGCTGTCAAGGCCTCGATTTGACTGACGTTTTGTTTCTCTTTTTAGCGCCGCGCTGTACCTAAGCGAATAACACGGTGTCCCTAGGCCCTAGGGTGTTTCTCCAGTGACCGCCGCATTTATTAAACCACCACGAGCCGTTTGAAAGTCGAATTAAACGCATACAGATGGTCTTTCACGTTGTCCTGATGTTTTCTGCAGAAAAGAAAAGGTTTCTCTGCGTAGCCACAATACGCGCCCAAGTCGACAGGCTTATTTGTTGTTCCCTATCGGGGAATCCTCGGGAAGATTTGTTTACCACGCCATTTTGTATTCCTCGATTGACGATTGGGTTCTTCGCCTGGCTCGTCGCAAATGCTCTGCCGCACTTTGGTGGTGCATCACCAGTCAGTTTCGCACAATCGTGTTACTCTCATGGCTGCGACAAGCCAGTGGGGAGACAGTTCGACAGGACGCACAGGAAGCGTCTCCTTCATCGCTGAATCGGGCCGTCCTCACGTTCGATACGCAGGCGCAGCGTGAAATAGCTGTGTGTGTTATTACATGTGACTGTGGCCCAAGAACCTTGCTGATGGTAGCACGAGACATCGTACATGTGCACATGACTTCTTCGGGGACTCTGCTCTCGCTTTTGTGGAAATAACAGCTCGACCAGTGCGGTAAGTTCCGTACCATTCTTTACCTGGAAGAAATGTGGTGTGTGTTTGAGCGCACTTTGATCTAGTACTGACGAAACATGTACAGTATTTATCGTGAAGACTCAAAACTTTCCCCGCCTCAACCGCTGGCTCATTTGCGGTGAAACTGCACACATAGCTTGCGTTTTATGGTAACTTTTGTATTGTATCAAGTTTGACAACGGTACTTACTTAATTGAGCCGTGCATGATGCGAAAACGTAATCGTCTACGCAGAGATCGGCGAACTAAAACCCCCAGACGACGTTTTTTCGCTAGATGGATGGATGGACACTTGAGGCCTTGCCCTTTGTAACGGGCGGGCAGCACTAGGTTGGGCACCCGGATCAAAAACAAAAAAAAAAACGAGAAGATGAAAGCGCACAAGGAGAGCAAGAAAAAACGCACAAGAAAGAAAAACAAAACAAAAAAGACGCAAAGGCTAAAGTCAGGAGGTGGGGGTTCGCTCATTGACCTCGCTCACGTCCGACTCTGCGGTTTCGCGCGGTTACACAGTGCTCCACCAAAGAGTAAGTCCTAGCTTCGTTCGCAGCACCCCCTCGCCCTTGTCCTTGGAGCTGTCTCCTTTGTCGTCCACTGCAGGACCGTGAAACCCGAGCAAGCGCCTCCTCTGCCCGAGGAGGCGCTGCCCGTGCGCCTGTTAGGATGCCTCGATGCCAGCTCTGCCGGGGTGGAGACAACTTCAGCGGCGCCGCCATATTGAATCACACGGGATCAGCGGCGCTAGCGTTTGTAACAGCGCCGTTCATACTATTCTGTAGTTCCCCTAGCACCCCCTCGTTCTCCACACAAGCCTGCAATCTATCCTTTATAATCTGCATCACCACCCTGTAAACCACAGATGTCACTGTTATGGGACGATAGTTACATCGGTTTTGTCCCCCTTTCCCTTATATATCATGTTCATTCTACTTAATCGCCATTCATTGGGGACTTTCTCATCCACTATCATTTTGTTAACTACCTGTATTAATGTTTGCTTGGATTTTGGTCCTAGCTTCTTTATCAACATAATCGGGATACCATCTGGTCCTGTTGATGTGCCACTAGGAACCTTCTTCTCTGCCCTTTCCCACTCTCCTTGCTCAAGTGAAGCTGTTGCTGTGACCGGTGTATCCTCCTTCGATAAATTATGTACAACATTCCTTTCTTTAAATTTTTCTGTCATCTTTGTTCCTATGTGTTTTATTGCTTCATCGCCTTCTAGTTGAATACCCTCATCTGTAACAATATTCCTTTCTTTAAATTTTTCTGTCATCTTTGTTCCTATGTGTTTTATTGCTTCATCGCCTTCTAGTTGAATACCCTCATCTGTAACAATAAACCTTTGTTCTAGCCTAGTCTTATTACTCATTGCATTTAGATATTTCCAGAATTTTTGGGCTGCTTTTCTATCCTTTTTGTTTACTTTTGACATCCATTGGGCACCCTTTCTTCTAATTTTCTCATTAATCATATAGGATGCTTCGCTTCTACACTTTATGAAGGTATTCCATTTTCTGTCTACTTCAGATTTTGGTTTCCCCCTCTTCTTGGAATATCTGTGTTCCCTGGAGGCTTCCTGAGGTTTTTCTATCACCCTCTTGACCTCCTCATCCCACCAGTTCTTGGGGTTTGGGTCTTTTCCCTTTTAGCTTTACACGCACTTTAGCTTGCTCCAGCTCCAGTAATCGAGTTAATTTGGTATAAGTCCATTCTGTTTCACTATCCTCAAAAATTAATTTCTCGATTTGTTTGGCTGCTGCTTCCAATTGCTTTTCTGAGTAAAAATTCCCCTTCGATTGTTCATCTCGCTTCAGTCCTACATTGGTTTTTCTTCTGAAGCTCAACTTGATGCGCTTGTGGTCACTACCTAGACTTCTGGAACCATGTTCATCTATGCTCATTACCCCTAATCTATTATACATCCTCTGTGACACTAGTGCATAATCTATCGTCGAGTGCAGACTCCCCGCCTCCCATGTTATGAGCCCTTCACACTTCTCGGTACTGTTGCATATAACTAAATCATGCCTGTCACACATGTCCTGCAGCATGCTTCCTGTCGAATCTGTGCACCCTTCCAGGTGTTCTATATGTGCGTTCATGTTGCCTAATATAATTATCTCGCCCTGTCCTCCTAGCTCATCAATGTCGCTTGCAATACATTCTAACATTTTCCTGTTTTCCTCTTTGGCATTAGCTCCTGTCCACAGGTATACAAAGCCAAGGAGTGTTTGCTTGCCTGCCACTGTTCCTTTTAGCCATAAATGTTCCTTGCATCCCAGTTTAACCCTTTGAAAAATCATACTTTTATGAATGAATGCCTTAATTCCACCCCCCTTTCTGCTGCCCTCTGTTCCATTGCAATATTCCCATGCATAGTCTGGGTTACAGGGTGGTTGCTCCATGTCTCTAAGATGCGTTTCCACTAAACCATATACCATTAATTCCTCCTGCTCTTCTATTTCCTCCCATTTCAGTCTATTCCTGCCACCTTGCATGTTAATGAAACCTATATCTGAATTAACTTGGCCCTGGCGCTTGCGTCTCTTTCTTCCCCTATGGTTCCATTGTCCCTTTGATCTTAATTCTTCCTTCTCTACAATGGTTCCCTCAGAGCTCTGGGTCCCCCCGAAAAAGCTGTTGCCTGGCGACCTATCCTACTACCCATCCTCTTGCCAGTGGCACCACCGTAGTGAATTCCATCCTGTGTAAAAGGGTGGGGCCTGACCTCGTACACTTCCCTGTTGACTTCCATCACCCCGTATCTTAGTCGTCGATTCAATACATGGCTTGCACTGACGTCGTAGCTGGGAACCCTGGGATACTGTTCCGCCATGTTGGTGCAGTCGCAGCGGCCGTGGTGCACTCGATGCAATTCGCGCGTACGGTGTACTTCGACGGCGTTGCGATGGTTATCTGTGCTGTTGTTGGATGCTCCAACCGCACTTGTTGGGCGAAATCAACAAACACAAACTTTTTTCGTCTTCCAAAGGTCATCGAGCATCAAGGTGACCGTACGAAAGCTTTATGCGCGAAGCGACGGGAGGTGTGGCTGGCTCGTATAAAACGTGCCGATCTCAACACCGAAAGGACGGGCATACGTGTTTGCGGCGCCCACTTCGTAAAAGGTAAGTCCGTTGCATACGCACAATGTTTATTTAGGTGCATGACGTACAAGCATAGCGGAAAATCTCATTTTAAGCAAATTTTTCTTGCATTTTGTAGGCAGACCATCAAAACTGTGGGAGGAGACGGACCCGGACTGGGCCCCTACGCTTTTGCTCGGCTACAGCGCAAAACATGGTGATCCCGGTCGCCACGCTCGCGCGGCAAGACGACGGACCCAGAAACGCGCGGCTCAAGCGGAGTGTCAGGCTGAGGAGTCGGGAACAATGGAGGCTACGAATCCAAATTAACATTGGGCACATCTCTGCGAAGGCACACGTTACTGTCGATCTTGTCGCGCGACCGGACCGTCGAAAACGGCAACAGCGATGAGCTTGATCACTTAATGCGGGCCATAGTGCGCGACGCGACAGGCGAGACCTAAATTGTTGGTCGACAAATCTGTAGCGAGCGATAACAATCTCTCCACGCATGACCGTTTCTTTTTTGCGCAATAACTTGTTGGGTTTCCAAACTAAGATAAACCAGCAACGGTTCCTTTCATATGCCCATAAAAATAGAATAACTCGTGATTTAATCTGAAGTCGTCCAGGTTCAGTACATATGAAGAAATGAATCACTAGCCTGACAGTTTGTAAACAGTTCTTTTTAAAACTTTACTGAGTGATTGCTTACACTCAGTCACTTGTGGATTTAATAACCGTTATTTCTTTACTCTATTCCTTACAAAGATCAATGCCCTGCGGCTTACCTCTCCAAGTAGAAGCACCTTGTCACCTTGCAGCTGTTTTGCCGACAGTCCCTTCACCCAGCCGCTAGTGAAATAATTATGCGCCTCGGTGGACTTAAACGCCTTCATTTCTTCAAGGGTCAGAAAGCTTGCAGAAAAAACAAGGTAATTGACGATGTCACCGTAACAAATCTCTGGAAATATGTCGGCATCGCTTGTGTCCGTTCCCGGCCGCAGCATGAACGGGTCGATATTATCGCAGAGACGCACTTTTTCCGCATACCGAACGCGCTCCGACCCCGTAAGATCTAAGCGGTAGGTAGCGTCTAAAGGCTGCTTACTGAGAAGCGGCGGCATGCCACACAAAAGGCAACAAAATTGCACGTGTTACCACTAGCGAGGAAACGCGTGCGATACGCACTCCACCGACTCCGCACAGACTGCACCAACATGTCCGCCGCAGCGCGCACCGCCGGACGTGACGTCACATGCAAACCATGTATAATCTAATTACACGGTCAGCCTCAACGCCCCTCCTTTCCATTTTGCCAGCCTGCCTCTGGACCTCTGGGATTGTGCATATGGTCACATGCACGCTCTCAGAGGCCTCTCTAAAGCCTACGCATCCCCACTTCCAACTGCTTCTCGAGATTCTGGCTCCTCCCCTGCAGCACATCATTGAGACCAACCAGCATGGATTACGACAAGGTGTTCGCCATCCATGCTGCCCCCCACCACCTCCCGGGCTTTGGCCATTGCATCTACCATGCACTTCCCCGACTGAGCCTCCACCTGCACCCGCCTGTCCGCCTTCACTGGCGTCAGAACGCCTCTCTCAACCCTCGCTACGTTCGAGTCCCCAACCCCCAGAACCCTCCTGCGCCCTAACCGTTCGCTTCCTAACTGCGACTGTTTGCCTCCGCATCGCTCTAGCTGTCTCTCCTGCCGTCGTACGCTATTGTCGCGAGTCTCCATGCCCGTCTTTACCTCTTTCACCTCTTTCTCTCAAAGCTCGCTGCGCTACAGCACTGTAGGATCGACGAGCCTCGTCCCCCTCCTGACACTGCTCCGAACCGGGGTGCCCTGCCGGCCGCGACCTGAGCGCTTCTACCTCCTTTTCTAGCTGGGTCCGCTTTTCCCGCTCCTCTTTCATCTCGGCAACAATTCGCTCCAACAGGGCGGCATTATCCTCCCGCTTTTTAAGCGACCCTAGCCTGCGGGAATGTTGTGCCCTCTGTCGGCTTCGGATGGAGTCTCTGGCACGACATATTCAGGTGCTCAATGGTCTCCTCCGCGTCGCCACACGCTCGGCATAGGGCTGCCTGTGCTTCTGGTGTTGTATCGCAGCGACGGCTGTACTCTAGTGTTCGCAGCGCTCCGGCACGGGCCTCAAACAGCAATGTGCTACCCAGGCCGTTGTCAAAAATCTTTTCGGGTCCGATGCTGTTCTTGCACTCGCGGTACACAGCCAGTGTCAGTTTTTCGGCGAGCGTCTGCAGCCTTTGCTGATTCTCATTTTCCTGGACCTGTCTCCTTGCCTCCCGTTTTCATGCCGTTGCCGATTCAGCATTATGGGTGTCTGGAAAAGGCCATACCTGCCTTCTATCAAATGGCGGTAGTGGCGCCATCTGTTTTCAGCGGTGGAAAGCATCACGGTAAGGCCGCCGAGGCGAGCGTGGTAAACAATATTTTTTGAAAGGTTAAATCAGTTGTTCGATATTTTTTCCGCTGAATTAGCCGAAAATGTTGTAAGCGGCTCAGTTGAAGCAGACGAAATGGCAGGAACGGCATATTCAAAGGGCCCGCGCTTCTTGGAACGCTCACCTCGGCGGCCGCGTTGCGACGCTTTCCACTGACAACAGATGGCGTCACTTGTACCCTTGTACAGGTAGTGAACAAAATGATAGTGGATGAGAAAGTCCCCGATGAATGGCGATTAAGTAGAATGAACATGATATATAAGGGAAAGGGGGACAAAGCAGACGTAAGTAACTATCGCCCCATAACAGTGACGTCTGTGGTTTACAGGGTGGTGATGCAAATTATAAAGGATAGACTGCAGGCTTGGGTGGAGAACGAGGGGGTGCTAGGGGAACTACAGAATGGGTTCCGGAAACAAAGGAGGTTGGAGGACAATCTATTTTCATTGACACAGTGTATAGAAATTGCGGAAAAGGAACATAGGCCCTTATTGCTAGCATTTCTGGATATTAGGGGAGCCTATGACAACGTTACTCAGGAGCATTTGTGGGACATATTGGGCACATTGGATGTGGAAAATGGAGTAATTAATCTTTTAAAAGATATATATAGAGGTAACAGAGTGCTCATAAAATGGGAAAAAAATGTATCAGGGCCTGTAGAGATACAGCGGGGGCTTAGACAAGGATGTCCTCTGTCCCCTTTGTTGTTCATGTTGTACCTGCAAGGTTTGGAGGCCAAGCTAGAGGGGAGCGGACTAGGTTTCAACCTATCTTTTTTCAAGCAAGGGGAATTGATTAAACAGACATTACCGGGACTAATATATGCGGACGATATAGTGATAATGGCTGACAACAAGGAAGACCTGCAGAAGTTGTTAGACATATGCAGTACAGAGGGAGATAGATTAGGCTTCAAGTATAGTAAGGAAAAATCTGCAGTCATGACATTTAATGAAGAGGGCGGCGAGCATAGAATACAGGAGTTCGTGCTAAAGGTAGTGAATGAGTACAAGTATCTTGGGGTGTGGATAAATAACAGTGCTGAGTATCTGACAGAGCATGAAAAATATGTAATGAATAAAGCTAGTAGGAATGCAGCTGTCATGAAAAATAGGGCACTGTGGAATTACAATAGGTATGAGGTGGTAAGAGGGATCTGGAAAGGGGTGATGGTCCCTAGCCTGACCTTCGGGAATGCGGTCCTGTGTATGAGGCCAGATGTTCAAGCAAGGCTGGAAATTAGGCAACGGGGAGTAGGGAGGTTAGCTTTGGGAGCACATGGCAATACACCAAATCAGGGGGTACAGGGTGATATGGGATGGGCGTCTTTCGAGAGCAGAGAGGCTAGCAGTAAGATATCATTTGAGGAACGATTGAGAAGGATGGAGGAAAAGCGGTGGGCTAGGAAAGTTTTCAGATACCTGTATATAAAGAATGTTGACACGAAATGGAGAAAGCGAACTAGAAAATTGACAAGCAAATATCTGGACAGCAGTAAGGGGGCAAATCAGCAATTATCGGTTAAGAAAAAGGTTAAAGGAACAGAGAGAGCTTTGTGGAAAACAGGGATGCTGACGAAATCGGCACTAGAAACATACCGGACCTTTAAACAGGAAATTGTCAAAGAAAATATCTATGATAATTGTAGGGGAAGTTCTTTGTTGTTTGAGGCCAGGACTGGAGTTTTGCGGACTAAGAAGTATAGAGTCAGGTACCAGGAGATAGACACTTCGTGCATTGCGTGCGGAGAGGAGGAGGAAACGGCTGAACACTTGATACTTTTCTGTAAAGGGCTTCACCCTACAGTGGAAGGCAGCGGAGCTGACTTACCCAAGGCATTGGGGTTTAGGGATAGTGAAGGGAAAGTGGATTTTAAGAGGTTAGAAGTAACCAAGCGAAGGTTATCTGATTGGTGGCTAAAAGCAAGACAGGAGTAAAATTTCACAAGACATGGCTAGGTGGCTTGAGCCACCGCCCGATGTAAAGGGTTCAGCCGTATCCATCCATCCATCCAGCGAAAAAACGTCGTCTGCGGGTTTTGGTTCGCCGATCTCTACGTAGATGATTACGTTTTCGCATCATGCACGGCCACGGAGGAAGACTCTTTAGGAGTGGAAACTCCGCTGTCTGCGGCGACCACAAAAAAGTTGGGATGAGGCTTAGCTAAAGTGTTAAGCCTGGATATCTCGAAGCGAAAAGCTTCGTGGCGATGCTCGTGGTTTAGGTCAGACGACGGAGGCAGCGCGCGGCGGCGACGACGGCTGCGGCAGCAGCGGCCACCTGCGCTCCGCGTGATGTCACTCGGTTTCGCGCATGCGCAGCTGTGGCAAATTTGTAGTGTGGCCCACGCGAAGCCCGGTGTTGACGAGCCTAGTGAAGTTTTTTCGCTTCAAAAGGTCACAAGCCCGCGGAGCCACTATCATGCTGGCGGCCTGGAAAGAAATTACCGCCGTTTCGGTTGCCAAGGCAACCGGAGCGTGTTGCTCCCGTTTGGCCGCGCGTGCCTGACTTTTGTTGAGGGCACTCTAGCGCGCTTCTTTACCGCTGGTAGGCCGAAGAGCAACTGGTGCTGCGCTTCAACCATTTGAGCACAGTAAAAAATAAAATGCGCTCTTTTCCATTACTGCTATAAGATGATCTGTAGGCTAATAAGGTGGATTGTTGAGCTAGTTGGTGCATGATCGAATAAATGGCAGCGGAAAGTAAATGAAGACATCGAAGAAACACACAGACGAGGACGATGCTGCCTCGTCCTCGTCTGTGTGTTTCTTCGACATCTTCGTTTACTTTCCGCTGCCATTTATTCGATGATCTGTAGCTTCTGGTTGTACGCAGGGCTTTTGTTTGACACCCGCGCGATGACTTTGATTGGATGGGTATAAGCGCTGCTGGCATTCGTCGAAGGCAAACATGCCTTTATGTTCGTCGAGTATGTGACCACGCTGAGTTTCATCTGCTGGAGGAGAACGCGGGCGTCGTACGGCACAGCGTTTATGACTACACGTCCACCGAGAAGGAGACAAGTGGCTGAAACTTCTCACCTTGCTCACCTTCTCCCTGCAACACTTGTAACTGCTTTTGCAATTTTGAACAGAACACCTGCATCCCATCTTAGTCTAGCAAATTCCGAAGGAGGCCGCACTGCGCGTAGCAGCGGTGTATTACGGCCCTCGAACAGACACCGACAAGAACTGTTGCTGTTTGACTTAAGGGCGCCGAAATACAACGTCACGGTGTGCCCGCTGAAGTTAGCACCCATGTCGTCTGCTTGTCGTCTGCTTTGAGCACGTGCCGCTGGTGAGCGCGTCGGAGCCGCCTTCCCGGGCGTAGCATTTTTTTTTTTTGCTGCGGCTTCTACGACACGCCGCATGGCGCCGCCACTGCATACGGCCCCGTTGGCGCATACAATTGTGACCTTAACTGGTCGCCTGCGCTCGCTCGCGCTTTTCACCTCCTAAATAGTCTCCGGAGTTTCACCTCCTAAATAGTCTTGCTCCGTGTGCATGGCTCAACTAAGTAAGTATCGTTGTCAAACTTGATACAATACAAAAGTTACCATAATACGCAAGCTCTGTGTGCAGTTTCGCCCCCAAATAAGCCAGCGGTTGAGGCCCGTTTCACATGCTGTGGCTGGACCGAAAATATCTGGCGTAGTTGGTGAGGCCGCAGTGCGATTTTCGGTCAGTGCTTTCACATGCAACACCGACACAACGAATTCGGTCAGAGGAACAGGCATGGTTGCTTGATGTTTGCATAGGCAACCCATTATTAAACGCGACAGAAACGTCACACGGAATGTGTTAATGATTTTATCACCAGCATAATTTTAAATGCAAGGCAATATTCCGTATGTTTTCATAAGAATAAACAGTTTTGCTTCCACCGCGGTAAGAGCTCCCACGTGACCGCACGTCGCACGCCGTCTCAGCGGTCCCCATTGGTCAGTCGCAGAGCGAACGCACCGACACCGCGACTGAATACCAACCGGACGGAACTCGACTGCAAGCCGTCTGTGACTAGACCGACGGCTCTCCCATAGAGTTTCTTACTATTGACTAGAGGGAAAGTTGCACCGGCGCTGCAGCTGTACCTCCATGGGCGCGCAAAGCATCATGGCGCGATGAGCTGCTTGGTGCGGGACAGTAGGTTCTTTTTAGGAACACAGAGTGGCGTTACTGAGATGTCCCATTCCGTATCCATGGCGGGTGAGGCTGTTTTTACAACAAATCCAACTAGGGCGGGGCCTTGTCTTTTCTCGGTGTCGGTCATCGGGTGCGAGTAGCAACACCGGTTGGACTACCTTGCGACGATTGTGTGGAACAACAGCTACGGCGAATCGTGTGCACGTACCCAGTACAGGTCCTAGAGATAATATCCCGTTCATTTGGAATTGTTTGTACGGCAGGTTGCTCAAGCCTTTCTAGAGTGCTCGAACGGCACACTGAGGAGTCGACTTGCATCATCTACGACTGGCCTAGGGCTCGTGCATCCACATTCGTGCATCCACATTCCCATGGGTCGTGTTTAACTTCACAACAGAGCACGCCGTTGGACAAGTGTGGACTGCACAGTGTTTGCTTTTATTTTTTTTTGCGCGGTGTGAGCCGATCGCTTCCCGCTCATGACGCAGTCTAGTTTCGGTTCAAAAACGTTTCCTTGCTCAAAGGCACGGCTTGCACAGTGCACAGAGATATCTATGGACGTCTCGCTAACAGTTAACCCTTCCCGGTGCAAATTAAATTTCTCCAATATGATATTGATATCATGAGGCCAGCATGTATTTTTTGAGGAAGATAGTGGAACAAGATCATAAAATGAGTTCTGTCGGTTCATGCTCGATTCCAAATGGAATCACTGGGAATTATTGAAATTCGAATAGGAGACAAGCGCTGGTTCTTTTGAAAAGTGGCGTCTAAGAAGCTGCACCACTGTGTTCCCAGTAACCACATTTACAGCCTTGAGCTCCCAGCATCTTTTTGCACTGACTACAAATTAGTTTTGAAATATGCATATGGTGAAGGTACTCATTGTAAGTGGGTGCTTGTATCATTGAATTCTGCCTTGTTCAACAGTATCATGCAGCGTATATAATATGGATTTTCCCACAGTGACTTTCTTGGATGCACAGCTTGAATCGTTTAGTGCGTTTGTTGGCTTTTCGAAGATAGAAGGCTGATTGCTTTCAACCTTCGGCATAGCTTCACTACCACTCAGTTCTGAATCATCCTGCAGTTTTCTAATTGCTGCCATGGGCGATATTCCATAGAGGTTCAATGTGCTAAGGTGTTGAGTTTGTGCCATGAATGCCATTTCTTCTTTGTCGAAAGATGTTTACTGTTAGATATAGACGGCGCAACAAGAGATATTTACACAGCAGAAGCAGTGACAGGTAACTCAAATATGACCACGCTGCTTATTCTTCAACAGGGCCTCCAAGTGCCAGCGATTCCATTTAGAATCATTTGTGAAATAGTTCAGATCTTCTGTGTTTTGCAGAAAGTCCATTTCAGAGGACCAACTTGAGACTTATTTCTACAGCTCCTTATGATTAGAGAAAAACAATGGTTTCCTGTCGTCCACAAACAGTGCAAGAGAATATGTGGTGCTAGCCAATGGTTACAGCAAAGCGTACTAGTTAGCATGTGTCTGTCAGGTGAAAGGCTGCTAACATTTGATGAAGTGCTAAACGTTGGAACTACTGCAAAAACAGGACTTTCTTGCTCAGACTGGTGGCCTCTAAATTTGATCATCCAATTGTAATCACTGGGCCTGAAATTGTTAGGAGCTTGTGTGTCCACGCTATAGAAAATCATACGCCCATTAGTATGCCATCAATTTCCCTGGATATTTTTTTTTGCATACAT
Source organism: Amblyomma americanum (assembly GCF_052857255.1). Taxonomy (NCBI): domain Eukaryota; kingdom Metazoa; phylum Arthropoda; class Arachnida; order Ixodida; family Ixodidae; genus Amblyomma; species Amblyomma americanum. The sequence goes on from NC_135497.1 coordinate 403,471,418, forward strand.
CCTTGCTAGTGCATGTGCAAGAGCGATGTCTCATTCATGCAGTAATAATTATTCTACGGCGATGGTTATTTGAATTACAGGAATTACAGCCTTCTCAAGCACCTGAAATTGCTAGAACAAATCTGGGAAAGCTTAACTTAGTGGCAAGCCTACAATTGGCAAAGCAAATGAAGGATCAGTAAAGCAAACAATTACCTTGGATTATTTAGGTGCTGATGATAGGAAGCCCTTGACCACACTTAGCACTTTTTCAACAGGCAGTATAGGCAGTTCCTGGCATGTACTGGGCGACAGTGAATTGAGTGAATAATATAACCTTCATGTAAATTTCTTTCCCTGTGCCAATGCCAGCAAAGTTTTTTCATGTACTGCATACCTCGCTGGCACTGGGCCAAAAACTTGGCAGAAACTGAGTGAGCAAAGGCCAAGTGACACAATAAAAAAACTTTATTTTTCATCTCAAAAGAAAGAAAACTTAATGTTAGATCTTCAGGGAGCAATACAATGTCAAGCAACAGATCCAGGACGATGCACACTGTACTTGGAAGAGTAAACCTTACCATCACAGAAAGATACTACGTGCTTCACTAAAAAAATGTCTGTTCAGGGTATCCAACACATATTAGGGAATAGCACATGAAGACTAAAGTAACGTTGACATCAAGTCCAACACCATGTGTGCCACATCAATGTTAAAAATTGCCTGGAAAGCCTGAGATGACTGAGCTGCATACTTTCAAAAGACCACAAAAGTTACTCTTCAAGCTAATATGAAAATATTGCCTGCTGCTCAAATTTTTAATAGTTGCAACTGATTTTGCGACAAGCAGTGTCCACACAATACAAGGCCAAGGCAGGCAACCTGTGATTCAAAATTAGATGTCTGCTGTCAGTGCTTGCATGTGTTCATCCTCTGAATGAGATAATGGTATTATGCACCAACACGGTCCCTATCACAGTGTGCAGATACAGTGGCAAATATATAAAAGTTGCAGGTATCGGATTGATAAAAGACAAATTGAACTGTTGGATATGTTTGTGAGTAATCTCCTTGTGTGTGGCACATATTGTGGAACTCATCAAGGAGGCACTTCACAGAATGAGAGAATGAACTCTCCTTGCTCTTCTCAATGATGCGAGTGTTTTTCAGTTGCGAGCAACATGTGTACCAAAGAAGATTTTTCGCATCTACCGATGTGTGAAATGCTTCCACATCGCCACTGATTTTCCAGACTAACCAAGCATGCAATGACTAAAACCATAGGATAACTGAAAAGGAGCTATAAGCTCTAGGGAATAGCATGCAGTGCAGAAACGGTATGCCATCCCTATGAATGAAGCATAACTTGACTCAGTAGCCAAGTGCCGAATTTGTCAGAGAAATGTGTTCGGAAAAGAGACAATTTAAAAAACACATTCAAACACATGGAATGAAACTGTGAAGGCTACTACAGCACACTATAATGCATTTAGTCCATGGTAGACAAAGAAATTAAGCAGCATGGCAGAAGAAAATCAGGAGGGGGAAAAAAAAACAAAAGAAAAAGAGAGAAAATGGGGGCAAGTTCGCAGAAAGTGCCTTCTCCTTACACAACTACAAGAATTTCATAGGCACTGGTATGAGCAGCTTGCTACCATGGCGGCATTCATGGTGGTTGCATGTCTCCTTTCGGTATGGCCTCCACCCTGATCAGCAGCGAACATCAGCCACATTTTTGTGATGCCTGCAATGCTTAGTTGCAGGGTTTCAAAAATGCTGTGCGTTGCACCTACCACCAAAAACTTGAAAAGCAAGTTTTATATACAGATACGAGGTCTCAAAAAGAGCCAGAGAACTCCATCAGATTTCAGTTTTTACTAAAATCTGATATTCAGTTTTTATGGCTATGCTGATGTCTGCTCGAAAGCAAATGATACATTTATTGCTGAGAAACTTTGAGTTAAAGTAGTTTTCCCATCACTCTGATTCAAACTCTTTTCGATCCCTTGATCGTGGTCAGGAAAATGTAGGCAATGAGTAATTCCAGATATCCAAGCTAAGCTCACACTTGATGTGAGCACAGTTAACTTGCAAAAACAGCCTTTGGTAGCAACATCTGCCTTCCATCTTTTGGCCTTTTCTAGCTCATAAAAGTTGTTTTCAGTCAACTTCGTGCCTATGGGATTGAAATACAGATGTCATTCAACATAGACAAACATGAATTTGTGCCTAATGCAATTATAAATTAGGGCAAGCACATAAAAAATGATTTCATTTATGGGTAGTACCAATGAAGGCAAAAGGCTGAGAGAATAATGATGACAATAAATTTTAATGGTGCAAAGGCAGCTTTGCCAAAGAGCATGATGGCACAAGGAATTTTTTGTCTGCACAAGTTGAGGTCAAATGCCCTTTTTCTCAGCATTTCGTTTTCAGTATGGATGTCATGAGTTTGAATACAGTCAAGAAATTTTTAAATCCAATTTTCTCCGTGACAAATGTGCCTTTTGTTGCTGGACAAATATCAAAATAGCTAATGAGAGCATTAACATTCATTCTTACTCAGAACAAAAGTTAGATGGAGTTGTTTTAAGTGTCCCTTTCATGTAGAAACAAAAAAGTTGTATCTCATGTGCCCTCCCATGGTCTTCTCTTTTTCCCTACCCAAGGCAGTAAACCACAACCATTGCTACACATTTATGCCTTAACACTAGAGCCAATAGCACTTGTAGACAGCAGTTACAGAGGTAAACACAAACTGTTTTAAAGATTTCATTTATAATGCCCTAACGAGAGTATTACTTCGCAAGAAAGCATTATGAAGAACGTATCCCTCATATATTGTTACGTAGTGGTGACAGCAGTCAAGACAGTGGGTAAGACTGCGAAAGAAGGCTTCTAAAAGAAATTGTTTATTGGGCTGACCTGCGCCTACCATGAAATGAAGACTTGGTTGCAGCGAAGACAAGCACACTTGCTGGTCGTCGCAAAGAATGCCCGCTGCTCTCAGTGCGCTCAATTTAAAGCTGACAATGAACCTTCTAGATAAGCCAAGCGAAGCAATCACGGCAATCTGGAACAACGTGGAATCAGCTCTGCCTGCATGCGATGAGATAAAATCTGGTGGCGTCTTGCATCACAAAAAAAGTGATAAAGCTGCATGCCAGCAGCTTTGAAGAATGAACAGACAGACATACATTACAGACCTTTGTAATAAAGGAGTAATTACCCATTGCCATCCACCCTAGCGCAGCCATATGGCTGTAAAAGAAAGCTATACAGCATTTTCAGAAACTTCGTAGTCCTGGTCTGGGGTCTGAACCCGGGACCACAGCTTCACCGGCACAGTCGCCCTACCAACTGAGCTAACCGGGACGGCAAGCTTATGGTAAAGAGAGACTGAATTGATCAACGACTCGAAGTGGGAATAGGCAATGAGTAATTACTCCCTTATTAAAAATCTACTCCACCTTCGGGGATTCCCCTAAACACCTGACAATTACAAAGCTTTGCGTCAATATCAATGCCACATGTGATGAAAAAAAGACAAAGCAGACCAGGGGAGACAAGTGTGCCTGGTGGAATTAAAACTTACAAAGTTGTGTCCCTACACGCCCAAAGCACAGGCCTCAGATGCTCGGTATCCAAATTGTAACCTTTAGTAGTAGATCTTAAAGAATGTCATTCCCTCCTGCAATTAACATCACCCTGGATGGAGCCCCATTGAAACAGTCAAAAACATCAAAGTTCTAAGCCTCTGCATTTCCAACAATGGGACTGACACCAATGCCATAAAGGTTATTTGCAAATCTGTGCAGAACATTGCCACCCTAATGAAATTCATCTCTAATCGCCACCAGGGCATGAGAGAGGTAGAGGCTGCTGCCTTAGGCCTTCTGCCCATGTTGAATTACCTTCCCCTCCCCAATCTCTCCCTCTCCCTCTCAGATACCGAGCTGGTGAGCAGTCTAATCTGAATGGCCTACAAAATGGCTCTTTTCCTTTCCAAAACCACAGCTACCGCCAAACTTTTTCAGCTGGGGGCCATTTTACCCAACAAGAGCTAGTCAAGGCACACCTAATGGGCCAATACCACCGACCCTCTCAGATGATAAGTGGCTAGCAACTCTTAAATCGACTAAAAATTCACCCCCCCTGCTCAAATCACCACATCACCACAAATCACCCTTCCCAAGACCATTACCAGAAATATTTACATCCTGCCACTCTCGCAAAACACCAACCCGGTGTACAATCATGAGGGACGCATTGCTAGAGCTAAGGCCCTTCACAAGCATTACCCTCTGTCCACCTCTGCCGTCTATGTGGGCGCAGCTGAATATCCTCAGCGGTCTGCATTCGTGATTGCAGTGACGGACAACGCTCATTAGTTAGTTACCTCTGCCACCATAATAAGCCTGACCCAGGCCATCAAAGCGGAAGAGGCAGCAATAGCCCTTGTGGTTGCCCACTCCTCCAAAGAATTTGTCTTTTATTATTGCCTACCAATGCCCAAACACAGCTCTGCAGAAAATGTGCATCATCACCAGCCTGACTACGCCCACTGCAGAACAAAGGCCTCTCCCATGTCTCTCCAATTAACCCTGTCCTTTGCCAGCTGCGACCACCATATCCCTGCAAACTTCTTATCTCATCCACCCACCTAATTTTCTGTCGCCCCCTGCTACGCTTGCCTTCTCTTTGAATCCACTCCGTTACCCTTAAGGACCAGTGGTTATCATATCTTCACATTACATGCACTGCCCAAGCCCATTTCTTCCTCTTGAAAGGTCTCCTGTACTCATGGGCTGATAGGGCTACACTCCTTCATCGCTTGATGTTTCCCGACTCAAATGTGGCTAAAGATTTCTCCTGTAGCAGGAAAAAAGCGTCTTACGTTGTGTCAGGTGGGCTTGGGCCTTATTTCAAGGGACTTGTGCATGATGAACTAAATCGTCCTGGTGTGTTTTACAGTATCAGTGTATATGAAACACCATTGCCAGAACAGCGATGCCAGCAGTTCGATGTCCTGGTGCGCTACTTTTCTGATGCTGAAAAAGCAGTACTGGTTGAGCACCTGCAATCGTTTCGTTTGGGCAGGGCAACGGCTAATATCCTTTAGAAATGTGTAACTAGAGCCACTCAAAATATTCCAAGAGCAGGGTTTTTTCATTTTTCAGCGATGGTCCAAACGTAATGAAGTGCTTAAAGAACAAATTGATCCAAGAAAATGGCCCCTTAATGGAAATCGGACAGTGCGCGTTGCACAAGGTGCACAACGCTTTTTCATGTGCTCTTGATTCATTTGGTAGTGAAGTTGAAACTGTCGTCAGTGATGTGTATTACTTTTTCAAGACATCTTCGGTGCAAACTGCCCAGCTAAAAGAAAAGCAAGAGGTTCTTGGATTGCCTGAAACGGTTTTTGCGTCATGTCATCTGTCGCTGGTTGTCTCTTCCACCAGCCGTGGAAAGACTAGTCGAGCAGTTTTCTGCCCTGAACAGCATCCTAGATGCCCAGACACCAGTGCGTGCTGCAGGTAGTGTGAGGGCGAGACTAAACAGAAACCTGAATGACAAAACTTTGTATGCAAAGGCTCTGTTTGTGAAGAATGCAGGTGACCTAGTTGTGGGATTTATGACGCTGTTTCAGAAGAGTGCACCTTTGCTGCATGTTCTTTATGATGAAATGGTGGTGATGTTGAAGAAGATTTTGGGCAGATTTCTGAAGCCTCAGGTGTTCATGTTGAAACAATGACATGAGCTTGCTTCCATTGATGTCGAAAGTTTGCAGAATTGGAAGGAAAGCATAGTAGTTGGTGCAGATACTGAGGAAGCTATGAAATCTTGGTCTGCTTCAGAGAAAGCTGAATTTAGACTAAGAGCAAGGTCGTTTTACATAGCAGGCTCAAAGTATCTTCTGACAAGGCTCCCTCCTCAGAATTTGACACTTCAGCATCTCAGGTGCTTGCAACCAAACACCCACTCCCAGGAGTCTTCAGCAGAATCGTTCAGATATCTCGTAAAATGTGCACCTCAAGTGATACAACCTAGCCAAGTTTCATCTCTCCTTGATGAGGTGACACTCTTAAGCTCTGAAGTGCTGAAGGTAGGCCCTGATGTGCCACTTGACAAATACTGGCATAATATATTTATCATCAAGAGTGCTCAAGGTGAGAGAAAATATCCGCTTTTGACTAAGCTTGTCAAGGCACTTCTTTCGCTTCCGCATGGGAATGCTGACATTGAGCGAGGCTTCAGCCAGAATACAAGAGTTTTGAATGATAGGTCGAACCTATATCTGGCAAGCGTGAATGATATTCGCCACGTAATGTCATTTGCCACATAATGTCTTTTGCCAAAAGGTACAATTGTGACCCATGCCAGCTTTCATTTGGTCCAGATGTCATTAGGGTCATTAGAGGCACATCAAAACGGTATGCGGAGCGCATTGCCTGTGGGCAAGAGGAATCGAAAAGGCTACGTGCAGGTGTGGATCCAGTGCTAACAACAGCCAGTTTGTCTAAAGCACAAGCAAAACAGAAGGCGGATGAAGCACAACACATGCTCAGAAATGCTAAATTGTTGATTCAGCGGAGCATGAGCTGAAGAACTTCAGTGACATTGTGAGTGGCCAGGCAATATTGAGCCAAGCTAGAGAAGAAATGAGTGATAGTGTCTGTCATCTCGCTGCCTTTAATAAGGGCCCAAAGAAAGGAACATAGGGCTGTCCAATTTGAAATCAGTTTTAAAGCACATGCCTGATTCCCGGTCATTTCCCTTGATTCTTGTGTGAAGGATTGATGTACATGCTTACTGCAAGCCACATGGTCAGTTCCTTTTTTTTTTAAATGCAGTTTTAGTTTAGTGGCTGCTTTTGTTTTTACACTTCATCATTTATTATTTTAATATTGTGAGTGCTTCGGTCTCAGTTTGTGTTGCTGGGGAAGTCATATATTTATTTGTCTTGCGGTAAAATTACCATGCTAATGATAACCAGTGGTAATTGTGTGTTTCTGTATTGTATTGCATTTATTTATGCTCTGCAGATCAGTGGGTATAGATCTTTCGGTATGATCTTTTACTATGTTATCTAGTTTACCTAAAATTTCTGCTGCATAATGTTTTGTAATAGTTGTTTTGTGCTGGCAAGTGGTTTTATTTTCAAGGTGAATTTTTTTTTGAGCTGTTCAGCTTTTGTTTATTATGTGTTGCATTTGTGCCGATTCTGTTGCAGATGGCAGAGCAGTTTTTAACAGTTGTGCTGCTAAAGCCATGTTTTGCTATTCAGTAGTTCCTTTTCTGGCTTCTTTTACTTATGTAGTGCGTCATGTGGGAGTCGCTGAAATATTCCGGATACCATGAAAAATCATACCTGTTTTCTCGAAATGTCATGGGAGCTTAGTCATATTCAAATAATTTTGATCTGCTGTTCTGTGGTTAGGTGAATTGTTATTTGTGATATTTACTAGAGATGCTGTTACAAATAAAAAGCTATAAATTTGTCTTCTGAGCTTTTTGAGATGCTGTCTCTTGCTACAAAATGGGTGACGCTTGCTACAAAATGAAAATTTTCCGGCTACAAGGCCTGCTACAAAATGTTCTTGGCCATTCCCATCACTGCAGTCTGGAAACGACCGCCATACTGGTATGTGCTATCGCATTCGTGGTGCACACACCAAACAGGACGCAGATAGCACAAATGGGCAGTTTGGAGCTTCCACATTCATTTTCCCGTGTTCTAAAATTGCGTACTGATAGAAAAGGCTTTTCAAGCAGTAGTGATATCGTTCTGCAAAGAAATCACCGGAACACCAGCGGATTACGGCGCTGCAGGCGCTTCCAACGTCATGATGACGACTGACGTAGGCAAAAAGAAATCGGACGAGTTTGGTGTAACCTACGAGGTGAAAAACGGCGTAGGCTTAATGCTGGTTTTGAAGGCAGTCGAGGGAGTGATGTAGGGCAACTCTCAAGCAACTTTCCATGATATTTAACTGGATTTGATAGATAGATTGGGGTAAACAGCTAGCGATAATTTTTGACACTAGCGAAGCTACTCACATTTTCACGACTGTTTTAAGTGCGATGTTAATCGCATTTTATTTGTCAAGTAGGTCTAGTGTGTATGCACTCAGTTTACTGTTCGAAAAGCTAATGGCGATGAGTTCGTTTCTTGAAGGCTGACATGGATATCTGAGAAGCGAATTTCTCGCTCTTGCCACCACTCTTACAATGGAACATCTTGCGGTCACGAATCCATTGTCGCTCCAAATAACGGAAATTTAGACCTAGGCTCTCGGGAGGGGATACAACTGTGTTCTTTAAAATGTATCAGCGACTGACAATATGGGGCAGTGAGCTCTAGCCCAGTGCTTTTGTGATCTGAACACTGTGGCACACTTTAAAGTGACGAAAAGGGACACTGAAATCTTTCATGCAAACCCTCATTAAGAGCACGATGCATTCACATACGAAAAACAAAACAAGGGCAGGGCATATCCTTCAGTTTTTTTTTGTCCGCATGTAGTCAGCTCTCACAGTATGCCTCCTGCAAATTTGGTCTGTGTAAAAGTTACCTTCATGCACGATGATTTTGTAGCACAGTTGATGCCGACAAATTCCAGTATACGAACGAATTAAATTTTTTTCGCATATCCGCATGTGCACGTACTATTGGCACTAGAAATGAATGGGGTGGGTGTTCTCGAAAAAAGAAAATGTTCGATCGCTGCCTTGCGGCCAAGTCGCCTTGTATCATTGACAGGGGTGGAGCATGCATGTTCTCATACCTTTATACATTCTAGGTGATCGGCTCTTGTGACTGCACCGAAAATTTTTTTTTTCCGCACACCCTCTTCCCGTGAAGTTCTGCTGCCAGTTGTACCCTCCGTGCAGTTACGCTCTTGAACATCCGCTCTCAACAACAAAGTGTCGAGAGCACGCATGAGACGCGGCCGACAGGATGAAACTCGTTTGGCTGATGCTTGCAATCCAGAGAAGAGGGGAGAGTTGGGCTTGTTGGTTTACGATCATGTTGGGAACAGCGCAAACACAGGACGGAGCGCGAACACAACTCAGGCGCTGACTAGCAACTGTGTTCGCGTTCCGTCCAGTGTTAGCGCTGTTCCCAACATGATCGCTTGCAATCCAAAAACACGCCTCATCTGCGAAGCGCTGCAAATAAACAGCCTTTGTCCACACACATGCAGCGGCTGGCAATGCTCTTCCCTCTTTTCTGGAGGTCATTTTTTACCCTTCCGATAGTTGTTGCTTCAGCCGACAACAGCACAGTGGCCTTGGGACTCGATTCGGGACAATATCCAGGCGCAAAACGCTTTTAAACTCCTTTGTTGCACAAAAGACCGCGCTGCACACTCGTGTACCACGCCTTGGTGCCCCTGCCGCCAGCTCTCACCACAGAGGAGGATAGGCGCTGCGTGCGCAGAGTAGGAGGCAATTTTCCTCCTCGCCACAAAAACGGTCTGTATGCGCTGCAATGGGTTCCTAAAAGCAAGCCCAGCTAACTCTTCTTGTACATTAATGCGAAACTGTCAGCAAGAGCGTTCTACGGTTCCACGTTCTGTTGCCGCTGTCGCCGTCACATTTTCCAAGTGCCTGCCCGCACTTCTATTTGACGTGAAAGGACGTCTTGCAATGTGTTCGGTTGCCCGGAGTATATGCAATGCAGAGGAGTACTTGCCCTATTGAGTACTTTCTGAAAAGAGTCTATTTCTGTGTTTCGCTAATGCACGTAAGGGCCTAAATTTACGATTTGTATTCTCTACAAAAGCCGTTAAAGCTAATAACCTTAAATTCTCCGATATAGATTATGCTGAGTATAATTAACCAATATTTTGTTTAGCAGATGTTGAGTAGGCTCAACATACATTGGGTTCATGTTGGTTTCCAGTTGATTCAACAAGAGGTCAACAAGGCATCAACTGAAGCTCAAAAGTCATTTTTGTAAGGAATGGCATGGCTATTTTGTCTTTTATGGTGCGAACGTGAAGTAGAGCGAGCCAGCTGGCAGGCCGACTAGCCTGGATCCCGTCAACCACGGTCATAAAAATGAGCTTGAGATGGCTTTGACGTAAATCATAAACGTTGGTGTTGTAGCGGCGGGTGCCGCCCAAGTACACGAACTGCTAGCAACCAAAACCATCCCGGTTTATTGCCACATACAGTCATATATATACACATAGCGACACTGTTTTTATCCGCAGGATCACGCACCAGCCAGGCTGACTTCTCCCGTTGTTAAACGGGTCGATTTGGTGAAAATTTCTGATTTCTGGAATTATTTTCTTTCTTAGCCCTGAGGTGTTCTGTTTCGTGACGAAAAATTATAGCAAAATATTCAGTAGAAATTTATAAAGTACGCTTTCGAGATGCGGGGTCGTAGAAAATTGTGAGGTAATTCCTTTGAGGCTTTCTTTGAGTTCAGGGCCGCATTTCTTTGACCAAAGCGCAAGCGAAGAGGCCGAAAACGAGGAAATAAACATTAATTATAAGGTTCGTTTTCTGACCTTTCACATTTTCTGCGATTGGCGTCACTTACACCTTCGTAATTTCGTAACGCATGAAAATATAATGATTCTATTTGTCGCAAACGATTCCCGAGATGTTGAGGAGTGTAATTTATCTCGATTTTTTTTCCTACACATGCGCAGTATTATGTTCGTTACTTTTGTAAGAAACGTTTTCACGTAACTATGTATGCATAAGTACATGATCATTATAAGAAGAAGGAATAGCGTCATATACAGAACAGGGCTTTGTGAACATGCTGAGATAAAAAATTTGCGCACTTTCTACTCAATTATTTAAGACCTTGAGGTGACTTGGCGAGGGTGTTAATTATAATTACCCAAGAACTGCACCAGGTATAGCTAAAAATAAAAGGCATTACTGAAACTAGCGTAGCAATTTCATATTTTCACCAAATTTAAGTTTCATATCGCGTGCATAACTAACGAAAACACTTTTCATTGCCGCACCCGGGCCCTCTCAATCTCGACACGTCTGTTAGTAGCACGCCTGCAGCTGCTTCTTTCCAAACAAGCTTTGCGGTCATGGACTGCATCATGAAACATGACACATGCATGATGCAATGTCATATTAAGAAACACTTTCTAGCAAATATCAAATGCCATAAAACGTGCCATTAAAACATGCTGTGCTATTAACAAAAGAACGCATTCCTTGGGGGCAAGTGAACCTGCCGGCGGGGGCCCCGTGCACACCGGCTCAAGGTGATAAATGCGTGTGCAGCTACATACGTGCTTTTTTCCTTGCGCAGTTATAAGCGTGCTATGCTGATGTTCAGGTGAATGAACGCAGTAACTTACATGCTATTAAGTACATTGAGTGGCAGTGCCGATCGACTCCCAGACTTCGCGCTTTAGTACCGCGGCCCATTCAGTTAGCCACTTTACTAACGCGGTATTTATCGCGAGAAGCCTATCGGGGCTCATTTAAATTTCCTTTTATGCTACTACGTGGATCGAACAGTGACGCGGCTGATCAATACATGCTGCTTCTGCAGTGCGCAGGAATGATATGCAGCCGCTGGTAGCTGCAGCAGCTGCGGTAGGCACCGGCTGGCCGTAGCTGTTTTGCCTACCATGCGAAAGTCGCTGCTGACATCAGCGCCACCGCATCTTCGTGACGTCGCAGGGTGAAGGAGGTCTATACTAAAAAGAAATGGATTCACGCATTGTAATGCCCGGGATTCTCTCCATTCAAAGTGGATTAAAACGCGGACTCTCGTCCGGAGTAACCACGGCAGCGGCCACAGCAAGCCTCCCCCGAAAGCAGCCAGCGCAGCTCTGCCAGTGCACCCTCATCTACATGACAAAGATAGTTGTCAAAGCTAGCCGTAATGAACCCTCAAGAGAGGACCCGGGTGTCAGCTGGGTCCAGTCACCATGTTTGGCCCCGCCATTCGTTGTTATAGGAGCAGTTTCCGGCGAGCGGTTTCCCTACCCTGTGTGGCCTTGCACGTGGCCTTGTCCTTGGACTTGTGGCCTTACACTGAAGAAAAGTGCAGGCCACACGTGCGACCACCTGCAGACCATGGAAACACCACTCGTGGATTTTCTGGTGTGTGCGTGACATAGATCGCATCCTCCTCACCCTCAAACTCAACACATGATGGGGACGTATCCTATAATGAGAGAGTGAGTGATCAGTGCCACAGTGAACTTTCAGGACACTTTTTCCTCGGCAGGCCCGGCCTCCATCTAGTGATTTCAGGGAAGGAAAACCCTATATAAAACTCAGCAGCGAGTGCGGCCGAGAAGCTCCCTCTCACCGAGACTCCCGTTTGCTAAGACGCTCCCTTTTACTTAGAGACCCTCTCAGTTGCTCCGTACTTTACATAAAGTAAGTAGTTGTGTAAAGTTTTCTTTATAACCACGTTACCATGTCTCCGATCTTCCTCGTTCTTTCTCCGGCTAGACCACGCTCCCACAAACTGGTGGCAGCGGTGGAAAGCGCAATCCCAACAGCATCGAACAATAAATTTGCTCCTGACAAAACACTTTCCTGGAATCAAGTTCACTGCCTGTGCTTATAGATGCTTGGCAATTCACACAGTGCTTTTTGAAGGAGAACACAGTCTTGCTGAGACCTCGTCAAGGTGAGTTTCAAATACCGGTGGTACTGTTCTGGGTGCCTCCTCAGCTTTTCGACGCTTTTAAAAGGAAACGAGTAAGGAAGTTACGCTTGGAAAAAATGGCCGTCAGCTAGATTCAATGCGCAAAAACCGGTACTGTTCTCTTTTAACCTATTCCAAACATTTTAAGTCCGAAACAGACAGACAATAAACTATTAGCTGAGTGCAAGGGGCAGAGCCCTTCATAACGCAGCAGGTAAACCCTGCAGGATGGCCAAGAGCTTATGCACCTCGGCGACCCAGTCAGCTCTTTGGAAGAGCACTTCTAGCCACACTCCTGTGCTTCAGCGGTGTCTGTATGATGTCTCTGAGTAGAAAGTGTAACTGGGCCAGCGGACACCTCAGTCCCTTTGTGAGTAGGCGGTAGCGTCCACCTACAAATTGTGGCAGTATGCGCCTTTCCTTTTCTGAAAACCAGCGAAAGGTATAGACTGCATTGATTTTGAGGAAAGGAAAGGTGCATAACTGGCTCCTTGGTTCTGTGGTTACCTCAATCGCGCATTGAGGTAAGTGGTGGGGGTGTCCGCCAGCAAAAATCCGTGCTTTAGGGCAATAATTCGTTCAGTGGTAAACTGCCAGCCATTTTTTTTTTATTCTGGCAGATGTTTTTGGTGTTTTTCGGTTAAAACCGTGGTGTACACGGCCTAGTTACAAGCCACAGGTCGTAGCCCTCTGCAACCCTTATACCCGCGTTACACGGGCGTTCAGTTGAGTTGATTCTCAGTTGAACTGAATGGCAGTTAGCGGTGTTACACGGCAGTGCTAACTGCCGTTGAAATCTCAACGGCAGTTGAGTTCGACTGAGATCGGGGATCCCAGTTGAACGGCCAACTGACAAGATGGCGACCTACGAACCGAAAAACTTGCCCTCTTACTGGATTGTCTTGGCTCAGTGTGCTTCGAACCCACAAATTTCTACCGCAAAGCAAAAAATACACAAAAATAATTGTCACTATAGTAAATAATATATACACTACGATCATTTACAACAAGAAAAAAATGCACACACTGCTTTTTTCTTATTTACACTTCGCTCTAGATGTGAGGACATGTGGTTAGAGTGCTAACTGAACTGAGCACGAAGTGTTCTGAACTGAACTGTCGTTGAAAACGCCCGTGTAACACAGGTATTATCTTGCTTAGCTGCTATTTCGATTCGCGCTTTCATTTCCTTGCCGGATCCAATGCGGGGTTCAGACCGAGTTCGTTATCGCGAGCCCCCTCGAGAATCTGGTGACAACTGTGCCTCAGTCTTCGCTTGCAAAAGTGGAAACTCGGGAACAAGTGCGACGGCAATCTACCAGGCAACGCAAGCCAGTGCAGTGGTTTCATTTTTAAGAACAGAGAAGTGTTGCGAAAAGCGCACCTTTCACGTTGACCCCCCCCTTTGTGTTTCTGTCGATGGCTCGAGCGATAGCCGGTTTCTACTCTTCTCTCCCTCTTGACCCCTCTTTCCACCTATGCTATGGACCTCCTTCACCCCGCGACGTCACGAAGATGCGGTGGCGCTGATGTTAGCAGCGACTTTCGCATGGTAGGCAAAACAGGTTCCGCTTGCCCGTGCCTACCGCAGTTGCCGCAGTTACCGGCGGCTGCTTCAAGCCTGTGCACTGCAGAAGCAGCATATATTGACCAGCTGTGTCACTGCTGGATCCGCGTAGTAGCATAAAAAATATTAAATTAGTCTCGATAGGTTTCTCGCGCATAAATGCCGCATTCGGAAACTGGCTAACAGGCATTGGGCCACGGTAGTAAAGCGCGAAGTCTGGGAGTCGATAGGCACTGCCACTCAATGCACTTAATAGCATGCAAGTTACTGCGTTCATTCACCTGAACTTCAGGATAGTAGGCTGATAATTGCGCAAGGAAAAAAAAGACATATGTAGCTGCACACGTACTTATCACCTTGAGCTGGAGTGCACGGAGCGCCGACAGGTTCACTCGCCCCCAAGGAATGCGTTTTTTTTGTTAATAGCACACCATGTTTAAATGGCGCGTTTTGTGACATTTAATATTTACTTGAAACTGTTTCTTGATATGACGACGTAATTATTTCATTCGAGTAGAAAGAAGTCTGGTAAGTTGTGTCAATCTTGCGCGGTCGCGTTGGTGTGCTTAGAATAGCGTACCTTAAGTGTGCTAAACGCCATATGCTTTTTCATTGCATCATGCATGTGTCATGTTTCATGAGGTAATACATGATCGCGAAGCTTGTTTGGAAAGAAGCAGCCGCAGGCGTGCTACTAACAGACACGTGGCGAGATTGAGAGGGGACGCGGCATGAAAAGTGTTTTCGTTATTCATGCATGCGATATGTAACTAAACTTGATGCAAATATGAAATTCCTACGCTAGTTTCAGTCATTCCTTTTATTTATAGCTATACCTGGTGCAGTTCTGGGTAATTATAATTAACACCGTCGTCAAGTCCCCCCAAGCTAGGTCTCAAATAATTGAGTAGATAGTGCGCAGTTTTTTATGCCAGCATGTGCATAAAGCCCTGTTCTGTATGATGACGCAATTAGTTCTTTTTCTATATTATCAGTACTTATGCATGCATAGTTACATGAACACGTTTCTTACAAAAAATAGTTAACACAATACTGCACGTGTAGGGCAAAAAATCGAGAGATTTATTACGCTCCTCAACATCTCAGGAATAGTTTGCGACAAATGGAATCATTTGATTTTCATGCGAATTACGAAGGTGAGTGATCCAGTCGCAGAAAATGTGAGAGGTCAGAAAACGAACCTTAAAGTTTATTCCCTCGTTTAAGGCATCTTCGCTTTCGCTTTTGTCAAAGAAATGCGGCACTGAAATCAAAGAAATTACCTCACAATTTTTGATGACCACACTTCTAAAAAGCGTGATTTATAAATTTGTACTCAATATTTTGCTATAATTTTTCGTCACGAAACTAGACTTCAGGGCTAGGAAAGAAAATAATTCTAGAAATCAAAAATTTTCATCAAATCGACCAGCTTAACAAGAGGACAAGTCGGCCTGGCTGGTGCGTGGTCATGCGGCTAAAACCAGCGCTAAGCGAGACAGGAGATCGGGGACAGGACGCTGTTCCCACTTTTCGCGCAGCGCGACACGTACGTATGTCAGCAGACGATGAGAGCATGTCTGCTCTGACGAAACAACGCCAGCACTTCCCCTCACTACTGTCCCGAAGTAAAATCATTCCAGCTAGTGCAGAGTGTCGAAACTTGTTTTATTCAATGCCTAGCGCATAAATAAACGGCAGGAACGCTTTCTACGTGTTTACGACTAACCATATATACAATACACAGTGGCAAACTATTTCTCTTTATAGGCCGCACGTGGACAACGCAAGCTCGTGTACTTTGACAAATTACTAAGTTGGAAGCATCGACCATTGCTATGATTAGCAGAAACTGGAAACGCGCCTACAAGCCTTGAAAACCCGCGCTCAACACCTATCCGCGACGCCACTCCCCGACCTTTTGCCTACCACGAGCTCGCTAGCGACTGCAGCGCCACCTCGTTTGTTTACAAACATGCAGGAGGTCCATATATTGGCCTGCGCTGCCAGAATAAACGTTCATTACCATTCAGCTGTGTCTGCGTCTGCTTGCCTGCAGCTGAGTTGCCGGCGATCTAACATGGGGAAGCATGTTGTCATGGTAAGAGCCATTGACTGTACTTCGTTTTCAAATTGCCTATCAGCTGCTAAAAAACCTCCAACGCACTTTATTGCATAAATTATGACTGTGATGGTCTCATTTTTGAAGTGAAATTGTGATCACAATTTCATTCAAGGTGAAGAATAAAATAGCCAATACCCCTTTGCTCGGAAACTTTACCCTTAATGCTTTTTGCAGTAATGATTCTTTATTTTAACAAAGCATACTATGTGCTTCGGCCTTTTTGATCGAATGTGAAGGAGCAGAGCTTATCACCAGTTACCATACTCTTTGAAATTTGGTGACCTTTCACAGATTTTTGAGGCAGTTCTTTGCAAATTGCACTCAAGCGTCATTCTCTTCCTCCATGAAACGCTTTCTCTCTGCCGCCACTGCGGTAACCCGCTGCTTATGACGCTCGGCTGCAGACCCAAAAGACGAGGATTCGATTCCAGCTGATGCAGTCGCACTTTGATGGAGGTAAAATGCATGTACCGTGTGGTGTGAGTGTATGTTGAGCCCCAAGTGGTCAAAATTATCGGAAGCCCTCCACTATGGTGTCCCTCATAGCCTGAGGCACTTTGAGACATTAACCAACCAACCAACATTCTCGCTGCAGTGAGGAAACTTTTTCGTGCTGTCAAGTTTTGTGGCGCAGCTAAATAGAGTCCTCTTTTTGTAATGATGATTATTTTTCCAAGGCTTTTGAGGCTGCTTTGTGAGTGTTTATTGCAGTTTTCTTGACCCGAGTAACTGCTTCAAACAAAGCTTAATGTTTACAATCATCAGAGGTAATCTCTGACTTAGCAAACCACTTGTCAGTAGTTCTTTGAGTTGGTGCTTCGTCACGAAGACAGCATGCAGCTTCATGGTGCTTTCAGCCCTCAAAAGCCTCATGGCAAATAATAAAGGATGAACACATGTTCATTGCCATCTGCAAACTGCACACTAGCGACACTAGCATCACGTTTGTGTGATCAACTAGAAATCTACAAAATTAGGGAACAAGCTGCTAGAACGTTAAGAAACACTGAAAATGAGCCATATTATTCTTAGCATCAGAGTGAATGGACCTTTGCAATTTTCTTTGTATGCAAGTGTATTTTCAAGACATGCATGCTACAAAAAAAATACCAAGTCGTAATGATGAATGACGAAAAAAACTGAAATGTCACTCCATGAAAGTCTGTGAATGCTGCAGCTAGACAAAGCCTGGCTGCACAACAGAAGTGATAAAATAAAGCAACAAGAAACATAACAGTGGAGTTCTATAGCCTTCTAGGTGGGCACTATGCAAAAAAGTTCCCCCAAAGCAATTTAAAATGTCATTTATCAGCAAGCTGTAGCAGCTTGATGTTTCATTGCTCTTGTCTTCTCTATATCTTGCTTCTGTTGAAATTGCAGAAATGCACTTCCAGAAAAGCACTGCCATATTACATTTATTTTCGAAATGACACTGCCATGACAACCTCACTCTATCCTTTCACATATTGTGTCGTGCTTATGGTTTGTTCTTTCTGCAAAGCTTGTTCTTTAGTTAAATTGACTATCATAAGCATAGGCTAGTTTCCTGATGTTCCAAACAGCTTTGACGCACAGAGGGTTATTTAAGTTTAAAGGAATGATGACATCACTTCTTATTTTGTTTGCAATTTCTGCAGTCTTGTAACTAGACCATTACAGGATATTCAAATGACACTGCCATGACAACCTCACTCTATCCTTTCACATATTGTGTCGTGCTTATGGTTTGTTCTTTCTGCAAAGCTTGTTCTTTAGTTAAATTGACTATCATAAGCATAGGCTAGTTTCCTGATGTTCCAAACAGCTTTGACGCACAGAGGGTTATTTAAGTTTAAAGGAATGATGACATCACTTCTTATTTTGTTTGCAATTTCTGCAGTCTTGTAACTAGACCATTACAGGATATTCACACTGATTTCTGGAACAAATAAGACAAGGATCAGGGCATACAATCAACAGAACAACTTTGCAGACACTAAATCCAGAAAATGGTCATTGTAGGCATGCTTAAATAGCAACATTAAGTTTGGTTTGGTTTATGGGGGTTTAATGTCCCAAAACAACTCTGGCTATGAGGGATGCCGTAGTGAAGGGCTCTGGAAATTTCGACCACCTGGTGTTCTTAACCGTGCACTGACATCGCACAGTAAACGGGCCTCTTGAATTTTGCCTCCATGCAACATTAAAAGCTGCAGTACATGTTGGTAGTAAGTTCAGTTCAAGTTTAATTAAATCATAAAATATTTGAATCTATTCTTGCAATTAATGGTACCACTGCCATTTATTGGCAATTTTGTGTGATATGGCTGGACGGTTATGCAAATAAACTTTATGTGGCCTTGAAATTAGGAAAACATTTTACTTGAAATTGGCTAGCTGATAGCAGCCAATGTATTATTTCAATGTTTCTCAGTATTCTAGCAGTAGACCACTTTGCCTGATTAAGTAATTAAATTATGGCCACGAGTTAAAAATTGTGTGCACAGCCATTTCCTCAGCTTTCTAAACAATTTGTGCATTGCAATGTGAGCTCACATTAACAGGTTCACAGCATCGTGGACACCGGTGGATCTCGTCATTTATTCATGCTGTGCAGCCACGAATACCGGGCCACACGATGAGGCCATAGGAAAATTTTACTGTCGGATAGTCCTTCTTAGGCCTCGCAATAAAATCTGGCCCATATCTTCATCCTGTGACCCAGGATGCATGGCTGCAGAGCATGAATAAATGAAGTTACCACCCGGTGACCCTCAACGCAGTAAACGTGTTAAAAACCCTAGGTGGAATATAATGCAGTAGTGGCTCTCTCTCTCCCTCCTAATTCCCTCCCCTGAGTGCAGTTTTGGTCCTCACCCTGAGTGAACCAGTCAATGCACGTTTTCTTTCCTCATAATCAATTATAACTATTATTAAACAATTTGTGCAATCCCTGCATGACACAGGAAAGTACCCTTTGATTCAGACATTCATGACCATGTCGAGTACATACTGTGCACGTTAACTGTCGTCACATGTTTATGGGCAGTTCAAGAATAATAACAGTGGGTACAACTCCTCCCCCATTACCCATATTGGTTCAGAGTTTGTTAGGTTAGACACTGGGGCTAACCAGTGTAAAAAAAATTTGAGGTTATCAAAAATAAGTGCAAAAACAGTCCACTATAGTTGGATAAAACTCAAGAACAATGCATGCGAGGCGGATTCTCAACCACTCGGCCACCGCTGCGGTGACAAGTTGCAGATCTGCAACATAACCTTGAAGGAGGCTAGGCAGAATGGCCCCTTTCTTTTATAAGTAGACTTGGTTTTTTTTTATCTAGTAAAATTGTTACTTATCATGGTTCTTAGGATGTTTGTACAAACTTTGTTCGTAAAATTCCAAGACTGAGTCCATAAAAAAATGCATTTAACATTGGAAGACCACCTGCTTGTCAGTGTTCGCTTACTCCTTGTCGCTTGTACTCAATCTAATAACACCGTGAATCGTTGTTTTTTCAGACTAAAGTGCAGACGATGCATCCATTATAGAACATTTGGAAACGTGCCTTATCGATTTTAATGATACTGATTTGAACACACTTTGGCACTGTTTTGATGATATGTGCCACTATTGTATAGATAAGTTTGTTCCGAGCAAACGTAAACCTGTTAACTTAAAGTGAAAGATAAAAAGGTTAAAGAAATGGCGCTTGCATTTAGGTCATTTAAAGGATTTAAAAAATGCTTGCACGCACAGTACACTCTTCAAAAGAGCATTATTTTAATACAGTGCTGCCAAATTTTATTGTAGAGGAACCAAGAAAGTTTTGGAATTATATAAGTGAAAAAAAGAAATTTTCTACATATCTCAGATCTCGACATCTCGGTGCACACCTCAACCCCACGAAAGCATGACCTCTGGCTCAAATTAAGCGGTCAAATTTAGTGACACGTGAAGAGTGGCTTTACCTAGCGTGGTGAAGCTTTCGGTTCAGAAGACCGCCCACATAGATGCAGCTGCCACTTTCAGCCAGCTTTCTTCAACTGCTCGAGACTTTTCTCAGGCTTAAGCACAGTCTCTGGATTCATGCATGCTTGAGTGACAAGGCACATTTGTATTTTACATTTACATGTCCTAACCAATGTTCAGTCATCTTCAATCAATTGTTTTGAAAATATTTTGGTAATGATATTTATACACATATTAACACATCCTTGTTTCCAGGTCATGCACTTTTCAATAAGCATGGAATTTTAACCAAAACTGCCCACCAACTTGGCAAACACTTCTGCATTCAATGGCCTATTTTTGGCAGAAACCACACTAGTTATATTTGCTTTTGAGACACCGAGCTGCATCTGGTCACCTTGATATCTCAAAAGCCATCGAGTGGCATAGGTGTGGAAGCTCTTGTAGTATACTAATGTTATGATACGTTAGCACAGTGCCAGGTGATGCTAAACTACTATGGCATTGTCGCTTTAGCACAGCATCATTGTGGCATAAAGTTAAAAATTGCAAAGCATTTCATGCTCACACCTACTTTTGGTAACTAGAAAAAATGGCATTGCAGGTACTAAGTAGTGTTTTACTCGCAGTGAAACCTGACAGCCCCTTTTATGCTTTTCAAGAGCAATTTGTCATTCTGATTCAAAACCGGAATTTTTCAACCTCAATAGTATATCCAGGCCTCAAGAAAACATAATTCTTCAGTTTTCCAAAGGAAAAGATCAGTAGTCAATTTTTTGCACACACATACCTTTCTTACAAACCTTCAAAATTGTTGGAAACCCTAAATAAAACAAGTTTATGAAACTAATATTGCAGGAATTGTAAAATTTTTCATTTTGAAGAAATGCATAAGGCATGAAATTCAGGAAATAGATTTAGATTAGTACTGGTGGTAAAATATGCAAGAAAATGGTAACGGATATTCTATTATGCTCACTGTTTTGAGGGATATTTGCAAAGTTTTTGTTAGATGAAAGATGCTAAATTAGCCTGAAACAGAAGTTTGTGCTAGGTAGAGCACACATACCAAGAAAGAGCTGCAAGTTTGAAGTTACACAGCTGTGTACAAACCACACCCAATTGTGCACCCAAAAACAAAGCACTGATCAAAATTTGTGTGGCAGTAGACTTTAAAGAAGTATTCAAATGGCGGCAAGGTGAGCACACTGGCAGGTTTCTTTATTCTTGCAGTTTACTGCTTCTACATTGCCTATTTGTTTATCCAGTTTTACAAATGCCTACAGACATACATGAACACAGCACACACTGCACTCCCAATAAGTCGTGCCTATTCTAAAAGGAATCTGGTGACATGACAGCCTCATGCTTGACACTACCAGTAATAGTGGCATGCACAAATGCACCAAATTTCACTGCATAGTGCATGCACAGAGCCTGTTCCTCAACAGGCTCAGTGTATTTATACCTGACGACTTATTTGCGCCCCCAGAAGTTTGCACGACAACGAAGCCATAAATAAAGCTGGATTTCCTTAGCCTATTTACACATCTTGTAGCTGAGAGGTGCATTACGCAGGTTGCGCACTGAAGTGCAGAAAGCACCCTTCGTATCCTCGCTGCATTGCTACCAGGAAAGTCAGCTTTCTTGCAGAATTCAAGCCATGAAAATTGCTGCGAGCATCTGTTCATGCATATAAATGAATGCACACTATTGAAATTGCATGCCTGTGGCCAGCTCAGATAGTGAAAAGTACTGAGCAGTTAACTGCACATCCTCCTCTAAGAAGCATGCGGCATTACCAGCAGCAAAAGTAGCAGGGTTGGCAGCAGCGCAGTAAACTCTGACCAAGCACACGAAGACATGGCATCAATGCATGCTCTCTGCAAGCTGCCTTTGTACCAAGCTACAATATTTTGCACAAAGTGACAAAAAGAAATAAGATACCTTTATTATCAATTGTGAAACACATAGTCATGACAGTTTGTGTACAATGTTTTTGGTCTTTACAAAAACTGGTTGAACCAGCTTCACCGTGAAATATTGAGCCCTTGAAAGTGACAAGGTCCTTCTTGCCACTTTGACGCTGCTCTCTAGTTTTTCATGCTATTAGATGCAAGCACAAATCCAGTCAGATAATAAATCAACAACTGTTCAATAAATCAACAAATGGTCCATGTTTCACTTGAAACACTGCTACACATATAGCCATGTACACTCACAGTGCACACAAGGCCAGTAATAACTATACATACAGTGCATGTATGATGGTGAAGCTATAATACCAACATAAAGACAGACGGCTGTGACAGTCAACATTACAGCAGAATAAGGGTGATTACATAAAGAAAACGGGAAAGGTCAGAGTCGGAATGCTTCGGGTACAAACCGTATATTAAAATGTGCACTGTGCTCCAAATGCACACATTAACACACAACCACAAGTTTCATGTCATAGTCCTGTTACTACATACCAGATATGGTCAACTTGATTAGGAAAAAACTTGCAAGCTCAAGAGGCTGAAGGTCTCCAGTCGTACTGTTGACAATTTTGTTAGGCTAAGCCATTGTACAGCACAGTGCTTTTAAAAAAGTTTTATGAAGATAAATTGGAAAAAAAAACTTGATTCAGCTTCTGCATATATGGGAGAGATGTGGCACATTGAATAACTATGAAGTGGTCCTGTAAAGAAGCACTTTGAATCGCCAAACAATAAGAAATTGGTATTCTTGCACCCTGAGCTGCTTTGCAGAACACTAGGCTCAGAGAAATCGTCGTGCACATCCTGTGTTTTAGCTTGGCTACATGTGTCGGGCTCTAAATTGTACCCTGCAGCCTCAATGTCACAATCTTTCAGCTCAAAATTATTGGGCAAATTTGATACAGCTGCTTCTTTTAGACCAACATATGGGCTGTCATCGGGAATTGTTGCTACTGGATGACCATGTGAATCAATTCTTGAGCACACAGGCTTGCTCTCTTCAAATTTCTTTACTTGAAAAGAAATATCGCTTTCAGAAGTTAAGCCTGCTTCTATTACTGCTGTAAGGCTTTTATCAGTGACCAAAGATGAAGTTGCTGTTCCAACGGGCAAATCTCCTGTCATATATTCACCTTCACACTCTACACTATGGAGAAACATGTCGTTGTGCTCTGCAGACATTGCACAATCAACTGCTTCAGTGATATCCAAATTCAATGCGCTCAGCATGCTTATTGGGAGCCTTCAGCATGGAATTAGTATCTGTTGCAAGTGCTTCAGACTATCAAATCCTCCTCCACAGTTTCACATTCAACTTCATAGGCAACATCTGGAACCTCACTGATTGTTTCATAGTACACATCCTTCTCATCTTCCAAATCTTCGCATTCCATGGGAGCAGGATTTAAAATACAATTGAACAAATCCTGTGCACTCTCCCCATCATCTGTTGAGTCAGTTTCACTTTCAGACTTGTGTTCTGCTTGTGCAACTTCTCCAACCTCATTCAACTGCTTGGTGCCATCTAAAACTGCAGTATTGACTACTTGCGTCTTGCAACCAGGAGGCATTTCGTCCTTTTTATCATTGAGCATAACAACATTGCTCACCAATTCCTCGAGCGTTTCCTTGCTTGCTAGAACCACATCATCTGTCCTGTGCTTGACAAGCTTCAAAACCGCAGGTTCAAGATCTTTATTGTTCAATTGTAGCTGAGGAGAGCAGGATGCCGTTGAAGCTGAACACGATCCAGAGGAGGCTGGTGTGGAAGCAGGGCTTGATGTGTCATCCTCACCGGCATCATCACAGTCATCAAGTTCAGGGAAATACTTTTCATCTCCATCATCTCGAAACACCACTGTCCTAGTGCCATCACTGGAAGTACTCCAAATCTCCAACGAATCGCATTTCATATAAGCCTGAGGCTTGTAGTGACACACCGGCTGAAAATGACGCCTTGTATGGTCTCCTAAAGTTGACATGTGTACTGACCGGTAATCGCAAAAAGTACAGCACAGTCCTTCTGAAGTACCATGGCGCTGAAGATGGTTCACAACAGTCTCACGCCGATGGAATGCGTACGGGCATTTGCTGCAGATGTACACATGCTTTTCTTCAACAACTGCTGGTGTGGCAGCATTTGGTGCACTGTCTGACAAAGGCACAGCAGTAGTTGGCCCAGAACCGTTTTCAGGTGGGTGAGGAGTGCTTGTAAGTGGTGCAGGAGGCTCTACTTTCAGCTGCTTTGACTCGGGCACAAGGATTTCATGAAGCTTACGATGCTTGACGAGATTTGCTGCAAACTTGACAGAGTAGTCACACTGTGAGCAACGAAATCGTTCATTGCTTCCATGAAGGGTAAGGTGACTATCAAAGCGATTGTACCTTGAAAATGATGCAGGGCATTTGTTGCAGCGAAACATCTTGGGAGGTTGTTTCTGCTTCAGTACATTTAGGTAGTGAAGGCGCTTGTGTGCACTCATATTGGCTGTGCTGTTGGCCGCATAGGTGCAGAAGGGGCAGTAATAGACAGCTGCAGTACCATGCAGACTTAGGTGATACTTCAGCGTTCTCGCGTTCAGAAAAGCTCCCGGACAGAGATGGCAGTAGTGCAACTTGACTGCCATGCTCTGAGAGCCAGCATCCACAAAGGCACGAGTCTCGGCTTTCTCCAGAAGTAACATCTGATCAGCAGCAGCTGGAGCTGCAGGAGGGGTGGCAGACTCTGGCTGCTGGCTGCGATCTTGGCTGCGAATCTCAGCTAATGTTAAGCCATTTTGGCGTTCTGCATATTTTGGTGTATGGACAAGAAGGTGCTTGTGCAGATGAGGCTTGCGTCTGGCTCTGTAGTCACATAGGTGACATGGATACAGATGAGCAGAATTGTGGTACGTCTTATGCGTGTCCAAGTCAGTGTGGCTTTTGAACATGGCAGGGCATTTGTCACAAAAGTAGCTGAATATCTTCTTGCGTGATGGTGTCTTCAGCTTGTCCTTTAATGCCGAAATCTCGGACCTCTGTGCAGCTGCTGACTCAGGAACACTCTTTTTGGCAACTGCTGGCCTGGAAGGCAGTGCATTGAGATTTTCACAAAACGTCTTCATACGGCTCAAGTCCAGCGATGGGTTATCTGCTTTGTGGAGCTTCATGTGCCTGGCGAGAACACCAGTGTTGTTGCATCGGTAGCTACAAAGAACACACTGGAATTTGGCCCCCTTTGATGCAGTATGCATGCGTTCATGAATCTTCACGTTAGCCCTGCGCTTGTTGGTCAGGGGACAGAATCGACATTTGAACATGCGGTGGGCAGTGCCATTCACCATTGTTGTCATTGTCCTGATTCCACCATACATCTCCTCCTTGTGGACGGTATTGCAGTGCTTCTTTAGGTTTTGTAGCTGTTTGGAAGCATACTCGCAAAAAGGGCATTCATGAATGCTAATGCGATCACCATGAACGTCTCTCCTATGGCTGAGAAATTCTCGTGGCCATTTGGTTACGAAGTCGCATTCAGCACAGGTATAGGTTAGTCTTCCTGTACGCCCTTTTTTGTTAGACACAGGTGGCGAACTCTCGCGAGGCCTCTTTTTTGACTGTTCAGCATTTTCATTCTGTTTTTCAGGAACACCATTTTGCAGGTAAATCTGACCACTAACATCACCAGTGACCAGTTCTGGCTGAAGGTTCTTTGCAACTGTTTTTTTAGCAGATGCATGGGCAGTTCCGCCATCTTCCATGTTCATTTTTGCAGCATACCTCGTGCAGCGCACTCCCTTGGCTTCCAGCTTCCTGAGTAGCGCATCCAAGAACTGCGGGTGTTCATTAGAGGCATGCGCCACAAGTTCATCTTGGTTGTCACACGCCTGGCCGCACATTTCACACACATTAGCACTATTAAGCTTGTGGATATTCCGTCTGTGCCGGTAGAAGTTGCTCTTGTAGCGAGTAACAAACACACAAAGGCTGCACCTATACACTCGGCTGCTGTGGTTTAAGGCTACATGGTTCGCTAGGTGTTTTCTGTTGTTTCCAACAAACGTGCAGCTTTTACACCTATAACTAGGTATGGTGAGGCATCCAGGCTTCATGTCGCTTGCTGTCCTGTCTCCAACCACAGCAATATAGGACAAAGCAGTCAACTTTACTGTTGGCGTAGCCAGGCTTGCACTTCACGATCCAACAGCCAGCAAGGATGAGTTCTGTAACCCTGTAAGGACGCCAGGTACATCAGGCACAAAATAAATGACTACAAAAATGTGCAATATGTGAAATTACAGAGCGACAAGTGGAACTGTGTGCATATTTAACCATTCAAGCAGCACTTTTTAAATGACAGAAGCAAACAAGTTTGGGCGAGTAGATTTGTAATAAGGCAGTAAGTCCCATGTACTCAACCTCGGCAGATTCCCCTAAACATTTGACCAACACTGTTCCCACTTCCGAGTTATTGATCAATTCGCTCTTGCCCTACCATAAGCTTGCCGTCCTGGTTAGCTCAGTTGGTAGAGCGACTGCTCCGGTGTAGCGGTGGTCCTGGGTTTGAACTCCGGACCAGGACGAATATTTCTTTAACGGCGAAGTTTCTGGGAGAACTGTGTAGCTTTCTTTTGTAGCCGTATGGCTGTGCTTGGGTGGATGCCAATGAGTAATTACTTCCTTATTACAAGTTTGGGTTAGTTGGCGACTCATTGTTAAGTGGAAATCCTAGTGCAGAAAATGAAAACATGATGAAAGAAATGAATGTGGAACATACACAGATTCCACCAAATGTTACTGCAAGAACAGCAGCATATAATATTCTATTTCTGCAAAACAAAAAGTAATGCTGATGTATGCAAAAACAATGAAATCGGACAGAAAAAACTTATATTACTACTTTGATTATTTTGCTGAGAGTGGATGTACATATATTCCATGTCTTGCAAAACTTTAGTTGGAATTTTCATCTTGTTTGGTGTCCCATTGTCTCCTTCAGCTTTTGTTTTGAGAGCACTTTTTTTTCTCTACAATGGATCACCAGCTCACCCAAAAAACTTTCCTTTAAATAGACATCCTAGCTGCTCTTACATAGAGATTTCACGGCAATTATATCCGGAGTCCCACAAGGTTCCCTATTGAGTCCTTTGCTATTCAATCTATACTTTAATGATCTTGCTAACAATGTGCCTGTTTTATTGTTCCGATATGCTGAAGAGGACACTGTTATTGTTTCGCGCGCAAATAATTACACTGATGTAGTTACAGCATTACAGATGGCAGCTATTCAAGCCATGGACTGCTTTCAGTCTAACCTTATCAATGTTAATACTTTTAAAATGCAACTTGCATGTTTTGAGTTAATCATGATATGAGCAAGCAAGTCAACGAAGCACACGCGAAACAAGTCAAAATGAGGGCATACAAAACATCTGTCCGCACCCAATAGCTTGAAATGATTTCATTGGTGACTGGTGCCTACTTTGCTGCAGTTAGGTTGGCCCTCGCTGCGCATTTACTCTATTGGTGGCCTTGCCACGGCTGTAGGTGAAATAGGAAGTGAAAATTGAACACCACGAAACGAAGGGCTACCTATTTTCAATCCGATATTTCGAAAGAGGTGGCTACTTCCGCAGATGAAATTTTCCGCATTTTTTTAGTAATCGCAAGAGGGGTAAACATCTGCTTCCGCAGGAATGGTTTGAAGTGACCTTACTGATAACTTGCAGTACGAAGCCGCCCTAGTAGGCGACATTCCGCTCCCGCAGAATGTTGATCGAAAAACTGAACGTCATCCATGGCTTTTAAGTAAAAAATAAAATTAGTTTCCAAATTCAAACAAGGGCCTACATATTTTAGTCCGTCATTTACGAGAGGATGACTACGTCGGCA
Organism: Amblyomma americanum; assembly: GCF_052857255.1. Taxonomy (NCBI): domain Eukaryota; kingdom Metazoa; phylum Arthropoda; class Arachnida; order Ixodida; family Ixodidae; genus Amblyomma; species Amblyomma americanum. Next base: position 403,499,550 of record NC_135497.1, read on the forward strand.
GTTGAAATTTCTCACGGGACCGGTACAATCTTGGCATAAAGAGGAAGACAAATGTAACGCGCGAAGCACGTCAAAATAGCGGTATGCACACAAAACGGCTCTTCCATACCTCTCTATACGTCCATGCCTCTCTGTACGTCCAGCAATTCTTTTCGCAAAATGACGCAAAACTACGGAAAACGCGGTAGTTCGACACCGCGCTCTAGGCGAAACAAAGCGGCAAAACTGCCTGCATGAAGTGGAGGGCCGCGGTTGTTGCACATATGAAAGGAAATGGGCAATGGGCATTGTTTTTTGCAACCCTGTACGCCTTACACCGCACTGCGTCTGAAAGGCGTGGTAGAACAGTAGGTAGGGTCACATGTGCGTAATGGTCAAGACACAGCGATTAGAAGGAAAAGGCGAAGCAAAAGTAGCTTGGCTGAGGAGCAGTGCAGGGCATACGGATGGGACAGAAGTAGAAGAGACAACTAGGAGCAGGAACAAATTTTCGACTTCCTGACGCTCCAAGATGGCGGCGACGGGCGATGAAGCCGCGCGCCAGCAACGGCACCGCGGAGAGGAATAAATTGTCCACGGCACAGCACAGGGTGCGGTGCATCTTGTTCAGGGCACAGCGCATATGAGGGCGAATTTGTGAAATTTGAATGAAGGCGCACTGGCTACTTTTCCGTTACACAAATTTCCCGCCTTTTCGAGACCGTTGGAACCCGTCGGTACTTATGCGAAAATAATAATACGTGTACGTAACTTGCAGCACATAAAAATCCGCGCTGCAGCCGCTGAAGTACAGCAAGATCAATCTGCAAATGCGAAAAAAAAAAAACCGTTATCCCCACATGTACTATTATCGAAGGCCCGCGAGGAACAGACCTCAGCACTACCGATTCTTACCGTGTCAGGGAAGAAACATAGTAGAGTCCTCGGTCTACGCATCAACGCTGGGTAATAAAAATAAGCGTCAGGCGCGAAGTGTCGACCAAAGTGAGAATGAACCACCGACCTCCCCTAGGGGGCCTAGTGGATATCAAATGATGATGTTTCATCCTTTTTTTGGGCTTTGAGCAACAACTTTTTATTTTGTTAATGACAAAAACATGTTTTTCAAGGTCTTAGAGTGCAGCAAATGCTTAAAAAGTCTGAGCTTACTTCCACATAATACTGAAAGAGGATCATCAGTTTCGTTTTCGAAATCTGAAAGCGTGCTGTGCACGCCGTTCTATCATGCCGTTAGGACCTTTTGTCTGCTGCATAACCAGTAACTTTTGGACGGTTTACAACAAACTGAACATGTTCGAAACATCCATATTTCAACAAGTGCTTCCAGTGGCTAGAAATGCCTCAAAATAAGTATTTACACTGCATGATGCATGGTTGTATATTGTACTGTTGCCAACGGCAAGAAATCAACTACTTCGGACAAGCAAAAAGGGAAAATAATCCATGAGATTCCGGACTTCCTCCTGGACAGGAGGAAGTCCGGAATTACCGGAGCTCTCAAATGTACAGGTGACCAGTGGGAAAGGAGGACTGCATGGCACTCAATGCATGGAAGTCGGAGACGTCGCGGTAACCTGCCTGGGGAGTCGTTGGCCCGCGGGGCACATCTCTCATATCTAAAGTTCTTAAATCTTTGCGAAGCGCGCGTCTGTTACAATCTTGCTGCGGAGCATTGCGAGAGGTGTTTCGATCGGGTCAAGCAGATCTTGGAAGGCCCAGCCTGCGTTGTTTCTGGTCATTTTTCCGACGAGCTTTCGCTGAACGGTAACTCCTTGAATAACGTTAACAAATTGCAAATAAACCCATGCTTCTCTTCTCTATTTCCGCAAGAAACACAGCTCACTAGATTCCTCTGTGATGCACACGCGCACAGTGACTTTGGGAGTAACACAGCACGCCTGACTGACCAGATTTATCCAAATGACAAGCACGTGCGTTGATGAAATGAGGACTGGAACAAGGGGAGTATCAGACATGGCGAGCGACTTGTGAATATAAAAAAAAGCGCTTGAAGACACACACGCGTTCGCACTTACAAGGAAAATGGCATGCGCCTGTGCGATGAAGGCGGCGGAAATCGTTTCTTATACGTACGTACTGCAGTTTCAAGATTTTTCGGGAAAGAGCTTGTTGTACATCTTCGCAACTGCGTTCTTGTCTGTTATGTCAAGTGCATGGTTTGTTAGCAACGGTTTGATTAACTTCTTGCACGTAATATGCAGTAGTGCTTCCATGTGGCCACTATCCTTGTTCTCACAGGTCAGGACAGGAAAACCCGCGATTTTATTCACACTAGTTGTAGAGCAAGCATGTGTCCAGTGGCCTTTGAAGATGCGTTCGGTCTTTGAGCATGATATCGACGAACTTCTTGAGGCCATGTAACACTCTTCAGAGCACTGACGTCGGGTAAAAGAGTACACCCCTGTCTTGGTGGGCATGCAGTCAAACTGTCTACAGTACCATTTCCTTGGCTGGAAATGCAAGCTACAAACTGCAGACTAATTTGATGTGCATGGCTGCCAGTTTTTTTTCTCGAATTACCTGTCTTTCCCGGAGTTCTAAGTCGACAGGAATTGCATGGAACGAAACGCCGGGCTTCTTGTTTCGTTGACATGACATGCAAAACGGAACGCAACAGCAACGCATTTTCGCTCTCTACTCCCTCCAGCAACTGCAGTCATCGACGCGTCACTTGTCAAACGATAACACTAAACACACCACACTAATAATATAAGAAACAGCGCACCAGAAGGCATACTTTTTGCTGCAACGGCAGTCACAAGAAAATTATGTGCTGCCTGCGTGTCGTCTGCTAGAGGGTCATCTGACAGCGCCGCCATACGGCGGACGCGTCATCCCATCCTTTCTTTCGGTCGGCGCGACAGAAAAACCCCTGACGCTTCAGGCATGCTCTTCAGGAGGCATTGGCGAGAAACGCTCTCTCTTCGAAGATGGGGTTCATCTGCCCGCCGGAATTAATCTCAAATTTTGAGGTTTAGCTCCTCAATAGGGGGCAGGCAGATCCTCAATGACCTAGGGGAGAGCGGGAGTAAACCCCCGTATACTGCAGAGCTAATCCCCTTAGACATACGGAAGCATCTGAAAATTGCCAATATACCTAACAAGATGCACCCGGAACATAATAGAGAGAAGACAGAGCTCGAGCAATAATGAACAATCTTGCCCGGGACCCACCGGGTAACATAGCCTTCTGCGACGCAGCCTGTGCCTCCGTCATTGCCGCCGTTGATGGGAATGGGGAGAAAGTGACTGCAGCATCGATTAACACTAGGAATGCGTTAGCGGCAGAGGAGGCTGCTATTGCCCTAGCGTGCGTCAGTACCAAAGCCAAGGTCATCTTGTCTGACAGTAAGGCAGCTGTTCACAACTTTTGTAAGGAGGTGGTCTCCAGTCAAGCCGCCAAATTACTAAGATACCCCTCTAGCAGAGAGGTCTCCCTCATAAGGGTTCCTGCTCATGAGGGCATTCCGGGCAATGAGGGTGCTCACAGCTTTGCTTGAGAATTATACATGCGATCTGCTCTGGAAGTGCCCCTGAGTGGGAATAAAGACCCTCTCATAACGTATAAAGAAATAACCGAAACACCTAGACTGGATAGGAGAACACTCTCACTTCCGGATAGGTCACTCACTCCAAAGGAATGACTACAAGCCAGCTCCAAATTTTGCCTTTCAGCAAATGCAGAGTGAATATCGACGACTATGCGTCCAATGACTTCACACATGCAAGGTTGCCCATAAAAGTCTCCCCGATTGAGGCCATGAAATAGGAAGTTTTAAAATTAATTTGCTGCAAAACACCGCCCCACTGTGAACCTCGGCACAAAGGACCAAAAAACGCAACGAACGCGCTGTGAAAGGTTCATTAAAATCAGAGGAGGGCAAAAAAATGCTGAAGTTGCCATTTAAGCACAGCTCCCAGGAAGTGGTGGCTTGTAGTTTTGAAAAATAAACTGAAACAAGTTGGTGGGTGACAAAAAGTGCACGACATATTACTAGATTCTATGAAGGTAGTGAAAAATTCTGTCAACACGTAGGATCCCTTTGACAGTGCCCCAGAAAAGTCGCAAAAATTCTATGTTGCGCTTGTATTTTCCTAGCAAAATGCAGCAACTGCAACAGTTTTGCAACAAAGATCTTGCAGATTTGTGTCCGTTCAGACAAGGAAGTGTTCACAACCCATCCAAGCCTCCATTTTTTTTTATCAGAACAAAAGAAGACGATGCCACGGGCGTAGGCCAAAATCTTAATTTTACACTGTACTAGCGAGAAGCCACCATAAGCTGTATTCTTGAAGATACTGAGCTATAGGGGCTCGAGGTATAAAACAGGAATTACAAAGGCAATGTCGAACAGGCGATTTAAAGGGTCCTTGAAAAGGGGTTCAGAATGTGGCGGTTCAGATTGTGCAGAACAAATGCCTCTGAGTGTGCATGCCACATACAAGACCTCTGAAGTGAGGCGGTATTTTGCATGTAATCTAAAAAAATTCCCGCTTTCGTTCTTTTGGTGGACTGTGGTGCCGCACTTTTGTGCAAAGCCGCGCACAATGCGTCATTCAGCGGTTGTTACGTCAGCAGTAAGCGGCTTTCTGAATTGGTTTACCAAAAATGGCAGCGAAGATTGGATGCACGGTCAGCAGGAGACCACAGCATGACTTCCTTTCCACACTCTCCTGTATTGTCTAGACGTGGCCGGAGAGCGAGCAGCAAAAAAAAAAAAAGAGAGAGAGAGAAAGGTCTGGGTTGACTGGGCGACTCTTTCGTGGGTGGAGTCTGGTGCTGGTTCGTAATCTTTACTCTTTTTCTCTCTTTCTGGTGTGTGAGGTGAGAAGGAAAGCACGGAGGCTGTTTTGAATCGCCGATATCTCCTGTGTTACATATGCTAGATCAAAAATTTTTGCCAAAGGATAGGCGTTGCAACATCTTTCAGTATTTCAGCCTTTTTGTACCTCCGGTGGACACCGTTTCAATGCCCTTTTAAAGCAAATATGTTTGGTAAGCTCTTGGTTGTCAGGTGTTGCCACGAGGCTGTTGTTGAGTGAGGGATATGGCCGGTTGAGAGGCTTATGGCATATTCTCATTCCATGCGGTAGAGGGTCAGGGGCTGGCTGACAAGTCTGCTTTGGGGCGACAGAAAGGTGTATGTGTACTATAGCTGCCAATACAAAGCAGCTTGCTCTCAGCAGTGTGCGGTAACGTAGAGGGAGCATGCAGTGGTCCTGACGGCGCATGCGCAAGAAATTCCCTACTGACACGAGCTTCATGGGACGGGGAGGGACTTACATGGCGGGGTCTCTGAAACCGCTGAAGCTGGAGGGTTCTGTAGGTGCAAAATGCAACAGATTTTCACTGTCAGTTCCTCTCAGATGGATTCTGGCATATACATAGTCGATTTGCATCAATTCTTAGTTGATTTGATTTTGCATCTCTTGCCGAAAATTTCTATAGGTGGTTTTATTGAATGTTTTTTTGTTCAGGCAACACCCCCAGAACACTTTCCTTTTTGAAGAATATGAATGGGCACATTTCTTGAGAAAGCAGTAACACCGGAGAAAAATAAAAGCATCGAAAGCTGGGGAAGTACCTACACTGTCACCTTATCGAACACTGCGCAGAATGCTTAGCTTGCCGCCTTATCAAAACCAGCGGGACAGGGATCATCTGTATCAGTGCCTTTTGAATCGCTATGCGACACGCGTGGTCTTCACCGGCGCAAATCCTTTCAAGCCCAACGCCATTGATACCAGAAGCGCCTTGGGGCCATTATCATCAGCACCCATGTTTGTTGACAAATGCCAAAACCATGTATACTTCTGCCTTGCAGTATATTAAAATGGGTAAAGTGAAAATATCTCGCTTTCAACAAATTTTGCATTTTTATTTTATCTATCAATATCACACAGAAAAGCAAACAGCATAACAAGGTTGATTAAAAACCCATCTACCTCGACAATTTTTTTTTGATCCTGAACCGTTTTGAACTAGAACGGAATGTCGCTCTGGAGCCGAACTCAGAACACAATGCAAAAGGCATGAGCCAGAACACAAACCGAGGTCGAAAAAAATGCGGAAGTCACTTAAGACTACTTACGTGCTGCGAATGCGAAAAAAAATTGGCTGTGGTAATGGCGTACTACTCTAAAGCAGTGGCAAAGAGAGCTGATCTGTTCCCACCACCCGAATGGAAGCTTATGAAGACGATACCCAAACCGTGATAGTATAGCGAATGGGGTGATGTGCTGTGGTGATGGCACAATGCTGTATTGAAGTGGCCAGCGAAGCTGATCTTGTCGCGCTGGCCTGTGTTGAAAACTCACTTCGGGAGAAAGTCTATTCAGTTTGTTTTATTTTTCTTTCTTTCCTGACGATGTAGAGGCCACGTGGGAATAAGGTGGTTGCAGATGGACGACGTATTTGTGGCGTAGTGGCCATATCCAGGCAGATGTTGATGCTTGTTCAGCAACAATTACAAGACACATGTATCGCTGATGAAGTTAGATTTAAAAAGCTAATGTACGTTTTCTCATCACTCGAATAAAATGTAGGATGACAAGACGAAAAAGTACTCTGTGACCACCGCTTGGAAGAAAATAGTTGTGTTGGTTAGCTCTAGAGACCGATTTACTAAAATTGTCCTTGACATCACCGTGGTTTGCTAGCGAAAACAGCCACTGGGGGTGATGGGGTGTTTAATTTTTGTATCTCTCGATACAGCATATGTCGTGGTGGTGCACTCAAGTGCATCCCTTAACTTTCATAGCTCATTGTGCTTCATGTTAAGTTCCTACGGGCGAAAAATATACAGTGTAATCTCGGTGATACGAACCCGGCTAATACGAATTTCGGTGTGATACGAATTCGTGAAATTCCCTCGCCGAAATGCATTGTCCAATGGGCTAAAATTCGGATGTTCCGAACAGTTTTCCGCGTCGCGCCGGATGATACGAACTTCGGTACCGCGACCGTCGAGCAGCCACTGGCGCAGCGTGCGCCAGTGCCGGCTTATGATGGTGGTGGTTGTTGCTATGAGGTGGGGGAGGGGGATACTGGTCCCGACGTACGTTGGTTCGGGATTCCGCGGCAGCAGGGAGGCTGACGAGGCAAGAGAAGCTTTCTCTCTCTAGTTTTTTGGGGCGGCCTCTTCGCCTTTTTCTTTTTACATTGTTGTTGCCCGAGGCTAGAGCCGCTGCGTATTGGTCCGTTCGCCCTGCGAACCAGCCAACCCAACTGGTCGGGCGCGATTTGGCCTCTCCACATTTCTCGCGGCCCTGCGCGCCCGTTCCGACGGTCATTCGGCTGACGTTCCTGCTGCGGCGGTGGTCTGCTGACTGGGTCCCACGACCAAGGATTGCCACGGAAGCGACGGTGACAACCTCCGCCCTTCCCCCCGCCCCCCGCCCCCTTCCCCCTCCCCTGGTCCCCAAGAGTCCCCCACGGCGGGACCCCCTTCCCAGAATAATTCGTAGTACCAACCACCACCACCACTACAGCCAGCGCGCAGATCGTCACACCAGCGGAAGCTCCAGCTTCTTTGTTCCCTCGTGCGCGACAACTACGGAAGTGCAGCGTGTTGTTTGCGTGTGTCGTTTTACGAGCATCGATCGCGTCAGCCCGAAAGGTACTGCAATCAGTACGGTGTCGCGAAAGCGGAAGGTGCTGTCTTTGAAGGAAAAACTGGATATTTTAAAGAAGGTGGACGAAGAGCCCAAGAAAAGGCGCATTGACATGGCTAGAGTGAGGTAGAAGAGTGTGTCAGACGAAAGAAGGGTAATTTCCGCTAGGATCGCTGCGAACGTTATCCTTCCCTAGGTGCCTTTTTAGAGGCGGCAGAACCCGTATGCTGCGTAGTGTAGTGGTTAGTGAACTCGCTTTACACGCGGAAGAGTAGGGTTGGATTCCCGCTAAACGAACAATTTGTTTTCATTTTTTATTTTACTTTAAATCGCAGTTTGTTTTCTTGCAAACAAGCCGTGGTAGCTAAAACAAAGGCAACCGAAACTGAAGTTTGTGCAGCGCCGGCTTGCTGCTCCCGTGGATAAGAATAATAATAATAATTGGTTTTTGGGGAAAGGAAATGGCGCAGTATCTGTCTCATATATCGTTGTGGACACCTGAACCACGCCGTAAGGGAAGGGATTAAGGAGGGAGTGAAAGAAGAAAGGAAGAAGAGGTGCCGTAGTGGAGGGCTCCGGAATAATTTCGACCACCTGGGGATCTTTAACGTGCACTGACATCGCACAGCACACGGGCGCCTTAGCGTTTTTCCTCCATAAAAACACAGCCGCCGCGGTCGGGTTCGAACTCCCGTGGACTGCACCTTGTCAGAATATAACGGCCGGGATCTCCGTGCCACGCAGCGCCAATTTGGAATGCGCGTTTAGAGCACACCCGACGTTACTCTTCAAGCTCCGATCTGCGCTTTTAGCGGATGAGTAAGACAAATATGCCCTTCAAACAGTGCTGGGAATTTTCGTTCAGCTTGACGTCTGCGAGCTGCCCAGAGTGCGTCACGCAGAAGCACGCTCTCACCCTATAATGACGGCCAGCTGTGGGGCGCGAATTGATGCATGACAGAAAAAACTGCGGCGCAATGAAGACAACACACGCGCACACTACCATCTGTTTACTGGAAGAAAAAAAGGGGCACATTTATAACCCTCGATCATTCACCATGTGACACCGCTCTATCGCTCACAACGCCAATTCATTCATTCCCCGTACTATCATTGAATGGAATAGTTTACCATGAGTCATCGCCACAGAAACTGACATAAAATTTCAAGAGTTTCTTCGCTGTGACGGAAATGTGTAAAATTTGCTATTTTTTTGTTTGTTCATTTGTCCTTTCTGTGTTATGCCCTATGTTTTAATGTTTTTTTGTTGTTGTATAGCACTTGTTACTGAAGTGTATCGCGTTTATCAATGACTGTACCGCCCCCCCCCCCCCCCATGTAATATCCTCTCCTGCAGGGCCTTTAGGGGTAATATAAATTAATAAATAAATAAACAAACAAGAAATATGTAAATTACAAGAATAAAAACAAAACGCAGAATGCTTATCTACAATTCGCTTAAATCCCTAGCTTATGTAAAAATCACACAAACCACTAGGTTATAATAGACAGATAAACCAAACAAAATCGTAGCAATAGCAGTGTCACTCAATCGTAGCAAAACCAGTGTCATGCATTGGAGGCAAAAGCAGTCAAAACATTAAAATGTAAAACCAAAACAAAATAATATAACAAACAAGCAATAATAAAGGCCACAACAACAGCCCCACCCAGGTTTGGGAGTCGGACGCGGGAAAGGAATGGAGAATTCTTGGCGGCACAGGTCTTCATTAAAACGTTTCAAGATAGCAAATTCATTATGTCACAGAGCTGCAGCTATATATCACTAATGCATGTGATCCCCTTCTTTTTAATCATAAAGGCATAAAAGTGGTGTCACATGGTAAGTGAGGGTTGTACATGTGCCCCTTTTCTTCAATTACATTGCTCCTGAAACGGTAGGCAAATTTGCAATGTAGTGAAGCAAATTTGTGGTGTGGCGGCCACCACCTCTCGCCTACCCTTGGCACCATCACTGGCGAGGTGATTGTAGTGTGCTTTCTTTGAGCTTGTGAAACAGGAATATTAAAGCGAAATAGCTTTAAATTTAGTAAATTTAATTTAATAATATGGGTAACAAGCCAACTATTGCTCACTGCTCTGTCCCTGAGCATCACATTTTAATCATGATCCAAACATTCATTTGTACCTCAAAAAGGCTTTTGAGCAGATTGTATTAGGGGTAGCAGATTGACTGTAGCACATATGTTGTGCTGCACTCACTGGCTTTTCTACTTTGTAAAGGCTGTGCGCGCCTCTTTTGCCCTTTCTCTCAGAGCAGTCCTCATGTCACTAGGTCTGTAGGCATAACCTTAAATAAGCGCAGTACATAAATGCAATAAGCATGGTTGAAATCTTAAAGTTCACAAGGGTTTGTTTGCACGATTACAATTTCTGCAAATTTCAAGGGTATGCGGGTCAGTTTATGCCATGCATATTGACTGAGCAAAAATTGCGCTACAAATTGCACTAGAAGGCCCTGAGGTTCAGCGCGAAAAAGGAAGCAGCGCCAAATGGCGGGGACAGAGACTTATGACACAACTTTTAGGCTGTATTCTGAGCTTCATGAAGGTACAAGACACTTCTAATTTGCAGATTGGCTGTTTGTTTCTGCTTCTTTTTCTCAGCACTATTTCATCACATTTACTTGTATTTCATTCAAAGTGTATGAAATGTCAGCATTGGCTTGTCTCGTTATGCACGAGAGGAGTGTGCTTTCATGTCTATAGCCAAAAAAATGAAGATAATATGGTGCACTGACGTAGAATTGGCTAAGTTATGGAATAGTTGCATATGCAGCACTGGGTATGGCCCCAGAGGCAAAAATAGTCAGCAGCTAAGGAACTGATTTTATGACCCCCTCACACTAGTGTTTTGTGTGTGAGAAGGCATGAACTAGTGAAAGACTTTTCGTTTTTTTTTTCTGCATTTCACCGATGCTTATCTGTATATACATAGGGCTCTTCATTTTTGGGTTTTATTTTTCTAAAATTCAGGGGTTAAAAATCGCGAAATATTTTTTTAGCTTAAATTCGGGTAGAAATCTGGTTTCTCAATATAAAGATTCCTAATGCAGGGTTTTTCCAGCTGAGTTTTTGTAGCAGAAGACCATTTACTATAAGGGCTTGTCTTTGTACGGTGCATAAAATGGTCTTTTTTTTTTCTCATTGTTTTCATGAACAATATCGGAATTGAAATTGCACTAAAAACTGTTTACCGGTTCAAATGCTTTTTCTTCTCATTATCTGCAATAATTATTTTTTGTAGGGGTGTGCGAATATTCGAAATTTCGAATATGATTTGAATATGTTATATTCTGTTCATATTCGTATTCGAGAAATAATAATAATTAATAATTGGTTTTTGGGGAAACGAAATGGCGCAGTATCTGTCTCATATATCGTTGTGGACACCTGAACCACGCCGTAAGGGAAGGGATTAAGGAGGGAGTGAAAGAAGAAAGGAAGAAGAGGTGCCGTAGTGGAGGGCTCCGAAATAATTTCGACCACCTGGGGATCTTTAACGTGCACTGACATCGCACAGCACACGGGCGCCTTAGCGTTTTTCCTCCATAAAAACGCAGCCGCCGTGGTCGGGTTCGAACCCGGGAACTCCGGATCAGTAGTCGAGCGCCCTAACCACTGAGCCACCGCGGCGGGGATCGAGAAATGATATTCGAGAATTTCCGAATATTCGAAAATTCCCGAATAATCGGCAGCGATCGTATACCGCGCCGACTTTCGTAAATTTGATTGCGGCAAAAGCGCAATGTCTGGGCAAATTGTCTGAATATAGAGTTTAAAGTTCTAGGGAAACAATATAAAGGCCCTGTTCTCTTTTTCTCCATCGTTTATCGCGTGGACCGATCGCATTCCGATGCCGCTAGGCTTGACGTTTTGCGCTATTCCGCAAGTGGGCTTTCCCACATACCACACGTGCTGTGAACAAGATGGGGGACGACCCGCTTCTAACAATTGCAACGCGAAAGCGCGTTTATTTTTTTATTCTTCCGTAATATGTTATCTAATTATTGCCCACACACATGGCATTCGTTTTGTCACCTTAACTCTCTGAGCGTGACCGCCGTCATCTTGTTTTGGTGAACTACGCTATGCGGGAAAGCCTACTTGCGGGATTTCGCGTGAGGCTCCCGAAAAGGCGAGTCGAGGTGTCATAACAGGGCAAGCGATACTTTAAATATCCCGCCTATTTATTACATGGTGCACTGTAGCCCATGCACCTCTTAAGTGGGCGTAACGGCAGGCGCGACAACGTTCGGAGGGCCCCTGTCACTAGGTGAAAAAAATAACCTGGCCGTGTCGTTTTGGTTTCTGAGCTTCGCCACTCGCCCGTGGCAATGACAACTGTCGGCCCGCGCACTCGCCTGTAGTCCAATCTCAGCACCGTGCCGCTTTCAGACGCTGACTGACGCGTCGCTGGTCAATGTTTTTTTTTTCTTTTCAGAAGCAGTCTCGCCATTCCGACGTCAAAGAGCGTTCCCATCTCGCTTACGTTCGCAATGTCTTCCAGCACGCCGAAACTCGATCGGTGCTCGTCACGTAATTACAGGTGTTTGCACGATAGAGTCGCCTCATAAGACTACCGCATTTTCGGTAGTTTTTGTTTTTCGGGGCCGCGGGGCATTTTATTAATCGACCTTCGGATAACCTGGGCATTTCTGTCGGTTCTTTGAACTCCGAATTAATGAGGTTTTACTAGCCATCATGTTATTTTTGTTTCCAGTCTTGTCATGTTATGGATTTCATTTTGCCTGACCACATTGCAGCTTGGATACTGTTATGCTGTACAATTAAGTAGTATACATTTCTGCGCACATCGTGGTTTTTTTTTTTATACAGTGCTCAGGCAGTCTAGTTTCGTTCATTTCAGCTGCAAATGCCATACACTATTTTGAAAAAATATGAGCAGCAATGTTTGCTTGTTTATCTTTTGTGAATATATTTTTTGTGCTGACCAGATATTCGATAATCGAAGCCATTTTTTCTTCATATTCGTATTCGATTCTTATTAGAAAATTTCAATATTCGCACACCCCTATAAAAAGTACATTGCCATCTCCTGCACAGCACTTCCATGCCTTTGCAAGACGTGTCTGTCTTTGTACATTGTGAAAACATTCATTCAGCATCACAGTGACTATTCTATGCCCTTGCGCCATAAAAATCCATAATCATCAACAAGAGCCTTAGAGCAGGATGTCGCTTTAGCGATGTTGAAACAGTAACATTGATAAAGCTTCTAGTCAATATGTCTTCGACTGTCGCTCCTATAACATACTTATCAATCTTATTAACTCTTGAAGACTCTACATGGTGGTAAATAATTTCCTTGTTGCATATCTGGCACATTTCCTGACAGATTTGAACGGTTTTCATTTATCTTTTTCAGGCAAGTCCTTGCTGCTCCTGTTTAGTCGTGTATTATGGTGCTGTCTGTTTTAGTGGAGAATATATACTTTTGAACTTTGGTCTCCATACTGTCTCCTTTGGAGACAAACTCAAATTCTGAGGGTTTAGATTTTTTGCTTGCCGGGAGCTGTGACCGTGATTGTTGTGGGTTGAAATATGTGTGCGGCATGCATGCAACGAGGAGAAACTCATAGTGCTGAACCAAGTGCATTTTGTGAAAGCGGCCAGAACATGCAGGCCCAATTCTCTCCTGCATTGCTCATAGGCTTAACTTTTCTTCCAAAGGCCCTGCAAAGGCCCTGAGTGTTGGTGGTTGTCTTACCAAACTCAACTACTACATCTGCCAGGACTTGGTGCTTCCCGGGGAAGGTGATGGCGACAGCCTCGTGTATGGCAGCTTAGCAGTCATTAAATACACTGCTTGGCTCTTGACTAGTGAACACAGCCTCAAAAAGGCTAGTATAATGACATTTTCTTGTAGTGTAGTAGACAAGCCAGGTAGCAAATATTTAAGTTTTTAAGTGACCTTAAATCCCAAAACTGAGTCTAATTTAAAAGGCTGTCTTTCCACAATATCAGATGTGTAGATGTCTGCAAAAACTGTGTTTTGTAACGTAACTTGGAAGTATGTGTGGCAGCTTACAGTACACTTTCCTTCACCATGGGTGACTGTGCTTTGTAATGACCAGAGTTGAAAACTGTATGAAATAACAGTACTCTTAGCTTTGTGTAGTAAAACTGTGGTCAGTTACAAGCCATGAATGCAGCGGCATATACCCCTCAAGCGAGGCCCCCCAGCCAGTAGTGTCGGCCAATTATCGTGACGTTGTGGTTAATCCCATTTCACAGAGGCACCAGCCATTTCACGCTAAGGGATCAGTCGTGACGTCTGCAGAACTGGTCGATGCCATGGGCTGGAGGTCCTCCTTTGAGAGGCATCGACTTCTAAGCGTTCTTGAGTTGTATCAGACTATATGTACATTTTTTAGTTTGTAAATAGTGCAATTCTTTTTTTCCAGTGATGTTTGAATAAGAGTACAAAAACATGAAAAGGAGAAAAAAATGCCTTCATTAATATTTGTGTTCTTCATGGTAGCTGATGATCGAAGCTAGCAGTGCTGCAAGACAAGGTGGCGAGAGGAAAGAGCCTGGCTTTGCTCCTTTATTATGCTAGCCTCCCGCCTTGCTTGAGTTTATTTAATACAGCTTTTGGGTGATATAAACTTTTACTATCGATTTTCCTTCATTCGTGTGTTGTAAGCAAACTTTGTTCAAGCTTCCCATGTTGCATGGTTGACCTTTTCTGCTTCCTTTTTTAGTGGTGCAGTCATATCACAGATGCATAGGTGATCATGCTTGATGCCATGAATTCAGTCACTGGACAGCCAAGACACCCTTATTCCTGAGGTCATCAACAGGAAAGCACCTCTCCTTGCCAAATGAATGCCGAACTAAACTAAACTAATGCAATGCTTAAAAATTGAGTTTGAGTTCATATATCTTTCGGATGGTGTGAAAGTGGTCTTCGTTGCAATTTCAAGTGGTCTTATCAAGTATAAAGGTGCAGTTCTGCCAAGATTTGAGCGTTCATTTTTCAAATCGCTTTACAAAGCACATCGCCAGTCTATGGAGGCCTGTGCTACTTCTCTTGCACCAGTATCAAAACATTTTTTTTTGAGACATGGCTGACACCAACAAATGATGTGACATGAAGGCCATTTTTTTTCCCATTCCCCAAGGAGTAATAGTCAAAAAGAGAACTCTCAAGAGAACCTTTCTTTGAGGCTTGCGAGCGGTTGCCTGTGAAACTTCGTCCCAAATGAGCTTTCAGAGTGTCCATTTTTAGCAGGATAGATTGCTAGGCAAGTTGGACAGACACAAGAGAAGCAAAATGAGACGAGCACACTTCCTCGCTGGTCCTGTTTTGTCTCTCTCGTGAACGTCACTTATGTATAACCCATCTTGCTATACTTGTCAGTTTTTAGCCCCATTGTGTATTAGAGCTTCCTTCCTTAACTTCACCCTTGAGTTTCATCAAGCCCAGAGTGGAGTGCCATTTACCAAAGACACATTCTTTCAGTAGATAGCTGTGTGCTTTTTCATTGTTTTTTTTTTGCGATTGAAGCCGACTAGTCTGTCAGTTGCTGGCATATTCCATTCTCCTTGCATTGTAGCAGGCATGCATGCCTGACTCCTGTGCTCTTTTTCTGCTTGTGATGTCTCGGCAACTAATCCTTAGCAAGTTCACGAGAAGTTGCTTCTGGCACTATTGAGAATGATTCTCAAGGAGATGGGTATACTTGACTGGCTCAGATTAATTTGTTACCTTTGCATATCACATGCGACAGTGATAGGAGGGCGAGATAGTCGTGATTTCTCTCTGCTTTTGCAGGCATTATTTTTGACACTTGAAATGCATTCTAGGGCTCTTTCGAAAAGTAAACTTTACGCGATCAGACATTCATAGACTTTCGTGCTTGCAGTCTAAGTGCAGAATAGAGGGGACTGAGGTTTTACCCATGTTGTTTTGATGTCCATTTGAAGAATCTCTGACGTAAGCATTTGTTGTAGGCATGAAGTTTGTTATTAGAAATAACATAGTGAAGGAGTAGACAAATTTAAACTGCCAAGTGGCATTCCGTGGTGATTTTTTATTTTTGTAAGCATCACAGCCAAGTTACCTTGCAACTTTAGTCATAAAACCAGAAAGTGCCTGCTTTGATCGCTGGGGTTTCAGCTAGGGAACTTTCACAATTGATTTTACATTAGCATTTAAATGTGGAGATTTGGCTGTTGCATTTTTTTACTGTCTTTTCCAAAGGAATAATTGTAGTCATGATTATTTGTGACAGTCAGTTGCAGTACTACCACCAGCATTACCAACTTAAGAATACATTGTAACTCAACTTTTTTTTACCTTCTCTGATTACAGCTAGTGCTCTCTGTATCAATTGTTGTGACTGGTTGCTTGGAACATTTTTTTTGTGCGGCATTTTCAGGCTAGCAATATTAAGAGTGATTTATGATTGTTTTCACGTCTTTGATACAACTGACAGTGATGAGCCTTAAAAAATTAAGATTGGAAGAGGAAAACACGTGAAGGTGAAATTGTTTTCTCTTGCCTCTTTTTTTTAGTCGCAGCTGTCTGCGTGACCTTTGAATTAGTTCGATTTTTTTCAGCCTGTGTCACATAATTTTGATAACAGTTAAGGGAAAAGGATTTAACATGATGAATTTGCACCCTGGGAACAAATAACACATTTTGTCATGCTTTAACATTGCTTAACATTGTCAGCTAACATGGCTTTTAATTCGTACTGTGCCATTTCTGATGCCTTGCTTGTGTTTGCACATGATTGCCTCAGTTTTCGCTATGAAATTAATCCTCAGCTGTTACTACCGTGCAGTTGGTCCCAGAGTGAAACAGTTAGGTGTATTTGTAACTCCATTATGGTTTGGATATGCCAGTAGATCAGCTTATCTGTAACCTAGAATCAAGAATATGGTGCACCCACGCTAGCAGTGCGCCACCTGCCTACATACTCGTGGTGCGCCACTCACTGAGTCATGAAGCTGTGCCAGCTTTGCATGGAAGCCGCATCAAACGGAGTTTTGCAGCTGGTCACTGACTCCTCATAGAACTGCTGTTCTTGGTTTAAAGGTGCCAAAATGAGACAGAAGACGACAGGAAGATCTGCCACTCGCAACAAATTTTATTGTACCAGACAACATGTACATGTATAGCTTCTGCCTTCACGTATGTATTATGCACCACCCAAGCATAAAAAGAGATGCAATAACAGAATTATGAAAAATTTTCTCTCAGCCGCATACTATGAAAGTAGTTTCAGAATTCATGCGCCAGTAAGGCATGACTCACAAGTGCAGGAAATGCATGATTTATGTGCTTTGGCAGATATCCATCTTGCTTTGTGCTGCTCGTATCTGTGTTGTGCTAGTGTTGTTCAGTTCTTATTTGCCTGAGCAATTTACTTGCTTGAGTTATCCACCTGCTATGAGTCGTGTCCTCTTTTTGCATTAGCTGCATAAGCATTTGTCTACATTGATGCACCCTTTGTTGTGAGTTTGCTTCTATCTAAAGATTCTTTCTATTCTCTATTTTTTGATGCTGCAGGGCGTGGAGGAGAGCCTCCTTGGCTGCAAGAAGTATTCTCACAGGCTCCTCGTACTGCCACCCTCTTTTGGATATGGCTCAAAAGGCTTGGGGACCACAATTCCGCCAGACTCTGTTCCGGTGTACGATGTCTCAGTCAGCTCTGTCAGCAAGGTGCGCCATTTTGCCTCTGTGGTCAGCGCATGCAGTACGCCACTTTGCTTATGCATGTTGTATGAGAACTTCTCAAATCCACACCGGCCAAACCATCCAAGGTTCATTCGAATGTCTCCATAGCTTACTTGGTATTTGTGGTTGTATCTACCTCCTCCTTTTGAACCATCTGTGTTCATATAGTTTATTTGTAACCATTGGCTGCACTACATATGCCAGCACTTTCTGAGTTCGGAGCAGCAATGAGAACTTAGAAAGACAATACTGTCTGCTGTGTGTGTTCAGATGCAAAAGGAACCAAAAGCGAATGGAACGTAATTTTTATAGCAGGCCTCTTTAGGATGCAACATATAAAGAATTCAGAGTTGTTGTAGGCTCACCAAGGTTAACATTGCATATTGCGAGAAGTATGTCATTGTACTAATATGTTTGCACATGAGCATTGCCTGTTTCCCGATATCTACAGGGCTGTGGGCACACATAAATGTGGCTGCGGTTATAAATTCCAGGTTTGTATCTTATTTACTTTTGTTACTGTACTCATCGAAGCTCTGG
Organism: Amblyomma americanum; assembly: GCF_052857255.1. NCBI lineage: Eukaryota > Metazoa > Arthropoda > Arachnida > Ixodida > Ixodidae > Amblyomma > Amblyomma americanum. The sequence goes on from NC_135497.1 coordinate 403,517,457, forward strand.
TTCATTTTGTGAATGCTGTAGAACTCATGCTGCCATTTAATGACTGCACCTCTCAATGCAAGATTTACAGCTTCCTGAAGTGTCTAGATAGGCTCATTTTGCTTTTTGCTTTCAAAGTGTACTCTTGTTAGTTTATACTCACTTCATTTGAACTGACCTTTTGTCCCTGTTAACCATTGGGGCTTGTGAGTGTTAAGTGTATCAAGGACTTCTTTTAATTCAAACTTTTAGTCCCCTTTGAATTGTAATTATCAGGAGCCAGCTGTACTACAGAGCCAGATGCTGGTTTTATATTAGGATTATGCTTCAGTAAAAAACAGACCAGATGGGTTTTGTTACACTGTGCGATCAAACAATAAAGCACCCATAGACTCTGTATCAACCAAAGCATCCTCGTAGTGATGCATAGGTGCTGCCAAAATAATGTGGAGCATGCTTCAGCATTTGAACTTTTCTTGTGCATTCTGTATACACTAGAGTATACTGTATACAGAATGTATGCAACATATACTGCATACAGAAATTTCACAGGGTTGTGCAAAATATTTGCATTATCCAGAATTTGTTAGCAGAAGCACGGGAAATAGAATAATGCAGATCTTTTTTTGGCTGACGAGATTTATTTACGGCTGCGCACGACCGCTCTGTACTCGCGGTGCGTACTGCACCACTGGCGATCACTGAGTCAGCAATGTGAGGGGCAACACTTAGTGCCCGCTGGTGCGATTACAGCAACTTGTTCGTATTATCAATGTGGCACGGGAGGACATCTGGAACATATGGAATTTTGCTTATTGCACACAGTACACTTTGACCAGGGGATTTTACACATTCGTATCAGCTGTGATCGTATTATGAAGATTGCATGGTAGCAAACATGACAGTTTTTTAGGGATATATGTGAGCGCAAAAGTGACATTTGCTAGCATATGTATCAAGTGCCTCCTAATTTGCACTGGGTGAGAAGTTTGATCGCCAAAGCATGCTCAGTGTTGTTACGGCAGCGACTTACTTCTTGAACTGCGCGACAGCATCCAGTGTTCCAAACTCTCAAACATTGCATCTATAGGGGACATCTCTGTCTCTGTAACCCCCTGCTGATCTCTAAACACAGTCCGAGGTGGAATCTCTGAATCTGACTTTATCTATCTCAAAGAAGCCGGAATGCTTCAAGGGCTCAGCGACCAGAATGTAATCGACGTTCACCGAATCAAAATCCGCAGGGATAGCAAAGAAATAGATACCAAACACATGGTCCTCACATTTAACACCAGTACTTTGTCCAAAACGATCTAATCGAAGTTGGATACTTGAAAGTCAACGTGAGACATTATATACCCAATCCCCGCCAATGTTTCAGTTGTCAAAAGTTTGGCCACGGCTCACAAAGTTGCCGCGGCCGCAAAACCTGCGCGAAATGCACTTCGAAAGACCACCATTCTAAGGAATGTGACGCAGCACTGCGGTGCACAAACTGCGGAGGAAGCCATGCTGCGTACTCCAGGGCGTGTCCATCCTGGAAAAAAAAAAGAAATAATTGCCATAAAGACAAAGGAAAATATTTCATTTAAAGAAGCAAGGAGGCATTTTGCGCTTACCAACGCATTCTCTTTCACAGCAAAACCCAACTTCGCTGATCTGGTGCGCGGGGGTGTAACACCACACAGCACTCCGGCACCTGCCGAGGCTGCTTCCACCGAGCCGATGGCAGGGCCCTCCATGCCCCAGGCAGGGACAGCGAAGGCTGCTCTGCCACCCTCAAAGCAGGGAACGCTGGTCCATGGGTCGGCATTTTGCAGAATCTCCCCCCGTCGGGAGAGGCCTGAAACTAACACAACCGCGGCCCCTCCGCGGTCCTCTAGCACCTCTGTTGAGGTTATGGATGCAACACCCACTCCGCCTCCATTACAGCGGCGAAACAGCTCTCTTGAGCGGTAAAAAGACAGGCCCCTCATAACGGGCCAACCACATAAGTAAATCCCCCTTCATTTCCTCTCAAAAACATAAACATGGCTTTTTTAATTCAGTGGAATTGCAGAGGACTTATGCGGAATTACAGTGACATAACACATATTTTAGGGCCAATGTTATTCATAGTTTTGTCTTCAGGAGACAAATCTTGGTCCACAACATGTGCATATCCTGAAACATAAAACTTTTAGACGCGATCGAGAGCAGGCAAATCAACTCTCGGGAGGCGTCGCGATTGTTGTTCAAAGTGGTGTCCCTGCTCAAGAAATCAAGCTCAAAACAAAACTTGAGGCGGTTGTAGTCAGCATTGTGAGCTATAAAACACTAACAATCTGTTCCGTATACATTCCTCCACATTTTACATTAACAGTCCATGATCTAGAAGAATTGATAGATGAACTTCCCGAGCCATATCTGGTAGTTGGGGATTTTAACGCTCACTCCCCTTTTTGGGGAAGCGAGCGCTGCGACTCTGGGGGCAAACATTCGAAGATTTTATTCTCACCAACAATATATATCTTTTAAACACGGAAAAGGCCACATACTGCTCTCCGACCTCGGGCAATACGAGCTGTTTGGATTTGTCTTTTAGTTCTCCATCTGTCTTTAACAATTTTAAATGGGACATTATCGACAACCCATGTGGCAGCGATCACCTTCCTGTATTAATCAGTTTGATATCTGCGCCAGAAATCATCCCAACTAAACCGCGACATTGGAAGCTGCATTTAGCAGACTGGGAAATTTTTAGAGCACAAGCCAATTTAGAAGATATAGTTTTAGAAAACCTTAGCATCGATGAGATAAACGAAATGTTGACGAATTGTATAATTAATGCCGCACACTTAACTATTCCTCAGTCTTCAGGAGTGGTGCACCAAAAACACAAAGTGTGGTGGACAAAGGAATGCAAGGAAGCAAAAAACAACAAAATAGAGCTTGGGGCAAATTTTGCAGGTACCCTACACATCAGAACCTGGTACGTTTTAAAAAGGCTAGAGCAAAAGCTCAGTACGTCTGTCGCAGTGCCTAGAAAGCTTCATGGCAGAGTTACATTTCATCTATAAGCTGTCAAATAACATCAAAGAAAATGTGGGAACAGGTTCGGAAATTAAATGGAAACTTCTCACCGTTCACTTCGCTGCAGATTCTAGTTCATCTCACTATACACAGTCCTTCCTGAAATACAAAAGTATTTCCGAAAAACAAAAACTTCCAACAAGTGGAGGTGCAAACCAACAATACAACAATTTAATCACTCTCCAAGAAATCAATGCTGTACTGTCTGCTGGCAAAAAACTGCTCCAGGGCCCAACCAGATACACTATCAAATGCTTGCGCATCTTTCCCAGCCTGCCATAGAGGCACTCTTGAATTTCTTTAACGAAATATTCGCAGAAGAAAAAATACCTAAAGAGTGGAAGAAAGCCATCATAGTGCCATTCCTGAAAGCTGGAAAACCACCAACTTCCTTAAGTAGCTATAGGCCAATAGCCCTCGCAAGATGTCTCGCGGAATCTTTCGAAAGTGTTCTTAATATAAGATTAACATTTGTCCTTGAATCCCGCTAACTTCTTGATGTCCATCAATGCGGTTATAAAAAGGGATGCTCAACAACAGACCATTTAGTTCGCCTCGAAAACACAATAAGAGAAGCTTTTATACACAAACAGCACTGTCTTGCCGTTTTCTTCTATATGGAGAAAGCGTATGATACAACCTGGAGGTTTGGGATCCTCCGCGATCTGGGCGGCCTAGGTATCCGTGGTAGGATGTTAAACTGCCTCACTGACTTCCTTTCCGACCGTTCATTTCAAGTACGCCTGGGATCAACCCTGTCCAGGAGCTTCGTTCAAGAGAATGGGGTTCCTCTGGGGTGTATTTTAAGCAGGACATTGTTTATTATAGAAATGAATTCCATAAGTAAAATAATCCCAAAGTCCATCCTGTATTCAGTGTACATTGACAATCTTCGAACAGCCTGCACATCCTCAAACGTAGAAACATGCGAGAGACAAATACAGTTGACAATGAATAAACTAGTGACATGGGCAGATCAGAACGGTTTCCAGTTTTCCACACAGAAAACAGTAGCCATCCTTTTCTCGCTGAAACGAGGCATACAAGCCGACCAATTTATACATCTGAACGGAACACAGATACCCCTCAAAAATGAGCATAAATTTCTAGGGATAACTTTTGACAAAAAACTCAATTTCCTGCCTCATATAAACACATTGAAAAAGAAAGCCTCTGGATCCCTAAATATACTCAAAAGCACTGTCATGTAAACGTTGCGGTGCTGACAGGACATCTCTTTTACAAATTTATCGCTCAGTGGTACGCTCCACCTTAGACTACGGATGTATTGTTTATGGGTCAGCGAAACCTTCGTATCTGAAACGACTAGATCCAATACATAATTTAGGTTTGCGCCTTTCCTCTGGTGCTTACAGAACGTCACCCATAAATAGTCTATATGTAGAAATCAACGAACCGTCACTTACAGATAGAAAAACCATGCGCACATGCTCATACATTTTAAAAACCCGTTCACTGCCCAAATACCTAGTATGTTACCCAGTAGTCACAAAGTGCCCATCTAGAACACTTTTTAACAACAAACCGCTCGCTATCAGGCCACTCCTCCTGCGTTTTGAAGAGATGTGCCAAAACCTCAGCGTACTAGATGCATTACCTGACATTGCTCGGAGACGAGATCCACTGCCTCCATGGCACAATTTTCCTGCAGTCTGTGATCTCACTCTTGCGCAGTTTCATAAAAATGAAACTTCACAACAACATATAGTACAAGAATTCCTTGCACTCGAAGAAAAATACAGTAGTTTTACGCAGTTTTATACAAATGGTTCAAAAACAGATGCTTACGTAGGGAGCGCAGTGGTCTGAGGGAAGTCGGAGAAAGCAGTACGACTTCCACAGTGCTCATCCATATTCACTGCAGAATGTTACGCAGTCTGTGTAGCCGCAGAAAAAATAGAATACGAGAACTTTACCAACAGTATTATTTGCACAGACTCCCTCAGTATGCTTACAGCTTTGCATCCTAGAAATGCAGTTACTCCGATTTTTGGTGACATCATACACAAGATAGTAACAGCCACAGCTCGAGGACAGAACATAAAATTCTGCTGGGTTCCCAGTCATGTTGGAATAAGAGGCAACGAGAGGGCAGCTTTCTGTGCTGCTAAAGCTCGTGGCAAAGAAATAAAAAAAAGTAAATATACCTTGTAAGGATTGCATAAACTTAGTACTGCATAAATTAAACGAAAAATGGCAATCGGAATGGAACGGCGAAGTGAGTAATTAACTACATTTGGTAAAGCCAGTTAATTTAAATCATGTGCACACCAGGAACGTTTTAAGGAAGTGATTTTATGCCGTCTCCGGATAGGTGACACGCACCTTACACATAACTTCCTGCTAACAAAACAAGACAAACCTCTTTCCGAATGCGGAGATAATATTACGGTTAATGACATTTTATTTTCATGTGTGCAACTGGAAACACTAAGAAAAAAGTATTTTACTCAATTTTATAATGAATGCATTCCCTTTCATCCAGCACTGCTCTTAAATGATAATTTCATTGTTAACATAAATTCCGTTTTTAGTTTTTAAAAGAAGCAGATAGATGATAGATAGATAAAGAGGAGGAGGGAAAGGCAGGGATGTTAACCAGAAAGGGGTTCCGGTTGGCTACCCTGCACTGGGGAAGAGGGATTAGGGGACTTAAAGGAGGATGAGAGAAGGGAAAAAAAGGCATAACACACACACACGCACAACGCTGTCACAATTTGTCACTCAATCCAGTCGCTCTCAAGTAGGCAAAGAGTGCCTTGTATGCCTTGAGGGCAGTCGACTGCTGTGGTCACGGACCGAGGATCTTTTGCTCTGTTAATGGGCGAGGATTGAGCTGGTCCAGGGCACAACACAGTGTATGTCTTGCACTCGCAAATGCAGGGCACTCACAGAGAAGATGAGCGATGGTCTTCTCACAACCACAGCTCTCACATGGTGGCTGAGGCTTTTTATTTCATTGGTTGGGAACCTCAGGATCCTTGCCCAGCCAAGGATAGCTGCTGAGGCTACCTGACCTGACCTTCTCTGCAGCTTTTACCATTAGCTATTTCCAGATTTTTTCTTCTCTGTTATTACAAAGCAGTTCAATATTTTTATGCCATCTACACGATCGACGATTTTTCATATTCCTAAACATTCTACAGACAACCAATTCTATACCTTGAGCTTGGCGCATGATGGCCTTAGCTGCCTATGTGCCATAAAACCCAACACAAACACACAAACATTGGTGGTGCACATTGAAAGTTGCTGAGACTTTTTAGTACTCACCATGGTGGATGAGAGGTTGCTGTTTTGCTGCTGTGCACACGGCCACACGTATGGTGCTCAGCCATGGTAACCACAATTGGATGGAGGCAAAACAGAAACACCTATGCATATACTTAGATTTCAGAGCATGTTGGACAACTGCAAGTCCTCAAAATTTACCTTGGGCGTTTGTGTGGCATCCTTCGTAGCCTGTGTGCAACCTGGAGGTGGAGAATTTAGTAGAGTTTGACCATATCTGTGTGCAACCTGGAGATGCAGAATTTAGTAGAGTTTGACCATATCTAACATTGCCACAACTCAAGCTGATGGCAGGGCAGCATTGTTGCTGAGGAAATAGCACTGCTATCAGTGACATGGATCATTTGCTATGGCCCTTTTTGGATTGCTTTTAAATGTTGGCATACATTGCAGTTTCCTTAAAGGGACTAGGAAGTGCGTTTCGAAGATTGCTGGTAAATGTTTTATGTTTAGAACGAATGCTTTTGAGCATTCGCACAAAGTATGAGTCCTTAGAACGAAGCTGGCAATTTATAAATTTTTAAAAACTGTTTCAAGAAC